>NC_064631.1:686116708-687475458 GCF_023864275.1 Schistocerca cancellata
CTGAAGATGAGCGCAAGCCCGAAACCGGTCGTGTGAAAATAAATAACCTTTTATTGTGAATGGCAGCAGATAATTTGCTACACTCCAAAAAGGAACAGTCACGGAGTTCGACAGCATCCACTATGGATAAAATTCATTTAACACAGTAGTTCCAACCTGACGCCAAAATATATTTTTCTGAGGGTTGAAAACAAAATGGTTCAACTGTTCAGATGGTTCAGATGGGTCTAAGCACTATGGGACTTGAAAGTCTTTTCGGGTTTGCTGCCGGATCCTAAAATCAACTTGACTCGATATTTCGGCGATCCAACTGTTCGCCATCTTCAGGAAATGCTGCTTCTGCTGATGAGTCCCGCTGAGAGTTCTCAGCGGGACTCAGCGGGAGAGTTCTCAGCGGGACTCATCAGCAGAAGCAGCATTTCCTGAAGATGGCGAACAGTTGGATCGCCGAAATATCGAGTCAAGTTGATTTTAGGATCCGGCAGCAAACCCGAAAAGACTTTCAAGACTTATTACGCCGGGAAAGCTTACGTAATCACTATGGGACTTAACATCTGAGGTCTTCAGTCTGGTAAACTCAGAACTACTTAAGCCTAACTAACCTAAGGACATCATACACAGCCGGCCGAAGTGGCCGTGCGGTTAAAGGCGCTGCAGTCTGGAACCGCAAGACCGCTACGGTCGCAGGTTCGAATCCTGCCTCGGGCATGGATGTTTGTGATGTCCTTAGGTTAGTTAGGTTTAACTAGTTCTAAGTTCTAGGGGACTAATGACCTCAGCAGTTGAGTCCCATAGTGCTCAGAGCCATTTGAACCATTTGACATCATACACATCCGAACCTGCGACCGAAGCAGCAGCGGGGTTCCAGATTGAAGCGCCTAAAACCGCTCGGCCACAGCGGCCGCGCCGGTTCAACTGTGTTTCAGTCACGAAATTAAATTATTTTTAAAACATCATTACTCATTATAAAAGTTACCTATAATTACTTTTTTTGAAATACTAGCATTAACGTGTGACTGTGTGGTGAGGGTCACAGTGCCTGTAATAAAAGTATGAACAAGCTCTTCCTCGCATGGTGCAGTGACGAAAAAAAAAAAATCGCAACACCAAAGACGAGTTGCGCTACATAAACGAAAAGGGTAGGTACGTTTCTACATCTGAAAGATTATATCGGTTCAAATTTGGCGACAGTCTCATAAGAGAGGCGCTAATAGCGGTACTATGAGGATCCAAATCAGGTTTGCTTTAAATGCACGCTGTAAAGATCGTGAGCGTTAGTTACCTTTGAGATTGGACGTGGTGAGTTGATGTTAGTCAAGAATGCCTTTAAGGCTACAAAGACACCTTTATCAACACTCCCTTAGTTTGAATGAGGTCGTGTAATAGGGCTAGGGAAAGATGTTCCTTCTGCGATATTACAGGAAGGCTAGGCAGGAAGGATGGGGCCCCTCCACGCCCACACCAACGTGGTGACCAAACCAAAAGTTCTACTGTCACCTCCGTATAACATGTTAGTTTTTGAATCAGGAGTCACAGGATGCGGTCTGTGATGTTATCCATGCGTCTGGGTAAGATATTAACATGGTCCATCAGGAGATAGAAAGTGGACGAAAGCGATCGAAGGGTAGCGGTTGTAAGAGCAGAGGAAAAAAAGTGCCAAGGCAAGCGCCAAGGGAAAAAAACCTCTAATGTAGGCACTGTACATGACTGCTGGCAGTGGTGTTCACCAGACTGTAGGGTCGCAAGAAAACAGGGCTCTGGACTGCCACTTAGCTCTCCCGAGAGGCCGTCGTGTTCGGGGAATGGCTCTGGCGCATTGTACTGCATCTGCAGCAGCGATCTGAGCAGCGGTTGGCACCACAGTGACAAAACGAACTGTCACAAATCGGTTACTTCAAGGACAGCTCCGAGCCAGTCACCCTATAGCGTGCATTCCACTGACCCCAACCACCACCATTTGCAACTTCACTTGTGTCAAGTGATATCACATTGGGGGGCAGGGTGAGAGTGTGTTTTGTTTTATGATGAAAGCTGTTTCTGCCTCGGTGGCCGTGGTGGCCGTGTGTCGGTTACAAGGAGGTCAGTTGAGAGCCTGCAACCAACGTCTCTGCGTGCTAGACACACTGGACCTACACCTGCAGTTATGGTTCCAATCGCTCTGAGCACTATGGGACTTAACATCTGAGGTCATCACTCCCCTAGAACTTATACTTACTTAAACCTAAGTAACCTAAGGACATCATACAGATCCATGCCCGAGGCAGGATTCGAACCTGCGACCGTAGCGGTCGCGCGGTTCCAGACTGAAACGCCTAGAGCCGCTCGGCCATAACGGCCGGCTGGAGTTGTGGTCTGGGGCGCAATTTCGTATGACAGAAGGAGCACCTCCATGGTTATCCCACGCGCCTCGTTGCAGGATCATTTAGTAATCGCGAAAGCGTTACGGAGATGATAGATAAATTCCAGAGACGCTCAGTAGCTCCGTACGGCCTTCGTTGAATTTTCGAGAACATACTTTCACCGAGGAGTCAAGCAGTATATTGCTCTCTCCTACGTATTTCTCGCGAAGAGACCGTGAGGATAAAATCGGAGAGGTTAAAGCCCACACACAGGCATGCCGACAATCTTTCTTTCCACGAACAATACGAGCCTGGAATAGCAGGGAGAACCGTTAGAGGTACTCAAGGTACCCTCCGCCACACACCAGTGGAGAATGGATGAATATGTAGATAGATGTACACTGTAAATTTGTACGTCAGTCTGGTGGTTGCACCTGTTGTGCTGCCAATCACTAACATCACTACATGTGGTATTTTCCAACAGGATAACGCTCACCCACATACCGCTGTTGTAGCCCAACATGCCCTACAGAGTGTCAGCATGTTGCCTTGGTCTATTCGATCACCAGATCTGTATCCAACCGAGCACATATGGGACATTATCGAATGACAACTCCAGCATCACCCACGAACAGCAATACCCTTCCCTGTATCGACCTCCCCCGCAGCTGTAGCTTGAAACAGTTGCCACAGCTTTTGACCAACAAAAGTGAGAATATGTAAGCATGGGGCCACCTGTGTCTGAGTTTAACGTGCTCCATTGGTCAATGGCCATCCGTGGCCGTTATTCCAGCACAGGCACGTACACGCTAGGCCAGCGATGGCCAACGAACAAAAAAACCTCGTCTTCGTTGGCCGAAATTCCGCCTTGTCTGGTGAGGATGACAGGCCTAACGCCAAATGGTTAGCGACCAAAGTTAGACCAGATTCAATGGCTGTCGTTAGTTTGCCTTCGTTGGGCTAGAGTGTACGCACCTTAACAGACGAGTTGACTCTATTCGGCCGTGTAAACCATCCCTACCGAGGAACGTACTGTCATCGGCCATAGAACCAGGTGACGCAACCAATTGCAGTGGTATTGGTTTCATGTGGCAGCTCCGTACAGCGCTAGCATAGCAACAAGATAATACATTTATGAAGATTATAACTCGGATACAACAGCAACAGTCATAAGTAAGGCATTAAAACGTAATATACATGAAACCGTAACCGATTTCACATTTTAAACAAAATCCATCGTCATATTGCTCTTACGAGCTATTATGTTGATGGCTCGCTTTGCAGTCGCTAATTGTTTGCTGCTCTAAGGTGTACAGTATTTTTTGTTTATAATTCGGCGAAAATATGAAAAACATTTGTAGTTTGAGAAATCTTGAGGAGGAATGGTCTTGTAGTTTAATGGTTCAAATGGCTCTGAGCACTATGGGACTTAACTTCTAAAGTCCCATAGTGCTCAGAGCCATTTGAACTTAACTTCTAAGGTCATCAGTCCCCTAGAACTTAGAACTACTTAAACCTAACTAACCTAAGGACATCACACACATCCATGCCCGAGGCAGGATTCGAACCTGCGACCGTAGCGGTCGCGCGGTTCCAGACTGTAGCGCCTAGAAGCGCTCGGCCACCCCGGCCGGCTCTTGTAGTTTAATACCTCCATCTTTAAATATTGCTTTGCCATGTGTGAACTATATTCTGCTGTACTATTCACTAATTATCGATTTAGTATGACCCATTCTAAGTTTTATAGCACCGTTTAATGTGATTAGCTTCACAAAACGTGGCCAGCTTCACACGGTTAACAAAACGGAACAATTAGTTCCAAACATGTTAAAGTAGCAAAGACACTGAGCTGCTGTTTAAAGCATATGACCATAATGAAATACGTGTGTACAGCTAGCTACGGCGGCAGTGGAACGCCCCTACTGATAACAATGCGGTGTATTATACTACACATCCTGTGTTCTGACTGACCGCATGCAGATCGGGATGGGAATGCAGCTGCTGCGTACAACAGGACGTCGCTCAGACAGTACAGAACGGCGAAAGTGAGGTTGCAATGAACCACCTGTCTTACAAAATGTCGAAATGTAGTTGCAGCACTGAGGAATCCGCAATAGCAGAAAAGTTTATTAATGGTGAAGATGGGTTCGTAAGTTTCACACACTGCCGGAATCTGAAAGAATAGGGAATGTATTGCACAACCATTTAGAAAGCATCACTATTCATTGGCTACAGGGTATGATTACACACAAACACAAAATATTTCGAAGGATATATATATATATATATATATATATATATATATATATATATATATATATATATATATATATGGGGTGACAATTACTGAAGTATGTGAAAAAAACGTAAATTGGTTACAAACTACGGCGCGGACACACTAGATTCAACGTGTAAAAGCCGGCCGGTGTGGCCGAGCAGTTCTAGACGCTTCAGTCGGGAACCGAGCGACCGCTACGGTCGCAGGTTTGAATCCAGCCTCGGGCATGGATGTGTGTGATGTCCTTAGGTTAGTTAGGTTTAAGTAGCTCTGATGACATCAGATGTTAAGTCCCATAGTGGTCAGAGCCATCTGAACCATTTCAAAATGTAAACGTCACTACTGATATTCGGATTTAGGTTACGACATGTTCGATATGCCTGCAGTCATTGGCGATGATGTGGCTCAGACGAATAGCGAAATTCTGCATGACCCGCTGTAGTGTAGGAACATCGTTGCTGTCGATGATCTTCTGAATGGGCGTTTTCAGCTCAGCAATGGTTTTGAGGTTATTGCTGTACACCTTGTCTTTAATGCAGCCCCAAGAAAAGGAGTCGCATGTGATCAGATCCGGAGAATTTGGCAGCCAATCGCGGCCCTTGCCAGTGGCCTCTGGGTACCCCAAAGTGCTCCTCCAGGACATCATATACTCTCCTTCTTCGATGGGGTCGAGCACGGTCTTTCATGAACCACGTCTTGTCGAAATCAGGGTCACTTTGGATAATGGGAATGAAATCATCTTCCAAAACCTTCATGTACCGTTCGGTAGTCACCATGCCATCAAGGAATATCGCACGAATTATTCTGTGACTGAACACTGCGCACCACACAGTCAATCTTTGAGAGTCAAGAGACTTCTCGATCGCGATATGTAGATTCTCAATCCCCAAATGCGCCAATCTTGCTTACTGACTAACCCATCCTAATGGAAGTGGGCTTTGTCGCTAAACCAAATCATACAGCGCATACTAATTCCCATCATTAGCCACGGCCAACCGTGCAGCTTCAACGTCCAAAAGCAAACCATTAAGAAGTTATGGCTGTTTTATTTCATATAACTCAATAATTGTCTCACCCTGTATATACAATATATATCCTCATATCAAAATTGAAAAAGGGAAATGGATAGGTTAAAGTTAGATATAGTGGGAATTAGTGAAGTTCGGTGGCAGGAGGAACAAGACTTTTGGTCAGGTGAATACAGGGTTGTAAACACAAAATCAAATAGGGGTAATGCAGGAGTAGGTTTAATAATGAATAAAAAAAATAGGAGTGCGGGTAAGCTACTACAAACAGCATAGTGAATGCATTATTGTGGTCAAGATAGATACGAAGCCCACGCCTACTACAGTACTACAAGTTTATATGCCAACTAGCTCCGCAGATGACGAAGAAATTGAAGAAATGTATGAGGAGACAATAGAAATTATTCAAATAGTGACGGGAGACGAAAATTTAATAGTCATGGGTGACTGGAATTCGGTAGTAGGAAAAGGAAGAGAAAGAAACGTAGTAGGTGATTATGGATTGAGGGGAAGAAATGAAAGAGGAAACCACCTGGTAGAATTTTGCACAGAGTATAACTTAATCATAGCTAACACCTGGTTCAAGAATCACAAAAGAAGGTTGTATACATGGAAGAATCCTGGAGATACTGACAGATTTCAGATAGAATATATAATGGTAAGACAGAGATTTAGGAACCAGATTTTAAATTGTAAGACATTTCCAGGGGCAGATGTGGACTCTGACCACATTCTATTGGTTATGAACTGTAGATTAAAACTGAAGAAACTGCAAAAAGGTGGGAATTTAAGGAGATGGGACCTGGATAAACTGACTAAACCAGAGGTTGTACAGAGTTTCAGGGAGAGTATAATAGAAAAATTGACAGGAATGGGGGGAAGAAATAAAGTAGAAGAAGAATGGGTAGCTTTGAGGGATGGAGTAGTGAAGGCAGCAGAGGATCAAGTAGGTAAAAAGACGAGGGCTGGTAGAAATCCTTGGGTAACAGAAGAAATATTGAATTTAATTGATGAAAGGAGAAAATATAAAAATGCGATAAATGAAGCAGGCAAAAAGGAATACAAACGTCTAAAAAATGAGATCGACAGGAACACTTGTATGAATATCAAGAGCTCAAATGGAAACCCAGTTCTAACGAAAGAAGGGAAAGCAGAAAGGTGGAAGGAGTACATAGAAGGTCTATACATGTTACGTAAATTTAAGAGGATGTAGATGACGATGAAATGGGAGATATGAGAGTTTCACAGAGCACTGAAAGACCTGAGTCGAAACAAGGCCCCAGGAGTAGACAACATTCCATTAGAACTACTGACAGCCTTGGGAGAGCCAGTTCTGACAAAACTCTACCATCTGGTGAGCAAGATGTATGAGACCTGCGAAATACCGTCAGACTTCAAGAATAAAATAATAATTCCAATCCCAAAGAAAGCAGGTGTTGACAGATGCTAAAATTACCGAACTACCAGTTTAATAAGTCACAGCTGCAAAATACTAACGCGAATTCATTACAGACGAATGGAAAAACTGGTAGAAGCGGACCTCGAGGAAGATCAGTTTGGATTCCGTAGAAATATTGGATCACGTGTGGCAATACTGACCTTACGACTCACCTTAGTAGAAAGATTAAGAAAAGGCAAACCTACGTTTCTAGCATTTGTAGACTTAGAGAAAGCTTTTGACAATGTTGAATAGAATACTCTCTTTCAAATTCTAAAGGTGGCAGGGGTAAAGTGCAGGAAGCGAAAAACTATTTACAGTTTGTACAGAAAGCAGATGGCAGTTATAAGAGTCGAGGGGCATGAAAGGGAAGCAGTGTTTGGGAAGGGAGTGAGACAGGGTTGTAGCCTCTCCTCGATGTTATTCAATCTGTATATTGAGCAAGCAGTAAAGGAAACAAAAGATAAATTCGGAGTAGGTATTAAAATTCATGGAGAAGAAATAAAAACTTTGAGGTTCGCCGATGATATTGTAATTCTGTCAGAGACAGCAAAGGACTTGGAAGAGCAGTTGAATGGGATGGACAGTGTCTTGAAAGAAGGATGTAAGATGAACATAAGCAAAAGCAAAACGAGGATAATGGAATGTAGTCGAATTAAGTCGGGTGATGCTGAGGGAATTAGATTAGGAAATGAGACACTTAAAGTAGTAAAGGAGTTTTGCTATTTGGGGAGCAAAATAACTGATGATTGTCGAAGTAGGGAGGACATTAAATGTAGACTAGCAATGGCAAGGGAAGCGTTTCTGAAGAAGAGAAATTTGTTAACATCGAGTATAGACTTAAGTGTCAGGAAGTCGTTTCTGGAAGTATTTGTATGGAGTGTAGCCATGTATGGAAGTGAAACATGGACGATAACTAGTTTGGACAAGAAGAGAATAGAAGCTTTCGAAATGTGGTGCTACAGAAGAATGCTGAAGATAAGGTGGGTAGATCACGTAACTAATGAGGAGGTATTGAATAGGATTGGGGAGAAGAGAAGTTTGTGGCACAACTTGACTAGAAGAAGGGATCGGTTGGTAGGACATGTTTTGAGGCATCAAGGGATCACAAATTTAGCGTTGGAGGGCAGTGTGGAGGGTAAAAATCGTAGAGGGAGACCAAGAGATGAATACACTAAGCAGATTCAGAAGGATGTAGGTTGCAGTAGATACTGGGAGATGAAGAAGCTTGCACAGGATAGAGTAGCATGGAGAGCTGCATCAAACCAGTCTCAGGACTGAAGACCACAACAACAACAACATGTCCAAAGGAAATCACTATGTCCAGTCGTAAGGAAGGTATGGATTTGATGTGGAAAACTGTGACAGCAAAGGGAAGAGTATGTCAAATCATAAGAACGATACAGATATTTCTATTTCCAGAGCGACAGCTCTGAGCAGGGTGTATTTCCAATACTTCGCTCATTGTCGAATGTCGTTCAACTGAGACCACAATCATAACATTTAATTGTAAGTATAGTGATCAAATATATATGTGACCGATTTCCTAATAGGATTCTGTCTAGGCCTGAGTGGCTCGCCGGCGGTGACCTGTGGAATGAATCACGTTTCCCATTAACGGCAGGAACTGTCCAAATGGAAAATCCTGTTGGGGTGCAGGAATGTAGCTGACTTAACCGTGTCGTCCTCTAGACAGCCGTATTGCGAACTAATACTTTCATTCCTTCCCCCCAATCCATATTCACCTACTATGTTTCCTTCTCTCCCTTTTCCTACTGACGAATTCCAGTCACCCATGACTATTAAATTTTCGTCTCCTTTCACTACCTGAATAATTTCTTTTATCTCGTCATACATTTCATCTATTTCTTCATCATCTGCAGAGGTAGTTGGCATATAAACTTGTACTACTGTAGTAGGCATGGGCTTTGTGTCTATCTTGGCCACAATAATGCGTTCACTATGTTGTTTGTAGTAGCTAACCCGCACTCCTATTTTTTTATTCATTATTAAACCTACTCCTGCATTACCCCTATTTGATTTTGTATTTATAACCCTGTAATCACCTGACCAAAAGTCTTGTTCCTCCTGCCACCGAACTTCACTAATTCCCACTATATCTAACTTTAACCTATCCATTTCCCTTTTTAAATTTTCTAACCTACCTGCCCGATTAAGGGATCTGACATTCCACGCTCCGATCCGTAGGACGCCAGTTTTCTTTCTCCTGATAACGACGTCCTCCTGAGTAGTCCCCGCCCGGAGATCCGAATGGGGGACTATTTTACCTCCGGAATATTTTACGCAAGAGGACGCCATCATCATTTAATCATACAGTAGAGCTGCATGTCCTCGGGAAAAATTACGGCTGTAATTTCCCCTTGCTTTCAGCCGTTCGCAGTACCAGAACAGCAAGGCCGTTTTGGTTAATGTTACAAGGCCAGATCAGTCAATCATCCAGACTGTTGCCCCTGCAACTACTGAAAAGGCTGCTGCCCCTCTTCAGGAACCACATGTTTGTCTGGCCTCTCAACAGATACCCCTCCGTTGTGGTTGCACCTACGGTACGGCCATCTGTATCGCTGAGGCACGCAAGCCTCCCCACCAGCGGCAAGGTCCATGGTTCATGGGGGGCCTTTGGACATGTCGGAACAAAAGCACATACTTTATAAGACTCATGATCAAGGCAAACCTATCACACATCCCCTACTACTAAGTATATAATACATCGTCAATAACTGATTGCTGTCGATACTGGCCAAAAATCAACAATGGGTGGACATGTGTCATAAGTTTTTCTTGCGAGTGGTACCACTGTGTCTTAGAAAGAGAGGCGTAATCGCCTTACAAACCACCCGATGTTAAAAAACCCGATCGCAACAACTACTGTATGTTACTGTCACAAGCGGTCTTGGTCGTAAAGAGGAGACATATCCAGTACATTGCTTGGTGTCGACTATGGCAGCAATCTTAATATTTAATTGTAGTTAAACTAATAAATGTGTGTCTGGTTACCAATATTCGTGTGAGTCTGGAGATGGTCATAGAAAGTGTAAAAAAATGGTTCAAATGGCTCTGAGCACTATGGGACTTAACATCTGTGGTCATCAGTCCCCTAGAACGTAGAACTACTTAAACCTAACTAACCTAAGGACATCACACAAAGCCGTGCCCGAGGCAGGATTCGAACCTGCGACCGTAGTGGTCGCGCGGTTCCAGACTGAAGCACCTGGAACCGGACGGCCACACCGGCCGGCATAGAAAGTGTAGCAGTAAGCAAGCAGGTCATGGCCAGAAACAGTAACACCTTTGTTCCGAGATGGGTCTTGCCCATCGTTTGTATATCAGTTCAGAGAGTCCTAGAAAGCTTATGGCTTATGACGATTTGGCTCATGGCTCCCCCTGGGTGGGTGAATAGTGAAATAATACCCAGTTCGCATTGTGTTACCTTTGGTACTGCGTGTGACAGATGAATACTCTGCGGAAATTTGAGAAGATTCAATATGACGAGTGTTTGCACTGGAGTACTGATAGTGTTCTCCCAGTACGTGGGGTCGTCCATGGCCAGCTAGCCTCTCTCTCTCTCTGGTTGACATACTCTTCTGCGGCTGCGGTCGTGGGCCACATTTATGGTGGTAGTTTCCTCCATCGGCGTATCCTTGAGCATCATGCACTCCGCCTCGCCTTCCGTACACGCCTCCTGTCCCCCACGCGGATCCTCTATGATCTCATTCCTTTCCCCCATCTGCTCCTATTCCTCGAACATATCCGCATCCTCTACACCTCCCGCCGTCTTGAACCCCCTCACCCCCTGGTTGCTCCTCTCCCATCCCCGCCCCTGCCACGTCATCACCGTTGTGTCCCTCCTACCCTCCATCTCTACACCCTACATCTCCTTTCCCAAGGTGGCTTCCATCAGCTCCCCCTCCCGGATGATGCCCTCTCTCCCTCCATTTATCCTTCCTATCAACTCTGATCCTCAACCCCCCCTCTCCTTTCTTCCGTCCTTTCCCTGGGCTCCATCTTCCTCCCCCCTTCCATCCTGTGTTTTCTCCCCGCCTATCATCTCCTTTCTCTCCCCCCCCCTCCGAGTCCTTTTGTACTCCCCTCCTCTTCCTTCCCCAATCCCTGGCCCGTCTGCTCAGCACCCCCCACCCCTCTTATGGATCCTCCTCTTCCATTGGCTCCTTTCCCCCCTCCCCCTTCACTTTTCCTCTCCTTCCCCCCCCCCTTTTTTCCCGTCACCTGACCAGTTTCCCCCACCTGCTCTCAGGTGTGGTATGTCGTATTTGTGCCAACTTTTAGCGCAGTGTTTAAGTGAGTGTTCGGTGTTGTGCGTCCTTCCACAGTGTTGCGAACAGAAATCATGCTGTCGCTGGGTGTGCTTTTTATATCTCTTGCGAACAGAACCCAGACTGTCGCCGTGTTTTTTTAATTGTCTGTCTATTGTTTTTCTGCTTCCTGTGTGTTTTATTAGCTTCATCGACCCTGTGTTTTATGTTTTATGCTCCAGAATTTTCTGCCATTTTTACCTTTAAGTCACCGATTTTATCGCCAACTGTTATTATTTTTTATTATCTTCATCTTTTTAAAACAAATTCTGTAGGCTGAAGAGCGGCGTAATAAGCTGCTGCCAGCCCGCCCCCTTTAGGGGGAATCGAAACCCAATAAAGGAAAAAAAAAATCCATCGGCGCTGCACAGCAGCACAGTGCATACATGGAATGTATTCGACGACTTTTGAGTTGTTTAACCCTCAGTGCAATATGGCGATCTGTACAAAATAGTTTTGAGACTGAAAGTCTCGTCAGCAGAAAACAATGGCGGATAGTGCTCCCACACTGGCAGCAGCAGCAGTTTGATGAGTAAGTTTAGTGATGGACAGGCTGTCCTGTTAGGATCATCAGGAAAAACGCAATCAGTGTTATTCGAGGCTATTTTCGTAAACAGGTTCTGTTAGGACAAGAATTTTCATGCTGATAAGCTGAGACATCATGAAAGCTCCCACAAAAGAGACTGTTAGCTATTTCTGTGACACTTTACGAATTCCGAGATGGGACTGAAAAGTAATGGACGGGCAGTCCGATTAGGATCGCTAGAGAGAATGCACCCTGTATTATTCTGGGAAGCATTACAATAGATTTCTATAGTACGTTAAGAGGGGGACTTCGCTGTTAGTTACATGGTCATGTGACGTCATTATAACATTGAGAACATTTCGCAGCGATGCATCAGCCACAGTGGGTAGGTAAACACGTGCTCGGCTAGATGCAGGTCACATGTCTTGTTAGGATTGCTGGGAACAATGCACCCTGTGCCACTCTGGAAAGCATTGGAACAGATTTCTATACCGCTGGACCCACAGCTCTACATCATCGCACCAGCAACGGTGCCTAGGTGAACACGTATTTGGACAGGTTTTTCTCAGGTGTCATGAATCAAAGAGATGCCGCCGCCTCATCCTTGCCAGATCCGAACTGACATCCGCGTGTGTTTCGGCAGCTGACGACTGCGCCGTTACTTTGTGGGGGCCGCCGGTGCATCTCGACTCCTGGGAGGGTGTGCAGTAGCATCTTGTGAGATCCAGTGGGCAGGGGATTGTGGGCGGTGCGTGCTTTGTGATCGAAAGATTTTTAACTGTGTGTAATTACGTGTGATGTGTGTTTCTTGCGCAATCGGAATAAAAAAAAGAAATGCGATCGATGTAATTATTTCTCACAAGACCTGCATCTTTTCAAACAGCAGAGAATGATGAACAAGTGAAATCCAAGCCCCTGCAAAATGATTTTTTTTATAAAAAAGCGACACACCCTTGAATTTCCCTTCGTGAGATTCTTCCTCTCCACCACAGAGCCACCAATTTCCAGGTAGAGGAAGGGAGGCGGAGAGGGGAGGGGGTGAGGGGGGAAGGGATGGAGTGGTGTGGGTGGTGATCGATTTCCTGAAAAATTCTTTAAATAAATAAATAAACGATGTTCCATACACTGCCTTGAATCCCCTAAATTGTTTAAATAAACAATATTCCACACATTGTCTAAATTGTCCACAGCAATGGAATTCTGGTCAAATTCTTTAACTAAATAAATAAACTGTATTCTATACACTGTGATAAATAAGTAAACAAAATTCTATACATTGTGTAAATTGTTTAAGCAATAGTCCATACACTACAATCGAATTCCCTCCAAATAACTGATTAACTGAGTCCTTTTCCCGCCAATTTCTGGGGCAAAGGGTGGGAGGGGAGGAGGTTTACCAGAGGGGGAGAGGTTAATTAATTGATCAATCTAATTAAGTAGTCATTCAAATTGATAAGAGTGAGAGGGGCTACTCCAATAACTCAGACCTAAAAGTACACCTGTAGCAGCGACGGGGGAGGTTTCCTGAGTGATTGGGGGAAGGGGTGGGGGAACAATTGGTTAAGGACCTGACAGTCAAAATGAAGGATCCTTTTAACAGAACAATAGATTCAGGACCTGTCAATCAAAGGAGAACAATAGGTTTGCCCCTGAGTGTATACCTGCCCCTGATGTAGGCAACTGCATTAACTAAATGCGCTGAAACATAGTTTGTTCCACTACTGACACATGTTTGTGTTTCACCTATCATGGAACAATTTACCTGCCTTGTCCTTTTGTTATACTCCATTATCCCTTTAAGAGCAAAGCGCATAACCTTCTTTGCCCGATGGCTCTCTTTTGCTCCTAAAAAACAGAAATGAAATTGACTTAGATGTATTCAGGCCTATTTTCTTACATCAACAATGACTCTAAGAACAGTTATGACGCAAAAGTTAATTACACGCTGAGAAAAAAAGTGACGCTAAGAACGATTCTGACGCAGAAGTTACTCAAAGGTCGGGAAAACAGTGATACACTGTACATTTCCGTCATTAACGCATTTAAGATTTCAGTTGAAATGAATCTCAGTCGCACTATTCAATACTTGCGTCGTTGTTTCACTGGATAAGTTACTTCACTCACCCAACTGAAAAACGAAACTGACAATAATGGCGACGTTCTTCCCAACGTAAGTCACGACATCGATATTTCGACAGGGAGGCAAATACCCTCTATCGACATTATGTGTTAACAGCAGTTCTGACGATGTTTCACTGTATTTCTGAGATGATTCAGGCAATACAGTCGATTTGTCGAATTTTGGGATCAATTCTAGTGTCCGATTCCACTCGTCGGCTTTGAGCAATGACGTCATTCCTAAGGCAGAGACGCTACCTAGGGGAAATCTTTGAAAGCAACCGATCATATTCGTAAGCAAACGAATGTAGCATACAATAAAATTACAAACATAGTTCAAGTGATTAATTACTTAGCCACAAATTATACCGACAAGAATTAAAGGTAACGAAACTAAATATCAACAGAAAAAGAGAAGTGTACATGACTGATATACACTATTATTGTAATTTATGCGAGTAAGAAAAGCACAGAGAACCTCTAAATCCAGTAAGTGGGGCGTATGGTGAAGTCGTAATATTATGAATCATCGTTAACTTTTAATACTAATTGTTACATATAACGGAACGGGTACACATGTAACGAAAAGTGAGAAAAGTAGGGTCTAACAAATATTGGAATCGGTAACTGGAATTGATCTATATGGGTTAATTCTACTTACAAATTCGAACCATTCCACGATTAGTTACTTATATCGTTCAAACAAGTGTGTGCACTAAGTCTTACAGGATTTATATGTATGGTATTACTATCTTCATTACTATGAAAAAGAGAAAAATTTGGAAGCTGTACCTAAAATATTTGTTTTTCGTAGTAGTTCTGAGATCACTAGGAAATGTGGAAATCCTACAAAAACATAGTCCACCAATTTACTGCAAAAATGTCCAAAACTATTAACAATCGAAAAGCTGAAATCGGTAACTAAAATTGACGTATATTTGTCAGTTCTAGTTACCGATTCCTGCCATTTGGTGATTCATTAATTAGATCGTTTTTTCAGCATGTGTGTACACTACAATGTAGGCTAATATGAGTACTGCATTTTTGTTAGCTCTCTGAACTATTGCAAAAAAAAGTTACTAAGGTCAGTTCTAGTTACCGATTCCAAGTTTTGTTATACACCGCAGTAGTTTTAGAGAGCAATAACAAATGTAGAAATGGTATTAAATTTCAGTGTATACAAATACAAAAATAATTTACATATGGATCATGTAGCGGTTGGCATCTGTAACTGGAATTTACGTAAGATTAATTCTAGCTATCGATTCCAATATTACTTATTTTTTGTCGATATTCGTTTGTCATGTACTGGCTTTTATTTTAGAATTTAGTGTGTCGATTTCTCCACATTTTATGCTGCTGTTTCGTATTTGTTGTCATTCCTTTAATTTTCCCGTTTTTCTGATACATTTTAATTTCTCTCCTCCCAAAACCCGCACTTTCCTGCGCTCCTCCCGTTAGATTAAATAATCGATGTAAAATTAAGGCTATTTTATAACAGTATGACTATTTCACCATGCGCCTTACTCTAATGAAATTTAAAAGTACTCTGTGCTTTTCTTGTCGCATAAATTACGAGAATACTTCTTACCAGATATGATTTGTTTTTAATTTTTGTTCTTAATTTTCGTTAACTTCAGCTCGTTTCGATATAATTCATGACTAAGTAAATAACTGCGTGAATGTGATTATAATTTTATCGTGTGCTACATTCGTTTGTTTACGAGTATGATCCGTTCCTTTCATAGATTGCCTATACGTAGCGTCTTTGCCTTAGACATGATGTCATAGCTCAAAGCCGACGAGTGGAATCGGACACTTGAATTTATCCGAATTTTGAAATTGCGCCTGTCTTCTTCCGGAACGGCGATTATGTCGTCATAAATACTGAGACACGTGGAGAAATGCCGCATCACGCATGAAGTTTTAATATATTTATTCTTTAATACTAAGACATTCCTTTAGTCGAGATAACTTGAGGAAATACCTGACGCCTGGCACCTCTTGACAGCTTTCAAGTAAGAAGCACAATCGGCTGTAGGCGGAAACGATAGCCGTCTATGCGGCTATGAAGAAGAGTTGTCACAGAGACATTTGCAAAATCGCACTGTAGACACGCGAAGCAACTGCGCCCAGCGTATCCAGGACCACATTTCTTAATTTGGTTACTTTACTTACACATGTCTACATTACGCATATTTATTTCTACAACTGTTTCATAATTTCAAAGATGTTTTCACGAATTTGTGGAAATGAAATTTTTTCGATACTTCACTACAAAAACAGTTCCGTTTTTTCGTTTCTAATGCAAAAATTGATCAAATGATTGCCCCGGCAATGCCGTGTTTGTCAGCTAGTATGCCTATAATTATGCGCTTCTTTCCGACGGCCTCTCTTGAAAATAAGAATGACCTGCGCTTTTTTCAAACCTCTGGGGACCTTTCGTTGCTCCCGCGACATACGTAACAGTACTGCTAGGAGGGGAACAAGCTCTTTCGCATAATATCTATAAAACCTCACACGTACCTCATTCGGTCCAGCTGCCTTTACACTGCTGAGCAATAGTAGTCGATTTCTTATTCCGCGATCGCTTGCCTCACTACCTGTCATTTCGGCACTCGTCCAGCGATTGATAGGAGGAACCGTATTGTCTTCCGCAGTGAAACAATTTCGGAAGACCGAATTCAGTATTTCGGTCTCCTGTCTGCCATTTTATTTTTCGGTGCACATGTGGTCACTGAGCGATTGAATACATGATTTCATGCCAATTTTACATAAGAACAAAACTTCTTAAGTTTCTTAGGTCGTTTGGCAAAAATTCACATTGAAATTCGTTGAATGCTTTTACATCGCTATCCTCACACTCATTATAGCCCGATTTGGCTTCTGTTTGTCTACCATGGTTTGACTTCGCTACAACTGGAGATAAATGTCTCTTTGATTTCGCAGAAACTTTCGTAGCGGATCTTTTCCATCCCTTACAACCCTGTTCGGCACATACTTATCTGAGGCGTACTGCACAACGCTCCTGAGTTTTACCCATCTGTGGTCTACATCTTCGTCCTTAGTGCCGAATATTGATGGTGAATACTTAGATACTCTGCAATTTGTCTCCTCTCACTCTTGCTAACCAAAAGTTTCCTACCTTTTTTTAACATTTATTGTAATAATCGTCTTCATTGATGCTATCACAGCCTTATGACCACTGACTTCTTCCTTGACATTAACTGATTCGAAAACGTTGGGTCTGGTAATTACTAGGACGTCTAAGATATTTCCCTCACCCATTGGTTCATTAATTATCTGCTCAATGCAATTTTCAGACATGACACTTAGTAGAATTCACACGAATCCCTTCCTTTGGCACCAGTTTTGATTGCGTGTCTCTCCCATTCTATAGATGGCATTTTGAGATCTCTTTCTATTGCAGTAACGTGGTCATGAAACTTACTCGTCATATTAATGCCAGTTTTATATAAGAACAAAACTTCTTAAGTTTTTTAGCTCGTTTGGCAAAAATTTACATTGAAATTCGTTGAGTGCTTCTCTCATCGCTATCCTCACACTCATTATGGCCCGATTTGGCTTATGTTTGTCTACCAAGGTTTGCTTCGCTACAACTGCAGATAAATGTCTCTTTGTTTTCGCAGATATGTAGCTCCACTTCAAATTGTGCAACTGGATCCGAGATTTCCTCTCAGTAGGGCTGCAGTACGTAATCATCGACGGAAAGTCGTCGAGTAAAATAGAAGTGATATCCTGCGTTCCTCAAGGAAGTGTTTTAGGTTCTCCTCTGTTCCTAATTTACATAAATTAATTTCAGCAGCTCTCTTAGACTGTTTGCAGGGGATGCTATCATTTACCGTCTAGTTAAGTCATCAGAAGATCAAAACCAATCGCAAAATGACTTAGACGTGATATCTGAACGCTGGGAAAAATGACAATTGTGTCTCAATAAGGAAAAGTGTGATGTCATGCATATGAGTCCCCCTTAAATTTGGATTACTCGATGAATCGCACAAATTTATAGGCTATCTCTTCGTCCGAATACCTAGGAATGACAATTACAAACAACTTACGTTGTATCGATCAAATAGCTAATGTTGTGGGGAAGGCAAACCAAAGACTATCTTTTATTGGGAGAACACTTGGAAGATGCAACTACTAATGGAACCGCTTACTTGTTCGCCCACTGCTAGAGTATTGCTGTGCTATATGGGATCCTTACCAGATAGGATTGACGGAGGACATCGGAAAAGTTCAAAGAAGGACAGCTCGTCTTGTACCACCGCGAAATAGGGGATAGTGTCATAGATGTGATACGCGAGTTGGGGTCGCAATAATTAAAAGAAAGGCGTTCTTCATTGTGGCGAGTTCACTTCACGAAATTTCAATCACCAACTTTCTCTTCTGAGTTTGAAAATATTTTAATGTCACCAATCTCCATGGCGAAAAAATGATCATCATAATAAGAGAAGTTAGAGCTCATACAGAAAGATTTAAGTGCCCACGTGCTGTTAGGGAGTGGAACGGTAGAGAAATAGTCTAAACACTGTTCGAAGAACCCTCTACCAGACAATTCGCACACACACAGTATGGAGGACATTTTAACAGAAGCTCGCTAGCCGGTATCGGCGGATAAATACGATATTCCAGTGCCTATGTTATTAAGAAGAACGAAGTAATTTTCCTTCGGACACGTTTGCATGTCTGAATGAACAGGCACTGCTGCGGCTACACCTATTATGAAACACATGAAATGTATTCGCAGTTGCGAATACGAACAGCCATCAGCTGCAGAAGGGCATGACGACAGTGAAAATACACTCCTGGAAATTGAAATAAGAACACCGTGAATTCATTGTCCCAGGAAGGGGAAACTTTATTGACACATTCCTGGGGTCAGATACATCACATGATCACACTGACAGAACCACAGGCACATAGACACAGGCAACAGAGCATGCACAATGTCGGCACTAGTACAGTGTATATCCACCGTTCGCAGCAATGGAGGCTGCTATTCTCCCATGGAGACGATCGTAGAGATGCTGGATGTAGTTCTGTGGAACGGCTTGCCATGCCATTTCCACCTGGCGCCTCAGTTGGACCAGCGTTCGTGCTGGACGTGCAGACCGCGTGAGACGACGCTTCATCCAGTCCCAAACATGCTCAATGGGGGACAGATCCGGAGATCTTGCTGGTCAGGGTAGTTGACTTACACCTTCTAGAGCACGTTGGGTGGCACGGGATACATGCGGATGTGCATTGTCCTGTTGGAACAGCAAGTTCCCTTGCCGGTTTAGGAATGGTAGAACGATGGGTTCGATGACGGCTTGGATGTACCGTGCACTATTCAGTGTCCCCTCGACGATCACCAGTGGTGTACGGCCAGTGTAGGAGATCGCTCCCCACACCATGATGCCGGGTGTTGGCCCTGTGTGCCTCGGTCGTATGCAGTCCTGATTGTGGCGCTCACCTGCACGGCGCCAAACACGCATACGACCATCATTGGCACCAAGGCAGAAGCGACTCTCATCGCTGAAGACGACACGTCTCCATTCGTCCCTCCATTCACGCCTGTCGCGACATCACTGGAGGCGGGCTGCACGATGTTGGGGCGTGAGCGGAAGACGGCCTAACGGTGTGCGGGACCGTAGCCCAGCTTCATGGAGACGGTTGCGAATGGTCCTCGCCGATACCCCAGGAGCAACAGTGTCCCTAATTTGCTGGGAAGTGGCGGTGCGGTCCCCTAGGGCACTGCATAGGATCCTACGGTCTTGGCGTGCATCCGTGCGTCGCTGCGGTCCGGTCCCAGGTCGACGGGCACGTGCACCTTCCGCCGACCACTGGCGACAACATCGATGTACTGTGGAGACCTCACGCCCCACGTGTTGAGCAATTCGGCGGTACGTCCACCCGGCCTCCCGCATGCCCACTATACGCCCTCGCTCAAAGTCCGTCAACTGCACATACGGTTCACGTCCACGCTGTCGCGGCATGCTACCAGTGTTAAAGACTGCGATGGAGCTCCGTATGCCACGGCAAACTGGCTGACACTGACGGCGGCGGTGCACAAATGCTGCGCAGCTAGCGCCATTCGACGGCCAACACCGCGGTTCCTGGTGTGTCCTCTGTGCCGTGCGTGTGATCATTGCTTGTACAGCCCTCTCGCAGTGTCCGGTACAAGTATGGTGGGTCTGACACACCGGTGTCAATGTGTTCTTTTTTCCATTTCCAGGAGTGTATGTGCCGGACCGTGACTCGAACCCAGATTTCCCGCTTTACGCTTCGGCTATTCGTGCACGATGCAGGGATAGACCCATACTTCTGAGTCCTGGTCTTGTAGAAATTTTCACTGTCGTCATTCCCTTCTGCAGCTCATGGCTGTAGGTATTCGTAACTGCCTTTACACTTCATGCATCTAACTCAGTAGGCAGGTTTAAAAACGGATGTAGTATGCAGTAGGTATGCAGAGATGAAGAAGTTTGCTATGGGGTTAGACTAGCATGGAGAGCTGCAGCAAAACTAATCTTTGGGATGAAGACCACAAAACAACAGCAACGCCGGCCGGTGTGGCCCAGCGGTTCTAGGCGCTACAGTCGAACTGCGCGACAGCTATGGTCACAGGTTAGAATCCTGCCTCGGGCATGGATGTGTGTGATGTCCTTAGATTAGTTAGGTTTAAGTAGTCCTAAGTTCTAGGGCACTGATGACCTCAGAAGTTAACTCCCATAATGCTCTGAGCCATTTCTGAACAACAACAACAAGAACAACAAGTGCATCGAGAATAGGTTGACTTCCGATGGTACCAGAAGATGCTATCGCCACAACTCAAGTCTCGGTTATGAACAGAGAGGAGGAGGAGATTAATGTTTAATGTCCCGACGGCAACGAGGTCGTTAGAGATAGAGCACATGCTCGGATTAGGGAAGGATGGAGAAGTGGAGTGGCCGTGCCCTTTCGAAGGAACCACCCCAGCATTTGCCTGAAACGGTTTAAGGACACCACCGAAAATCTAAATCAGGATGGCTTCACGCTAGTTTGAACCGTCGCCCTCCCGAATGCGAGCCCACTGTGCGCTGTCACGGTCGATCATCAGCAGTCTGGCCCGGCAAGGCCTGCTGACATCACACACACACACACACACACACACACAGAGAGAGAGAGAGAGAGAGAGACGTGTTAGGAGAGGCCCGGGGCCACACACACACGGCCCCTACCGCGCATTAAACTCTCGTTACACGCAGATTACGTTAACTTAATGGCCACCTTATTTATGTTTTCCTGGATGATGGCCGCCGGCGGACACCCGGCGACGCTCCCCCCTCCCAGATGTGGGAGACTTGAGTATACGGGAGCCCGCTCCGTCCGGTTCTTCTATCTGGCTGTCCTTGTCTGACACGAGTCAGCACGCACTGAAGCTCGTCTCATTTAACTTTGGCGTACCGCATTTGCGATCTATGACGAGCATCATCGTCAGAAATATAAGGCGCAGTTCGGCGTTTATCCACACAGATACTAGGATTCCATAGCCGATGGTTGAGCAGGTCTCCTGTGAACTTATAAGAGTCTTCTTTTTCTCTTTTGCCATTAGCCCTTATACAGGATGAAAAGTATTTAAACCGACATACTATGGGAGGTTGTAGGGGACATCAAAACAAATACTTTTCCCTAATGTCATTTTTTCCTATGATGATTATTTAAACGGGTGGAGGCCGTATTACGCTCTTCACTTGTTAGAGGGCGTATTACGATCTTCATTTGTTAGAGGGCGTATTACGCTCTTCAGTTGTAGACAACTGCTGTCCACCAGTGTAGTAGTGCATTGTCTCTGTTTACTAATGGAGCGATACACCTGGAGTGAGTACACTGATATGGTTGGTGCGTACTACGTAGCGCACCACAACGGACGAGCTGCACAGAGGGTTTATCAACAACAATATCCTAATCGCCGTATCCCGCATCATATGACCTTTGCTGTTGTGTACCAACGTCTGCGTGAGACCGGGTCATTTAGCAGATTACCTGGACAGGGACGCCGTCGCACGGTAAGAACACTGCAAGTTGAGGAAGCTGTCTTGCAGCATGTGGAGCGGGATCCTTCAATCAGCTCTCGTGCAGAAGAACAGTCCTTCGAGAGCAATTGTTACGTTCATTTCACAGTTTTCGCAGTGGTACCTGGAACAGTGTGAAATGCATCCTACATTTTCATCCCCTGTGTTGTTTACCGATGAGCGAACGTTCGGGGGTGATGGAGTCTTCAACATGCACAATTCGCATGTCTGGAGTGAGGATAACCCACATGCAACAGTTACTAGCGCTCATCAAGGGGGGTTCTTCGTTAATGTGTGGGTCTGTGTTGTTGGGGACTGTTTAATTGGGCCGTATCTGCTACCTAGTTGTTGACTCTTGGTCATAAACAAATGGAAAAGTGTTTGTTGGTTTAATTAATTTGCCGCCAGAGAAATCTTCCTCTACCGGTTTAAATAGTCCTCATAGGAAAAAATGACTTTAGGGAAAAATATTTGTTTTGATGTCCCCTACAACCTCCCAGAGTTTGTCGGTTTAAATACTTTTCACCCTGTATACAAGGAGTCGAATGATAATTATCGGCCCGGGACAGAAATTTGTGTAAATCAACCGTCCGCGTTCAGTATTATCCACGTGAAAGTGTGCCAATGGTTTCCAAATGTCTGCGAATTGTGCAGCTGAGGCGGGGAGTTGGTATTACACCGATTCAACCGGACTTTTACAACCACTCTAAATGACCAGTTTCTTAAATAACCGATTTTTGGTTTTTTATTCCTATTATTCCCTGCAATAGCGGTAGAAGTCGAACAAAGATTGAAAACTTTGATTCCCTTAGTTTCAGGATACATAGAATCAAAATATTAAATTAAACAGCAAATAAAAAAAATTTGTCCGTTTACAATTTCCTGATATTCTCGAAAAATGTTGTGACTGACTACTACAAAAAATCACCAGTAATCTCCTGTTGATTCTAATTTATCGAAACTCTGTTCAAAAATGATGTCCTAATCACAGATCATACCACTATTTGACATTATGAGCAGTCAGTGCTGAAGCGTGAAAACTGACATTGAAGACCTCTATATTTCGTGTTAAGGGGCTCCGGAAAGGCTCAAAATCATGAAAAGTTCAATTTTTACTTTTTTGCGTTTTCTGAATCTGCAGACTATTACCTTTTAATAGATATATAATTTATTCAATTCCGAAGACTACAACTATTTTTAAATTTTTTTTGACATGTGTTCTACATGGGCGTGACCCACTGTCGCGCTGTTAAACTGCTGTCAGATGGTGTTATTATTAACGTCCGTGTTCATCAGGTACATTTTAGTGATGTGAGATAAAGTATGTGTTGTGGCTAACCTGTGATGGTTCAATATATATCGCTGGTGTGATTGTCGATTGTTTCATGTTTATTTACTCTGTCGTTATCTCGAAAATATTCGTAATTAATTCTGTTTCTTGAGTCTCTGTTTTGTTGAAGTATAATAATGAGAAAAAGTAAAGTTATTAGAATTCCTCTGAAGGCTTTTAAGAAAAGGAGAAATGTTGGGAAGCCAAAGGTATGTGTTATTACTGTAAATAATAACATTCTAACATGGTACGAGCGATGCTTGCTTTAGACAAGGAACGCCTTCGGGCTGCAGACAGGGCTGTAAAGAGTCTAGAAATACAAGCAAGAGTAAACAGGAGGAGGAACAAGAGGAAGCTGGAGGAGGAGTTTGCAGAGGATGAAGATAATCCATCCTATGGACCAGGAATGCACTAAAAAGTTAATCCAATCTTTGTCGCTCGATTCCCAAAACTTTTATTTTCTCATACTAATTACATGTTTTCTAAGGATCTTCCAAACATATTTGTTTCAAACTTTCAGTAAATGTTACACAGTACCTTCTGCATAATTTAACACAGCCTTTTTCCAAAAAACTGTATATTTTTGAATATATAAATAAAAAATTGCAAAAAAATGTTGTGAATTTTCATTACAATTGAAAAAAATCATCTTTAATAACTGAACAAAAATTTTGTAAAATCCCTGTGTTAAGTTGTAGCCCACATTCCAATAAATAATCTGTAAAAAGTTCAACTTCCTACCTCAAATACTTTGTGAGGAAAGTTGTAATTTATAAGCGTTATTTTAACATTGCAAGTATAGGGCGTTCCGGAGCCCCTTAATTGGTCAGTTTTCAAGGGCTACAAGCAGATAAAGGTATGCTATGTCGACACAGGTAGCAGATCTGCTGATTTCTGTCTTTTTTGTAGCTATGAATGCACTGCAACCCTAGTTTTAATTTGTCTCCTTAAATTACACTGAAGCGCCAAATAAACCTGTAGAATACGGCGCTGCGGTCGGCAACGCCTATATAAGAAAACAAGTGTTTAGCGCAGTTGTTACATCAGTTACTGCTTTGCCAGTTTATCAAGATTTAAGTGAGTTCGAACGTGGTGCCAGCCGGGGTGGCCGAGCGGTTCTAGGCGCTACAGTCTGGAACCGCGCGACCGCTACGGTCGCAGGTTCGAATCCTGCCTCGGGCATGGATGTGTGTGACGTCCTTAGGTTAGTTAGTAGTTCTGAGTTCTATGGGACTGATGTCCTCAGATATTAAGTCCCATAGTACTCAGAGCCATTTCAACCATTTTTGAACGTGATGTTATAGTCGGCGCATTCCGAGGTAGCGATGAAGTGGGGATTTTCCCCGCACGCCCGTTTCACGAATGTACAGTGAATATCAGGAATCTGGTAAAGCGTCAAATCTCCGACACCGTTGCGGCCGGAAGAAGGTCCTGCAAGAATGGGACCGACGACGACAGAAGAGAATCGTTCAACGTTACAGAAGTGCAACCTCTCCGCAGATTGCTGCAGAATTCAATGCTGGGCCATCAACAAGTGCGGAACATTCAACGAAACATGATCGATATGGGCTTTCGGAGCCGAAGGTCAACTCGTGTACCCTCGATGACTGCACGGCAGAAAGCTTTACGGCTCGCCTGGGCCCATCAACACCGATACTGGACTGTTGATGACAATAACTTGTTGCCTGGTCGGACTAGTCTCGTTTCAAATTGTATCGAGAGGATGAACGTGTACGGGTATGGAGACAACTGCATGAATGCATGGACCCTGCATGTCAGCAGGGGACTGTTCAGCTGGTGGAGGCTCTGTAAGGTGTGGGGCGTGGAGCTGGAGTGATGTAGGACCCCTGATATGTCCAGATACGACTAAGACAACGGACACGCACGTAAGCACCCTGTCTTGTCACCTGCATTCATTCATGTTCATTGCTCATTCAGACGGACTTGACAGTTCCAGTCGGACAATGCGGCACCCCACACGTCCAGAATTGCTACAGAATGGCTTTGTCATGAAACAATTACACACAATGGCTAAATATTACCTACCGAAAATACGTCCTGTCAGAAAAACGCATTTACCGAATTTATATCAAATTTTGCAAGTGAATAATGTTCTTAATTTTCTCTCACAGAATTCGTTTAGGCCCTAGAATTGTTCCTTACCTTGCAACGGACTACTCAGCTCCACTCTGTCAGCATACTACTATAATATGAAGTGCTGAAGTACACGTAATCAAATAAACCATTGCGTAGCAAACTGCCTTACTTCGTTCATTTTAGGCTTCTTTCGTAAACTGAAATTTTGTTATCTCTTTTAAAAACTGCAGCTCTTTGTCCACACAATAATGCAAGGCGCGACAGTACAATTATTACCAGATTTACCTTTCATTCAACAGTGCCATTTAGCTTCAGTGAAGTATTTGTAAATGAAATAAAAGGTTGTTTTGAAATTATATTAAAGTCCTGTTAATGACACAGAATTGATCCGAACTAATTGGAACTATGATCTTCCCATAGCATTGCCATACTATAGAAATTACTTTTGTACACAAATGGTTCAAATGGCTCTGAGCACTATGGGACTTAACATCTGAGGTCATCAGTTCCCTAAAACTTAGAACTACTTAAACCTAACTAACCTAACAACATCACACACATTCATGCCCGAGGCAGGATTCCAACCTGCGACCGTAGCAGCCGCGGGGTTCCAGACTGAAGCGCCTAGAACCGCTCGCTACCGCGGCCGACTTTTGTATACAATATTTAAACTGCGTAAATTTAGCTCTTTACTTTCCTAATTAAATATTTTTAACTAACAGTGATGGGAGGAAGTTATATAGAATATTGAACACATGACTGATAATTATCCTGGATGCTAACACAGATATTGTTAAAGACAATGATATCTTTATACTACAATAATTACTTGCCTAGAACTTGCAGAAAATAAACTCAATGCAAATTACCTTTTGCCAGGTAAGCCATCTTTATAAAATACTCTCATAAATCATGGAGCAGATGATATTTTATGCTCTATGCAGCACGTCTGCCATCCAACCTCCTCACCCGGCGACAAAACTACACACACACTCTCTCTCTGCTGCTGCTGACACCCTGGCTCGTCCGAGCTTTACCCATAAATATAAACAATGGTAGCCAAAGAAAACGCCTCACTCATGTGCTCAGCCGTGTAAAGATGCTTGTAGGGGGAAAACACACCAAATAAATTGATAAGTTTCAGGATAGACACAAGTTTCAGCCTTAACAAGAAATACAATACATGTTACAGATAACCGTACACTCGTACTTGTTAAAGGAAGTGTTCCATTAGTCTTCATGGTAGTTTGGAAGCAATGCCCCAGATCTGTGATATGGGGAATACTTCATCCATCTCAGCAGTGGACTACAAATATCCTCGGATCATCTCGTGCACGTTGACAAGACTGTATAATTCGCTGCTACTGTCCTTCAACTATACAGGGACTTTACTACTTTAAAAATTCATGTAAATTTATTGAAAGAAGATACAGAGCTGGGTTTACTGTTATTTTGAAGGGAAACACATTAAGCTCTTTACCTTAAACTAAAGATGTTGTATGGGCTTCCGTTGGTTATCCTGCACACATCCCATCCGAAGTCAATTTCTTCTCAAACTCGCTGTAGCATTGCACGTGTAACTTGTTCAGTAGCAGAGTAAATTCTTGCTCTGAGTTCAGGTAGAGAAGCCGGCACAGAAGGTACAAACACGATATCCTTGATGAATTCCCTTAAAAATAACATCGAGTGGTGTCAAGTCTGGGGATTGTGGGGGCCGTGAAATAGTCGCATCACAGCCAATCCATTGACCTGGAAGCGGTCACTGAGAAAATCCCGGACGTGAGCCAGGTAGTGGGGTGGTGCACCATCGTGCAAGAAGTAAACATTTCGTTCTTAGTCATCTTCATCAATCTGTGGTATCAAAAATTGTTGTAACATATCCAGGTACTCTATCCAGTTGACAAAAAAAAAAAAAATGGCTCTGAGCACTATGGGATTTGACTTCTGAGGTCATCAATCACCTAGAACTTAGAACTGCTTAAACCTAACTAACCTAAGGACATCAAACACATCCATGCACGAGGCAGGATTCGAACCTGCGACCGGAGCGGTCGTGCTGTTCCAAACTGTAGCGCCTAGAACCGCACGGCCACCCCGGCCGGCTATCCTGTTGACAGCTCTCTCACGGAAGAAAAGGGGCTGTACACTTTGTTCTTGCTCAATGCACAAGAAACGTTCACTTTAGGGCTGGCGAACTACATGAGACAAAACCTGTGTTTCCCTATAAATTGACACTAAAATCACCTCTGTAGGCACTATGAATTAATTTATATGAATTTTCAAAATTTTAAAGTCCATTATGAAACACCCTGTATGAATGGCAGTGCTGTACACTTCACATGAGATGACTCCAGACAGAAAAATCCAAAGGATTCAGGTCAAGTAAACTTGGAGGCTAAGGTACAGGCAGTGCCCGACCTGTCTGTCTTGGAGCTTAAGATGTTTTATATTAGAAGCAAGAAGTGTCTGTGCCCCGATCGAGCATGATGTTTGGTTTGTGGGCCGCTGAACTGAGCGGTCATTAGCGCCTGTACATAGTCCCAATGCTTACTCAATCCAATGTAACAGTTGTCACGAATGATCATGGTGATGATGAAATGCCGGTCGGGGTGGCCGAGCGGTTCTAGGCCCTACAGTCTGGAACCTCGCGACCGCTACGGTCGCAGGTTCGAATCCTGCCTTGGGCATGGATGTGTGTGATGTCCTTAGGTTAGTTAGATTTACGTAGTTCTAAGTTCTAGGGCACTGATGACCTCAGAAGTTAAGTCCCATAGTGCTCAGAGCCATTTGAACCATTTGATGATGAAATAATGAGGACAACACAAACACCCGATCAAGCATTTTCCACTTTCCGCAAAATTTCTCAAGTACGGTAGGCCTTGGATGAAATTTGAGCCCAGTTAGATGCGAACCCAATCGAAAACTTTACATTTGATACCCTTTTTTACTAACTGAGACTTGTGATCAGACGGAACTACTTTCGTCCGGCCACAGCTGTGAGTCCTTTGATTGCTCTGGGACAAGGTTGGGTTGGGTTGTTTTTGGGGGAAGAGACCAAACAGCGAGGTCATCGGTCTCATCGGATTAGGAAACGACGGGGAAGGAAGTCGGCAGTGCCCTTTCAAAGGAACCATCCCTGCATTTGTCTGGAGTGATGTAGGGAAATCACGGAAAACCTAAATCAGGATGGCTGGGCGCTGGATTGAATCGTCGTCCTCCCGAATGCGAGTCCAGTGTGCTAACCACTGAGCCACCTCTCTCGGTCTGGGACAAGGCTCATCGCACAAAAACACATGAAATTTTAGTCTACTATATTAAATAAATAAACGAAAGATTTACTTTGACACAGATATTTGCCACAGGATTGCTTAATAATTACCAATGTCACGGACTAGTAAAGCATCGCTTGATGCACTAATTAATAACTGTTTTCTTGAGATACTGTTTGCAACTTTTGCGAAAGTACATTTCATCAGAAACTTTAACTACTCGTTGGTCCCAGACGACGTTGACTGCTGTAGCTGAGGTCTCGAACTGGGACAGAGCCCTTGCTAGCTTGACCCAATATTAACCTCAGTGTGAGGGCGCTGCTATGCTAAGAGGTGAGGTGTGGCCTTCAGGAGCGCCTCCAGTAAGTCGCTGCGGATTGCAGCGAGCCCTCGCTGATGTCTGGGATATCGATTCTCGTTGCCAACTTTGGTGTGGCAACGCGATCTCTGCATTACGGTTGCAGACAGTGAGCATGAATCTGAACGAGCAGAGCATGGCTTTACTGGAAATGGTGTTTTACCAAAACAACAGCACCAGTGCTGTTGCTCTTTGCGTGTATCGACGCGTTAAAGGAATAGGGAGAGGTCCTCTTTCCGCGTTGGGACATAAGAAGATGATTTGGAAGTTCGAATTAACTGACGATTTGGGAACTGCTCCTCGGAGAGGCCGACGGCCAGTTGGGCTACAAATTGCTGAAGAAGTTACTGTTGCCATGGCTGAAAACGCTGGGCGCAATGTGCGATCTTCAAGGTGTGCACGAGCTGTGTAACGACAGCTGAACATTCCATGGTCCACAGTGCGAAACTGCTGCGTACGGTATTGTGAAATGGTATCTCTAGCGTGGTTCCAAGCTGTCGTGAATGGAGATAGTTATCACATCGAGCAACGTCTGTAGCCTCGAACGTAAGCGTGGTACGCAGTTAACAAATGATACCCTCCCATGTGGCAATTAAAATAAGCATTTTTCAATGGTTTATTCGCTATTTCTCTTCGGTACGTCCTTACAAATGTTTCCGCAAAGTTTCCTTGTCTTACGATAGCTTGTTTCTCGAGGGAGTTCTGAAGTTCTGTCAAGCAGCAGAAGTTTAATTATAACCACCCGCTATTAAGTGTGATTCATCTTGTGTGTTTAATAGCACATGCTTTGTTGTAACGTTCATAAAGGTAATAAACCCCACGTCGTTTACAGCTTGGTGCAAACATTTTCACTTGACCCCATTTCAATGACGGGCATGACAGGTTAAATTGGTGCTGTCACCAGCAATCGAACCCAGGTCAACCACTTCATTCCTATTTTTTGTTTTCAGTTCCGTGCGTAAAAATGTTGACTACGTTTATCAACTTTCGATTTTGGCAAGTGCTCTAAAAGCGTTGTCGGGCTTGGCTAGCATCTGAATGGATGACCATACTTTTGTGGCGGGGTTCGTAGCGACAAACACTTCGCTGTAGAAACGGCTTACGAAGTCACCGCCACACTTTTAATAGCGGGCCGACCGGTCCGCTGGATCAGTGAACAGAAAGATGAAAACCCAAACACTCTGATTAAATAACAGTCGGTACTTATCTTTATTAACGAAGATACAGAAACACAGTAGTGAACTCCGTGTCTACAGAAATCTGTCTAGTTCGAGTCGGAGCGGCTAGGTCAGCGTCGGCTGACGACAAACAACAACTCTGCTGCGATGAACACACAACTGACTAGCAAGTACACAAATCGGTGGCGAGTATACAACTGAGCGGCGAATACAGAACTGTCCTAGCGCTCGCGACTCCAGCGCTTAAGAAGCCAGAAGCCAGCGGTGGCGCGCGCAGACTTGCGGCGATTTCCTGTATCGCTGGCGCTGCTTATGCGGACGGCGTCCGGACTTTGATGCTGCCAACCTTTTGGCAGCGGGCTCGGCTGGCATTACTGGCTAGGATATAACACATACAATGGCAAGCAGGGTGCACTCAGGACTTATGAGGCGAATTGAGGAGCTCCTTGGCTTGGCGGTTCGGGGCGCGACAGCTGATAAGGGGCGGGTGAGCGGTGTGCTGGCCACATGCACCTCCATATCCGCATCCAGTGACGCCTACCGCCTGAGGATGACACGGCGGTCGGTCGGTACTGCCGGCCTTCCGAGGCTTGTTGGAACTGAGGAGTTCAATTTCCTTCTCACGTGCCTACAAGGTAGCCAGCGGTCACAGTGGCACCGACATCCGTGAATTCTGCCGACGACCGGCATCTTTTGAAATCAGTACTGCGGTTCGCGAGCGCTCACAATGCAACCGATTTTGTCGCCATAGCGTAGACCTCGGAGGACAATAGATGGAACGGACGGCAGTTTGGTTTCTTCCATCGAATCGGCCGTCGCGCTCACATTCGAAATGTGGACTGTGACTGGTAAGTTTAACCCAGGAAAGAAAGAGTTTGTGGCATCTTGAGTTTGAAAAATGTTATAACTGAGATATAGCTCAGAATGCAGGGACTGAAATCACAGTTTTATTGGAAACCTCAAGTGGGCAAATCTTTATCGGGAATTTTAGACATAAATTATAACCTGAAAAATAATTTGTTCAAGTGGGAAGGATGGAATTTACTGAAAATTGTGTTGTGGTAGGTGAGCACTACCTGTCTACCAATTATTACGACTTCTTAGTGACGTTTTAATGCATACAGGTTGGTGATTCTGTTATATGGCTTAGTTTGCAAATGTGTTGTGTTTCCTCTTCAGGCCGCGGTGGTCGTGCGGTTCTAGGCGCTCCAGTCCGGAGCCGCGCTGCTGCTACGGTCGCAGGTTCGAATCCTGCCTCGGGCATGGGTGTGTGTGATTTCCTTAGGTTAGTTAGGTTTAAGTAGTTCTAAGTTCTAGGGGACTGATGTCCACAGCAGTTGAGTCCCATAGTGCTCAGAGCCTTCCTCTTCAGTGCTTGAAGTGTTCTAAAATGTATGATCGTCTTTTACACACATTCTGAATGACAGCCGTTGAAAGTCTACGGACAAACGTCTAATTTTGATTAATTTGGTCGAAGCCGTGCAGAGCGTGCGTAATCTTGCTTTTTAGTGTCACCACGAATCATGTCGAGTATGTAACTGAAAATTTCTGACTTCATATCAGATATTCGTAAAACTTGTCTGCTTATTCAGATAACTGAGGAAAGAGTGTACGGTAGTCATCTCGTTGTTTTCGTGACAGTTAGTGCTCATTCTCAGTCATTCGGCGTCTCTTTAGTACGAAAAGCTGCAATGTAGCACTCGTCGTGGCATCCATACCGCCCAAGGAATTTAAAATAGATTTTGACCTCGTTGTAGACTAGATTCTAACCTAACGTAATTTCCTTTATCTTGCGATCAGCTGACAAACGAGCAAGTGTCGGCCTCTGGCGATTGTATCTGCAGATTGCTGTCGGTGCCACTGTGAACACAGCCTTACGCAGGTATAGTGTCTTATCTTCAGCACATCAGTGTATAACTAAATGTTTTTTTTTTGTATTTTTGCCTCTCTTTTTCAAATGGAAAGTGAAACAATTTGTAAATTATAGCATTAAAAAGCAACATTAAGAAACAAAAAAATAACAAGAATTGTACACTGAGGTGACAAGCCCGGCGCACTGCAGATGCTCGACGTGGCGTGCACCCAACAAGTTGTTGCAAGTCCCCGTAAGAAACACCGAGCCGTGCTGCCTCTATTGTGAAAATGTTGCGCTGCAGGATTTGTTCAGGAACCGACCTCTCGATTATGTCCCATAAATGTTCGATGGGATTCATGTCGGGCGACCTGCGTGGCGAAATCATTCGCTCGAACTGTTCACAATGTTCTTCAAACTAATTCCGAACAGTCGTGGCCAGCCAGGTAACATGGCGCATTGTCGTCCATAAAAATTACATCGTTGTTTGGGAACATGACGTCATGAGCGGCTGAAAATGGCCTCCGGGAATCCGAACATAAAAATTTCCAGTCAGTGATCGATTTAGCTGGATCAGAAGACCCGGTCCATTCCATGTAAATACAGCCCACACCATTATGGAGCCACCACAAGCTTGCACAACTCCAAAATTAGTTCAAATGGCTCTGAGCATTAAGTGAAGGCCGTCGGCCACTGCTTTGTCTATGGTGAGAGATAATGCCTGAAATTTGTTATTGTCTGCACACTCCTGACACTGCGGATCGCGGAATATTGAAATCCGTAATGGTGGAGCGACCCTTGCGTCTACGTCCAACTATCAATCGTCGTTCAAAGTTTGTTAACTCGCGCCGTGAGACGATAAATGCGACCGAAATCTTTTCACATGAATCACCTGAGTATATACGACATACACACACACCAATGCGCTGCCCTGTTATACCTTGCGCACTCGATACCGCTGCCATCTGCATTTGTGCTTATCGCTATCCGATGACTTTTGTTGCCTGACAAGTTTCTTTCGTTGGCCATACTGCGCAGCAAGCATATCAATACTTGTTTTGTAAATAAAACTGCCTTTTCCTGCTGCTAGTTACTTTATTTATTCCATACGCGTTTCGCCTTTTACTTTTCTAACAAGGGAACCTCCCCATCGCACCCCCCTCAGATTTAGTTATAAGTTGCACAGTGGATAGGTCTTGAAATACTGAACAATCAAGAAAACAGGAAGAAGTTGTATGGAGCTATGAAAAAAATAAGCAAAATATACAAACTGAGTAGTCCATGCGGAAGATATGCAACATCAAGGAGTGTGGGAGCTTAGAAGAGCCGTGGCACCGTAGTTAGCGCGAGCAGTTGTGGAACTTGAGGTCCTAGGTTCAAGTCTGCCCTCGAGTGAAAAATTTTATTTTCAGACAATTGTTATCTGTCCGTCCGTTATGTTTTCATCACTTTTTTGGGAGTGATTATCACATCCACAAAAAATCCTAAATCGGGCAAGGTAGAAGAATGTTATTACCCATTCGCCATTCGACAACATATTCCTGTCATGTGACGCACATGCCGTCACCAGTGTCGTATAGAATATATCAGACGTGTTTTCCTGTGGAGGAATCGGTTGACCTATGACCTTGCGATCAAATGTTTTCGGTTCCCATTGGAGAGGCACGTCCTTTCGTCCACTAATCGCACGGTTTTGCGGTGCGGTCGCAAAACACAGACACTAATCTTATTACAGTGAACAGAGACGTCAATGAACGAACGGACAGATCATAACTTTGCGAAAATAAAGAAAGTAAAGTTGTCACTCGAGGGAAGACTTGAACCGAGGACTTCTTGTTCCGCAGCTGCTCACGCTAACCACGGGACCATGGCGTACCTGACCGCATATTGTCCTCAATGTTGCCTATCTTGCCCATGGGCTACTCAGTTTGTATATTTTGCTTATTTTTTTCATAGTTCCGCACAACTTCTTCCTGTTTCCTCTATTGATCTGTGTTCCGTTTTTCAAGGCCTATCCACTGTGCCAACTTATAACTAAATCTGACGGGGGTGCGATGGGGAGGTTCCCTTGTAAGGCATCATCAGTGTATCTACAACCATACAGTTTTGTTAGTTTTATTATTAAAGAGTTCACGTCGTGATTTTTTGTAAAAAAGTAATTACTTACGATTTGCTGATCTGCGTTTCCCCACATCTGGTCTGGAGGTCGCACTGTCACTGTTATTACTGCCACATAACCACAACTCTGTGTTCTGGCCTTCCTCACACTGTTCACCATGTTTCTCCCTCTTTTTTGTGGAGTAGCATTGTTCTATTGTTACCGCAGTTTATATTTTCACTCTTTCTACTCAGATATTACACTTTCATTGAAGCTGGAACAGTACAGTACGTCTAGTTGTCTCTGCTTCCATAAAAGTGCATAAAGTTCACAGAAATTACTTTAAATAGTAGTGAGTTGTTTCTTCTTTCGTTATTTAGCACTGAAATAAGATTCAGAAATTTGTTTGCAGCTGTTTTATGTCGCACTTATTTTAAAAGAAAATGCAACTCATCTCGACGAGCACTATATTTAGATTAAAATGTCTTACCAAGAAGCCAAGAAGGCAACTGATGTCGTAAGCAAGGGAGAGGGTAGTAACAATGGAACCTCCCCATCGCACCCCCCTCAGATTTAGTTATAAGTTGCACAGCAGATAGGCTTTGAAAAACTGAACACAGATCAATCGAGAAAACAGGAAGAAGTTGTGTGGAACTATGAAAAAATAAGCAAAACATACAGGGTTATTACAAATGATTGAAGCGATTTCACAGCTCTACAATAACTTTATTATTTGAGATATTTTCACAATGCTTTGCACACACATACAAAAACTCAAAAAGTTTTTTCAGGCATTCACAAATGTTCGATATGTGCCCCTTTAGTGATTCGGCAGACATCAAGCCGATAATCAAGTTCCTCCCACACTCGGCGCAGCATGTCCCCATCAATGAGTTTGAAAGCATCGTTGATGCGAGCCCACAGTTCTGGCACGTTTCTTGGTAGAGGAGGTTTAAACACTGAATCTTTCACATAACCCCACAGAAAGAAATCGCGTGCGGTTAAGTCGGGAGAGCGTGGAGGCCATGACATGAATTGCTGATCATGATCTCCACCACGATCGATCCATTGGTTTTCCAATCTCCTGTTTAAGAAATGCCGAACATCATGATGGAAGTGCGGTGGAGCACCATCTTGCTGAAAGATGCAGTCGGCGCTGTCGGTCTCCAGTTCTGGCATGAGCCAATTTTCCGCGGGCTACGCGTGAAACTTGCCCGCACGCGTTCAACCGTCTCTTCGCTCACTGCAGGCCGACCCGTTGATTTCTCCTTACAGAGGCATCCAGAAGCTTTAAACTGCGCATACCATCGCCGAATGGAGTTAGCAGTTGGTGGATCTTTGTTGAACTTCGTCCTGAAGTGTCGTTGCACTGTTATGACTGACTGATGTGAGTGCATTTCAAGCACGACATACGGTTTCTCGGCTCCTGTCGCCATTTTGTCTCACTGCGCTCTCGAGCGCTCTGACAGCAGAAACCTGAAGTGCGGCTTCAGCCGAACAAAACTTTATGAGTTTTTCTACGTATGTGTAGTGTGTCGTTACCATATGTCAATGAATGGAGCTACAGTGAATTTATGAAATCGCTTCAATCATTTGTAATAGCCCTGTACAAACTGAGTAGTCCATGTGCAAGATAGGTAAGATTAAGAATGGAATGAGCTTCGGACCGCCGTGGTCCCGTGGTTAGCGAGAGCAGCTGCGGAACGCGAGGTCCTTCGTTCAAGCCTTCCCTCGAGTGACAACATTAAAATTTTTTATTTTCTGACAATTATTATCTCCTTGACAGCTATACAGGACATAAGGATCAGGAATTGTACAATTTTAGTGGGGGAGTAGACGTGGTTACCATTCCTCCAGGTTGTACACCTCTTGTGCAACCGTTAGATGTGTTTGGTTTTCGGCAAGTGAAATACTTCGTGAAAAAATTCTATGATTTTGCGATGCTGCACAGGTACACAGAGCAGTACTGTTTACGTGATCGTGTGTCAATTATCAAAGTTCAGGCACTCACACATAATCAACTTCGCTCTCCAAAATTCCAGGCCATGTTTAGATTTGCTTGGACATATGCAAGATTTGACGGTCTACACACGGAAAAAATTGAAAACGTGAAAAACGTATGTTTTGACAGAGCACAGGGAAAACTGTGCGACTGTGAAACTGTTGCATTCATTTGTTGCAGTTTATGTGAAAACTCTTATGTTTTCATCACTTTTTTTAGGGTGATTATTACATCCACAAGAAAACCTAAATCGGGCAAGGTAGAAGAATCTTTTTACCCATTCGCCAAGTGTACAAGTTAGGTGGGTCGACAACATATTCCTGTCATGTGACGCACATGCCGTCAATAGTGTCGTATAGAATATATCAGACGTGTTTTCCTGCGGAAGAATCGGTTGACCTATGAACTTGCGATTAAATGTTTTCGGTTCCCACTGGAGAGGCACGTCCTTTCGTCTACTAATCGGACGGTTTTGCGGTGCGGTCGCATAACACAGACACTAAACTTATTACAGTGAACAGAGACGTCAGTGAACGAACGGACAGATCGTAACTTTGCGAAAATAAAGAAAGTAAACTATTCACTCGAGGGAAGGTTTGAACCAAGGACCTGGCGTTGCGCACATGCTCACGCTAACCACGGGACCACGGCGCCCCTGACCTCACACTCTCCCTGATGTTGCTTATGTTGCACATGGACTACTCAGTTTGTATATTTTGATTATTTTTTTCATAGTTCCACACAACTTCTTCCTGTTTTCTCGATTGATCTGTGTTCAGTTTTTCAAGGCCTATCTAATGTGCAACTTATAACTAAATCTGAGCGCGTTGCGATGGGGAGGTCCCTTGTAAATATTATGTCGGTTGTGTGAGGAAATATTCCCAAACCGGCTCTATCTGTGACACAAAGAAAAACAAAATTATCCCTTACTCAGACAAGCATATATTTTGTTTTCTTTTTCTTTAGTGCATTACCATTTCTGCAGTTCTTTCCTTGGGAATAGTGAACTTCTCGTATTCCATACGTGTTCTGCGCTGCGCTTCGTAGCGCAGCGATCACCAGCAGGGGCAACAGCCACTTTCCGCGACATGCTGCAACCTAGCGGCGCTTGTGTGAACTACTTGCACTGCTGGCTGAAGTGTTGGCCGCGCCCAGCTTGCTTGCTAGGATGTAGCTTCAGTCGGCAGAAAGCAATAGAGAATTACAATAAATTCTAATTACTATAAGTGCCTCGATAGACAAACAAGGCTAGCTTTTATTCGGGGCTTGTAAAGAAAAAAATGAAATTTTTTAGTTTCAAAACTCTGCATCTAAAAGTCTAATAACCGTTTTCCGTAACTGATTCTTTAGACTTTCTAAATGGTATACGGTTCATTAGATTCTTATGTTAATAATACTCTGAGATATTAGGTGGACGAGTTCAACATATGATCACTTGAGATGTACAATACCGACTTCATACAGTCTTCTCTAGCATTTTATTTCGCGACGAGTAGAAGTCTCCACAGACGAGCTACGTTCTACCATTACCGACTCTAGGATTTCTGGCGGGCTACCGAGATGCTCCCTCATCCCCATCCCCCTCTCCTGAGTTATCGTCGTTTATTGTTTCAAAAAGGGTAAAAAAGCTTTCGAACCTAATTTTCTTTTGTTAAGATGTGTTATGCTGGATGGTTGTAATTAAAGTGGAGCTTCTCACAGAGGTCCGGTGTGGGCTGTCAGCGACACTTGGAAGATATGCTAATGCGTTAATGCGGAACCGATTTACGCTGGAAAAAAAGTAGTTCAAATTTTGACCACCAGGTACAAATCTGGCGCTCTACAGCATCTCGTCGATGTCTCCAACGCTCACACTGAACCAAGTGTGTAAGTGCAGTTAATAATAAAATCAACATTTTATGTCTTTCTCACTTGTTTGACCTTTTCTGCCCACATTCTATTCCTAATCCATTACATATGGAAACACTCTGTACATCTTTCTTGTATCACAGCGACAGATTTGCACATCATCATCATCATTCCCATCATCAGTGTTCTGCCAAAAGGCAGGTTTTCACATGGCAGTTCTCCACGTTGTCTAGTCATCTGCCATCCTCTTCAGGTCTGCATAATTTCCTCTTCCCTTTATGTCGTCTATCATCTTGTATCTCCTTCTTCCTCTCAGTCTTCTCCCACAAACCAATCCTTCCAAAGCATCTGCTAGCAAGCACTCCCTTCTCAATGAATGTCCCAACCAGTTCTTTTTCCTTTCCCTTACAACCTTCAGCAGACATCTTCTCTCATCAACCCTTTCCAATACTCTTTCATTACTCACTCTTTCTATCCGGCTTATTCTCTCCATTCTTCTCCACATCCACATCTCAAATGCTTCTAACCTTTTTCCATCCTCTCGTCTCAGCCTCCATGTATCTGCCCCATATAGTGCCACACTCCAGACAAAACATTTGCCAAGCCTTTTCCTTAGTCCTTTATCTAATTTGCCACATAAGAGTCTCCTCTTTTTGTTGAATGCCTCCTTCGCTATGGCAATTCGAGTTTTCATCTCCTGGTGACATCTCAAGTCTTCAGTTATTGTGCTTCCAAGATATTTAAAGGCACTTACTTGGCTAATCGTAGATTGTCCTATGTTTTAGCTAACGATGAGACGTGTGTGTCTAGGGTTTTTAAGTTTTGTGATGTGTCTGGACTCTGGCCTAAACTTTTAGGCTGGAGGTTTTAGTGTATTGCAGAGTGGCTGACTCCTCCCTTCTTTCCTTGCGGTCAGCCAGCCACTTCCATCTGCTCCATTGTTTTAGCTCCCTCTACCTTTTTCTTCCTGTGTTGTCCATGTTTTCCTGCTGACGCCCTGCTTCATCCCACGCTTCGGTGTGGGTGAGCACATATTTTTCAATGATTGTTCCCCGTGTTTTATGTTCCGTATGATGTAAATGTTCTGAGTTTTTTTTCTTGACACCCGTCTCACTATGATACTGAACGGGCGCTGAAGACCTTGCTGTCGTGCGCCCACACAACCCTTCTACTACTACTACTACTATTTTTATATTGGACAGTCTGCGTCTTGTACTGATGACCATACTCTTTGTTTTTGCTGCGTTTATTTGCATCACATATTTCACACAAGCTTCATTCAGATCTTTCAGCATGTTATTCACTGTCCGCGCAAGGTGGCCAGAATTGGCACTATTTTTTCCAGTGCAGATCGGTTTTGTATTAATGCATCAGAATTCCTATGAAGTTTCACACCTTAAGATAATTACAGCCAACACTGGACTTCTGTTGGTAGCTACACTTTAATTAATCACTTTATTTTATTTCATGAAATTTCGTTATAAAAAATAATAATAGAGCAACAACAGATGAACGAATGTTAGACTTACGGGAAGAAATAATAACGAAAACTTGTGACTGGTGAGAGTAAAGTGCTTACAAATAATTTCTTGCTATTGGTGCGTCTGTACCACAAGTAATAAATTGCGTTCTAAATATGAAGTCTAAATTTTACGAGTAGCGCACTAATGGCATTTGTATAGAGGCTACATTCTTGTAAGACATGGCGTGCGACGGATGTACAAAACTGTGACAGAAAAAAATCCACCATGATAAACAGGGTTTGAAGTTGTAAACGTGAGATACTATTAGTGGTCATGCTAACCAGTCATCTGTTGAAAATATGATGCATTGGGTTGGTGCGTAAGTGCGTAGCGCTTTTGTTTTGCATTTTGGTATACCTGTTGCTATGGATTTATTTATGGACTGTCGTTTTTTATTTTTAGTTCAGTGTTTCTATCTGACTGTGAGTTTTCATTTTATCAGTTGGAGATGCTGAGTGGAAATGTGAACACTAGAAAGTGGAGTACCAAACGGAGAAATCGCAAATTTCCGACATCTTGTTCTGTCTGAGTTTAATACAGGGGTGACAGCAGTGCGCTGCGTATGGGAATAATGCCTTCGGACAGAGCACGGCAAGAAAATTGTTTTCTCGTTTTAAGGAAGATCGTTTTGACATTAATGACTCTCCACGCTCAGGAAGACATTCAGGGTTGGACAAAGATCGTATAAACACACTCCACAACGATCCACGTCAGTGTACTCGAGAATTGGCTGATGTGATGATCTGTAATCATTCCACCATCGTACGACATTTGCACGCAGTGGGGAAGGTTCAAAACTCGGGTGTATGGGTGTATGCTGTAAGCCAAAATCACAAAAATCGGCGGGTAACCACATGCAGAGACGCTTGCTTGCCATCATTCGGCTCGTGAACAACACCGACCATTCATATCCTGTATCGTTACTGGTGACGAGAAACGGTGTCTTTATGCTAACATGTTGTTGTTGTTGTGGTCTTCAGTCCTGACACTGGTTTGGTGCAGCTCTCCTTGCTAGTCTATCTTGTGCAAGCTTCTTCATCTCCCAGTACCTACTGCAGCCTACATCCTTCTGAATCTGCTTCTCTGGGGTCTCCCTCCACGATTTTTACCCTCCACGCTGCCCTCTAGTACTAAATTGGTGATCCCTTGATGACTCAGAACATGCCATACCAACCGATCCCTTCTTCTAGTCAAGTTGTGCCACAAACTCCTCTTCTCCGCAATTCTATTCAATACCGCCTCATTAGTTATGTGATCTACCCATCTAATCTTCAGCATTATTCTGTAGCACCACATTTCGAAAGCTTCTATTCTCTTCTTGTCCAAACTGTTTATCGTCCATGTTTCACTTCCATACATGGCTACACTCCATACAAATACATTCAGAAACGACTACTGACACTTAAATCAATACTCGATGTTAACAAATTTCTCTTCTTCATAAACTCTTTCCTTGCCATTGCCAGTCTACATTTTATATCCTCTCTACTTCGACCACCATCAGCCATTTTGCTCCCCAAATACCAAAACTCCTTTACTACTTTAAGTGTCTCATTTCCTAATTTAATTCCCTCAGCATCACCCGACTTAATTCGACTACATTCCATGATCCTCGTTTTGCTTTTGTTGATGTTCATCTTATATCCTCCTTTCAAGACACTGTCCATTCCGTTCAACTGCCCTTCCAGGCCCTTTACTGTCTCTGTCAGAATTACAATGTCATCGGCGAACCTCAAAGTTTTTATTTCTTCTCCATGGATTTTAATTCCTACTACGAACTTTTCTTTAGTTGCCTTTACTGCTTGCTCAATATACAGATTGAATAGCATCGGGGAGAGGCTACAACCCTGTCTCACTCCGTTCCCAACCACTGCTTCCCTTTCATCTCCCTCGACTCTTATAACTGCCATCTGGTTTCTGTAGATATTGTAAATAGCCTTTCGCTCCCTGTACTTTACCCCTGCCACCTTCAGAATTTGAAAGAGAGTATTCGAGTCAACATTGTCAAAAGCTTTCTCTAAGTCTACAAATGCTAGAAACGTAGGTTTTCCTTTCCTTAACCTTTTTTCTAAGATAAGTCGTAGGGTCAGTATTGCCTCACGTGTTCCAACATTTCTACGGAATCCAAACTGCTCTTCCCCGAGGTCGGCTTCTACCAGTTTTTCCATTCGTCTGTAAAGAATTCGCGTTAGTATTTTGCAGCTGTGGCTTATTAAAGTGATTGTTCGGTAATTTTCACATCTGTCAACATCTGCTTTCTTTGGTACTGGAAATATTTTATTCTTCTTGAAGTCTGAGGGAATTTCGCCTGTCTGATACACCTTGCTCACCAGATGGTAGAGTTTTGTCAGGACTGGCTCTCCCAAGGCTGTCAGTAGTTCTAATGGAATGTTGTCTACTCCCTGGGCCTACATGCTATGCTAACATACGGAAAGGAAAGGAGTGATGGAGCCTAAACAAAGCAGCAGCTCCCCGTACAACAACCTGCGCGCATCCACAAGAGATAACGCAATGCATGTGATGGAAGAGTGACGGTGTGGTGTAGTACGAACTGCTTCCCCGTGGTGTAACCGTCACTGCTGACATTTACTGTCGACAACTGAGACGCGTTGCAGACGGTGTCCAAGAACAGCGACCAAGGGGACTGCGTCAAGTGATGCTGCTCCATGATAACTGCCGCCCGCATTCTGATAGTGATATACAGGAGTTGAGTTGGGAAGTCGTCCTGCACCCAACTTATTAAGTAATCTTGCGCCCTCAGATTTTCATCTTTTGCGCCCTCTATCGAACAGGCTTCGTCGAACTTCCTTTAAGATTGAAAATGCGCTCCGAACTTGACTCGACGAGTTCTTCGCCTCAAAACCACGAGATTCCTACAGTCGCAGAATCGAAAAGTTACCCCAGCGTTGACAGACTGCTCTAAACAGTGAAGGAGTTTAGATTATTGATCATTAAATTCTCTGTTATGTGTACATGTTGTGTTTATTGAGCTTATTGAGAAACACTATGAACTTATGCACCAACCCAGTAGTATAATATAATACAACATAAAAAATAAGAAAACTGTTCTCAACTTCTTGGCTGGTCTGGACACCACAGTGCTTTACTAGGCACAGTCGTATTGGAGATGATATGTCCTCATCTTCCTCTGACTTCTGAATCAAAACTGATTTACCCAGGAGGACCCACAGTTGAATGTGGATTCTGAACCACTGTGTTATTTGGCTGTGTATAATATTTACAAGTTCTTACCTGAGATGAAAGAAGCAATAACTCCTAGGACCAAATGAGGGACCTTTGGATTGGTTGTCTGACAGCCATTGAGCCACAGACTGGTTAATATTACAGAACATTAAACGAGTCTGATTTGGATAAATCAGAGTAGCGTGGAAGCAGACATGCGCTGCAACCAAAGTCTCTAAATGTGGCACGTAATCAAGGACTACTCTGAGATGTAGACGTTGGCGCAGGTGAGGAATGCGCGGCGGGGCGCATCAAATCAGTCATAAGACTGATGACTGAGAAAAAAAAGTCAAGGGCAGACTGGGAGTCCAGCTGCACACAGATTGGAAGAGAGTGAACAGAGAATAAACCGTGGTTGCTGGTGGACTGTGACGAAACAGCTACATTATCCCAGACATGTACAATGAATGACAAATCGGCGAATGCACGGGCCAGGGAAGCTGCGATAACGTCACTTTATGGAGAAGGTTCGCACATCCCTCGCCTCAGCCAGTGAGACACCGTTATGATGAAACACACTAAATACATCAGACTAGCTCCTAACTGTAAACTACGATGGAAGGCCCTTTTACTAACCACCAAACAGAAAGCTCACTACTAAACAGCTGAACATGGACATTTCATACCTCCAACATTCTCTACGCCTACACAGCCTTGGTCCACCCCATTCTTTACTCTTCCAACGCCTGCTTATCTGCTCCAGCCAGTTTATGTACCCTTACAAACCCTGAACACTACGTACTCGTTCTCACTTACCGCACCTGCTTACCTATCCTTCCGAATTCTTCACTAATTCATCAACACCCCTTCTCTCGCTATTCTCACTTAACATCTCTGTATGCACTATACAGTCCCTTTGTTATCGACCCAAACCATCTCACTGATTCTACACCTCATCACCTTCCAAATACTCCCCCAACGGAAATTCCACAAACTCGCACTCCCAGACAGAGAAATCCGCCCTGACATTTACCAATTTCTTTCTCTCCTTTTGCTTATAGAGGGGATACACTCTTTCTTTCCTACCTTACAATTTTCTCAGTTTCTACTGTGTGACATCCATCCAAGTCTCCCCTGTCACAAACACAACGAACGAACCTGGTGCACATTTCCACATACCAACGTACCAACTCCGTTACGACCATATTCCTTAAAGTACCATTTAACCTTTCTGCTCCGAAATTATCCTTTCACAGTACATGTTCTGTGTATTGGTTCGTTTTTATTTTAAAAAACTACCATCATTTCTATATTTTGAAAGAAATTAATTTTTTTTGTATTCAGTGTACTACCATCCTTTTTAATAATTTATAAAAATCTACATATTTTATATACACTCCTGGAAATGGAAAAAAGAACACATTGACACCGGTGTGTCAGACCCACCATACTTGCTCCGGACACTGCGAGAGGGCTGTACAAGCAATGATCACACGCACGGCACAGCGGACATACCAGGAACCGCGGTGTTGGCCGTCGAATGGCGCTAGCTGCGCAGCATTTGTGCACCACCGCCGTCAGTGTCAGCGAGTTTGCCGTGGCATACGGAGCTCCATCGCAGTCTTTAACACTGGTAGCATGCCGCGACAGCGTGGACGTGAACCGTATGTGCAGTTGACGGACTTTGAGCGAGGGCGTATAGTGGGCATGCGGGAGGCCGGGTGGGCGTACCGCCGAATTGCTCAACACGTCGGGCGTGAGGTCTCCACAGTACATCGATGTTGTCGCCAGTGGTCGGCGGAAGGTGCACGTGCCCGTCGACCTGGGACCGGACCGCAGCGACGCACGGATGCACGCCAAGACCGTAGGATCCTACGCAGTGCCGTAGGGGACCGCACCGCCACTTCCCAGCAAATTAGGGACACTGTTGCTCCTGGGGTATCGGCGAGGACCATTCGCAACCGTCTCCATGAAGCTGGGCTACGGTCCCGCACACCGTTAGGCCGTCTTCCGCTCACGCCCCAACATCGTGCAGCCCGCCTCCAGTGGTGTCGCGACAGGCGTGAATGGAGGGACGAATGGAGACGTGTCGTCTTCAGCGATGAGAGTCGCTTCTGCCTTGGTGCCAATGATGGTCGTATGCGTGTTTGGCGCCGTGCAGGTGAGCGCCACAATCAGGACTGCGTACGACCGAGGCACACAGGGCCAACACCCGGCATCATGGTGTGGGGAGCGATCTCCTACGCTGGCCGTACACCACTGGTGATCGTCGAGGGGACACTGAATAGTGCACGGTACATCCAAACCGTCATCGAACCCATCGTTCTACCATTCCTAGACCGGCAAGGGAACTTGCTGTTCCAACAGGACAATGCACGTCCGCATGTATCCCGTGCCACCCAACGTGCTCTAGAAGGTGTAAGTCAACTACCCTGGCCAGCAGGATCTCCGGATCTGTCCCCCATTGAGCATGTTTGGGACTGGATGAAGCGTCGTCTCACGCGGTCTGCACGTCCAGCACGAACGCTGGTCCAACTGAGGCGCCAGGTGGAAATGGCATGGCAAGCCGTTCCACAGGACTACATCCAGCATCTCTACGATTGTCTCCATGGGAGAATAGCAGCCTGCATTGCTGCGAAAGGTGGATATACACTGTACTAGTGCCGACATTGTGCATGCTCTGTTGCCTGCGTCTATGTGCCTGTGGTTCTGTCAGTGTGATCATGTGATGTATCTGACCCCAGGAATGTGTCAATAAAGTTTCCCCTTCCTGGGACAATGAATTCACGGTGTTCTTATTTCAATTTCCAGGAGTGTATTTTCAGAAGCTATACTGATTTTATAAACACTCTTGGTTGAAGAGCGACGTGTTAGACTCCATGGCGTTTGTGGTTTCTAGACCATAGACACCAGTGCTGTCGCACCAGTTCAGCCCAAAGCAGGGGGCAGACAGGTGCACATTGGCTGCAGTGTTCAGTAGTTGAAATAGCACTGCGGAGAAAGCTGTCTGGCCAGCATGGTCACCCGCCGCCCCTTGTTGTTGTTCCATCATGTGGTTGGGTAGCCGTTCATCGCTCTGTGCAGCCCAAATCTGGCGACTGTTTCCACACGTGCTGTACCACCGTAGCATCACGTCCAGCATGAGCTGACAGTCGTGGCATGACAAACACGTATCTTGATATGTCACGGTCTGCCACGTTCCATCTCGCTCCCATACTGATATTGCATTCTTGACGATGGGATGTATGCTGGCTGTTCCTTCCTATGCTTGGCCTCTGTTCGACAGATCTTCACTGCCTGAGATAGGCGTAATGCCGAGCTTCCTGGTCGCACTTGAACCTGCATGTATGCCAGTTCTTTGCAGTGTTGGTCAGCAGATGGTGGTACACAGTTACACACTATCTCAGACATTAAATTTTCTCTGGCCACTTTTAGGGTGCTGCACAACAGCTGTAATACGATGTTTTCCCTTCAGAATAGCCCATAACACTACATTGTAAAATATCACTGAATGCTTCTGGGACACACTCTGTCTCCTATAGAACTGGTTGTAACTATTTCTTCCGAGCCTATTCAGACGTCGATTCGGAGTTGCAATTATCCAATTCGCTTTTTTAATTGGGGCACGGATTTTGAGTCCTTTTCAGATGAGGTACGTGAAACAATACCTCAATGTCTCTGGTATCGAAACTTCTGTCCCCCAAAAATTTCCACAATGCTTTCGCTTCCCCAAAAGTCCGCCAAAAATATTTTTCGCCAAAACTTGCGAAAAATAGTCCCGATCTGGAGTCGCTGCGCTCTAAGCATTCGTGCCAAACAACAACAGTCACTAATACTGAAAGCACTGATAGCAGGCAGCGATTACTCTTGAACCCTGGGCTCGGCTGAACCAGAGGTAGTTGCGTTATCGTAATATACACTCTGCGACGAAGCAGATCAAAAGGTTTAAGACCAAATCACTTGACAAATAGACTACTGGCCATTAAAATTGCTACACCAAGAAGAAATGCAGATGATAAACGGGTATTCATTGGACATATATTTTATACTACAACTGATATGTGATCACATTTTCACGCAATTTGGGTGCATAGGTTCCGAGAAATCAGTACCCAGGACAACCACATCTGGCCGTAATAACGGCCTTGATACGCCCGGCATTGAGTCAAACAGAGCTTGGATGGCGTGTACAGGTACAGCTGTCCATGCAGCTTCAACGCGATACCACAGTTAATCAAGGGTACTGACTGGCACATTGTGACGAGCCAGTTGCTCGGCCACCATTGACCAGACGTTTTCAATTGGTGAGAGATCTGGAGAATGTGCTGGCCAAGGCAGTATCCCGAAAGGCCCGTACAGGACCTGCAACATGCGGTCGTGCATTATCCTGCTGAAATGTAGGGATTTGCAGGGATCGAATGAAGGGTAGAGCCACGGGTCGTAACACATCTGAAATGTAACGTCCACAGTTCAAAGTGCCGTCAGTGCGAACGAGAGGTGACCGAGACGAGTAACCAATGGCACCCCATACCATCACGCCGGGTGATACGCCAGTATGGCGATGACGAATACACGCTGCCAATGTGCGTTCATCGCGATGTCGCCAAACACGGATGCGACCATCATGATGCTGTAAACAGAACCTGGATTCATCCGAAGAAATGACGTTTTGCCATTCGTGCACCCAGGTTCGTCGTTGAGTACACCATCGCAGGCGCTCTTGGCTGTGATGCAGGGTAACCGCAGCCATGGTCTCCGAGCTGATAGTCCATGCTGCTGCAAACGTCGTCCAACTGTTCGTGTAGATGGTTGTTGTCTTCGAAATGTCACCATCTGTTGACTCAGGGATCGAGACGTGGCTGCACGATCCGTTACAGCCATGCGGATAAGATGCCTTTCATCTCGACTGCTAGTGTTACGAGGCCGTTGGGATCCAGCACGGCGTTCCGTATTACCCAACTGAACCCACCGATTCCATATTCTGCTAACAGTCGTTGGATCTCGACCAACGCGAGCAGCAATGTCGCGTTACGATAAACCGCAATCGCGATAGGCTACAATCCGACCTTTATCAAAGTCGGAAACGTGATGGTACGCATTTCTCCTCCTTACACAAGAACGTTTCACCAGGCAACGCCGGTCAACTGCTGTTTGTGTATGAGAAATCGGTTGGAAACTTTCCTCACGTCAGCACGTTGTAGGTGTCGCCACCGGCGCCAACCTTGTGTGAATGCTCTGAGAAGCTAACCGTTTGCATATCACAGCATATTCGTCCTGTAGGTTAAATTTCGCGTCTGTAGCACGTCATCTTCGTGGTGTAGCAATTTTAATGGCCAGTAGTGTATATTAGCATGGGAGGATACAGGATCCACACAAAAGGAATCATCTGAGGCGGTTTATTGACTGTTAACGGTGCTTTTTTCCAGTCCTGTGCCGGATCTCGGAATCCTGAAATGGGTTAAATTGCAACAGGGCGTTTATCACTGGTGTCGGAGTACTGAAAATTTTAACTTTGCCTCTAAGTGAGGCTGCGACCCTTATTTGTAGTGATTTGAGCATATTGTTCTGGGATAGCCGATAAATGTCTACATCGCGATTCAGTGATGTAATGGTCCTCATAATTTGTCTCGCGTATGTCACATCGCTACGAGTGGATGGACACCGTTCGCGGCTGTGACGTCATGACGTCTCCGAGGACAAGTCGGAGGGTCGTTTCACCCTATATAGAACAACACAAAGGCACTTCGAGTCGTGATGAGCACCGTCTGCTACAGTTTTCCTGTAATAGCCGCAATAAAACCCTGTGATGAGACAGTCATCTGGAGAGACTCTGGGATATTATTTGCTCGAGGAAGCAAGTGCCACTCCAGTTTTATGGTCTCCCATCAGGTTGTCCTCTCCTCCCGGTCCATCATCAAACACTTGATTGTCGGAGCACAATTACTACAATACTATTCCCTGCAATCTGTGTCCCTTCCCTGGGCGCCATTCTAAGGGGCTGGCCTTGCGAGGTCACGAGGGATGTCAACTTTATCCGCGAGTCACAAAGATGCGCTGTGAAATGCGGAAAACTGTCGTAGCGATAGCAATACATTAAAATGTGCTCAGTAAGCTGAGAACAGATCTTTAAATGTATTAATTTTCCTCGTAGACAAATCTGCATTAATAGTATATTTGAACTTCAAAAAAAGTTTCCGACGGCTGTAAATAGCAATTTTTTTTTCTTTGCCTACATCGCCCACATCATCAATGTTTGTACGGGGTGACTTCAAGAAGTAAGTTACACATTATTGTGGCAGGCCCAGAAACGTTTACTGAATGCTGCTGTGTGTTTCAAAGTGGCATAAATATATGGCACAATTTTTCGACACAGTCTCTGTAAAAGTTCTGCCAATTTTTCAATTACTCGACAGCAGAAATCTACTCTTTGGTGACGGAAGCATTCGAGAATCGTTACGGGAACATCCTCGTCGCTGGAAATCAATTTCCTCCCAGAAGTTCTTTCAACACGACGAGAAGCTTGCGAGGACTTTGTCGCCTACGGACAATGTCGACCACCATCATCCCCTCTGAGCCACCTTGGTCAAATTGCTCGGCTGGAAGCGACATTACGTCTAGTCCACATACCGCCAGAACGTGAAGGTGAATCTGTGAGCAGTTTTCACGTTTTTCCCACAAGAATCGTACTGTCCCACGTACTTCAACTTAAAATACGTTTCCAGTTTCCAGGCAATTTCTCTCGCACACTGTGGTGTACCCGTTATCCGTATCGTAGCTAAATTGTGCTTGCAGGGAGCATGAAATATGCACTCTCTTCGGACAATTCAACATTCTTTTTGCGCAATGGTTGCAAAATCAAATGTGTGTGAATTTCTAAGGGACCAAACTGCTGAGTTCAACGGTTCCTAGGCTTACACACTACGTAAACTAACTTATGCTAAGAGCAACACACACACCCATACCCGAGTGAGGACTCGAATCTCCGGCGGGAGGGGTCGCGCAATCCGTGACATGGCGCCTCAAACCACGCGGCCACTCCGTGCGTCGCTATGGTTGCAGCCTGGGACGACATGTGTAACTTACTTTCTAAAGTCCCTATGCAGTTGTAACTTATTTGCCTCCGTGCCTTCGAAACTCATCTCGAGGAAAGATTTAACTTCTATACAATCTAAAAACATTCTAAAGCCAAGATCGCGTAGACCTTTCTTTGTTTAAAACAATCTGCGTTCTTAAAGAATATTTTTCTTATGAAACGAGTTCAGTTTAAGTTGTATCTTACGCCAAGTTGTCGTATGGATGAAAAACAGCACATTATAAAAGGACTGTCATGACTAAAACATTTAAAGACATAAAGCACCTTATTTGGTTATGACAAACCTTTTATATGTGCTGTTCTTTATCCACATGACAACTTGGCGTGACATCCAACTTAAAATGATCAAATTTTGTAAGCAAAAGATATTTAAGACCTTAAAATGACAGGAAAGTCTGTCGAAACAGGTTGTTTCAAAAAATTAAGAAATACTCTACTTATGCGATCTGGCTTTAGAATGTTTTTAGGAATAAAACATATCCCCATTTCCAGCTTCTCAAAATGAGAAAATTCAATTCTGTATAATCACTGGAGATGCACACAGACATTTGTTGTATAAAATTTGAAGGAAGGTTTTATTCCAATCGTATTGGGATTGATGCCAGTTTTAGCCATCGTCTTTCTGTTTTCCAACTCTTTGCTGTAACAAATCGTATGAAAACGGCGCCTTATCGATCCTTTTTTAATATGTTGATGCTTTGAAATGGCGTATTTTGATTGTTCACAGGGTATAATACAAAAACTATAATATATGGCACAACAATTTTGGTAAGTCGTATTTTAATACGGCGTTTGCTGGTTTCAGTTTGTGACGTTAATGTTTTGTCGTTTTGGTCCACGATTCATAGCAAGTTGTGGTAACTCGACAGCACTTGAAACGTATGTTTCTTAGGTGAGTGAATGCTTCGCCGCGTGAAGTTCAACATTGTGACATCACAAAACTCGTCCAGCTTCACGTCCAGGTCAGCTCCCACGCCCCACGTGAAGGCGGTTTAAGGGAATACGGAATCGGATTTTGGGTAAAAAAATCGATTTTCGTTTTAGTGACGTATTATATTCCGCCAAGTTTCCCTTTTAAAATGACGTATCACACATAGCCCTACAACAATTATAACTATTTTATTTTTATAGATTTGTGAGACCGGGTATTGCGCGTTAGTTATACACATCTCTCATGGCTGCCATAAACTTTTTGGCCGTACATTTATGTGACATGAACTCAAATATCCCGCTTTCCAGCGGCTCTTTATACACTATTTGTCCGAAAATGTTTCCCTCTGGTTTCCTCAAGTTACTCTTTGACTTTGTGACGGCATTGTTTGTAAACAGTGTGCTATATGAAAGTTGTTGTTGTCGAGTTATTTCGTGTTTTGTGCTTCATTTTTCACAGTAAAAATGCCTAGAGTTAGAGCAAAAGTGTTTAAAAAGAGCGTAAACTGGCAAAAGAAAAGAGATGGTGATTAATAAGCAAAGCAAAGCAGTTCTTCATCATCACTGTTGGAAAATGTGAGTCCACTTACTACTGATTTGCCGAACGAACTTACTCTAAATGAAAACAGTGCTTCTTATAAAAAACTAAGAGCCGGTCACTGTGACCGAGCGGTTCTAGGCGCTTAAGTCCGGAACCGCGCTGCTACTACGGTCGCAGGTTCGAATCCTGCCTCGGGCGTGGATGTGTGTGATGTCCTTAGGTTAGTTAGGTTTAAGTAGTTCTAAGTCTAGGGGACTGATGACCTCAGATATTAAATCCCATAGCGCTTAGAGCCACTCTCATAAAAAACGAAGAGATTTGGAAGAGAAATATAATTTACTTGATAAATGGAAAGAAGTTTTTGAACTCATTGATACGAGTATATTGTGCGAAGCTCTTGAACACAGTGTGTGCTGCAAAAAATGTCAAGCAAACGTTTCTCTGAAAGTAGAATCCCATGTTTGCCTGGCTGCCCAGTTTAATTTAACATGCAGTATTTGTAAGCTCAGCTGTAAGTTTCCAAGTTCTGCTTCAGTAACTGTAAATAATGGATACAGGAAAACTGAACTTTATAGTGTAAATATTAGGTTAGTTTATGGTTTGCGAGCAGTTGGTAAGGGCAAAGCAGCTGGTGATATGTGGTGTTCTAAATGTTCCAAGTGTGCCTTCAAAGTTTGATGCTTACAACTATGTACTAGGATCTGCAGTTGAAGATGTAGCACAGAAGTCAATGCAGGTAGCTGTGGAAGAAGCAATGAAAGAAAATGATGGCAGTTGTGACCTCATAGTAGCTTTTGATGACACGTGGCAAAAAAGGGGTCACACCTCCAGCAATGGTATAGTAACAGCAAGTAGTGTTGACACTGGCAAGGTTACTGATGTTGCAATAATGTCTAAATCCTTTATATGCATAGACAAGCTGAAAAATGAACATAGTGATGACTGTGTTGGTAATTATTATGGTGGTAGTGGTGGCATGGCTGTAGCTGGGGTGAAAAAAATTTTCATCGCTCTTCAGAGTGGTATAATGTTCGCTATGTCGAGTATCTAAAACATTCAAAAAAGTTTTGGAAAGCAAACCATATGGCCACAGTGTTAATATAAGCAAACTTGAATGTATGGGACATGTGCAGAAGAGAATGGGTGCCAGGCTGAGGAGGTTAAAATCAGTTATGATGGGAAAACCTTGCATGGCAAAGGAAGATTGACTGATTCCATAATAGACCGCATTCAATTAGTCAAAATACAGGCAATCTTGAAGAAATGAGGAAAGCTATATGGGCTTTGTACAGCCACACCACATCCACGGATGAGCATCCAGAACATGGTTTGTGCCCCAAAGGTGAAAAGAGCTGGTGAAATTACAATAGGAGACTAATAAATGGAGAGAAATACATTCACCACCACAGTGTACCATTAGCCATCACAGAAGAAATAAAGCCCATTTTCAGAGATCTGTCCAACGGAAGTCTTCTGATAAAATGTCTTCATGGAAAAACGCAGAACCCCAACGAGTGCTTGAATATGGCATCGTCTCCCAAAAACAGTGTTTGTCAGAATTAATACTCTAAATTTTGGTGGTTATTATGCTGTGGCAACCTTCAATCTTGGGAATATAACTAAATGACAGGTCATTCAAAAGTTGGGTTTGCCTGTTGGTTCCCACACAGTACGTGCTGTGTTGACTTCAGATCAGCACTGACTAAGGCATGCTGACAATATAATCAAGACATTAGTGAAAAAAGCAAGGCAGGTGCAGAGGGGTGCCAAAAGAAGACTTGTAGATGATTATGAAGACTGTGAAGGGGGTATTAACTATGGATCAGAAATGTTTTAATCTTCTTTCTGCGTTTCCCGTAAGATTGCTTTTTACTTCTTCTAGGAACATTATCTCAGGTACTGGTGAACGTAGAAATGTAAAATGTTTATGTCTTAGTCACATGGGTTTCTTTTACACACTGAAACAACGATTTTTTAAATTACTTGATTTACAAAAGACTTAGGGGTGATAACCTAGTAAAAAGTGATGGAGAAAATTCACTTAAAAATAAGTGTAAAAGATCTCTGTAAGAAAATACTTTGACACGTGAACTGTTGTTTCAGTATTGTTATAAAATATCAATGCACATACAGTGAAGGAAACAAAAGAAAAATTCGGAGTAGGTATTAAAATCCATGGAGAAGAAATAAAAACTTTGAGGTTCGCCGATGACATTGTAATTCTGTCAGAGACAGCAAAGGACTTGGAAGAGCAGTTGAACGGAATGGACAGTGTCTTGAAAGGAGGATATAAGATGAACATCAACAAAAGCAAAACGAGGATAATGGAATGTAGTCGAATTAAGTCGGGTAATGCTGAGGGAATTAGATTACGAAATGAGACACTTAAAGTAGTAAATGAGTTTTGCTATTTGGGGAGCAAAATAACTGATGATGGTCGAAGTAGAGAAGATATAAAATGTAGACTGGCAATGGCAAGGAAAGCGTTTCTGAAGAAGAGAAATTTGTTAACTTCGAGTATAGATTTAAGTATCAGGAAGTCGTTTCTGAAAGTATTTGTATGGAGTGTAGCCATGTATGGAAGTGAAACATGGACGGTAAATAGTTTGGAGAAGAAGAGAATAGAAGCTTTCGAAATGTGGTGCTACAGAAGAATGCTGAAGATTAGATGGGTATATCACATAGCTAATGAGGAGGTATTGAATAGAATTGGAGAGAAGAGGAGTTTGTGGCACAACTTGACCAGAAGACGGGACCGGTTGGTAGGGCATGTTGTGAGGCATCAAGGGATCACAAATTTAGTGTTGGAGGGCAGCGTGGAGGGTAAAAATCGCAGAGGGAGACCAAGAGATGAATACAGCAAACAGATTCAGAAGGATGTAGGTTGCAGTAAGTACTGGGAGATGAAGAAGCTTGCACGGGATAGAGTAGCATGGAGAGCTGCATCAAACCAGTCTCAGGACTGAAGACCACAACAACAACAACAACAACATACAGTAAAAATTTTATCTCTCTGTCTCCTGTAGTTTTTGAGAAAATGTTCCCTATAGTAGGCGTATTTTAACATTGCGGAGGTAGGCGATTCCGTATCCCCTTCAGATGTCCGCATGGCCGGCCTGCCCCTGTGGTAACCACGTGAGGCATGGTGGCCAGCCAGCGCTTTAACGGCCGCCGGACGCCTCGGCTCGCAAATTGGGCGCCGCCTTTACGACCGGCGGACGTGACACGCAGGTAGGCCCGGCGAGGCCGCAGGGCTGGGTGGTCGGACCAGAGCGCCTCGCTACTCCACCGGGCAGCGCGCTTCCCTCTGGCGTTGCGTCACTTTGCATACGGCGCTGGGGACTGCCTACCGTGCGAGGTCTGTTTGAGACTGCTAGAGCTTCCTAACAGCCACCGACACACGTCTGCCTTCGAATGTCTCGACAGCGCTCGTGCAGCAGGGAAGTAACCGTGCTGGGCAACCGGCGCAGTGCACTGGTGTCTCCGAGTACAATGGTTCCTCAAGAACCCAAAAAAAAAGAAAAAAAAACAACAACAAAGAAATGAAAAAGGTCAGGAAAAATTAAATTTCTGTTTTCTACAATTCTCATCGTAGAATCCATGTCCATCTGCATGGAACTTGGTATCTAACGGTTAGCTAGCGTACTTAAGTAGGAACATCATCAGTTAGTCGCAATCCATACTCACGCCGAAAACGACATTGTACCAGTTGTAAGTAGGCTGTTTAGGTTCTTATATGTAGGCTGTTTAGGTTCTTATATTGGTAACGCCGCCGCCACGTAGCGCTCTCTGTATGAAAATCACTGGCTGTGCTGTGTGCAGTCTGTGGCTAGTTTGCATTGTTGTCTGCCATTGTAGTGTTGGGCAGCGGCAGCTGGATGTGAACAGCGCGTAGCGTTGCGCAGTTGGAGGTGAGCCGCCAGCAGTGGTGGATGTGGGGAGAGAAATGGCGGAGGTTTGATATTTGTAAAAATGGATGTCATGAACTGCTGTATACATTATGACTGTTAAGGTAAATACATTGTTTGTTCTCTATTAAAATCTTTCATTTGCTAACTATGCCTACTAGTAGTTAGTGCCTTCTGTAGTTTGAATCTTTTATTTAGCTGGCAGTAGTGGCGCTCGCTGTATTGCAGTAGTTCGAGTAACGAAGATTTTTGTGAGGTAAGTGATTTGTGAAAGGTATAGTTTAATGTTACTCAGGGCCTTTGTTTTGTAGCGATTATTGAAAGTCAGATTGCGTTGCGCTAAAAAATATTGTGTGTCAGTTTAAGCACAGTCTTGTATAATTGTTCTAAGGGGACGTTTCACAGTGAAACAGATTTCAGCTTCGCTAGAGAAAGCTCCCCTTCTGTTGTGTAGTACACATTGCTACTGACACACATTTACGTGAACAAAGTAGTTACGCGCATGCACACGCAGAACAAACCACCGCAACCAAACACCGAAAACATTTTGAGTTGCCATTTTTGTAGAAGCGAACCGCCTACAAACATATCAATTACATCTGAAGTTATTACGTTTTATATTGTTCTATGTCCAACCCGAACACCCTGTATAAATTTGACTTTTATGTAACTGCTGCACGACGAGATTGTCTTTGCTTCACCATGCTAGTTTTTTGATTTTTTATGCCTTTTTTTCCCTCCACTCGGTTCAATACTGAGTCATTCCCGTGAAAAAGAAAGCACAGTTACGTTAATACACCTAAAACAACGACACGTCAATTTTTCAAAGAGTCCTCTAGCGGACGCCAGTTATTCTGTGTACATGTATTAAACGAACAGAACATAATCATTTAGTATACGCTGTTCGCCCGATCAGGTGTAAATGAATTTCAGTGAATTTGATTTCTAATGCAAATTAAGTTGAAGTTGACGTTAATCTCTGAATAGAAACCGTATCAGGAGTGCGGGTCTAATGTCGCTAAATCAAAGAATAATTGAGGCAAAAATGAGCCTTTATTGACTTCGATAATTTAGCTAAAACACTTGTAAATACAATAAATTGCGACTTTTGCTGCTGCCTGATATATATGAAGTTCCCTAGTTGATAAATCCTAAATCTTGGTTCGGCGTCCGCTACTAAATTCGGGTGGAGGAACGGGAATAATCAAGAGAAGGGTCGACCATATACATACTTAAAACCCACATGCAGTTAACGCGGTTCACACAGAGGAGAAAAGAACAAAGGCCTTCCACCATGACCAAACGTGGTTAGCAACGAGATACTGTTCCCTCGATTTTAACACGTGGAATGAATATCTAAAATTACCATTAATATACACAAACGAATATCAAAACATGACCAAAGAAGCACGTTTAATTTAAATGCACAGTACAATAGGAATGTTACCACAGCACAAAAGATTCTTAAACTAGAGAACGAGCAGGTGGTGATAACGAAAAGAAAGTAAGTACCACAAAAATAGGAATTTCGAGATAAATGGATTGGAACTGCAGTGAATTTGTTGCCAGGCTAACAAGATGTGAGAGCTGGAGGCTCTGTAATATGAACATCAACACGTGGTGGTAACAAACAAAGACAAGTAGACCAAAAAGTGCAAGCTACAGAATAAAATGGATTGCAAAAGCAGTGACAAAATCACAGTGGGATCATATAGTGCACAGCACTTGAGGTCAGAAAAATGAGAAGCTGATTAAACTCAACCGTTGTCTATTTCGGCACCCTTAGACGTGTTCAGGTGACTACGAAGGTCACTCCAAAAGAAATGCACACTATTTTTGTAAAAATACAGTTTTCATTCTGCATGTGTGAAAGTTTTACAATGTGTAGATATATCCATCCCTCTTGTTTTCAAACTTTGTTCAATCTGTTCCCGTGAGTGGCGCCGTCACAGCATGTCTTGAAGATGGCTGCTACACTTGACGTTCGCCAGAAGCAACGTGCTGTCATAGGATTCCTGTGTTGTGAAAACGAGACAGTGGGAAACATCCACAAGAGGTTGAAAAAGGTGTATGGAGATGCTGCTGTCTATCGCAGTACAGTTAGTCGGTGGGCAAGCAGGTTACGTGATGAAAGCGGGCACGGAAATATTGAGGATTGTCCTCGCAGCGGCAGGCCTCGTACTGCACACACTTCAGACAATGTTCAGAGAGTTAACGAATTAGTGACTGCTGACAGACGCATCACAGTGAACGAATTGTCACGCTACGCTGGGATAGGGGAAGGAAGTGTTTGCAGAATACTGAAAGTGTTGGCGTTAAAAAAGGTCTGTGCCAGGTGCGTTCCCAGGATGTTGACAGTGGCAGACAAAGAAACAAGAAAAATGGCATGCAGCGAACTTTTGGAACAGTACGAGAATGGTGGAGATGAATTTCTTGGAAGAATTGTGACAGGTGATGAAACATGGCTCCATCATTTTTCATCAGAGACGAAGAGGCAATCAATGGAGTGGCATCATCCAAATTCACCCAAGGAAAAAAAAAAATTCAAAACCACACCTTCTGCTGGAAAAGTTATGGCTACGGTGTTTTCGATTCCGAAGGACTCTTTGCTTATGGATATCATGCCAAGTGGAACCACCATGAATTCTGATGCATATGTGACGACACTGAAGAAACTTCGAGCTCGACTGAGGATGTTTTGCTGTTGCACGAAATGCACGGCCACATGTCAGTCAAAAAACCTTGGAAGCGATCACAAAACTCGGATGGGCAACACTGAAACACCCGCCTTACAGTCCTGACCTGGCTCCATGCAACTATCATCTCTTTGGGAAACTGAAAGACTCTCTTCGTGGAAAAAGGTTTGAAGATGATGACTCCCTGCCAGAGGCTCCAACAGGTTGGTCCAGAATTTTGACAGGCGCTGGTTCCAAGATGGTGTAAGGCAGTTTAGAGGAATGGAAAATATGTGGAGAGATGAAAATATTGTTCCTAAAGGATGTATCTACACCTTGTAAAACTTTCAAACATGTAGAATAAAAGATGGATTAAAAAAAATAGTGTGCATTCCTTTTGGAGTGACCCTCGTATTTGAATAGAAGAATAGCCTACGAAATCGTCAAAATTTCAAAACATTAAACACTCACAATGTTAGAATAAAATTCGTCACACAAATTAATAGACTTAAAAGCTGTAAGAGAAAGGCATTAGGGCTTCAGTTAGACTGTAAACTTACACAAATTCATCGCTTACAGAACTATCGAGAAGATCTTACGAGCAACCGATCATAACAAACTTCCAGCGGACAGTGAAGAGCTCCTCTAGAGAAACTGGCGTTTACCTCTCCAGCGGAAGTGACCAGAGAGCAGGCCTACTGTGTTGTGTCAACCCATACAAAATGTTCGACCAGGGCAGACAGAAACCTCTTTGCTACCCACTGAGCATCCACTAAATTTGGCCTTACTGTCACCGGCTGGAGTGGCCGAGCGGTTCTAGGCGCTACAGTCTGGAACCGCGCGACTGCTACGGTCGCAGGTTCGAATCCTGCATCGGGCATGGATGTGTGTGATGTCCTTAGGTTAGTTAGGTTTAAGTAGTTCTAAGTTTAGGGGACTGATGACCTCAGCAGTTAAGTCCCATAGTGCTCAGAGCCATTTGAACCTTACAGTCACTGTAGGAGACTTCTCTGTTCCCACGGTTACGCACATAGAATTCGTACCTACACACACAAACATTCATTTGTTTTATTATTCCAGTAGGGAAAGGAAAGGATTGACACAGTGGAATATGGCAATGAGACATTGTAAACATGAGTGTGGGACTCAGAGATATCGAAGTTTAGCGGAGTTCTCACAAGTGTTTCTCAATCGGACAATTGGCAGGCAAGTTTAGTATGAAAATATGAAAAATATGTGTACTATGGTCGATATGAACACACTCAACTGCTTACTCTTTTTATACGGGAGAACACTTGCTAAGTGCACGGTAGATTCACGAGCCAGAGTAGTGGGTGAGTTTAAATAAGATCTCATGAAGAGACTCACATAGAGATCCTTCAGCTTTCAAAGGGCCCTTTCGGGCTCTCGCTTGGAGCGCTTTAGGGAAATCACGGGTAATCTAGCTCTGGATAGCTGGACGCGGATTTGAATCGTCGTCCTCCCAAATGCGAGGCCAGTGTTGTAACCACTGCGCCACCTGGCTCGGTACGAAGAAGAAAAAGCAGTGGAAAAAGAAGATAAAGGTGGCAGGCATTGGAGGCATATGGAAGGAAATCGTGAAGAAATTCGGCCTGGACTGTTTTGAGGAATATAAGCTTAAGCCTTACCTCTTCCACATGTGGGAGTACTTGTTTCTTGTTTATGGCTGCTAGGTAGAACAATTCTCGTTAAGTCAAATGAGCCAACGCAACGAACGCGTGTAGAGTATGATTGGTTTGTGATGGTTTTGGATTGATCTGCAAAGAAACAGTTAAAAAAGAATCTCTTACTGTTGCAAGCAGTGTGACTTTGGACTGTGCAGATCTGTTTAGAATTATATTATACAAAAAATAATTATTGAGATGTATATATTTGGCCTCATTGTAAAGTCATGTTGATATTAATAAACGAATAAACAGGCTAAGTAACGATGAGAATTTTTTTTTAAAAAAGAAAAAAGCAGAAAAGTGGGAGGTACTAGCAGGGAAGATAAGGGTGGGGAGCAGAGTCGGAGTTTGCAGGGTGCTCCGTGCGCCAGTTACTCTGGTTACGCCACTGTTCAAGGCAATTTATTCGCACATTTGTCACAGCTGCTGTAGTTTTATGCATTGCTGATAACGCTCTCACGACGTTGAAACCTCTTTCTCAGTACTCACAGGAAACCTCCACCTACAGTCAGTCGCTTGTGCAGTGGAGGTAACAGAGAATCCACACTATCAGTGCGACTGACTAGACCGTACTGTCTCTCCAGTCATGGGCGGGACCACAGTGTACTCCGAAGATACAGGTGGGACGCAGCCATACGTATCTTTGCTGACGGCTGGGTGCGTTGATTTTCTGCTTGTTCGTGTCATTCCAAGCAGTTCATAAATTGTTGGTTTTGTTATGCTTATATGAACTGTGTAAAGACGTAAGCCAAGTGTGAATTTGATCAAGGAAATACTTACGTTTATGCTTCATTTTAATGTGCTCCCTCTCTCTCTCTCTCTCTGTGTGTGTGTGTTTGTGTGTTTTACGGTTAAAAAGAGCAATGCAAATACCGAGATGTCATAAAATTCTTCGTTTAAGATGGTTCTTCATCAACTGGATTGCGTCGAAAGATTTGAGGGATTAAAAATAATCCCTTTGTTTTCAACAGTTAAACAAAGATGAACTGATTTCAAACGTCGCCGTACTTCCGTTGAAGAAAATAGTGCGACGACTTTTGGAAACATCGAGAAAGTGCACGTCATAGTACTGGGCGACCGAATCGACGATGAAAGGCCTGTTTAATGGAGGACGCCAGATGTATAAAGAGGAAAAGTATGAGCGATTCTGCAATAAAAATTATCTATAAGACAGTTCAGAGCAAAATGGATACCCTGTTGAATAGTGTAACCTAATTCCCTAGCGAAGTTTTGATTCATTTTAAAAGTCAGTTTGACTGTTTATGGTGGTTTGTTTCTGAGGGTCAAACGTATGTTAATCACTCTTCATCTCGATGTTCCTTACGCCATCTGAGACAGACAAATCCATGTTGTAAATTTCAAAAGTCTTTCTACTCTGAGCCATAACTCCACGTCTACTGGTATGTATCTATACTTATTTCTTGCCACGCCGTTGGTTCTACACTCCGTCTTCATTTCATTACGTTCGACACGTAACGTTTGAGTTATCTTCATTTTTACCACTTCGCAGTTATAAATCTACTAGTTTTTTGCGCAGCTTTGCGGGATAGTGCTTGCTGACTCAGAAGAAAATGTACTGAAGTGATTTGGTAACAATTAATCTACGGGAGCTGTTTAAATCTATCGTGCGATGACCTCACATTTCTTAGAACCACTCATTCCAAGCTTGATGTTAACAACGGACGGTCTACCGGTGCTACATGTATCCCAAGAAAGAAGCACAAACTTTCTGCTCTTCTTCGCTAAAAAGTTTTAATGAACGTTCCGTGAATAGATCAGGCATTAAAAAGTAATTAATCGCCCTGGAAGAGCGAGCAGTGGCTAGATAGATAGCCACTAAATCCAACATTTCTTTAAGTGATAAAAGTAATTAACAAACCCGTTGATTACATCTGCTGCAGGTGCTACACTGAAAGGCTACAGAACAGCTTCAAAGATACTGAGCTCACGGCTTCTTTTCCTCGCTGAAGATGTTTACGGCACCTGCTGTGACGAGGCGACTTAAAACGTCTACTCGCAACAGGACCTAGTGGCGTACTCTGAAAAAAAAAAAAAAATATGTAGCCCCACGAAACTCCTACAGTTTCGGAACGTACAGTTTTATTTTATTCGTTGGTCCAAAAGTCGAAAACAACACTCTGTTTTTAATCCATTTTTTATTCTACATGTTTGAAAGTTTTACAATGTGTAGATACATGCTTTAGGAACAATATTTTCATCTCTCCACATAATTTCCATTCCTCTAAACTGCCTTACGCCATCTTGGAACCAGCGCCTGTATACCCGCACAACAAAATTCTGGACCAACCTGTAGGAGCCTCTGGCAGCGTGCACAAGGGAGTCATCATCTTCAAACCTCTGTTCGTGCAGAGTGTCATCTGTTTATGATTTTACTGCTGTAGCCAAAATGATCATTGTAATTCAAGCCTGTAACATTTCACCTAATTGTTATTAGCAAGTATGAAGTTTAAGCCATTTTAACATTTCACCTGATTGCATAAACGAGTACGAATGTTTAGCTGTTTTAACCTTTCAAAATTGGATTTATATACCACCTGAAGTACACACGCATATATTCGACACCTCAAAACAAACACCCCCAAATGGTTTAAACGATTATTCTGTAATAATGTTGTTACGATCTATATTCTTTGCACTTTGCAATTATGTCTTCTCTTCTGCTGTACGAACCTTGCACCCAGCTGATTCCAGACGCCATATTTGTTTACAAATGTGGCAGCATACATGTGAAGTGTTACGACAGAAAAAGGAACCTGTGACCACTGGAGGTACTCTAGTTTACTTATTAAAGTTTACCATTAGATATCAGTTTATTTTTTGTCAAAAGTTATCCAAAACCATATTCTGAAATAGTGTTTCCCCACTAGGCAGTGCCACAAGTTCCTCCAAAATCGTAACACAACATACACACATATGTAATACTAACTAATGTAAATCCACCCGATGATGGAGGTTTAAACCTTCGAAACGCGTCGTGGAAAAAATAAAATAAAACGGTGACTGGTAACAGTAAACTTGTTGTTTCATTTAATTTACTCAGGATGAAGATAATGATATAGGAAAACAAGTAAGATGAGTTAATTGTGTATGACAATAATTCCACACATCTAACTTTTTCTAGTCATATACATGCAGGGTGTTAAGAAAACGTATTCCGTATTTTCTGATGTGATAGTATGGACCAAAACAAGACAAAAGTGTCTAGTAAGCTTGAACTCTAAGATGTGTACCTTAAGAGCTACAAGACCTTTCTGCTGCGAGCTCTTTGGTATTACGAATGACCCACAGAATACAGCACACAATCATATGTTGCTGTCCAGGGATACTGCATTTGGTAAACATCTTTTACTGTAAATGGTATTCATAATTCTGGTTAACTGCAACACATAAAATAATTCAATTGCAGCTAGTTTGTGTTTTGATTAGTTTCTGATATGCTTTTACTTTGTGGCATTACCTTTGCCATTATCATTGGAACGGAAGCTTACTATTCCACATGAGATATGGCACACAAGGTCTTCTGCTATGGTCTAGCAAACGGAAGCAGACGTCGAGCTCGCGTCCTTTACATTGAAAAATATGCGGAATACAGGGTAGCATGTGTAGCCGTCAGCCGTCTTTTCCAACGACTAGCAGACTCTGGCTCCGACGCTCCAACAATCGCTGAAGATGCGGCTCGTGCATGATGGAGCAACAGTCCCTTTTCTCCAAGTTTCCGAGAACATCTCACAAAGACATTTAGAGGGAATGGATTGGTCAGTGAGGTCCAATGTGTTACACTATGTGATCAAAAGTATCCGGACAACCCCAAAAACATACGTTTTTCATATTAGGTGCATTGTGCTGCCGTCTACTGCCAGGCACTCCATATCAACGACCTCAGTAGTCATTAGACATCGTGAGAGAACACAATGGGGAGCTCCGCGGAAATCACGGACATCGAACGTGGTCAGGTGGTTGGGTGTCACTTGCGTCACACGTCTGTACACGAGATTTTCACACTCCTAAACATCCCTACGTCCACTGTTTCCGATATGATAGTGAAGTGGAAACGTGAAGGGACACGTACAGCACAAAAGCGTACTGGCCGACCTTGTCTGTTGACTGACAGAGACCGCCGACAGTTGAAGAGGTTCGTAATGTGTAATAGGCAAACATCAGGATCCACTGCAAGTACTATGCCAGTTGGGCGGAAGGTGAGAAAATCTGGATTTCATGGTGCTCATAAGTCATACATCACGCCAGTAAATGCCAAACGACTCCTTGCTTGGTGTAAGGAGCATAAACATTGGACGATTGAACAGTGGGAAAACTTTGTGTGGGGTGACGAATCACGGTTGTAAAGTTGTTACTTTAATTTGGTATGCTGAAATCGGTGCTAATAGACAATGAAAGTGGGTTAAAAGCCGTGATCTGTCTGGGGACGTTAACCGTGGATTACTGGGCAACTGTTTCATCAGATATTTAGTCTTGGTTTACCAACCAGACTAACATTAATGATAATCTTTTAATAGTCATACAAAACCGGTAATATATATATATAAAGGATAATTTAAATAAAAAGAAAGAAATCAGTTTATATTTGGAAATTTATTTTAAGATTGTTCATTGAAATTTCAGCGTATTATACGTGAGTTATAACTGAGCTGGTGCCTTATTTACGATTAAAAAAAAATTTGAGATTGTAATTTTACGGAACACATAAAATATGGAGCCAAGATTGGGAGACTGTATACAACACTGCATTCATAAAATCACACACGAAGAACATTGAAGCATAAGCAAGAAGAAATTAACCACAACCAACAGATTCAGTTTTTACCCAAAGAAATTACGTTCATACCACAATCCTGTCCGTCATGTAATTACCACACACTGGTATACTAAATTCATATTAACTCTTTGTGAAGTCTTCGCAAAAAGAATAGCTGAGGGCTACTTTGATGATTACACCACATGCTTCACGTGGTCAACTTGGTTTACACAAAGCGTACAACTCCACAATAATTTTGATAATTAAAATACATTAGATCGAAAAGCAATTGGCAAAAGAAAAACCTTGAACTGGTTACTAACGTCTTACTATTAACCTGATGGGTCAAACAGTTATATAAGCACGTGGTAGTGGTCTCGCAAAGTACACCCCACATGGGTTGAACATAAAGAAAAGCATAAAGAAAAGTTGCTATATTAAAAAAATATATTCTCAAGACGAGACGTTATAATCTCACGCACATTCGGATTTAAGATTGATGAACTTAATTAGATTTACTGATCAACACGTGGTTCCACTTTACTCACAAAGTAGTAACAAAGCAACTACCGCAAAATAATCTGAATTTAACACGAGAATTACACTCCGCTGCACTTTAAGATAGCATTAGATATTTTAGAGCTAAACCTGAAATCAAGGTGATTAATTAGGCTGAACTTAAGAAATCCATTGTCCTACGGACTTAACAGACACGCGCTTAGCCGGAGATCTTACCACTTCAGACGCTCGCCACGGCCACCCTGCAACTGCACTACTGCCGAGCGTGCTTCCTGAGGGCGGCTCACAAAGACCAACGGAAGTGGCCAGAGGGGCAGCTTCCTATACCAACATGACAACGGACGGACAGGACCATACTAAGGATAGAAACCTCTTTGCTTTTAGGAAGCGTAGCTACCTGTTCCGACGTTGGTCCTACTGTTCTCTAGCAGACAGCCTTGTCTGCTACCCTCAAGCATGCAACTAGAAATACATATGCTCATTCATCCTCTCACACAAAAGGGAAGGGGGATGACAGTATCTTATCATATACAGTATATAAAAGAAAGCGGATGTAGGTTCCGTATGAGACTGTGTGACATGAATTACATATAAGAATTACATATAAACTGTGCTTTAAAGTGTAGTAGTGTGACAGATCGTTCTTGTTTATGTGTAAAAGTAACACGTTCCACTGCTCAGTCTCCTCCCAGATAGTCAGAAACGCCACAGTACATTTAGAAGAGGAATTTATTCCATAAATGGCAACAGATTTAAGAAATTAAACATGAAAGGAATCTAACAGAGACCTTTCACGGTACACAATGTGGTGATCCGATGACACGGTGTGGATACGGCGAATGCCAGGTGAACATTTGCCATCGTGTGTAGTGCCAACAGTAAAAGTCGGAGGCGGTGGTGTTATGGTGTGGTCGTGTTTTTCATGGTGGGGGCTTGCACCACTTGTTGTTTTGCATGGCACTATCACAGCAGAGGCCTACACTGAAGTTTTAAGCACCTTCTTACTTCTCACTGTTGAAGAGCAATTCGTGGATGGCGATTGCATCTTTCAACACGATCGAGCACCTGTTCATAATGCACGGCCTGTAGCGAAGTGGTTCCACTACAATAACATCCCAGTAATGGACTGGCCTGCACAGAGTCCTGAACTGAATCCTACAGGACATCTTTGGGATGTTTTGGAACGTCGACTTCGTGCCAGGCCTCACCGATCGACATCGATACCTCTCCTCAGTGTAGCACTCCGTGAAGAATGGGCTGCCATTCCCCAAGAAACGTTACAGCACGTGATTGAACGTATGCCTGCGAGAGTGGAAGCTGTCATCAAGGCTAAGGGTGGACCAACACCATACTGAATTCCAGCATTACCGATGGAGGGTGTCACGAACTTGTAAGTCATTTCCAGCTAGGTGTCCGGATACTTTTGATCACATAGTGTAGCTAGCTCATTCCTCCGTTCTTAATTCCAAGGATTTTTGCTTGTGGAGGCATTTGTATTCTTTAGTGTGTACAAGTCCCAAAATGATGTACAAACTCTGCTGGAACGCGTTATCAACGCCTGACAGCGTAACAGTGAGCAACCTAGAGTCTTCAGGAAGTGCGTGGTTCCATAATATGTCGGGCAGAGTCACGAAAGCACATCATATTGAGCACTTTCTTTAGCGATGTCTCGCAAGTGCAGGCTGTATGTAATAACAAACAGATTCCGTTAGAAGCTCTGCTGTTACTTGGGGTCAAACAGTTTGTAAATACTGGAGATTGGTTTGATTTCGGGCTGTAGGTTTATCAGATGGAAATGAGATGTACAGCCTGTCGCTGGTTGCATATCAGCAGATAAAAGCAGTCTTACGCCCCAATCTTCCGTTCTCTGGAACATGGAGACATTAGACTTCATCAGCTACAGCAGTGAATTCTATTACCTGAATAAATGACGGTCCCAGGTGGAGTGCTACAGACCACTAGCAGACAATGATTTGAAATAACATTAACGATAAAAACACATCTACATTATGTGGCGGGTGGTAATTTTGTACCATTAACTGAGCCATCCAACACTGTTCCACATGCGAATAGTGTATTGGAAGAATGAGTGTCGGTAAACCTCTGTATTGACTCTAATTTCTCAAATTTTCTCCTCGTGGTTATTACGCGAGACGTATATTGGGGAAAGAAACATGTTGTCGGGCTCTCCTGGAAAATGCTCTCTCGAGATTTCAATAGTAAAAATCTTCGTGATATACAACGATTCTCTCGTGCGCCTGCCAACGGAGTTTGTTGAGCATCTCCGTAAAGCTCTCGTACCAACTAAACGATCCCGTGACGAAATGCGCCGCTCTTCGTTGGATCTTCTCTCCTGTTCTGTCAGTCCTACCTGTTATGAATCCTAGGTGGATGAACAATACTCAAGGATCGGTCGAACAAGCGCCTTATAAGCCATTTTTTTCGTGGATGAGTTACATTTCCTTCAGATTCCTCCTATGAATCTGAGCCTGGCATCTGCTTCCCCCACTATTTGTTTTATGTGGTCATTCATCTTAAGGTCGCTCTGGATAGTTATGTCTAGATGTGTAGTCTTGTCGCAAAGAATGGAATCTGGCCAACGTACAATTCTGAGCTGTACGGTGAGTTGCCTATTTTCTGTGGGTAAAAATGAATATACACAAAAAGCAATGAAAATCAAACACTGAACTCGTCCAGTCCCTAGAGATAGGCATAATCGGAAAAAACTGAGATGAATTCTGGAAGTTGAGAATCACAAAAGAAAGTATTTAGCCGTGAAGGGTCACGTAACATGAGCATTGCGACAAAGCTTGCCGCCTTAGCATCGATGGAATCGCAATGCCAGTTACTCGTGGTGCAAATAGCGTATTTGCATCTTAATTACAGCTGAAGTTGCTTCCAGCGTTCTACTGCGCAACATCTTGACTAAAACGCATTGAATTTACATACGGTTGCTTACAAAGTGACGGAAGCCAAGACATGTAGAATAGAATGAAGGCAACTCCCACACTACTACTAGTAACGAAGTGAAGCCAAGCAGGAAGTTGTAAAGACATTGCTTTCCCCGAAGGTCGATAATATTTTTTTTCTTTTGTGCATTACCTTGTCATAGTACGTATAAATCATTTATTTCAACTATTCTTTATTTGGTGGAGAAACGCTGAAAAGTTCGCCGTGAAAGACGGTGATATACGGAGGAACAATTAATTACAGTGCGTCCGCTGTGTTAATAGGAGATCGTGCATTATTAAGTGAACAGTAAAACCTGAAAAGTATATCGAGTGTTTGCAGTGACGATTTTACATACTGTGTGAACTTGTGACAAGTAGCCGTGAACCGGACACCATTGTCGTGTGGAGACACTACGTTAGAATTGCGTGAAAGTGGGACAGATCAAAATGTTAAGTAAAAGAACAGTGCTGCGATTTGATCGGGAAACGTTTATTATATCATCCAAACTGCCTTAAAGACGACGACGTAAATTGAACTGATATTTAACGGACTGTTATAGTGATAAACACATGTGACAGTTTTCCTGTAGCAACACGGTGAAAGAACTGTGCGAAGTATTGGCATTAACCGGCTATATATCGTAAATACTAAAGTCATTCGATAATTCCGACCTACCCGCACCGCGTGATTAATAAACTTTTAATAATAAAACGCCGCGCGCGTAACGACAACGCACACACTGGACCTATTATTATCGCGCCAGTGCTGCCACCTGATTCGACTACAACGGAGACGTGGACCACCGCCGTAACTGGAATATTAATGAAACAGGAGGATCCATCATTATCTTCACGCCATGAACCAGAATTAACTTCACACATCGTCCGTGCGGACCACTGCTGACGTCATCGCACTGCCTGCAGCAACAGTTAAGACATTAAAAGAAAATTATTACGCTCTCTCTCATTTCAAAAATAAAGACAGTTGCAGTTTAATTATATATTTTGAAAATACAGTCACAACATCAAGGTTCAATTTTGTTTAGTTCCAATAAATATTCTTTCCATTATTTCGTCTTGTTGACAGTTTTGAAAACCCACAAAATTAAAGTTCAATTAATAATTTTCTTTCAAAATTCTTCTCAGACATTTTCATGCTTATCATAATTTTATTTTAATGTTTGTGTATAACTTCTTTTGGAGGGAGTACATATTTTATTTTTGTGCAGTAAAATTAGCTACCATAAAATTACGTATATTGCCAGCTGATGCTGTTCGCCATTACTACTTGAAAACTGACCAATAGTATTTTTGCACCTATTTTCTCATTGGCTGTCATCTTCAAAACAAAATTACGTATTTGGTTCAAATGGCTCTGAGCACTATGGGACTCAACTGCTATGGTCATAAGTCCCCTAGAACTTAGAACTACTTAAACCTAACTAACCTAAGGACATCACGCACATCCATGCCCGAGGCAGGATTCGAACCTGCGACCGTAGCGATCGTGCGGTTCCAGACTGTAGCGCCTTTAACCACTCGGTCACTCCGGCCGGCAATTACGTATTTCGTGGGCATCTAGCAGATGCGCGATGTCTATGTAGGCCCCTACAATAATTTTTTTTTTTTACTTTTGCAGGTTTACTGGAATTATATTGACTTTAATTGTTCATTTGGCCCCCGTTAAAGTGATTTATCGCATCTATGTAATAATTGTACTTAATTACCTAACTTATTTATTTTTTATGTAAACATTGGCATACCATATTTAGATTAAAATTGACGTCTTATTGGCCTCACATAAGATTCTGCAAGTTCTGACAAAGACTATGCCAATTATTTTTTATTTTTTTTATTTTATTTTATTATTATTTTTTTATTTTTTTTGTCCATGACTAACAGGGGTACTGCTCGAAATAACAACATAAATGCGTCGTAATGATACGATGTCGTTGAAAGATTCCTTGCATAGGTCATGTTTTATTATTTTAAAAGGTTTTTTTCATAAGTAGAGAGCCAGTTTCTTTACAAAGTGCAATGAAATGGGTCTGGGAGAGCATATCTCTACAGTTTTGTAACCTGGGATAAAGCACAGCAGCGTGTCTCGACTGATACAAAAAGGTCCCTGCAGCCAACTTGCCTGGGAGTGGCAATGCAAATCGTTTCCGCTGCTTCTGGTAGGACCCGTGGCGGCGACAGTTCTCCAAACGAGGGCTCATGTCCTCACCCTTCGGCATGGCTGCAGATTTAAATGGAACGTAACAGCCCTCAACTTCTACAAATTTTCACTATCTTGTAAATTTCCTGAATTAATTGTTTGGTGAACATGAAAACTGCTCCGCCCCATCCATTCGATGGTCCTCTACTCAGGCGAGCAATTGGTGTTTACAGCTGGTCGGGAAAAGTGATTTTAATGCGTAAATTGACTGATTAATTTCACTGACTTTTTAATAAATTAATTTATGCGCGTGTGACTACTATCACTGAACTCGTGATTGCCCAAGCAGTACGAGTCTGTGACTGTAAACTCGATTTTAATTTAATTAAACTCTGTTTCCTCGTAAGTGGAGTGCATTAGACACTTCCTGAGGCTTTTCCACGTGCTGTGTGCTTCTCAGAAAAGTCTCTGGGTTACAAGACGTGTTTCACAGTAGCTAAGATGCACACGTGCTCATAGCATCTAAGACAGGCATTATTGGACTCATGTTTGGTGGGCTTTTCTTTACTTGTTTTGGTTCACACTACCACCTTTCAAAATATGGACTACTTTTTTTTAACACCCTGTATATTGGGAGCATTCCACTCACAGTGTTTTCAGTAACGGTGAGGCTCGTTCCGCTGGTTGTGACAGGTGGTGTGTTGGTTTTAGTCGAAGGAGATGAACTATAAGCGTTTTTGGAAGGAAGTCTGAGGAAAAAGTTGCGTCATTTGACGGCTGGCGCTGGTGTTAAAAAAAAAAAAAAGGTTCAAATGGCTCTGAGCTGTATGGGACTTAACTTCTGAGGTCGTCAGTCCCCTAGAACTTAGAACTACTTAAACCTAACTAACCTAAGGACATCACACACATTCATGCCCGAGGCAGGATTCGAACCTGCGATTGTAGCGGTCGCGCGGTTCCAGACTGTAGCGCCTAGAACCGTTCGTCCACTCCGACCGGAGACACTGCTGTTTCAGTAGCTACTATGCACAAACTCAAACTGAAACCTTAGAATGTAACGACAGTCCATCGACTGACCAATTGAGATACTGTTTCTCGACGTCAGTACTGCAATTGCTTGTTGCAGTTCGGTCATTGTGGAGAAGTTGATCCTGGAATGCTGTTTTCTTCTGTTGATGCGTGACTACATTTATAGATGTACGTGATGTTTCAAAACGGTCGACGTTGGAGTTCTGAAAAATCCTCATCCATAACATCAAGAGCTTCTGCGTGGTCTGAAAATAGGAGTTTGGTGCGCAACTAGTGCAACACGAGTTACTGGACAGATATTTTTCCACCATGCCTTAGCATTTGATAGGTATGTTAATATTCTTTTTACATTTTTTTCATTTACTCATCTTCATTGATGATACATAACCTAGCTAACTAAATGAGCTATTTCTCCGCGTTACATTTATGAAAAAACTGTAGAAAAATGATACATTTTTGTTGCTATTTTATAAATTACAGTTTCTTGAAGTACAAACGCATTGTGTAGCTTACGCCTTCTGTACAAAAATTTGCATTTCATTGTTTCAGCTGTTCCTAACTGTACGCCCTGAAACGACAACCTGTAAATTTGTGCAATTTATCAGATTACAGACATTCAACGGAATTCTCTCAATTCTGTTGGGAAGGATATCAAAATTTTTATTACTCATATTCAAAGTCCACTTTTAGAACAATTGAGATTTCTCGTCTGAACCAGTTTCGTGGTCTGTTGATTTTAATAGAAGGTAAACGACGACAGTATCACTTGCAGACAGTCTAAGAATGCTGCTTATATTGTCTAGTAACTTATGCGGTCTAGGAAGTTTCGAGACAGGATAAATAAAAAAACAGAGAAAAGTTGAGATGGTTTTAATTCTTCAGGTGTTCTCCACAGTCTCCCCTCCACTTGAGTACAAAGTACAGAAAGTTCATATGACCACGTAAAACTGCCAGAAAAGTCCTTCTTGGGATGTTGCTCAACTCGCGCGTCACATCGGCTTGAATGTCGGTTATGTCGTCAAAGCTTTCATCCTTCAATTGAATTTCCGCACTTTGTCGTTTCGTGGTAGATTTCATATTGATAACACCAAGTCTCTTCACTAATTATGGTTCTTCCAGAAAAGATTTGTCCGTTTTGCAGTTCAACCAAGTCGCTGCAAGCGTCCTCACATCGTTGTTTTTGTTCAGGGATCAAAGTATGCACGACAAACTCTCCATACACTTTTCTCTTCTTCAGAACTTTATAGAGAACGTCTTGAACACTTTGATCTATTGGGATTTGTGACACGAAAATGTTGACACACTATGCCCACACGACCAACGCTTAACACTGCTTCATGACAACTGACTGATCGAACGCACACCTGTCGTTTACAGTTGTTAGCTAAAGCTGCCACCGTAGTTATTGCGCTGAAATCGCTTGTCCGCCGCTAATAAAATCAGTCTCGGAACTTTTAGGATCGACGGTGCAGATCAAGAACGGCAAATGGCCCATCATGTTACCATCAATTACTACGAACTGAGACCTTCCTGACAGGATATCAGAAATCCAGCCGCATACCTGAGACGAAATTACACTTACGAGAAACAAAGCCATAATCCTTCTAGAAATATGGTAGTATGGAATCAGCTTGACATTCTCTTCGATAATACTCGGGATATCAAATGGTTCAAATTGGCTCTGACCACTATGGGACGTAACATCTGAGGTCATCAGTCCCCTAGAACTTAGAACTACTTAAACCTAACTAAGCTAAGGACATCACGCACATCCATGCCCGAGGCAGGATTCGAACCTGCGACCGTAGCGGTCACGCTGTTCCGGACTGAAGGGCCTAGAACCGCTCGGCCACAACGGCCGGCCACAGGACATCAGAAATCCAGCTGAATACCTGAGACGAAATCCCACTTACGAGACACAAAGCCGGAAGCCCTCTAGAAATATGGTAATATGGAATCAGCTTGACATGCTCTTCGCTAATACTCATTAGTTAGTGAGAACAGAAATCCTGTTGTATTCCACAAGAGCGACATTTTCGAAATTTGTGTTGGTGGTACATAAAAAGCCAGTTCACTTCGAGATAACGCTTGAACGTAATACGTCAAATTTCTGCTACAAACCGATGTTAGAGACGCATCATATTTTAATTTTTAAAATGACGCATGTGAACCTAATTAAAGGTTGTGTGTGTGTGTAACGTAACTTTATTCACATCTGATGTTTTAAAGATGAAAACTTAGATGCAGATTTTTACCTTACGTGGACATTACACAAATCATCATGTCTCGTACACGCATGTACCAAGCTGACATTTTGTGGTCTGACGACAGTCTTGTAATTGGGAACTGGTATTACAATGAAGACATTCACTTGTCAGCTGTCAGTATGTCTTCCATCCTGACAGACAAAATACGTCACAGCTATGTAACACGACCTACCGAAAATACGTCACAAGAAATGATAATAATTCACACTATTAAGATAATCCAAACGAAATGAAGCGCGAATGAATGAGTAATAACAAAAGACTGGTGCATACGGTTCGTAGACTAGATTTTAAGGCCTTCTTCCGAAACCTGGTAGCCAATACAACGAATATCATCTAATGTCTTAATTATATGGTGAGGTGATCTATTCTATAAGTTACGTACACGATTCTGCCACCGCGCCACACTCTCTGTCTTCCTAACAAGATACAGCAGTTCTGTGGCAACCAGCTTAAGATAGAGCGGCAGAGCTCAGAAATAAACTGTCATGTATTATTTTCTTACTCACTGAAATAAAAACCAATAGAATAATATTTACATTCCAGATAGCACCTGATTGATGGCACAGACATCTGACTGTCTACTCTGGAGACTTGCCAACTACTTGAAACCAAGATTTAACTCGACTGTATTACCTCAGTCAACAGACCCCTCCAAATTAATTTTGACTCTCATCTAAGGGGTCGCACATTTCATCGCCGTTGATGGGCTTTATGTCACATCAAAGGATTTTAGACGACTGTAAACAAATATTTAACGCTCATAAAACCGTGTAAAACCGAAATAATACAATTACGCATTTGTTTACAAAATAAACAAGTTATTGCTGCAAGACCTGAACTCAACGTAAATTTGATTTATCGTGGTCCAAAAGACAATGCACACTTCTAAAAACAGAAAATGGCGCAACGAGAAACGCAATTTATTCATCAAACACGATTTCTCATTTTCACTTAATTTTCTCTCCTTCATTAATACCCTATTTGAGTCTGTGCGAACACACAGGAAAACTACAGTCAAATATTCGGATGTAAACTGTAGAATGTCAGCTTTCAGTTGCTAGGGCTTTGTGGGACCTTCGCATGCACTTCATAACACAGGAACAACATTGGAATGAGAAGAAATGAACGTGGTGGCATGTCAATAGCGGCGCTCCGTGTTATCACTGTTTATATGAAAACCGACGTAAAGCGAAGTCAAGCTGTGAGACTTTATCATATTGCACCAAACGTAATGACAACTAATGGTTTCAGCGCTTTCTGTGAAAAGTGGTTTTCCAACTCCTAGTAAGCACAGTTTCGTGTTTAACTGTTCTGATAGGTTCCAATCAGCGAAATACGATACTCCAGTGCAATTATAAGAGTCGAGGGACATAAAAGGGAAGCAGTGGTTGGGAAGGGAGTGAGACAGGGTTGTAGCCTCTCCCCGATGTTATTCAATCTGTATATTGAGCAAACAGTGAAGGAAACAAAAGAAAAATTCGGAGTAGGTATTAAAATCCATGGAGAAGAAATAAAAACTCTGAGGTTCGCCGATGACATTGTAATTCTCTCAGAGACAGCAAAGGACTTGGAAGAGCAGTTGAACGGAATGGATAGTATCTTGAAAGGAGGATATAAAATGAACATCAACAAAAGAAAAACGAAGATAATGGAATGTAGTTGAATTAAGTCGGGTGATGCTGCGGGACTTAGATTAGGAAACGAGACACTTAAAGTAGTAAAGGAGTTTTGCTATTTGGGGAGCAAAATAACTGATGATGGTCGAAGTAGAGAGGATATAAAATGTAGACTGGCAATGGCAAGGAAAGCATTTCTGAAGAAGAGAAATTTGTTAACATAGAGTAATGATTTAAGTGTCAGGAAGTCGTTTCTGAAAGTATTTGTATGAAGTGTAGCCATGTATGGAAGTGAAACATGGACGATAAATAGTTTAGACAAGAAGAGAATAGAAGCTTTCGAAATGTGGTGCTACAGAAGAATGCTGAAGATTAGATGGGTAGAGCACATAAATAATGAGGAGGTACTGAATAGGATTGGGGAGAAGAGAAGTTTGTGGCACAACTTGACTAGAAGAAGGGATCGGTTGGTAGGACATGTTCTGAGGCATCAAGGGATCACCAATTTAGTATTGGATGGCAGCGTGGAGGGTAAAAATCGTAGGGGGAGACCAAGAGATGAATACACTAAGCAGATTCAGAAGGATGTAGGCTGCAGTAGGTACTGGGAGATGAAGAAGCTTGCACAGGATGGAGTAGCATGGAGAGCTGCATCAAACCAGTCTCAGGACTGAAGACCACAACAACAACAGTGTCTGTGTTGTTTAGAGGAACGACGCGATAATCCTTCGGACATGAATGCTTGTCCGAAGGACCAGGCACTGCAGCAACCACAGCCCTTATGGAATCCATCAAATGTATTCTCAGTTGCGAATACGAACAACCATCAGCTGTGCAAGGGCATGAGGACAGTGAAATTCATGCCGGACCTGGAATCGAAACCGGATTTCCCGCTTCACACGAACGATCGCCTTATCCGCTTTGGCTATCCGTGCACCACTCGGCTTTAGTTTTTGTAGCGCCTGTTCCTTCGGACGTGAGTGCATGTCCGGGGGAACATTTCGTCGTTCTTGTTAACAACATAGGCACTCCAGCAACATACACTCCTGGAAATTGAAATAAGAACACCGTGAATTCATTGTCCCAGGAAGGGGAAACTTTATTGACACATTCCTGGGGTCAGATACATCACATGATCACACTGACAGAACCACAGGCACATAGACACAGGCAACAGAGCATGCACAATGTCGGCACTAGTACAGTGTATATCCACCTTTCGCAGCAATGCAGGCTGCTATTCTCCCATGGAGACGATCGTAGAGATGCTGGATGTAGTCCTGTGGAACGGCTTGCCATGCCATTTCCACCTGGCGCCTCAGTTGGACCAGCGTTCGTGCTGGACGTGCAGACCGCGTGAGACGACGCTTCATCCAGTCCCAAACATGCTCAATGGGGGACAGATCCGGAGATCTTGCTGGCCAGGGTAGTTGACTTACACCTTCTAGAGCACGTTGGGTGGCACGGGATACATGCGGACGTGCATTGTCCTGTTGGAAAAGCAAGTTCCCTTGCCGGTCTAGGAATGGTAGAACGATGGGTTCGATGACGGTTTGGATGTACCGTGCACTATTCAGTGTCCCCTCGACGATCACCAGTGGTGTACGGCCAGTGTAGGAGATCGCTCCCCACACCATGATGCCGGGTGTTGGCCCTGTGTGCCTCGGTCGTATGCAGTCCTGATTGTGGCGCTCACCTGCACGGCGCCAAACACGCATACGACCATCATTGGCACCAAGGCAGAAGCGACTCTCATCGCTGAAGACGACACGTCTCCATTCGTCCCTCCATTCACGCCTGTCGCGACACCACTGGAGGCGGGCTGCACGATGTTGGGGCGTGAGCGGAAGACGGCCTAACGGTGTGCGGGACCGTAGCCCAGCTTCATGGAGACGGTTGCGAATGGTCCTCGCCGATACCCCAGGAGCAACAGTGTCCCTAATTTGCTGGGAAGTGGCGGTGCGGTCCCCTACGGCACTGCGTAGGATCCTACGGTCTTGGCGTGCATCCGTGCGTCGCTGCGGTCCGGTCCCAGGTCGACGGGCACGTGCACCTTCCGCCGACCACTGGCGACAACATCGATGTACTGTGGAGACCTCACGCCCCACGTGTTGAGCAATTCGGCGGTACGTCCACCCGGCCTCCCGCATGCCCACTATACGCCCTCGCTCAAAGTCCGTCAACTGCACATACGGTTCACGTCCACGCTGTCGCGGCATGCTACCAGTGTTAAAGACTTCGATGGAGCTCCGTATGCCACGGCAAACTGGCTGACACTGACGGCGGCGGTGCACAAATGCTGCGCAGCTAGCGCCATTCGACGGCCAACACCGCGGTTCCTGGTGTGTCCGCTGTGCCGTGCGTGTGATCATTGCTTTTACAGCCCTCTCGCAGTGTCCGGAGCAAGTATGGTGGGTCTGACACACCGGTGTCAATGTGTTCTTTTTTCCATTTCCAGGAGTGTATTTATCAGCCGATACCAGGCAGTGACTTTCAGTTACAATGTCCTCCCCTGTACTGGAATTACACAACGTGTATGCGAGTACAGGTTGTGACGCAGGAACGACGACGTATGGAAGTTTGGGTGTGGCCGTTAGTTGTATGGGATGGTCAAAGTGGTTAAAGCGACTTCTCGCGTAAAGTGGGAAATTCGGGTTCGAGTCCCGGTGTGATACAAATTTTCATTCTCGTCATTCCTTTACATAGCCGATGGTCTTATGGGTAACAAAATAAATTGCAGGAATCAAACAACAATACACAACATTACAGTTTCCTGCCGGAATCATCTATTGATAACGGATGCGACAGATGCACAATGAGCACATTGAAGTGGTCTTTCCGCAAAAGCAGACAGATTGGCTGATGTGGAACGTGGAATTGTAATAGTGTTTGCGTGCTTGTGGGGTATTTGGATTTTTTTCTTAGGTACTGAGATGGACGGCCTTCGTTTCCGTATCACTGTCTACGTGCTACGTAGGTAACAATTCCTTTTGCTTCAAGTTTTTTCCTATGAAGTACCAAATAGCCCTATGCAAGAGTGGAGAAGACATGAATTACTTCCCATTCAGTTTGAGCAGCGTTTATACCTTTTGCAACCACATACTAGGACAAAAATATTCTCCTTATTGATTGTTGTTGTTGTGGTGTTCAGTCATGAGACTGGTTTGATGCAGCTCTCCATGCTACTCTATCCTGTGCAAGCTTCTTCATCTCCCAGTACCTACTGCAACCTACATCCTTCTAAATCTGCTTAGTGTATTCATCTCTTGGTCTTCCTCTACAAGTTTTACCCTCCACGCTGCGCTCCAATGCTACATTTGTGATCTCTTGATGCCTCAGAACATGTCCTACCAACCGGTCCCTTCTTCTTGTCAAGTTGTGACACAAACTCCTCTTCTCCCTAATTCTACTCAATACCTCCTCATTAGTTATGTGATCTACCCATATAATCTTCAGCATTCTTCTGTAGCACCACATTTCGAAAGCTTCTATTCTCTTCTTGTCCAAACTATTTATCGTTCATATTTCACTTCCATACATGGCTACACTCCATACAAATACTTTCAGAAACGACTTCCTGACACTTAAATCTATACTCGATGTTAACAAATTTTTCTTCTTCAGAAACGCTTTCCTTGCCATTGACAGTATACATTTTATATCCTCTCTACTTCGACCATCATCATTTACTTTGCTCCCCAAATAGCAAAAATCCTTTACTACTTTAAGTGCCTCATTTCCTAATCTAATTCCCTCAGCATCACCCGACTTAATTCGACTACATTCCATTATCCTCGTTTTTTTTCTTGATGTTCATCTTAAATCCTCCTTTCAAGACACTGTCCATTCCGTTCAACTGCGCTTCCACCTCCTTTGCCGTCTCTGACAAAATTACAATGTCATCGGCGAACCTCAAAGTGTTTATTTCTTCTCCATGGATTTTAATACCTACTCCGAACTTTTCTTTTGTTTCCTTCACTGCTTGCTCAATATACAGATTGAATAACATCGGGGAGAGGCTACAACCCTGTCTCACTCCCTTCCCAACCACTGCTTCCCTTTCATGCCCCTCGACTCTTATAACTCTCATCTGGTTTCTGTACAAATTGTAAATAGTTTTTCGCTCCCTGTATTTTACCCTGCCACCTTTAGAATTTGAAAGAGAGTATTCCAGTCAACATTGTCAAAAGCTCTCTCTAAGTCTACAAATGCTAGAAACGTAGGTTTGCCTTTCCTTAATCTTTCTTCTAAGGTGAGTCGTAAGGTCAGTATTGCCTCACGTGTTCCAATATTTCTACGGAATCCAAACTGATCTTCCCTGAGGTCGGTTTCTATCAGTTTTTCCATTCTTCTGTAAGGAATTCGCGTTAGTGTTTTGCAGCTGTGAACTATTAAACTGATAGTTCGGTAATTTTCACATCTGTCATCATCTGCTTTCTTTGGGATTGGAATCATTATATTCTTCTTGACGTCTGAGGGTATTTCGCCTGTCTCATACATCTTGCTCACCAGATGGTAGAGTTTTGTCAGGACTGGCTCTCCCAAGGCCGTCAGTAGTTCTAATGGAATGTTGTCTGCTCCTGGGGCCTTGTTTCGACTCAGGTCTTTCAGTGCTTTGTCAAACTCTTGACGCAGTGTTGTATCTCCCATTTCATCTTCATCTACATCCTCTTCCATTTCCATAGTATTGTCCTCAAGTATATCGCCCTTGTATAGACCCTCTATATACTCCTTCCACTTTTCTGATCTCCCTTCTTTGCTTAGAACTGGGTTTCCATCTGAGCTCTTGATATTCATACAAGTGTTTCTCTTATCTCCAAAGATCTCTTTAATTTTCCTGTAGGCAGTATCTATCTTACCCCTAGTGAGACAAGCCTCTACAATCTTACATTTGTCCTCTAGCCATCCCTGCTTAGCCATTTTGCACTTCCTGTCGATCCTTATTGATTAGATAATGAAAATACACTCACTGCAACAACTACACTCCCGGAAATTGAAATAAGAACACCGTGAATTCATTGTCCCAGGAAGGGGAAACTTTATTGACACATTCCTGGGGTCAGATACATCACATGATCACACTGACAGAACCACAGGCACATAGACACAGGCAACAGAGCATGCACAATGTCGGCACTAGTACAGTGTATATCCACCTTTCGCAGCAATGCAGGCTGCTATTCTCCCATGGAGACGATCGTAGAGATGCTGGATGTAGTCCTGTGGAACGGCTTGCCATGCCATTTCCACCTGGCGCCTCAGTTGGACCAGCGTTCGTGCTGGACGTGCAGACCGCGTGAGACGACGCTTCATCCAGTCCCAAACATGCTCAATGGGGGACAGATCCGGAGATCTTGCTGGCCAGGGTAGTTGACTTACACCTTCTAGAGCACGTTGGGTGGCACGGGATACATGCGGACGTGCATTGTCCTGTTGGAACAGCAAGTTCCCTTGCCGGTCTAGGAATGGTAGAACGATGGGTTCGATGACGGTTTGGATGTACCGTGCACTATTCAGTGTCCCCTCGACGATCACCAGTGGTGTACGGCCAGTGTAGGAGATCGCTCCCCACACCATGATGCCGGGTGTTGCCCTGTGTGCCTCGGTCGTATGCAGTGCTGATTGTGGCGCTCACCTGCAAGGCGCCAAACACGCATACGACCATCATTGGCACCAAGGCAGAAGCGACTCTCATCGCTGAAGACGACACGTCTCCATTCGTCCCTCCATTCACGCCTGTCGCGACACCACTAGACGCGGGCTGCACGATGTTGGGGCGTGAGCGGAAGACGGCCTAACGGTGTGCGGGACCGTAGCACAGCTTCATGGAGACGGTTGCGAATGGTCCTCGCCGATACCCCAGGAGCAACAGTGTCCCTAATTTGCTGGGAAGTGGCGGTGCGGTCCCCTACGGCACTGCGTAGGATCCTACGGTCTTGGCGTGCATCCGTGCGTCGCTGCGGTCCGGTCCCAGGTCGACGGGCACGTGCACCTTCCGCCGACCACTGGCGACAACATCGATGTACTGTGGAGACCTCACGCCCCACGTGTTGAGCAATTCGGCGGTACGTCCACCCGGCCTCCCGCATGCCCACTATACGCCCTCGCTCAAAGTCCGTCAACTGCACATACGGTTCACGTCCACGATGTCGCGGCATGCTACCAGTGTTAAAGACTTCGATGGAGCTCCGTATGCCACGGAAAACTGGCTGACACTGACGGCGGCGGTGCACAAATGCTGCGCAGCTAGCGCCATTCGACGGCCAACACCGCGGTTCCTGGTGTGTCCGCTGTGCCGTGCGTGTGATCATTGCTTGTACAGCCCTCTCGCAGTGTCCGGAGCAAGTATGGTGGGTCTGACACACCGGTGTCAATGTGTTCTTTTTTCCATTTCCAGGAGTGTAAATATCACAGTATTTAAAGTAGACTGTTTTAAATATACGGGAAAATAGATATTAAACAACATGTTGGAGAAGACAGCAGCAGAGACTAGAATACATAAGAAGGAGAGGGATTTTCATGTAACAAGAAAAATATGTACTAAAAAATCTTTCTTCTGGAATACAAACCTAAAACACTATGAAACAGTAGTCAGACCACAAGTACTGTATGCCGGAGAAACTCTTACACTGACTACGAAGAGACAGTTCAAAAAATTGGAAAAAACTGAAGAAGAATCCCAAGAAAAATACTAGGACCCGAAACGGCAGTGAATTAATATAATCTGGAACTGCAAGAAACGGGACACAAGAAGCGAAGGAACAATATTGTAGAAGAATGTTGAAAGTGTGGCTCGAAAGTAGTCTACATTTGAATACAAAGAAGCAGAAGCAATGTTGGTTTATCGCACCCACTAAAACGGTTATTTGAAATAAAAATAATAGTGATAGTTAAATGTCTCCCGCTGTTTTCGAAGTCTACAGAGCGTCGTTGGAAAGTAGCCGCTATCCGAAATGTAGCCGCTTCTGTAAGTTCCTGCCGCGCAATAAACGCCATATAAAGTTAGTACAGGGCTAACGTTTCAGTAGTTGTGTGACCGTGCACAAGAGTCGGCAAACAACAACTTAACTGCAGTAAAAACCAGCCGTTGATAAATAACTGTTGCCGTAATAACCGGTTACCAGTGCCGGAAAATCACTTTCATAACAGGTCGCGCCATCTCTTTACTGAACAGTGCACTGGCTAGACGATACTCGTCCTCCCATTGAAGTAACTGGTTATTTCCATAGAGTTAAAATTACTGCGTATCAGTACTCATACAGCCGCCCGAATGACATTCATTGACATGGAGGTCGCAGCACTTGAATACATGACTCACAGTTACTTATGGTCTGCAATGAATTAATCAATAACTTCAGAAAAAAGACAGAATCATTCGTTTGGCACATTGTAATTTTACGGAAATAACCGAAGACAGAATACTTTAATGTTCTTTGAGCTTTTACTAATTAGTGAGGGCCAGCCATCTGCTGTATTTTCCTATCGTAGAAGGGGTTTGTCAGTTCCTGTTTATGTTGGAAAAAGTTACCGTTTAGTTTTTTAAAATTTTGTAAGACTTCAGTTTACTTATACGTTACTAACAAGTTTGTGGCAGAATACAGGTTCCCCATTCTACTTCCCTATCATTTCTCTCGTAATCATCTCGCGCAACAATTCCGGATTTTGCGTCCCATTTGTAAGTAGGCTGTTTAGGTTTTTATATTGGTAACGCCACGTAGCGCTCTGGCAGTGCTGTGTGCAGTCTGTGGCTGGTTGGCATTGTTGAAATATTCGCTATTGTAGTGTTGGGCAGTTGGATGTGAACAGCGCGTAGCGTTTGCAGTTGGAGGTGAGCCGCCAGCAGTGGTGGATGTGGGGAGAGAGATGGCAGAATTTTAAGAGCGGACGGTCTGGACGTGTGTCCTGCCATTTCGCATTCCTGAGGCGAGCTGTTGCCGACCGATCGATCGATAATGCTTCCCTGTTCACTAATTGTTTCACTGTCTACACCATTATTTGCCGCCCGCTCCATTCCGTATGCACAATTACCAAATTACTACGTTGAATGTCTGTTAATTCATTACACGGTGGTGCTGATAAGCTACAATCATCATCACTATCATTTCTCAATTTACTTTGGAGCCTAGTGTTACGTTTTTCACATGCCATAACTATCACGTATTTCACACGATAACAAGAAAAGCACAATTTGAAGAGCAAAAACAAGAAAACTCATTAGCATAGCTCTGAAAATAATATCTCGTTAAATGCAAGCGCAGCTGCGAAATACTTGGTGCAAATCTACATGCATGCCACAACTGTTTTACTGAACAACAATGAAAAATTACAACTACAAAGGAAATTTTCTCTATAATTACTCGCTAGCAATAAACAATAGCTACATTAATTACACAAACTACAAGAAAAAATCAGAAGATTCCAGTGAGGTATCCTCAGCTAAGGGTCGACATATGAAACGTCCCCGCAGAAAAATTAGTGAATTACTGTGCTGATAAACCTCTTACGTTATTTGATTTTCAAACAGCTGGGCAGAACTGAACGTACTCAGACATTTCTCTCTTTACATATTCTGGTCAACACTAAACTGACACACAATATTTTTAGCGCAACGTAATCTAACTTCCAATGTTGTTGTTGTGGTCTTCAGTCCTGAGACTGGTCTGATGCAGCTCTCCATGCTACTCTATCCTGTGCAAGCTTCTTCATCTCCCAGTACCTACTGCAGCCTACATCCTTCTGATTCTGCGTAGTGTATTCATCTCTTGGTCTCCCTCTACGATTTTTACCCTCCACATGGCCCTCCAATACTAAATTGGTGATCCCTCGATGTCTCATAACATGTCCTACTAACCGATCCCTTCTTCTAGTCAAGTTATGCCACAAACTCCTCTTCTCCCCAATACTATTCAATACCTCCTCATTAGTTATGTGATCTACCCATCTAATCTTCAGCATTCTTCTGTAGCACCACATTTCGAAAGCATCTATTCTCTTCTTGTCTAAGCTATTTATCGTCCACGTTCCACTTCCATATTTGGCTCTTCCAAGGCTGTCAATAATTCTAACGGAATGTTGTCTACTCCGGGGGCCTTGTTTCGACTCAGGTCTTTCAGTGCTCTGTCAAACTCTTCTCGCAATATCATATCTCCCATTTCATCTTCATCTACATCCTCTTTCATTTCCATAATATTGTCCTCAAGTACATCACCCTTGTGTAGACCCTCTATATTTTCCTTCCACCTTTCTGCTTTCCCTTCTTTGCTTAGAACTGGGTTTCCATCAAAGCTCTTAATATTTAACGCAAGTGGTTCTCCTTTCTCCAAAGGTCTCTTTAATTTTCCTGTAGGCAGTATCTATCTTACCCCTAGTGAGACGCCAGCCGCGGTGGTCTAGCGGTTCTGGCGCTACAGTCCGGAACCGCGGGACTGCTACGGTCGCAGGTTCGAATCCTGCCTCGGGCATGGGTGTGTGTGATGTCCTTAGGTTAGTTAGGTTTAAGTAGTTCTAAGTTCTAGGGGACTTATGACCTAAGATGTTGAGTCCCATAGTGCTCAGAGCCATTTGAACCCTAGTGAGACAAGCCTCTACAATCTTACATTTGTCCTCTAGCCATCCCTGCTTAGCCACTATGCACTTCCTGTCGATATCATTTTTAAGACGTTTGAATTCCTTTTTGCCTGCTTCATTTACTGCATTTTTATATTTTCTCCTTTCATCAATTAAATTCAATATTTCTTCTGTTACCCAAGGGTTTCTACTAGCCCTCGTCTTTTTACCTATTTGATCCTCTGCTGACTTCACCATTTCATCCCTCAAAGCTACCCATCCTACTATATTTCTTTCCCTCCTTCTTCTACTGTATTTCTTTCCCCCATTCCTGTCAATTGTTCCCTTATGCCTGCCCTGAAACTCTGTACAACCTCTGGTTCTTTCAGTTTATCCAGGTCCCATCTCCTTAAATTCGCCCTTTTTGCAGTTTCTTCAGTTTCAATCTACAGTTCATAACCAATAGATTGTGGTCAGAGTCTCCATTTGCCCCTGGAAATGTCTTACAATTTAAAACCTGGTTCCTAAATCTCTGTCTTGCCATTATGTAATCTATCTGATACCTTTTAGTATCTCCAGGGTTCTTTCATGTATACAGCCTTCTTTCATGATTCTTAAACCAAGTGTTAGCTATGATTAAGTTATGCTCTGTGCAAAATTCTACCAGGCGGCTTCCTCTTTCATTTCTTAGCCCCAATCCATATTCACCTACTATGTTTCCTTCTCTCCCTTTTCCTACTCTTGACTCAAAAATGGTTCAAATGGCTCTGAGCACTATGGGACTTAACATCTATGGTCATAAGTCCCCTAGAACTTAGAACTACTTAAACCTAACTAACCTAAGGACAGCACACAACACCCAGCCATCACGAGGCAGAGAAAATCCTTGACCCAACCGGGAATCGAATCCGGGAACCCGGGCGTGGGAAGCAAGAACGCTACCGCACAACCACGAGATGCGGGCCCTACTCTTGAATTCCAGTCACCCATGACTATTAAATTTTCCTCTCCCTTTGTAACAACAACAACTGTATATATTATAAATGTTTTTTTCTTTCTGAATTTCGAGAGATTACTGGAAGCAATGTTTTGAATTTCTTTTTCTTTTCGTATCGTTATGTTAAAGAAACTATAAGCAACTTTTGAAATGAATATTATTATTATGTTAGATTTCAAGTAATGTGGTAATCAAAGGGAAGTTTACTTAATGTTGAAACTCTTGTAAGATGTGAAAATTGTATTTTATACGCCTGGTCCATACGTAGGAAAGATATTAATATATGTTGAGTAGAAAACCTGTGGTGAATACCCTACCTGTAGGGGAGCGGGAAAAGGTGGAGGCAGGCGAGAGCGGGAAAACGCACACTGGCGCGGTTCGGCACAACGGGCTCAGTATTACAGTCGGAGTTGGGCATCGGTCAGAGGAACACGTACCGTATTGAGGAGGCTATCCAGGAAAAGTGGATTCCATTGAGCCTCGGATGTGCCGATCCCAACGACTACATGGCATGGCTATATTCTTAGGCACAAAATTGGAAAGATTACGACGCTAAGAAGAAGGAAAGTGCCGATGCAGTGAGAGCCTTAGCCGTGCTTGTATGTGTGCTGTGCTTCTCGCTATCTCGCTGCCCGCCATCTGCCGCACCGACTTGCACAGGTCAAACATTTAATTCATCTTTAGAATTGTATCTGTGTGGACCAGTGTCGAAAATGTTTCTAACTGTTCAATAATAATGTGACTTTTACCAGAATTGTCCTAACAATTAATCATCCTTATCACTGACCTAGACAGGGTCCTTACCACATATTGTGCAACCCGAGTATCCCGAACTGAAAGTTTAAAGTTAGTGTTAATGAGAATTATCAGCAGACAAATCTATGCTATAAAGAAGTTTAAAGTTCTGTGTGTTAATGCAAATGTTAGTAAAGAACAACAGTTTGATTAAATTGGAAGATAATTTTTTGAATTGAGGTAGCAATGACACTTAATTAATTTGAGACAGAAAGAATGATAGTTAAATAATCCAGAAGTGAGACAAAAGAGTAGTAATCCATAGGTTAATAATTCTGAGTGTTAATTTACCTTCAGTACTTAATAGTTTCAGTATAACGACCATAACAGTTTCAGCCCCCCCCCCCCTTCTCTTGTCCATGCTTTCAAACCTTGAAGTGTACTGATCAGATTTGACCAGCAAAGTTAAGTTCCATATTAAACTTAAGTGTATTAGTGTTTATCCATCCTTAATAGTGACATTGTATGTGTACTTTCAAGATTGCTAATTCTAGGGTAATCTATGCCCGATTTCAGTCTGATCAATATACAAAATGCAGTTCGTAGTAATCACTGCAGTGTGGTGTTGTGTATTTATAGCTCGTCCAGATTAGTACAAAAGGAGAAAACTTTAGTTCAGTGGATTCTTCCGGTTCCAAACTTTGCCATAAAACGCAACATTACTACGTGTTATTATGCTTGTACATGCACCCACTTGTACAAGGAAAAACTCACTCAATGCCTAATTACGCTGGCGACCGAATTATTAATCATTGGTAGTATCTACTGTGTGCATTTCTTGTCCATGCGAACGAGTAATTATACTTTACATTTGCTTGACGCATCACTGTAGTTACTGACTGGATATAAGTCTGAATTGCTTCCAATTAGGTACACGCGGTCAACTTATATACTAAAATCCTTGTTTATAAGGTGAAGCCCGTGAACTTATTACAGTACAGGCTTTAAAGAGCTAACGTACGCCCGAGCGGGTAGTAGCGTTACACCTTCACTACCTGAATAATTTTTTTTATCTCATCATACATTTCATCCATTTCTTCGTCATCTGCAGAGCTAGTTGGCACATAAACTTATACTACTGCAGTAGGCGTGGGCTTCGTGTCTATCTTGGTCACAATAATGCGTTCACTATGCTGTTTGTAGTAGCTTACCCGTATCCCTATTTTTTATTCATTATTAAACCTACTCCTGCATTACCCCTATTTGATATTGTATTTATAAGCCTGTATTCACCTGACCAAAAGTCTTGTTCCTCCTCCCACCGAACTTCGCTAATCCCCACTATATCTAACTTTAACCTATCCATTTCCCTTTTTAAATTTTCTAACCTACCTGCCCGATTAAGGGATATGACATTTCACGTTCCGATCCGTAAACACCTGTTTTCTTTACCCCGATAACAACGTCCTCTTGAGTAATCCCCGCCCAGAGATCCGAATGGTGGACTATTTTACCTCCGGAATATTCTACCCAAGAGGATGCCATCATCATTTAATCATACAGTAAAGCTGCATGCCCTTGGGAATAATTACGGCTGTAGTTTCCCCTTGCTGTATGCCGTCGGGAAAAATTACGGCTGTAGTTTCCCCCTGTTTTCAGCTGTTCGCAGTACCAGAACAGCAAGGCCATTTTGGTTAGTGTTACAAGGTCCGAACAGTCAATCATCTAGACTGTTGCCCCTGAAACTACTGAAAAGGTTGCTGCCCCTCATCAGGAACCACACGTTTGTCTCAACAGATACCCCTCCATTGTGGTTGCACCTATAGTACGGCTATCTGTATCGATGAGGCACGCAAGCCTCCCCACCAACGGCAAGGTCCATGGTTCATGGGGGGTGGGGTGGTGGGGGGGGGTACCTATACGTTTCACAAATCACTTACCTCACAAAAATCTTCGTTACTCGAACTACTGTAATACAGCGAGCGCTACTAATGCCAGCTACATAAAAGATTCTAACTACTGAAGGCACTTACTACTGATAGGCATAGTTAGCAAATGAAAGATTTTGATAGAGAACGAACAATATATTTACCTTAATAGTGTTCAAAAGTCATAATATACATATCAGTTCATGATATTCAGTATTACAATGTAACACCCCACCCATCACTTATCTGGTTTTGGTGTGTGTTCACCCCAGGTAATTGACTAACAGATCAACAGAGAGTGCAAAACTGCCGCAATGTCAGATAATGCAAAGAAAGTAATAAGGCCCTGTGACTCCTGACTGAACTGCGGTGGCAGTGTTGACATTAATTGGTTCAGAATTGATCCCTTTTAATTAAAAAGGGGTGCACATTGGTGTTCTATTCAGCTATTGAACACAGATGCATATGTGAACATAAAATTAATTAAGAAAGTGACTTGGGATTTCAACTACTTGATTGAAAACAGATGCAGTCGATTAGCACAGATTTATTTTAACTCACGACCTTCAATCATCACATTACATGACTCTCCTAACAAGCAGTGGTAATAAATTACGTTTACGTGGTGTAAAGCGCGATAAATCAAATGTAATTCCTAGCGACTGACCCAGGCGTAATGCAAAGTGCGAGAAGAATTCTACAATACACGGCCCATGAAACCCCACGTGGAAACTTTGCCGACATGATCCAGCAAATTAATCAAATGCTGGAGCGGGTGCAATATCACCGAATACAGCGTAGCAGAGCATTGTCATTGTGCGGACATCGGCCAACCTTCTGGTGCTGCAAGGCTGCGCTCGTCTTCTCACTCCCTGCTATCTTGCTCAGTCCATAGCTGAACCAAAACTTCCTATCTCCAAGCTCAATTGTTCCGTTTGCTAAGTCCTTAACTGCAGAGATGCTCACTCTTTCTCAGGCAAGCTGAGTAAAGAACGCCACGTCTGCACTCTGGGCAAGCTCGGAACGGAAGACCTCTACCGAGACTTCTCACAGTCCGCTCTTCGCCTCAGTTTCCCCTCCAGCAAAATCACTTACGCAAATTGCATCGCTTCCCAGCACCAACCAATGCCTGCTCTGGGAAGTGAAGAAATTCCCACAAAATTTCCCTTCCTCTCAACTTCTGCAATTTAGCTCCTACCAGGCTACCCATCAAGGTTAGCGTCTGCACAAACATCAAGTTTTCCGGAATTCTGAGTCCCAGGAGAGTACTTCAAATTCCTTGGTCCTACGTTCCCATCAGAGGCCGGAGTATTTCATTCTGTCGCTCTTCACCTGATTTGCTTCAGACTCTGCGGACCGTGAATTCGGCGTGAAGTTGCTATAGTCACAAACACGCATATTTTGACCTCTGTTGACCACTCCACCATAGCTTTGCGCAGCTTTCTCGCATGTTTCACAGAAAACGGGATGACAGACATTTATCAAGTGGCGTACAAGTTCTCCGTCTGTTTCCTGGTACACCAGCATGGAGTCGGGGTCAACCACCCACTCACTGTCATTCATCTTAAGGCGGCTGGAGGCCGTGCCACGTTACCGCTTTCTCAGAGCTTGAGCTGCCCTAAGCTGCCTATTGTCGCTTCCCTTACCCGCTCCCCTGGCGGCCACGGTCAATTCTGAGTACTTCCCTGGGGTAAACTAGCCTCCAGTAAATCGACGCGTTTCCACCAAGTTTTCATGTTGTGTGAATTACTTTAAAACCATCACCCGACATTAATTATTCCAATACGTCCATACTATACCCTCTACAAGATGCATTGTGCCTTGTCAGTCATTTTTGTTCAGCCCTACTGTTTGCTCAACGTGAGTTAGGTGATCTTTAATGACTTCATGTAAGGGGCATAGTTCTTGCCATCTTACAACAAATTTACTCGTTCTGGCGGACACACGTCCAGACTGTCCACTCTTAAAATTCTGCCATTTCTCTCCCCACATGCACCACTGCTGGCGGCTCACTTCCAACTGCGCAACGCTACGCCCCGTTCACATCCAACTGCCCGACACTACAATAGCCAATATTTCAACAATGCCAACCAGCCACAGACTGCACACAGCACAGTCAACGATTTTCATATAGAGTGCTACGTGGCGTTACCAATATAAAAACCTAAACAGCCTACTTACAAAAAAATGGCTCTGAGCACTATGGGACTTAACATCTGAGGTCATCAGTCGCCTAGAACTTAGAACTACGTAAACCTAACTAACCTAAGGACATCACACACATCCATGTCCGAGGCAGGATTCGAACCTGCGACCATAGCTGTCACGCAGTTCCAGACTGTAGCGCCTAGAACCTCTCGGCCACACCGGCCGGCCAGCCTACTCACACATTTTTAGCTATAAATGTTATTTAAGGCCATTTGCCATCGGATGCAACATCCATATACCGTGTCGAACTTTAAACACAACGATAAACTGCGAACTCTGCGGAATTTCACAAGTCGTTTTTGTAGTATAAATACCTCTTAAGTTTTATAGACAATAAACGGGAAGACACGTGAGACGGAATCACGAGAGTACTTTATTAGAGCTTTTTCGCGTTCACATAGTGTCAACTACTTATACCATTTCTTCTCGTCTTGGAATATATAACGTTAAGTAGTAATAATACAAGTAATAATAATAATAGTAATGATAATAAGGTCGTGTGGCCCCCACGTTGTTTACATTTGTTTGCATCTATAAATAACTACAAATAATCCAGCTGTGCTACCACCGAATGACTGGACGCGAAATCCGAGGACTAAATTTTTGCAGCATCTCTCTAAAATGCGCTGTTTTACATGTTACGTTTTTACAAGTGACTTCCCACGGATTTCTGTGTAAAAAAAAAGAAATGATGACCTCGAATGGGATAGAAACACGACTGTTGGTCAACATGGAATGACACTAACACAGCAGACACTATTTGTAAGTTAGTCTGCTGAACTGATGTGTAAACATATGATACGCAACACTTTGATTGCTTGGAAAAATATCTCATACATATCATTGTTTATCCTCACAGTGGGACACCTCGCAGACTTAAGCTGATGAAATACTATTTCGTACAAAACTTATTAGCTTATTTTTTGCCTTCCTCAAACGTAACATCTTGTTCAGGAGTAAATGGGCCTACAATCTACCACCTCGTCATTTCATTTAACTCTCGTGTGTGGTGATCGGTAGCGTAATATTTATTGCGGCTGGTTTACTGCAGCAGAAATCAAACCTTGAATTTTACCTGCTGCAGTGTGTTAATTGATTCTCGTGGCATAGTATTTTCATATAGCAACGTCGCACTTCTCGCTGTTACATGTGAAGACATCGTACGAAAAAGAACACAGTTTTGATGGATATTTATTACGACGATGGCGGAAACCTTTTTCCATAGCACAAAACCTTCAAAAGTATGAAATCAGATATAGCGTCTGTTCGTTCTGTTATCTACGGGCGAATCACTTGGCAAATAACTGCTTATTATTAGTAAGAGTCACAAAATAACTAGTATCAAAAAATAACTGTTAGTGCAATGAATGATATCGGCGAATATCGATTTGGACCAGCTGTACCGTGCACTAACGAAAACACCTGATTTTCCCGCTCTGCGTTGTGGACGACATGGTTTCTGCATCTGTATCACCATCTATCCTCCGAAAGTCGCTTAACAGTGTTTGGCGGAGAATGCTTTGTATGCCACTGTCAGTTCGCCCCTTTCCTATTGAAGTCGCGAGGGTGCGCTGGGAGACCGGTGGTTGACTGTTCGTAAAACCTCTGTGCGAGCTCGAACCTCTATAAGGGGAAGATTTCAACTTACCGAATGTAGACTGGTACGCTGTCCGATTAGGACGGATAGTAGGTATGGGGAAGTGTGAAAATGCTCTTATCCAAAAATTACCTTGAGCAGTTTGTCAGAGAATCTACTAGTGAAGGTAACATCTAAGATTTCCTGGTTACAAACAGGCCTGAAGTTTTGCACCAATTGAAAATACACTATTGGCCATTAAAATTACTACACCACGAAGATGACGTGCTACAGACGCGAAATTTAACCGACAGGATGAAGATGCTGTGATATGCAAATGATTAGTTTTTCAGAGCATTCACACAAGGTTGGCGCCGGTGGCGGCGCCTACAAGGTGCTCACATGAGGAACGTCTCCAACCGATTTCTCATACACAAACAGCAGTTGACCGGCGTTGCCTGGTAAAACGTTGTTGGGTTGCCTCGTGTAAGGAGGAGAAATGCGTACCATCACGTTTCCGACTTTGATAAAGGTCGAATTGTAGTATATCGTGATTGCGGTTTCTCGTATCGCAACATTGCTGTTCGCGTTGGTCGAGATCCAATGACTGTTAGCAGAATATGGAATCGGTGGGTTCAGGGGGCAAATACGGAACGCCGTGTTGGATCCCAACGGCCTCGTATCACTAGCAGTCGAAATGACAGGCAGCTTATCCGCATGGCTGTAACGGATCGTGCAGCCACGTCTCGATCCCTGAGTCAACAGATGGGGACGTTTGCAAGACAACAACCACATGCACGAGCAGTTCGCCGACGTTTGCAGCAGCATGGACTATCAGCTCGGAGACCACTGCTGCGGTTATCCTTGACTCTGCATCACAAACAGGAGCGCCTGCGATGGTGTACTCAACGGCGAACCTGGGTGCACGAAATTTTTCGGATGAATCCAGCTTCTGTTTACAGCATCACGATGGTCGCATCCGTGTTTGGAGACATCGCGGTAAACGCACATTGGAAGCGTGTATTCGTCATCGCCATACTGATGATATGGGGTGCCACTGATTACACGTCTCGGTCACCTCTTGTTAGCACTGACGGCACTTTGAACAGTGGACGTTACGTTTCAGATGTGTTACGACCCGTGGCTCTACCCTTCATTCGATCCCTGCGATACCCTACATTTCAGCAGAATAATGCACGACCGCATGTTGCAGGTCCTGTACGGGCCTTTCTGGGTACAGAAAATGTTCTACTGTTACCCTGGCCAGCACATTCTCCAGATCTCTCACCAACTGAAAACGTCTGGTCAATGGTGGCCGAGCAACCGGCTCGTCACAATACGCCAGTCACTACTCTTGATGAACTGTGGTATCGTGTTGAAGCTGCATGGGCAGCTGTACCTGTACACGCCATCCAAGCTCTGATTGACTCAATGCTCAGGCGTATTAAGGCCGTTATTACGGCCAGAGGTGGTTGTTGTGGGTACTGATTTCTCAGGATCTATGCACTCAAATTGCGTGAAAATGAAATCAGATGTCAGTTGTAGTATAATATCTTTGTCCAATGAATACCCGTTTATCATCTGCATTTCTTCTTGGTGTAGCAATTTTAATGGCCAGTAGTGCAGAACAGGCAATTAGCGATCGTAAGACTGTTATGGCATTGCTGAATACATGTGTAAATAGGAACATAAAGAAAGATATGAAGATATTTCTGCTTACAAGGGAACCTTCCATTCGCACCCCCCTCAGATTTAGTTATAAGTTGGCACAGTGGATAGGCCTTGAAAAACTGAACACAGATCAATCGAGAACACAGGAAGAAGTTGTGTGGAACTATGAAAAAAATTAGTAAAATATACAAACTGAGTAGTCCATGCGCAAAATAGGGAACATCAAGGAGAAAATGAGCCTAGGACCGCCGTGGTCCCGTGGTTGGCGTGAGTAACTGCGGAATGAGAGGTCCTTGGTTCAAGTCATCCCTCAGGTGAAAAGTTTACTTACTTTATTTTTGCAAAGTTATGATCTGTCCGTTTGTTCATTGACGTCTCTCTTCACTGCAATAAGTTTAGTGTCTGTGTTTTGCGACCGCATCGCAAAACCGTGCGATTAGTAGACGAAAGGACGTGCCTCTCCAATGGGAACCGAAAACATTTGATCGCAAGGTCATAGGTCAACCGATTCCTCCACAGGAAAACACGTCTGATATATTCTATACGACACTGGTGACGGCATGTACATCACATGACAGGGAAATGTTGTCGACCCACCTAACTTGTACACGTAGCGAATGGGTAAAAAGATTCTTCTACCTTGCCCGATTTAGGTTTTCTTGTGGATGTGATAATCACTCCCAAAAAAGTGATGAAAACATGAGAGTTTTTCACATAAACTGAAAATAAAAAATTAAACTTTTCGCTCGAGGGAAGACTTTAACCTAGGACCTCTCGTTCCGTAGCTGCTCTCGCTAACCACGGGACCACGGCGCTCCTTGACTCCCAGTGTCCTTTATGTTGCCTATCTTCGCATGGACTACTCAGTTTGTATATTTTACTAATTTTTTTCATAGTTCCACACAACCTCTTCCTGTTTTCTCGATTGATCTGTGTTCAATTTTTCAAGGCCTATCCACTGCGCCAACTTGTAACTAAATCTGAGGGGGGTGCGATGGGGAGGTTCCCTTGTTAGGAAGAACGATAAAAAACAGATTTAAGATTATCTGAGCAGTCAACATGAAATGTTGATCTCTGCGACTGGCACGCCTCCCTCCTCGATGCAAATTATCGGTAGTGCCCCCGTCTAGTTAGTGTCGACTGACTGGGGCGGCAGTGAGAACTTGGATGGAGGATGGAGGCGTGCCAGGGCAATCCGTGCAGTGGCGTGCACCTCTGTGACTAGGTGGCTTAGTGGCTAGCGTGCCTGCCTAGTAAGGAGGAGGCTCGGGTTCGATTCCCGGCCCGGCCTTGGTAAAAGGTTTCCCTCGCTACTTCAGTCCGTACACATAATTTTAAATCCAGATGGACGGGCGCGGATCTGAACCGTAGTCCTGCCGAACAGTCCAGTCCAGTGTGCTAACCTTTGTGCCACCTCACTCTGTAAAGCTGCCATATACAGAGAAATCAGGACGCTAGAATGTTATAGAATCAGTCAGAGAGGGTTGCGGAGGATTGACACTTCGTGCAGTTAAAGATGTAGGGGTATGTGATTTAAAGTGGAATGGCTACAAAATTAATTGCAGGAGAAGCAGATGCCAGATTAAGACTCATTGGAAGAATTGTCGGGAAGTGTAGTGTACACACGAAAGAGATAGCGTACAGAACATTTCACCAATAATTGAATACTCCTCGTGAGTCTGGTGCTCGTACCAGAAAGTATTGATAGAGGAAATAGACAAGATCCAAAGAAGAGAACCACGTTTCTTTACAGGTCAGTCTCGTAAGCGCGGAAGTGTTACGGAGATACTCAGCCACCCCACAACAGACGTTACAAGAGATGCGTTGTGCATCACAATGCAATTTACTGTTAAAATTCCGAGAGCGTTCGATTTTAGATGAGTCAACGAACATATTGCTTCCTCTGAAAACGCACTGATCACGTAGAAACTACTGCCCTCTCATTCCATCCTGTTCTTTCGAAATTTATGTTCTTTTAGGAAAAACACGTAAATTGTTCGGTAGAAAAATGGCTCTGAGCACTAAGGGAGTTAACTTCTGAGATCATTAGTCCCCTAGAACTTAGAACTACTTAAACCTAACTAACCTAAGGACATCACACACATCCATGCCCGAGGCAGGATTCGAACCTGCGACCGTAGCGGTCGCGCGGTTCCAGACTGTAGCGCCTAGAACCGCTCGGCCACTCCGGCCGGCTGTACGGTAGAGATATGCGGTATATCAACGAAACAGTGGTAGTTGTCTGGGTCATGTGAAACGGTTTCGCAGACCGCGTGATTCCGTTTACTGATCTGAACATAATGACGACGGACAATATCAAAGGCAAGCAACGTTCGCGGCGGCCTTGTTATGCAGTGTGATGTAGTGATTTAGCCTGTCGCTGAGCTGAATGTTATTGTGCACGACAGTAATTGTGGTCATCTACTACAAACTAGGTGTTTTCTTACTTGGGGGTTAAATTTAGGCCGAGTAAACAGAGTGGCTGATACCAGCCTGACTGGTGTGGACGAGTTTTGTTCGCTGAATAACCGCCGGCTCACAACAAACAGCATTGCGTAATATAGACGTAGAATACTATGATTCCAGTAAAACACGAAAGTATCAACTTAATGTAGTGTCGCCTGCGTCCTTTACTATAAGGGCACAGCTTCTGCCCAGATCAAATGGACTACTTGTGCTAAGTTTAGTCTCTTGTCATTAAGGGTTAGTTGGCGAGATTATGCAATGCCCTCTGACACTCCCCCCCTCCCGTCCCCCAGTTCAATAGATAGCTACGAGCAGATACTAATAACAGGTTGCGCACTCACGAGGGTCGTTCAGCAAGTAATCAAACATACGTTTTTCTGAAGGGAGCTTGATTTTATCAGGATTCTAATACACCATATTCTTCTCCACTCTTTTGGCTACAAAACTCTATTTCTCAACATGAACTCCGTTCAATGCAACGGGCTTTCGCCACATTACTATGTAGCCTGTATGCCCGCATGGTACCAATCAGCTGATCGACGTCGGAGCCAAGGACTTGCTGCATCAGTAACCTTCGCGTCATCCACGTACTGCTTCCCCCACTCATCCTTCATTGGGCCAAACAGATGGAAATCGGAAGGTGCGAGATCTGGGCTGTAGAGCGGATGGGGAGCACTCCAATGAAGTTTTGTGATGTAGAGACGCGTGCGAGGCCTTGCGTTGCCATGGAGAATTTCGTTTGCATTTTTTGTGGCGACGAACACGCTGAAGTATCCGCACGCTCTAACACTGCAGGAGTCACAGCTGTGTGCGACCGGCCTGCACGGGGGAGATTGGACAGGCTTGCACGACCTTCTTGCGATGATGGCTGACGCCTCGCTCAACGACTCACCTTGCTTTTGTTCACTGCCAGGTTACCGTAGACATTCTACAAGCGCCTATAAACACGTGGTTTTCCGCCAAAAGAAACTCAATGACAGCTCCCTACTGCCGGCCGGTGTGGCCGTGCGGTTCTGGGCGCTTCAGTCTGGAACCGCGTGACCGCTACGGTCGCAGGTTCGAATCCTGCCTCGGGCATGGATGTATGTCATGTCCTTAGGTTAGTTAGGTTTAAGTAGTTCTAAGTTCTAGGGGACTGATGACCATAGATGTTAAGTCCCATAGTGCTCAGAGCCATTTGAACCATTTTTGAGCTCCCTACTTGGAACGCAACTCCGTTACACACGCCATTTTCAACGATACGTATAGCGCCGCCACCAATCGGAACCCCATGAGAAGCCGGCCGAAGTGGCCGAGCGGTTCTACGCGCTTCAGTCTGGAACCGCACGACCGCTACGGTCGCAGGTTCGAATCCTGCTTCGTCCAGGGATGTGTGTGATGTCCTTAGGTTAGTTACGTTTAAGTAGTTCTAAGTTCTAGGGGACTAATGACCTAAGATGTTATGTCCCATAGCGCTCAGAGCCATTTGAACCATTTGAACCCCATGAAACTATAGGGGATGAAGCGGGAATATTCCACGATGTCCCACAACAAATTCGGAGTTGTTTCAATCGAAATTGGCTGAGAAAAAAATGTGTTGCGTTACTCTTTGAACGATCCTTGTACAAAGCCCTCACAACGGTTAGGAAATTTTATTTGGGATTTGCAACACGTGATTGATGAATTCGCAACATCTGTACTTTGCCGTGCATACTTCGAGTACTCGCAATCCTTGCAAAGTGGTTCAAGTGGCTCTGAGCACTATGGGACTTAACATCTATGGTCATCAGTCCCCTAGAACTTAGAACTACTTAAACCTAACTAACCTAAGGACATCACACAACACCCAGTCATCACGAGGCAGAGAAAATCCCTGACCCAGCCAGGAATCGAACCCGGGAACCCGAGCGCGGGAAGCGAGAACGCTACCGCACGACCACGAGCTGCGGACCCTTGCGAAGTGCTTCATCGTCTTGTTTTCAGGAAATCGACAGTTAATGTCTTTATACTTATCACCGAGTAATCAGTACACTGCCTCCCCGAGGACTGGGCTCGTTGAAATAAATGCAAATTGGTCCCGTGTAGCTCTCCGGCACCACAAAGCTCTGATAAAAGTGGTAGCATTAAGTTTTTTTTTTCGCTAGACAGCGACAGGTGTAAAAAAAACTGGGTCGAGAACACCTGTTACACGCAGCAGGACGTTTGTTTGTTTATAAAGGTTAATTTGGTGGCGACGGAGTGTTCTTTAGGGAGAGGTGGAGTTGGACGAATACAAATGCGCGCGCGGCGGCGAGTTTCATTGAGGAGGCAGGCTTGAATGGGTGCGCCTTTGTGCCGCTGACCGGCCTCTCATTACGGAGACTGCCCGCCTGATTAACGGCCCCCGGTATTAATAGCGGGTGGCGCGCTATTCGCGGCCGTGACTCAGCGCAGCAGCGCGGCGTCTACGTCTGCATCTCGGCGACACGCGACCGAATACCTCGCGGCGCCGGATGTGGAGGGCGGCCGCTTATAAACCGGTGGCAGGCGCGCCGAGCGGTGACAGATCGTCCGGAAACCGCGGGCGGACACTCTGACCCCCTGCTCCAAACGAGAGCCGACGCCCAGCCGCGCAGACACGGAACTTTACGGCGCAGGCTCGTATTCTGGGTGGCAACAGCTCTCCTAACTACTCCATCTATATCTGCGTAACTACTCTACAGTTCACACTTAGGGTACGGTGGGTCTGGAAGAACTGTTTCAACTTTTTGGGCCCCAGAGGGGTAATAAATACAGGGTTATTACAGATGATTGAAGCGATTTCACAGCTCTACAATAACTTTATTATTTGAGATATTTTCACATTGCTTTGCACACACATACAAAAACTCAAAAAGTTATTTTAGGCATTCACAAATGTTCGATATGTGCCCCTTTAGTGATTCGGCAGACATCAAGCCGATAATCGAGTTCCTCCCACACTCGGCGCAGCACGTCCCCATCAATGAGTTCGAAAGCATCGTTGATACGAGCTCGCAGTTCTGGCACGTTTCTTGGTAGAGGAGGTTTAAACACTGAATCTTTCACATAACCCCACAGAAAGAAATCGCATGGGGTTAAGTCGGGAGAGTGTGGAGGCCACGACATGAATTGCTGATCATGATCTCCACCACGTCCGATCCATCGGTTTTCCAATCTCCTGTTTAAGAAATGCCGAACATCATGATGGAAGTGCGGTGGAGCACCATCCTGTTGAAAGATGAAGTCGGCGCTGTCGGTCTCCAGTTGTGGCATGAGCCACGCGTGAAACTTGCCCGCACGCGTTCAACCGTTTCTTCGGTCACTGCAGGCCGACCCGTTGATTTCCCCTTACAGAAGCATCCAGAAGCTTTAAACTGCGCATACCATCGCCGAATGGAGTTAGCAGTTGGTGGATCTTTGTTGAACTTCGTCCTGAAGTGTCGTTGCACTGTTATGACTCTCTGATGTGAGTGCATTTCAACCTTTCTCGGCTCCTGTCGCCATTTTGTCTCACTGCGCTCTCGAGCGCTCTGGCGGCAGAAACCTGAAGTGCGGCTTCAGTCGAACAAAACTTTATGAGTTTTTCTACCTGTCTGTAGTGTGTCGTGACCATATGTCATTGAATGGAGCTACAGTGAATTTATGAAATCGCTTCAATCATTTGTAATAGCCCTCTATTTTATGACGCATGTTAGATTGTATATACATAACCTGGAGACACACAAGGTGTAAGTAGGCTGTTTAGGTTTTTATATTGGTAACGCCACGTAGAGCTCTGTATGAAAATCACTGGCTGTGCTGTGTGCAGTCTGTGGCTGGTTGGCATTGTTGTAATATTCGCTATTGTAGTGTTGGGCAGCTGGATGTGAACAGCGCGTAGCATTGCGCAGTTGGAGGTGAGCTGCCAGCAGTGGTGGATGTGGGGAGAGAAATGGAAGAGTTTTGAGAGCGGATGATCTGGACGTGTGTCCATCAGACAGAGTAAATTTTTAAGACTGGATGTCATGAACTGATATATATATATATATATATTATGACTTTTGAACACTATTAAGGTAAATACATTGTTTGTTCTCTATCGAAATCTTTCATTTGCTAACTATGCCTATCAGTAGTTAGTGCCTTCAGTAGTTAGAATCTTTTATTTAGCTAGCAGTTTTGGCGCTCGCTGTATTGCAGTAGTTCGAGTAACGAAGATTTTTGTGAGGTAAGTGATTCATGAAAGTTATAGGTTATTGTTAGTCAGGGCCATTGTTTTGAAGGGATTATTGAAAGTCAGATTGCGTGGCGGTAAAAATATTGTGTGTCAGTTTAATGATGATCAGAATAATTAAAGAGAGAAATGTCTGAGTACGTTCAGTTCTCCTCAGCTGTTTGAAAATCAAATAACGTAAGGGGTTTATCAGCACAATCATTCATAAATGTTTCTAAGGGCACGTTTCAATGGTTTTCAGAGACTTGTATAAGGCCTGTGAAAGTGTACCACTTTCTAGCTTGTGCTAACAATGAAAAACAGAACTAATTAGGCATGAAAAGAGTTGGAGACTGCAAAGAAAGATTCCTTCTTTGCTGAACATGCTCTGAATTAGTTTCATTATATGATGTGAAAAGTGAGGTTCTCCATAAATAAAGTGAACGTAGAAAACCAACATAACTTGAAATTCTGGTCATTCATAAATACCAATCAAATAATCTTAACCTGGTCGTTAATGACCAAACACAGTTCCATTACTCACCATTTTTAAAGTAGCAGCAACCAGTTATTATTTCTCTTATAATTAGATAATAAACTTGTTGTAACTGTACCACATCCACATTCCGTAGATTTCGTTCTCCCCCATCCCCCTCCTTTTTTTCGGTTGTTTACTACATTCGCCAGTTTTTTTTCAAATTACTTTGTAGCCTGAGCCACTGCTCGCATGTACAACATATTTGGCTTATATAAACATATAGTTTTAATGTTTGAATATACTGTAGTACAAGATTTTTTTGTCCAGAGTCTGTTTAGATATTACAGTATGGTTCTGTTTTGTATCAATATAGTCATAAAATCGGTCACGACAACTGGCAACGGTCGGGAGAGCGATGTACTGACCACACGACCCTCTGTGTCTGCATCCGGTGACGCTTAAGGGCTGAAGATGACACGACGGCTGGTTGGTACCGGTGGGCCTTCAAAACCTGTTCGGACGGTGTTTGTCTTGTAGTCATAAAATGTCACCTATCTTTGTACAACAATCTTCATGCAGCTATGAGTTCTCGCTGAAATTGTGTGGGCTATCTGTTTAGCATTGAGTTTCTGATGACCTAAAACTCCGAAAGCCGGTTCATAGCGAATTATTAAATAAGAATTATTGTGAAACTTTAATACTTCAAATTCAAAACATTCATACATGTTATATACAAGCCGTTAGAAAGCTTCATTCAGATTATACCGGGTGATCAAAAAGTCAGTATAAATTTGAAAACTGAATAAATCACGGAATAATGTAGATAGAGAGGTACAAATTGACACACATGCTTGGAATGACATGGGATTTTATTAGAACCAAAAAAATACAAACGTTAAAAAAATGTCCGACAGATGGCGCTTCATCTGATCAGAATAGCAATAATTAGCATAACAAAATAAGACAAAGCAAAGATGATGTTCTTTACAGGAAATGCTCAATATGTCCACCATCATTCTTCAACAATAGCTGTAGACTAGGAATAATGTTGTGAACAGCACTATAAATCATGTCCGGAGTTATGGTGAGGCATTGGCGTCGGATGTTGTCTTTTAGCATCCCTAGAGATGTCGGTCGATCACGATACACTTGCGACTTCAGGTAACCCCAAAGCCAATAATCGCACGGGCTGAGGTCTGGGGACCTTGGAGGCCAAGCATGACGAAAGTGGCGGCTGAGCAGACGATCATCACCAAACGACGCGCGCAAGAGATCTTTCACGCGTCTAGCAATACTTTGTTTATTTTTTGGTTCTAATGAAACTCCATGTCATTCCAAGCATGTATGTCAATTTTTTCCTCTCTATCTACATTATTCCGCGGTTTATTAAGTTTTCAAATTTATACTGACTTTTTGATCACCCGGTACTTGTCACCTTAAAGGTGGGATGTTGCTATCACAGAAATTTAAAGTTAGCAAAGGACAGAGACAAGAATGTTGTTTAGCTCCCACCCTCCTTAAAATATTTTTGAATGAAGCACTGAATAATTGCAAAAGGAAGTGGAAATTAGAGAAGGCGATGACACCTTGTTCTCCCTAAATTTCGTCCACGATCAGGTCATCTTTGCCGTGGAAGAAGAGGATGTGTTTCATATGCTAATTTGAATAGAGGGCATAAAAATTTACTTTACAAATACTGAATACTTGGTTGTCGGATGTATAGGTAGGTATCTTGTTATGGATGATGGATCCAAAGTAAAGCGTAGCTGTTCATACAAATAAATAGGGACAATTATTTTGGATAAAGGCGGAAGTAACTTGGAAATAAAGCACAGAATAGCAAAGGGAAAGGTGGCAATTAAGCACCCCATTATCTGGAATAAAACGATGACAAAAAGTTTGGAAAGGAAGATATAGGAAACTATATATTACTGTATATTACTGCGTCAGTGAGAAGAAATTAAAGACAATGGAAATGGAGTTTTGGAGACGAAGTTGTGAAACAAAGACAAAATAACAAATGAAATGCTACGAGAACAGATGGAAGTGAGAAAAGATGTTCTAGACACAACTGAAAATAAACGGCTAATGTGGTATGGGCATCTTAGAAGTGTGCCAGAGGATGGATTTCCCTCTAAAGTATGGCACGGGAGACCTCCAACACACATCCCGCCTACATTGGAACGGTGGAGTGAGGCGTGCGATGCAGGAGTGGGCCGTGCAAGAAGAGTAGCAGGGTAGAAGGGGATGGAAACTTGGATGCGAGAGACGCCGCAGAAAGAAGAAGAACAAGTTACATTGTCATGGTGAATAGGTGATAGTTATCAGTTTTGTATGGTAATGTTACGTTGCTTCTTAACTGTAAACAGCAAAATATAAAATGCTGAAATAACAGAAAAATCAAAGAACTTGTGCGGCAATTTGAATCGTAAATGGGTCTACTTGAATCATTGTAAACAATCATACAATTACAAAAAGTATGGAAGATCACACTTTTTAATTGTTCCAGCAGTTATTAATGCATTTCCTACAACGGAAATGGGTATGGCCAGTAGAGCACACACAGATTACGTGAAAAAAAATACATTGCACTTATCATACCCTATCGATTCTCTTTCTTGACAAATCTAGGGTCATAATATTTCGATGATGTAGAAGTTGCAAGGTATGTTTCTATTCCTCCGACACAGCTTCAAGCGATGATCAAGACCAATCCTCTTCTGGATCTAAAGATTCCTCTTGAACGTCCAGCGCACGTCTGCAGCCGTTGACTTTCTTTCTTTTGGAGGTTTCAAAATGTAGTTTTCTTTTTCCTCTTTTAAGATTGAGAAGAACTGGTGAATTCAGATGGCGAGCTGCGCTTTTCCCTCTCCTCACATGTGTGGCATCGCTGGTCTTCGTAGGGGTTGGAAAAACAAAAGAAATTTACGGTGATGATGGTGCTGAGCTCTGACTTCCCGAATTTCTTGAAGGATTAGGAGGAGTTGCAGGGCTGAGTTTACTTCTGATTCTGTGGTAACAAGCGGGTCTTATTATTCAGAAATGTGGACAAAGGAAGGAATTTGTGTGATCGTATTTTGTTGGGACTGAAGGGAAAAATACCCGTGCTCTCATGTTCCTTCACAGTATTTCCTACATTACCTCTGCGTCTCCAGCCGACGTTGAAAATATTACCAAAAACAAATTTTGTAATGAGGGCTGAGTGATTATTGCGTATAATTAGGCTACATAAATACTTTAATAAAGAAGAAATAATACTTATTATATTCCGATTCGGATGACCCCACGGGAGACTGATTCCATAGCTTCATTCTCTTATTACTTTTTAAATGTAAGCAGTTACTGAAGTTTATAAAAGATGTCACTAGTTTCTGTTGATCAACCGGGTGCATGCTATACAACTGATAATAGAGGGATTTAGAAGTAGCACACAAAAGGAATTACAGGCATCGGCTGTGAGTGGGCGTTGATTTAAATCAATGGAGAATGTGATGTCAGTCATACGATCACATCACCGCCTGAGAGATCGATCTGCCGGATGCGATTCTCTCGATAAACGGAACAGAAGAACGGCTGTCCTAGCCATAGAGTAAATATCTCTGGAGTGAGCATTGCGTTCTGCGCATGTTGTCAACATTAAACCAGGATTGTCACGTGATCTCGGGACTTCGCTGTGCGTGTGTGCTTTCTGCAGCGTTTGAAGTTTATAATACCAAGGGTTTTTGTTGTGTTTCACCGTTTGTTGATAGTGTAATAGCGATGGTGAATTACTATTGTTGCTACGGATGCAAAGAAAAATAAGTGAAAGGAGGGATAGTAACTTTTCATGGGTACATTCCATATAGCTCTAATTATAGTTTTCATTTTAGTAGGAGACACTGTATACGTTTAAAAATTTCGAGACGCATTATAATTAAGACTTGATTCTGTAGACCTTTTTTTCCACGGTTTTATGACTATATAGTACATATTACGGCTCGTACAAAAGCTTACAAACAGTTGCCTCCTCTCGTAAATTTGCTAGTGGAACAGGAAAGGGAAAGGTTAGTTGTTTCAGTAAATACTATCCTCCATGCATTTATCAGTGACTTGTCAATTATGTATATAGATTACTCAGTCTACTATTTATTTAATGAACTGGGAGCAAGTACTTAAAATGCGTTAAATAAATACCTCAAAGTGCCACCAGTAAGAAAAATTGTGCTTTAGGTCGCAAAAACGTGAAAATAAATACGCAGAAATATAAGAAAAAAGGAACAATTAGCAGGGATATAATCGCTAATGTGTGGTAAATTCGTGCGAAAGTACTAACACTATCAAGTCGTTTTGCAGGACTATCACTGCAAAAATGTACTTCAGGCTCTGTAATACTATAAAGTGCGGTATCATACCAAAAACTACCAAAAATCGAGTGCATCTGAACTATGACACCTATCGCAAAGAAGCTGAATGTAATATCACTTGCCCTTAAAAGTTACGTAGCTGGTTTATTGCCGGTATCCAATGGATACTGTTAAAATGTCTGCGCAGCATATATAAATAATCCACGACACGTACGAAAAGAATCCGTCTGTACTAGGGATGTAGTGACATTCTAAATACACACACACACACACACACACACACACACACACGACGTCCCGAGATCACGTGACCAGGCCGGCAATGTATGTTGACAACACAAAATCTGTTCTGCGCATGTGAGTGCTCACTCCAGAGATATTTACTCTATGGTGCTAGCCAAAGGGTAAACAGCCAGTCGCAGTACTTATGCTCGCCGCTAGGCCACTTCATGTGCAGCAGGAGTGTAGTGAAGTTGTGCCAGTCTACAGTTCGTAGCCGTGCTCAGTGGTCAGCGCCGATGTTAGTCATCGTCTGCAGCTCAGTCACTGCTGCCATCAAGTCTCTGTAGTCCCGTTCCAAGTTAGTCTCCAAATTCACCGGATTCGACATTCAAGATTACCAGAGATTAATTCGTCACTGCAACATTTGTGACTTGTAAATTGTGTCATTCTACATACGCTTAGTCCAGTCGCGTCTTCTATAATTGTCAACCACCTGATCATGGACTACAGCAAAGTTAAGTAATAAATACTTTCTTATTTTGCACTCCCGCTAATTGTTTTTTCCTGCTCTAGCTACAAGCAGTCTTGGCATAGTAAAACCCACGTTTCCACCTCCTTGGCTACCTCATATTTGCCACCCCATGGTGATGGACTCGATTGGAAGGTCGAGAGCCATCAGAGAAAGTTGAAAATTTGTGCTGCACCGGAATTCAAACCCGGGTCTCTTGCTTACTAGGCAGATGCTCTGACCAGTCGAAGCCCGGTTCGGTACAAATTTTCAGTTTTCCCCGTTGATATAAATCAGTGCCCACTCACAAACAGTGTCTGTAATTCCTTTGTGCCTAAGAGGAGTTGGAAAGCCCTATCCCGACAATGTTAAATTTAGTGACTTGGTTTCCCTGTATTTGACGAACCATTGTAGTCATTGACATGAAACTTTTACAGGAGATTAAACTGTGTGTTCGGCGTCTACTGAACTACAATTATTGCATTTCAGCCATTGCTTTCGGAAATAAATTTTTTTAATTACACGGTTAAAATTTTGTGTAATTTTTTTGTACGTTATCCTAAATAATTTTAATTATACATAACATTATGTTCTTCTTTTAGTTCAGTATACTCAGGATATGTGTGTTATTACTCTCTGAAAATATGAATACTCTACTCGAAGTGGTTTCTGAGATTTATGGAAAAATGCAACAGAAAATGTAAATTTTCAGGAATGGTTTCTAAACTTTCAAAAGACTGTAACTCACTTAATATATGCTTAATTTTTTTTATTTTTAGTCACTCAGAAGCACCCCGCACCCAACTGTATATCACCCTCTTGACCTTTTTCCAAGTTTTTTCTTCTTTTATTCTTTCTGGACTCACTAGTGGCCAACTATGCCGCATATTGTGCTTTATCACTGCGAACCTTGTCCATACGTTAAAGTTCTCTGACGAAGTTTGCTCCAGGATTAATTCCCATATGCTGTAGCACTTTCACACTACCAATGTTGCCATCATTAAACGCAATAACAGAATTGCTGACCCCTCACTTTACTGTCTTCATTCCAACAGAAACATTTTTTTTTGGTAAGCGATTCCATATAAGATTACTGAATGACTCATTGGGATTTTGAAGAAGGTAGCCCATACTGCCTGCTTCATTTTCAACAAATCCTCAGTATTATTTTTAATGGCCATCCCATAATAGTGCTGTAGTTCGTCAATCATTTTATCTGTCAGCCTGCTTCTTATGGTTTTACCATCAGAAGAGATGGAAAAGAGCCACCGTGGTACAACAACCGAGTTAGAAAACTGCTGCGGAAGCAAAGGGAACTTCACAGCAAACATAAACATAGCCAAAGCCTTGCAGACAAACAAAAATTACGCGAAGCGAAATGTAGTGTGAGGAGGGCTAAGCGAGAGGCGTTCAATGAATTCGAAAGTAAAGTTCTATGTACTGACTTGGCAGAAAATCATAAGAAATTTTGGTCTTATGTCAAAGCGGTGGGTGGATCAAAACAAAATGTCCAGACACTCTGTGACCAAAATGGTACTGAAACAGAGGATGACAGACTAAAGGCCGAAATACTAAATGTCTTTTTCCAAAGTTGTTTCACAGAGGAAGATTGCACTGTAGTTCCTTCTCTAGATTGTCGCACAGATGACAAAATGGTAGATATCGAAATAGACGACAGAGGGATAGAGAAACAATTAAAATCGCTCAAAAGAGGAAAGGCCTCTGGACCTGATGGGATACCAGTTCAATTTTACACAGAGTACGCGAAGGAACTTGCCCCCCTTCTTGCAGCGGTGTACCGTAGGTCTCTAGAAGAGCGTAGCGTTCCAAAGGATTGGAAAAGGACACAGGTCATCCCCGTTTTCAAGAAGGGACGTCGAACAGATGTGCAGAACTATAGACCTATATCTCTAACGTCGATCAGTTGCAGAATTTCGGAACACGTATTGTGTTCGAGTATAATGACTTTTCTGGAGACTAGAAATCTACTCTGTAGGAATCAGCATGGGTTTCGAAAAAGACGGTCATGTGAAACCCAGCTCGCACTATTCGTCCACGAGACTCAGAGGGCCATAGACACGGGTTCGCAGGTAGATGCCGTGTTTCTTGACTTCCGCAAGGCGTTCGATACAGTTCCCCACAGTCGTTTAATGAACAAAGTAAGAGCATATGGACTATCAGACCAATTGTGTGATTGGATTGAGGAGTTCCTAGATAACAGGACGCAGCATGTCATTCTCAATGGAGAGAAGTCTTCCGAAGTAAGAGTGATTTCAGGTGTGCCGCAGGGGAGCGTCATAGGACCGTTGCTATTCACAATATACATAAATGACCTGGTGGATGACATCGGAAGTTCACTGAGGCTTTTTGCAGATGATGCTGTGGTGTATCGAGAGGTTGTAACAATGGAAAATTGTACTGAAATGCAGGAGGATCTGCAGCGAATTGACGCATGGTGCAGGGAATGGCAATTGAATCTCAATGTAGACAAGTGTAATGTGCTGCGAATACACAGAAAGATAGATCCTTTATCATTTAGCTACAAAATAGCAGGTCAGCAACTGGAAGCAGTTAATACCATAAATTATCTGGGAGTACGCATTAGGAGTGATTTAAAATGGAATGATCATATAATGTTGATCGTCGGTAAAGCAGATGCCAGACTGAGATTCATTGGAAGAATCCTAAGGAAATGCAATCCGAAAACAAAAGAAGTAGGTTACAGTACGCTTGTTCGCCCACTGTTTGAATACTGCTCAGCAGTGTGGGATCCGTACCAGATAGGGTTGATAGAAGATATAGAGAAGAACCAACGGAGAGCAGCGCGCTTCGTTACAGGATCATTTAGTAATCGCGAAAGCGTTACGGAGATGATAGATAAACTCCAGTGGAAGACTCTGCAGGAGAGACGCTCAGTAGCTCGGTACGGGCTTTTGTCAAAGTTTCGAGAACATACCTTCACCGAAGAGTCAAGCAGTATATTGCTCCCTCCTACGTATATCTCGCGAAGATACCATGAGGATAAAATCAGAGAGATTAGAGCCCACACAGAGGCATACCGACAATCTTTCTTTCCACGAAGAATACGAGACTGGAATAGAAGGGAGAACCGATAGAGGTACTCAAGGTACCCTCCGCCACACACCGTCAGGTGGCTTGCGGAATATGGATGTAGATGTAGAGTAGATGTAGGAAGTTTCTTGTCTCTCAGACTTTGTCTCAACTTCCTCAACCTGATGCCCGTCCTCTTCTATATATGACCAACACATTCCAGCTTCGTGATAATCTTCTCACAATATGGCTCAGCGGCTACTACACTGTTATATGCTTTTGAGTCTCCATCACGTAAGAACTTAGTGTAACACACTCCTCTTTTGTTCACAGATCGACAAAAAATTTCAATAGCTGCAGAGGTCTCCATACCACCACACATTCCTTCATAATTTCTGTCACAAATATGCCCTTCTTCATTCCGTGATTTACACTGATAACAGTGTTTGGTTAAAATCTGGAAATCTATTACCTTTCCAGTATCCAGTCTGGTCATCGTAGCAACAGAATTCTTAGAACTGTGGCCGCGCTCCTGCCAAGTGCCATCAGATGGTACTGGTATGTCAGTCATATCATCATTTATTTCAACAGCTTCGTTTGCAGCAGCCTTAATTGATTCACTTGAAACAGATTCCACAACAGCTCCAATAAATACTGAGTACTTGTCGATTTTACAAGGTGGGCGTGGCATATTCATCACGGCACACATTGTTTCTGCTGCCGTTTGTCCTTTGCCAATAGGTCTCAATCCGTTTTACCACCTAACATTTGGTTCAAAATAATTATCTTTACACTTATCATAATTCCAAAATGAATGAGTATATTTACAACTGGCACAATTAATGGTAAGTTCCTGGCTAGTCCATTTGATACCTCACTTTCTTCATGTAAACTAACTGGCCCTCTGCATATTTTACAGCACAAGCATTCATCTAACACCCTTGTTAGGATGTTAAATCTATCAGAATATAACCTAACCTACCATTTACATCACTGTCGTTTTTGAGAAAACTGTGTATCACAACGTTTTATTTTAATCTTGTTTGGGTGTTTCTCTAGATACGGACGAGTTTGCCTGTAGTTTATTGTCTGTAACTTCACATGCCACATGTTGAACACCTTGTTTCCCTTTATTCGAAAATCTGTTACAATGAAACCCACATTTCTTAAACACACTTCGTTTTGGCGTCATACTCGGAAAAACGTTAGCACTTCGACATACAACGTGTATTTATACTATGAAACGATACGATACCGTTTTTGACAGTGCTGCAAATACAAACACGTAATTTAACCTTTATAACACGGAAATCTGCAGCCTTCTACATAAAAAATTACCGATTTTATTAGATTTTGAAGTAATGCACGTGAAAATTTTAACATTTTCAACCGGTGTAGATTATAGTTAAAAAAATAAAATAAAATACTTCCCATGTGAGTTTATAAGTGATATATATATATATATATATATATATATATATATATATATATATATATATATAATTTTATTCGGAAAACTGCAAATTTTATAATGATCCTTTCTAACTCCCCTTAATTCACAGTGGCTGCTGGATCAAAACGGTGTCTGTTCTTTCGGACGTGTCCGAAAGCACAGACGCCACATACGTATATTTAAGGCGGGGGTGGTCAATGATCTCTTCAGTGCAGATGGACACCAGGTTCGAACGGAAATCGGCGAAATGCCATGAGTAATGAGGATGATGGGCAAGTGGCACTACATTAGTACTGTGTGGATGAGTCGAGAAATTGGGTCTGACGGGAGGCGCGCTAGGGTAGTCTGTGCAGGTGCAATAACCACTGTGTCCGGATGGCTCTGTGGTCAGCGCATCTGCCCAGTCAGCAGGAGACATGCATTCGAATTCCAGTCTTACACAAATTTTCAACCTTTCTCATTGATTTAAATCAATGCCCAATCACAGCCAATGTCGTAATTTCTTTGTGTCCTAATTCATAGTGATTGCTGGATCAAAATAGTATCTGTTCTTTTGGACATGTCCGAAAGAAGAGATACCACATACGTAGACGCACAACTATCATTTATATACGTCAACAACACATTTTATTTTAAACGGACTTCATATTTCATGGCAGATTGTTATAAGCAATACCGTCTTAGCCCTTCTATTTCCTTTTGGATTGTTGCTGTCTGGATTAAATATACTGGAAAAAGCTTCTTGCCACTTGAGCACGACTTGTGCAGCAACAGTCCTGTAAAATAATACGAGTGCTGCAAAAGACAGTAACATCCTGTAACATAATGGCGTCCGAGACGAGCACACGGGCTGAGCAGTAGAATATTTTCTTCTTTCTATTCACATAGCCCCATAATTCAGAAAGCCTCACCATACCCGAAGTGTTTTGCAAAATGTTCATACAACCACTTTCAGACTATTTATCCACTTCCGAACAGCATGTGGGGAAAATGAACGCCTAAATCTTTCCGTGCGAGGTCTGATTTGTCTTACTTTATTATCATGGTCATTTTTCTCTACGTAGGCGAGAGCCAACAAAATAGATTTGCATTCAGAGGAGAAATGTGGTTACTGTAATTTCGTAAAAAGATCTCGCCGCAAGCAAAACCGTCTTTGTTTCGATGATTGCCACCCCACCTCGCGAAACATATCCGTTATACACTCTCCACTATTTCGCGATAATGCACTTTTTCGATGTCAATCGTAAATGCTAGCTGGTAAGGATCCCATACTGCACAGCAGTAGCCCAGAAGATGATGGACAAGCGTAGTGTAGGCAGTTTCTTTAGTAGACTTGCTGTATCTTCTAATGTTCTATCAATAAAATACAGTCTTTGGTTCGCCTTACCCATGACGTTATCGTGTGACTGTTCCCATTTAAGTTGTTCGTAACTGTAATCACTAGGTATTATCTAAATTAACAGCGATTAGATTTGTGTGATTTGTCGTGCAATCTAAATTTAACGAATTTCTTTTAATGATCATATGGATAACCTACACTCTTCTGTATTTAGTTTGAATTGCCACTTTTCGCAGCACAGAGTTATCTTATGTAAATAGCTTTGAATTTCATTTTGATCTTATAATGACTTTACGAGACTGTAAACGAGAAACTCGTCAGTGAATGAGCTAGGAATGTTGCTCATATTGTCGCCTAAATCGTTTATGTAGTGGAAGTCCCTAGTCTGGTGATTCGTCGTCGTCGTCGGCTGATACTCGTATCCGAGTTTTCATTTCTCTCCTGAGATTTCCTTTGTCACGGTTCAGGCGTGGAAGTGTCGCTGATGGCTTAGCAATCCAATCCTAGCGTGGAACAGGCGGCCACAGACTTTACAGCTGATGGAAGATGGAGGACGTGGCTGAGCCTGGAGGAGTTTACGTCTCCGGCGTTTGTCATCCTCCATTCTTCTGCAGTTGTGGACCAGTTTGTAACAACAACAACGCTGTACTATTGTACATATAAATAATATGTTTTTCTTCTGATTTTTCGATAAATTAGTGTAATCGATGTTCTGATTTCATTTCTTTTTTTTTTGTTTCATGTCAATGTGTTAAGAAAACTGTAAACAAATTTCAATGTGAATATTAATGTTTATGTCAAATTTCAAGCAATATTGTAATAGAATTGAAGTGGAACAAATGTTGAGATTGTTGTAAGATGTTAAAATTGTAACTTTGCGTCTGGTCCATACGTAGGCAATGTGTTAGGATATGTAGAATGCAATACAGTGACCATAACAGTTTCAGGGTCCCCCCCCCCTTTTTTTTATTCATTTGAATTCTGAAGTGTTCTAAACTGATTTGACCAGCAAAGTTAAAGTCAATATAAAAACCAAAATTTATCAGTGTTTTACCTTTATCAAAATTGACATTGTGTGTGTGATTCGAAACTGCTATTTCTAGGGTAAACTATGCCCGATTTTAATCAGATCAATAGACAGTACGAAGTTTTGTAGTAAACATTATAGTGTAGTGTTGTGTATTTCTGGTTTATCCATATCAGTACAGAAAGTGAAATTATCAGTTCAGTAGATTTTCTGGTTCTAAAATTTACTATATTATGCAGTGTTACTACGTGTTGTTTTACATGAACGTACATCAACTTGTACAGGGAAGAAACTCAATTAATGCCTAATTATGCTGGCGACCGTATTATTAACAAATTGGTAGCATCTGCTGTGTTGCTTTTTGTCCGTCCTAACGTGTAGTTGCATTTCGGACTTATTTGACGTATCATTGTTATTGCAGAGTGGGTGTAGGTCTGATTTGCCTCCATTCAGGTACACGCGGTCAATGTCTATACGAAAATCCTTTCTCATAACGTGAAGCCCGTCAACTTACCATAGTACAGGCTTTAAGGAGTATTCGTGCCCCGAGCGTGCACGTTACAAGTTACGCGGATTTTTCTTGTACTGATCCTTATAACGTTTGAGAGGGGCACCTCGTGGCCTTTTACCTGTGCTCACTTCGCTGTTCAGAATTTGGCGTGGAAGTCTGTCATTTTTCATCCGCTGGACATGTCCGACCCATCTGAGTTGATGCCCAATGATAAGAGCTTCCATGCTGTACATTTTTGCTTTCTCAAGAACAGCCGTGTTGGATATGAAGTCATCCCATTTCAGGTTCATGATATATCTTAGTTTCTGTTGGTTGAAGCGTTTTAGTTTCTTCAGATCACAGCAATATAACGTCGAGGTTTCGCAACCATATAGCGGGGTGTAAATGACTACAGTCTGGTGATTATAATGTGAATTAATTAATTTATATTCTACTTCTAATGAAAGTCGTCTCAACTCTCCTTCTTTAATGAAACCATTTATTGTAGGTCTGTCCGTATGGTTTTCGCAGTGAGACGTGTTTTATGCATGAAGGTCAGAGAATGTGGCGTAAATTCAAATCAACAACATTCACTAGTCCCACAGGCAGGTGAACACGGTGAACGTACAAAATAAAATGGCACAGAGGGGAAGGGGAGCACATTACCTAAAACAGAAAAGGTCGAGATCCCTCAGCGCTCTACTGGCAGAAAATGGCGGCAGGCAAATCCTAAAAATTAACTTTGCAAGGGCTGTAGGGTCTTCGTTGCTGCTATCGGTAGGCCAAAAAACTCACACTGTTCCAACTTTTACTCTGTGGTGGTTATTTGAATGAATAGGCGTTGCTGATTCATGTGCTTTTTTACATGGACTAGCGCCGTCTCAAAATAATGGCTGAGGACAGACCCTATTACATACATATCAAAAATGTCTGTAAATCACTACATATGACGGTAGTTCCTGTTCCCGAAAGAACAGTTACCGTGGATGACCATGCAGCTTTGCTAGAAATGAAATGATAATTAAATGGACACCCTAGCTGCAAGCAGGCGTTGATACACTTCATTGGGGACCTGTTGAAAATGTGTGCCCCGACCGGGACTCGAACCCGGGATCTCCTGCTTACATGGCAGGCGCTCTATCCATCTGGGCCACCGCGGGCACAGAGGATAGTGCGTCTGCAGGGACTTATCCCTTGCACGCTCCCCGTGAGATCCACATTCCCAACATGTCCATACCACTACATTCGTAGTGCGCCTAATAGATATTAATCTACGAGGTCCCGTACGAGTTCGGGCATAGCGTGTGCGTTCGCACAAGAAGGTCAATGGCCGGGAAGCCATATTTTTAACTATACATGACGGCAGTTCCTGTTCCCGAAAGAACAGTTCCTGTTTCGGGAACAGGAACTACCGTCATATATAGTTAAAAATATGGCTTCCCGGCCATTGACCTTCTTGTGCGAACGCACACGCTATGCCCGAACTCGTACGGGACTTGGTAGATTAATCTGCCACGAGTAATGAGTATGATGGGCAAACATCTATTAGGCGCACTACGAATGTAGTGATGTGGACATGTCGGGAATGTGGATCTCACGGGGAGCGTACAAGGGATAAGTCCCTGCAGACGCACTATCCTCTGTGCCCGCGGTGGCTCAGATGGATAGAGCGTCTGCCATGTAAGCAGGAGATCCCGGGTTCGAGTCCCGGTCGGGGCACACATTTTCAACATGTCCCCAATGAAGTGTATCAACGCCTGCTTGCAGCTAGGGTGTCCATTTAACTATCATTTCATGTCTGTAAATCACTTTCACAGTTTCAAAAACGAAATAAACTTAACCATTTGGTGCATTACAGTTCGACCAGTCTTTGATACAAGGAGTAGTCAAATGAAAACGTGACAGATGGAAAGAAGTTAAGTAAACTGTTTATTATTTCAAAAGTGATCGCCATAAATATTCATACATTTACAAACAATCCTGGAGGAGGAACATCCGCTACTGAGCGCTAAACGAGAGGTTGAAAATACCGCTTCAGTTGTAAGGTCCTTTTATTGAGGACACGACCGGTTTCGGGGTCTTATTCGCTCATCTTCAGGTGTCGTTCTGAAAATAACAGAAGCCAATAGCGTGGGGTGATATCGAAGTGCGTGGAAGATTGTTCCATAAAATTTCGGGCTTGCAGCCGCATAAATTCAGCTTCTTCTTTTAATATTTCGGTTGGACACCGCCCAGCCATCTCCAGAGTGAGCCGAGGTGACTGACGCTCCAGCACTTGCTCCGTCCTGTTAAACCCGAGGACCGAACCTCTGCGTATGCGGTCAAAGCTATAAAAAGGCGCCTTGAAGCTGGATACTTCCATTAAAGATGGGAAACATAGCAAGAAGTGGCTGGAATTGTTTTTGCAACGATAATAACTCCATCAAGATGCAGTGCTACTGATAAGAGACCAAGGAGGCAGTGTGTACCAATGTTGTACCATCAAGCGCTTACAAAGAGTACCATGAAAAGAAAGGCCTTCTCGTTAGTTACCCTATCTGATATTTAGCAGTCTCTTCTTGTCTTGAACCTCTTAAAGTTCACATTTCAGTTATGTACAAACTATACTCCAGATTAAGTTCGACTTAGGTTCACGATTATAAAGTCTTGATTTGCTCTTCCTTTACAGTTATCGATCTTACAACTGATGAAGAAAGAAGAGGAAGGAGCGGAGGAGGAGATAGGGAAAGGGAATTTATTTCGTTGTTGTTGGAGAGAAGTGAGAGCAGACACATTGAAGGTGAGTCCATTTTTATTGAAATTTGCCAGGGTTCACATTCTTTTACAAATATCATCCTGTTGGAAAATGCATTATCTTATGATTTGTTCTTTCTTTACAGTTGCTGATCGTATTACAGAGGAGGAAGAGATAGAGGAAGGGGAAGGTGATAATGATGAAGATGACATTGATGACTTTATTGATAAAATTATAAAGCAGGCAATCAAGCATAAGAAACAAACGTTTTCAAATTTTGCTTTAGTTGAATGTGCTTTTTTTATAATAACAATGTTGAATAAGTACTTTTATTTCTAATTTTCTTTCCCCGTTAGTGAAGGAGAGAGAAAAAGAAGGGAGAGAGAATTTTAGGAATTTAGGTTCACTGGTGTCCAGAATTAAGGCAACAAACCACTATTTCCCCGTCCTGTGTCTAATTCACGGTATAATCATATAAACTTTCAACAGATGACCGTACGATCGTTTCCTGCACGCATGATGGCATTCTGGTCACGGACAACCACGCCAATGATGAGGTCAGGGCACCTATCAAACGGGGTAGTGTTCGCCAGGTAGTCCCATATCCACAATCGCTTTGTACACAGTCACTGACGGTCCAGTATGGCACAGATGGTTCAAATGGTTCAAATGGCTCTGAGCACTATGCGACTTAACTTCTGAGGTCATCAGTCGCCTAGAACTTAGAACTACTTAAACGTAACTAACCTAAGGACATCACACACACCCATGCCCGAGGCAGGATTCGAACCTGCGACTGTGACAGTCCCGCGGTTCCGGACTGCAGCGCCAGAACCGCACGGCCACCGCGGCCGGCAGTATGGCACAGAGAAGACGCCTACCAGGCTCTCTGTGGTGCAGGGCCATGGGAAGAACGGAAGCAGGACAGTCGCTAACTGATGTGGCCCGATGGGTTAATGTGAATCGTTCTGTTGTTTTTCGGATGTGACAAATAAAATGTAAATCTCGTGTGACTAGGGCCTCCCGTCGGGTAGACCGTTCGCCGGGTGCAAGTCTTTCGATTTGACACAACTTTGGCGACTTGCGCGTCGATGGGGATGAAATGATGATGATTAGGACAACACAACACCCAGTCCCTGATCGGTGAAAATCTCCGACCCAGCCGGGAAACGAACCCGGGCCCTTAGGATTGACATTCTCTCGCGCTGACTTTTTTTTTTTTTCGTTCAGCTACCGTGGGCGGACTTCGGGAGTGATGACAGTTTATAGAGAACGAAACTGTACCCAGAAGAAAAGGCGGGGCCGACCACGTGTGACATCAGAAAGAGAGAACCGTTGTTTAGCTGTAAGGGCACGGCAGTACCGCCTTAGTACTGTACGGCAACTGGCATCTGACCTAGCAGCATCCACTGGACGCGTTGCAACGAGGCAAACGGTGTACAGGTTTCGGCACAGTGGCCTTTACTGCATGTGTACCTCCGACGCGCCTTTACCGAAGGGAACGGAACGTCTAGAGTGGAGCCGTCAACATGCCACCTGAACGGTCGAACAGCGGGCCAATGTTCTTTCTACAGATGAGTCGCGATTTGGTCTGGACAGTGATTCTCGACGGATTCGCATCTGGAGGGTACGTGGAACGCTATTTCGGATCCCAACTTCTGTGGAAAGAGACTAATATCGAGGATGATACCTAATCGTGTGGGCGGGGATTATGTTGACCACTCGTACACCTCTTCATGAAATTGTACGGTTAAATCGGCAATGTTTAACTGCTCTCAGGTATCGTGTGGAGATTTTGGGACCTCAAGTGTGATTGTTGCGAGGTGCTGTGGGCCCAGACTTCCTCATAAAGCGCGTGTGGTTGACGTTTTCTTGGAAACGAAAGCTATTGCACCCATGGCGTGACCTGCTAGCTCCCCCGACTTAAATTCCACAGAGCGCGTCTGGGATGCTCTAGAGACGGGTTATATCACGTCAGCATCCACCAAGCATCTCGAACGCTTGCAAGCAGCGCTGCAGGAAGAATGGGCATTTTTGCCTCAACATGAGATTGATGACATCAGTCACAGCACTCACCGTCGTTTGTCAGGCCTGTATGTTGCCCAAGTGATCACATCCCATGCTGGGCGCATTAACCAGTTGTCGGAATGTGTGTGTAAATCCGTTAAGATGGAAAAAACGAAGAACGTTTTTATCTACCGTTATGCTTGCAGTTGTTTGCATTCTGTATTCTTTATATTGTTTCTACTTTACTATTACTTGGTTATACTGTTTTGTGGCAAAATAAACATAGCCTTGCAAAATTTCGATTTGTTGCTTTAATTTTGGACGCCATTGTATTTTGTTATTGGAAATTCTGTAAGTTACACCAGAGCGTAGTTTTTCTGCTATTATTGATGATGCAGTACACTGATAAAGCAGACATTTTGGTAAATAACGCGCGTGTGTGTGTGTGTGTGTGTGTGTGTGTGTGTGTGTGAGAGAGAGAGAGAGAGAGAGAGAGAGAGAGAGAGAGAGAGAGAGAGAGAGAAAGAGAGAGAGAGATGAATACAGCGAGTTTGGCTCCTATCACCGTAGTAGGATGGAGGAAGGGACGTTTGGAAAGGGGTGGCGCTGGGTATGGCTAAAATTATTACAAAATGCAGCCCGTTCTGCGAAGCTCCGCGTAAGTGTGCCGAAGGATAGACACGTATGTTACATAGTTGCATAATCTGATCCTGATCCACTTCTCGATGAAGAGGATATGATGAACCTCCAGCTAGATGTCTCTGCCTACAGTCGCGGCTACTTCCCTTTCTTCCTCTTCTCTCCTGAGGTGTGTCTTCTCTTCTCTCCCATTTTCCCACACATTTCTTAGCAGTCCTCGTTACTTCTTGGCATCTACACTTACTACCTTCATTAACGTTGGCAGGTGACCTTTTGAAATTCGATGGACGTATCGAACTCATTTTACCTGTTGCTCCTTTATAAGATTCTCCGTAAGTTTACTATTCATTTTTTTCCGATGGCTTTCTTTCGGTTTCTTTGGATCTGTGCATTACATACGGAAGCAGCTCCTCGGATAGAGGATTTTTTTTTTTTAGACCCGGTGATAGTTCGAAAAAGGGAGACTTTCCATTGAAATCAACAAAAATATTATATTCACCGAGACCGAAACTACATATGACTGTGTAGTTATATGGACACGAGTAGCCAACCTAGGCGAACTGAAATTTATCATCGGATATATTTACGAAATACCCGATTTCGTCGTAACATTTGCTGAATCATTCAAAGAAAGTATACGCTCAGTATAACGCTAGTACCCCGGTGACGCAATATTAGTTGGAGGCGACGTTAGCCCATAGGGTATAGGACTGGGACGTCTATGGATTCATCACATGTGGCACGAGCGAAATAGTTCTGAACGCTTTCTCAGAGAACTGTCTTGGGCGGCTAGTTCGACAACCCACACATACAATGGAAATATCTTAGACCTTGTAGCTACAAACAGGTCTGACCTTATCGACAGTGTCACTATAGAGATAGAGATTAGCGATCACGGATTCACCGTAGCCACGATGGTTACTAAAGTTAATAAATCCACCAATAAGGCCAGGAGAGTTTTTATGCTGGAAAGACCAGATAAGCAGTTCCTAGCATCCGACTCAGATGATGAATGGGCATCATTCTGTTCTAATATGACGGACGTAGAAGAACTATGGGCAAAGTTCAAACTTATCGTAAATCGGGGCTCCGGAAAAATACGTGCCGAGTGAGTGGATTCAGGACGGAAGTTTGAAAACAAAATTTGGAAAAAAATTGAGATTTTCACATTTGCAATTCAAAAACAATGTAGAAATTTCGACAAACAAAAATTAGTAGTCTATAAAGGGGTCGATGCGCAAAGCAATCAACTTTCAGCGTCATACCTCAGTTAAAGACCGTGTCGAAAATCCTGTAAAATTCTGGTCATGTATAAAATCGCTAAGTGGGTCAAAGGCTTCTATCTACGTAGTAGTCAGTAGTAGACCCGTCTGGTGTGACAATAGACAACAGCAAAAGGAAAGCTGACGTTTCAAACCTCATGTTTAAAACCATTCACTCAAAAGTGTCGCAGGTGCACATTACAATCGTCGGACCTCCATACACACTCCTTTTGTGGAGGACATACAACTAGGCATTCTTGACGTAGAATAGCAGATGCAAGAATTGAAAATAAATAAGTCACCATGTCCGGGTGGAATCCCAATTCGGTTTTAGAGAGAATACTTTTCAGCACTGGCGCTTTACTAATCTTCCATATATGGCGAGACTCTAGCCCAGAGGAAAGTCAGAATCGACTGAGGGAGAAAAATAGAGATTACTCCCGCATATAAGAATTTAAAACAATGAACCTGCAGAATTACAAACTAATATCCTTAACATCGATTTATTGCAGAATTTTCGAACACATTCTGAGTTCGAATACAATAAATATCTTTCAGATGGAAAAGCTTCTGTACACATAATGAACACGGGTTTAGAAAGCATCTCTCGTCCGATACTCAGCTTGCCCTTTTCTCGCATAATATCAGGCATACCATGGCTGAAGGCCAAGGGCAGATTTCATATTTCTAAACTGCCACACAGTGCAATGCTACAGGATGTTAACGAAGATTCGAGCATACGGAATATGTTGTGAGATATGTGATTGGTTCGGAGATTTTGTATGTAATAGAATTCAGTACTTTATCCTGAACGGCGAATGTTGATCAGAGACAAAGGTATCAAGAGGAGTGCCACAGTGAGCAGCGATGTGGAACTGTTTGCTGATGACACTGTAGCGTAAGGGAAAGTGTCTTCGTTGAGTGACTGTATGAGGAAGCAGGAGACTTGAATAGAGTTTCTAATTGGTTCTGTGAAATTCGGAAAATACTGAGGAAAGAGAGATTGTCGAGGTCTCGGTTCAAAACAGGACGCAGAAACGTCAATAAACAAAATTTAGTAGAGACAATATGGGAAGATGTAAATAATACAGATGAGTCGGAAAAAGAGTCCTGTAATGATCAGATATATAATTAGTGGTTTGCTGCTGGACACAGTCACATTGTTTAAATATTTAGATGTAACGATGCAAAGACACTTGAAATGGGTGGAGCACGTAAGGCCGGTCGTAGGGAAGGCGAGTTATCGTTTATTAGGAGAATTATGGTAAAGTGTAGCTCATTTATAAAGGAGACAGCGAAGACATCAGTTGTGCAACTCTTTCTTGCGTACTGCTCGGGCGGTCTGGAATTCCCGACAGGTTGGTTTGAAGGAAGACTCCGAAGAATTCAGAGGCGTGCACCTACGTAGATTTGTTAACAATTGGTTTGATTAACACGTGAGTGTTATGAAAATACTTCGTGGTTCGTCATTTGCGGCCAGCTGCACAACAGTTCTGCAAAAACCAACGTACATGTCAGATACGGCCCGCGAAGATACGAGAAATCAGGGCTTGTACAGAACCATCTAGACCAAGGGCGGGCAGGAATCCTGCACGTGTGCGGTGCACTTGCACGCGTGCAGTTAACAGGTGTTCTGCGTGCACACAGGGGCAAGCTGGTCACCCGCTTATTTCCCCTCCCCACCATACCCTCTGTCCGCTCCTTCCTCTGCAATGCGTTTTGTTTCCTAGCTTGCTTTATTGAATGTAGGAATAAGATTAGTAGTAGTAGTGCTTGAAATATATCGTGGTTTGAAAGAGTACCTATTGCCTACGATACGTTTTATTTAATTATCACAGGTGAAGTGGAACAAAATTTCTACATACAGACAAACGCAAGCAGTTACTTAAATTCTCATCACTGATGTTTGCTCTTAAACGACACTTACTAATTCAGCAAATGGTTCTCCAGCTCTCGCTATATTAAGCTCGTACCGCTGGGCTATTATTGTTGTCGTCCTGAAAAATTGAAAACGGTGCTCCATAAAATGTTAAATCAGTTACATGAGAGACATGACGAAAGGAAGTCCCAGATCTCTCGTGACCACAGCAACTACGACAGATTCATCTAGTATCGTCAGATCGCTCTTCTTAAGCTCAGTCAATTTCCCCATCCGCTCAGAATCCGACAATAAATTGTACTCGTCCTTGTGAAATTTGTTATAATGGCCTTCAATACTAAACTTCCGCTGACCAGCGAGAATACTGCCACATATTAAACATTTTGAATTTTCACGTTTTTGCACAAAGAAAACATGATTCTCCCATTACTTTTTAAAAGATAGCAAATCTCCACTTCTCCGTCTCCTTGTTTCACTCTGCATTTTCTGGTTCTTGAAATACAACGTTCACTACGTAGTGGTCGCTACGCATCGACGTCCGCAGCTTAGCCTGGCACTACACTGCCGCAACCTGCCGGCTGTCGCCACTGCCCCATTCGACGATTGCACGCGAGCAGCACACGTGCAGCGCTGTGCGCTCATGAGCCGCGTGCAACGTTTGCCCGCCCCTGATCTAGACAGTCGTTTTTATTTCGCTTCATTTGCGGATGGAGTGGGAATGGGAATAACTAACAGTCGTACAAGGTACTCTGCGCCATGCACCTTACGGTCGTTTGCGGAAGTGTACATAAGTAAAGATGCAGATGTCACCCTTAATATCGTTTTAGATTTTTCATGCTGCTGTTGAAATATGTGTGCCACACTACGTTAATATCTCAAGACACGAAGGAGTTATCAACATTAGATGCCAGTGGGCGTTGATTTAAATCACTGCGGGAAGTTGAAAATATTTGCCAGATCGGGGTTCGAACCCAGGTCTCCTGGTTGCTTTTTTTATCTCATTTGGTTCGTTATTGGTCTTTGCATCTGTTCGAGGCGAACGTCGCATGAGACCCGTTCAGGTTCATAGTTGATCCAGTTACTCAGTTTTCCTTACTACAGAGGGCAGCTTACTGGGCAGATGCTACACTGCGCCATCCAGACACAATAGGCAGCGCACCCCGGCACGCCTCTCGTCAGACCCAAATTCTGAGCTTATACGCACGCTACTGGGATAGCGCTCCTTGCTCATTATTCTCATTACTCGCGGCATTTCGCCGATTCCTGTAACAGTTGGAGCGTGGTTTGCATCAGTACTGAAGTGACTTTTGGCCGCTCTCACCTTAATTATATTTGTGGTGTTTATTCTTCCGAACATGTCTGATAGAACAGACATTATTTTGGTCATGCAGCCATTATAAATCAAGAGACGAAGGAATTAATGACATAAAACATGATGGAAGCAGACAAAATGAATTGAAGTTTGTGCTGTGGCCAGGACTCGAACCCAGGTCTTCTTTCTTGCTAGGCAGAAATGCTAACCATTACACTACCACGGCGCAATGGTCAACACCGCTGCACGAACTACCTAAGCCGAGCATCCTCCCCAACACAAACTTCAATTCATTTTTCCCTTATATATTGTCACTACTGCCATTACGTCCAATGCTGGGGTGCTTGCCAATATCGTAGAGCCCTGGCAGTGGTGACAATATATAAGAGAAAAGTGAATTGAAGTTTGTGTTGAGGAGGGCATTCGGCTTAGGTAGGTCGTGCAGCAATGTTGACCATCGTGCTGTGGTAACGTAACAGCGTGCCGGCACGGTAACTCAACGTGTTCGGTCAGAGGGTTAGCTGCCCTTTGTAATAAAAAATTGAGTTGATGGATCAACGACGAACTGAAACGGGTGTCTTGCGACGTCCGCCACGAGCAGATACAACGAACGAACACGAACAAAATAAGATTAATAATAAAAAGATTAGCATATCTGCCTAGCAAGCAAGAGGACACGCGTTCGAGTCCCGCCTGCAGTACAAATTTTAATTCATTTCATCTTCTTCGATCATTATTGTAGATAATAAAAAGAGACTGAATTGTCTCAGGGAAACATTTAATTATAAGATCTATAGGTTCACCAATGGTACAAGGACGATCCATTACGTCCAATGCTGGGGTGCTTGCCAATATCGGAGAGCCTTGGCAGTAGTGTGAATATATGTAAGGGAAAAATGAATTGAATTTTGTGTTGGGGAGGGCATTCGGGTCGACGTAGTTCGTGCAGCAATGTTGACCATCGTGCTGTGGTAGTGTAATAGTTAGCATTTCTGCCTAGCAAGCACGAAGACCCGGGCTCGAGTCCATAGCCGGCATGGTAGCTCAGTGTGTTCGGTCAGAGGGCTGATTGGTCTCTGTAATAAAGAAACTGAGCGGAAGGATCAACAAATGAAATTAACGGATGTCATGTGACGTCCACAACGATCAATAACGAACAAAATGAGATTAAAAAAAGATATGTCCCGGCCTCAGCACAAATTTTAATTCATTTCGTCTGCTTCGATCATTATCGTAGATAATAAAAAAAGACTTAAATGACTCAGGGAAACATTTAATTATAAGACATCAAACATGTTCTTTTCGGAAATAGGCAATGGTCATAATATAAGAAGTATGTGGATAAGTTTAAAATTTGGGTCTGATAGGAGGGGAGCTAGGGTAATCCGTGCAGTTGCGATGACCTCCGTATTGAGACGGTGTAGTGATCAGACCATCTGCCTGCCAAGAAGGAGATTCTGGGTCGATTCCTGGTCCGGCGCTATTTTTCAACTTTCTTCGTTGATTTAAATCAGTGCCTACTCACATGTAATGTTATTAATTCCTTTGTGTCTTGATTCATAACAGCCGAGGATCAAAATGGTGTCTGTTCTTTCGGACGTGTCCGAAATTTAAATTTAATTTAGTGTCTAGTGATTACGCGTGAGGGGATATGAAGAAGAGAGCAATGGCGGCGGTGAGTGTGTGTGCGTGTCGCGCTGCCGACAGACATCTGAGAGGAATGGAGCGCGGCGTGTTGGCAGCTTCTAAATAGCTGCGTGGCTCTGCCAGCGACTGTTACTGCCGTACAGTAATTAGCCGTCTCTGCGACCCCTCCAAAAATTTTAATCGCCTCTCTTTATCACAAGCCTCTCTGGCATTGCACGGCGACAGTGCTGATTCCAATACGAGATACCTTCGCGATCAAGTCACGTCCCGAGTTCAAATCTGCATTCTTCCAGAGCCATCACGCTGACGTTCATTCCCATAAACTCTGTTATTTCCTTTAGTTTTTTTCGCAGACATCTATATTTACAACATCTACATGTCACTGCCACTGTGTTAGGTTACTTATGGCTGTTGCTATGTGCCCAAGACCTGATAAATGTATGTACAGAAAAAGGAAATTTTGTACCCAAACAACATAAGTTAATCAGTAACAAGCTACAGCAAATAACACTGCTTTTCTATTTGGAAAAAGTAACTATCATATCATAAAGAGAGACAAATTTATATGTTGGTTTCTGTTGGCGGTGAAACGAAACCTTAATCGCTGTGTGACATTAAACCCTAATCTTCCTTCCTTCCTTAAGTGCTGTGCTCACACACTTCGGCGTAGTTACACTACTGGCCATTAAAATTGCTACACAACGAAGATGACGTGCTACAGACGCGAAATTTAACCGACAGGAAGAAAATGCTGTGATATCCAAATGATTAACTTTTCAGAGCATTCACACAAGGTTGGCGCCGGTGGCGACACCTACAACGTGCTGACATGAGGAAAGTTTCCAACCGATTTCTCATACACAAACAGCAGTTGACTGGCGTTGCCTGGTGAAACGTTGTTGTGATGCCTCGTGTAAGGAGGAGAAATGCGTACCATCACGTTTCCGACTTTGATAAAGGTCGGATTGTAGCCTATCGCGATTGCGGTTTATCGTATCGCGACATTGCTGCTCGCGTTGGTCGAGATCCAATGACTGTTAACAGAATATGGAATCGGTGGGTTCAGGAGGGCAATACGGAACGCCGTGCTGGATCCCAACGGCCTCGTATCACTAGCAGTCGAGATGACAGGCATCTTATCCGCATGGCTGTAACGGATCGTGCAGCCACGTCTCGATCCCTGAGTCAACAGATGGGGACGTTTGCAAGACAACAACTATCTGCACGAACAGTTCGACGACGTTTGCAGCAGCATGGACTATCAGCTTGGAGACCGTGGCTGCGGTTACCCTTGACGCTGCATCACAGACAGGAGCGCCTGCGATGGTGTACTCAACGACGAACCTGGGTGCACGAATGGCAAAACGTCGTTTTTTCGGATGAATCCAGGTTCTGTTTACAGCATCATGATGGTCGCATCCGTGTTTGGCGACATCGCGGTGGACACACATTGGAAGCGTGCATTCGTCATCGCCATACTGGCGTATCACCCGTCATGATGGTATGGGGTGCCATTGGTTACACGTCTGGGTCACCTCTTGTTCGCACTGACGGCACTTTGAACAGTGGACGTTACATTTCAGATGTGTTCCGACCCGTGGCTCTACCCTTCATTCGATCCCTGAGAACCCTACGTTTCAGCAGGATAATACACGACCGCATGTTGCAGGTCCTGTACTGGCTTTTCTGGATACAGAAAATGTTCGACTGCTGCCCTGGCCAGCACATTCTCCAGATCTCTCACCAATTGAAAAGCGTCTGGCCAATGGTGGCCGAGCAACTGGCTCATCACAATACGCCAGTCACTATTCTTGATGAACTATGGTATCGTGTTGAAGCTGCTTGGGCAGTTGTACCTGTACACGCCATCCAAGCTCTGTTTGACTCAATGCCGAGGCGTATCAAGGCCGTTATTACGGCTAGAGGTGGTTGTTCTGGGAACTGATTTCTCAGGATCTATGCACCCAAATTGCGTGAAAATGTAATCACATGTCAGTTCTAATATAATATATTTGTCCAATGAATACCCGTTTATCATCTGCATTTCTTCTCGGTGTAGCAATTTTAATGGCCAGCAGTGTATTTAGTTGCTGCGAATGTAACGAGGGCTGTACCCACATGAAACAGAAATCCTGTCATAGTTGTTCTAAGTGGCACTCGAATGCTATTTGAAAGATACTCAACGCATGTTTTAGAGTTTTTAGGATTTTAATCTTAATGACCTCAGTGTCAACACTCTGATACGGAGAGCGATGCAACTCGAAATGATTTTGAAGTATAGTTAAAGCGGATAAGTGTTACCAATTATTACTGATTAAAAATGTGCCCTTTACAAGACAAGGGTCGAATTATTCCTTCGTAACTCGTGATAAAACTGTTACCAGTGTTGACGATTATGCGAAGAGAACTTATGAAGTTCGTATCGTGAAGGAAAAACTGACAATGTAATCAATATTTAATAAATTTTAGAGCGTAGTTTTACGAGACCAATAACAATGAACAATAAATTCAGAAAATTTAAGCAAAAACACTGTCTATATTCTTAAACAGAAATATTCGCTTCAGTTCGGTAACCGCATTACTTCATATGTTTATATGATTCTACAATAGTGAAGCTATAGTCACGGTAAATAAAATTTTTCTTTACAAAATGGGTTACATTACCGGTTTCAACGAACTACGTCGTCATTTTCAAATGTAAAACATCATTTGGAGAATATATAATGGGAATTATGACCATACATCTGACAACAATTACGAGAAATAATGAGACAAGGCAATCGAGGCAATGGTGGCACACCCAAGTCACTACAAGTTATGCCCATGCTTGCCCAACCGTTCATTCTGTGTTCTAATGTAGGATAGGTAAAAACTACACCAGGGTAATAATTGCTAAGATTTCTTGCAATATGTCCTGCTGTGACACAGCGATCGTATGGCTGCTATATATTCACAAGTCAGCCACAGTCAATATTAGGTCGCCATCATGGTTAAAGGAGGTGTTATTCGATATCAGCGTAACATCTCCTGGGGACGACTAATTTCTTGTCTAGTGTGTTTGTTCCGGTCTCTACAGTGTCTGTGACGATTAAAAAATCAGGCGATAATTATGAACGGCCAAATCTTACATCATCTTTTTTCAGCCAGCTTGCGTCGAACGTTTGAGGTCTGATCCCGCAAATTTCATCCTCCATTGTCTGAACACATTTCAAGTAGACAGTTAACCCTTTCGTGGTTGATGGGTGATATATGTCGCTCTAACTTTGAGCACTGATCTGATCGTCGGGTCGTGTGTTACCCATATCCGGGTGATGTTGCCATTAAGAACAACTGTGAACCTGAGAAAAATTGAGAACGGAACCACACACGCTAAAAGAACGCTATGATTTCCCGAGTTGACTGGCGCGTAGGTATGACCGCTGTAACCTCACTGTTTCGTGTCGTACGCCTGTTCTCATCGTTTCACAGTTTCCAAAGATGTCTGAAGTGAGAAATTTTTCTTATAAGTAACTCAACAATAAACTTAACCATAATTTTATTACGTACTCCTTAGCGACTGTATTACTTAGTATGTTAAAAGAAGTTAGTGGGACAATGATGACGAAAGGAGAGAGAAACACGTAATTTATAGTTGTGGAACTGTAAGAGAAAGTAGGAGAAAGCTGCTGCTGCTGAGTTACGCTGGAAACTCATGTTAAGGCTGCAAAAACTCGTTCTATACAGGTCTCCGTACCGTACACGGCGCATGCGCCGCCCATCACAGTTGCTGCCCTCCCTTAGGCGAACACCGACGGCTATGATATATCGCACTCAAAGGCTGTTTTCAAGCACTCGGGTTGGCCGCACGGAAGAGCGTTCTGTTTTGATGCGGGGTAGTACGTGGTTTCTTATCCTGCTAAGAGGAAAACTATTGTCTCCGTTAATCATATTGTCTGCCAACCTATTTTCCGTTGCCTCTTTATAAACACTGTTCCAAAAACTGGAAGTTTCAGTATGGAGTAAGTTCTGATGTTGCTACTACGAAATGACAGGGAAACATAGCAATTGGCCTGCTTTCTACTTATAACAGCCCTAAAGATATATTTATTAGAAGAAATATGAAAGTTTGGTGTACCATGACTGTACTCCGTTCTGAAGTAGTATGCCAACACAATGCCACAGTGGGTGGAGACGACAGGTTCTACCAGCTATGAGAAATATACATGATCGGCAGACCTGTAAAATGGTGGAACCGTCTACTTTATATTTTTTGTTTATTTGGGTATTATCAGCTCATGCGTACCGTACCAGACAGTACGGGAAAAGACAGAACAGTTGTCCTTTCGTCTTACATTAGCAAGACAACTGATTAATGAGTTTTCGAGGTGTTGAGTGCCCACTTTCTTTCGGGTGGAGGGAGTAGTTTCTTGTGTGCCGGCTGATGTCTGGCAGCCAAACATGTCCCAAAAGGCAGCGACACTAAGAAGCGATTCAGGTACCGCAACCCAAAATCAAAAGGTAAGGGAACGAAAGTTATTTGCTGTGATTGTGATTTACCGTTTTGTCACTCGCCATGCTTTTCTTAGTCTCATGGCCTGTGAGCCTCTTTAAGTTGTGAACATATAACTTTTCTTGAAAATTTAAATACAATGAATATTTTAGTACACTGACAGTGTTCATATAAAGTATTATGTGAGAGTACATAATTTGTCAGTTAACGTTATTCTCTACCTAAGACTGTTTATGTATGAAACAGAGAATTACAAAATCTCTCAGTCAACAGATAACTGTAGCCCGCATCGGTTCGTGGAACATACAGGGGATAGGCAAAATAATGCGAAAAGTGATAGTAATGGCATGGTTTTGTTTGACGATCAACAACGCAGGTAAGACATGTGTCGCACTGGACTGTGCGTGTTCAGTACGAACCAGGCATCAGTGCAGATTGTTTACGAGTAGTGCACACTTCGTATTTGCATTCAGATTCCCTAGTCGACGAGCAATGAAACAGCTGACAGAGTTCCAAAGAGGGCAGATTGTGGGGGCCCAACTGGCTGGAGCATCAGTAACCAAGACAGACAACTTATTGAATGTTTCAAGAGAAACTGTTTCAGCAGTCATGACAGCCTACACAAAACGTGGAAAGACATAATCTTGTAAACGTAATACTGGGCGCAAATCAAAACTAAATGACAGAGATCGACGTACGCTAACACGAATTGTGTCATAACAGCACAACACTACTGCGGCTACAGTGACTACATAGCTCAACAGCCATCTTCGAGACCCCGTATCTATCGACTCTATCCGCCGAGAACTCCATAAAGTGAACTGAGCCTCGTGTTCGTGCCATTTCTTATTTAACATCCTGTTTTCACCCTACTGCCGCCTCGTTATGTTAATTTTCAATTACTAGTGTCACTGAGTTGTTGCCTCGACTGCCTGTGAGCGGCAGCAGCAGCGCTTATCGATATAGGCCCTGCTGCATTATCTTTGGGACTGCTATTACTTCCTGGTCGTCGTGTGTCGCGCAACATGTTGGAACGCGCCAGCAGTGCACTTCGGACCGGGCAATGAAGTCAGTTGGAACGCGCCAGCAGGGGAGGTCGGGCCTGGCAGTCGGACAGTTGGGACGCGGCAGAAGTTCGGTCGGGTTGGAGCGGCAGTGAGGTTCGGATAATCACGACTCGCCCAACCGTTGCCGGCACACGTGGCTGGGGACAGTCTTGTTTGATCGTCGGTTGGTCGTCTTACCGGACGACGTGTACTTGCTCGCTGATCGCTTATGGGTTGGCGGTGTGTGTCTGAACTCGTGGTTCGTCCTGGTGATTGCACAGTCACTGCTTTTAGCATTGGTCGCGTTCTCCGTCCCAGTGTTTGTGAAATTGTGTGTAGCCTGTGATGTTCACTGCCCAGTGCTGTCTCCGTGCTGATGTGTAACAGTTTGTCGGTTGGTGCAGCCGCGTTGTAGCACCAGTGGGGCATGCAGCGTCAGGGAGGCGCGGTTAGCCATCACTCGCCGATGATTGTCGACACACATGATTTGAGTGGGGATGACTTTGGTTGATCGTCGGTCGGTCGTCTTGTCGGACGAGGTATATTTGGCCGGCGATCGCTTATGGCTTGGCTGTGTGTGCCAACTCGTGATTCGTCCGTGTTTTGCTCAGTCACTGTCGTTAGCATTGTCTAGTTCTTCGTGCAAGTGTTCGTGAAACTGTGTGTAGTTTATATGGTTTGACTGACAAGTATTTAAAGGTTGTCGGCGTACTGGCTCTGAATTAGGCGGTTGGCGTGAAGTAGCGAGGAAGGACAGGATAGCCATCAGTCGCTCGACGACTGCCGACACACAAGTTTGAGTGGCAACGACCTTGCTTGGCCGTTTGGTCGGTCGTCTGATTGGACGACGTGTATTTAGGTCGTACACCGCCTATGGGTTGTCTGCGATCCGTTCTGGTTGTTGTTCCAGTCTCCACAGCTAGCATCGTTTAAGTTTTGGTGCAAGTGTGGAGCGGAACTGATCTTGATCATCGGTCTGTTGACTGTCTGCCGGCCGGAGTGGCCGTGCGGTTCTAGGCGCTACAGTCTCGACCCGCGTGACCGCTACGGTCGCAGGTTCGAATCCTGCCTCGGGCATGGATGTATGTGATGTCCTTAGGTTAGTTAGGTTTAAGTAATTCTAAGTTCTAGGGGACTGATGACCACACCAGTTAAGTCCCATAGTGCTCAGAGCCATTTGAACCATTTTTTTGTTGACTGTCTGTCGGTTGGGTTCCCAGTGGATTCAAAATGGTTGGGCCGATCACCTAAGCGAGCGTTAGTGTTTGAATTCCAGGCCGACCCTCGAACATCTGAGCGTCCTTGGGTGTACTGCCCTATTTTTTTTAAATTGGTTCTTGTTGTTTGTACTTGTATGGCTTCTAGCCGATTTTTGTTTTAAATTAGAGTTGTTTTGCTCTTAAGGCCTTCAGCCTAGTTTAAAGTACTGTTTCAAGTAAGCCCTTTCGCATTTTAAAATTTTTAATGTTTTTGAATTTTAAGTATTGGGTCTACAGCCGATTTTAAGTTTGAATTGTTTGCTCTTAAGGCCATCAGCCTAAATTAAAGGACTGTTTCACGTAAGGCCTTTGGTATTTAAAAAAAATTAATGAGATGGAGTTTTAAGTGTTAGGCCTTCAGCCGATTTGAATTTAACTTGTTTACTTCAGCCTAACTAAAGAACTGTTTTAAGAGAAGACTTGCCTTTTAAATTTGTGATTATGCTTGAGTTTTAAGTTATTGGCCTTCAGCCGGCCGCGGTGGCCGAGCGGTTCTAGGCGCTACAGTCTGAAACCGCGCGACCACTACGGTCGCAGGTTCGAATCCTGCCTCGGGCATGGATGTGTGTGATGTCCTTAGGTTATTTAGGTTTAAGTAGTTCTAAGTTCTAGGGGACTAACGAGTAATGACATCAGAAGTTAAGTCCCATAGTGCTCAGAGCCATTTATTGGCCTTCAGCCGTTTTTAAATTATAGTGGCTTTCAGCCGGTAATTAAGTCTCAAAGATTAAAGCTGTGTGTTTAAAAAATTTTTTTGGGCTCTTGTAATGTTTGATCAAATAATAAAGTTGTATGTTCGAGTGTAACTGACATCCCCTTATTTCGGCCCCTTTCCACAATTTACGTTACCTGTCGTGTTCTACGGGATTAGCTGAGCGTTTCACGAATATTTATGGACGAGCAGCTATACCGAAACCATTAGTGACGACAACCAACGCAAAGAAGCGTAAAACACGGTGTCAGGAGCATAAATCCTGGACGGCCGATCAGAGGAAACGCGTCCGACGTGTCAACATTTTCACTATTTCCACTATAGGGCCGGTTTACGTCTGAAGAACGCAAAAAGGAGCCTACAGTCCCGATTACTTGATTCCAACGGTTAAGCATGGAGGTGGAAGTGTGCTGGTGTGGGCAGCCATATCACGGTACTCTGCTGGTTCCACAATCACCCTAAAAGGACGTGTTACAGCCAATGAACATTTTAGGTGATCAGGTGCACCCCATGATTCAAATGTTGTAATGATGCTATTCTTCAGGACGATAACGCACCAATTCACACAGCCAGGACAGTACAATCGTGGTATGAGGAGTATAAAATTGAACTGCATCATCTTCCCTGGCAGCACAGTCCCCAGACTTGAACATTATCGAACTCTTGCGGGCGGTATTGGAGCACAGACTGCGGAGTAGATTTCCGCCTCCTTCGTCACTACAGGTTCTGATAACATTCCAGGAGGCATAACATTCCACTGGAGACTATAAAATCATTATATGCCAGTATTCAAAGGAGAATCGCAGCTGTATTACGTGCAAATGGGGCTCCAACCCCTTATTAATAAACCATTCCCAAGTAAGTGGCTCTGAGCACTATGGGACTTAACATCTATGGTCATCAGTCCCCTAGAACTTAGAACTACTTAAACCTAACTAACCTAAGGACAGCACACAACACCCAGCCATCACGAGGCAGAGAAAATCCCTGACCCCGCCGGGAATCGAACCCGGGAACCCGGGCGTGGGAAGCGAGAACGCTACCGCACGACCACGAGATGCGGGCCCCAAGTAAGTACAGGTGTTCACATTATTTTGCCAATCTCCTGTAGCTACCCAATTTCCTACTGTCCAAAAACGGAGAACTTAAAAAGAATATTTTGGTAGTGAAATTCTAATAATGGTGTTAAAAGGAAATTATCATCGTCTTGATATTTCAGAAGTCTATACAAATTCCATTTTATCCACGAAAGGGTTAAATCAATTCCAACTGGACTGAGGCTTTATTTCTAATTACTGCAGAAAGGAAACATACCAATTAACACAATGCAACAACAGTGTGTAAGATATATGGTTACAGCCGGCTCAAGACAGTTTCGAGTGTCGCTATACAGTTTCAATTAAGAGAAAATATTTCACTTGCTAGCGGACGCTGCAGTCGTGAAAGAAGCTAGAACGACTCTACGTACCTTCTGGAAGCCTTACGGAGAGTATGTCCTCACCGTAAATGTAATTATCCGAGTAACTCTGGTCTTAAAATTACCTGCGCCATAGGCGCCGTGCTCTGTAAAGCTGTCAGCAGCTAACACGGCGGTGGTTAACGCTCAGAGCTTAATTAAAAGCGGCGCGGATGAAAGGGACTTCCACGTTGTGTTCGGCCGCAGTAGCCTGAATGCACGACGTAGAGGGAACACGCGCCCAAAACGACGACATTTATATTAAAAAAAAAGAAAAAACAGCTGAGTACAGCGCACGGCGTGTGCGGGGCCGCGCTGTATTGCAGCAGCGACTCGAGATGAGACCGTTAAAACAAGAGACGGGGCGATTCACCCAGCCGGAAGACGGGACCACTGGCTGGAGGTACTAGCTATCTGCTGTGCCCTGTTGGACGCGCTCCCTGGCGTGGTAGCAAATCAGGACACCTGTCAGGTGGGCGCGTGCTTCCCACGCTGCGACATTACAGGGGCCGTCCGTTACCTGGGCCCTACCCACCGCTGTAGCTTGCAGGTGCACCTCTGCAGCCGAGCTGGAACCTCTGGTCCGAAACGTATGTTGCTGCTATTGCCGTATCTGTGCTAATTTGCCCGTAGCTATTTATACTTGCCTATGATTCATTGTTTTGCCTCACTTGTACAAAGCGAAGAGGTACCTTTTTTGTTTATTTTGGAGGGGGTCATCAGACTTCTGACAGGTCTCATCCACCACGCCGAGACTTCCGCTTTTCTGCCAACCTCTTCATCACAAGGTAGCACTTACACCAAACGTCCTCGACTATTTGTCGAGTACGCTATCTGATGAAAATCATCTGACTCCTATTAGCGGATATTAATATCGGCTATGTCCATCATTCCCCTTTGTGACGGCTTGAAATTTGCTGAGGTCACTTCCAATGAGGTGTCCGAATGTCAGTGCAGGAATGGCAGCCGACTGTTTCTCAAGAGTCAAACTAGAGTAGCGTTGAAACTTCCTGGCAGATTAAAACTGTGTGCCGGACCGAGTCTCGAACTCGGGACCTTTGCCTTTCGCGGGCAAGTGCTCTACCAACTGAGCTACCCAAGCACGACTCACGCCCCGTCCTCACAGCCTTAGTTCTTGGAAGGTAGGAGATGAGGTACTGGCAGAAGTAAGGCTGTGAAGACGGGGCGTGAGTCGTGCTTGGGTAGCTCAGTTGGTAGAGCACTTGCCCATGAAAGGCAAAGGTCCCGAGTTCGAATCTCGGTCCGGCACACAGTTTTAATCTGCCAGGAAGTTTCATGTCAGTGCACACTCCGCTGCAGAGTGAAAATCTCATTCTGGAAACATCCCCCAGGCTGTGGCTAAGCCATGTCTCCGCAATATCCTTTCTTTCAGGAGTGCTAGTTCTGCAAGGTTCGCAGGAGAGCTTCTGTTAAGTTTGGTAGGTAGGAGACGAGGTACTGGCAGAAGTAAGGCTGTGAGGACGGGGCGTGAGTCGTGCTTGGGTAGCTCAGTTGGTAGAGCACTTGCCCGCGAAAGGCAAAGGTCCCGAGTTCGAGTCTCGGTCCGGCACACAGTTTTCATCTGCCAGGAAGTTTCATATCAGCTCACACTCCGCTGCAGAGTGAAAATTTCATTCTAGAGTAGTGTTGTTCCATTAAGTTTCGGGTGTGCAGCCGCAGCAATTCTCCTTCTTCTTCTAATACACTCCTGGAAATGGAAAAAAGAACACATTGACACCGGTGTGTCAGACCCACCATACTTGCTCCGGACACTGCGAGAGGGCTGTACAAGCAATGATCACACGCACGGCACAGCGGACACACCAGGAACCGCGGTGTTGGCCGTCGAATGGCGCTAGCTGCGCAGCATTTGTGCACCGCCGCCGTCAGTGTCAGCCAGTTTGCCGTGGCATACGGAGCTCCATCGCAGTCTTTAACACTGGTAGCATGCCGCGACAGCGTGGACGTGAACCGTATGTGCAGTTGACGGACTTTGAGCGAGGGCGTATAGTGGGCATGCGGGAGGCCGGGTGGACGTACCGCCGAATTGCTCAACACGTGGGGCGTGAGGTCTCCACAGTACATCGATGTTGTCGCCAGTGGTTGGCGGAAGGTGCACGTGCCCGTCGACCTGGGACCGGACCGCAGCGACGCATGGATGCACGCCAAGACCGTAGGATCCTACGCAGTGCCGTAGGGGACCGCAACGCCACTTCCCAGCAAATTAGGGACACTGTTGCTCCTGGGGTATCGGCGAGGACCATTCTCAACCGTCTCCATGAAGCTGGGCTACGGTCCCGCACACCGTTAGGCCGTCTTCCGCTCACGCCCCAACATCGTGCAGCCCGCCTCCAGTGGTGTCGCGACAGGCGTGAATGGAGGGACGAATGGAGACGTGTCGTCTTCAGCGATGAGAGTCGCTTCTGCCTTGGTGCCAATGATGGTCGTATGCGTGTTTGGCGCCGTGCAGGTGAGCGCCACAATCAGGACTGCATACGACCGAGGCACACAGGGCCAACACCCGGCATCATGGTGTGGGGAGCGATCTCCTACACTGGCCGTACACCACTGGTGATCGTCGAGGGGACACTGAATAGTGCACGGTACATCCAAACCGTCATCGAACCCATCGTTCTACCATTCCTAGACCGGCAAGGGAACTTGCTGTTCCAACAGGACAATGCACGTCCGCATGTATCCCGTGCCACCCAACGTGCTCTAGAAGGTGTAAGTCAACTACCCTGGCCAGCAAGATCTCCGGATCTGTCCCCCATTGAGCATGTTTGGGACTGGATGAAGCGTCGTCTCACGCGGTCTGCACGTCCAGCACGAACGCTGGTCCAACTGAGGCGCCAGGTGGAAATGACATGGCAAGCCGTTCCACAGGACTACATCCAGCATCTCTACGATCGTCTCCATGGGCGAATAGCAGCCTGCATTGCTGCGAAAGGTGGATATACACTGTACTAGTGCCGACATTGTGCATGCTCTGTTGCCTGTGTCTATGTGCCTGTGGTTCTGTCAGTGTGATCATGTGATGTATCTGACCCCAGGAATGTGTCAATAAAGTTTCCCCTTCCTGGGACAATGAATTCACGGTGTTCTTATTTCAATTTCCAGGAGTGTATTTCGGCAGTGTAACGTTCAGCAGCAAGACTGCCGCTCCAGTGCTCGCTGCGTCCCTCTAAACTCGTGTACCGCGCAAATGCGCATGCGGCCACAGATGCAAATGCGCCAGAGACGTTGGTCGGCGGCAGAGACATGCACAATACGCGAGTACATCTATGACTCCGCAGTCGATCTGTGTTGGCATGTCGATATATCATTGTGAGCTGCACCGTGGCGGCGTCTTCGTGAGTTTATTACAGCGAGTGCCGGATTCCATGATTTATCAAGGTTGAACCCACTATCTCTATTAATTAAATTCGACGTCAAGCGAATTTCAATTGCCTCCTTGACTATCGGGTCCCAAAAAGATGATGTAGTTGCCAGAATTTCGACGTTGTCATACAACATACTGTGACCAGTGTCAATACAGTGTTCTGCCACTACCGACTTGTTAGGTTGTAAAAGTCGTTTGTACCTCCGGTGTCCTGTACATTTTTCTTGGACAGTACGAGTCATTTGCCCAATGTAAGAAAGGCAACATTAACATGGAATTTTGTAAACTCCAGATTGTCGGAGCAGCAAATCATCTTTGACGGAGCCCACGGGTGCAGCTGTCTTGGATGGAGGACGAAAAATCACTTTTACTTTGTGTCTACTGAGAATCCGTCCTATTTTTGATGAGAGGCTACCCACATATGGCACGAAGGCCATCGATTTAAAGATTTCTTCGTCTTCTTCTGCTTTCTTTGTGATCTCTTTCGGTTTTATTTTCAGTGCCTTCTGTATTTGCTGTGGGGAATACCCATTGTCTTCAAACACTCTTTGTTAGTGGGAAAGTTCATCTTGTAGACTGTTTTCGTCAGAAATAATATGCGCTCTGTGGGTCAAAGTTCGGAGAACACTCATCGTTTGGACTGGATGGTGGCAGGTATTTGCACGTAAATGCAAATCCGTGTGCGTCGGCTTCCGATAAATTTCGTGTCCCAAAGTGCCGTCCTCTCTGCCCCGAACCATAACATCCAAGAAGAAGAAAAAGGAGAATTCTTGCGGCTGCACACCCGAAACTTAATGGAACAGTTTTTGCGCCGCCAAAACCTGAAGATTCACATAGAGTAGCGTTGTTGGGCACGGCATCTGGAGCGAAGTCGACGGACTAGCTCACTCCAAAGGTATTCCATGGGGTTCAAATTGGAACACTGGGCCGTGCAGTCCATTTCAGTAATGTCATTGTCCACAGAGCAATGCCTCGCAGATGTTGCTGTATGACATGTTACATTGTCATACTGATACAGACATCGCCACCGAGCTGTTGTTCTACCTACTCACTCCCAGGGCTGTAAAACGTCTTCATATCCTTCTGCATTTAGCGTCTCCTTCAGCGCAATTAGGGGACCATACTCTAACCACGAAAAACAAACCAATACTGGAATATCACCTTCTCCGTGCTTCACTGTTGGCGCTACGGTTGCTGCCAGGTAACGTTATCCAGGCGTTCGCCAAACGTAAACCATTCCATTCGCTTGCCACAGGGTGTAACGTGGATCATCGCTCCTAATCACTCGTTCCCACTTCCACTGTCCACTGGGGTTGCTCTTTACGTCACCTCAAGCGTCGCTTAGCATTTAACTCAAGAAATGTGTGCGTTATGAAGACCTTCTTAGTCACTGTACCCCATTCTTTTTAACTCTCTACGCGCAGTTATGGTAGCACTTTGCAGCTCTTGGGTCATTCCTACCGCTGACTTCATGCGATTGTTTTTAACGATCATCCGCGATGTCCGACGGTCCCTATACGTCAGCACACGATTGCCTACCTGGTCTCGGTTTAGCTGTAGTTCTTCCTTCACATTTCCACTTAACAATTACGTCACCAACATGAGCAGCTTTTGAGGGACTGTTTTTGTTTCTCAGATGACATACAATGACTGGTCAACATTCGCTTTCCTGAGTGACCAATTCCGCTGTTACTGCTTGTCTACTGACAATACAATACTCCCCTACTCCTTTTATACTGACGGTCTATCTCGTGTCACGTCTAGTGGTCAGTTCCGCAGTACATAGGAGTTTCTAGATATTTTGATAAGATAGTGTGCATTTAAAATTAAAATTTAAAACAGTCTTGATTGCAATCTTGTTAAAATATTCTTTATTGGAGCGAGTGACCGGTTTCGACTCTATGAAAGAGTGTCATCTTCAGACTCAGGAGCGATGGATGGACACTGCTAGATGAGTTCCGTCGGCCCTCGACGCTCTTGTAACTGCTCCACGAGCTCCAGTTACACGAGTGTCCATCCACCGCTCCGGAGTCTGAAGATGACTCTTTCATAGAGTCGAAACCGGTCACTCACTCCAATAAAAATATTTTAACAAGACTGCGATCAAGACTGTTTTAAATTTTAATTTTAATTAATTTAGGATCGCTGACTATGTTTACAAAAATGTCAAAAATCTTATAGTGTGCACTGCCCACTCTGCCTTCCTCTACAGTTCTTGCTTTCTGCAGCTGCGTCTAGTACCACGCAAGTTGTTCCCTGATGTCTTAGTACAAGTCCTATTACCCTGACCATTCTTCTAGTCAGTTTTGCCACACATTCCTTTCCTCTCCGATTTTGCAGAGAACCACTTCATACCTTATCCTCTCAGTACACTTAATTCTTGGTACCTTTCTGTAACACAGCAACGTTTAGATTCCTCTTCTTTTTTTGTTTTCCCACACTCCATGATTCACTTCAATACAGTGTTATTTTCCAGACATACATGTTCATAAATATCGCAAAGTAAGGGCCTACCTTTGACTCTGCTGGATTCTGATAGCGAGAATCATATTTTTAAGATTTAATACTGAATTTAGTCTTCGCATAACTTCATGACTCTTCCACACAATGCTGCGTTCCGGACGTATACCCCCAAAGATTTCTTTCGCAAATTGAAGCCTATGTTTCATAGAAGCACACTTCGTTTGGCGAGAAATGTCGTTTCACCTGAGATAGTCTCTTTCTTACGAGTATAGCCTCCTTGCTTCGTCCGCCATCTTTTTTTCTGAATCCATGGTAGCACCGTTCCTTCATTTCGTCTACTGGTAAACAATTTGTATGTTAAATTGGTCGATAATCTCATTTCTGCTGCTCCTAATTACTACCATGTCCTTTATTTTCATCAGTGCATCTTCGATGTACGGATTGAACAGAAAAGACGAACGACTGCAATCCCAGCACTTCTCTCTTAATCTTCCGTTCTTATTGTTCCCTGTAGTGTATTATGCACATTCGATGTTATCCATCTCTCCTAGCATACACTATTTTGTCTGAGACTTTCAAACATCTTGTAAACTTTTACCTTCCCGAGCCTTATCCTTTGTCGACAAATTCTTTGGATGTTCCTTGATTTTTCTGAAGTTTTGCTTCCCGTATCAAGTGCAAAGTCAAAACTGCCTCTGGATATACCTACCTTATGGGTATATGGATGCTGTAGAAGCATATACACTCCTGGAAATTGAAATAAGAACACCGTGAATTCATTGTCCCAGGGAGGGGAAACTTTATTGACACATTCCTGGGGTCAGATACATCACATGATCACACTGACAGAACCACAGGCACATAGACACAGGCAACAGAGCATGCACAATGTCGGCACTAGTACAGTGTATATCCACCTTTCGCAGCAATGCAGGCTGCTATTCTCCCATGGAGACGATCGTAGAGATGCTGGATGTAGTCCTGTGGAACGGCTTGCCATGCCATTTCCACCTGGCGCCTCAGTTGGACCAGCGTTCGTGCTGGACGTGCAGACCGCGTGAGACGACGCTTCATCCAGTCCCAAACATGCTCAATGGGGGACAGATCCGGAGATCTTGCTGGCCAGGGTAGTTGACTTACACCTTCTAGAGCACGTTGGGTGGCACGGGATACATGCGGACGTGCATTGTCCTGTTGGAACAGCAAGTTCCCTTGCCGGTCTAGGAATGGTAGAACGATGGGTTCGATGACGGTTTGGATGTACCGTGCACTATTCAGTGTCCCCTCGACGATCACCAGTGGTGTACGGCCAGTGTAGGAGATCGCTCCCCACACCATGATGCCTGGTGTTGGCCCTGTGTGCCTCGGTCGTATGCAGTCCTGATTGTGGCGCTCACCTGAACGGCGCCAAACACGCATACGACCATCATTGGCACCAAGGCAGAAGCGACTCTCATCGCTGAAGACGACACGTCTCCATTCGTCCCTCCATTCACGCCTGTCGCAACACCACTGGAGGCGGGCTGCACGATGTTGGGGCGTGAGCGGAAGACGGCCTAACGGTGTGCGGGACCGTAGCCCAGCTTCATGGAGACGGTTGCGAATGGTCCTCGCCGATACCCCAGGAGCAACAGTGTCCCTAATTTGCTGTGAAGTGGCGGTGCGGTCCCCTACGGCACTGCGTAGGATCCTACGGTCTTGGCGTGCATCCGTGCGTCGCTGCGGTCCGGTCCCAGGTCGACGGGCACGTGCACCTTCCGCCGACCACTGGCGACAACATCGATGTACTGTGGAGACCTCACGCCCCACGTGTTGAGCAATTCGGCGGTACGTCCACCCGGCCTCCCGCATGCCCACTATACGCCCTCGCTCAAAGTCCGTCAACTGCACATACGGTTCACGTCCACGCTGTCGCGGCATGTTACCATTGTTAAAGACTGCGATGGAGCTCCGTATGCCACGGCAAACTGGCTGACACTGACGGCGGCGGTGCACAAATGCTGCGCAGCTAGCGCCATTCGACGGCCAACACCGCGGTTCCTGGTGTGTCCGCTGTGCCGTGCGTGTGATCATTGCTTGTACAGCCCTCTCGCAGTGTCCGGAGCAAGTATGGTGGGTCTGACACACCGGTGTCAATGTGTTCTTTTTTCCATTTCCAGGAGTGTATAATGGGTAGAAGACACACCAGTACTTACTAAGGAAATGGGCCAAGGTAGGAAATGCAGGTTGATTCATAAGGGCCCACGTGGTTGCAACAAAATTAAAAAAAAAAAACGAAATTATATGGTAATTATCTGTTTCGAACGATCGAAGGAAGTTAGTACAAATGATAATCTTATAAACAGGTACTAATTTAAGCCAAGGAGATAGGTCCGGATGTCACAAACAATTTCATCGTGAAGAAATAAACTTAATGAAGTATAACTTTCTTTAACTGGCATGATACGCCCGGACTACCTGTCTCTTTAATGTGAAAAATGAACATAACCTATCTTAGGCTTCCGTTTCTCTTACGCACTAGGCCTGATAGTCATGAAGTCGGCTGACACAAAGGTCTGGAAGTTAGACTGAACGAAGTTTAAGAGGATGAATTTTGGAAAATTACAAAACCCATAATAACCAAATACTCGAAAGAGGTGCATTAGTTTTCTGGAAACTCAGGGAAACCCGCAATTCCTCGTTCGGGCTAGTGAAAAAACAAAACCCCTTGTTGCCCTCATTTTCTGCTAGAGACCACGTCAAGAACATCGGCCAGAGATAATCTTGCAACAGACTGGCACTGTCGCATCAAAGATCTTAGCGCGCCGATGTCCAGTGAGCCCAAGCTCAGAGAGTGAGAGAGACGGAGAAAACTGTAGTTTACTACTTTTTATGTGTAATGAAGGATGTGAGAGATGGTGCCACGAGTCGTCGTAGATTCTTTTCAAACTTAACAAGTGATCCAGACCATGTGTGCCAGTGAGCAGGAAAACATGATTGTACAGTCGACTGGCGAAGAATCGGTATCTGATTCCCTGTTTCTTCGACCAATCGCGCACCCATGTACGTAAGAGTCACCTGCCCAGTTTTCTGATCTAGAAATCTCAGTTCGCTTGCCTGTGTCCTCACGGCAGCACTTGAGAACTACAAACATGAATTCTGTTGCTGTTTTTGTTGTGCTAATTTATAGTGGTAGTTTGTACCGCCTTATATTTTTAAGGTACTGTGTTCTGTAACCATATAAATAGGAACCTTATTTGTGGTATGTAAAGCAGAGTGCTACAAGAACTCGAAAAGTTGGAGGTTGCTCACACAAAACTGGGGAAAAATCTATAAAAGTCCGCAACCGACGTTGATAACGAAACTGCCGTCAACAGAATATACAATTTACGAAACAAACATCTGAGACAGAGAGAGAGAGAGAGAGAGAGAGAGAGAGAGAGAGAGAGAGAGAGAGACAGAGAGAGAGAGAGAGAGAGAGAGAGAATTCATAAAGCTCACTGAAATCTGAGTATCTTCGGGCAGCTTTTACGAATCGTCATTGTGGTACTGTCATCTCGCAAAATATAGTTTTCTGTGACAATTATTTATCAGTTATTTATTACGCCACTACAGGTTTCAAAGGTTCACATCATCATCAGGTGGATGATAACGTAGTTACCTTTTGGTGTTAGTGTGGAGCACAGAACATCAGCAAGCCAAGGTTACGTTTCGTATTTTGCTGGAGATAGATAATTTATTAATTTGTTTGGTTCTCCTCTGTGAGTACACTTTCACAATGGATAATTATTGGTTTTAATTTACCAGTGTTTTTATGACGAAATTTTGTATGCCCAACAAAGCCACTGAAATGCGTAATGGTATAGTAAATACATTACTGGCCATTAAAATTGCTACACCACGAAGATGGCGTGCTACAGACGCGAAATTTAACCGACAGGAAGAAGATGCTGTGATATGCAAACGATTAGCTTTTCAGAGCATTCACACAAGGTTGGCACCGGTGGCGACACCTACAACGTGCTGACATGAGGAAAGTTTCCAACCGATTTCTCATACACAAACAGCAGTTGACCGGCGTTGCCTGGTGAATGTTGTTGTGATGCCTCGTGTAAGGAGGAGAAGTGCGTACCATCACGATTCCGACTTTGATAAAGGTCGGATTGTAGCCTATTGCGATTGCGGTTCATCGTATCGCGACATTGCTGCTCGCATTGGTCGAGATCCAATGACTGTTAGCAGAATACGTAATCGGTGGGTTCGGGAGGGTAATACGGAACGCCGTGCTGGATCCCAAAGGCCTCGTATGACCAGCAGTCGAGGTGACAGGCATCTTATCCGCATGGCTGTAACGGATCGTGCAGCCAAGTCTCGATCCCCGATTCAACAGATGGGGACGTTTGCAAGACAACAATAATCTGCACGAACAGTTCGACGACGTTCGCAGCAGCATGGACTACCAGCTCGGAGACCATGGCTGTGGTTACCTTTGACGCTGCATCACAGACAGGAGCGCCTGCGATGGTGTACTCAACGACGGACCTGGGTGTACGAATGGCAAAACGTCATTTTGTCGGATGAATCGAGGTTCTGTTTACAGCACCATGATGGTCGCATCCTTATTTGGCGACATCGTCTCGGTCACCTCTTGTTCGCATTGACGGCACTTTGAACAGGGGACGTTATACATTTCAGATGTGTTACGACCCGTGGCTCTACCCTTCATTCGATCGCTGCGAAACCCTACACTTCAGCAGGATAATGCACGACCGCATGTTGCAGGTCCTGTACGGGCCTCTCTGGATACGGAAAGTGTTCGACTGCTGCCCTGGACAACACATTCTCCAGATCTCTCACCAATTGGAAATGTCTGGTCAATGGTGGCCGAGCGACTGGCTCGTCACAATACACCAGTCACTACTCTTGATGAACTGTGATATCGTGTTGAAGCTGCATGGGCAGCTGTACCTGTACCCGCCATCCAAGTTCTGTTTGACTCAATGCCCAGGAGTATCAAGGCCGTTATTATGGCCAGAGGTGGTTGTTGTGGGAACTGATTTCTCAGGATCTATGCACTGAAATTGTGTGAAAATGTAATCACTTGTCAGTTCTAGTATACTATATTTGTCCAATGAATATCCGTTTATCTTCTGCATTTCTTCTTCGTGTAGCAATTTTAATGGCCAGTAGTGTTTTAAAGCTGCAATATTATTAATCCTTATTAAGTAATAACAAATAAGTATGACATTCTTTGCATGCAGAATGTCGTATTGTGAAAGTACGACCTACCTTAGTAACGAGGTCATTTGTAACTGGCAGCAAATAAATAAATAACCAAATAAATAATAGTAAATAAATACCCGCAGGAAGTTGAAGAAATGATCTTAGTGTGCTCGTCGCCTCCTTCTCCATGATAACGCAAGATCTTACATAAGTCTATGCACCCGAGGAGCTCACAAGACTCCGTGGGACTGTTCTTTCTCTCCCACCCTGCAGCCCTCATCTCGCACCTTCCCACTTGCATCTGTCTGGTTCAACCAAGGACGCACTCCGTGGGAAGCGGTACGTGGATGATGGGGAGGTCATTCATACAGCAATATGGCGGCTGCGACGTCGACGGGTAGAATCGTACCACGCGGACATAAAGGACCTCACAATAAGGTGACGTAGGCCGTCACATTTAACGGAGATTATGTTGAAACATAGGGCTTTGTAGCCAGAGGAGCAGATAATAATATGGTGTATTGGAATCCTGAATAAAACCAAGCTACCTAAGAACAAAGTGTTGCACTACTTATTGAACGCCCCTCGTAAAAGTGTGGGGAATCAGCTTAGCTTTTTGAAATTATTGGAGGGTACTTTTTTAACTATTAGCTGCTATGTGCTCTGCATGTGTGAACATAAATATGTTGTAATTATCAGATGTTCTACTAATGTAATACGGGCTGGCTTCATGAAATACACTATGTGATGAAAAGTATCCCGACACCTGCCTGAAATGGCGCAGTGCTTAGACACTGGACTGGCATTCGGGAGGACGACGGTTCAATCCCGCGTCCGGCCATCCTGATTTAGGTTTTCCGTGATTTCCCTAAATCGCTCCAGGCAAATGCCGGGATGGTTCCCTTGAAAGGGCACGGCCGACTTCCTTCCCCATCCTTCCCGAATCCGATGAGACCGATGACCTCGCTGTCTGGTCTCCTTCCCCAAACAAGCCCCACCTGCCTGAAAATGACTTACAAGTTGGTGGCGCCCTCCATCGGTAATGCTGGAATTCAATATGGTGCTGCCTCACCCTTAGCCAAGATGAAAGCTTCCACTCTCGCAGCCATACGTTTAATCAGGTGCTGGAAGGTTTCTTGGGGAATGGCTGCCCATTCTTCACGGAGTGCTGCACTGAGGAGAGGTATCGATGTCGGTCAGTGAGACCTGGCACGAAGTCAGCGTTCCAAAACATCCCAAAGGTGTTCTATAGGATTCAGTCAGGACTCTGTGCAGGCCAGTACATTACAGGGATGTTACTGTGCCGGCCGGAGTTGCCGTGCGGTTCTAGGCGCTACAGTCTGGAGCCGAGCGACCGCTACGGTCGCAGGTTCGAATCCTGCTTCGGGCATGGATGCGTGTGATGTCCTTAGGTTAGTTAGGTTTAATTAGTTCTAAGCTCTACGCGACTGATGACCTCAGAAGTTAAGTCGCATAGTGCTCGGAGCCATTTGAACCATTTTTTTGATGTTACTGTAGTGCAACCAATCCGCCACAGACCGTGCATTATGAACAGATGCTCGATCGTGTTGAAAGATGCAACTGCCATCCCCTAATTGCTCTTCAACAACAGGAAGCAAAAGGTGCTTAAAACATCAATGTAGGCCTGTGCTGCGATAGTGCCACGTAAAACAGCAAGGGGTGCAAGTCCCCTCCACGAAAAACACGACCACACCATAACACCACCGCCTCAGAATTTTAATGTTGGCACTACACACGCTGGCAGATGACGTTCACCAAGCATTCGCCATATCCACACCCTTCCATCGGATCGCCACACGTGTGCCGTGATTCGTCACTCCACAAAACGTTTTGCCACTGTTCAATCATCCAGTGTTTAGGCTCCTTACACCAAGCGAGGCGTCGTTTGACATTTACCGGCGTGATGTGTGGGTTATGAGCAGCCGCTTGACTATGAAATCAAAGTTTTCTCACCTTCCGCCTATCTGTCATAGTACTTGCAGTGGATCCTGATGCAGTTTGGAATTTCAGTGTGATGGTCTGGATAGATGTCTGCCTATTACACATTACGACCCTCTTCAACTGTTGGCAGTCTGTGTCAGTCAACAGACGAGGTAGTCCTGTACGCTTTTGTGCTGTACGTTTCCCTTCACGTTTCCACTTCACTATCATATCGGAAACAGTTTTAGGAAATCATATTGAACTGGTCGTTTCAACGCTTAAATATTGCTTTTCCTACTATTAGGGTGCTATTTATTTTCTAATATAAAACATCATTTTATGTGCCGTCATGTCATAAAATGTATGACTCAAGTTACACCCAATCACCTGATCACGTTCGAAGTCCGTGAGTTACGCGGAGCGCCCCATCCTGCTCTCTCACGATGTCTAACGACTACTGAGTTCGCTGATGTGGAGTATCTGGCAGTAGGTGGCAGCACAGTGCACCTAATATGAAAAGCGTATGTTTTTGGGGTGTCCGGATATTTTTGATCATGTAGTGTACACACGGTGGTCTATTGATAGTGACCGGGCCAAATAGCTCACGAAATAAGCATCAAACGAAAAAACTACACTCCTGGAAATGAAAAAAAGAACACATTGACACCGGTGTGTCAGACCCACCATACTTGCTCCGGACACTGCGAGAGGGCTGTACAAGCAATGATCACACGCACGGCACAGCGGACACACCAGGAACCGCGGTGTTGGCCGTCGAATGGCGCTAGCTGCGCAGCATTTGTGCACCGCCGCCGTCAGTGTCAGCCAGTTTGCCGTGGCATACGGAGCTCCATCGCAGTCTTTAACACTGTTAGCATGCCGCGACAGCGTGGACGTGAACCGTATGTGCAGTTGACGGACTTTGAGCGAGGGCGTATAGTGGGCATGCGGGAGGCCGGGTGGACGTATCGCCGAATTGCTCAACACGTGGGGCGTGAGGTCTCCACAGTACATCGATGTTGTCGCCAATGGTCGGCGGAAGGTGCACGTGCCCGTCGACCTGGGACCGGACCGCAGCGACGCACGGATGCACGCCAAGACCGTAGGATCCTACGCAGTGCCGTAGGGGACCGCACCGCCACTTCCCAGCAAATTAGGGACACTGTTGCTCCTGGGGTATCGGCGAGGACCATTCGCAACCGTCTCCATGAAGCTGGGCTACGGTCCCGCACACCGTTAGGCTGTCTTCCGCTCACGCCCCAACATCGTGCAGCCCGCCTCCAATGGTGTCGCGACAGGCGTGAATGGAGGGACGAATGGAGACGTGTCGTCTTCAGCGATGAGAGTCGCTTCTGCCTTGGTGCCAATGATGGTCGTATGCGTGTTTGGCGCCGTGCAGGTGAGCGCCACAATCAGGACTGCATACGACCGAGGCACACAGGGCCAACACCCGGCAACATGGTGTGGGGAGCGATCTCCTACACTGGCCGTACACCACTGGTGATCGTCGAGGGGACACTGAATAGTGCACGGTACATCCAAACCGTCATCGAACCCATCGTTCTACCATTCCTAGACCGGCAAGGGAACTTGCTGTTCCAACAGGACAATGCACGTCCGCATGTATCCCGTGCCACCCAACGTGCTCTAGAAGGTGTACGTCAACTACCCTGGCCAGCAAGATCTCCGGATCTGTCCCCCATTGAGCATGTTTGGGACTGGATGAAGCATCGTCTCACGCGGTCTGCACGTCCAGCACGAACGCTGGTCCAACTGAGGCGCCAGGTGGAAATGGCATGGCAAGCCGTTCCACAGGACTACATCCAGCATCTCTACGATCGTCTCCATGGGAGAATAGCAGCCTGCATTGCTACGAAAGGTGGATATACACTGTACTAGTGCCGACATTGCGCATGCTCTGTTGCCTGTGTCTATGTGCCTGTGGTTCTGTCAGTGTGATCATGTGATGTATTTGACCCCAGGAATGTGTCAATAAAGTTTCCCCTTCCTGGGACAATGAATTCACGGTGTTCTTATTTCAATTTCCAGGAGTGTATAAAGAACGAAACTCGTCTAGCTTGAAGGGGGAAACCAGATGGCGCTATGGTTGGCCCTCTAGATGGCGCTGCCATAGGTCAAACGGATATCAACTGCGTTTTTTTAAATAGGAACCCCCATTTTTATTACATATTCGTGTCGTACGTATAGAAATATGAATGTTTTAGTTTGACCACTTTTTTCGCTATGTGATAGATGGCGCTGTAATAGTCACAAACATATGGCGCACAATTTTAGACGAACAGTTGGTAACAGGTAGGTTTTTTAAATTAAAATACAGAACGTAGGTACGTTTGAACATTTTATTTCAGTTGTTCCAATGTGATACATGTAACTTTGTGAACTTATCACTTCTGAGAACACATGCTGTTACAGCGTGATTACCTGTAAATACCACATTAATGCAATAAATGCTCAAAATGATGTCCGTCAACGTCAGTGCATTTTGCAATACGTGTAACAACATTCCTCTCAACAGCGAGTTGTTCACCTTCCGTAATGTTCGCACATGCATTGACAATGTGCTGACGCGTGTTGTCAGGCATTGTTGGTGGAGCATGATAGCAAATATCCTTCAACTTTCCCCACAGAAAGAAATCCGGGGACGTCAGATCCGGTGAACGTGTGGGCCATGGTATCGTGCTTCGACGACTAATCGACCTGTCATGAAATATGCTATTCAATGCCGCTTCAACCGCACGCGAGCTATGTGCCGGACAGCCATAATGTTGGAAGTACATCGCCATTCTGTCATGGAGTGAAACATCTTGTAGTAACATCGGTAGAACATTACGTAGGAAATCAGCATACATTGCACCATTTAGATTACCAATTATCCTTCCTCCCATAATGCCGCACCATAAATTAACCCGCCAAGATCGCTGCTGTTCAACTTGTCGCAGCCATCGTGGATTTTCCATTGCCGAATAGTGGATATTATGCCGGTTTACGTTACCGCTGTTGGTGAATGCCGCTTCGTCGCTAAATAGAACGCGTGCAAAAAATCTGTCATCGTCCCGTAATTTCTCTTATGACCAGTGGCAGAACTGTACACGACGATCAGAGTCGTCGCCATGCAATTCCTGGTGCATAGAAATATGGGACTGGTGCAATCGATGTTGATGTAGCATTCTCAACACCGACGTTATTGAGAGTCCCGATTCTCGCGCAATTTGTCTGCTACTGATGTGCGGATTAGCCGCGACAACAGCTAAAACATCTACTTGGGCATCATCATTTGTTGCAGGTCGTGGTTGACGTTTCATATGTGGGTGAACACTTCCTGTTTCCTTAAATAACGTAACTATCCGGCGAACGGTCCGGACACTTGGATGATGTCGCCCAGGATATATAGTACACGCTCGTTGGGCATTTTGATTACGATAGCCAAACATCAACACGATATCTAGCTTTTCCGCAGTTGGTAAACGGTCCATTTTAAAACGGGTAATGTATCACGGAGCAAATACCGTCCGCACCGGCGGAATATTACGTGATACCACGTACTTATACCTTTGTGACTATTGAAGCGCCATCTATCACAAAGCAAAAAAAGTGGCCCAACTAAAACAGTCATATTTCTTTACTTACTACACTAATATGTAATAAAAAATGGGGGTTCCTACTTAAAAAACGCAGTTGATATCCGTTTGACCTATGGCAGCGCCATCTAGCGGGCCAACCATAGCGCCATCTGGTTTCCCCCGTCAAGTTAGACAAGTTTCGTTCTTCGTAGTTTTTTCGTTTGACGCTTATTTCATGAGATATTTGGCCCGGTCACGATCAATGGACCACCCTGTACACAAAGTATGAGTAACATCAAAAAATCTGCTCGGGGCATCCTGTGTTTGTTATAGCAGAATGATCACAGAGAGGCGGTATCATTCCAAAAGGAACAAAGTGTCTACAGTGAGAGCACGCAGCCACCATCTGATCTGTGGTGCTGTACATGCGCCCTCGCGCTAGTCCAGAAGAGCAGTCGCTGAACGTGGCCGAGTGAGGCTGGTGCTGGTGGATCCGTTATGTGTGTGTGTGTGTGTGTGTGTGTGTGTAGGCGTGGCTGCGGGCGGCCACATGTCGCCTCTGAGGGGCGGCGCTGCTGTGCTGACACGAGGGCACAGGTGGCGGTAGCAGCGGAGCCTGTGTCCGGAAACTACTTGTCAGCGAGCGGCGGAGCGGCGTGTGTGGCCGCGTCTGCATCTGTCCTCTGGCTGGACCGTGCGCGTCGACACGAGTGGGGCTGCAGAACGCGCCAACTGGTTTATTAAAATAACGCACTTTCTTGATAAACGTGTACTCAGGTGTTGATGGTTGACGTGAGTGGTCTCAATTTATATTTTTGATGCAGTCTTCAGTCTGAAGACTGGTTTCATTCGGTGTCCCATAAAATGAGCGCAGTGAGGTATGCACCCAGAAAAGGCCGAGGAAAGTTCTACTAACCCTCTTTACTGACGTTTGCAACTGTCGAGCGGGTAGAATAGCCGAGGTCGGAAGACGCTCGAGCAAAATTTTTTTGCAGTCATGAGTGATCATATTTTTTTGTGTATTATGTGATCACAAAACTTATATGCGAAACGTGAACTGTAAATTACAAACAAGTAATTCAAAAGTCATATTTCTTCTGCTTGGTAAAGGACTCTGCAAAATAAATATGAGAATAAGTATAAGATGACATATGATCCATACCTGTGGATCAGCGTGTGGTACATGTATTGTACATTACGTACATTGTCATACTAACTAAAAGGCCAGGATTCCGAACTTCTAGAGCTACTTGCTCGTGTTCCCTTGTCTTGACTTCAAACCATGAAATCAATTTTCTTTACAATCAGTCCTGCACATCATTGTCATTATTACCAACTGGAAGATATATCAGCATTGTAAAATTGTATGTTACGGAATATTATTATTATTATTATTATTCGTTACAGTCAACTTTGGACTACGCTAAGCATCAGTCATTTCTTGTGCTTTTTCTTGCGTTCTTCCCAGTACTTCTTCATTTTTTCTGAGTGGGCTTCTTTACGTTCTTGCGACCAGGTTGTTCCCGTCTTCTTTGATTGCGTTCGGTCTTTGAATCCCTGTATTTTGTTGATGGCATTCCTATATTCCATTCTGTTGTAAACTGTCTCTGGTATAATGTTCATTTCTGCAATGTCTTCTTTTACTTCTTTCAGCCAGTTAATTTGTGTCTTTCTGCTTTCCATGTATTCCAGGATTTTCTTTGCCGTTCTTTCTGGTGCCATTCTTTTGACATGCCCATAGAAACTCAGTCTTCTCTTTTTAAAGGATGTTGTCAGTTTTTCAATTTTCTCGTATAACTCTTTATTGGATCGCAATTTATATTCTTGTCCATCCTTTTTAGGTCCTAAGATCTTTCTCAGTATTTTTCTCTCTTTTATTTCCAATTTCTCCAACAGACGTTTTCTGTTCAGTGGGATGCATTCAATCGCATACAAACTTTCTGGTTTTATTACCGCATTGTAGTGCCTGAGCTTGGCATTGATGGAGATCGACTTTTTATTGTATACATTTCGGCATAGCTGGTATGCCGTTTCCATCTTTATTGCTCTTTCCTGTAGTGAAACATTTGGTAACCCTGTCGGTGTAATCCATTCCCCTAGATACTTAAATTTATGAACTCTCTTAATTATTCCATATTTAGTTTGCAATGTCTGTGTTGGGTCTGTTTTGTCCTGTATCATCAGTTCTGTCTTTTCATACGATATTTGTAGACCTGTCTTCTCAGCGATCTCATGCAGCATTTCTATCTGAATCTTTGCTGTTTCGATGTCATCTGCCAATATTGCCATGTCATCAGCAAATGCCAGACATTCAATTTTTGTTTTATTTCTTCCTAACGTTATCCCATTTTTCACTCCAGCTTCTGCCATCTTCTTTCTCCATTCCCTGACCACTTCTTCAAGGACAATGTTAAACAACAGTGGGGAGAGCCCATCCCCTTGTCTAACACCTGTTCCAATTACAAACGGTTGTGACAATCTACCCAAAAACTTCACTTGCGATTTTGTTCCCGTAAGGGTTTCCTGGATTAGACTTCTGCTTTTATCATCAATCCCAAATTCTTCTAATGTGTTAATCAGAGTTGGTCTATCAATAGAATCATATGCTTTTTTGAAGTCTATGAATGTAATTACTAGATTTTTCGATGTGCGTGCGCGAAGTTGTATTATGGAGAGTAGACTGAATATCTGTTCACTGCATGATCTTCCTTTTCTAAACCCAGCCTGATATTCACCCAGTTCTTTCTCTACCTGATTTTCAATCCTGTTTTGTAGTGCCTTGGATAGGATCTTATAGGCCACTGATAACAATGAGATACCTCTGTAGTTATTTGCATTTGTCTTGGCACCCTTCTTATGTAATGGGTGAATCAATGCTGTCTTCCATTCCTCCGGAATCTTCTCTGTATTCCAAATCTCTTCAAACAGTGCCTCGAAATTATTTATTAAGTTTTCTCCTGCGTATTTCAGTAGTTCCGCGACTAACGAATCTTTACCAGATGCTTTATTGTTTTTCAATCCTTTCAAGATCTCTTTAATTTCTTCTTTATTAGGTGGTTCAGAGTCTGGTAGCTTATTCTTAGGCTTCTCAAATGTCAAGGTTTCATCAGGTCTTTTGCAGCTTAGCAGCGTTTCAAAGTAGTTCGCTAGGTGTTGGCAATTTTGTTCCACGCTGGTGATCAGATTTCCTTTTTCATCTTTGAAGCAGAGTGTCGGTGGTTTATATCTTGTTATTGTAGTTCTGAATGTTTGAAAGAAATTGCGTGTATTGTTCTTAGAAAATTCATCTTGTATTTTCTGTATTTGTTGTGTGTCATATTTCCTTCGTTCACTTTTAATGATTTTCGTCGTTTCACGTCTTTGCGTTTTGAACTGCTCCCAGTCAGTTGGCCTTTTGGTTGAGTTGTATTTCTCCCAAGTTCTGGCTCTTTTCTGTAGTGCTTTCTCACAGACCTCATTCATTACGGAATATATATTTTAAAAGTACATAATATGCGCTATAAAATAACTTACACAAAATCAAGCAAACAAATTTTTTGAGATGACAGTACATAAAATGATTTTTTATATTAGAAAATAAAAAGCATCCTAAAAGAAGGAAAAGCAAGATTTAAGTGTTGAAACAAACAGTGCAATATGAGTGTGTAAGAGAGCTTTTCTTTGTCAGAAGGACGTTTTGTTTACGTTTATGATCATTTGCGTAGAGGCGTCGACGCGTCTCAGACAAGGCGACACTGCACGCCGCTGCGGACGAATGGAGCATTTACGTTGGACGAGGACTCTCAGTGTGCAGGTGGGCCGTGACAAGTCAGTAGGTAGTTTCTAGGAATACCGGGCGCGAATTCCACAAATATTTGTATGGGTGTAAATTTCACTGGGCGCAGTTTTCATACATCCGCTTCATTCAGCTCTCCATGCTAGTCTGCTCTGTGTAAATTTATTCATCTCTGCAGGCTACATCCATGTGAAGCTGTTTGTTGTATTCACGTCATGGACTCCTCCTTACCCCACTCATCCTTCTATTAGTAAACTAACTATTCGTCAGGATGTGTGCTTTCAACCTGTTCTTCATTTCACTCAGTTTTTATCACAAAACTCTTTCCTCTTCTTGTAGTTTCTATATTGCTGCAACTTGGTGAATTCAGCTACTAAATATTTTATTACAGAGAATGAACACTATCATTTACTATATTGTCTCCATCCACTTGCTCTTATGATTTTTTGTTTATTATCTATCAATTTCGATGCTATATTGTTTCATTTTCAAGCTCCTTTACTATACGACCGATATACAGATGCAAGTAAATGCAGGTAATAAGTCCAGCATCCTTTGCTGACGTTGCTATGCGACTGGCAAGCTCACCTAAAATGACAGGTCAGTCCTTCTAAAGCAATGATACAATGTACAAAGGGCGTTCAAAAAGTTTTGCACAGTCGCCTCTATTTTTTTTTTTTTTTTTTTTTTTTTGCAAGAGGAGAATTAAAATTTTTTTGAACTTACTTGGAATATTTAGCTATACATTGAGCCTACTCAGTGTAGCCTCCATCAGCTGTGACGCATCTGGACCAACGTTCTTTCCGTGATGGAAATGCACTTTGGTAAAATTTTGCGGACTGATCGCTTGAAACAGGAAATAAGATCGTTCTCACTATCAAATGTTTTACCGCGCAGGTGGGCCTTCAGACGACCAAAGAGGTAAAAATCAGACAGAGCCAAGTCCTGACTGTAGGGAAGATGAGGAACAATTTTCCAACCTATTTTTCTGATTTTCTCCTGCGTCATAAGGGCTGTATGGGGTTTGGCATTGTCATGGTGTAGTCTGATGAGCTGACCCTGAAGTTGTGGTCTGTGGGTCTTGATGGCACGTCGCAGCTTGTCCAATGACAAACAGTATCAGTCCCAGTTAATTGTGGAGCCAGGTTCCAAAAAGTCAATGAAAATGACACCACAGTGATCCCAGAAGAAGGAGGCCATCACCTTTCGGCCTGTTGTTCGTGAAAGTCTTGGTTTCTTCTTCTGAGGGGAACCTGGATGATGCCCCTCCGTGGATTGGATTTTGCTCCCAGGTTTGGACAAAAACAACCGTGTTTCATCCTGGCTAATGACACCGTCAGAACACTGTTTCCACTCTTCAGTAAAGGTCTTCACGAAACCCTCTCACACATTCTTCCTCATCGTTTTCATCTCTCTTGTCAATAATGTAGGCACCCACTGTGCACAGATTTTTCTGTACGCTAGTGCCTGTACCAATGATACCACACTACCCAATGACAAACGAGTCATTTCAGCAAGCTGTCATGTCGTCACAAATCTGTCATTTTGGATGATTTGATCAATGGTCTCCTTATTTACATCACTCACTTCCGTCGATGGTCTACCGCATCGTTGATTGTCCAGTAGATAGAAATCATCTTCTTTAAACCTCTGCAACCACCACTGGATACTGCCGCGGTCCACTGTGTCCTCCCCATAAACAGGGAACAACTTCCTGTAAGTCGATGTGGCAGAGTCATCGGCGGTGTTGATGAGGAACTCCATCACCGACCGTAGTCGCAACCTGACATCTACTTCACGGTCCATTATGGCTCACCTATAAATAAAAGAAAATACTTTTATATACAGACTTATAGCTAAATGTTCCAAGTATGTTCACAAAAAATATAAAAAAATTAGAGACGACTGTGCAAAACTTTTTGAACGCCCTTTGTAAGAATGGGCAACATGAGACGTGCCGGCGACGTATTGAACCCCACGCAATTAGTATACCTGTGATGTGTATTACCATCCAGATTTATGTGATGCTAAGCATAGGAGTACAGATAAGAAAACTGGATGTAGAGTACTGGCTCAGATGTCAGTAGAAATATGGAATACTTTTGAAAATGGAAAAGAGATATCAGATACAATACACACAGTACAATACACACGTACTCAAAATATGCAACAGACTACAATGCAACAGTGCGACCCTAACTCAAGAGCGCATTGTCTCAGGCAGCCATTTGCTATAATGTGTCGACGAACTATTGCGTCACAGCTTCCGCTTATGCACCAGATCCCCCTGCTGGTATGTGATGAGCTGATTACGGAAACCAAGGATACTACACTATGCAGGATACATGACATTTGCAGCAGCCACACCGCAACAAATCCATTTTGGTACGTATAACTACAGCCTGTCTGACCACGCTGTTCGTCGAATCGGGGAGTCATCGAGTGGGTATCTACTACAGTGTTGGCTTCTACGATGAGACAGCTTACGCTCCACCATCTTGAATCAGCAGTTGTCTTGTGACAGCCAGAGCGAGAGCACCAGCAGCAGCGAGTACTGTTTGTATAAAGCGTTTATTTTGCATTTTGTTTACGACCTTCCACTAAGGAAGGGATTCTATTTGTGTTTATCTGCTCTGCATAGTAACTAACAGTTCTTGATAAAACCTTACGTAGTTTTCGTGTTAGATTTCTTAGTGTTTTCTTGATCGTTTAGAACAGAAAGCGCCCTAAAACCGTCTTTTGTTTGTTTCGCGGCCGTTAGCCACTAGTCACTTGAATCAGCAGTTGTCTTGTGACAGCCAGAGCGAGAGCACCAGCAGCAGCGAGTACTGTTTGTATAAAGCGTTTTTGTACTTATTTGCTGCGCTTAGCTTTTAAATAGTTTTTCTGGGAAAACCTAGCGTAGTTTTCGCGTCTCGTATTTCAGTGAGTGTTTCTTGATTATCAGAGTAGCTCATCAGAAGATTATCTTGGGAATTTGTCATCGTATAGAGTAGGGTAAACATAGTCATGTGTAGGGACTGTGGTTGTTGTGAGCGGACGCAAGGAGAATTGGCCACTCTTCGGGGGCAGGTGGAGGCTTTGTCTGTTAGGCTCATCGAGCTCGAGGCGCAGGCGTCGGCTCGTAGTGGCGTTGGGGCAACTGTGGTGAGACCTATGCCTACTTCGGTGGCCTTGGAGTCACATGGAACCCCTGATGTCGCTGCGTCTTCCGGCAGTGAGCATCTTACCGGTCAGCCATCACTCCAGGGTGAATGGCGGACAGTGGTGGGCTCGCGCGTGCCTGGCCGAAAGGCGAAGGTGGGATCTGGCCGCGTGGCAGCTGCCTTACCCCTTTCCAACAGGTACGGGGTGCTTCCTAGTGGTGATGACATCGTATCCGAGCCACCACAGGATGCCTCGCCTGTTGGGCCAGTGGCCGATTCTCCGGCAAGGTCCCGACAGTCACAGAGGGCGGGCCTATTAGTTATAGGGAACTCCAACGTTAGGCGGGTTATGGAGCCCCTCAGGAAAATAGCGTGTAGGTCGGGGAAGAATGCCAGTGTGCACTCGGTGTGCTTGCCGGGGGGTCTCGTCCGTAATGTGGAGGAGGCCCTTCCGGCAGCTATTGAACGCACTGGGTGTGACCGGCTGCAGATAGTAGCACATGTCGGAACGAATGACGCCTGCCGCTTGGGTTCTGAGGCCATCCTTGGTTCCTTCCGGCGGCTGGCTGATTTGGTGAAGACAACCAGCATCGCACGCGGAGTGCAAGCTGAGCTTAATATCTGCAGCATAGTGCCCAGAGTCGATCGCGGTCCTCTGGTTTGGAGCCGTGTGGAGGGTCTAAACCAGAGGCTCAGACGACTCTGCGACTATAATGGTTGCAAATTCATCGACCTCCGTTATTGGGTGGAGAACTGTAGGGCCCCCCTAGACAGGTCAGGCGTGCACTACACACCGGAAGCAGCTACTAGGGTAGCAGAGTACGTGTGGCGTGCACACGGGGGTTTTTTAGGTTAGAGGGACCCCCCCTTGGGCGAAACGATAAAATACCTGACGGCTTACCAGAGAGGACATTATCATCGTTGATAAAGAACGTCCGTCCTCAGAGACCAAAAACAGGAAAAGTTAACGTAATATTGGTAAACTGCAGGAGTATCCAGGGCAAGGTTCCTGAATTAGTATCTCTTATTGAAGGAAATAGTGCGCATATAGTATTAGGAACGGAAAGTTGGTTAAAACCGGAAGTGAACAGTAACGAAATCCTAGACACAGAATGGAATATATACCGCAAGGATAGGATAAACGCCAATGGTGGAGGAGTATTTATAGCAGTAAAGAATTCAATAATATCCAGTGAAGTTATTAGCGAATGCGAATGTGAAATAATCTGGGTTAAGCTAAGTATCAAAGATGGGTCAGATATGATAGTCGGATGCTTCTATAGACCACCTGCATCAGCAACCGTAGTAGTTGAGCGCCTCAGAGAGAACCTGCAGAACGTCGTGAAGAAGTTTCGTGATCATACTATTGTAATAGGGGGAGACTTCAATCTACCAGGTATAGAATGGGATAGTCACACAATCAGAACTGGAGCCAGGGACAGAGACTCTTGTGACATTATCCTGACTGCCTTGTCCGAGAATTACTTCGAGCAGATAGTTAGAGAACCAACTCGTGAAGCTAACGTTTTAGACCTCATAGCAACAAATAGACCGGAACTTTTCGACTCCGTGAATGTAGAAGAGGGTATCAGTGATCATAAGTCAGTGGTTGCATCAATGACTACAAGTGTAATAAGAAATGCCAAGAAAGGAAGGAAAATATATTTGCTTAACAAGAGTGATAGGGCACAAATCGCAGAATATCTGAGTGACCACCATCAAACGTTCATTTCTGAGGAAGAGGATGTGGAACAAAAATGGAAAAAATTCAGAAACATCGTCCAGTACGCCTTAGATAAGTTCGTACCGACTAAGGTCCAAAGCGAAGGGAAAGATCCACCGTGGTATAACAATCATGTACGAAAGGTACTACGGAAACAAAGAAAGCTTCATCATAGGTTTAAGAGTAGTCGAATCATAGCTGATAAGGAAATGCTGAACGAAGCGAAAAAGAGCGTAAAGAGAGCAATGAGAGAAGCATTCAACGAATTCGAACATAAAACATTGGCAAACAATCTAAACAAGAACCCTAAAAAGTTTTGGTCATATGTAAAATCGGTAAGCGGATCTAAATCCCCTATTCAGTCACTCGTTGACCACGATGGCACCGAAACAGAGGACGACCGAAGAAAGGCAGAAATACTGAATTCAGTGTTCCGAAACTGTTTCACTGCGGAAAATCGTAACACGGTCCCTGACTTCAGCCGTCGCACGGACGCCAAAATGGAAAATATTGAAATAAACGATATCGGAATTGAAAAACAACTGCTATCACTTAGTAGCGGAGAAGCATCCGGACCAGACGAGATACCCTTAAGATTCTACAGTGATTATGCTAAAGAACTTGCCCCCTTTCTATCAGCAATTTATCGTAGATCGCTGGAAGAACGTAAAGTACCTAGCGACTGGAAGAAAGCGCAGGTCGTTCCCATTTTCAAGAAGGGTCATAAATCAGATGCGAATAATTATAGACCTATTTCGCTTACGTCAATCTGTTGTAGAATAATGGAACATGTTTTGTGTTCTCGTATTATGACGTTCTTAGATAATACAAATCTCCTTCATCATAACCAACATGCATTCCGCAAACAGAGATCATGTGAAACTCAGCTCGCCCTATTTGCCCAAGAAATTCACAGTGCCGTAGACACTGGCGAGCAGATTGATGCCGTATTCCTGGACTTCAGGAAGGCATTTGATACGGTTCCGCACTTACGTTTAGTGAAAAAAATACGAGCTTACGGAATATCGGACCAGGTTTGTGATTGGATTCAGGATTTCCTAGAAGAAAGAACACAACATGTCATTCTTAACGGTTCAAAATCTGCAGATGTAGAGGTAATTTCGGGAGTACCGCAAGGAAGCGTGATAGGACCTTTATTGTTTACAATATACATAAATGACTTAGTTGACAACATCGGTAGCTCCGTGAGGCTATTTGCAGATGACACGGTTGTCTACAAGAAAGTAGCAACATCAGAAGACTCGTACGTACTCCAGGAAGACCTGCAGAGGATTAATGCATGGTCGACAGCTGGCAGCTTTCCCTAAACGTAGATAAATGTAATATAATGCGCATACATAGGGGCAGAAATCCATTCCAGTACGATTATGCCATAGGTGGTAAATCATTGGAAGCGGTAACGACCGTAAAATACTTAGGAGTTACTATCCGGAGCGATCTGAAGTGGAATGATCACATAAAACAAATAGTGGGAAAAGCAGGCGCCATGTTGAGATTCATAGGAAGAATTCTAAGAAAATGTGACTCATCGACGAAAGAAGTAGCTTACAAAACGCTTGTTCGTCCGATTCTTGAGTATTGCTCATCAGTATGGGACCCTTACCAGGTTGGATTAATAGAAGAGATAGACATGATCCAGCGAAAAGCAGCGCGGTTCGTCATGGGGACATTTAGTCAGCGCGAGAGCGTTACGGAGATGCTGAACAAGCTCCAGTGGCGGACACTTCAAGAAAGGCGTTACGCAATACGGAGAGGTTTATTATCGAAATTACGAGAGAGCACATTCCGGGAAGAGATGGGCAACATATTACTACCGCCCACATATATCTCGCGTAATGATCACAACGAAAAGATCCGAGAAATTAGAGCAAATACGGAGACTTACAAGCAGTCGTTCTTCCCACGCACAAGGGGGAAGGAGACCAGACAGCGAGGTCATCGGTTCCATCGGATTAGGGAAGGATGGGAAAGGAAGTCGGCCGTGCCCTTTCAAAGGAACCATCCGGGTATTTGCCTGGAGCGATTTAGGGAAATCACGGATACTTAAATTAGGATGACCGGGCGCGGGTTTGAACCGTCGTCTTACCGAGTGCGAGTCCAGTGTGCTAACCACTGCGCCACCTCGATCGGTCTTGCGACGTGTTCTGGTTACTAAGTGTTACCGAAGCAGCTACAGGCGAAATGTTATTCCTCCTAAATGACGCTCTCTAAATAGCTTTCCAGAATATACATTCAAAATTGCTTTCTTTTATCATTTAAGTAATTACTTAAAATCAAATACCTCAATATGTCAATCGAAGCAGTTGTCGTTGTAACAGTGTTGTGGTCACATTAAGTTTTTCGATAATGCCGATTCAATAAGTCAGCAATATTCGATTTAACTATTTAATTTTACACGTTTAGGTAAATGAGACTTGACAAGATCTCGATTAAACAAGGAAATGTCGAACATAAAGACAAAGAGTAAAAATAAGAGCGATGAGATGTGTCTGCAATCCAAAGGACAAAAATAAAATACACTTTGCATCTCAATCCGAAGTCGATGCTTCCCACAGTGTGACTATATAAAAACAAAAACTTTATCTCATGTAACTCTGACAGCGTTTTTTGCGATTAGTAACTGATCATGATTTCCATAATTAAAGTTACTGTGAACATGAGCTATCTACAAGGCACGGACGTTTTGACTAATTTCTGCATATGCTTACAATTTGTCAGTGACATTATAGACGTGTTTACAGAATTTTCAGTAACAATATATTCCTCCGAAATTTCATACAGGGTGTTTCAAAAATGACCGGTATATTTGAAACGGCAATACAAACTAAACGAGCAGCGATAGAAATACACCGTTTGTTGCAATATGCTTGGGACAACAGTACATTTTCAGGCAGACAAACTTTCGAAATTACAGTAGTTACAATTGTCAACAACAGATGGCGCTGCGGTCTGGGAAACTCTATAGTACGATATTTTCCACATATCCACCATGCGTAGCAATAATATGGCGTAGTCTCTGAATGAAATTACCCGAAACCTTTGACAACGTGTCTGGCGGAATGGCTTCACATGCAGATGAGATGTACTGCTTCAGATGTTCAATTGTTTCTGGATTCTGGCGGTACACCTGGTCTTTCAAGTGTCCCCACAGAAAGAAGTCACAGGGGTTCATGTCTGGCGAATAGGGAGGCCAATCCACGCCGCCTCCTGTATGTTTCGGATAGCCCAAAGCAATCAAATGATCATCGAAATATTCATTCAGCAAATTAAAGACGTCGGCCGTGCGATGTGGCCGGGCACCATCTTGCATAAACCACGAGGTGTTCGCAGTGTCGTCTAAGGCAGTTTGTACCACCACAAATTCACGAAGAATGTCCAGATAGCGTGATGCAGTAATCGTTTCGGATCTGAAAAATGGGCCGATGATTTCTTTGGAAGAAATTGCGGCCCAGACCAGTACTTTTTGAGGATGCAGGGACGATGGGGCTGCAACATGGGGCTTTTCGGTTCCCCATATGCGCCAGTTCTGTTTATTGACGAAGCCGTCCAGGTAAAAATAAGCTTCGTCAGTAAACCAAATGCTGCCCACATGCATATCGCCGTCATCAATCCTGTGCACTATATCGTTAGCGAATGTCTCTCGTGCAGCAATGGTAGCGGCGCTGAGGGGTTGCCGCGTTTGAATTTTGTACGGATAGAGGTGTAAACTCTGGCGCATGAGACGATACGTGGACGTTGGCGTCATTTGGACCGCAGCTGCAACACGGCGAACGGAAACCCGAGGCCGCTGTCGGATCACCCGCTGCACTAGCTGCGCGTTGCCCTCTGTGGTTGCCGTACACGGTCGCCCTACCTTTCCAGCACGTTCATCCGTCACGTTCCCAGTCCGTTGAAATTTTTCAAACAGATCCTTTATTGTATCGCTTTTCGGTCCTTTGGTTACATTAAACCTCCGTTGAAAACTTCGTCTTGTTGCAACAACACTGTGTTCTAGGCGGTGGAATTCCAACACCAGAAAAATCCTCTGTTCTAAGGAATAAACCATGTTATCTACAGCACACTTGCACGTTGTGAACAGCACACGATTACATCAGAAAGACGACGTACAGAATGGCGCACTCACAGACTGCGTTGTCTTCTATATCTTTCACATCATTTGCAGCGCCATCTGTTGTTGAAAATTGTGACTACTGTAATTTCGAAAGTTTGTCCGCCTGAAAATGTACTGTTGTCCCAAGCATATTGCAACAAACGGTGTATTTCTATTGCTGTTCGTTTAGTGTTTATTGCCGTTTCAAATATACCGGTCATTTTTGAAACTCCCTGTATATATAAACCGGAGAAGCGTATCATCGAAAAATTCTAAAGCTGCTAGGAAGCAGCATCTGGGCTGTTAACGTGCCTCGAAAGGTGACGCTAAGTTATTTTACATGACAGGCATTGTCGATTCCAGAGAACTCTGTGCTGATCCACCTTCCTCTCCCATCAAGCCCGTCATTTGACCGCCTCAAGGAGTACACTGATCAGCCAAAACATTATGACGACCAATCTTTGTAATGCAATGTATCACCAATTCTGCCTGTCACTGCTTCTACATTTCAAGTAATTCCCACAAACAACTGTCCGCTGATTTGTGTACCTAGTGATGGCGCTCGAATAGCGACCCACAGGATTCATATCAGGCGAATTTTGCGGCCACGACATTAACGTGATTTCACCATCAGGATCCTCGAACTATTGTAGCATGATTCTGGCTTCGGGACACGGACAGTTATTGTGTATATCAATGACCTTTCATCAGTAACATTACCAGATGCCAAGTTTGTTTTGTTTGCTGATGATACAAACATTGCAATAAATAGCAAATCAAGTGTAGTCTTAGAAAGATCAGCCAATAAAATATTTGTGGACATTAATCACTGGTTCCTAGCCAATTCTTTGTCACTAAACTTTGAAAAAACACACTACATGCGGTTCAGAACTTCTAAGGGGTGTCCCAAGAGTATATGTCTAACATACGATGACAAGAAGATAGAAGAAGTGGACAGTGTTAAATTCTTGGGATTACAGCTTGATAATAAATTCAACTGGGAGGAGCACACCACAGAACTGCTGAAGCGTCTTAACAAATCTCTGTTTGCAATGCGAATTTTGTCTGACATAGGGGATATAAAAATGAAAAAGCTGGCATACTATGCTTACTTTCATTCCATAATGTCATGTGGGATTATTTTTTGGGGTAATTCATCAAGTCAAGCTAAAGTTTTCCGGATACAAAAACGTGCAGTAAGAATTATATGTGGTGTGAACTCAAGAACATCCTGCAGAAGACTGTTTAGGGAACTAGGGATACTAACTACAGCTTCCCAATGTATTTATTCCTTAATGAAATTTGTCATTAAAAATATATCACTTTTTCAAACCAACAGCTCAATTCATGGAATCAATACTAGAAATAAGAATAATCTTCACAAGGATTTAAAGTCACTTAGTCTTGTACAAAAAGGTGTGCATTATTCAGGAACACACATTTTCAATAACTTGCCAGCAGCCATAAAAAGCTTAACAACCAATGAAATTCAGTTTAAGAGAAGCCTAAAGGATTTATTGGTGGCCAACTCCTTCTACTCCATTGATGAATTTCTTAGTAAAACCAACTGATTTGTATATAAGTACAACGTAACGTCTGCACAATTTCAGTGCAGTAATGTGTTCACTGAAAATTTGTGTGTGTGTGTGTGTGTGTGTGTGTAAGTATAATCTAACTTCTGCACCATTTCAGTGCAGTAATGTGTTCATTGTAAATAAGTATTACAGTAGTTGTACAGGGCTATTACAAATGATTGAAGCGATTTCATAAATTCACTGTAGCTCCATTCATTGACATGTGGTCACGACACACTACAGATACGTAGAAAAACTCATGAAGTTTTGTTCGGCTGAAGCCGCACTTCAGGTTTCTGCCGCCAGAGCGCTCGAGAGCGTAGTGAGACAAAATGGCGACAGGAGCCGAGAAAGCGTATGTCGTGCTTGAAACGCACTCACATCAGTCAGTCATAACAGTGCAACGACACTTCAGGACGAAGTTCAAGAAAGATCCACCAACTGCTAACTCCATTCGGCGATTGTATGCGCAGTTTAAAGCTTCTGGATGCCTCTGTAAGGGGAAATCAACGGGTCGGCCTGCAGTGAGCGAAGAAACGGTTGAACACGTGTATCTTGACATGCTGGAAAATTGGCTCATGCCACAACTGGAGACCGACAGCGCCGACTTCATCTTTCAACAGGATGGTGCTCCACCGCACTTCCATCATGATGTTCGGCATTTCTTAAACAGGAGATTGGAAAACCGATGGATCGGTCGTGGTGGAGATCATGATCAGCAATTCATGTCATGGCCTCCACGCTCTCCGACTTAACCCCATGCGATTTCTTTCTGTGGGGTTATGTGAAATATTCAGTGTTTAAACCTCCTCTACCAAGAAACGTGCCTGAACTGCGAGCTCGCATCAACGATGCTTTCGAACTCATTGAAGGGGACATGCTACGCCGAGTGTGGGAGGAACTTGATTATCGGCTTGATGTCTGCCGAATCACTAAAGGGGCACATATCGAACATTTGTGAATGCCTAAAAAAAACCTTTTTGAGTTTTTGTATGTGTGTGCAAAGCATTGTGAAAATATCTCAAATAATAAAGTTATTTTAGAGCTGTGAAATCGCGTCAATCATTTATAATAACCCTGTATTACATGTTTATTACCTTATAAATAAATAAAACTCTTTTTAATTTTAAATTCAGTGTATTAGTATTTGTAAAATGACTCTTACTGTTCATTAAAAAATGACGATCATTCCACTTGGGACCTGTGGAATGGTACATTAGCTTATTTGTTTTAGTTGTAAATATTTGTCATGTATTGTTGTTTTTCTGACATGTTCTACATCCTGGAGGACCTCCTCACTACGGATCAATTGGAATGAAAGTAAATCTAATCTAATCTAATCTGGGGGATGTTGGATTTGTGTCTGCCTTGGCCACGATAATGCGTTGACTATGGTATTCACAGCAGCTTACCGGAATTCGTACTTTCTTTTTCATGATTGGGTCCACTCCAGCAATATCGTGTTTGATTTTGTATTTGTAGCTACTAGGCAGACCAAATAAAAAGTGGATCGATGGAAGCCATGATGACTTGTTGCGTATCGGGATGGTGTGATTGGAGGTATAAGGCAGGAAACAGAACCCAGTCAAAGCCGCACGCCGTCCTCTGGATCTGATCGCGAAAAGAAAAGTAAAGTAAGTATTTATAGCCTTGTACTCACCTGTTCAGAGGTCCTGTTGCTCCTGCCATCGAAGTTCACTAATTTCCATTACATCTTACTTCAACTTATCTATTCCCTTTTTCAAAATATGCCGTCGTACCTACCCGATTAAGGGAGCTAACATTCCTCACTTCGATCCGTAGAATGGAAGTTTTGCTTTTCCTAATGACGACATCGTCCTGAGTAGTCCATGCGCGGGAGTCTGAATGGGAGACTATTTTGCCTCCGGATTATTTTACCCAAGAGGATGGCACCATTATTTAACCACGTGGTAGAGCTTCGTGCACTTTGGAAAAATAACAGCTGTAGTTTCCCCTTGGTTTCAGTCGTACACAGTGCCAGCATAGCAAGGTGATGTTGGCAAGACCAGCTCAGTCAATCACCCAGACTGTTGCCTCTGCAACTACTGAAAAGGTTGCTGTCATTCTTCAGGAACCACATGTTTGTCTGCCCTTTCCACAAATACCCCTCCGTTGTGGTTGCATCTGTAGTAAGGCTGTCTGTATCTTTGAGGCGCACAAGACCTGTCAAGGTCCGTGGTTCATGCGGTGAGCAAAAACGAGATGGCTATTTTAATTTAGTAACTTGTGTCGACTTGCTAAAATAAACGGGGTGTCTCGAAATACCTTGGCTTGGACTACGTTATTCATTAAGCTATTTACCCATTTATATTTACCTTTAACGAGGAGAAGACAGAGAGAATATCTACATCTACATTTATACTCCGCAAGCCACCCAACGGTGTGTGGCTGAGGGCACTTTTCGTGCCATTGTCATTCCTGTTCCAGTCGCGTATGGTTCGCGGGAAGAACGACTGTCTGAAAGCCTCCGTGCGCGCTCTAATCTCTCTAATTTTACATTCGTGATCTCCTCGGGAGGTATAAGTAGGGGGAAGCAATATATTCGATACCTCATCCAGAAACGCACCCTCTCGAAACCTGGACAGCAAGCTACACCGCGATGCAGAGCGCCTCTCTTGCAGAGTCTGCCACTTGAGTTTGTTAAACATCTCCGTAACGCTATCACGGTTACCAAATAACCCTGTGACGAAACGCGCCGCTCTTCTTTGGATCTTCTCTATCTCCTCCGTCAACCCGATCTGGTACGGATCCCACACTGATGCGCAATACTCAAGTATAGGTCGAACGAGTGTTTTGTAAGCCACCTCCTTTGTTGATGGACTACATTTTCTAAGGACTCTCCCAATGAATCTCAACCTGGTACCCGCCTTACCAACAATTAATTTTATATGATCATTCCACTTCAAATCGTTCCGCACGCATACTCCCAGATATTTTACAGAAGTAACTGCTACCAGTGTTTGTTCTGCTATCATATAATCATACAACAAAGGGTCCTTCTTTCTATGTATTCGCAATACATTACATTTGTCTATGTTAAGGGTCAGTTGCCACTCCCTGCACCAAGTGCCTATCCGCTGCAGATCTTCCTGCATTTCGCTACAATTTTCTAATGCTGCAACTTCTCTGTATAACACAGCATCATCCGCGAAAAGCCGCATGGAACTTCCGACACTATCTACTAGGTCATTTATATGTATTGTGAAAAGTAATGGTCCCATAACACTCCCCTGTGGCACGCCAGAGGTTACTTTAACGTCTGTAGACGTCTCTCCGTTGATAACAACATGCTGTGTTCTGTTTGCTAAAAATTCTTCAATCCAGCCACACAGCTGGTCTGATATTCCGTAGGCACTTACTTTGTTTATCAGGCGACAGTGCGGAACTGTATCGAACGCCTTCCGGAAGTCAAGGAAAATAGCATCTACCTGGGAGCCTGTATCTAATATTTTCTGGGTCTCATGAACAAATAAAGCGAGTTGGGTCTCGCACGATCGCTGTTTCCGGAATCCATGTTGATTCCTACATAGTAGATTCTGGGTTTCCAAAAACGACATGATACTCGAGCAAAAAACATTGAGACAAAGCAACCAAAAGATTTCTTCCGTAAGTCACAGCAGCAAAAGTTATATGACATTCTCTTCGCCTTAGTGTCAGTGTTTTAGCTCCATACTAAACACTTCACTAATCTTTTCCTTAACTGTTTATGTAATGGACCACAGAAAATATTACTCGTTAACTCGATCTATTTTCATGAACTTTTAGTTATTCTACTCTAAGGACAGACATGGTCGATGGCGACCCCCCGCCTGTTACAGAGAGAATGTAAGTAACTGGTAAATTAGAAATATTTGAATATGTACAATCCTGGAAATTGAAATAAGAACACCGTGAATTCATTGTCCCAGGAAGAGGAAACTTTATTGACACATTCCTGGGGTCAGATACATCACATGATCACACTGACAGAACCACAGGCACATAGACACAGGCAACAGAGCATGCACAATGTCGGCACTAGTACAGTGTATATCCACCTTTCGCAGCAATGCAGGCTGCTATTCTCCCATGGAGACGATTGTAGAGATGCTGGATGTAGTCCTGTGGAACGGCTTGCCATGCCATTTCCACCTGGCGCCTCAGTTGGACCAGCGTTCATGCTGGACGTGCAGACCGCGTGAGATGACGCTTCATCCAGTCCCAAACATGCTCAATGGGGGACAGATCCGGAGATCTTGCTGGCCAGGGTAGTTGACTTACACCTTCTAGAGCACGTTGGGTGGCACGGGATACATGCGGACGTGCATTGTCCTGTTGGAACAGCAAGTTTCCTTGCCGGTCTAGGAATGGTAGAACGATGGGTTCGATGACGGTTTGGATGTACCGTGCACTATTCAGTGTCCCCTCGACGATCACCAGTGGTGTACGGCCAGTGTAGGAGATCGCTCCCCACACCATGATGCCGGGTGTTGGCCCTGTGTGCCTCGGTCGTATGCAGTCCTGATTGTGGCGCTCACCTGCACGGCGCCAAACACGCATACGACCATCATTGGCACCAAGGCAGAAGCGACTCTCATCGCTGAAGACGACACGTCTCCATTCGTCCCTCCATTCACGCCTGTCGCGACACCACTGGAGGCGGGCTGCACGATGTTGGGGCGTGAGCGGAAGACGGCCTAACGGTGTGCGGGACCATAGCCCAGCTTCATGGAGACGGTTGCGAATGGTCCTCGCCGATACCCCAGGAGCAACAGTGTCCCTAATTTGCTGGGAAGTGGCGGTGCGGTCCCCTACGGCACTGCGTAGGATCCTACGGTCTTGGCGTGCATCCGTGCGTCGCTGCGGTCAGGTCCCAGGTCAACGGGCACGTGCATCTTCCGCCGACCACTGGCGACAACATCGATGTACTGTGGAGACCTCACGCCCCACGTGTTGAGCAATTCGGCGGTACGTCCACCCGGCCTCCCGCATGCCCACTATACGCTCTCGCTCAAAGTCCGTCAACTGCACATACGGTTCACGTCCACGCTGTTGCGGCATGCTACCAGTGTTAAAGACTGCGATGGAGCTCCGTATGCCACAGCAAACTGGCTGACACTGACGGCGGCGGTGCACAAATGCTGCGCAGCTAGCGCCATTCGACGGCCAACACCGCGGTTCCTGGTGTGTCCGCTGTGCCGTGCGTGTGATCATTGCTTGTACAGCCCTCTCGCAGAGTCCGGAGCAAGTATGGTGGGTCTGACACACCGGTGTCAATGTGTTCTTTTTTCCATTTCCAGGAGTGTAAATAGGGAGGGTACACAGCGTACTACATTTTCAGAATGGAGAGTAACCACCGTATCTGTTGAACAGGGATCAATATTGTGTTCTATAGCGTTCTTGTGCGGAGAGATTACAGCACTCCGTGGAACGTGACATGCTGGTTTCAAGAGAAAGGTAACACTTGGTTTGAGTGACTGCTGGAACAGATTTCTTTGTAACTCCTGAAACAAATTTAAGTGTTCGTGTTAAAACGTGTGTTAACTATAGCGCGATAACAACTGTGATCTTTTGGTTTCGTTGTGTTAAGACAGTAACGGAGTAACTGCAACATCTAAAAGCCTACAGTTCTACACAAGTGAACGGATTATGCCATTTTGTAGACTACATTAAGAAAATCCAGGGAGTGACACAGCGTACAACATTTTCAGAATGGGGAGTAACCACCGTATCTGTTCAACAGGGATGAGTATTCTGTTCTGTCGCGTTCTTGTTATATATAAACAATCATTCGTTGACCACCTAAGAAGGTGAAACAGTTATCTTTGCCGAAAATTGAAATATTGTTATCAAGTGTAACAGACAAACATAGTCATTAGGAAATGTAGGTAAAACTTTCTAGTAAATTATGGATCGGTTATCAGAAAATGGATTTTCACCCGCCGTAGATAACAAACATGCATGTATAAGCACTGACGATGAGCCAAAAGAGCTTGAAAAATATGTCGTGTTATTAACCAAATAAATAAATGGTAAAAGCAGTGACTGCTTGCAGTTTATTTAATTCAGTTTAAATGTAAAAACGTTGACTTACATTTCATATTTTCATTCTCTAAATTTTTGTGGCATCACATTGTGGGGCATTTCTTCATTGAGGAAGAAAGTGTTCGTTGCACAAACGTGCAGTAAGGATAACTTGCGGTGTCTACTCTAGACTCTATCGAAGATAGTTCTTTACTCAGTCTCGCATGCTGAAACAGTATCGCGGTACGTTTACTCCCATAGGAAGTTTGTTGTCAACAATCATTCGCTAGTCGAAAACAACAGTGACATTTATAAACATTATCTTAGGAGGAGAAATGACTTACACTACCTAACAATTAACCTCAGGGAGACGTAGAAAGGGCTGAGGTATCAAGCCCCAAAGCCAACTGACTAGTGATGCAAATCAAATTTGCCCAGCTTCTCCCTTTATTTCATAGAAAAATTTCTGAATGTGCGGTAGTGCCTGTGTGTGTGTGTGTGTGTGTTTTAAATTTAAGTTTAAATTATCACATGTGCAAGAAAACAAAAGTAAAAATTAAATAATGTAGTTAGCTTAAGATTAACATAAAAGACAAAAACGGAAACTGGCATGTTGCCGAAAAAGTATATTACATTGTAAACTAACCGAAGCATTACGCGACATACACGCAGGGATGAAAAACTCATGGGATGCCTCCAAATACTGTGTCGGACCTCCTCTTTCCCGTCGTAGTGCAGCAGCTGGGCGTGGCATGTACAGGGCTATTACAAATGATTGAAGCGATTTCATAAATTCACTGTAGCTCCATTCATTGACATATGGTCACGACACACTACAGATACGTAGAAGAACTCATAAAGTTTTGTTCGGCTGAAGCCGCACTTCAGTTTTCTGCCGCCAGAGCGCTCGAGAGCGCAGTGAGACAAAATGGCGACAGGAGCCGAGAAAGCGTATGTCGTGCTAGAAATGCACTCACATCAGTCAGTCATAACAGTGGAACGACACTTCAGGACGAAGTTCAACAAAGATCCACCAACTGCTAACTCCATTCGGCGATGGTGTGCGCAGTTTAAAGCTTCTGGATGCCTCTGTAAGGGGAAATCAACGGGTCGGCCTGCAGTGAGCGAAGAAACGGTTGAACGCGTGCGGCCAAGTTTCACGCGTAGCCCGCGGAAGTCGACGAATAAAGCAAGCAGGGAGCTAAACGTACCACAGCCGACGGTTTGGAAAATCTTACGGAAAAGGCTAAAGCAGAAGCCTTACCGTTTACAATTGCTACAAGCCCTGACACCCGATCGGTTGCAACAGCTCATGGAAGAGGATGCGTTCAGTGTGAAACTTGTTTTCAGTGATGAAGCAACATTTTTTCTTAATGGTGAAGTGAACAGACACAATGTGCGTATCTGGGCGGTAGAGAATCCTCACGCATTCGTGTAGCAAATTCGCAATTCACCAAAAGTTAACGTGTTTTGTGCAATCTCACGGTTTAAAGTTTACGGCCTCTTTTTCTTCTGCGAAAAAAACGTTACAGGACACGTGTAGCTGGACATGCTGGAAAATTGGCTCATGCCACAACTAGAGACCGACAGCGCCGACTTCATCTTTCAACAGGATGGTGCTCCACCGCACTTCCATCATGATGTTCGGCATTTCTTAAACAGGAGATTGGAAAACCGATGGATCGGTCGTAGTGGAGATCATGATCAGCAATTAACCCCATGCGATTTCTTTCTGTGGGGTTATGTGAAATATTCAGTGTTTAAACCTCCTCTACCAAGAAACGTGCCAGAACTGCGAGCTCGCATCAACGATGCTGTCGAACTCATTGATGGGGACATGCTGCGCCGAGTGTGGGAGGATCTTCATTATCGGCTTGATGTCTGCCGAATCACTAAAGGGGCACATATCGAACATTTGTGAATGCCTAAAAAAACTTTTTGAGTTTTTGTATGTGTGTGCAAAGCATTGTGAAAATATTTCAAATAATAAAGTTATTGTAGAGCTGTGAAATCGCTTCAATCATTTGTAATAACCCTGTACTTAACATGTCGCTGGAAGTCCCCCTGCAGAAGTACTGAGCCATGCTGCTTCTATAGCCGCCCGCAATTGCGAAAGTGATGCTGGTGCAGAATTTTATGCACGAACTAACCTTTCCATAATGTCCCACAAATGTTCGATGGGATTCATCTCGGGCGACCTGGGTGGCCAAATCATTTCCTCGGATTGTCCAGAATGTACTGACATGGCGCATTGTCATCTGCAAAAATTCCATCGTTGTTTAGGAACATGAAGTCCATGAATGGGTGAATATGGTCTCCAAGTAGCCGACATTAACCGCTTGCAGTAAATGATCGGTTCAGTTGGACCAGAGGACCGTGTTAACACTGCCCACGCCATTGTTGAGCCACCACCAGTTTGCACAGCGCTTTGTTGAGAACTAGGGCCCACGGCTTAGCGAATTCTGCGTCACATTTGAACCCTACCATCAGCTCTTAAGGCCCATCCACACGTAACGATCTGTCTGCGCACATCACATCTGCGCAGACAGATCGTTGCATGTGGACAGAAGATTTGCACCAACCTGAGGTGTGTGCAAACCTGGAAGTTGGAGGTTTGAGCGAAACCTCTCAAATCTGTGGGTTCAAACCACATCTGCGCAGACAAGTTGGAGCGTGTGGACAGGAGATCGCCGCAAATCTGGCACGAAACAGCTGTTTGCTCAGTCTAGTGTTTGCATTTGTGCGCATAGGGCATTAAAATGGCTGATACTTGTCAGTGTTCTCGAGAGTTTGTAAATGAATTCATTGAAATATATGGAAACCACCCATGTTTGTGGAAGATTAAAAGTAAAGAATATAGTGACCGAGACAGAAAGACAGCAGCATACAATGCTCTAATTGAAAAATTGCGGGCAGTTGACGCCACGGCAAACAGAGAAACGGTAATAAAAAATTAAAAAAAATTCGTTGCGAACTGGCGAAATTATTTGTGGATGGATGTCGAAACTTATAATTATCTCTTAAAGCTTGTAACCCCTCATATTATGAGAAAAAATATTTGTATGAGAAGGGCAATGTCTCCTCATGAACGGCTGGCGGTAACATTAAGATTCCTAGCAACAGGAAGGAGCTACAAGGATTTGGAATTTTCAACTGCAATATCGAAACAAGCGTTGAGTAAAATATTACCCAACACATGTGAAGCTATTTACGCTGTCCTGAAGGATGAGTTCATGAAGGCAAGCTAAGTAAATTAAGTCTGTCAGCGAACTGGTTACCGAAAAGAGTTATCCAAAGTTCAGAAATCTAGAAGATCTGGTGTAAGAGTAGATCAAGTATACCAGCCAACGTTATGGTATTTTGATCTGCTTGGCTTTCTTAGTGATCAAGAAACGCCAAGACCAAGCAGGAGTACAACTGAAGATGAAATTGAAGTGTCAATGTGCCAGGAAATGGAACACGATTTAATGTAAAACAAAACAGGTTCGCCCTGCAACTCTCGCAGTAAATGTAGGTGAGAAAACTGCTTTCGCTTTAGCAACCATTGTCTACACCATTTTGACCGCTTTCTCTGTTTCCTGCGGTTGGTCTGAATGTTTTTTGCAACACAAATTGCGAACACAGACCACAACAGAACTTCCTCCATTTCCATATTTCAAAATAACTGAATTAAATTTTTGACGTTTACGGGGAGCGTAGTCGCTAGCCACGGATTTTTCATTTCTACACCGACAGATGGCGGGCGAGTAGTAGATTGGGGTTTGTGTCGTGTGAGCACACCACATTTGCAGCGATCTTTTGCATGTACAGACATCCGCGCCAATGTCTGCGCAGACAGATCGTTGCTTGTGGACCGGGCTTTACCTACTGAAATGGGGACTCATCTGACGAGACCACGGTCTTCCAGTCGTGTAGGGTCCAACCAGTACGGTGACGAAGCCAGGAGAGGCACTGCAGGCGATGTCGTGCTGTTTGCAAAGGCACTCGCGTCGGTCCCCTGCTGCCGTAGCCCATTAACGCTAAATTTCGCCGAACTGTCCTAACGGATTCGTTCGTCTTGCGTCCCACATTTGATTTCTGTGGTTATTTGGTACACTGTCACTTGTCTGTTAGCAATGACGTCTCTAAGCAAACGCCGCTGCTCTCTGTCGTTTAGTGAAAGCCATCGGCCACTGACTCCATTGTCCGTGGTGAGAGATAATGCCTGAAAATTGGTATTCTCGGCGCACATTTGACACTTGTACCGTCCCCAGTAGAACCATTACAAAAAATTAAAAGTGGTAGTTGAAAAAACATTTAATATTGGATTATACGTGAACATTTACCGCTCAGGCGATATGTAATTTTCTCTCGTGTGAATTATTATTATTATTATTAATATCATATAGAATTCTGTGCCTCATTTTCGAGTGCAAAGAATAAATAAGATGCACTCTGACAATAATGGACCACGTAGATGGAAAAGGAACCGTCTTTTGTCATCTTTTATCCGTTATCAATCTCTCTCTTGTCTTCGATGCGGGTACTCGGACATCTTGGCGAGCGCTGTTGAATGTAAGCATTGTTGTGCTTGTAATCAGATAATACATAGTTTCATGCTATTATTCACTTTTAATTGTAAGAGGTGAGCCCTATCTCATGTCCGCTTCCTTTGAATAGCAGTAATTCAAGTTATTTTCAGCCCAACAATTGCAGCCGCCGCTGCAGCCACAGCCGCCATTACGTGGCAATTTTAATTTATGAAATTATCGGAAGCGAATTATTCGCCCACTTCAACTATAATAACACATTTTTTCCACAGCCGCTGCAAAGGAAGACATAGCTTTAAGATTTTTATTTTCAGTTTAACAGCCGAGATCCAGAGCCACGACTCAGACTACAATGCATTACGAAATAAAATGGTAGGAAGTTATTCTCTAGCGAGTGTGTCAGACAAATGCAAATAATAATCAGAGATGTCATGTTTGAGCAGAAACGTTTAGCCGAGACAAGAACCTAAAAAAGTTTATTGCATTTTTCAACTTATATGCAACGTTTTATAATATCAGTGTGTCTTACAATTATTAACGTGATTAATGATTTTGCTAAGGATTAACTTTCATTGAACAAATCGTCTTACAAAAAAACGATTTAATTCAAACCAAATAAAAAGCCAAAATTAAACTAATAACCAAATTAGCAATTACTTTTGAGAAAACCCCGCCGCGTAATAACGATATTCACATAAAAAGAAAGAGAAAAATATTTTATATCATCACGAATCACGCGAGACGCCGTGGGTCTCTGAATATTGAATTCTCTACCGATGTCCGAAGTGGAATGTCCAACACGTTCAGCTCCAACTACCAGTCCGCGTTCGAAGCCTGTTAATTTTGGTCGTGCGGCCGTTATCACTTCGGAAATCTTTTCACATGACTCACCTGAATACGCAGTCCACTGCCCCTTTATACCCTGCGTACCCGATGCTGCTGCCATCTGTACAACATATGTACATATCGCTATCCTATGATTTTTGTCACTTTAGTAAAAATAATTACAGTGCCAGTGCTAGTGGACGCCCCGTAAAGTGGACAGCTGTGGGTTAGTAAAGAGAATATGAGGTGCAGTAGCAGACAATGGATAGTGTCGGGATTGATTAATGGGCCCGTTGGTAGCCCCTTGTCGCCGCACGGGACGGCTTGCAATTTGGTCAGGGCTGTGCGGGCAGCCGCTGTTTCGAGCCTCATAAATTGTTACGGTTACTTTTGGGTATCACATCCCTCGGGTGCAACAGAATTTGATGAATCACCCAGTTGCAATATTAGTCCGCCTACCCTGGAGAGTAATATGCAATTCGCCGTTCGCTTCCACTGGATTAGCCATGACAGAGACGTATCACGCGAATTATGGAAGTGTGGTCCGCCATCGACCGGCAGTGACAACAGCCTACTGAAAACAAGTTTGTGCCTGCCAGTATATGACGACCGTTAAGAGAAAGAGGACGAAACAGTCATTCTTTAAATGTTCTCGCAACTATCACAGTACGAGGCAGGCTGTTATAGACGAAGAAAGGACAACTGTGGTTTAATCTTTAAAAACTGACGAGACGATTACAAAAGGCGGATTGGAAGGAAATCGGTCACGTTCTTTTCAGTGGAACCATACATCTTGTTCAAGAATAAATACACTGAAGCGCGAAAGGCACTGGTATAGGCAGGCGTATTTAAATACATAGATATGTAAACGGGCAGAGCACGGCGCTGCTGTCGCAAACGCCTATACAGGGTGTTACAAAAAGGTACGGCCAAACTTTTAGGAAACATTCCTCACACACAAGGAAAGAAAATATGTTATGTGGACATGTGTCCGGAAACACTTACTTTCCATGTTAGAGCTCATTTTATTGCTTCTCTTCAAATCACATTAATCATGGAATGGAAACACACAGCAACAGAACGTACCAGCGTGACTTCAAACACTTTGTTACAGGCCATGTCTAAACATTCTGCGTGTTGTCTGTTTGTTCTATATCGTGTCTCCCTACCACTTTCGCGCAACAACGCTCTGAGCGTGTTTTTTAGGGAATTGACTAATTTGAACCTGGGACCTGTTGCTGGTAAGGAGACGCCAGACCACAAATGACATGCAGAATTCAGAAGAGTTCAGTGAGGCTAGCGATGATATAACCAAATACTTAATGAATTCAGCGTCAGCTCCACTGCACTCCCTGTAAAAGAATCTTAATACTAACTAAATTTAGTGGAAGGGGTTCAAGGTTTTCCTATTTTTAATTAGCTGGTAAAATAACGTCGAAAAAGCAGTTAAGTTTACCATTGGAAATTTTATTCTACTCACAAAACATCGTTTATAAATTGCACTATTGATAAAAGGAAATGTTTTAATACAGGATGGTAAAAACCAACTGCGTTCAACAAAAATGTGAACGAATATTCCCTGAATGGGTTTCCAAGTTCTACAATGGATCGAAGGATGACCTATGCCATATCACATCTATAATCTAGGTTTAAATTAAGTTTCCCAAAAGAGAAAACTATCAAAATGGTCTACAGTGACCCTCAATTATCTTTAATTACTTATCTAACTTGTCGTAAATTACAGTGGCTGATGTGGCTTCTCAGTAACTATATAACAGAAAAATCATCGCGTTTCAGATTTTTACTTCAAGTGGCAAATATGAACACCACGAGCTTTAATTGACGATCGACACTAGTATTACGTAAAGGGGATGTAACAGATGAGACTTCTGCAGTTCTGAGTGAAGCCTTATGCGCTCAAAAATGCGGCATCGCGTGCGTTCATTACCTTGTCGGTGTTCGTCAGGGGGCGGCGGCCAGCGCAGCTCCGTCAAGCTCGCCCTCTCGGAAGCAACTCTCTAGCAACTCTCTCCTATCTTCTCCTTACTATAATTTACCGAAGTTGGTTTAAAAAAAACTATCTGGCTGTGTTTTCATCTGACCAGTCAGGGTCTCAATGTTAACCTTAAGCTCCGCCTACAAAAATTCTGTCTATCCAATGAGAAACGTTATACTTTTCGTGGTGGGGCAATGTTTTTAAAGTTTGCAACGTAACAGAGACGCGAAAAAGTCTCACGCTAAAACTTGCAGCTGGTGTGGTCCTTTTAGCGTTATCGTAAGATCTATACTGTTCTTCTTGAGGGCTCTATCTTTTAACATTGGCTGGGGGGTGTTCCTAACGTAACAGAGTCGCGAAAAAGTCTCACGCTAAAACTTGCGGGTGGTGTGGTCCTAGCAGTTAGCTGGCGACGTGGGTGTCCGTCCGTCCCTTATCGTAGGGCCTTCCAGCTTAACACGGTTCTGCTCTCGGCTTCTCGTTTCTCCCCTCGGAACTGCGTCTGTCTCACGGTGGGAAGGTATGACATGCATTTAGGCATTCTTGTGTTAGTCTGTGGTATTCCATTTGCTCACTCGTTACTCGTATTACTTTGGTTAATTTAATGTCACGATTTATTCAGAGCTATGTGACATACTACTGGATTTGTTTATCATGTCAGGGTTTTCATGGAAGGTGTTGGATTTGCCTGACACCTTACAAATGTTCAGAACGTCCTCCGTTAGCGAGGATACATGCATCCTCCGTCGCACGGAATCCCTGATGCGCTGATGCAGCCCTGGAGAATGGCGTATTGTATCACAGCCGTCCACAATACGAGCACGAAGAGTCTCTACATTTGGTACCGGGGTTGCGTAGACAAGAGCTTTCAAATGCCCCCATAAATGAAAGTCAAGAGGGTTGAGGTCAGGAGAGCGTGGAGGCCACGGAATTGGTCCGCCTCTACCAATCCATCGGTCACCGAATCTGTTGTTGAGAAGCGTAAAAACACTTCGACTGAAATGTGCAGGAGCTCCATCGTGCATGAACCTCATGTTGTGTCGTACTTGTAAAGGCACATGTTCTAGCAGCACAGGTACGAGGTGCATTCAAGTTCTAAGGCCTCCGATTTTTTTCTAATTAACTACTCACCCGAAATCAATGAAACTGGCGTTACTTCTCGACGTAATCGCCCTGCAGACGTACACATTTTTCACAAGGCTGACACCATGATTCCATGGCAGCGGCGAAGGCTTCTTTAGGAGTCTGTTTTGACCACTGAAAAATCGCTGAGGCAATAGCAGCACGGCTGGTGAATGTGCGGCCACGGAGAGTGTCTTTCATTGTTGGAAAAAGCCAAAAGTCACTAGGAGCCAGGTCAGGTGAGTAGGGAGCATGAGGAATCACTTCAAAGTTGTTATCACGAAGAAGCTGTTGCGTAACGTTAGCTCGATGTGCCGGTGCGTTGTCTTGGTGAAACAGCACACGCGCAGCCCTTCCCGGACGTTTTTGTTGCAGTGCAGGAAGGAATTTGTTCTTCAAAACATTTTCGTAGGATACACCTGTTACCGTAGTGCCCTTTGGAACGCAATGGGTAAGGATTACGCCCTCGCTGTCCCAGAACATGGACACCATCATTTTTTCAGCACTGGCGGTTACCCGAAATTTTTTTAGGTGGCGGTGAATCTGTGTGCTTTCATTGAGCTGACTGGCGCTTTGTTTCTGGATTGAAAAATGGCATCCACGTCTCATCCATTGTCACAACCGACGAAAAGAAAATCCCATTCATGCTGTCGTTGCGCGTCAACATTGCTCGACAACATGCCACACGGGCAGCCGTGTGGTCGTCCGTCAGCATTCGTGGCACCCACCTGGATGACACTTTTCGCATTTTCAGGTCGTCATGCAGGATTGTGTGCACAGAACCCACAGAAATTCCAACTCTGGAGGCGATCTGTTCAACAGTCATTCGGCGATCCCCCAAAACAATTGTCTCCACTTTCTCGATCATGTCGTCAGACCGGCTTGTGCGAGCCCGAGGTTGTTTCGGTTTGTTGTCACACGATATTCTGCCTTCATTAAACTGTCGCACCCACGAACGCACTTTCGACACATCCATAACTCCATCACCACATGTCTCCTTCAACTGTCGATGAATTTCAATTGGTTTCACACCACGCAAATTCAAAAAACGAATGATTGCACGCTGTTCAAGTAAGGAAAACGTCGCCATTTTAAGTATTTAAAACAGTTCTCATTCTCGCCGCTGGCGGTAAAATTCCATCTGCTGTACGGTGCTGCCATCTCTGGGACGTATTGAAAATGAACGCGGTCTCATTTTAAAACAATGCGCATGTTTCTATGTCTTCCCAGTCGGGAGAAAAAAAATCGGAGGCCTTAGAACTTGAATGCACCTCGTACAGTATACCGTATGAAATCATGATAATTGAGGAAGTACAGTACTTACTGACGAAACTAAAATGGGCTCTAACATGGAAATTAAGCGTTTCCGGACACATGTCCACATAACATCTTTTCTTTATTTGTGTGTGAGGAATGTTTCCTGAAAGTTTGGCCGTACCTTTTTGTAACACCCTGTATAAGGCAACAAGTGTCTGGCGCAGTTGTTAGATCTGTTCCTGCTGCTACAATGGCAGGTTATCATGATTTAAGTGAGTTTTAACGTGGTGTTACAGTCGGTGCACGAGCGATGGAACACACAATCTTCGAAGTTGCGATGAGATCGCAAGAAGATCGATAATAGGCGCTGAATGAAGCGCGCCTGTCAGGAGAGAGGCCAGAGACAGACCGCAAGTGTTTAGATCGCCGCTGCGGACCGGAGGGCTCAGACAGTCACAGGGTCGGACAGTCCCACTGAGAGCCGCAGTCTCTAGTCACCCAGTCAGCGGCGGTTACAGGCCTAGTCAGTCGTTCAGTCAGCCGAGTCAGTCGCAACTGCAGTCAGCGCAGTTACTACCTCAGTTACTAGTTGGCGTCTATCAGTTCACGTCACCGGCTACCAGAGAGTAGCGTACACAGCGGGACTGGTACTTTACCAGCAGTGAGGATACCGTGGCCAAAGACACTGCTAGCTAGGGCATAGCCACCTATGATAAACTAACATACGCAAACAGCGACAAACGTCGGTAAGCCCCTGCATATCAGCAACACTGATTGACAACTACCAGCTGCTATTAGAGCCGACCAACAGGCCACAGCAGCAACACCGACGAGCTCGCCCACAGACGCACAAACAATCTGCCAACTTTCCCTGACACTGTGCTTCCGGTATATGACCTATCGGACACAAGATCGATAACAAACCTAACTGTTGCAGGTTGCTGACGCTGAACGAGAGCTATACACCAGCACCCAGCGCCAGCCGCCGAGCAGCACAAACGCATAACGTCAAGGTATCGACACGCATGATACCCACTACTAACAAAGCCTATCCTTGCACGACCTATCGCAGGCAGCAAGAGGTTTTTTTCCCTTGGCTCTTGCCTTGGCACTTTTTTTCTTCTGCCCTTCAAACTGCTACCCTTCGTCCGATTTCGACCAATCTATCTCCAGATGAGCGCGTATTAATGGTTAACCCTAACCAGACGTACGCAAACATCGCAGTACCCACATCCTGCGACACTTCACTTTAGTGAATACTAACCCTTATGCAGAGATGGCAGTAGACCTTTTGTGTTGGCCATCATGCCGGTGTGGGCGTGGAGGGGCTCCACCTCTTATTATTTACCGTGGACTATTACGGAAGAGCTCGTACCACAACAACTTGCTTAAAGACAAGTAGCTTCTTGTCCTTATGAATAAAGAACCCTGTTAATACATGTGTGCAGCTGTGTTATAGAAAGAGGATACCGGTCACCAAGCGACATCCTCTCCTTGCTTCCCCTGGTACAAGACTCTACAGTGTCAACGACGACACAAAACTATGGAATTGAGCCCCAAAATCCTGTTGCACAAATCTTATCGTTTTCCCTGTGTGCGACCACTGATGAGCCCATACTCTTGCCAGAACACGTTCTTCCACACAATAGGTACTTGTGTCCGCCATCTGAAAGTAACAAAAAAAAAACATATGGAGTATAAATATACATCATGACCAGAAAAGAGGAGGGGGTGACAGGACTTTCTGACCTCACTGCACGTTGCTCTTAGAGCCGTAAGGTTTTCGGAGCACGCTGTCCAGTGCACAAGCTCTGCTCCCATATTGACCCAACGACAAAATCAATTACGACTGCAGTGGGAACAGGATCGTTGAGGTTGGACAGTGGATCAGTGGAAACGTGTTCCCGTGTCGGCTGAATCACGTGTCTCTTATGAAACTTCCTGGCGGATTAAAACTGTGTGCCGGACCGAGACTCGAACTCGGGACCTACGCCTTTCGCGGGCAAGTGCTCTTCGTAGAAGAGCGTCTGTGAAGTCTGGAAGGTAGAAGACGAGGTACTGATAGAATTGAACTTTTGAGGGCGTGTCGTGAGTCGTGCTTGGGTAGCTCAGATGGTAGAGCAATTCCCCGTGAAAGGCATACGTCCCGAGTTCGAGTCTCGGTCCGGCACACAGTTTTAATCTGCCAGGAAGTTTCATATCAGCGCACACTCCGCTGCGGAGTGAATTTCTCATTTTCGAACGTGTCTCTTGTTACACCAGTCACCGTCAGCCCGCAGAACATTTGCTCGAAACATGCACCTCGCACGGACATAGGTTTGTAGGGGCAGTCTTAGGCTATGGGTGACTTCCATTTGCGTTTACATGGGAACTGTGGTAGTTATCGAAGGGACCGTGACAGCTGAGGCCCACATTGACATTATTACGGCCCAGCTAGATCTATCCTTTCGTGCTTGAGGTCTTTCGAGTTGGCAATGGCATCTTCCACAAGGGTAACTGTTTGTGTTACGAGGCCAGAATCGTGCTACAGTGCTTTGAAGAACATGACGATGAATTCACGCTGATGTACCGCTGGGTTACATGAAGCGAGGTCTAGGTTATAACGTGCAGAATGACAATTTCAAACGTTTATTAGTCAGAAACATACAGTTCATAAATGAAATAATTTTTTGATATGAAATTTATCTGGCCTGTAATTACCTCCAATTTTACAATTTAAAAAACCAGCATTGGTTAATTACCTTGTGGTGCAGTTCTTCTTGTTGCGTCCGTGCTTGCTACGAAAGTGGGATGAGAAGTTCCGCCTTGTGCAAAACACTTTTTTTTGTTTTGGTCACACATACATGTTTCAGCACATTTGTGCTATCATCAGTGCATTTAATTTCTATTTTTAACTGTAAAATTGTTGTTACATATTAACATTTGTGTTGTTTATAACATTATGTCAAAGTTTCATTTATAGCTTAATTGGCGAAAAGTCGATGTATGCATTAATTAACATACCTTACATGATGTTATTGTCCATTTATTTTAGTAGCTATTCTGTTACACAATATACAACTTGTTATCTGCAAACAGCAAAACGTAATTTATTTTTCTGTTTGTTATGCATTTACGAACGGAAATGAGACTGTATCGCGTTTTTTGTGTGTAACTTACAGTTTTGAAGTTGTGGTGCGTTCTGCTGTGTTGTTGGCAACGTAGAATTTTTAGAGTCCTGTTTTCGTGTATTCTAGGACGATCAAGAGATAGTGTAAGTAGGCTGTTTATGTTTTCTTATTGGTAACGCCACGTAGCACTCTGTATGAAAATCACTGGCTGTGCTGTGTGCAGTCTGTGGCTAGTTTGCATTGTTGTCTGCCATTGTAGTGTTGGGCAGCGGCAGCTGGAGGTGAACAGTGCGTATCGTTGCGCAGTTGGAGGTGAGCCGCCAGCAGTGGTGGATGTGTGGAAGGAAATGGCGGAGTTTTGAAATTACATATATTATGACTTTTGATGATATTAAGGTAAATACATTGTTTGTTCTCTATATAAAAAAAAGTAGTGTACAGTGGAGAAAAACTATTTTGAAAGAGGATGTGAACAGAATACAGAAAGCAGGCTTAGATAGTACTTTTGGGAATAATGATGAACAAAGGGAGATCTGCATGCAAAATACTGCAGTACCAAATGTTACACTGAAAACGAACCCTGTCCTTTCCTTTTGTTTTATCCCACTATGTGTTTGTGTACCCTTGTGTATTTGTTTTCTTTCTGTCTCTGTGTAGTTTCATAGAATTTTTTCTTCTTCTAATACTAAGCTACATTCACATTGATGAGGAATACTGTTATCCTCAAATATAATTGGCATTAATAATATGTTATTTACCTTGTAAAGATGTTTAGACATTATTTATTCTGTTTTGCTTTAATGCTCATGTGTAAAGTTGATGTTTCAAAAGTTATTCTGATCTTTTATGTATTTAATTATGTCATAATTCCTGTAACACTGATGTATATGTTAGTTCGATTCTTTTGTAAAGCCTGTACTACAAATATTATCTGTATTGTTATGTTCTTTAATGATGTATTTTGTACCTTTGTTATTGTATTTTTTATGTTATAAAATTGTAATTGACACCAGTTCATCACATTAAGTAACTTGTAAGTTACATTTCACTGCACACGTTTCTGTTGGTCATAGTATATGGACAATATGTGAGAAGTAGGGACTGATAGTGTTTGCACGTGTGTTAATAATTCAGCGAGGGACTGGTTAACAGCATTGCTGGTTCTAAGGACAAAAAAAAAAAAAAAAAAAAAAACCTTTGTGAGTGCACAAGTGGTGGTTTATGGACTTGCTATATTGTCCGCAAGACTCTTCGATGGTGATTGTGCACCTGCACAGTCGCAGCAGATGGCTGCTGGCCATCTCTACAAGGACTACAGTGGGTCTGCATCTTTGATGGCCCACCAATACCATTATTTCTACAAGGACTGCACTGGGTCTGCACCTCTGGTGGCCCACCAATACCATACTCTCTACCAGGACTACAGTGGGTCTGCTCTGTGATGACCTATCTACCAATCTTCTTCAAAACGTCGAATGACTCTGCTGTGGGTTTGCTCTGTTGTAGCCCATTACCTGTCAGCATGTCAAGAGTCAGCACTGTCTTTCAGTTGGAAGGACAACACTACTTCTTCAAGACTGCATGGACATCCACTACTTCCGTGTGCATTGTCTTTTACTGCTCAGACTTTGAAAAAAAAAACCACTGGAATTTTACTGTGATGAACAATCTGGACTGTCTTTATGGACTGTGAGAAAATTTTAGCTTTTGACCAACATTGTATAAATAAGTGTGTGCATTTGATATCTTTGTTATTGTAATTATGAAATTTTTTTTCAAATCATTATTGGCCACTGCCCAAAATAATTTGTAAAATTTTTTGTGGGGAGCATGGGGGCTATGTAAGTAGGCTGTTTATGTTTTCTTATTGGTAACGCCACGTAGCGCTCTGTATGAAAATCACTGGCTGTACTGTGTGCAGTCTGTGGCTAGTTTGCATTGTTGTCTGCCATTGTAGTGTTGGGCAGCGGCAGCTGGAGGTGAACAGTGCGTATCGTTGCGCAGTTGGAGGTGAGCCACCAGCAGTGGTGGATGTGTGGAAGGAAATGACGGAGTTTTGAAATTACATATATTATGACTTTTGATGATATTAAGGTAAATACATTGTTTGTTCTCTATTAAAATCTTTCATTTGCTAACTATCCCTATCAGTAGTTAGTGCCTTCCGTTTGAATCTTTTATTTAGCTGGCAGTAGTGGCGCTCGCTGTATTGCAGTAGTTCGAGTAATGAAGATTTTTGTGAGGTAAGTGATTTGTGAAAGGTATAGGTTAATGTTAGTCAGGGCTATTCTTTTGTAAGGATTTTTGAAAGTCAGATTGCGTTGCGCTAAAAATATTGCGTGTCAGTTTAAGCACAGTCATGTATAAATTGTTCTAAGGGGACGTTTCAATAGTTATCTCACAGAATGTTCTTTTTTTTGACGAAGTCCCAAGTACCGCCTGATACTTTACGTAAATTTCTTGCTGCAGACCTAACTAATGCTGGTGGTGCACCTATCTCGAACAGAACACAGGCCGTAGAAGGCACCATTCCCTAGCTAGACCTCACCTATTTAATGTATTTCTGCCTTGGCTCATATTGTTCCAGAATGACTGGCTCTGGACGGTGAATGCCTCTGCCAGAGTGTCCGGTCCTCTGTTATGTTATGGAAACTTAGTGTGTCTCCCTCTGCTTTCACCAGAGTGAACCTTACCAATTCTCAGAACATCTTGTACTTTAGCCGCAGAGTTCCATTCCCTTGCGTTTCTCCCTGAACGTCCGACTCCCAGAAAGCCACAGCATGCACAAGGTTAACTGTAGTGCAGTAAGGAAAATAAAACGTATTCGTCCCTCACAATCACTGTTATCGCTTTATCCAACACGAAAGACGTGTTTGCACAATCTGCATTAGTCTAAATTTGTGGAATGTGAGGTCCGCCAGTTATGCAAAACACCCTTTTTTTCTCAGTACCCAAACATGTTTCGGCACCACTGTGCCATCATCAGTGGGTCTTCGTTTTTATTTATTCTGCAATGTGGACATTTCTTTTGTATTTACAAAAAGGAACGATCTCTTGCTTGAACTAAAGATGCACATAATTTTATAACCATTTAACAAAAATGTTCACATTGCAGAGTAAATAAAAAACGAAAACCCACTGATGATGGCACAGTGGTGCCGAAACATGTTTGGGTGCTGAGAAAAAACGGTGTTTTGGATAACTGGCGGGCCTCATATCCCACAATTTTAACTACAAACAAGGCCAACACAAGGAGCTGCAATTAAAAATGATGCTTTAGTTTAATTACGTTACATCGAATCTACGTGTCCCACTGAATGAAAAGTGACCAACTGAAACAGCTTGACGCTTTTCAACACAGACCCACACACACACACACACACACACACACACACAGAGCAGAGCTCAGACGTCACACCTCATACTTGGCTCCACCCGGCCGCCGTGGCATTCCTCGGTGGGCTCAGCAAAGCTGAAACAGGTGCGCCTCCACAGGTGTGTGTGTCCCTGTCCCCGCAGGCTGGGAATAACTTAGATCCCCTTCCCTCCGCCTCCTCCTCGAAGCCGCGCAGGCGACGTGCCGTGTTTTATTTCCAGCCGGGTCGGTCACCCACTTGCAGTTGCCCACACCCTGCTGCCCGCGCGAAGCTCAAGCTGCCTATGTTACCCACCCACCTAGAAAGCGGTGTCGCCGTTCTGAGCTCATCTCCCTGGCTTGCAATACTGTCACAGTCAGACAAATGCACTATACCAGGTTGTTACATCGTTTATTAATCAACACTAATGCTAACGACAGTCTTACATGACTTTCTATCAACTTGCATGAATGTCACTTTCTTATTTCCAATCCACTTTATCTTAGATATGGATTAAATTTATAAGGGGCAGTAAAATAAAAACCGAACATCCCCAGCAGGGGGATCATGAAACGTTTCCATTCATTAGTAATCGTAAGACGCGTGGAGACATTTATCCCACTGGGAGGCGAGACGATCAATTCCTGCTTCGCACAGTGCAGTCGACAGATACACAAAACACCCACTCTTTCACGTCGTCGTCCGACTGAAACCAACGTCCTCGCATATCTTTCTTCAGGTGGCCAAAAATGTGAAACGCACACGGTAAAAGGTAAGGGCTATACGCAGAATGTTCTCTACATCTACATCTACATGCATGTTCCGCAAGTCACTTGACGGTGGTGTACTTTGAATACCTCTATCGGTTCTCCCTTCTATTCCAGTCTCGTATTGTTCGTAGAAAGATAGATTGTCGGTATGCCTCTGTGTGGGTTCTAATATCTCTGATCTTATCCTCATGGTCTCTTCGCGAGGTATGCGTAGGAGGGAGCAATATACTGCTTGACTCCTCGGTGAAGGTATGTTCTCGAAACTTCAACAAAAGCCAGTACCGAGCTACTGAGCGTCTCTCTTGCAGAGTCTTCCACTGGAGTTTTATCTATCATCGTCGTAACGCTTTCGCGATTACTAAATGATCCTGTAACGAAGCGCACTGCTCTCCGTTGGATCTTCTCTATCTCTTCTATCAACCCTATCTGGTACGGATCCCACACCGGTGAGCAGTATTCAAGCAGTGGGCGAACAAGTATACTGTAACCTACTGCCTTTGTTTTCGGACTGCATTTCCTTAGGATTCTTCCAATGAATCTCAGTCTGGCATCTGCTTTACCGACGATTAATTTTATATGATCATTCCATTTTAAATCACTCCTAATGCCTACTCCCAGATAATTTATGGAATTAACTGCTTCCAGTTGCTGTCCTGCTATATTGTAGCTATATGATAAAGGATCTTTCTTTCTATGTATTCGCAGCACATTCCACTTGTCTACTTGAGATTCAATTGCCATTCCCTGCACCATGCGTCAATTCCTTGCAGATCCTCCTGCCTTTCAGGACAATTTTGCATTGTTACAACCTCTCGATATACCACAGCATCATCCACAAAAAACCTCAGTGAACTTCCGATGTTATCAAAAATGGTTCAAATGGCTCTGAGCACTATGGGACTTGACATCTGAGGTCATCAGTCCCCTATAACTTAGAACTAATTAAACCTAACTAACCTAAGGACATCACACACATCCATGCCCGAGGCAGGATTCGAACCTGGGACCGTAGCGGTCTCCAAACTGAGATGTTATCCACATGGTCATTTATATATAGGGCTATCCACAAAGTACATAACGTTTTGGAATTAAAAATAAATAAAGTATTCGAATTTTTTTTATTATATACAGAAGAAAGCCACACTTAAATACTACTTTTCTACATAGTTGCCATTTAAATTAAGGCACTTATCGCAGCGATGGACGAGCTTGGAAATTCCTTCGTCGTAAAATTCGGCCGCCTGCGCCTTCAACCCCGTGGTTACCTCTTTTGGGACAGAAAAGGTGTGATTTTTGTGGATTTCCTGGAAAGAGGCACTACAATAAACTCTCAAAGGTATTGCCAAACTCTGCACAACCTCAGAAGAGCAATACAAAACAAGCGCAGGGGAAAGTTGGTCTCAAAGATCTTGCTGATTCACGACAACGCCCGGGCCCACACGGCAAATGCCATTCGTGAAGTTCTCGAATCTTTTAAGTTGGAGTTGTTTCCTCATCCGCCGCACATTCCCGACCTGGCACCGAGCGACTTCCACTTATGAAGAAGTGGTTGGCTATGCAGCATTTTGATGACGACGCACAGCTTCAAGAAGAGGTAACCACGTGGTTGAAGGCGCAGGCGGACGAATTTTACGACGAAGGAATTTCCAAGCCCGTCCATCGCTACGATAAGTGCCCTAATTTAAATGGCAACTATGTAGAAAAGTAGTATTTAAGTGTGGCTTTCATCTGTATATAATAAAAAAAATTACCAATACTTTCTTTATTTTTAATTCGAAAACGTAATGTACTTTGTGGCTAGCCCTCGTATATTGTGAATAGCAACGGTCCTACGACACTCCCTTGTGGCACACCTGAAATTACTCTTACTTCGGAAGACTTCTCTCCATTGAGAATGACATGCTGCGTCCTGTTATCTAGGAACTCTTCAATCCAATCACACAATTGGTCTGATAGTCCATATGCTCTTACTTTGTTCATTAAACGACTGTGGGGAACTGTATCGAACGCCTTGCGGAAGTCAAGAAACATGGAACCTACCTGGGAACCAGTGTCTATGGCCCTCTGAGTCTCGCGCACGAATAGCGCTAGCTGGGTTTCACACGATCGTCTTTTTCGAAACCCATGCTGATTCCTACAGAGTAGATTTCTAGTCTCCAGAAAAGTCATTATACTCGAACACAATACGTGTTCCAAAATTCTACAACTGATCGACGTTAGTTGCAGTGTTTCCCAACAAAATCGCTGAAGCGTAACTTCGTCCAGTTGGCAGTGTGGGGCTGGTCGTTATCGTGCAACAAGAAGATTCCGTCCGACGGCATTCTCGGCCGTTTTGACATCATGGAGCGTCACAGTCTCTGCAAAGCGTCTTTATAGCGCTGCGCACACATTATGGTTCCACGCTCGAGGAACTCTGCTAGCAGAGGGCTTCTGCAGTCGAAGAAGGTCATCATGACTTTACCGGAACATCTACATCTGCACAGGTACTCCGTAAGCCACCGTACGGTACGTGGTGGAGGATACTCTGTACCACTACTTCTCATTTTCGCCCTCCTGTTCCACTCGCAAATAGAGCAAGGGAAAAACGACTGTCTGTAAGCCTCCGTATTAGCCCTAAACACTCGTATCTAATTTTTGTGGTTCTTAAGCGCGATGCGTGTTGATGGTAGTAGAGTTGTTCGGCAATCGGCTTCAAATGCCGGTTCTATAAATTTTCTCAATAGTGTTTCTCGAAAAAATGGCTCTGAGCACTATGGGACTCAACTGCTGTGGTCATAAGTCCCTTAGAACTTAGAACTACTTAAACCTAACTAACCTAAGGACAGCACACAACACCCAGCCATCACGAGGCAGAGAAAATCCGTGACCCCGCCGGGAATCGAACCCGGGAACCCGGGCGTGGGAAGCGAGAACGCTACCGCATGACCACGAGATGCGGGCTGTTTCTCGAAAAGAACGTCGCCTTCCCTCTAGGGATTCCCATTTGAGTTCGCGAAGCCGGCCGTTGTGGCCGAGCGGTTCTAGGCGCTTCAGTCTGAAACCGCGCTGCTGCTACGGTAACAGGTTCGAATTCTACCTCTGGCCTGGATCTGCGTGATGTCCTTAGGTTGGTTAGGTTTAAGTAGTTCTAAGTTCTAGGGGACTGATGACTTCAGATGTCAAGTCCCATAGTGCTCAGAGCCATTTAAACTATTTTTTTGAGTTCCCGAAGCAGCTCCATAACGCTTACGTGTTGTTCGAACCTACCAGTAACTAATCTAGCCGCCCGCCTCTGAATTGCTTCTATGTCTTCCTTAAATCAACCTGGTACGGATCCCAAACACTCGAACAGTACTCAAGAATAGGTAGCACCAGCGTCCTATATGCGGTCTCCTTTACAAGTGAACCACTCTTTCCTAACATTCTCCCAATAAACCGAAGTCGACCATTTGCCTGCCCTACCACTGTTTCCCCATGCTCGTTCCACCCCATATCGCTCTGCAACGCTACGCCCAGATATTTAAATGACTTGATTGTGTCAAGCTGGACACTAGTTGTACTGTATCCGAACACTGCAGGTTTGTTGTTCCTACTCATCCGCATCAATTTACATTTTTCCACGTTGCATGATACTTGATTTCCGCACCCTCGGCAGGCATCCTCAATTTTACAAATGGGACCTGTACTATGGAAGACGCCGGCGGCCATTTGCAGCAACAAGCATCAATACTCAAACTGAGGTTTTATTCGGTGGTTTTGATCAAGTTAGAATTATAATATTATTATAATGAACTTTTAATACTACCTTACAGAGTTTATTAAATGAAATATGCCCATGAGTGGGACATAGACAGGTGATTAACTGAAATACGCGTACCAAATATTCTGTGAAATAATAAGCGAATATGGTGTGGCTGGGAGAAGTTACTGTAACATATTTATATAATAACACAATCACATTTATTCAATAAACATTACCATCTCAAATATTCCCTCTCACTTATCACGGAATGCTGGCGTGTATCATATCTAAGTAAACTTAGTTAAACATCCGGCTAACATGTGCCGTGAATCGACAATGACTACCGCCTGCACATTTTTTATCATCATTTAGCCACACACACACACTTACATTCACTCTATTCATTTTATCTAACAGATAAAATAGGAAGGTTTCCATACACCAAGTGGGACAACATTGGGAGAGAGCACATGGTTCCAACTGTAACTTTAATTCGGGCAAGTCCCGTATTCACGTTTAACTAACTCCACGAGTTTTACTTGATATTATGAAGGAACAATTAAATCACACGCGTGAATTTACGTAGAAGATCCAGCTTGAAACGTCCCCTTAGAACAATTTATACACGACTGTGCTTAAACTGACACACAATGTTTTTAGCGCAACGCAATCTGACTATCAAAGATCCCTGCAAAAGAATGGCCCTGAGTAACATTAAACTATACCTTTCAGAAATCACTTACCTCACAAAAATCTTCATTACTCGAACTACTGCAATACAGCGAGCACCACTACAGCCAGCTAAATAAAAGATTCAAACTACGGAAGTCACTAACTACTGATAGGGATAGTTAGCAAATGAAAGATTTTAATAGAGAACAAACACTGTATTTACCTTAATAATCATAATATATATAGCAGTTCAATTTCAAAACTTCCGCCATCTCTCTCCCCACATCCACCACTGCTGGCGGCTCACCTCCAACTGCGCAACGCTACGCGCTGTTCACATCCAGCTGCCTCTGCCCAACACTACAATGGCAGACAACAATGCAAACTAGCCACAGGCTGCACACAGCACAGCCAGTGATTTTCATACAGAGCGCTATGTGGCGGCGGCGTTACCAATATAAGAACCTAAACAGCCTACTTACATAAAGAAAACATAAACAGCCTACTTACATAGCCCCCATGCTCCCCACAAAAAATTTTACAAAATATTTTTGGGAAGTGGCCAATAATGATTTGAAAAAATTTTTCATAATTACAATAACAAAGATATCAAATGCACACACTTATTTATACAATGTTGGTCAAAAGCTGAAATTTTCTCACAGTCCATAAAGACAGTCCAGATTGTTCATCACAGTAAAATATCAGTGTTTTTTTTTTCCTCAAAGTCTGAGCAGTAAAAGACAATGCACACGGAAGTAGTGGATTTTCATGCAGTCTTGAAGAAGTAGTGTTGTCCTTCCAACTAAAAGACAGTGCTGACTCTTGACATGCTGACAGGTAATGGGCCACAACAGAGCAAACCCACAGCAGAGTCATTCGACGTTTTGAAGAAGATTGTTAGGTAGGTCGTCACAGAGCAGACCCACTGTAGTCCTGGTAGAGAATATGGTATTGGTGGGCCACCAGAGGTGCATACTCACTGCAGTCCTTGTAGAAATAATGGTACTGGTGAGTCATCAAAGGTGTAGACCCACTGTAGTCCTTGTAGAGACGGCCAGCAGCCATCTGTTGCGACTGTGCAGGTGCACATTCACCATCGAAGAGTCTTGCGGAGAATATAGCAAGTCCATAACCACCACTTGTGCACGCACAAAGTTTTTGGAATTGTTCTTAGAACCAGCAATGCTGTTATCCAGTCCCTTGCTGAATTATCAACACACGTGCAAACACTAACAGTCCCAACTTCTCACATATTGTCCATATACTATGACCAACAGAAACGTGTGCAGTGAAATGGAACTTACACGTTAATAATATGATGAACTGGTGTCAATTACAATTTTATAACATAAGAATACAATTACAAAGGTACAAAATACATCATTAAAGAACATAACAATACAGATAACATTTGTAGTACAGGCTTTACAACAGAAAAGAAATAAACATATACATCAGTGTTACAGGAATTATGACATAAGTAAATACATAAAAGATCAGAATAATGATTGAAACATCCACTTCACACATGAGCATTAAAACAAAACAGAATAAATAATGTCTAAGCATATTTACAAGGTAAATAACATATTATTAATGCCAATTATATTTGAGGATAACAGTATTCCTCATCATAGTGAATGTAGCTTAATATTAAAAGAAGAAAAAATTCTATGAAACTACACAGAGACAGGAAGAAAATAAATACACAAGGGTACACAAACACATAGTGGGATAACACAAAAGGAAAGGACAGGGTTTGTTTTATTGCAGTATTTTGCATGGAGATCTCCCTTCGTTCATCATTATTCCCAAAAGTCCTATCTAAGCCTGCTTTCTGTATTCTGTTCACATCCTCTATCAAAAATAGTTTTTCTCCACTGTACACAACTTTTTTTTTTGCCCAAACCATTTTCATATAGCTTCTCAATACATTTCTTCCAAGTCATCATAGTTAGTTTCTTATATAGTCTACCCCTCCTAAGCTAACTTAAATCTACTGAGCTCAGATATATATACCAAGGGACGAGGCAATGCAGCATCACATAAAACAATTAATATAAACAGCAATGAAAAAAAAAACACAGATTTGCGAAGCAAGCAGCATTAAGAAATTAGCAAAGCAATTGTAATATTACAACTAATCTAAGGCAATGTGCAGCAAACAATAAAAATAAATCATTAGTAAAACTGGCTTAACAGAATAATACAAAGTCAAATTCAATAACACTATGCCTGGCAAACAGCAGCAACTTATACCTAAACATGACATAGCTCAAGCAGAAAAAATAGTACACTAAAGACAACAATGCAGATAAGGGAAATGTCTATTCACATCTTAATGTCTATGTAATTAAAGTGATGCACCACAAAAACTAATTCTACAAAAAATTACCAAGTACTTGAAAAGAAAATTATATATGCAGTTATTGTTATCAGTCCCTTCTTATTGTTCTTTCCATTCCAAAAGCTCCTTTTTCGAAGAATGTGGATCATAAAATAATTATTTAATAGATCTGTTGACAGAAAGTGTTCACATTAGCAAATGCATCTAAGTTTATTTTATAAAACTAATGCTGCAACACAGCTGGAAACCAGATATTAAATGAAATAAGCAACTACGAAAAGCAAAGCATAAAAATGTCATTCAATAGTCATGTGACATTTCATAAGTTAGTAGAAATTCTCTCAACTCTCATAGAAAGACGCTTGTCGTAATCAGGTGTGCAGATGTAAAAATATTTCTCGTCATTTCATTAGGCATTTCAGTAAATATCATAAATTACGAGCTCCACAGTATGCTTTCAACAAGGAAATGTCAATAGCGAGGATAATGGCCTCCCTTTTTATTTTTTTCTACCTGTGCTTCCTGAAAGGCACACCCTAATGGCTTGTTCTCCAGGTGTTTAACACAGCTGTGTGCCGACGACGCATGTGCAGGTGGTCACTTAACTTTCTTACGGAAATATTTATGACAGCAGTTTCCGCTACAGTGACAGTCTCATATAAAAATTTCACAGGTCGAGAATTTACGTTGCAAATGTGTAGAAACAAAATCCTATGAATATAACAGTGTCCAAAAAAATTTTCGCCGACATTGTGATACATTCACGCATTTGCACACATTTCATAACTCTTAAAGTACGATTCTTGGTTTCCAACATCCTTTTTCACAAGTCAAGAGTCCCTAACTTCTATTCATTATTCATATACATATAAACACGTAATCACATTCCTCATATATGGTAGCATCATCTTATTGACATAAACATACCTCAACAGCATAATACACATCGTCGTCGTAAAAATAACATCATAACACCTCAGTCAAATCTCAAAAAAGTCGTAGCTTTCTGCAATAATTTCAAATCATAAAAAATATTCTCTGCTCATTTCAATAGTGTCATCTGCCTCAAATGTACTTTAAAAATCATGATCTCATACCAAATACATCATTCAAAGCTCTCATAGTATCACAATGGTTCCGAAAAAATATGAAGAGTTCACACAGTACAGACAAAATACAATTTCGTAAGTGTGAAGTTACCCAACGGTGTAATTACGTAAACATGTGTCACTGACGTAGTAAAAAACATGTTTATCTCTCAGTTAAATGATCAGATAGCTCTGTAATTTGTGTGTTAGAGAAATATGGTACCGATGTGTAAAGTTGTATAAGCAAATACCATATTAGCTAGGGCTCCTTGTGCTTGCCAAACACATGATACACGAAGTAAGCGTGCACCCCCCTGAGGATTAATGTAATTATACCCTCAGGTGTTACAGATTACAGCAATGGAATGAAATGTATCACGGAAAACTTTCTTTGTAATTCAAAAATCTCTAAAAATAAATGTTTTAAGTACAAAATTAATCACTCAAATACATGTCCTGTAGCGCTAAATGTGCGTCTTGCTGTAAGATAATCTCTGTGGGAGTGTCGTAGTTATCGTCCTCCGAAAGCTAAGTTCAGCAGAAGCCAATGTACTTACCTCATGATAAACAAAAGTGAAATGCTTTGCCTATAGATTTCTTAGTTATTACGCTTATTGTTGTGATGAAGAAATTACTGTGCTGTAACGTATTGTTGTGCTACGGAAAAGGCTGTCTCATTGTAGCTATACCACAAAAGTTACTACTAAAACATGTTTTGCTTTCCAGAAGGATTCAGAAAAAACTGTGCCGATATAAAACAGATACACCGCAAAAGGAACATTGTAAATTGTTACTCATTAGTAACGTCGTGATATAATCGTGTAGCTGTCACATAAACTAACCACTGTGTCATCTGGTATCTCTCAGAAAGTACTTTAATTCAGAATGTATTTTCAAGTAAACCAAAATCTTGCATTAAAATCTCATTAGCAGTACTGGTAAATGTTCTAAGTATGTGAGCCTTATAGTCGTTACGTAATCGTGCAACTAACAAGCAAGAATGTACACACACAATAACACTGTGTCGTCTGTTCGCAATAACAATGCATTCGTAATTTCTGTTTGAATAAGTTCTCTTGGTTCTTGACTGGATATTTAAGTTTAAACATTGTTGCATGGTAACAGTTTCTCAGTGTGACAAATTGTACAAGTAGCGTGAAGTGAAAATTGCAAAGACTAAGTTAAAAAGCAGATTATCTGTCAATAAATGGTTTTACATGTGAAATGTGGTGTAAACCTTTACTCTTCCTAGTACGCAGAGTTTCAACTTCAACGCAATTATCATGTGGTATACGTCGGATTCTGTAAGGTCCATTGTAAACTAGAAAGAATTTGTGACTCAAGTGTCAAGTGAGTGAGCTTTAATGAGAACTTTCTGACCAATATATAATTTCTTTGCATTTGCTTTACCGTGTAGTTTTCTCCTTTTGTCTGATGTAGATTTTATATTTTTAAGAGCCAAATCAATTATGTCTTTGTGTCGAAGTTTACGTGTATTCGGGAAAGGTACAAGCTCTCTGATTCTGTTCGGAGGTTCTACATTCTTCAGTACAAGAGTAGGTGGTAAAGCAGTGGAGTCATGAGGCATTTCATTCAGCACGTTTTGAAATAAGTGTAAATATCTGTCCCAATGCTGATGCTTTCTGTGACAATAAAGTCTGCAAAGCTTATTGATTTCTTTCATAATCCGTTCAGACGGGTTACAATGTGGTGAATACAATGAAATAAAAACAGGTTTGATTTTATGATTCCGAAGCATGCGTGACCAAACAGCAGATCTGAATTGCGGTCCGTTATCTGAAATGACTTTACTAACGTGTCCAACTTCGCGTAAGAAATTTTTAACAAAGGCGTTGGATACAGACCGTCCAGTGGCTTTACGTAACGGAGTGAAAGAAACAAATTTTGAAGTAAGTTCAACAGCGACTAGAACGTACGAAAATCCATTCAATGTTCTGACAAGGGGTCCCAAGAGATCAACAGCAGCAAATTCTTTTAATTTAGAAGGAATAATAGGAAGCAACAGAGCACCATGTGAGATAGTAGATGGTTTCGCCTTTTGACAAAGTTTACAAATAGACAAGACTCTTCGAATTCGCTTTTCCATATTGTTAAAATAACAAGTCGTTCGAAGAATATGATAACATTCTCGGGGGCCAAAATGTGCGTAGCTGAAATGAATGTACCAAATGAGCTTATTAACAAAATTGTCTGGAATGCAAAGTACCCATAGCTTGTCATCAACAGTGCAGCATTTGAAGAGTATGTTGTTTCTAACCAGGTAATAATGCCGAATCTGAGTGTGTGTCTTTTCATGCCATTTACTTTTGATGTCTTTCCAAATCGGATCTTTATCTCGTTCATGAGCAATGTCCTTTAAAGATGTGGTGATGAAGTTTTCAAAGGCGACTTTCTGAATGTAAAGAATACTGAAATTTTTCTCGAGGTTGCCTTCTGTGTTACTTTTCTCAAGCCCAGCCGATGCGCGTGACAGCGCGTCCGCAACAATGTTCTCCTAGCCGGGAATGTAGACTATTGTGAAGCGGAATTCTTGCAGAAACAATGCCCAACGTTTTAACCTATCATGATTTAATTTTGAAGACATAAGAAATTGTAATGCACGATGATCACTATATACTTTTACATGCTTACCAGAAAGAAAGAAACGGAATTTGTTAAATGCCCAAACGATAGCTAAAGCTTCTAATTCAGTAACAGAATAATTGTTTTCAGATTTTGTTAGCACTCGGCTAGCAAAAGCAATGGTTTTCTGAACAGTAGTGTCATTTTCTGTGGCTTCTTGAAATAAATGAGCACCAAGACCGACTTTAGAAGAATCCGTGCTAAGGCAGAAATCTTGTGACAGATCTGGATGAGCTAGTATTGACGCGTGAAGTAACGCTTCTTTCAAAGAATTGAATTCCAACTGTGCTTGTTCGTCCCAGTTCCAAATAGTATTTTTTCCAGTGAGAGAACAAAGTTTTGGTGTAACAAGAATTTGCATATTCAGAAAACGACGGTAAAAATTTACGAGACCTAGAAAATTGCGGACTTGTTTTTTTGTGGATGGAAACGGAATGGCTCTGATTGCTTCTAACTTACCAGGATCCGGCTGAATGCCTTCAGAAGAAATAATATGTCCCAAAAACCTCACCTTTGACCTACCGAATTCAGACTTTTCCAAGTTAACTGTAATTCCAGATTCTGCAAAAATACGTAACAAACTGTTGAGGATGCGATTGTGTTGTTCCCATGAAGCTTCTGCTATTAGAATATCGTCCACATATAAGGTGATGTGACGTTTTAAGAACTCAGGTAATATGGAATTTAACCCGCGAATGAATGCTGACGAAGAAATGTTCAAACCAAAAGGAAGTTTCCGAAACTGATAACAAACGCCGAAACAAAGGAAAGCTGTGTATTTTCTGCATTCTGGATGAAGTTCGATCTGATAAAAGCTGGATCTGAGATCAATACACCATTAAAATTTTGAAGAAGTTCTTCCATCGTCTGCGGCCTGTCTGTTTCAGGAATGATGATAGTATTGATTTGTCTCGAATCTAAAACAAGCCTGATCGATCCATTTTTCTTCTCAACAACATGTGATGGGTTGTTGTATGAGCTTACTGCAGGCTCAATAATGCCCTCATTAAGCATAGATTGTATTTCTGTTCTAACACGATCCCTATAATGCGCCGGAATTACGTATGGTCTAACACAAAATTTAGTATGCTCATGAACACGAAATTGGTATTGAAATCCCTTGATTGTTCCTGTTTTGTGAGTAAACCTGTGGAATGTGCTTGTAAAATCTCAAAAAGGTCCTGCCCATCAGTGTCATTACAATTCTCAATTGTTTGAATTTTATTCTGAATTAACTCATTAATTTCAAATATGCCGTCGATATCATCCCTGTCAGTACTTGCAGAGTGATTGTTAGTGTCTAGTTCCGTAGAAAATTCCGAACTGTTGTCTAACAGAACGTAAAGCCGATTAATTTCCTCATCATGGTTTGAGAGCCAGTCTTCAAATTTCAAAGCTATTGACTTACCTTCTTTCTCTAAACTTATTTCAGCATCGTGAAAGCTTAAGACTGCTTTGTATTCATTCAAAAAGTCTACTCCCAGTATAATTTCCGTCGACAATAATGGAACAATAAGAAAGTTCATAGAGAAGCTGTGGCTTTGGCAAAAGAATTCTAAATTGGTTTGTTGGCGTACATCTACACTTTTTCCAAAGATTGCACCTTGTAATTTAATCTTACGTAACGGAAGTGTGGGGCAATCGTTCGATTTGTTGCATTTGCTAAAAGCTGTTTCACTAATTACTGAAATAGGACTGCCAGAGTCAAGTACTGCCGTAAATTTTACGTCATTTACTGTAATGTGAATCACAGGATATGCAATGTTGTTATGTTTTACGTCGTGTTCCTGGAGTAAGATGTCCCTAATGTCTTCCATTTTTACGTAATTACTAGCTACGGCAGCTGCGTCGTCAGTTTCATAAGTACGTTTTGTGGCTGCCAGCAGAGTGAGTCATTGCCTATTGTCTCTTTGTTGGCGCGCATCGTTATTGGGATTTGGAGACCTAACTTCTACAAATTCATCGTGACGAGAGTGCTCTGCTCTGTTTAAATCTCGCCAGTTCTGATGCAATTCAGCTCTGTCGTTACGATCATATCGTCTGTCGTCATGTCGATAGATTCGATAGTTTCTTTCTTGTCGGTCACGTGGTGGAGAATTTCTCCCTGAATCGTAACTGCACGCTGGACCGTTGCGTCTAAAGTTATTCTGTCTCCCTTGATAATAATTATTTTGGTTCCCATATTGTCTGTTTCTCTGATTGTCTCTGTGATAGTCATTACCGCGGAGAGGTGATCTTTCCCTGTAATTATTACTACTCTGCCAATGATTGTCATACGGGTGGTGTCTGTTTTGGTCACGATTTGTGTTGTGAGAATAGCCGTGTCGTGTCCAGTTATTATTTCTTTCATCGCGGAATTGCGACGGATGTGACCTGTAATGATTGTTTACCTGTTTTCGCATCCCGCGACTGTCTGTGTTAATTTCTAATTCTTGTAAGAGTCCCTGAAAAGATTCAATGTCGTCTTTGCAACGCCCTGCCAAAATAATGTGCCGTAAATGTTCAGGTAATTTGATTAAGCAAATGCGGATGAGTTCTGAGGGGCTGTATGGGTTTGACAGGTACTGATTCTTGTGCAACATGTCTTCAAAATATTTGACAAGACTGTAAAATTCAGATTGTTCAAAGTGTTTCATCATCATGATGCTATGTTTTACTCGGTCTTTAGTGGCTTGAGACCAATATGCTGAGAGGAAGGCATGGTAAAATTCTCCTTCACTGTGACAATCGTGAATGACCGATCGCATTCTTACAGCTGGTTCATTCTCCAAGTAGCCACACATAAATTCTAACCTGTGCTCCAATGACCAGTTGGGAGGAAAACAATGAGAGAATTGATGGAGCCATGCTTGTGGATGAATGTCGTTGGCAGAGTTCTTAAACGTTTTGAATTTACGTGTAGTAATGAACAGCTTATAATCAAAATCATCGTGTCGGCGAGTAGCATGTCGGTCATTGTTACGTCGTGTCGGCGGTTCGATCTCAAAATTCGGTGCACATTGCCAATTTCTTTCATAACTTCCGAAATGGCCTGTGTTATTATTTTGTGGCTGTTCCGTATTTCTATGTCCCTCTTCCCGTATTGGGGCGCGAGTGTCCTCTGAAATACGTAATTCTTGTATTACCTGTGTCAGCTGATCTTGTACTTCCCGGATTTCTCTTTGATGTTGCGTATCAATTTGATTCAGATTTTGTTTCAGTTTCCTAATTTGTTCGCTCTCTTTGGTGTCATTAAAGACTACCGGTTTTGCATCATTCAGATTATCATCTACCTTCGTAGATAAATTATTTAGCTGATCCGAAAGTTCAACTACTTTCTCTGATAATGAACACATTTCCTCAGTGTGTTTTTCTGAACCAAGCTTCAGAGTGTCCATTTGTGTTGAAATCGAATCTACTGTGTCTTTTAAGTTTTCCTGAGTTTTTGCAAGTTGCGTAACTGAATCGGTAGATGCAACTGAGTCAATTTTAGCCCACAAGGTCTCATGATTTTCATGAACAATGGTTTGCAGTTCTTTTATGGCTGCTTCGTGATTCTGTAATGCATTTTCATGCCGCGAAAAAATAGGTTGAAAATGCTCACAAATTTGTATTTTTACGTCATTACACACTTTCTGACATTTCGATTCTATTTTATGTAACTCAGTAGTTAAATCTTCACGTGTTTGTTCAAGTGTGGTGTCTAACTTCCGAAGATTTTGTTCCATTGTGTCTAACTGTTGCTGTGTTTGTCTCTGGTGTTGTTCCATTGTGTCTAACTTTTGCAGCTTTTGCTGTGTTTGTCTCTGATTTTGTTCCATTGTGTCTAACTTTTGAAGATTCTGTTCCATTGTGTCTAACTTTTGAAGATTTTGTCCCATTTGTTGCATTAATTGTAATAACAATGCATTAGTGTCTGGAATCTGTTCCTCTACGTTTTTCGGCAGTGCATTTGCACCAGCAACATTCACATTTTGACAAGCAGAAAATGTGTCTTGACTTATTTGAGAAAACGGTGAGGACGCAAAACCTGAAGCTACAGTATTTGCAAAATTGTGTCCTATCATTTCGGATTCCTGAGGCGAGCTGTTGCCGAGCGATCGATCGATAATGCTTCCCTGTTCACTAATTGTTTCACTGCCTACGCCATTGTTTGCCGCCCGCTCCATTTCCCTATGCACAATTACCAAATTACTACGTTGAATGTCTGTTAATTCATTACACAGTGGTGCTGATAAGCTACGCTCGTCTTCACTATTATTTCTCAGTTTACTTTGGAGCCTAGTGTTACGTTTTTCACACGCCATTATTGTGACAATATTTCACACGATAACTCAGAAAAACACAATTTGAAGAGCAAAAATAAGAACACATTAACATAGCACTGAAAATAATATCTAGTTAAATGCAGCTGCGAAATACTTGGTGCAAATCTACATGCATGCCACAACTGTTTTACTGTGCAACAATGAAGCACCACAACTACCAAGGAAATTCTCTCTATAATAACGTGCTAGCAATAAACAAAAGCTACACTAAATACACAAACTACAAGAAAAAATCAGAAGATTCCAGTGAGGTATCCTGGCAGGGTCACCATATGAAACGTCCCCTTAGAACAATTTATACACGACTGTGCTTAAACTGACACACAATGTTTTTAGTGCAACGCAATCTGACTATCAAAGATCCCTGCAAAAGAATGGCCCTGAGTAACATTAAACTATACCTTTCAGAAATCACTTACCTCACAAAAATCTTCATTACTCGAACTACTGCAATACAGCGAGCACCACTACAGCCAGCTAAATAAAAGATTCAAACTACGGAAGTCACTAACTACTGATAGGGATAGTTAGCAAATGAAAGATTTTAATAGAGAACAAACACTGTATTTACCTTAATAATCATAATATATATAGTAGTTCAATTTCAAAACTTCCGCCATCTCTCTCCCCACATCCACCACTGCTGGCAGCTCACCTCCAACTGCGCATCGCTACGCGCTGTTCGCATCCAGCTGCCTCTGCCCAACACTACAATGGCAGACAACAATGCAAACTAGCCACAGGCTGCACACAGCACAGCCAGTGATTTTCATACAGAGCGCTATGTGGCGGCGGCGTTACCAATATAAGAACCTAAACAGCCTTCTTACATAAAGAAAACATAAACAGCCTACTTACAAGCTCGATCACGAAATGTGATTACGTCGAGCTGAAGCTTCTCACCAAGAAATGCACGGGGTCTGCGGACCACGTGTTACCAATCTCTCCACAATCAGTAGTCAATAAACACATTTAAATAAAATACACTTTGCATATATACTTCACACTCACACTGAAATGCAAATTGAGCAATTCTGAGTATTACTCGGCAATGAGCGGCTGTTCACTCCCAAGTGCAGTGAACACAAATTCCCATGAAATTACTTGGCAGAAGAAATCATCTCCCTATCTCTCCTAACCGAGATGATTCTAGGAAATACCATAGTGGCTTTCCTCTGCAGGGAAGCTGCTTCCAAGTTCAAAGTGAACATGGAATTCTAAATCTTCGCTAACTATCGGAGCGATAGAGCAGAGCGTGCTTACTCACCCAGGTCTTCCCAGCAACAACCCCGATGCCGTCTCCCTCGTCCTGGTCCACACATCGTGGCCGCAAGGACTCAGAGACACCGCACACGGTTATTTGCCAACCTAACGAGCGCTAATGACGCGCGTGGAGCTTATGCCTCTCTGGTCCAGTGCAGTCGCGCTCTACTAGATTCGAGGTTGGCTACACTTCCACTATGCCTATAGCACACCCACAGCCGACATCTCACGCATACCTCATCATACGTTCGCATTCACACTTTGCAGACAATTACCGTATCTAATATTAAAATGATCGTCTATATTTAAATAAACCTATCTTACTAATTATCATCAGGCTCTTCCCTGAGTGTCGGAAGGGCACTGAGGTGTCTTTAGTTGTGGGGTCGAGCCATGTAGCGGCTTACATGGAGCCGTTACAACGTTTAGGGTTAGCTGCCATTCATCTCACCAACTGTAAATTTGGTCTAAGACGTTTTATATCTTCCTACAGTCACTCAACTTCGACACCTTACCGTACACCAGGGCATCATGAGCAAACAACAGCAGATTGCTGCCCGCCCTGTCCACCAAATCACTTATATATAAACAGAGAACCACGGCGGTCCTATTATACAGGGTGATTCAAAAAGAATACCACAACTTTAGGAATTTAAAACTCTGCACGACAAAAGGCAGAGCTAAGCACTATCTGTCGGCGAATTAAGGGAGCTATAAAGTTTCATTTTGTTGTACATTTGTTCGCTTGAGGCGCTGTTGACTAGGCGTCAGCGTCAGTTGATGCTAAGATGGCGACTGCTCAACAGAAAGCTTTTTGTGTTATTGAGTACGGCAGAAGTGAATCGACGACAGTTGTTCAGCGTGCATTTCGAACGAAGTATGGTGTTAAACCTCCTGATAGGTGGTGTATTAAACGTTGGTATAAACAGTTTACAGAGAATGGGTGTTTGTGAAAAGGGAAAAGTTCTGGACGGCCGAGAACGAGTGATGAAAATGTAGCACGCATCCAGCAAGCATTTGTTCGCAGCCCAGGAAAATCGACTCGCAGAGCTAGGAGAGAGCTCCAAATTCCACAATCAACTGTATGGAGAGTCCTACGAAAAAGGTTAGTTATGAAACCTGAACGTTAACTACCCGAGGCGATGGATCGGCCGCCAGGCAGCCCGTGACAGAGCACTTCATCACTGGCCTCCAAGAAGCCCTGATCTTACCCCTGCGATTTTTTCTTATGGGGGTATGTTAAGGATATGGTGTTTCGGCCACCTCTCCCAGCCACCATTGATGATTTGAAACGAGAAATAACAGCAGCTATCCAAACTGTTACGCCTGATATGCTACAGAGAGTGTGGAACGAGTTGGAGTATCGGGTTGATATTGCTCGAGTGTCTGGAGGGGGCCATATTGAACATCTCTGAACTTGTTTTTGAGTGAAAAAAAACCTTTTTAAATACTCTTTGTAATGATGTATAACAGAAGGTTATATTATGTTTCTTTCATTAAATACACATTTTTAAAGTTGTGGTATTCTTTTTGAATCACCCTGTACTTCGCTGGGACGCCCCTGACGACACCCTTGTCTCTGATGAAAACTCGCCGTCGGGGACAACATACTGGGTTCTATTATTTAAGAAGTCTTCGAGCCGCTCACATATCTGTGAACTTATTTCATATGCTCGTACCTTCATGAACGGCTCTGGAATTCTTTTTCGGGGGAGATGTGAGGTGTCTTCGCAGAGAACCTTACCGTTTGCCCTCGGGCTGTCGGAATGCTGTCGAAGGGTATAACCCTGTGACACGATATCGCCTACCCCAACACTTCCAATCGGACGAACGCTGCGCTTCCGCGATTTTTTTGGGAAACACTGTAATCTCCTCTGTACAGCCTGCATCTTTCACCGTGTGATTTTTCCCATCTTTCGACCTGAAGAAAGACATGCGTGGACGTTGGTCTCAGCGGACGATAAAGTGCAGTTGCGGATCTGTCAGCGGCAGACCACATTCTACGAAACAGGAACTGATTGTCTCGTCTCCCAATCGAGTATCTGTCATAAAGCGTGTGGTTATCACTTTTGATGGAGTCATTCCATGGTCCCCCCCTCCCTCCCCCCCCCCCCCATATGAAAGAAAATCATTTTCAATGTAGTGTTCAGTTGTCTTATTGCGATATTGAACAATTTTATTTACACGCGCTAACTGAAATCTTATAGTAAAGGGTACAGCAACAGCGTATAAGAAATTACTGATATGAAAAATTAAAATGTGTTTAAATTTTTTATCATTTCTGAGGTGCTACAGTTTTTTACAGGGGGATTAGTATGAACCGCTAGATGAGATGATCTTGAGTTTTATTGATCTACTAGACAATATTAAAGACAGTCGATTACAACATTATCCATAAAACAGTATTAACAACATTACTCACAACAGTTAGCGCGCGGACTCGTCACAGTTGAGTGGTAGTGAATACTGTCAGAACCTCCATAACATGGAAATCGTGTGTTGGTATGTAGTGATGGGCAGTTATAGTGACAAATACATATGACAAATTCCAAAAAAGGAAGCAGCCAAGTAAAATTGGATCACCTCACGACATTCTATGGTCAAATTAAAAAACGTGTAGGTCTTAAAAGAATAAATTTGCCTTCAGCTCCTTTTCATGAACTGTTCGTTATTACACGAACTGTGCCTTGTAGCAAGAACTAAATGTAAGAATTCAGGGGCCGGAGTCCTCCAGGTGATCTTAAATGTGCGCCGACGTCGCGGCAAAGGCGGACTCTGTTCCCTGCACTCTCTTATAATTGCCTTTCTGGTGAGCCGAAAGTTTTTCAAAATATGTCGAACTAGACTGCCTGCAGGCACTCCTTCTGCCCTTGAGCGGCGTTAAGCGGTAGAATCTCACAGAGGACACGACGATCGAGATGGTGTTAAAGATGTCCAGTAGAACGTTCTAAACGGGGTACTACCAGTAAAAGGCAGCCTGGGTGGCTGACTAGTGAGATAAGATGTAGAATAAAGTGAGAATTATATCAGAGTGTTAGAAGTAGTTACAATCAAGCTACAATAACCCATAACGAACAGTACTGTAAGGTGCTTAAAATGTTACTAGGAAAACAAAGAGTTTGTGGTACGTAATTGCTAAGTCACAGGACAAAATTAAAACCATATGGTCAGTTGTGAAGGAAGTCTTTGGGCAGCAGCACAAGGTCGACGATATCAAGTCAGTAGGTGGTAAAAATATTCCTGTTACTGATAAGTCAGATATACGTGCAGTATTTAACAATCATTTTATGAGCATTGCTGGTGAATTAAATAAAGACTTAGTTTCTACAGGGAATCATGTAACTCTCTTGGAAAGTGTCTTTCCGAGATTGATGTCTGAAATAGTACCCTGTGATAGTGACAAGGGGGAGAGTGAGTCAATAATTAAATCACTGAAGACTAAGGAGTCTCATGGATATGATGAAGTGCCTAACATAATATTAAAGCACTGTGCTCCGCATGTTAGCCCCGTACTTAGTCATATTTGAAATTTTTCCTTTAAAGGTGGTCAGTTTCCTAGACAATTAAAGTACTCAGTGGTAAAGCCGCTTTATAAGAAGGGAGAAAGGGATAATGTAGACGATTTTAGATCTATTTCTGAGCCATGAGTGATTGCTAAGGTTATTAATGCCTTAATTCATTGCACAGTTCGTATGAATAAATATTGTCCTTTCTAGGGCGACCAGCACATCCTCTATGTAGCGGACCTGATGCAGGTAATCAAGTATAGACTAATGGACTACAGTAGAGTTTCGTATGGAATCTCCTTTCAAGATAAACAGCGGTTCGTCAGCACCCTACTAATGAGTCGCAGCCTGCCGTTTGCTTTACCTGAGGCTGTGTGTCAGTTTCACTTCGTATTGTTGCCCAAGGTTCGTTCCAAATATTTTTGTAACGTGATATGCTGTGGTTCGTTAATCCTGTAATAAAAGGATACCACGCTTTTATGTTTCTTAAGTGCACAATTTGCAGTCCCTTACATTAAGAGCTAGTGGCCAGTCTTCGCTCCGATGTGATGCGTTCGGATCTAACTGGATAATACTGCAATTTTTACTGGATAGAATTCGTTTTAGATAACTGCATCATCTATGGAAAGCCTGAATTTGCAACTGATTCTATCCGCAAGGTACCTTGGGATATTTAAAATACGAAGCTTTACGACAATATAAATTACGTCTCTGATCTAACAATGTATGCTTGCTTCGCCAATCACAGCGCGGGTAATTTAAACCACCGCCATCGTATATACTTTCGCTCGCTGACTTCGATCTCGAAGAGAAAGACGAGAAAAAATATCATTGTCTTTCGAACCATTATACTGACAAGATGCGAATATGTAGTAGCTGTATTCATCCGTAGATCTCTTTTTACAAGGGTATAGGATATGTCAAATTATTTACAAGTTTAGATCAATTTAAAATAAGCTAATCCATATACACATACAGAGTGTTACAAAAAGGTACGGCCAAACTTTCAGGAAACATTCCTCACACGCAAATAAAGAAAAGATGTTATGTGGACATGTGTCCGGAAACGCTTAATTTCCATGTTAGAGCTCATTTTAGTTTCGTCAGTATGTTCTTCCACCTACGCTCAATGGAGCTTGTTATCATGATTTCATACGGGATACTCTACCTATGCTGCTAGAACATGTGCCTTTACAAGTACGACACAACATGTGGTTCATGCACGATGGAGCTCCAGCACATTTCAGTCCATGTGTTCGTACGCTTCTCAACAACAGATTCGGTGACCGATGGATTGGTAGAGGCGGACCAATTCCATGGCCTCCACGCTCTCCTGACCTCAACCCTCTAGACTTTCATTTATGGGGGCATTTGAAAGCTCTTGTCTACGCAACCCCAGTACCAAATGTAGAGACTCTTCGTGCTCGTATTGTGGACGGCTGTGATACAATACGCCATTCTCCAGGGCTGCATCAGCGCATCAGGAATTCCATGCGACGGAGGGTGGATGCATGTATCCTCGTTAACGGAGGACATTTTGAACATTTCCTGTAACAAAGTGTTTGAAGTCACGCTGGTACGTTCTGTTGCTGTGTGTTTCCATTCCATGATTAATGTGATTTGAAGAGAAGTAACAAAATGAGCTCTAACATGGTTAGTAAGCGTTTCCGGACACATGTCCACATAACATATTTTCTTTCTTTGTGTGTGAGGAATGTTTCCTGAAAGTTTGGCCGTACCTTTTTGTAACACCCTGTATATTTACAGACGTCTAACTAGAGACAATCATTAGATTTACTCCTGGTATACACTACTTTTTTTTACAAATAACTTATTAAATAATGTAACGCCACACTGTTCTCTCATGTGTCAGTATCAGTCACTGCACACACTATACACACATTTATTACGCACAATTAGATCTCCATTTTATGTTAGAAGACAATAAATGTCGTGAGCACCAAATATTATTTCAGTGTCTGTAGATAACTCGCCATCCAGGGTAACGTGCTGCGTCCCGCTTATGAGAAATTTTCACCCCTCTCACAAATCTGGTACAGTTATAAACGCATTCTCTCGATTGATTTTTATGAGTTCCACACCTGCGCTTAAAGCATTACTCTAGCTACCTCTTGCAAGTGTGCGTGCAAAAAGTATCCGTGCTGTTGCTGTTTTGAAAACACACGCAGAGGGCACATGAATCGTTTGCAGTTACTTGTTTATAAACTCAGTAAACATTGTAGCGTCTCACGGATGTAAGATATGAGGGCCTTTACTGAATTATTGTTTGCCATCTTGGAGTAAGACGTGGGGTGTTTTGGGCAGCGTCCAGGAGGAGAACACGATATTTCTTGGCTCGGGTGCGCCTCGGTGTGGTCGTATCGTGCGTGTGCGGCCGTCTGCGTATGTGCCAGCAGCGGTCACGTCCGCAGTAACTCTGCCCACGTCGGCCACACACACAGCGGAGCTAACCAGCAGCACACACTCGCATTACGTCCTGTTCTGTTCTCTGTCCTCACCCCTCCCATTTAGCAAGATAAATAAACCTTTTCTTAGATTAAAGCAAGGTACCAAGATCAGGTCTACTTGAAGTCAGTCGCACAAAGCAGTCAGACATGGGACACCACAGGGCTCTATTTTGTGCCCTCTATTATTTCTAGTGTACATAAATAATTTTTACATTCATCGTCAGAAAATTATGATGTTTCCTCCTTGTGAACGATACAGCTACAGAAATACTCATGTTCAGAAAAGAACAGAACACTTTGAACGACTAGAGATAGGACGTTCTTATTCACAGAACATGTACGAGGGTCACTCCAAAAGAAACGCACACTATTTTTTTTTTAAATCCATCTTTTATTCTACATGTTTGAAAGTTTTACAGTGTGTAGATACATCCTTTAGGAACAATATTTTCATTTCTCCACATAATTTCCATCCCTCCCAACTGCCTTAGGCCATCTTGGAACCATCGCCTGTATACCCGCACAGTAAAATTCTGGACCAACCCGTTGGAGCCTCTGGCAGCGGTCACAAGGGAGTCGTCATCTTCAAACCTTGTTCCACGAAGAGAGTCTTTCAGTTTCCCAAAGAGGTGATAGTCACATGGAGCCAGGTCAGGACTGTAAGGCGGGTGTTTCAGTGTTGTCCATCCGAGTTTTGTGATCGCTTCCATGGTTTTTTGACTGACATGTGGCCGTACATTCTCGTGCAACAGCAAAACATCCTCAGTCGAGCTTGAAGTTTCTTCAGTGTCGTCACATATGCATCAGAATTTATGATGGTTCCACTTGGCATGATGTCCACAAGCAAGAGTCCTTCTGAAACGAAAAACACCGTAGCCATAAATTTTCCAGCAGAAGGTGTGGTCTTGAATTTTTTTTAGGTGAATTTGCATCAAGCCACTCCATTGATTGCCTCTTCGTCTCTGGTGAAAAATGATGGAGCCATGTTTCATCACCTGTCACAATTCTTCCAAGAAATTCATCTCCACCATTCTCGTACTGTTCCAAAAGTTCGCTGCATACCGTTTTTCTTGTTTCTTTGTGAGCCATTGTCAACATCCTGGGAACCCACCTGGCACAAACCTTTTTTAACGCCAACACTTTCAGTATTCTGCAAACACTTCCTTCCCCTATCCCAACGTAGTGTGACAATTCGTTCACTGTGATGCGTCTGTCAGCAGTCACCAATTCGTTAACTCTCTGCACATTGTCTGGAGTGTGTGCAGTACGAGGCCTGCCGCTGCGAGGACAATCCTCAATATTGCCGTGCCCGCTTTCATCACGTAACCTGCTTGCCCACCGACTAACTGTACTGCGATAGACAGCAGCATCTCCATACACCTTTTTCAACCTCTTGTGGACGTTTCCCACTGTCTCGTTTTCACAGCACAGAAATACTATGACAGCACGTTGCTTCTGACGAACGTCAAGTCGGGAAGGATGTATCTACACACTGTAAAACTTTCACACATGCAAAATGAAAACTGTATTTTTACAGAAATAGTGTGCATTTCTTTTGGAGTGACCCTCGTACATTAGTGTGTTCTACAGAAATGATTAGCATTTCAGTCACCTCGGTTCAGCATGTACCATGTTGCCTAGCAGGCACAGGGTCAGCCATAGGCCTTGATAACCTGTTCCATGCATGATGGCACCGACGCCTATAAGTCGCTAATGGCGTCCTGTCTTATAGACATCCATGCTGCATTCACCTGGTTCCAAAGTTCATCTGTGGTGGTTGGCATGGTGTTACAGCGCTGCACCTGTAGTTTCACCATATCCCACATATTGTCGACTGGCGACAAGTCTTGTGATCTTATGGGCTACAGTAAAAGTTTTCGCCGGCTCTCTTTGCTTTGTTATTTCTCGCGTAACAACTAATATATGAGATAAAATATGTTGCTACGAAAAGAGCCCTGAAATACTTTTTCGGAATGCTGTGCTGCGACTTTCTTTGGATCATTAATTTTCAACAAAACAAATTATATTATGTTCTTATTATTCTGGATCTGGCTTTCTATTAAAGGAACATTGTTTCGTTACTGTAACTCGCTATACAGTTCAACATATCTTCCTTACTTTACAGTTATTGCAAAGGTTACTGAAAATTATTTCGTTATCAATAATGATGTTACAGTACGCAATGTTTGTTCAACACCAAAATTTTGCAGTGGATTTTTGTTAACAGTAAAACACCAATAATTACCATGACTAACACGAGAACATGAGCCTATTATCAGAGAAGAAATTTTTTTACTATAATGTTTGCCAAACCAGATCTACGCACAGCAAGATTTCTTTTTATGTCATGAAGGTGAATCATCCTTTTGTACCGATAATAATCTATCATCCGCAGCCCGCGTCCACCTGTAAAACACATCATAAAATCTGCTGCTCTGCCCTGCAATTCCGAAAGCTGAAAGAAATAATTTTAGTTCACTATTACCTGTCCGCTTCTTTGCGGTATGATTGGTTTCATTTAATGCAGTTCGAATGAGCCGCGGCAGCGGCTCGTTCGTTCGTAGCGCAGCTCTGCTCCACGAATAATATTTAAATAGCTGAAAATGTCTTAAAAGGATGGGATAAAATACAAGGCAAGCTTATTACAAATCATAATGCAAGTTTTCACTAAGTAACACTATTCAAAATATTTAGAAAGATTAAATTATTACACATCTTTACAAATCAGTAGCTAATGGCATCCTTCTCTCAGTCTTGACGAAAGAATGCTACACAAGCATAAAATATAACGTCACAGGCACTTCCTACGCACGTATCTCCAAGAAGACGAAAGAGAAATTAATGCTCGGTCACTACTATTTATACTCGTTGTGACATATTCTCGTCTTTGTTTGATATTTAATAAGTATTGTCTGTGGAGGTTTCAATACTCGCCGACACAGATATTATCTTTAAAAAAAATTGGAACATAATTATATACAAGTATATACAAGTATAAAACTACAGAGTAGTTTCAGGGGTAAGACAAGGCTGCAACCTGTCTCCACTGTTGTTCATATTATTTATGGATCATATGTTGAAAACAATAGACTGGCTGGGTGAGATTAAGATATGTGAACACAAAATAAGCAGTCTCGCATATGCGGATGACTTAGTTGTGATGGCAGATTCGATTGAAAGTTTGCAAAGTAATATTTCAGAGCTAAATCAGAAATGTAAGGACTATGGTATGAAGATTAGCATCTCCAAAACGAAAGTAATGTCAGTGGGAAAGAAATATAAACGGATTGAGTGCCAAATAGGAGGAACAAAGTTAGAACAGGTGGACAGTTTCAAGTACTTAGGATGCATATTCTCTCAGGATGGCAACATAGTGAAAGAACTGGAAGCGAGGTGTAGCAAAGCTAATGCAGTGAGCGCTCAGCTACGATCTACTCTCTTCTGCAAGAAGGAAGTCAGTACCAAGACTAAGTTATCTGTGCACCGTTCAATCTTTCGACCAACTTTGTTGTATGGGAGCGAAAGCTGGGTGGGTTCAGGTTACCTTATCAACAACGTTGAGGTTACGGATATGAAAGTAGCTAGGATGATTGCAGGTACTAGTAGATGGGAACAATGGCAGGAGGGTGTCCACAATGAGGAAATCAAAGAAAAACTGGGAATGAACTCTACAGATGTAGCAGTCAGGGCGAACAGGCTTAGATGGTGGGGTCATGTTACACGCATGGGAGAAGCAAGGTTACCCAAGAGACTCATGGATTCAGCAGTAGAGGATAGGAGGAGTCGGGGCAGACCGAGGAGAAGGTACCTGGATTCGGTTATGAATGATTTTGAAGCAATAGGTTTAACATGAGAAGAGGCACCAATGTTAGCACTGAATAGGGGATCATGGAGGAACTGTATAAGGGGGGCTATGCTCCAGACTGAACGCTGAAAGGCGTAATCAGTCTTCAATGATGATGATAAAACATGGCACATAATGGTTTCTCTTTATTACATAAAGTTCACACAAGCGTCCACGCAATTACAATCATCCAGTTCAATTATTCTTTTCCCCTATTTTACCACATATAATATGTGTTTTGTTAGGAGACGTTACAGTTGTCATCCTAGGAAACCGAGAAGGCACGAGTTCGTGCAGCAACATGTGGTCCTGCTTTGTCTTGTTCGAAAATGGCGTCTATGGTGTTGTGCAGAAATGGTATGGTCACGGATCGCAGGATGTCATTCATGTAGCTCACACGGGTCACAGTGCCCTGTACACGCACCAACTGTGATTTGTGGCTGTACCCAATAGCACCCCACACCATAAGGCCTTGAGTTGGCGCTGTACGCTTGTGCGAATGCAGTCACTGCGATGCCGCTCTCCCTATCTGTGGCGAACCGAAATGCGGCCATCATTTTCAGACAAACAGTGCCTTTATTTGTCCAGAAACACTACCTGATGCCAATCCTGTAACCAGTGACGTCGCTCCATACACCATTGCCGCCTACCACGTTTCTGCACGTTCGTCAAAAGTAAGCGGAGAAGTGGACGACGCGCACGTAACCCCCCGTGCTGTAATAAACGCCAACGGACTGTCACCGCTGATAGTGTACGACGTGCTACACTGTTCCACTGCTGCCAGAGCCGAGGAGTACGCAAATCTGTCCTGCACTGCCATTCGGATGAGGCGTCGATTTCCTCGGCGTGTGGTCTGGGTGGTGCGACCTGACCCATCTCTTCGCGCTCTGCTATCTTCCGTGAACCATTCTGTACACACCCGTTGCACTGCTGAAACACTCCGTCCCACACGAGCAGCAATTTGCCGTATGAATGCACCACAGTCTCTCATGCCAATGTTGTGCCCTGTTTCAAACTCACTAATCTGACGGTACGGTTCGCGCATACGCCTGCGAGGCATCCTGCATGTCTGCACAAGTCACACTGATCCATTTCACCTTTGGCTTATAGCGACGAAGAGAGCCGCGGGCTCGGTAAATGTTGTTGCCCCGCTATAGCGATGTTGACCTTGAACCCGCGGGCCGACATGGTTCAAATGCTAATCATTTCTGCAGAACATACTAATGTACGTGCACTGTGAATATGAACATCCCGTCTCTAGTCGTTCAGTTAGTTGACAGTCTACTAGATGGAATATTCTCTTTAAGAAACAATACTGCCCTATAATCTTCTCTTATATTGCCTCAAGGGTTATTCCGTGTCACGTTTTTTTAATTCTTTTGTGCTCATTTAATGTATACTGCCCTTCGAAAGCAATTCAATGAAAAAATACTCGGTTCTCTTAATTTACTGTTTTATGGATGTCCAGGCCTTTCTAATACTGAGTCGTGAACTCCGAAGAAATACTTCAACTTACGTTATTCGGACACTATTGTAAAGTTTTCATCTTCTTCTCTTCTCTGTCTTCCTTCGTCTTCTTTTCCTGTACTCTCACCCCACTTATCCTCCACTCTTTTTTTCGACCTGTTTTAGTTTGAAAAAGTAGCCGTCGATTGTGTTTTTTAATGTTGCTCGAAACGGCAGACAAAACTAGTGACTTTACGGTGGGTACAAGACTTCGTTATTCGTAGTGAACAAAAGTTCAGCGTGACAGAGAAAAGAGGAAACGAAAAAGGAGACAGCATACCGAAATGGGGTAAACTAGACCCTATCTGATTTTATTACGGGAAATTGAGAAAGTATCTCCCTAAACAGTTATTGGGAAAGCAAGAATAAGTACCTTTTATTATTATGAACTTCTCCACCTAGATTTAATAGTGTAAATTGCACTTCAAATATATCCTTCATGTAAAGTGAAATTAGGAATTATTATTCTGAGATCTTAGATATATTTTACTGCTGCGAAAATTTGTCTCTGGTATGGATTTCAAACAGTTTTCTTTGTGACTGGAAATAAACTGAAAATTCTTTTAATCTGAAATATTACTTCGTCTGGCTCAAGCCAAAGTTAATGCAAGTTTCTGCTAATGTGATTTTACGTAAAGATAAATTTTCAACAATAAAAGATAACCGTGCTGTATTAACTGAAAATTTGACTTCGTAAATAGCTTTAAATGCAGGTTGTTCAGAACGTAGAGCGCGAGAAACGAAAGAAAGCTAATTTTAAGCTACTTTTGAGAATTAAATTAAATACCCCATAAGCTTACACTCATACAATGCGCTGGCCATATTTAGTAAATGGTAAAGACAGGAAACGGGGTTCCGTTTTACAGCAAGAACGAATTCTTAAAATTCGACACGATAATTACTATTAAACGGTAATTCAATTCACATGAAGAGGCAGCAAGCCTATATATATATCGAATGACATACAGAGCCACGAGTGCAAGACAAGAGCTAAGCAACAGGATCAAAAAAACAAGCGGTAAGAAAAAAGAAATGGGGCGTCTTTCGTTTATATAGTAGTTCATGGAATCTTTATATGTCACCGAGAAATATGAAGTTTTAACACAGTACTTTTGATAAATTTTCTTTGTTAATTGTATATCCCTGTAATTACTTTTACCACAAATTGAAGTCTTCACACGGGTCATTACTAAATTTAAGAGTATGGTCTTCACAGATAAATATCATTTCAATCTGCAGCCTGATTTTCGCCACACATTCGCTTGGAAGGAATGTGGTAGCCAGTAGACTCACGCCCACGTATTGTAAACAGATCACTTTGGTCTTGCAATTTGGAGCTGATGAATCGTAGGAATTACCTGTATGTCTGATAAAGCATTGCAACCACAGGTGCAGCTCGTATAGACTTCATCTCCACGGACGAAGGTGCGAGTTCTGCAGAGACACGGCATTGGTGACGGATTTCCTTTATGTATTTATTGATGTTTTAGCCTGACTAGATCAGAGCCTTAAGGTCCTCCCTTACATCTGACCATGAGCAATACATACCAAAGATATTATAAAAACGTTCACAGGAATAATAATAATAATAATAATAATAATAATTGATACTAATAATAATATTAATTGACAGTAATAATTATAATAACGAAAATATTAGTTGACACTAATAGTAATAATGCTAATAACAGTAAAGTGCATTAAGAATGATATAGATTAGTTAAGCACATTTAAATACATGCTTAGTATTATAGAAGGGAAGGGATAAAGAAAGAGGAGAAGATTAAAATGATGGTGACAGGAGTGAACAGAATTAAAATAAATGACTTTACCACATGAGAGAGGGAGAAGTTGCTGGGCAGGGGACGATTGTCGAGAATGAGCTACAGCCTAGAATATGTTAGCAATGGCTATGATGATAGAAGTTGGGCCGTTAACTGTCCTTTGAAGTTTGGAAGGAATTTAATTTCTCTGATTTTTTTATGACTTTTGTTCCACAGTTAGATTCCTGATACAGAAAATGATTTAGAGAACTTGGCAGTAGTATGTAAAGGTACAAAGAGGATTTTACTTTGATGAAAACGAGTATTTCTCCTGTGCTGTTCAGTTGGTAGTGCAAAAATTGGAGATAAATAAGAGGGGGTGCAATGATCGAGAAGACGATAGAGAAAATATAGAGTGTGATAGTATCTACAATTGTCAGCGTGCAGCCATGATAATTGTTTGTAGGTAGTAGTGAAACGGCTGAAATAGCGTATGTCACAGTTGTATCACATACAAGCATTCAATGCCAGTGCTGCCCCAAGCGAACTTTCGTATGAAAGTTCTTGGAGAACAGCATCGCAAAAGTCAAATATGGGGATGTATTAGTCACTCTTGTTGTTGATATCAAAAGGGAATACTTTTTTACATTTCTCTAGTGAATAAAGTGAATCAGACACTTCTTACTGACTGCAGTTGTGTGTTCAGTCCAGTTTAAGTGATGGTCCAGAATTAACTCCAAGTTCTTTGCAGAAGAACAAAAGGTTATTTCTGTGCCGTTTAGGATTAAGAGCCCCGATATTTACTGAACTGTGAGAGCTACTAAGATTGCTTGCATTTTAGATGGATTAAATTTCAAACCTATGTTCTGCATCCACTCATATAAGGTAAGTAAATCAGCATTTACATACTGGCTTACTGTACATGAGTTTGTTGGACTTGCGCTTGGATATAACTGCAGGTCGTCAGCATATAGGTGATATCTGCAGTCAGAGAGAAAAGTTGACACAACATTAAAATATAACGAGGAAAGTAATGGACCTAAAAGCGATCCTTGGGTGGCAGCTGATACTACATCCCTAAATTGCGATCTTTTAGTTCCAATCATTACAAACTGTTCGTGGGGTGTAAGGCATGAGTGAGTAGTAGGGTAAAGTTCATTCTGCCACAATTTGTTTTCAGGTTGTATACATTCAGGAGCAAGCAAACATTCAGAGGCAAACCTATTGTTAAGCTAATTGATTTATGACCACCTGAGGGTTTATTTATCACCCCCTGGGAATAACCCATCTTTCTGGGAAACCCTACACCCCTTGTCTTCCCCTCCTCCTCCCCCTATACCCCTGGGATATGTTATCCACCATCCCCAATACAAGCATACTTTTGATATCAAACAAATTGATTAATTAATTAAATTGATCAATTAATTAACTCCTCCCCTATGGAAAATCCCCCAGCCCTCCCTTCCCCTCTCTATCTGAAAATTTACAGAAAAAGGCTCAGTTTGTGGTGGAGAGGAAGGATCTCGTGATACGAAATTCTGATCAATGTCAATAATAATACATTAATGGGTATTCTCTATTTAATTAGTTTGTAGGAGGCAGGGCTCCCCCGCTTGGATAGATCTCTCGTCTGCCCTTGCTCCTACGATATAATAACTTTAAGCACCAAGAAATGGAATGAAGTGTCGTATATTACCTGCTGTTTGGTCTAGCCCCACCTATGTCTGCCATCCAGGCTCTGCCACGGAGATAAAAAAAAAACCGCCCAATATCATTATTACAGATCACAATACTAAATATCACGACCGCAGACTGGATGTTGGTCATCTCTGATCTCGTGTCCCTGACCAAAGCACTAGGTATCAGCTAACAAATAACTTACAGAACAGTTGTTGCATGGTTTTTAACAACTTTTTGCAGTATGTTTACTGAGGTAATAGGAATATATGCAATATGACTGCTGTCTTGGACGCTTTCATAGAAAAGAGAACCATCTGCATCTAAAATGACATGGATCAGTTAAAGGATGATAGAAGGTGGAGTTATTGGTTGAGAATAAAGTTTAATGGTAGACTGATTATGCATTCTGGAGAGAGGGAGAGAGAGAGAGAGAGAGAGAGAGAGAGACAGAGAGAGAGAGAGATGTTGTGACAGGTTATTTATAGCATATTTAACCATTTTTCAACTATCCTTTCGAGGTGTATCAGCTGTTTGGTATAATCTGCATTCATCTCACATTCAACTGTGTGTTCTGTGAGTCACTTACAGCTCTGTCTATCTGCAATCGTTTACAGCAAATCTCCACAGCAGACAACTTCCAATACATGTCTGACAAATCATGTCCACCAAACCTATGGAAAACCTATTTTGGCACCCTGCTCTGGGTGAACAAAGATGTCTGAAAAGTACTCCATTTTCCTGCTTCGTCTTGGTCGTAAATCGAGTCTTCAGTTTCATAACTGCTATGATTCTAAGTCAATGACAGGGCTTTGTGAGGTACTGTAATCCCTGTGTGATCCTTTACTTGACAGGTGTTATGTGCAGAAGAGACTGCATTCTGTTCACAGAGTTAGCGCAGCATGGCATGTAATTTCACATGTCAGACATTTTTCCGTTACTGATGATCGTTTTACAGGACTGATGTGAGCAAAGCATAATTTCCGAATCATAATCGGATGTGGACAGTGAGCACTATACACCTCTGGAAAACTATATAGTGCATGTATCACAAAGAATCTTTTTTCCCTTTGGTGTGGGAGGTAGAAGGTTTTATCATCTTTAAGTTTCTCGCCATAGTTAGTAGAATAGAAAACTTGCAGAATGAGTGTATGTCATGTGTTAGAAATATATTTCCTGCATTGGAGGATTAACAGTATTGTATTCCACATGACTAACGTATTGGAAACCACACTGCCTTGACATTGTAGTATACTTAACTGCAGAACTGTGTAGCCTTAGGAGTGTGTGTTTGTGTTCTATGATCATTTCTGTCTTTCCAGAGCCTTCTTGGTATGGAATCCAAACGCTACAACAATACTACAGAATTGATAGCATAAGCGATTTATGTAAAATGTTTCAAACTCCTACCATCTGAAGTTCCATCACACATAAAGAAAACATTTCTTCTTCTTTTTAATCGTCTGTTATGTCAACACAATACTCTCAAATGTATCAGGTTCATATCTACTAAGCACCAATAATGAGTGCTAACCTCCTCAGCATACATGCATCTAGAGAGTTCATGTGTAATTAGATGACATGAGTAAAATTGGTATGGAACATTTTTCGCAGAATGGCAGTTACAGTATTGGGATGCGAATACTGGTCTATATCACTACCGACAGTCAGTTGAGCCAGTTTGGAACATGTGGTATACTCTTTCTAAAAGCAAAATATCGAAGTGTATTGTTTACATGGAACTCAGCTTGTTCTTTTCTTTCACGAGACGTCGAATGTAGCATGTTTAGCGCCCTCCTTCTTCTGGTCAGTTCCAAATTAAATTGGGTACAATGTTGCAGGGAGGGTCGTTTAAAGACAGAGGAACAGTTGCAAGATGCATGGAGAGACCATCTAGAGTATTGCTCAGGCTCCACAAATGTGAGAATACTTTATGACTCCTATTCACATAGGGGGAGATGGGTAATCGTAATAAAATCTTAACACATTTATAAGGGGTTTTGGCTAAGGATTGTAGTTTTCGTACCTCCTCTCTGCTCAAAGTTATTTCCTACACTAAAAAACAGTATTTGCGTTATATGGTGTAACAGGAATCATGCTGTAATGTCCTCTGGCTGATATAATCACATGATCGTCGTGATGAGACGTTTTGTTACGTGACTGGTAGTCGAGATTGGTGGTTTAGAACTCGAGTAAGTGGGTAAAATGTGCTTAAATTTCGGAAAACCTGGTAAAATTACGAAAATTTATGGAAAATATGTAAAACTGCGGTAAACATGACAAAATTGTAGGTGAATTACGATGCAAAGTTTCTTCGGATATGCATGCATGTTATCCGCTGACACTCTGCAAATGACTTTCAAGTACAGTGTCTCCTCTGCACAGGAATATACATGATGGATGCATGACTACAGGTTGCAGACACGTAATTGACGTTACATGGAAGACTGGGTCTGTCCTTGAGTCATGCTTGGGTAGCCAAATGGTAAGGCCACCTCTCGCAACAAGCGGGAAATCCGGGTTCAAGTCCCGGTACAGCACAAATGTTCATTGCCGTCCTTCCATTACACAGCTGATGGTGGTTCATATTCGCAACTGCGCATACATTTCATGTAGTTTGGAGCAGAAGCAACTGTCTTTCATACGCTAGCTGGGTCGTGATGCGGTGTTTCGATCTTTGATGGTCATGCAGAAAAGGTAAAAGTTTCATACTCTGGGGACGTTAAGTGGCGGCATGGTGTGGCCCTGCCCTCATCTAGACCAGGCACTGGCTCTGCCCACAACTCCGAAAGCTGGCCACCTTCCTGGGGAGGCTCGCCTGCCCTAATGAGATTCACTGACTGCCTTCTGCCAAGAACAGAAACCCTGACACCTTCCCAGAACGAAAGACACAAAGTCTTCCTCGCAAACCCCGCATGTCCGGTGCTCTCAATAAAATAATCATGAATTCGAGGCAGGAAATGAATCAGTATTATTTAGCGATATGCGGCAGTAATGTCACACACTGCATTCGGTGACCTTCTATACAAAGTACAGGTAGATATGTGTTGTGTTAATTATTCACTGATCTGTTTTTCACCTATTTACTAAGTTCCTAGTGCCTTAATCTGTCCTCGAGATAAGGTCCCTTCTCGTATTTCATTCTCATTTTCTGCGTGTTCAGTAAATAAAAATACGGCACACTGTGCAAGTAATACCTCAGGCAAGATAAGTACAAGTAAATATGAGATACACATTTCAACATCATTTCTTACATTTGCCCCCTGACGATAGACCACATCGATGAGCTGTGGCTGTTAGACACTGTAGGCCAAAGTACCATGTTTTTGGACTGGTTTGTTGCTTGGCTTGTAGCGACAGGCGTTTGTCGTGGTGGCTATGGCAGCTACGCAACCCCACTTCATCATACGATGAAAAGGCAGGTGCGTCGCCCAATCGTCTCAGCCAACAAAAAATGGCTCTGAGCACTGTGGGACTCAACTGCTGTCGTCATCAGTCCCCTAGAACTTAGAACTACTTAAACCTAACTAACCTAAGGACATCACACACATCCATGCCTGAGGCAGGATTCGAACCTGCGACCGTAGCTGTCGCGCGGTTCCAGACTGTAGCGCCTAGAACCGCTCGGCCACCCTGGCCGGCTCTCAGCCAACAGTTTGGGTGTTGATCACTCATAAGAGTATTTGCAGCTGCCACAGAGAAGTGGATGTCCATTAACTATTCATTTGCTCATCGTATTTTCGCCTCCAGCTTAACTAAATACTTAACTGCACCAGGCTACAAATATATCGGACTGTTCGTTTCTCTGGGGTGCTTTTCATAACATTGGTAATCAGAAGCTTCACCCCTCATATACCCCAAGATCCGTAGACACATAGATAGATAGGTACATAGCTAGAGGGTAGGTAGATGCACAGATTCATTGATTAATCTGCTTTTCTTTGCATACATCTATTACAGGGCTTAACAACTGGCCGGTTTTGAGCGCGAGTACTCGCGTCTGCTCAGGCACGTGCTCGCGAGCAGGTCCAAGGTTGCGGAGTAGGGAGGGAGGGGAAATGCGCGCGCACATATGAATAGGACCGCAGCGTGCCTATTCAATTCGCGCCGACTGTGTAACGTTAAAAGTACTACGATCAGCTCTAACAGTCACTTCGCTGGTTAAGAATCATGTCAAGTCGCCGTTGTGTAACCCCAGCCATGCTTTCGCAGTTCAACCCCCATTGGGAGGAACTGTATCTGTTTACAGAAAAAGATGGAATTCTTTTAGGAAATTTAATTTGCAGCGACATTATATGTCGTACCACGCGAAAGACTACGGAAGTGGAAAATGTGATGGACCAGATCGTGCACAGGAAGCTATTAAACTTAAAAGGAAGCTATCCAAAGAAGATCTGGACGACGAAGAAAAATCAACTGAGGCAGCTCTGAGAGTGAGTTACAAAATTGCTTTGCTTTTAGCAAAATCCCTGCACCCCTTCACTGATGGCGATTTAATAAAAGAATGTTTGGTAGTTGCAGCGGAACATTGGTGTCCATCTCAAGTTGAACAGTTTCGGATTGTGCCATTATCTAACATGACCATTATGCGTCGCATACAGGACATGGCAGACGACCTTCAGAGCCAGCTTCCAAATATGTGTAAAGATTTTATGGCGTATTCTCTAGCTCTGGACGAAAGTGTTGATATCACTGGAACAGCGCAGCTTGCCATATTTATTAGAGGTGTTAATAGAGATCTTCAGGTGAGGGAGGAGCTCCTCGATGTAGTAGCCGTGAAGAACACTACAACCGGAGGTGATATTTTAAGTAGTGTTGAAGAAAGTGTTGAAAATATAGGATTTTCGTGGAATTCTTTAGTTTCAGTGTCTACAGACGGTGCACCAGCGATGACAGGGAAAAAAATCAGGTTTCGTTGCGCTGTTGAAAGAGAAAATGCAAAAACTGACCGTGTCGAATGAAATAAGGGGCGTTTACTGTGTGATCCACCAGGAAAACTTATGTGCAAAGAGTATCACTCTAAAAAATGTGATGAGTGTTGTTGTTCGTACAACCAATTATATAAGGAAGCATGGGCTACAACACAGACTATTTAAAAGCTTTCTTGAGGATGTAGAAAGCCAGTATGGTAGCCTGCCTTATTTCAGCGAGGTCGTGGCGAATTATTAAATCGATTTTTTTGCCTATTAGATGAGATAAATATGTTCATGGAAATAAATAACATGTGTGTTGCTGAATTGAAAGAGCCTTCATGGAAATGTGATCTCGCGTTCTTAGCAGATTTAACTAGCTATCTGAATGGTTTGAACATTTCACTACAAGGTAAAGATCTGCTAATTACTCATTTCATAGATCGAATACGAGCTTTTAAAATGAAATTGACACTTTGGGTGAGTCAGCTGGCAACAAGAAATCTAGCTCATTTTCCTAAATTATCATCCATGCAAGATGTTCACAAAGACTGTGAACGTTATTCACATAGTTTAGTTGCCCTTAAGGAAGAATTTGATCAACACTTTCGAGATCTGACAGCACTAGACAGTGATTCTGATCTGTTGTCCTCTCCATATTCAGCGAATATTGGAGAGATTCGTCGTGAGCTGCAACTAGAAATTATTGACCTGCAGTGTGACAGAGAATACGGAGACAAATTTCAGAACAAGAAATCATTTTGGAATTCTACAGACACTTCCCTCAGGATAGATTTCCTTGTTTACACAAACTGGCGGCTACGATAATATCAATGTTCGGTTCCACGTATGTTTGTGAACAACTGTTCTCTGCAATTAAATGTAACAAGACGCGTCTGAGAAACGCATTGTCTGATCGAAATTTAAACTGCACGCTGCGCCTACAATGCACAAGAACAATTACTCCGAACATAGACGCAGTTTTAAAGGGCAAAAAGTACAAGATAACCGAGAATCCCACACTCCAGTGACACCTTTTATTGTGTAACAGTTCACAAATTAATACAAATGTAGAGGCATACACTAAGCTAATAAAATTATGTGGCACGTGTACATTCTCCTTTATTTGTTTCATTTGGCGCAGTATAATTCGTGAGTGACATCCCTGCAGGTGGCCACGGATTTGCATTGACTGGCGGCAGCTGCTGTGTGCCCCACGTGACTCTCCCCACTCTCCGCTCTGGTCCGGTAGTGGGGGTAGCGTGCTCGCGCTGCTCCGTGCTCGCGCCTTGCTGCTCACAGCTTGCTCCGCGAGCACATATGGATCTATTGTGAGGTTCTCTCAGGACGTAAAACATGTCATAAAAACAACATATTTACGAAAGAAGAGATATGCTAAAGTTCTTTTCACTGATACTAATCAAAATGGTAGTTAGAAAATGGCATACGTAAAAAATCCTAAACATATTTATTTTAAAAATTAGTACAAAACTTGACGCTAATATATAAATGTATATACATTGAAGATAATTTTATAGTACTTATTTAAGCAGATCCTGAAAATATGCTGAAGATTTTACTTAACACACTTATTATGTGACACTGGTATTTGCACGAACTGTTCCTAAAAAGAAATTTGTCAGTGGAATAGGAGTTGGCCATCAAAGCATTCTGTAGGTTCCTCTTACAGTGAGCGTTATTAACAGGTAAGCTACTGGCTACTGGCGAGTCATTCTGTTGATTACTCTTATATCTATTATAGGTTCTATCACCTAATCTTTTGGTTATTAAGGCAAGTTTCATCATTCGTAATTGAATTCGCACCACGAACATTTCGTATTACGCACTTTCGGACTCGAAAAATTTGATGAGTTAACCCACAAGATGTTCGCATGTGACGTACTGGAATCAAAGTATCTTACCATTTTTGTGTTTATGTTACCTATACCCGACAACTTATGGCGTTCCTCACAGTTGATGGTTCAAATGGCTCTAATCAGTATGGGACTTAACATCTGAGGTCATCAGTCCCCTAGACTTAGAACCACTTAAAATCTAACTAACCTAAGAACATCACACAGAGCCATGTCCGAGGCACGATTCGAGCCTGCGACTGTACCAGCAGTGCGGTTCCGGACTAAAGCGCCTAGAACCGCTCGGCCACAGTGGCCGGCTCCTCATAGTTGAATTAGTGATCAAATTAATAATTACATAAACAATGTGCAGCGTCAAAACCTGAAAGTGCAGAGCAGTGTGACCATCTAGTAGACAAACAGTCCAAGGCTGCTATTAACACGTCGACACGTTGATACATAGTCTATTTATTTCGTTTTAGTGTACTAAGTACGTCGTACCGAGAAGGATATTTTCCTAGTCGGAAATTATTCTCTCCTCTCTCTCTCTCCCTCCCTCCCTCCCTCCCTCCCTCCCTCCCTCCCTCTCTCTCTCTCTCTGTCTCTCTCTCTCTGATATTCATGTCGATTGAGTTCAAATACACGTGGTACGCTATGGAAAGGAAACCTCGAAGATGTGAAGAAGAACAATCAGTGCTGTTAAGACGATCGCCTCCTAAGCCGGACACTGGTAATTGTTCTCTAACTACCAGTGTTTTATCAGGAGCTGCGCCGCTGTATATCATGGCCGTGGTGGCTGGCAAGTTGTGCGGGTAGCGTCAGGAACAGCTATTAGGCGCTATCCATGAAATGTCAGGCTGGCCGTCTTCTGTTTCTTACGTTAAAGCATTTAGCGACACCGTTCGGTCTCTGAAAACCAATACGATCCCTGTTTGTTGATATACAATTGCACAATCTTCTATAAACGTGAAGTATTTCTTTAAACATTTCGTGAATAAAACTGTTCCTGCCAACCCTTCACTATTTAATAACTTTCACATTTTGTCCCCTCCAATAAATCTTCTTCAGTTTTCTTTCTTGATCCCCCCTCGTTTGTCTTTCGCCTAATATTGCTTTCAGTGTGTTCGTTAAACTTATTAGGTATACCTAAATGTCCAAAAAGTTTGATTTTCCTTCTCCATTTTCTTTCTGTCCAGCTGATTTTCGTCAGCCTTCTGCACCGCCACACTTTCATCGCTTCTAAGCGCGTTCTGTCTACATTCAGCAGGGTCCAGGTTTCACACACATACAAGACAACTCTCTAGAATAATGTCTCGCTATTTTTTCGGTTCTGTATTAAACGGATTGTACACAATAATTGTTTTCTTTCACTAAAAGCGCCGTCAGCTGCCTGACTGCCGTATAGGATCTGTTGTCTTTTGCGTTTAACGTGCCTAAATAAGAAAATTTGTAATCTTTTTCTAATTTACTTCTTTCATATTTGTTGCAGGTGTCTTTCTCGCGTTTCATTTGCTTACTACTATAATGTCGCTTTTTTTACTCTACATTCTTAAAATATTATCAGACTCGTTGCAAATTTAAAAAATTATATTCTCCATATGCTTTCAACTATCAGCTTTTAAGTTGCAATCATGCCATCCACAAAAAATATGCAGTAATTGGGAAGTTCTGCTGCCGTTCCTAAAACGTCTCCGAGACAGTATCTGTTGTCTTTTGCGTAAGAAAATTTATAATCTTTTTCTAACTTACTTCCGTGCGCCAACAATCTGCCAGCGGTCCAATGCACCACTGAACTCCTACATACGGCACTCACAGCTGCACAGAACACTGCTCTGCTCATGACTGATACTTGCAACGTGCTGAGGGCATTGCACTGGTGCCGTTCCTGGTCAAATACAACGGCGCAACCTGAAGGCTTGGCTAACATCTGCACTGATGTTCAAGCAGAAATTCTCGCGGTGTTTCTATATCTCTCTTCATCTCTCTCTGAATTTTTACTAAGAAACGTTATGAAAAGAATGGGCTTATACAGGGTGTTACAAAAAGGTACGGCCAAACTTTCAGGAAACATTCCTCACACACAAATAAAAAAAAAAAGATGTTATTGGACATGTGTCCGGAAACGCTTAATTTCCATGTTAGAGCTCATTTTAGATTCTTCCACCTACGCTCAATGGATCACGTTATCATGATTTCATACGGCATACTCTGCCTGTGCTGCTAGAACATGTGCCTTTACAAGTACGACACAACATGTTCATGTACCATGGAGCTCCTGGGCATTTCAGTCGAAGTGTTCATACGCTTCTCAACAACAGATTCGGTGACCGATGGATTGGTAGAGGCGGACCAATTCCATGGCCTCCACACTCTCCTGACCTCAACCCTCTTGACTTTCATTTATGGGGGCATTTGAAAGCTCTTGTCTACGCAACCCCGGTACCAAATGTAGAGAGACTTCGTGCTCGTATTGTGGACGGCTGTGATACAATACGCCATTCTCCAGGGCTGCATCAGCGCATCAGGGATTCCATGCGACGGAGGGTGGATGCATGTATCCTCGTTAACGGAGGACATTTTGAACATTTCCTGTAACAAAGTGTTTGAAGTCACGCTGGTACGTTCTGTTGCTGTGTGTTTCCATTCCAAGATTAATGTGATTTGAAGAGAAGTAATAAAATGAGCTCTAACATGGAAAGTAAGCGTTTCCGGACACATATCCACGTAACATATTTTCTTTCTTTGTGTGTGAGGAATGTTTCCTGAAAGTTTGGCCGTACCTTTTTGTAACACCCTGTATTTGTTTCTAGGCTTCAGGTCAAGGGAATCGCACCCCATACGCTAACGCTGAGTGACGTATTATTCTCTCCCTTAACGCACACCTCGCCAACTGACCATGACGAGAAAGCCAGATAAACTGGAGCCCTTATGGAGGCGTACCGATAGTCGCTCTAGCCACGCATCATTGGTTCAAATGGCTCTGAGCACTATGGGACTCAACATCTTAGGTCATAAGTCCCCTAGAACTTAGAACTACTTAAACCTAACTAACCTAAGGACATCACACACACCCATGCCCGAGGCAGGATTCGAACCTGCGACCGTAGCAGTCCCGCGGTTCCGGACTGCAGCGCCAGAACCGCTAGACCACCGCGGCCGGCCCACGCATCATTCCCGAGTGGTACAGGGAAAGCTGAAATAGCCATCTTTCCATTTTACGTAATAATATTTTGAACTTCATAATATTTTGAACTTTTTTTTTTGCAATTATTACACTGTGGAAGAGCAACAAAAATTTTTGTAAAAGGGAGTTATTCAATTATGTAATTAATAAAGTAAATAAAATCTTGCCTAGTGACAGTCGTTGTCTAGTTTGGTTACGAACGGGTCCTCGGATTTTCATATCAGAAAAAGAAACTATTTTTGGATATTCACTTCTTGATTTTTTTTCACAATTAACTTGTCACACCTAAGAAAAATTATCACATTTCAATTTCACAGTTTATGTCACATCAAGATTATACCCACATTTTTTCAGACCAAAGAGTTTCATTTCCGCGCAATTGCTGATATCCGAAGATATTCTAATTGTGAAGACACATAATGATAGAGTCTTTCGTTAAAGAGTGAAATAAAGATGGATTCGTTTGGCTCGCATTCAGTGATATTTATAACTTAAACTAATTTCCAGATTGTTCTAGAACTTTCTTTGTCAAATTAATTGTTACAATGACATCCGACTTTTTACACACAGACAAAATGTATCTTTTTACAGCTGGAAATATCTGAGAACAAGAACAGTTACAAGAGATATTTTATACAGTCCTGAAATAAAATGTAGAACTTCCAGAAACGTTCTACGTGAAGAGGTTTATTTACATATGAAAAGATTCTATTTTTACATGAAGGTCACGGTTAAAGCAGGCTCAGACATGATAATTGGATGTCTCTATAGGCCCCCTGGCTCAGCACCTGAAGGATAATTTGGAAAATATTTCGAGTATATTTCCTCATCATGTTACAGTTCTGGGTGGAGATTTTAATTTGTCGGATATAGACTGGGAGACTCAAACGTTCATAACGGGTGGCAGGGACAAAGAATCCAGTGAAATTTTTTAAAGTGCTTTATCTGAAAACTACCTTGAGCAGTTAAACAGAGAACCGACTCGTGACGATAACATATTAGACCTTCTGGTAACAAACAAACCCGAACTATTTGAAACAGTTAACGCAGAACAGGGAATCAGCGATCATAAAGCGGTTACTGCATCGATGATTTCAGCCATAAATAGAAATATTAAAAAAGGTAGGAAGATTTTTCTGTTTAGCAAAACTGACAAAAAGCAGATTTTAGAGTACCTGATGGTTCAACACAAAAGTACAGATAGTGTTGAGAATCAGTGGACAGCGTTCAAAACTGTAGTAAAATATGCGTTAGATGAGTATGTGCCAAGCAAGATCGTAAGAGATGGAAAAGAGCCACCGTGGTACAACAACCGAGCTAGAAAACTGCTGCGGAAGCAAAGGGAACTTCACAGCAAACATAACATAGCCAAAGCCTTGCAGACTAACAAAAATTACGCGATGTAGTGTGAGGAGGGCTATGCGAGAGGCGTTCAATGAATTCGAAAGTAAAGTTCTATGTACTGACTTGGCAGAAAATCCTAAGAAATTTTGGTCTTATGTCAAAGCGGTAGGTGGATTAAAACAAAATGTTCAGACACTCTGTGAGCAAAATGGTACTGAAACAGAAGGTGACAGATTAAAGGCCGAAATACTAAATGTCTTTTTCCAAAGCTGTTTCACAGAGGAAGACTGCATTGTAGTTCCTTCTCTAGATCGTCGCACAGATGACAAAATGGTAGATATCGGAATAGACGACAGAGTGATAGAGGAACAATTAAAATCGCTCAAAAGAGGAAAGGCCGTTGGACCTGATGGGATACCAGTTCGATTTTACACAGAGTACGCGAAGGAACTTGCCCCCCTTCTTGCAGGGTGTACCGTAGGTCTCTAGAAGAGCGTAGCGTTCCAAAGGATTGGAAAATGTCACAGGTCATTCCCGTTTTCAAGAAGGGACGTCGAACAGATGTGCAGAACTATAGACCTATATCTGTAACGTCGATTAGTTGTAGAATTTTGGAACACGTATTATGTTCGAGTATAATGACTTTTCTGGAGACGAGAAATCTACTCTGTAGGAATCAGCATGGGTTTCGAAAAAGACGATCGTGTGAAACCCAACTCGCGCTATTCGTCCACGAGACTCAGAGGGCCATAGACACGGGTTCCCAGGTAGACGCCGTGTTTCTTGACTTCCGCAAGGCGTTCGATACAGTTCCCCACAATCGTTTGATGAACAAAGTAAGAGCATATGGACTATCAGACCAATTGTGTGATTGGATTGAAGAGTTCCTAAATAACAGAACGCAGCACGTCATTCTCAATGGAGAAAGTCTTCCGAAGTAAGAGTGATTTCAGGTGTGCCGCAGGGGAGTGTCGTATGACCGTTGCTATTCACAATATCCATAAATGACCTTGTGAATGACATCGGAAGTTCACTGAGGCTTTTTGCGGCTGATGCTGTGGTATATCGAGAGGTGGTAACAATGGAAAATTGTACTGAAATGCAGGAGGATCTGCAGCGAATTGACGTATGGTGCAAGGAATGGCAATTGAATCTCAATGTAGATAAGTGTAATCTGCTGCGAATACATAGAAAGAAAGATCCCTTATTTAGCTACAATATAGCAGGTCAGCAACTGGAAGCAATTAATTCCATAAATTATCTGGGAGTATGCATTAGGAGTGATTTAAAATGGAATGATCATATAAAGTCGATAGTCGGTAAAGCAGATGCCAGACTGAGATTCGTTGGAAGAATCCTAAGGAAATGCAATCCGAAAACAAAGGAAGTAGGTTACAGTACGCTTGTTCGCTCACTGCTTGAATACTGCTCAGCAGTGTGGGATTCGTACCAGATAGGGTTGATAGAAGAGATAGAGAAGATCCAACGGAGATCAGCGCGCTTCATTACAGGATCATTTAGTAATCGCGAAAGGTTACGGAGATGGGTGATAAACTCCAGTGGAAGACTCTGCAGGAGAGACGCTCAGTAGCTCGGTACGGGCTTTTGTTGAAGTTTCGAAAACATACCTTCACCGAAGAGTCCAGCAGTATATTGCGCCCTCCTACGTATATCTCGCGAAGAGACCATGAGGATAAGATCAGAGAGATTAGAGCCCACACAGAGGCATACCGACAACGCTTCTTTCCACGAACAATACGAGACTGGAATAGAAGGGAGAACCGATAGAGGTACTCAAGGTACCCTCCGCCACACACCGTCAGGTGGCTTGCTGAGTATGGATGTAGATGTAGAATAGAAATTGTTTCTGATAAAATTAACTGCGTTTTTTAAATACAGTGAATGCTATTTACCTAATGAATAATAAATTATAATTTTCCATAGCTCATATGAAATATGGAATCTTGATAAGTGCGTTTGTCATATGTATAAATTGCCTAAATGAAATGAAAGTAAATTACATCTTTTAAAGATACAAATTTTCCTCTACCTTTTGTTTTTGTTTTATTATGAAGTGAAAATTATAGTGTGACCAACTTTTCGTATTTTTACGTTTTCACATAAAAAATTACAAAAATGATTTTGCACATTGTAAACAAATTTGGTAAGTGTATAACACGAAAATAATTCAGTGTGTCTTATATTTATGTCAAAGGCTTAAATGGTGTATTTTACTACCGAAATCGGAATAAATTCTAGCCCAATTGCAAGTGGCATTGTAACATTTGATTGAGTCAAAGTGGTGTCGTTAGGTTTTGTTGGCTTCATAATTCTTGAATCTTTATTTGCTACACAGGAAGAAAAATATTGAGGTACCTGAAGTACTCTCCACCACATACGGTCACGTGGCTTCCGGAGTACACACGTACATGTAGATGAGATCAATTCTGTACTGCTGTTTCACAGTCTGTCGGCTTTGGAAAGAGGGCGTCACAGCTGGAATTGAACGAATTCAAGAAAGATTTTCTTCCTACATCTTCTAATGGACAATGGGACAGCAGCCGTTTTGTTTAAGTTTAGCAACACAAGTGAGAGACGTGCTAGTAGAATCTTAGCCGGCCGTACTGGCCGAGCGGTTCTAGGCGCTGCAGTGTGGAACCGCGCGACCGCTACGGTCGCAGGTCCGAATCCTGCCTCGGGCATGGATGTGTGTGATGTTCTTGGGTTAGTTAGGTTTAAGTAGTTCTAAGTTCTAGGGGACTGATGACCTCAGAAGTTTAAGTCCCATAGTGCTCAGAGCCATTTGAACCATTTTTTAGTAGAATCTTAACATGTAGGTATAGGTCGAACGGGGTTTTAGCGACATGCCCGAGGAACTTAAATGAGAATCCCTGAAAGAAAGGCGATATTGTTATCACGAAACTAAGTGGAAGTTCAGGAAATCGGTGTTCGTGGTCGTCAGCGCCAATGTTCTGTTGCCACCTCCGTGTATCTAAAACGGAGCGACCTTGAGGACGAAATATGAGAGGTACGTGCGTGTAGAAAGGGAAAGTCTTTGAGCTACGTCACTTTCTCCAACTGTCCTATAGCGTTATGATGAATGGCTGGCAGGGAGGTAACGTCACTTGCCCAGTTTTTGACATCTGATATTTACTAATCACGGAAAGAGAACTCTGAAAATCTTTGATAGAAAACGTCTTGGCTTTACTGTCACGACAAAGGTGAGAACGCATTACCACATGTGGTGAGCGAAATATATTTCTTCTCAGGTATTTTCATGCATGTAGGCCTTCGCCCCAGGGCCTGTTCCACCGATACTAGAGAGAACTGCCTACGTTTCAGCCGTCCAGCATTTCATATTTCTCGTGGTATAAATAATTCAGTGCCACATCTACTCTCGCAGAGAAGTGTTTCGTGCGTCCGGAAGAGAATCGTAGTAAAGTGCTCTGTTGTTGCCACTGCCTGTGTTGCGTGCGTGGATTTGCATGGCGCATGTATAAGACATCGGCCCTCGCCAGCGCATTTACATTCGCTGCTCGCAGAGGCTGCCGGACCCTAGGAGCTTCTGAAGCGGCGGGCAGTTTCAGTGACCAGTTGTGTGGATTCTTGGGGCCAATGTGTGTCGTCATTTCTTCTAAGCGCCCTATCTGTAGATATGGATTTCCTTCACTGCTGTCCATGTGAGGCGTAGCGACCACTCGATCAACGGTGACTGTGTATACGCTTCTCTCATCAATGTATAACTCCAAACGAAAAATAGCCGGCAGTCCCAGTTTCGTTAGACTCAGTAAGTTTGTCTCCGATACTGCTCTATCATCTGTAGGGTATTTTACTCAAAAAATGACATACATACGCGCAATTTGCGTACTTGATAGTATACAGTTTCTAATTAGATCTCGACAAAATAAGCAGCATGGTGCAGTGTCTGGCCAATAGTTCTTAAAATAGAGAAATACAACGTTGTAAGTTTCACGAAATATGAAAGCGTGGTACTTTTTGACTACCTTGTTAATGAGTCACAACTGAGTCAGTCACATACAAATACTTGCGAGCAGTAACGTGTAGAGATATAGTTTGGGTACTAGGTAAAGCAAACGGCAAGCTACGATTCATTGGTAAGATCCTGGAAAACTGCTGTTTGTCTGCAGAAGATATCGAGCACAAAACATATAGACCATATCTGTATACTGCTGAAGTGTATGGGATCTAAAGTCGGCCAGACTAACATTGGAAAGTGAGTGTATACAAAGAACGGAGGCGCGAATGGACATAGGCTTGTTTGATGGTTGAGAGTATGTAGCTGTAGCAGAAACGAGAAAAAATTTTAAATGGTAGCACTCAAGGAAATATTGCATGTATTTCGCGAGAACCTGCGTAGAAAATTTGAGAAATTCCTTCACCTAAAAGAACTACAAATTTTCTTCGGTACCCAGCATATCTGGCCTGTAGAGATGGTGTTGATGAAATCGGAAAAATAACGACTCACTCAGAGGCATACAGTCTCTATCGCCACATTGCATCTGTGAATGGAACACAATGAAGCCTTAACGTACGATTCAATGTAATATACTCCTCTGCCACTCTTTCAGTGGTTCACAGAGTATAGATGTAGCTGTAGATTGTGTGCTGTTTCCTTATATTGTGTTTCATATGTTAATAAGATTTTCCTTACCACCTTTTGCAAATTAGCACATTTTATTTTCGAACGAAACAAATTTCATCTTTTTATGTTAGACATCATCAATGATCAATAGAATTTTACGACTGTGATTTATCACTAATCTTTATGTTTTTAACTCTTGTCATGAACCCAATGGTTTTTTTGCAGACACTAGACCAGGACAGTATAATGTTTCCAATTATCTGTTTGTCACAGTTAGGCATTTCACTGTTATACAGGGTATAACAGGTAGTGTAGGTAGTTTCGTGTGTGGTATTTTAATACGCATGCACATCAGTGTGTTGGTTGCTTTTTCTGTGTGTCGAACAATCTTCCCATAAATATGTTACAAATTTCACAACCTGATATTTTCTGCATGGCTGTAACTGCAGCACTAAGTGAACTAAGCCTGGCATTATAGACTAAATGTTTTATGTGCATGTGTCCACAGTTCAACACCTGACCTGCTGCCCAGGGGAAAATAACCATTAATGGCTCACTCTTGCCACATATACTTGGAGCTACTAACCAACCTAAAAACATACTACTCCAAACAGCTATAACTATTAGTTTGCAAATGAAGTAAATACTGATGTAATGTTATTCAGAGCACCATCCTCAGTCACCAAGAGAAATATCTGCCCTTATATCCATTACACACTGTACAGTTTAGATCACTCACACGGATCATGTTTTTTCGCAGACGCATTGTTTCTGAACTAGTGGTTGCAAGCTATCCCCACTCCATAATGTTCTGAGAGTGAATGACTGTCATTTCTACAAATTATATTTAGTTATTGAAACTAGTATCAAAGTGCTTTGGTTAAGCATGCAGGTACAGGAACAAGTCCTAGTAGATTATTATCGAGTATTCATGCCCAAATGTTTGCTGAAAACCTTTGTTCTTCGAATGTAACACCAATGGCAAGTGTGTCCTCAAAGTTCCACTTGTCTCTATATTGACAGTTGATGAAACTGACGTGTGCGCTACACATCATCTGTGAACAATACAATATACGGGGTAATTCTGTGAAGATGTTCCAAACTTTCAGGGATGGTGGAGAAGGGTAATTGAATCAATCTGAGGTAAGGGACCCTGGTCTGGAAATGATTGGGTCGAAAGTTTTAAGCGAAAAATCTTTCTGATTCCTCTAACTGTAGTACACATACCAGTACTGTTGTTACTAAGATTTTAGGGTAGACTACTTTCAGAGGTTGTACTATGGACAAAAACAAGAAAAAATGACTAACAAACATGGACTCTAAAATGTATATCTTTTAGCTATTAGCACTTGTACATTTTCGCTACTGTGAAACATATCTCGTTTACTGGACTAGTGCGCACAGCTCATGAGGTATGCGTTGTAGAACCCATATTTATGGCACATTTAGTCTGGTTTTGGTCCATACTACCCCCTCCAAAAAAAGAAAAAGAAAAATAGAAACCAAAGAACTTGCAGTAGAGGAGATGTATAACACGGTATAGGAGATGAACAAGTGCTCATAACTCTTAAGTTATGCATTTTGGAGCCTATGTTTACTAGACATTTGTCTCTCGTTTTGGTCCATACTAACACCTACAATCTTAGAAACAACAGTACTGGTACACGTGTTGCACTGTCAGGCGTATCTCGTTTCCAGACCACGGTCTATTACCTTAGGTTGATACATTTACCCTTCTGCACCATCCTGTAAGTTTGTGTCATCATCACGAAATCACCTTGTATATGTCAACATATTATACATAATCTGTACAATTTCCGATTTTGATCTCAGTCGTGACCCTACGTTTAGGGCGGCGTTTCCTCTTGTTTTTACTGTTACAGTTCCAAATATCGCACAGGCGCGAGTTAGGCGTTTTGTGAGTGACTCGTCAGCACGTCCCACATCCATGACATAAAAAATCTACTGAGTGGCATCCGATGATAAAGCTATAGGCTTGCGAAACCAGTCGTGCAATAAAAGATTTATCTTTCACAACTAAAGCTGATTCAGTATCTACATATGACTTGTATAGAAATCAGAATGGTGTTCTATGAGTCGATGTATATGAAAGGGTCAGAATTGTTGGGAAGGGCATGAGACAGGGTTGTAACCTATCGCCAGTTAACTATGTACATTAAACAAATAGTAAAGGAAATTAAGGAGAAAATGAGAAATGGAATCAAAATAGAGAGAGAAGAAACAAAAACCTTGCGATTTGCGCTTGTAACTCTGTCAGAGACAGCAAACGACTAGGAAGATTAGCTGAACGGAATGTGTAGTACTAGAAAATAGATAATAAGACGAACATCAACAAAAGTAGAACAGGCGTAACGATGTGTAGAGCAATTAAAGGAGGAGTTGCTGAGGAAATTAGATTAATAAGTGAGTCGCTGAAGTGGAAAACGACTTTTGCTAGAATAATGAAATACGCTAAGAAGCAAGATTTCACTGTACAAGCAAAGTAAAAAAACTCCGAAAATTGTAAATTTGTAATTATATCGCACGAAAAAAGATTTTTTTTTTCAGTTGTTATCAGACTGTCGTTCTGCCCGTCCTTCTGTTAAGACCCCTTTTGCTTCAGAAATGGGTAGACGTATCAAGTTGAAATTTGTCACATACTAAGGTGTATGGTTCTTTGGAGGTACAATAAACGTTGACTTCTAAGTCAATGAAGACAAAAGATACGGCCATTTATGTCACATATTTTTATGCTCACAAATTCACTCATCAGAACGTGTAGGATACTTTCCGCTGGCGTAGAATAATGAAATTTGGCAAGAAGAAACGTTTCACAGAACAAGTTAAGCGAAAAACTGGAAATTCTTAATTTGCAATTTTTTTATCACACGAAAAAATTGTTTTGTCATATGTTATCCAAATTCAAACTTGAGATAAAACATTCTCGAAGTTTTGGAATCCCTCGGATCGATATTTTGCCAGCATCAATATCTATAACAGGCAAAATTCGTCAATATTTTCGATTCCCTGAATTGATAAACTTCTGTACACATAATGAGTTTTTCACTCTGCAGCGGAGTGTGCGCTGATGTGAAACTTCCTGGCAGATTAAAACTATGTGCCCGACCGAGACTCGAACTCGGGACCTTTGCCTTTCGCGCGCAAGTGCTCTACCATCTGAGCTACCCAAGCACGACTCACGCCCGGTCCTCACAGCTTTACTTCTGCCAGTATCTCGTCTCCTACCTTCCAAACTTTACAGAAGCTCTCCTGCGAACCTTGCAGAACTAGCACTCCTGAAAGAAAGGATACTGCGGAGACATGGCTTAGCCACAGCCTGGGGGATGTTTCCAGAATGAGATTTTCACTCTGCAGCGGAGTGTGAGGTGATATGAAACTTCCTGGCAGATTAAAACTGTGTGCCCGACCGAGACTCGAACTCGGGACCTTTGCCTTTCGCGAGCAAGTGCTCTACCAGCTGAGCTACCGAGGCACGACTCACGCCCGGTCCTCACAGCTTTACTTCTGCCAGTATCTCGTCTCCTACCTTCCAAACTTTACAGTAGCTCCTGGGAACCTTGCAGAACTAGCACTCCTGAAAGAAAGGATATAGCGGAGACATGGCTTAGCCACAGCCTGGGGGATGTTTCCAGAATGAGATTTTCACTCTGCAGCGGAGTGTGCCGTGATATGAAACTTCCTGTGGCAGATTAAAACTGTGTGCCCGACCGAGACTCGAACTCGGGACCTTTGCCTTTCGCGCGCAAGTGCTCTACCAGCTGAGCTACCGAAGCACGAGGACCGGGCGTGAATCGTGCTTGGGTAGCTCAGCTGGTAGAGCACTTGCCCGCGAAAGGCAAAGGTCCCGAGTTCGAGTCTCGGTCGGGCATACAGTTGTAATCTGCCAGTAAGTTTCTGTACACATGATTAATTTGTACGGAACTTCTAGCGCGCGAGTGCTATTCGCACCTAGTCAGTTTTTTGTCTCGGATTGACAGTTCGTAGAAAGAGACGGCTGAGTCATAGAAGCTGCTCTGAACCGTCGTGCGCGCCGAATGACGAGTCGCTGTCGCCGGGTGGGAGGAGGCCGCGCGGCAGCGGAAGTGGCGAGTTTTTCCGCGGCTGCGGCCGCGGCTCTGTGTCCCCCGTAAACAGAGGCGGCCGTCCATCCTGAGAGCTCGCGGGCCGCGCGCCGGCCAGCTAGCGGACCAGAACGCGGACAAAGCGTCAGGCTGGCCGGCCGCGCTGTGTCAGCCTGCACCTGCTCGTGGGCGCCCAACCCTCTCCTTCCCCCCCCCCCCCCCACCTACCTCGGTCTCAGAGCCAACCCAAACTGCAGACAATTACACGACTACACCATTCACGGCAGCATCATTTAAACTGACAAGGTTGTTCCCTCTTCCACTGATAGATTTATTTACACTTACTTTGAAATAAGTAGTTCTCATAATATGCAAAGATCAGAACATTCCTCAAACTGGGGAACTATCAAGAATGGGGTTCCACAAGGGTCAGTCTTGGGTCCTTTGCTGTTCTTAATATATATTAATGACTTGCCATTCTATATTCATGAAGAGGCAAAGTTAGTTCTCTTTGCTGATGATACAAGTATAGTAATCACACCTGACAAACAAGACTTAACTGATGAAATTGTCAATACTGTCTTTCAGAAAATTACTAAGTGGTTCCTTGTAAACGGACTCTCACTGAATTTTGATAAGACACAGTACATACAGTTCCGTACAGTGAATGGTATGACACCATTAATAAATATAGACCTTAATCAGAAGCATATAGCTAAGGTAGAATATTCCAAATTTTTAGGTGTGTCCATTGATGAGAGATTAAATTGGAAGAAACACATTGATGATCTGCTGAAACGTTTGAGTTCAGCTACTTATGCAATAAGGGTCATTGCAAATTTTGGTGATAAACATCTTAGTAAATTAGCTTACTACCCCTATTTTCACTTGTTGCTTTCATATGGCATCATATTTTGGGGTAATTCATCACTGAGGAATAAAGTATTTATTGCACAAAAGCGTGTAATCAGAGTAATAGCTGGAGTCCACCCAAGATCATCCTGCAGACATTTATTTAAGGATCTAGGGATATTCACAGTAGCTTCTCAGTATATATACTCTCTTACGAAATTTGTTATTAACAACCAAACACAATTCAAAAGTAATAGCAGTGTGCATAACTACAATACTAGTAGAAAGGATGATCTTCAGTATTCAAGATTAAATCTAACTTTGGCACAGAAAGGGGTGAATTATACTGGCACAAAAGTCTTTGGTCACTTACCAAATAGTATCAAAAGTCTGACAGATAACCAACAAGTATTTAAGAAGAAATTAAAAGAATTTCTGAATGACAACTCCTTCTACTCCATAGAGGAATTTTTAGATATAAATTAAAAAAAAAAAAACAAAAAAATATTAATAAAAAAAAATAAAAAAATAAAAATAAAAAATCAAAAATGGAAAAGTTGTTATATTAACTTAAGTATGTTGTTAAATTAACTTAATTATGTCTTGTATTGGAAAATTTGACTCGTTCCACATCATTACAAAATATCGTATTCATGATCCATGGAACTAGTATTAATCTAATCTAATCTAATCTAATCTTACTGTTGCTTACATTCAGTAATTACGAAATAGTAGCGCCCGAGTACCACAGTTACAGCAAAGCGTTTAGGTGAGCAGACGCAAGGAGTTAAACAGAGAACGTTACACTCATACGCAGTGAAGGCACATTGACGCGAGCTCTGTCAAAATTCTGAATAACCACCTTTGGCAACGCGGACCACTGCGAGACCTGCGGGAAGGGAGTCAGTGAGTTTCTGGAAGGTATCGACAGGGCCGCTGAGCCATGCTGACTTCAGTGCCATGACCAGCTGTGCTAAGTTTCTAGTTTGACGATCCAAGGGGGCAACAGCCTGCTCGAAGTGGTTTCACAGATTCTCGATTGGGTTTAAATCCGGGGAGTTTGGTGGCCAGGGGAGTACAGAAACCCATCCCGGTGCTCTTCGAGCCAAGCACGTATAGTCTGTCTGTATACTCAAGAGCGAACAGCGCTTTTGGTGGGGGAAGTGGCTTTTCCCGGAAGAACGCTGCCACCGGCCTACACCCAAAATGTGTTGCCCGTTACCTGCGTAGCGGTGTAGAACGGCGTGCAGTGATATACGTTGTTTCTGTACGTGTGAACTTAGTTCCAGTGTCAGTCAGTTTGCTTTTTATACTTACTGACGTACTTCGATTGCCGGAAGTGATGGATAATCGTATAGCATTGCAAGAAAATGTGCAGAATACGAGGAAGAGGAGGTATTTGCCGAGTAACGAGCGTTCGATCGTCTCTAATGTTATTACATCGTGTATTAAAGAGGCAACACAAAAAGAACTGTTGGCTAATATTACGAGTCCCAATCAAAGGGCTTCAATTTATGCAAACGTCAGCCTCGTCCAATAGGACGCATAAGGAAGGAACGAGAAAATAAGCCGCATGGTTTATTGGAATAGCCACGAAGGAAAACTAATAACCTTGGGAGGAAACCGATCGTTATAGACAATTTCAAAACCACATAAAACATTTGATGCTTATGGAACACTTAATCTCTATCTCAGTCATTATTCACCTCATTATGAGACATATTGCTTGAAATATGTGCGCAATAGCTATTCTAAACACTGCTGAAATTTTCTTCGAAACATGTACATCGATTCTGGACTTCTAAGCAAAAAGGTTGACATACGAGGTGCGTTCACATATTAATTTTTATTTTTTTGTAATAACTATTTGTTAATCTACAGCAATGTTATCCTCTTTAAAGTATTCCCCTTACAAAAATGTTTCAAAGGGCTCTGAGCACTATGGCACTTAACTTCTGAGGTCATCAGTCCCCTACAACGTAGAACTACTTAAACCTAACTAACCTAAGGACATCAAAAACATCCATGCCCGACGCAGGTTCAAAATGGTTCAAATGGCTCTGAGCACTATGGGACTTAACATCTATGGTCATCAGTCCTCTAGAACTTAGAACTACTTAAACCTAATTAACCTAAGGACAGCACACAACACCCAGTCATCACGAGGCAGAGAAAATCCCTGACCCCGCCGGGAATCGAACCCGGGAACCCGGGCGTGGGAAGCGAGAACGCTACCGCACGGCCACGAGCTGCGTACCCCGACGGAGGATTTGAACCTGCGACCGTAGCGGTCGCTCGGTTCCACACTGTAGCGCCTAGAACTGCTCGGCCACTCCGGCCAGTTATTCCCCTTACATACTATACACTTGTGCCAGTGCTTTTTCCAATTCCCGGATTTCCTTATGAACTGTATCTTCGGGATAGTTTATACGTCTCTTAACTGTGCATTTTTAATCTCATCCATGCTTGTAAAACCGCTGTCTTTTAACGCCTGCTTTGAAATGTTTATACCACTTCTATACCCTTGGTTCACTCATAACAGGCTCACCAAAAGCAATATTTAACATTTCTAAACATTTCATACACTTTATCCCATTTCTATAACAAAATGCAATACAGATTCTCTGATTTATATTTATACAAAACAAATAATCGTTGATGCTACCAAAACACATGTAACCTTTTTGACAGCTGACAACAGAGTAAATACCCAATATGCATAACGTTGTACACATACTTTTGAGACATGTTTACGAAGACAATGACAAAAAAGTAGAGCAGATCGGACTAACACAACACACAAAATTATAAATTCCTGCTTACTTTTTAAAAACTCTTCATGTTACAAAGACTGTTAAGTTTCAATGCAGCCCTTCAAAGAAAACTTCTACCTTTTAGTAGAAACACAAAGTAAGAACAAGCCTTAAATTCTACATATTGATTGCATTATATGGAGTTCGTTTTACGAATAGCAATAGAGGAACATACAATACATTCATATGAACAGGCAGTCGGTCCTATGTTTGTAGTAGAATCCTGACTTCCGTTCTTATGTTAATATTATTTTCTCTATAATGTTGTGTTTCGGAAGAAGCTATCGTTTTTTGGATTCCTTACGGTCTTAATGCATTTGTCTAGAAATAAACGCAGCAGAGACGTATCTGTACACGGCGTCGCCACAGATTTGAAGCGCGCGCCGTGGCAGGGCCGGTACTACGTTGTGAAGCAGCCTGTAGAAGCGCCCTGTGACGTAGCTGGGTTGGCAGAGTGGGGACTCGCTCGCTCGCTCTTCACTTTACCGACAGACTATAACACTGCTAGTTCTGTGACACGCTGCATTGTACTGCTGGTAGATGCCAAAATGGCACTTGGAAAACAAAATGCATAAAGGTGTGAACATGGTCCTCAAGGATAGATGATACTTGTTTGATCCATTGTGGCTTTCAGAATGACGAAATCACCCAGCGAAAGCCCCGAAAACATTCCCAAACTGCAACTCTCCCTCCTCCAGCCTGGACTCTTCCGACATTTGTTTCAGGTTGTTTGCTTTCAGATGTCTCACACTGTACATCTAAATCTACATCGACATGGATACTCTGCAGATCACATTCAAGTGCCTAGCAGAGGGTTCATCGAACCACCATCACAATTCTCTATTATTCCAATCTCGTATAGCGCGCGGAAAGAATGAACAGCTATATCTTTCCGTACGAGCTCTGATTTTCCTTATTTTATCGTGGTGATCGTTCCTCCCTATGTAGGTCGGTGTCAACAAAATATTTTCGCATTCGGAGGAGACGGTTGGTGATTGGAATTTCGTCAGAAGATTCCGTGGCAACGAAAAACGCCTTTCTTTAAATGATTCCCAGTCCAAATCCGGTATCATTTCTGTGACAATCTCTCCCATATTTCGCGATAATACAAAACGTGCTGCCTTTCTTTGAACTTTTTCGATGTACTCAGTCAGTCGTATCTGGTAAGGATCCCACATCGCGCAGCAGTATTCTAAAACAGGACGGGCAAGCGTAGTGTAGGCAGTCTCCTTAGTAGGTCTGTTACATTTTCTAAGTGTCCTGCCAATAAAACGCAGTCTTTGGTTAGCCTTCCCCACAACATTTTCTATGAGTTCCTTCCAATTTAAGTCGTTCGTAATTGTAACACCTAGGTATTCAGTTGAATTTACGACTTTTAGGTTAGACTGATTTATCGTGTAACCGAAGTGTAACGAGTTCCTTTTAGCACTCATGTGGATGACCTCACACTTTTCGTTATTTAGGGTCAACTGCTACTTTTAGCACCATTCAGATATCTTTTCTAAATAGTTTTGCAGTTTGTTTTGATCTTCTGATCACTTTATTCGTCGATAAACGACAGTGTCATCTGCAAACAACCGAAGACGGCTGCTCAGATTGTCCCCCAAATCGTTTATATAGATAAGGAACAGCAAAGGGCCTATAGCACTACCTTGCGGAACGTCAAAAATCACTTCTGTTGTACTCGATGACTTTCCGTGAATTAGTACGAACTGTGACCTCTCTGACAGGAATCACAAATCCAGTCACATAACTGAGACGATATTCCATAAGCACACAATTTCACTACGAGCCACTTGTACAGTGTCAAAAACCATCTGGAAATCCAGAAATACGGAATCGATGTGAAATCCCTTGTCAATAGCACTCAACACTTCATGTGAATAAAGAGCTAGTTGTGTTTGACAGGAACGATGTTTTCTAAACCCTTCTTGACTGTGTGTCAATAGACCATTTTCTTCGGGGTAATTCATAATGTTAATGTGTTAAATATCTAGACAACGATGGATGACCGCTTTGAACAATTCCAACAGTAGAAATTATTCTGTGTAAAGCATTAAATCTAAAAAACACTTTACTGTATTTCCGGTTAACTGACTTGTTTCCAACCCTGCATATCTAATATTTTTTGCTTTTTGAGATAACTACTTCTCATTGTTGTGTTTTCATCTGACAGAGTCTGAAGATAGTTCAAAAGCTTCAAAAAATGGTTCAAATGGGTCTAAGCACTACGGAAGTTGAGATCATCAGTCCCCTAGACTTAGAACTACTTAAACCTAACTAACCTAAGGACATCACACACATCCATGCCCGAGGTAGGATTCGAACCTGCGATCGTAGCAGCAACGCGGTTCCGGATTGGAGCGCCTAGAACCGCTCGGCCACAGCGGCCGGCAGATTAAAAGCGAAACGCTTTAAATTCTACAGCTCACTGAAGAAAAGTAATCAAGACAGAGTTTTATGTTACACTAGCGGAAAAAATTAATTCACCTAGAAAGACGACGTAGATGTGCTGATAATAGTTCCAGTGTCGTTCGCCAACAAGCAGCGTAGTGGCATAACTACCAGAGCACCAGATGTGCCTTCACTTTAATAGGAGATACTCGAAGCGACAAGGCTCAGTGTGATACAAACGTATGAAGCGAACAGGCAACCATGCCGCAGAGACGCACTCGTGCTTTCTGCAGCCAACTGAGAGAGTTTGAAAGGCGTCAAATTGTGGCCTTCCGAGTGGCGGGATGGTCCTTTCGGAGAATTGCCACACAGGTTGGACGTGCTCGCTGGTATCAGCGATCATGTGAACATCGTCACACCGTTAGATGAGGTTTTGGACGTATAGACGGTACAGACGCCGTTAGGATCGTCGTATTGTAAGGGCAGGAGTGGCTCATCGTACAACTGCCACAGTACAGATAAGAGGGCTTGTCACATCAGACGTTTTTTTTTTCTTTATTGTGATTTCATTCCCCTGCCCCATATGGGCAGGGGAGAGCTGTCAGCAGCACAATCCGCCACTCTTCGGCCGAGTGACACGACAACTAAAACAAGAATAAAATAATACATACAGAAGGAGATAAAAAAGGGGAACATAAAACAGAGTAAGGGGAGAAAATGGTGGTAAAAAGACATGGACATGTAGACGTTCATGGGGGACAGTTAAAAAAGTCACCAGAAAGTTAAAAAACACAGTTGGCGATTCGTAAAACACAGAGAAGACACTGGATGCTCATGCACAGGTTAAAAGTTGGCCACAGTATTAAAAACACTCCGAAACAACACACTTAAAACCCACTTGGAGCACACACGACGAAGAATAAAACTACCAGGTGGGACCTGCCGAGGGAAAGGTCAGAGACGATGGAAAAGGAGGGGAGAGCATGGGGCAGCTGGGGAAGAGGCGGGATGAAGAGAGGAGGGGCAACCGTGGGTTCACAAAGAGGCAGGAGACACGTGGGGCAGGAGAGGAAAAGGGAAGACAGGGCAGGAGGGAGCGCAGAGACACTGAAAGAAGGCACAAGAGATGGAGGGGGAGTAGGAGGAGAAATCCGCTCAGAAGGAGGGAGGGGGGGAGAGGGAGCCCTGAGGAGGAGGCAGGAAGAGGGGGTTAGAGTTGATAGGAAGGGTAGATGTCAGGGCGAAGCTCATCATCTGGGAGGGGTAGACGGTGGAAGTTGCGTTGGGAAAGGAGATGGAGGGTGTGGAGATCGAGAGAGGGTGGGACACAACGGTAAAGGCGCGGCAACTGGTTGGGAGTGGAGAGGAAGGGAGACACCAGGGGGTGAGGAGGATAAAGGCGGCGGACAATATATAGTGTGCGGATGTGTTCAAGGAAAAGGAGAAGGTGGGGGAAGGGGATGAGGTCATAGAGGATGCGCGTGGGGGACGGAAGGCGGATGCGGAAGGCGAGGCGGAGTGCATGGCGTTCGAGGATTTGGAGGGCTTGATAGAACCGGGGAGGGGCGGAAATCCAAGCGATGCTGGCATAACAAAGGATGGGGCGGATCATGGATTTGTAGGTGTGAAGGATAGTGGAAGGATGCAGACCCCACGTCCGGCCAGACAGGAGTTTCAGGAGGCGGAGGCGGTTGTGAGCTTTGTTTTGGATGGGAAGGAGATGGGGAGTCCAGATGAATCAGACGTGTGAAGACAAACTCTTGAGAACCGGTTCTTAGCAATCAGACTACGGTTACAAACATCCCTAGCCCGTCTTCCACTCGCACCACAACACCGACGTGCGCGGCGCAACTGGTATCGTCAGGGGATCACTTGGGAGTTGGATTGGCGAGCCGTGGTCGTCAGCGATGGAAGCAGATTCTGCCTGCACTTACATGATGGTCGTTTGCGTTTACGGCGTAGACCTGCTGAACGCTGTCTCGTAGAGAACATTCTTACACGACACACTGGCCACAGCCCAGGCGTGATGGTCTGAGATGTGATCAACTGCAACTCTTGTTGACTTTTGGTGTTTCTGGAGAGGACGCTAACCAGCGCTCGGTACATGCAAAATGTTGTTAGACTCGTTCTTTTGCTGTTCATGTAAGAGAAAGGTGCTGTGTTGTTTTGAGAGGATACTGCTCGCCCACACAACTTCCTTGCCCAACACGACCTCCGGACTTGTCTTCAGTCGGACACATGTGAGATACGATGGAACAAGAAGTGACTCCTACTACTCGACAACCAAGAACTTTTACAGAACCACATGAGCAGGTCGAGCAGGTGTGGCATGTCGTATCCCACGACAGTGTTCGCTACCTGTGCGATCGACAGAATGCCAGAGTCAGCGCCGGCATTGCAGCCCTGGAGGCTACACCATGTAATAATACGGGTGTTTTGCATAGGTCGATACCTGGTACCTGAGAACCGCTTGTTTTACTGATCTGTAAATGTAACCAATTCATGAACATATGCTCGAATGCAACAATAAATCTTGCGTGAATTGGAAACCTGTGAAAGGGTGTACAATTTGTTTTCTGGAAGTGTATCTAGCGCATTTACAATCGCTGACTCTTAATGATTTTATGTCATTCTTTGACGTTATATGAACTGTCAGGTCGTTCAAACTAAGCGAGATGCTTCATAACTGCGTGCCTGTCGCCTTAAAGACATGTAATGTTGATGCATTAAGTTGTTCTGAAAGCGGTGCTGATATTCAAGACAATAAAAGCGGGTTAAAAGCTGTGAGCTATTTGGGGAAGTTAACCTTGCATTACTGAGCAACTGTTTCACCAGGTTTCCAGTCTAGTTTAGCAAATCCCCAACCAGACTAACATTAATTATAATCTTTTAATAGTCATCTTACGACAACCGGTGATATACATATATATATAAAAAGAGAGAATTTAAATAAAAAGAAATAAATCAGTTTATATTTAGACATTTATTTTAACATTGATCATTGTTCTGTTAAAATTTCAGCATATTAAACTTGATTCATAACTAAACTGGTGCCTTATTTAGGATTGTGAAAATGTGAGTTTGTAATCTTACGGAACATATCAAATATGGAACCAAGATTGGGAGACTGCATACAACACTGCATTCATAAAATGACACACGAAGAACGTTGAAACATATGCAAGAGGAAATTAACCACAACCAACCAATTCAATTTTCACCCAAAGAAGTTACATTTGTAGCGCAATCCTGTCCGTCATGAAATTATCACACACTGGTATACTAAATTCATACTAACTCTCTGTGAAATCTTCCCGAAAAGAATAGCTGAGGGCTACTTTGATGATTACACCACATGCTTCACGTGGTCAACTTGGTTTACACAAAGAGTGTAACTCCACAATAATTTTGATGATTAAAATAAATTACATCGAAACGCAAGTTACAAAAGAAAAACCTCGAACTGGCTACTATCATCTTACTATTAACCTGATGGGTCAAACAGTTGTATAAGCACGTGGTACTAGTCTTACAAAGTACACCCCATGTGGGTTGAACATAAAGAAAAGTTGCTATATTTAAAAATATTGTCAAGACGAGACGTTATAACCTCACACACATTCGCATTTAAGACTGATGATCTTAGTTAGAGTTATGGATCATCAACACGTGGTTCCACTTTACTCACAAAGTAGTGACAAAACAACTACTGGAAGATATTCTGAACTTCACCCTCGAATTACACTGCGTTGCAATTTAAGATAACATAAGATATTTTAGATCTAAACCTGAAATAAAGGTGATTAAATTTTCAGTTAGGCTGAACTTAAGAAATCCATTGTCCTACGGACTTAGCAGAGACGCGCTTAGCCGGAGATCTTACCATTTCAGATGCTCGCCGCGGACAGACTGCCATGGGCCCCTACCGAGGGTGCTTCACAGATACAATCAGGAGTGACCAGAGAGGCAGCTTCCTATACCAACATGACAACGGACCGACAGGCCCATACCAAAAATACAAACCTCTTTACTTTTAGAAAGCGTAGCTACCTGTTCCAACGTTGGTCCTACTATCCTCTAGCAGACAGGCTTGTCTGCTATCAACAAGTATGCAACCAGAAATACATTTGCTCATTCATCTTTTCACACAGAAGGGAAGGGGGATTACAGTATCTTATCATATACAGTATATAAAAAGGAAGCGGATGTAGGTTCAGTATGAGACTGTGTGACATGAATTACATATAAACTGTGTTTTAAAGTGTAGTAGTGTGACAGATCGTTCTTGTTTATGTGTAAAAGTAACACGTTCCACTGTTCAGTCTCCTCCCAGATAGAGTCAGAAACACCGCAGTAAATTTAGAAGAGGAATTTATGCCGTAAATGACAACAGATTTAAGAAATTAACATGAAAGGAATCCAACAGAGACCTTTCAGGCATTCTCGACTAACATTAACTCACCACATCCAATCTCAAAGGTAAGTAACGCTCGCCAGCGTCATAGCGTGTATTTAAAGCAAACCTGGTTTGTATCCTCATAGTGGCGCTAGTAACGGCACACTTACGCAGCTGAAGAGAAAATTGAAAAGACATCGTCTTCCAGATGTAGAAACACGCCTACCAACTTTCGTTTATGTCGCACAACTCAGTGTTACGATTTTCTTTCCGTCAGAATATGTATCCGTGAGAATTTATGTTATGCATCCACAGAAACATACGGTTCGGCTTACCTTCTGACGTGTATTGTTGCTCCGTGCTCTTAATGCATTTCCCGGCTGCATTCCTTAAGAATTATTTGTCTGGGAACGGAGACATTCATGTTGCTCGCCTGTTGCCTCGCCTCAAACTGCTGCTAAGCAACGGCCTGGACCGCTGCGGAGACTCCTGTATTGTTGAGAACTACGTCACGTCGCTGTGTGTTGTTTACTCCGAGGTGATGCGCGGAAAATAATCATCGCACAATTAAGGAACTCTTCCAACGACAGCTAAGGTGGGACGACTGGCAGTGCCTCCGAATATTAGGATGCTTCTTTTCTTGTTAAACCAAATAACATTTTTCAGTATATTACTTTTGGAATATTTTGAAAAAAAAAAAGAACAAACGACATCAGAGAGGAAACTGGACGATAAGTATTTAATTCTTTCTTTTCATCATTCTTACAAAGAGGTTTAACAATGGCATATTTTAATCTGGAAGAATTACCTAAGCCAACGATCTACATCTACATCAACGTGGCTAGGAACCAGGTCAGGTGAGTAGGGAGCATGAGGAATCACTTCAAAGATGTTATCACGAAGAAACTGTTGTGTAACGTTAGCTCGATGTGCGGGTGCGTTGTCTTGGTGAAACAGCACATGCGCAGCCCTTCCCGGACGTTTTTGTTGCAGTGCAGGAAGAAATTTGTTCTTCAAAACATTTTCGTAGGATGCACCTGTTACCGTAGTGCCCTTTGGAACGCAATGGGTAAGGATTACGCCCTCGCTGTCCCAGAACATGGTCACCAACATTTCTTCAGCACTGGCGGTTACCCGAAATTTTTTTGGTGGCGGTGAATCTGTGTGCTTCCATTGAGCTGACTGGCGCTTTGTTTATGGATTGAAAAATGGCATCCACGTCTTATCGATTGTCACAACCGTCGAAAAGAAAGTCCCATTCATGCTGTCGTTGCACGTCAACATTGCTTGGCAACATGCCACACGGGCAGCCATGTGGTTGTCCGTCAGCATTCGTGGCACCCACCTGGATGACACTTTTCGCATTTTCAGGTCGTCATGCAGGATTGAGTACACAGAACCAACGGAAATGCCAACTCTGGAGGCGATCTGTTCAACAGTCATTCGGCGATCCCCCAAAACAATTCTCTCCACTTTCTCGATCATGTCGTCAGACCGGCTTGTGCGAGCCCGAGGTTGTTTCGGTTTGTTGTCACACGATGTTCTGCCTTCATTAAACTGTTGCACCCACGAACGCACTTTCGACACATCCATAACTCCATCACCACGTCTCCTTCAACTGTCGATGAATTTTAATTGGTTTCACACCACACAAATTCAGAAAACGAATGATTGCACACTGTTCAAGTAAGGAAAACGTCGCCATTTTAAGTATTTAAAACAGTTCTCATTCTCGCCGCTGGCAGTAAAATTCTATGTGCCATACGGTGCTGCCATCTCTGGGACGTATTGACAATGAACGCGGTCTCATTTTAAAACAATGCGCATGTTTCTATCTCTTTCCAGTCCGGAGAAAAGAAATCGGGGGCCTTAGAACTTGAATGCACCTCGTAGAATAGCGCAAGGAATAACGAACTGCTACATCTTTCCGTGCGAGCAATGATTTCCCTTTTTTTATTATGATGATCATTTTCCCCTATATAGGTAGGCGTCAACAAAATATTTTCGCATTCGAAGGAGAAAGTTGCTGATTGAAATATCGTGAGAAGATTCCGCCGCAACGAGAAACGTCTTTGTTTTAATGATGTCTACCCCCATATTGTGTATCATATCCTTGACACTCTCTCACTTATTTCTCGTCAATACAAAACTTGCTATCCATCTTTGAACTTTCTCGATGTACACGGTTAATCCTCTCTGGCAAGGATCGCGGAGCAATACTCCAAAAGAACTCGCTCAAGAGTACTCTAGGCAGTCTGTTTACTAGATCTATTGCATCTTGTAAGTGTTCTGCCAGCAAAATGAAGTCTTTGGTTCCCCTATCGCACAACATTTTCTATGTGTTCTTTCCAATTTAAGTTGTGCGTAATTGTAACTCCTAGGTATTTAGTTTTAGCCTTTAGATTTGATTGATTTATCGTGTAAGTGTTTAATTGATTCCTTTTAGCACTCAAATGAGTGACCTCACACTTTTCATTATTTAGGATCGATTGCCAATGTTTGCACCATACAGATGTATTACAAAAACCTTAAGGACATAACTTATTGACTTAGAACAGCTCTTAAGAATTTTGTTTGAACTTACGTTTTTTAAAACTTTATTTAATTTCAGCATAGCATCTTATTGCTACTCAAACTCATTCGCAAAATTTAAGTCTTAAGCAGAATGCAACAGAAAAATTAAAGGTTTTTCTGTACATAACCATGAATATAATGGCTAGAGGACAAATGTAAGGATGTAGAGGCTTATCTCACTAGAGGTAAGATAGATACTGCCCACAGGAAAATTAAAGAGACCTTTGGAGAAAAGAGAACCAATTGTATGAATATCAAGAGCTCACATGGAAACCCTGTTCTAAGCAAAGATGGGAGAGCAGAAAGGTGGAAGGAGTATATAGAGGGTCTATACAAGGGCGATGTACTTTAGGACAATGTATGGAAATGGAAGAGGATGCAGATGAAGATGAAATGGGAGATACGATACTGCGTGAAGAGTTTGACAGAGCCCTGAAAGACCTGAGTCGAAACAAGGCCCCGGGAGTAGACAACATTCCGTTAGAACTACTGACGGCCTTGGGAGAGCCAGTCCTGACAAAACTCTACCATCTGGTGAGCAAGATGTACGAGACAGGCGAAATACCCTCAGACTTCAAGAAGAATATAATAATTCCAATCCCAAAGAAAGCAGGTGTTGACAGATGTGAAAATTACCGAACTATCAATTTTATAAGTCACAGCTGCAAAATACGTAAAATAACGCGAATTATTTACAGACGAATGGAAAAACTAGTAGAAGCTGTCCTCGGGGAAGATCAGTTTGGATTCCGTAGAAATGTTGGAACACGTGAGGCAATACTGACCTTACGTCTTATCTTAGAAGAAAGATTAAGGAAAGGCAAACCTACGATTCTAGCATTTGTAGACTTAGAGAAAGCTTTTGACAATGTTGACTGGAATACTCTCTTTCAAATTCTAAAGGAGGTAGGGGTAAAATACAGGGAGCGAAAGGCTATTTACAATTTGTACAGAAACCAGATGGCAATTAGAGTCGAGGGGTATGAAAGGGAAGCAGTGGTTGGGAAGGGAGTGAGGCAGGGTTGTAGCCTATCCCCGATGTTATTCAATCTGTATATTGAGCAAGCAGTAAAGGAAACAAAGAAAAATTAGGAGTAGGTATTAAAATCCATGGAGAAGAAATAAAAACTTTGAGGTTCGCCGATGACATCGTAATTCTGTCAGAGACAGCAAAGGACTTGGAAGAGCAGTTGAACGGAATGGACAGTGTCTTGAAAGGAGGATATAAGATGGACATCAACAAAAGCATAACGAGGGTAATGGAATGTAGTTGAATTAAGTCGGGTGATGCTGAGGGAGTTAGATTGGGAAATGAGACACTTAAAGCAGTAAAGGAGTTTTGCTATTTGGGGATCAAAATAACTGGTGATGGTCGAAGTAGAGAGGATATAAAATGTAGACTGGCAATGGCAAGGAAAGCGTTTCTGAAGAAGAGAAATTTGTTAACATCTAGTATAGATTTGAGTGTCAGGAAGTCGTTTCTGAAAGTATTTGTATGGAGTGTAGCCATGTATGGAAGTGAAACATGGACGATAAATAGTTTGGACAAGAAGAGAATAGAAGCTTTCGAAATGTGGTGCTACAGAAGAATGTTGAAGATTAGGCGGGTAGATCACGTAACTAATGAGGAGGTATTGAGTAGGATTGGGGAGAAGAGAAGTTTATGGCACAACTTGCCTATAAGAAGGGATCGGTTTGTAGGACATGTTCTGAGGCATCAAGGGATCACAAATTTAGCATTGGAGGGCAGCGTGGAGAGTAAAAATCGTAGAGGGAAACGAAGAGATGAATACACTAAGCAGATTCAGAAGGATGTAGGTTGCAGTAAGTACTGGGAGATGAAGAAGCTTGCACAGGATAGAGTAGCATGGAGAGCTGCATCAAACCAGTCTCAGGACTGAAGACCACAACAACAACAACCATGACGTCGCAAATAACGAGCTCGTCCCAAGTGAGTGAAACTGATTATAACTCCACTGCGTTCCCTAAGCCAAAAGCATGTTGCGATCTCACCAGCAATAGCCGCAACACTGTTGGAGTCAGCACGCCGATCAAAATCAGGACACCCAACGAAATATTACGTCCGACAACATTTGAGGGTTATTCGGAAAGTAAGGAAAGATCGATCGCGAAATGGAAAATACAGTGAAAATCTGACGAAGCTTTGCACAGACGTGGTAGGCACTATGTCTAGTCGATCACATCATGTCGCTCTTTTCAGTTCTGAGCTCTCAGTGAGAACGTAAAGATGGCAAGAAATTAGCGTCTCCCGCCAAGTATGAGGGCCTGGGGAAAGATTTCGCCTGAAGCTATGCGATCCACATAACATAACTGTCATGAGGTTCGTTCTACATGACAATTCTCGGCCGCACTCTGCAGAGGCAATGAAGATGCTCCTGCAGCGTTTTCATTGGGAAGTGTTGGATCACCCACACTACAGCCCGTAATTAGCTACCCCCGAGCTTCATCTCTACTCAAATGAACCGCTCGCTATGAATACAATATTTCGACACAGACAACGAGCTGCAGTCCAGAGTAGAAAATTGTCGAAAGGCACTAGTGGCTGTCTTCTATAACAAGGAAACTGAAAAGTTGGTACTACGCTACGACAGACGTATAAGTCTGAGCGACGACTGTGTAGAGAAGTAGCTAGAAGATGTAGCTAAGTGCTGCAAATAAAACAGTTTTGATTTTCACTTTGGTTAACATTTCGTGACCTATCGTTCCTTACTTGCCGAATAGCCCTTGTATATACGCTACTGCCCATTAAAATTGCTACACCAAGAAGAAATGCAGATGATAAACGGGTATTCATTGGCCAAATATATTATACTAGAACTGACATGGGATTACATTTTCACGCAATTTGGGTGCATAGATCCTGAGAAATCAGTACCCAGAACAACCACCTTTGGCCGTAATAACGGCCTTGATACGCCTGGGCATTGAGTCAAACAGAGCTTGGATGGTGTGTACAGGTAAAGCTGCCCATGCAGCTTCAACACGATACCACAGTTCATCAAGAGTAGTGACTGGCGTATTGTGACGAGCCAGTTGCTCGGCCACCATTGAGTAGACGTTTTCAATTGGTGAGTTATCTGGAGAATGTGCTGGCCAGGCAGCAGTCTAACATTTTTTGTATCCACAAAGGCCCGTGTAGGACCTGCAACATGCGGTCGTGCATTATCCTGCTGAAATGTAAGACTTCGCAGGGATCGAATGAAGGGTACAGCCATGGGTCGTAACACATCTGAAATGTAACGTCCACTGTTCAAAGAGCCGTCAATGCGAACAAGAGGTGACCGAGACGTGTAACCAATGGCACCCCATACCATCACGCCAGTATGGCAAAAACGAATGCACGCTTCCAATGTGCCTTCACCGCGATGTCGCCAAACACGGATGCGACCATCATCATACTGTAAACAGAACCTGGATTCATCCGAAAAAATGATGTTTTGCCATTCGTGCACCCAGGTTGGTCGTTGAGTACACCATCGCAGGAGCTCCTGTCTGTGATGCAGCGTCAAGGGTAACCGCCAGTCATGGTCTCCGAGTTGATACTCCATGCTGCTGCAAACGTCGTCCAACTGTTCGTGCAGATGGTTGTTGTCTTGTAAACGTCCCCATCTGTTGACTCAGGGATCGAGACGTGGCTGCACGATTCGTTACAGCCATGCGGATAAGATGCCTGTCATCTCAACTGCTAGTGATATGAGGCCGTTGAGATCCAGCACGGCGATCCGTATTACCCTCTTGAACCCACCGATTCCATATTCTGCTAACAGTCATTGGATCTCGACCAACGCGAGCAGCAATGTCGCGATACGATGAATCGCAATCGCGATAGGCTACAATCCGACCTTTATCAAAGTCGGAAATGTGATGGTACGCATTTCTCCTCCTTACACGAGGCATCACAACAACGTTTCACCAACAACGCCGGTAACAGCTGTTTGTGTATGAGAAATCGGTTGGAAACTTTCCTCATGTCAGCACGTTGTAGGTGTCGCCACCGGCGCCAAGCTTGTGTGAATGCTCTGAAAAGCTAATCATTTGCATATCACAACATTTTCTTCCTGTCGGTTAAATTCCGCGTTTGTAGCACGTCATCTTTGTGGTGTAGGAAGTTTAATGGACTTGCGCCTCTTTGTTGATGATAGAGTAACTTCAGTTTAATATGTTAATGAAATGTGGCGCAATAGCAGACCTGTTTCACGGTCACGCAGTTCCCTTAAATTGCTGGCGGCCGTTTATAGGTGAGAGATGGCGTCCAATAGTATTCCATATGTTTTCCATTAGGTTCAGATCAGTAGGGTTTAGTGACGAAGAAATCAATGTGATTTTACTATCATCGCCCTCAAACCACTGTAGCACAATTCTGGCCATGTAACTCAGTCATTTATCCTGCTGGAAGACGGCATTGTTTTCGGTGAAGACAGCAAGCATGACGAGATGCAGGTAGCGGCTGTTATGGTGTTTTGCAATACTACCACAGGTCCCATGGAAGTCCAAGTTCTTGGCATAATACTGTCCCCATCTACCTACATCCGTGGCATGGTGTATGTTTCGAGGAGTCGTTCAACTGGATGATCACGCATCTCGACACGACCGTGCATTTGGTCTAACAAGAAAGGTGACACATCCAAGCACGCAACACATTTCCGTTGATTCACGGTCCAGTGTCAATGATCCCATTGCCCGTACAGTCGTAATCGACGATGTCGTTGGATCGAAATGGAACACACAGGTTTCGTCTTCTGGGAAGCGTCAAGTACAGCAAAATCCCGCTGTGTCTGCACCAGCATTGTACTCCGTTGTTAGATCTGACACAGATCGCGTCCCATCTTGCATTAGAGAGCGGATGAGCCACTGACTTCCACGATCTGTGTTGAGACGCGCACGTCCTAGACTTTTTCACTCACTCGCGTACTCACCGTCCCTCAGTCACTTTCCATGGGTGCTCATGACAGCAGTACGCAAACAGCCGACCAGCTTGTTCTCAGGCGTCGGGTCGTAACAATTTGCCATCTCTCAAAGTCCCTTGTCTCAGTGAATTTCTCCGTTTGCGGTCCGTATCGTCGCTGCAAGTAGAGAAGTGAAGATGGCGGTTTTAATGCCCCGTGTGTTCTACATAATCTTCCAGACATACATACGACACAGGGAAACTTCATTCAACCACGTGAAACTGTCAGAGAAGCCCTTCTTTGGTGTGTTACATTACTCGCGCGTGACATTCGCACCATCTTCGGTCTTGCCGAAGCATCAGAGACGCTATCTCCATTTTGTTGTTTCGTGGTAGATTTGTACTGACAACACCAAGTCTCGTCACACTTGATGTTTTTTTCCAGAATAGAACAGTTCGCGTTTTTCAATCAATTCGCGGCAAGCGTCCACGTGACGTTGTTGTCGTTCAGGAGTCAAGGTGTGCGGGACACACTTTGCGCACACTTTTCTCTTCTTTAAAACTGAAAGGGTACAGTACCGCCCGACATTGAAAATAGGTACAACATACTTCGTTATTTTTGTCAGAACAACACATTTTTTTTGTAAAATAACTCAATTTCAATTGATACAGCGAAGCCGGATACCAGTGTGGGAAAGAATGACAATTTATTTATTTAATTGATCACATGTGCACTCCCACAAAATAAATCCCTACATCCAGTTTGGTGAGATCTGTGAAATGAATGAATGTATGGTCGTCTGCTAACCGCAGATAGTGAATGTGAATATATGATCATCTTTGAGACGATCCTTTGGCCACCTTTGGTAGGACCAAAGAGATGAAATTTACCTGAGCTTTGAGCGCCTGAAATGTGGCTGACCAATACGGTAGCAAGGTGCTCCCCCACTTCAGCAGAGGTGCGAGAGGACCTGAAGAATGGCCATGTTTCAGCACTCTGCCGCCGCATCTTGTGCTGTTAAGACCTGTCTTAGGTGTGCTCCGTAAAGACAAAAGAGTGGAGACTTGGTATGCATGTGGAATATTTAAGAGTAGTTTGAAATAATAATTTCTCTATTTCAGGAACTTTTGTGGGGAGAATTAAATGTCATGCAGGTAATATTAATGGGATCGTAGTAATCTTCGGAAGTGACCAACGGTCACAATGAAACCACGTGTAGCAATAAGTTGAAATACTTCCGTGTGCTTAAGTTAAGCTGAATTACTAGTGTGTGTACTATAAGTTGAAATATTTAAGGAATGGAGTGTGCAGGACTTGAAATTAGAGACTAGTACTTCCACGTGGTGAGTACTGTGTGAGTCTCAATCTGTGTATGAGACAAAGGATAAAGAGAAGTACTCGTCCATGGTATCAGTTGAGGACTCACGTGTGTGATGAATATGCTCTTAATATTACTTTGCATGTTATGTTTCCGCGTGATGCTTGATTCAAACTATAATACTCTGAGAGAGATGCAAGGTGAGTCAGCCGTCTACCTAGCAACGCCATTTGGCTTGCATTGCACAGGAAGACGTGCATATATCTCCAGAGTTCATAGTAGGAAAGAAGAATTACGAAGTGGGGTAATGTCGTGTGAAGCTGGGATAAATACTAATTGAAGTGGGAAAGCTGAAAGTGATAGTGTTGTGACTATTTATTGTGTTGTATTCCATGTTGTAGTGTGGTGTATGTCATGTAATTTGGGTATGCGTGGTTTGCATGGGAGAGTAGTTAGGTAGTTGCAGAGGTAGTGGGTTATGTGTGTTCCTTTTGTACCGCTCGGTCTGGAGGAAAGTTTCGTGATGATGGTTGTGAGAGTCGAAGTGTGAGATATAGCAAAAAGATCCACCATCCTATCCAGAAAGTGCACTGTAGCGTTGAATAATTACGAGACCATAAGATAGAGAATCACCAATATAAAGACATGCCCACTGGGCGGAATTTCTCATGTGTCATTGTTGCAGGTTTTAGAATTTGTGTGTTTAGGTTATAGAATTTATCGGAATAAATAAGATAGTGAAAAGAAAAAGATTGGTGGCCTTTTCCTTTGAATTGTATGTTGTCATGATATCCAGAATTTATAATGTGTGCGCCACTCATATTCAGTGCGATGGCCACGTGTTGATAAAAGCCGTTAAAAAAAAAAAAAAAAAAGGAAATGTGGTATTGCCAGTGCGTAGTGAACAGTCAGAGTTCTGTAAATTACTGATAGTCAGATGTGCGTTTCCGTTGCGCATTATTCATACAAGAGGATAATTTGTAACTTTCTGACTGCTTGATGCCACAGTATGAGCAAGGCATGCGGGTGCCTCTCAAAACATTCTGGAGGATACCTTCAACAGTTGGTTTAGCGAGGTTTATTTCGTTGCTACATTGCGATTTGTGTCACAACAACGTTCACACAGCACTGCCACTCGTCCTCTACTTAACACTGCCTGCTCACAACTGACTGGTCAAATTCACATCCGTTGTTAGTTCAAGCTGCCACCGTAATTCCCGCACTGTCGTCGCTTGTATGCCAGGAACAAAACAAACTTTTTAGGTGGAGGGTGTATACCTTGCTTAATGTCAGGCTCCCAAAACGTCACCAGGCGGCAGACAGTCTCGCGGTCGGCAGTCGTCAAAATATTTTGGTCAGTAGTGTAGTCTGCGTAGTATTTTAGCTATTGATTAAGATCTTGGTGTTGCCATCCTAGCTATACACAAATACATGTGCAAGCAATAACAAAACATAGTATTGCCTTGTGGATAACACGTTTAATGTTTGTAGGTGCACTCAGTTACAAAGTTTATACCGCCATATTTGTTGCCTCCAGTGTTAGCGTATTGGTTCCGGAATACCTTGCCAGAGTAAGGGATCCTTATTATTGTGCCTTGTTCTTTCCATCAAATGTTTCTACCGATAGTTTCACAGAGCCATCTCGTGTTCTTATCAACGCCGAAAGTCCTCTGGCACTGGAGCTCCCGTTGAGACTCCTGAAAGGAATTCGGCTGCGAGTGTCCAGTCTTCTGGTGTTCATTGGTCGTTGTGCTGGACCATGTAGCAGAGAACAGCCCCGCGCTCAACAACAGCTGTATCTTCTGGAGCACCCCAACTCCTGTCACCCTCTCACATTTTGCTCAACACATGTCTACCCCGTAAGTAACTCTTATATTCATAATATAGTATTACATATGTGGTGAATAAGTCATCCTGCTTTCTTTGAAGGTAAATCTGCATAACATCCTGCAGCACCGGGGATAGGCGTCATGGAAGAAAGTATTCGTACCCCGTTGTTATGTAGAATAACTTTGTTTATTAGAACTAAAACTGAGAACCAGAGACGTTATTTGGTAAACTAACAGTATGGGGTTTCCTTAATAATCTGCAAAAAGTAAATAAAAATTCTATACCAACTGGCTTCTAGTAAGGGTAAAAAATATTCATATACTACTAGAAACGTAAATATAGAAACGACTAACGAAACCGAGCGGGGTGGCGCAGTGGTTAGACACTGGACTCGCATTCGGGAGGACGACGGTTCAATCCCGCTTCCGGCCATCCTGATTTAGGTTTTCCGTGATTTCCCTAAATCACTCCAGGCGAATGCCGGGATGGTTCCTCTGAAAGGGCACGGCCGACTTCCTTCCCCATCCTTCCCTAATCCGATGAGACCGATGACCACGCTGTCTGGTCTCCTTCCCCAAAACCAACCAACCGACTAACGAACCGCTTGCAGCAAGGAACGCCTTCAATGGCAAGCTGGACCTCGTGCATTTTGGTTCCGATACATGGTGAATGTCGTGTAACAACAATATGGGCCACATAAGGAAGGAAACAGCTGTCGAGGAAAGGCAAATTGTTATCTACCAAAATAAAAAAATGGTTCAAATGGCTCTGAGCACTATGCGACTTACTTCTGAGGGCATCAGTCGCCTAGAACTTAGAACTAATTAAACCTAACTAACCTAAGGACATCACACACATCCATGCCCGAGGCAGGATTCGAACCTGCGACCGTAGCGGTCGCTCGGTCTCAGACTGTAGCGCCTAGAACCGCACGGCCACTCCAGCCGGCACCAAAATAAAAAGGAAAAATCATTTTCGGAACTAGATGGGAAATATCTGATATTATTGCTGTGCAGTCCATAATATCGCGAATTACAGAAATAAATAGTGTCATTACTAGCGAAAGAAGAGGTCGACCACAGAAGCAAACAAAAAGAGAACGAAATATGTTAACAAGGATGGTCAAAAAGAATGTTAAATTGATAGCGTTTGAAAAGCTACGATTGTTAATGATCAGTTCGGTTAGGAGATCACACAGAGCTAGGGTACCTAGAAGAATACCATACATCAGCAACAAGAACAAAAGACTGGGACGAGAATTTGTTCGCGAGCATATAAGTAAGAATGCGATTTATTTTTGGACAAGGCACTGTTCATAGATGAAAGTAAATTTGAAATTTTTATGAATGATGGCAGAACTTTGGTGCGGTGACAATCAGACATTGAGCTGGATCCGAAACACATTCCCCCAGTAAAGCACAATGGTGAAGGAATTATCGTATGGGGACGTATGGTGACATCTGGTGTTGAACAACTTCCTTTTGTTAGAAGTAACATATAAAGATTCCAGCACCTAAACATCGTAAAGAAAAATCTGAAAAAAAGTGTTGATAGTTTGGGTTTAGGCACGGATTACTACTGACAACAAGACGAATATGATAAAGATAAAGGGAAATTGTTCGTCTGTGGTTGTTGTACCATACATCCCATGTTCTCAAGTTTCCAACACAGAGCGAAGACCTTAATACAACTGAACAGTCACAAAATATGAAACACGAAGTAAGACTGCTCTGAAACAATATCTACAACGAGAATGGCAAAATACACGACTGGCCATTAAAATTGCTACACCAAGAAGAAATGCAGATGATAAACGGGTATTCATTGGACAAATATATTATACTGGAAGTGACATCTGATTAAATTTTCACGCAGTTTGGGTGCATAGATCCTGAGAAATCAGTACCCAGAACAACCACCTCTGGTCGTAATAACGGCCGTGATACGCCTGGGCATTGAGTCGAACAGAGGTTGGATGACGTGTACAGGTCCAGCTGCCCATGCAGCTTCAACACGATACCACAGTTGATCAGGAGTAGTGACTGGCGTATTGTGACGAGCCAGTTGCTCGGCCACCATTGACCAGACGTTTTCAGTTGGTGAGAGATCTGGCGAATGTGCTGGCCAGGGCAGCAGTCGAACATTTTCTGTATCCAAAAAGGCCCGTACAGGACCTGCAACATGCGGTCATGCATTATCCTGCTGAAATGTAAGGTTTCGCAGGGATCGAATGAAGGGTACAGCCATGGGTCGTAACACATCTGAAATGTAACTTAAACTATTGAAAGTGCACGGTCTCCGAGCTGATAGTCTATGCTGCTGCAAACGTCGTCGAACTGTTCGTGCAGATGGTTGTTGTCTTGCAAACGTCCCCATATGTTGACTCTGGGATCGAGACGTGGCTGCACAATCCGTTACAGCCATGCGGATAAGATGCCTGTCATCTCGAGTGCTAGTGATACGAGGCCGTTGAGATCCATCACGGCGTTCCCTATTACCCTCCTGAACCCACCGATTCCATATTCTGCTAACAGTCATTGGATCTCGACCAACGCGAGCAGCAATGTCGCGATACGATAAACCTCAATCGCAATAGGCTACAATACGACCTTTATCAAAGTCGGAAACGTGATGGTACGCATTTCTCCACCTTCCACGAGGTATCACAACAACGTTTCACCAGCAACGCCGGTCAACTGCTGTTTGTGTATGAGAAATCGGTTGGAAACTTTCCTCATGTCAGCACGTTGTAGGTGTCGCCACCGTCGCCAACCTTGTGTGAATGCTCTGAAACGCTAATCATTTGCATATCACCTCATCTTCTTCCTGTCGGTTAAATTTCGCGTCCGTAGCACGTCATCTTCGTGGTATAGCAATTTTAATGGCCAGTAGTGCATGACGTCAGCGACTACCAAATGCTGGTACATTCAGTGCTAAAGACGTTAACGGAAGGGATACAAAGAAGAGGAATGCCTACATGGTATGAACCTTATCATTATTTTCATGTATACTGTAATTTTCTCTGTATGTATGAATAATTTTTTCCCCACTGTGTAGTGCCATTTGGTACAGAACTTTTAATTACTTTTTGCAGAAGGAGTAATTTATAATGTACAGATTTGGAAGGAAACCTTATACTGTTACTTTACCAAAAAACATCCCTGGTTGTGATCTTTGGTACGTAAAGTTATAACAAATGACCAACAATGTACAAATGATTCCGTGGCAGTATGCTTCCCGTCCTTTATTCCAGCCCCTGCGTATCAGGCGATGTGTCTGGAATGACCAGACTGCCAACCAACATGGCCGGGCGTCTGATGTTCCCGCACTGGGACGGTGCTCAGCTAGTGCTGGTGAGGTTCTCTGGTGACATTCCGTCCTTGTCTGCGGCGGTCCCGCCTATTGCTGCCCCCCCCCCCCCCCCCCCCCCGGCGGCAGGCTCTCCTTGGACAGCAGCTTCCGGCCTGCCCGCCGCCATTGTCCACCTAATTCGTCCCTCACGCGCCGCACCACGCCCGCCCCCGCCGCCGCGCTAAGATAACACCTCCCTCCCACCATCCGGGGCTCCGGAGAACCCTTGTGTGTCTGAGCAGACACTGAGGCATCGGAAGGCCCGCGTCATCGTGCGTTGCAGAACTGCTTTCAGAAGAACCGCAGCTGCGTCACGCCGAGTAGTTTCTGTTTGTGTAAGCCAGTCGTACCACAGCCGCTAGAAGGCAGACGTGGCTCTTTCCAACATCCAAGCAGCTATGAAAGCATTTTGCTTTCGTTATACAATATATTCTTCCACGACGTTCCTGAATACTGGAAGAAGCCAAAGCTTCTTTTAGTATCGAGGAGACTATAACCAAACACACCGGTGGGATAATCAAGTGGTCCGCACTGCGGCACTCTATTATTGCAGACAGTGCTCATTGCGATACAGAGCTACTTTTCTGAACTTTGTGAATAATCCACAGTCAAGCTGCCTCATGCGGCGTGTTTATTTCTAAAAGCAGCCACCCTTATTGAACGGACACATTTGCTATCTAACTGCGAGGGATTAGCCGAGCGGTCTAAGGCGCTGCCGTCGTGGACTGTGCGGCTGGTCCCGGCGGAGGTTCGAGTCCTCCCTCGGGCACGGGTGTGTGTGTTTGTCCTTAGGATAATTTAGGTTAAGTAGTGTGTAAGCTTAGGGACTGATGACCTTAGCAGTTAAGTCCCATAAGATTTCACACACATTTGAACATTTTTTTGCTATCTAACTACATCCAGGGAAATTAGTGACAGAGTGATTCCAAAAGTTTCATCCGAATAGTTTCATCCGACTTCACAAGATTTTGAACGTGAATGCACACTGGTTTAAAGCTTAATGCACATAAGACTGTAAAGTCTATTATTTTCAAGAGAACCATCCGATTTTACAAGAGTGTATCTCTTACATACCCTATTGGCCGTTAAAATTGCTACACCACGAAGATGACGTGCTACAGACGCGGAATTTAACCGACAGGAAGAAGATGCTGTGACAAGCAAAGGATTAACTTTTTTCAGAGCGTTCACACAAGGTTGGCGCCGGTCGCGACACCTACAACGTGTTAACATGAGAAAAGTTTCCAACCGATTTCTCATACACAAACAGCAGTTGACCGGCGTTGCTGGTGAAACGTTGTTGTGATACCTCGTGGAAGGTGCAGAAATGCGTACCATCACGTTTCCGACTTTGATAAAGGTCGGATTGTAGCCTATCACGATTGCGGTTTATCATATCGCGAAATGGCTTCTCGTGTTGGTCGAGATCCAATGACCGTTAGCAGAATATGGAATCGGTGGGTTCAGGAAGTTAATACGGAACGCCGTGCTGGATCCCAACGGCCTCGTATCACTAGCACTCGAGATGACAGGCATCTTATCCGCATGCCTGTAACGGATTGTGCAGTCACGTCTCGATCCCTGAATCAACAGATGGGGACGTTTGCAAGACAGCAACCATCTGCACGAACAGTTCGACGACGTTTGCAGCAGCACGGACTATCAGCTCGGAGACCATGTCTGCGGTTACCCTTGACGCTGCATCACAGACAGGAGCGCCTGCGATGGTGTACTCAACGACGAACCTGGGTACACGAATGGCAAAACGTCATTTTTTCGGATGATCCAGGTTCTGTTTACAGAATCATGATGGTCGCATCCGTGTTTGGCGACATCGCGGTGAACGCACATTGGAAGCTTGTATTCGTCATCGCCATACCGGCGTATCGCCCGGCTTGATGATATGGAGTTTCATTGGTTACACGTCTCGGTCACCTCTTGTTTGCATTGACGGCACTTTGAACAGTAGACGTTACATTTCAGATGTGTTACGATCCATGGCTCTACCCTTCAATCGATCCCTGTGAAACGCTACATTTCAGCAGGATAATGCACGACCGCATGTTGCACGTCCTGTACGGGCGTTTCTGGATACAGAAAATGTTCGACTGCTGCCCTGGCCAGCACATTCTCTAGATCTCTCACCAATTGAAAACGTCTGGTCAATGGTGGCCGAACAACGGGCTCGTCACAATACGCCAGTCACTACTGTTGATGAACTGTGGTATCGTGTTGAAGCTGCATGGGCAGCTGTACCTGTACACGCCATCCAAGCTCTGTTTGACTCAATGCCTAGGCGTATCAAGGCCGTTATTACGACCAGAGGTGGTTGTTCTGGGTACTGATTTCTCAGGATCTATGCACCGAAATTGCGTGAAAATGTAATCACATGTCAGTTCTTGTATAATATATTTGTCCAATGAATACCCGTTTATCATCTCCATTTCTTCTTGGTGTAGCAATTTTAATGGCCACTAGTGTATACAGTTGGTTAGAGGTCTCCATGCACGGTGATCTACAACTTCTAACAAACTAACTTGACCTGAGTTTTCCTTAATGTCGTCAATCTACTCTCTATGAGGTCGTTCTCTAGGTCTTTTCTTATCACGACGAATCCAACCCAGAATCATCTTCTTCCATGTCCCACCCAACATTTCGTTTCGCTACACGCTCTACCCACCTACAAACTAGTTTCCTAACAATCAATACCACGCTCTGAGCTCCTCTCTTTTCTCCACCCATTTGTCTGCTTCTATTTCTCTTCCTGTTATACTAAACATCCTTCTTTTCAGCTGCTTTTTGGGCCACAGTCAACTTCTACACACACTACGCATTTAACGACAATCTATCGCTCCTGTAAATTAATACTGGCATGATACCCTGGTCATTGATCTTCGGCACGAGGCAGAATTTGCTTCTCAATACAGCATTCAGATTATCAGCGGTTTTCATATTCATTTTTAGCCTCTTCCTTATTTGTGTAAGGAAACTTATACGATGGCCATTTTGTTTTATTTTTGTAATTTCCATTGTCTCCTTCTTGAAAGCAGTCGGGTTTTTCGAGTTCTGACCCAATGCAGAACCAGGCAACTATCAGACTAATTGATAGTGGGGTAGTGGGATGGATAAATATCTTGGGACAAGATTTCGATTTACGTTACAATCAATGGAAACCACATTTTTAATTTGATTCTGGACTAACGTATCTCAGAAAAAGAATAAAACTGTAGTTGTTCAGCCTCAAATATCGAGAGCTTTCCTTGGATAATAGTACCATTTAATTAATGAAAATTAACCGGTGGTAGCTGTTTAATTTAAATTTTGATATGCTAGTTAGTTTAAATTCAAGGAGGCTTTATGTCCGAATTTTACATGTTTAAATTTTAATCATTAACTGGAATCCACAAGGTGGCAGGAAATGAAAAGCGACCAATGCTCGTTTAGTCGTATTTACTCCGCTGATGCTTGCCTCCCCCACGCTGAGTGGGTGCCAACCGTGTACAGTTCAACGATCAACCCGGTGCACGGCTTAAGTGCTAGGGGGTTGGTAACGCGCAGACTAGGCCAGGCTGTTCTTTAGAAACCGAGTAAATGAAAGCGCGCACATCACCTCTCTCTCTCTCTCTGATTCTGTGCCTACACTTTGTTCTAATTAGACGACGGCCTATGGTGCGTAGGGAGACACTACAATCACATCGGTGACACGTCTTCGTGATGTACATGTGCAGTTTTGGCCGTCGAGACGACTATCGACTTTCAAGGTCGTATCGAATTCTGAGAAGCAGGAGAGGCCATATTGGGTTTCGCTGGTATCTCGTATTAGATAGGTTTTTAATTACGACGTATGTTCTATGAATAAATGCTCCTTCAAAGATCAAGGATCTCTCGAAAACGCATCGCTATTGATACGAATGAAATGTAAGATAAAAAGTATCAGCGATTAAAATCTTCAGGAGATATAAGACAAAACAGAATGCCATATTGCTACTGTCAACAAGAGGATAGCGCTAGGAGATGTCAGGTTAAGAAGTGGAATATAAGTTGTTCGCGTCTTGCTCCTTGGGTTTTTTCGCTTTTCTAAGAGGACCTTCTTATTAATTTAAGAAAAAAATGCTTCATAATATTTGATATTATGTACGTATAATGGCGCTCTCTCCCAGAGCTGAGACGTCATTGACAATAATTTACAAATTAACTCTTTGGAGCACGGTGGTATACATAGTATACCACCTTTTGAAAATTTTCTTGGCTCTTTGCACAGTGGTTTAACTGCACGACCACCACTCTAATATGCTCACCTAGTTCTCTACTTATCAGACAGATGGCACTCACTGCCTATAAGGAATCAGTTCCCGCCAAGAATTGCATAGATTACAACTGTGAAAGCTGCGTGCTGAGTTGTGCATGGTTTTTGCGTGTGAATAGTGGTTTATAACGAATTTCTTGTTGCGCCTGTGTTTTTTCCATATCTTGGACGTCACAGCTACGGTATGAACCCATGTATACATTCATATGCACAATCTTCCGTTATTTATATACAATTTATTTTGGTGGTATATTATTTGTACCACCGTGCATGTAGCAGTATTCTATTGCATTTCGTTTCCTAGTATAAAATTCGAAATCCTCCGCTACAAAGTTTAGTTTTTAATTGTGTTGTGACTTATTTTAGCTCTTTCTCCATTTTGTTTTGCTTACGTATTCTTTACTTGGATTCAGGCTGTTGTTTGAAAATGAAAATGTCAAGAAGAGGCTTACGAGATGAAGAAATCGAACGATTATTGTGTGAAATTCCATCAGACGAGGATTCCACTGTTGACACCACAGATGACGAATCTGATTATGAAGCAAGCATTGTTGCGGAGGCTATTGTGTCGTCTGAAGGCGAAGTTTCAGAGAGCGAGGAAGAAAGTGAGTCCACTCCGCCAAAACGCGCTGCTGACACAGCGCCAACTTGGGGACAACAATTCAATGCTACCTCAGGAATGCAGTTCGACAGTGAATCAGGACCAAGTGCTTTTATTAGGGACATTGATGATCCAGAACCTATCGATATATTCGAAAAAATATTTCCAAAAGAGCTAGTTGAGCTAATCGTTTTCCAAACAAATTTATATGCGACGCAATCTGGCAAGTCTTTCACTCCAACAACTGACAATGAAATACGAACTTTCCTGGGAATCAACATTTTGATGGGTATAAAGCGTATGCCAGCATACAGAGACTACTGGTCTAGTGCCCCAGAACTTCATGATCGTTATATTGCATCTCTGATGGCAGTAAATCGGTTTGGATGGTTACTGAGGAACATTCATCTGAATGATAACACATTGCATCCAGAAAAAGGACACCCAGGTTATGACAAACTGTACAAGCTGCGACCAGTGATCAAGATACTATCTGAATCTTTTTCCAAGTGTTACCAACCCAGCAAACACCTAGCAATTGATGAGTCAATGATCAAATTCAAAGGCCGCAACAGTATGAAACAATACATGAGAGATAAACCCATAAAGCGTGGTTACAAAGTGTGGATGCTGTGTGACAAGACCTCTTACAACTTGAAATTTGATATTTACACCGGAAAAGTAGGTGACACAGTGCAAACAGGCCTTGGGGAGCATGTAGTGCTGAGTTTGTCCTCTGAACTCGTAAATAAAGGCCATTATCTTTATTTCGACAACTATTTCAATAGCTATAACTTGTTGGCTGGTTTACAGCAGAGAAACATATATGCCTGTGGGACAGTTCAACCAACAAGGAAACATTTACCCAAATTAAAAACAGACAAAGAATTAAGCAGAGGTGAATTTGACTGGAGGGTCAGCAACTGTGGCATCCTCTACTTGAAGTGGAAAGATAAGAGAGCTGTTCATCTCCTTTCAAATTTTCACAGTCCTGAAGTTACTACAGTGACTCGCCGTGAAAGAGATGGTTCACGCATAGAGCTACCTTGTCCTCAAGCAGTGATGGATTACAATGCACACATGAACAATGTCGACAAGTTCGACCAACTGAAAAAATCATATGAAATAAGCCGGAGAAGTAAAAAGTGGTGGCACCGAATATTCTTTCACCTGCTTGATGTCAGTATCGTCAACAGCTATATAATTTGGAAGGAACTAGGCGATAGAGAAAAAATGACTGCCAAAGTCTTCAGGATGAGTATCCTGCAAAGCTTAGTAACCCAGAAAACACCATTGAGGCCATCTAGACTTCATGAGAGTCAAGTCCACGTAAAGAAAAACAAGCCATATGTTTCCTCACGCCAGCGTCTCGACAATTCATCCCACCAGCCAGAGCGTACTACCGCCAGACGTTGTGCGAAATGCAGTACAAAAAAGAAGCAAGTGCGCACTTTCTGGATGTGCGCTGAATGCAAAGTGCCTTTGTGCCTTAGCAAAACAAAAAGGTGCTTTCAAGATTTTCACAAAAAGGAATAAGAAACATATTTTATTTGTAAGGTTTGTAATTTGATTTTGTATTGTAAATGACCAATTGCCAGAAATAAAATTATTTTACATTAATTATACTAATTATTACTGCTTAGAGTAGAATTTAAAGGTGAGTTACAAGCACAAACCAAGATATCTCAAAAACTTTAGGTACGGCCCTAAGTGGCATGGTGGTATATTATATATACCACCATCTAAAACCAAAATCAATACAATAAAAAATTTTAATTCATGTTTTCCTTTATTAGCAACCCCACCAGACATAGAAAATGCATGTTTTATTAAAAAATTAATTAAACATAAAATCTGTGCATCAAAGAGTTAACCATGAAACACGCAAATTCCAGTAAATATTCTAAACGTGTTGATCACCTGGTGAAATAAACTAGCATAGAGAGGAATGATACATTTGAAAAAGAATTAAAAGATTAATCTAGTCTCCGCCATCTATAAACACAAAAGTAAATTTAGAAGCCAGTTATTTTAGGAAACTTCTTTTCCAAACTGGAACATCTACAGTTAATGTAAAAAGACAGAGGAAATGTATTCTGATACTGTTACTGGTCCTGGGATATTTCTATTGCCATTTTTCCTCATTTTTCACTTAATTTCAAGTGAAAAGGAAGAAGTTCATTTTTCTCGCAGTGAATTCCAATTATTTCACACAAGTTACAACATATCTCACAAAACCAGCACATTTTTACCAGTATGAAAGCTTATTGCCAAGTACATTTCATAATACAGATGAAAATAACGAGTATGAAGTTGGTAGATTGTCACTTTCGCAGAAATGAAAGGCAGCTGTAGTTTCCAAAATTGCAATGTGTGTACTAATTGAAGATACGAATTGCTGTTTTAATTCATGGGCAAAAACAACTACCACAGTCAAAACGATACTCCATCTTTACAATATTTTTACAATTTCAGAAGAGTGTTGTGGTAACACTACATTTATCCTTCTGGTGTGCAAAGAACGTTTAATTTTGTATATGTAAATGGGCGACGTAACATTACGTATGTGGTTCTCAAATTAATAAGCAGATCGATTAAAACGAAGTCAATAAACAGATCAAAAAGAATGAGATGAGGCAAGGATGTGACTTCTCCACAGGTGTCCGGGTTAGATTCCCGACCGGGTCGGGGATTTTCTCCGCTCCAGTACTGGCTGTGTGTGTTGTCCTCATCATCTCTTCATCATTTCACCATCATTTGAGGCGTGACGAGAATGGAATTGGAAAGATTGGGAACTTGTACGGGCGCTGATGAGCACGATATTGAGCACCACACAAACCCACATCATCATCATCAACATCATCCATTTATTAATACTAAAGATGTAAGTAGGCTGTTTATGTTTTCTTATTGGCAACGTTACGTAGCGCTCTGTATGAAGATCACTGGCTGTGCTGTGTGCAGTCTGTGGCTAGTTTGCATTGTTGTCTGCCATTGTAGTGTTGGGCAGCTGGATGGTAACAGCGCGTAGCGTTGCGCAGTTGGAGGTGAGCCTCCAGCAGTGGTGGATGTGGGGAGAGAAATGGCGGAGTTTTGAAATTTGTAAAAATGGATGTCATGAGCTGCTGTATATATTATGACTTTTGATGACTATTAAGGTAAATACATCGTTTGTTCTCTATTATTTGCTTATACAACTTTACACATAGGTACCATATTTCTCTAACACATAAATTACACAGCTATCTGATCATTTAACTGAGAGATAAACATTTTTTTTTACTACGTCAGTGACACATGTTTACGCAATTACAGAGTTGGATTACTTCACACTTACGAAATTGTATTTTGTCTGTACTTTGTGAACTGTTCAAATTTTTTCGGAACCATTGTGATACTATGAGAGCTTTGAATGATGTACACTCCTGGAAATTGAAATAAGAACACCGTGAATTCATTGTCCCAGGAAGGGGAAACTTTATTGACACATTCCTGGGGTCAGATACATCACATGATCACACTGACAGAACCACAGGCACATAGACACAGGCAACAGAGCATGCACAATGTCGGCACTAGTACAGTGTATATCCACCTTTCGCAGCAATGCAGGCTGCTATTCTCCCATGGAGACGATCGTAGAGATGCTGGATGTAGTCCTGTGGAACGGCTTGCCATGCCATTTCCACCTGGCGCCTCAGTTGGACCAGCGTTCGTGCTGGACGTGCAGACCGCGTGAGACGACGCTTCATCCAGTCCCAAACATGCTCAATGGGGGACAGATCCGGAGATCTTGCTGGCCAGGGTAGTTGACTTACACCTTCTAGAGCACGTTGGGTGGCACGGGATACATGCGGACGTGCATTGTCCTGTTGGAACAGAAAGTTCCCTTGCCGGTCTAGGAATGGTAGAACGATGGGTTCGATGACGGTTTGGATGTACCGTGCACTATTCAGTGTCCCCTCGACGATCACCAGTGGTGTACGGCCAGTGTAGGAGATCGCTCCCCACACCATGATGCCGGGTGTTGGCCCTGTGTGCCTCGGTCGTATGCAGTCCTGATTGTGGCGCTCACCTGCACGGCGCCAGACACGCATACGACCATCATTGGCACCAAGGCAGAAGCGACTCTCATCGCTGAAGACGACACGTCTCCATTCGTCCCTCCATTCACGCCTGTCGCGACACCACTGGAGGCGGGCTGCACGATGTTGGGGCGTGAGCGGAAGACGGCCTAACGGTGTGCGGGACCGTAGCCCAGCTTCATAGAGACGGTTGCGAATGGTCCTCGCCGATACCCCAGGAGCAACAGTGTCCCTAATTTGCTGGGAAGTGGCGGTGCGGTCCCCTACGGCACTGCGTAGGATCCTACGGTCTTGGCGTGCATCCGTGCGTCGCTGCGGTCCGGTCCCAAGTCGACGGGCACGTGCACCTTCCGCCGACCACTGGCGACAACATCGATGTACTGTGGAGACCTCACGCCCCACGTGTTGAGCAATTCGGCGGCACGTCCACCCGGCCTCCCGCATGCCCACTATACGCCCTCCCTCAAAGTCCGTCAACTGCACATACGGTTCACGTCCACGCTGTCGCGGCATGCTACCAGTGTTAAAGACTGCGATGGAGCTCCGTATGCCACGGCAAACTGGCTGACACTGACGGCGGCGGTGCACAAATGCTGCGCAGCTAGCGCCATTCGACGGCCAACACCGCGGTTCCTGGTGTGTCCGCTGTGCCGTGCGTGTGATCATTGCTTGTACAGCCCTCTTGCAGTGTCCGGAGCAAGTATGGTGGGTCTGACACACCGGTGTCAATGTGTTTTTTTCCATTTCCAGGAGTGTATTTGGTATGGGATCATGATTTTTAAAATACGTTTGAGGTAGATGTCACTCTTGAAATGAGCAGAGGATTTTTTTTAGGTTTTGACATTATTGCAGAAAGCTACGACGTTTTCGAGATTTGACTGAGGTGTTATGATGTTTATGTTTTCTTATTGGCAACGTTACGTAGCGCTCTGTATAAAAATCACTGGCTGTGCTGTGTGCAGTCTGTGGCTAGTTTGCATTGTTGTCTGCCATTGTAGTGTTGGGCAGCTGGATGTTAACAGCGCGTAGCGTTGCGGAGTTGGAGGTGAGCCGCCAGCAGTGGTGGATGTGGGGAGAGAAATGGCAGAGTTTTGAAATTTGTAAAAATGGATGTCATGAGCTGCTGTATATATTATGACTTTTGATGACTATTAAGGTAAATGCATTGTTTGTTCTCTATTAAAATCTTTCATTTGCTAACTATGCCTATCAGTAGTTAGTGCCTTCCGTAGTTTGAATCTTTTATTTAGCTGGCAGTAGTGGCGCTCGCCGTATTGCAGTAGTTCGAGTAACGAAGATTTTTGTGAGGTAAGTGATTTGTGAAAGGTATAGGTTAATGTTAGTCAGGGCCATTCTTTTGTAGGTATTTCTGAAAGTCAGATTGCGTTGCGCTAAAAATATTGTGTGTCAGTTTAAGCATAGTCATGTATAATTTTTCTAAGGGGACGTTTCAAAGATGCACACAAAATGATTGTGTATTTACGGACAGCAGTTCTGAAATGAACGTAAGTATTCAGGTTAGGCGCATATTACTTTCGTAATTGGAAGTAATTAGATACTGAAAACAGCAACCATTCATTCTATTTCTAAGAATCATTAAGTTACTTCAGCAAGTACACCAGATGTGAGCCTCGTCCTCGATAGGAACATGAAAGTCGATAGACATGACGGACGGTCAAGACTCGGTACGTATAGATCATAGTGATGCCATGGAGAAGTCTCACCGAGGTGAATCTAGCGTCTCCCTCCTGTACAGGAAAAAGAAGATGGACTATTACGAGAAAAGCCGCTAGCTCAGGACATGCATTTTAGTCTGTTTTCTGATACAGACTGATGCACATGTTTAACAAGTGTTGTTGAGCAGAGGAAGTCAGGCATTTATCTGTCCTTCATGTCACGTTTTATGGAACATTAATATTACCTGCCATGTCGTGTTGAATTTACCATTTCACTGGTGCTGTGTCTTCTACAACACCAGATACGGCTTCCTACTCTCCATTCTTAGCAGCCAAGCCAGGTGGACCACCTGTGTTGTCAGTTCGGTTCACCATAAGAATTCTCATCCTCGCTGCTCCTACCCTTGCCCTCCCCAATGCCTGTTAATAACTCGGCGTTGAATATTAGATTTTCAGTGTGTTCACGTGTTTTTCATGTCAGAAGTAGGCTGTGATCAGCAATAATTACTGTTGTGCTAACTACCCTGCTACCGGTAAGTACAGACCATATTTTCTGTTAAAGATTTCAAGAATCGTATTGTTTTCCGCATGTCTGGTTGATTATTATATTAGTTTCTTGAACCAGTTATCCTTATGTTCGCTGTTTCTCTGCTGTGTATTTACGCCAGCCATGGCTGTATTATGGAACAAATCCACTTTCCTGTAAGTGGTGAACCTGATTGCCAGTTGCCAGCAGATAAAATATCCTGTATATAAATAAGCAGTCTGTTCCCGGTTGCCAAGTTCTAGTCAGCAAACAGAAACAGAAGGATAACGGAAGCATTACGCTTGGCCATGACGGGGAAACTACCTGCTCGCCTTCTCTTCGCAAAGAGAAGCAAACGTCTCCCCAGGGAGGAAAGTCTTCCACAGCACTAGCCGGCCGAATACATATGTAATACAGTGATAAAAATAGATTTTGCACATTACCGAAACTTTAACAATGAACGCTGTGATCCATAAATGTGTTATCACATCAATACATTGGTTTCTTTGTATATTAATGCTAGCAGAAACAGTCCACGTTTCTTCTGTGAGGGGGCAGTATGAGCGGTCTATGGCAAACGTATCACCTGCAAACACTGTATTACACTACTGGCCATTAAAATTGCTACACCACGACGTGCTACAGACGCGAAATTTAACCGACAGGAAGAAGATGCTGTGATATGCAAATGATTAGCTTTTCAGAGCATTCACACAACGTTGGCGCCGGTGGCGACACCTACAACGTGCTGACATGAGGAAAGTTTCCAACTGATTTCTTATACACAAACAGCAGTTGACCGGCGTTGCCTGGTGACACGTTGTTGTGATGCCTCGTGTAAGGAGGAGAAATGCGTACAACCACGTTTCCGACATTGATAAAGGTCGGATTGTAGCCTATCGCGTTTGCCGTTTATCGTATCGCGACATTACTGCTCGCGTTGGTCGAGATCCAATGACTGTTAGCAGAATATTGAATCGGCCGATTCAGGAAGTTAATACGGAACGCCGTGCTGGATCCCAACGGCCTCGTATCACTAGCAGTCGAGAGGACAGGCATCTTATCCGCATGGCTGTAACGGATCGTGCAGCCACGTCTCGATCCCTGAGTCAACAGATGGGGACGTTTGCAAGACAACAACCATCTACACGAATAATTCGACGACGTTTGCAGCAGTATGGACTATCAGCTCGGAGACCGTGGCTGCGGTTACCCTTGAAGCTGCATCACAGACAGGAGCGTCTGCGATGGTGTACTCAACGACGAACCTGGGTGCACGAATGGCAAAACGTCATTTTTTAGGATGAATCTAGGTTCTGTTTACAGAATCATGACGGTCGCATCAGTGTTTGGCGACATCGCGTTGAACGCACGTTGGAAGCGTGTATTCGTCATCGCCATACTGGCGTATCACCCGGCGTGATGGTATGGGGTCCCATTGGTTACACGTCTCGGTCACCTCTTGTTCGCATTGACGGCACTTTGAACAGTGGACGTTACATTTCACATGTGTTTCGACCCGTGACTCTACCCGTCATTCGATCCCTGCGAAACCCTACATTTCAGCAGGATAAAGCACGACCGCATGTTGCCGGTCCTGTACGGGCCTTCCTGGATACAGAAAATGTTCGACTGCTGCCCTGGCCAGCACATTCTCCAGATCTCTCACCAATTGAAAACGTATGGTCAATGGTGGCCGAGCAACTGGCTCGTCGCAATACGCCAGTCACTACTGTTGATGAACTGTGATATCGTGTTGAAGCTGCATGGGCAGCTGTACCTGTACACGCCATCCAAGCTCTGTTTGATTCACTGCCCAGGCGTATCAAGGCCGTTATTACGGCCATAGGTGATTATTCTGGGTACTGATTTCTCACGATCTGTGCACCCAAATTGCGTGGAAACGTAATCACATGTCAGATCTAGTATAATATATTTGTCTAATGAATACCTGCTTATCATCTGCATTTCTTCTTGGTGTAGAAATTTTAGTGGCAAGTAGTGTACTTGTGCTGTGTGTTATTACGAGAGTTGTGACGCTTCAGGATGGTACAGTGCAGGGGTGGCCAAGATTTAGGCTCGCGCGCCCTGCCGGGCCTCAAGTTGCAAGGCGCTCAGCCTCGCTTCACAGTTCCTCCACCCCCGTGTTCCACTATCTAGCGCGAGGAGAGGGAAGAGGGGAAAACTGCCAACGCATCATATTTAAATGGTAGTATAGTGGTACATATATGGTTTGGGTTTATATTTCACATTTATCAACAACATAGATCACAAATAAAATAGTTTTTCAGTGTTAATTAATTATTTTTGGCACGCTGAAGATGTAATATAACTTTTATTGGGTCAAACTGTCGGCTTATGGACGGACGCAGACAATTTCACAGAGTTTAGTGCTCAAGTTGCCACGTAATCGTGAGCCATATACATTCATAATCGAAATGAGGTCTTCCACACAAATACCGCGATCGAAATATCGTTGCACTTTTGCAACCTCATTATGGAAACTTCGAACGACTACTGTGAAAAGCAGTGCAGACGTCCTGAACAGTTTTAACGTAAAAAAGACTTGCAGCTAAAACTAGAATTATCTTATAGGTCAATCACTTACATCTGCGCAGGTGAAGGTTCACTTTCAACTGAAATGGCCAACATTCTGAGGCGTCTTGTCACGGGCCGCGTGGCTCCCGCCATCGGAGGTTCGAGTCCTCCCTCGGGCATGGGCGTGTGTGTTGTCCACAGCGTAAGATAGTTTAAGTTAGCTTAAATAATGTGTAGGTTTAGGGACCGATGTCCTAAGTAGTTTGGTCCCATAAGACCTTACCAGAAATTTTTAATTTTTTTCCAACAGTCTTGAAAACAGCTCGAAAAAAGATGTAAGATTGACAGTATCCTCAAAACCTTTATAAAACTATCGTTGTAATTCTTGCAAGGCCACAATGAAGTTTTTCAACCTCGCACTTTCTTTAATGCCAGTGGGCATAGGGAACGTGATTGTCTTTGTCAGACTGTATCCCTTCTACAATCGTTGTAATTTTTTGCTCTTTCATTGTCATCTAAAAGTTTAATTTCTTTCTGCGTGGTACTCTAATGCCGTATCGTAGCAAGTAAGTAGTACCTGTCACTTATGTGGATTGAGAATTCTCATTCCTCTCTTCTATCATTCCCGTCATTTTAAAGGATTTTGACGATAGATCGCTAGATTGCCTCTCTGTGAGCCAACTGCAACTGCACCTGTGAACGTCCCTCATACCACGAACAAATAGCGAAGGGTAAACAGCGCTGTGATAGCACGATTCTGCCGAACTCAGAGAGTTGTGCAGACCGAAAAATGCCGCATCACAATGCTAAATGAACTGTCACGCTGTACTGGGTACTGCTGATAAGGGAACCTCCCCATCGCACCCCCCCCCCCCCCTCAGATTTAGTTATAAGTTGGCACAGTGGAGAGGCCTTGAAAAACTGAACACAAATCAATCGAGAAAACAGGAAGAAGTTGTGTGGAACTATGAAAAAAATAAGCAAAATATACAAACTGAGTAGTCCATGTGCAAGATAGGCAACATCAAGGATAGTGTGAGCTCAGGAGCGCAGTGGTCCCGTTGGTTAGCGTGAGCGGCTGCGGACTGAGAGGTCCTTGCTTCAAGTCCTCCCTTGGGTGAAAAGTTTGCTTTCTTTATTTTTGCAAAGATATGATCTGTCCATTCGTTCATTGAAGTCTCTGTTCACTGTAATAAGTTTAGTGTCTGTGTTTTGCGACCGCACCGCAAAACCGTGCGATTAGTAGACGAAAGGACGTGCCTCTCCAATGGGAACCGAAAACATTTGATCGCAAGGTCATAGGTCAACCGATTCCTCCACAGGAAAACACGTCTGATATACACTCCTGGAAATGGAAAAAAGAACACATTGACACCGGTGTGTCAGACCTACCATACTTGCTCCGGAAACTGCGAGAGGGCTGTACAAGCAATGATCACACGCACGGCACAGCGGACACACCAGGAACCGCGGTGTTGGCCGTCGAATCGCCCTAGCTGCGCAGCATTTGTGCACCGCCGCCGTCAGTGTCAGCCAGTTTGCCGTGGCATTCGGAGCTCCATCGCAGTCTTTAACACTGGTAGCATACCGCGACAGCGTGGACGTGAACCGTATGTTCAGTTGACGGACTTTGAGCGAGGGCGTATAGTGGGCATGCGGGAGGCCGGGTGGACGTACCGCCGAATTGCTCAACACGTGGGGCGTGATGTCTCCACAGTACATCGATGTTGTCGCCAGTGGTCGGCGGAAGGTGCACGTGCCCGTCGACCTGGGACCGGACCGCAGCGACGCACGGATGCACGCCAAGACCGTAGGATCCTACGCAGTGCCGTAGGAGACCGCACCGCCACTTCCCAGCAAATTAGGGACACTGTTGCTCCTGGGGTATCGGCGAGGACCATTCGCAACCGTCTCCATGAAGCTGGGCTACGGTCCCGCACACCGTTAGGCCGTCTTCCACTCACGCCCCAACATCGTGCAGCCCGCCTCCAGTAGTGTCGCGACAGGCGTGAATGGAGGGACGAATGGAGACGTGTCGTCTTCAGCGATGAGAGTCGCTTCTGCCTTGGTGTCAATGATGGTCGTATGCGTGTTTGGCGCCGTGCAGGTGCGCGCCACAATCAGGACTGCATACGACCGAGGCACACAGGGCCAACACCCGGCATCATGGTGTGGGGAGCGATCTCCTACACTGGCCGTACACCACTGGTGATCGCCGAGGGGACACTGAATAGTGGACGGTACATCCAAACCGTCATCGAACCCATCGTTCTACCATTCCTAGACCGGCAAGGGAACTTGCTGTTCCAACAGGACAATGCACGTCCGCATGTATCCCGTGCCACCCAAAGTGCTCTAGAAGGTGTAAGTCAACTACCCTGGCCAGCAAGATCTCCGGATCTGTCCCCCATTGAGCATGTTTGGGACTGGATGATGCGTCGTCTCACGCGGTCTGCACGTCCAGCACGAACGCTGGTTCAACTGAGGCGCCAGGTGGAAATGGCATGGCAAGCCGTTCCACAGGACTACATCCAGCATCTCTACGATCGTCTCCATGGGAGAATAGCAGCCTGCATTGCTGCGAAAGGTGGATATACACTGTACTAGTGCCGACATTGTGCATGCTCTGTTGCCTGTGTCTATGTGCCTGTGGTTCTGTCAGTGTGATCATGTGATGTATCTGACCCCAGGAATGTGTCAATAAAGTTTCCCCTTCCTGGGACAATGAATTCACGGTGTTCTTATTTCAATTTCCAGGAGTGTATTCTATACAACACTGGTGACGGCATGTGTGTCACATGACAGGAATATGTTGTCGACCCACCTAACTTGTACACTTGGCGAATGGGTAAAAAGATTCTTTTACCTTGCCCGATTTAGGTTTTCTTGTGGATGTGATAATCACTCCCAAAAAAGTGATGAAAGCGTAAGCGTTTGTCACATAAACTGAAAAAAGTTAAGCTTTTCACCCCAGGGAAGACTTGAACCAAGGACCTCCCGTTCCGCAGCTGCTGACGCTAACCACGGGACCACTGCGCTCCGGAGTTCACACTATCCTTGATGTTACCTATCTTGCGCATTGACTACTCAGTTTGTATATTTTGCTTATTTTTTCATAGTTCCACACAACTTCTTCCTGTTTTCTCCATTGATCTGTGTTCAGTTTTTCAAGAGCTATCCACTGTGCCAACTTATAAGTAAATCTGAGGGGGGTGCGATGGGGAGGTTCCCTTGTGAGAGACAGTGAGCAAAGCCGAGTTACGGGCCGTTGTCCGCACACGCTGAGGTTTAGCACGCCGTGACCGGTCCTGGTATAGTCAGTGGAACAGGGAGTGAGACAGGTGGACGTCACAGCGAGTGTTGGTATCAGTCAAAGTGTCGTCTCTAGAATCTGGAACAAGTTTCTTGCGACAGGATTGGTGGAGGGTCGTCACAGCAGGGGCCGATATCTGTATATAACAGAGAGCAGAAACACTCACTACGATGCTACATGTCTACAGTGGCAGTTCCAAACAGCTACAGGAGTGTCAACGTAAACGATACGAAAAAGCTCCATGAGCTGGGTGTACGTACCACAAGACCACTCAAGGCTCCTCTTCTAAACTGGATTCGGACAGGGGTTGTTTTCGTTACGGGATCAATCAGTCGCATCTGAACATGCACAGGGGCGCTTTCAACTGAAACGGAAAACGGTCTCGAAAACAGCTCGCGGACAGATTGTAACCTCCCCCTCACTTATCGACCTTAATGACAGTAAAAATTAAACCGCGTGTACCTAATGGAAATTTGGGAAAAGCAATCGTCACCGAAGTTAATCTGCCGGTAAAGAGGGAGGAAAGGGTTACATCTAAATGAAAGGAAAAATGCTAATGAAACTGGTGGAAATTAATTTCGAAAAGGGGTAAAGTTAATAAAGAAAGTAAATGTGCGGCCGTTACGTTAACAATTAACTAGCGGTAATTAGATATTTGAGATTTGGGGGAAATTACGGTCGCCAGTCCTAAGGACAATTACTATAGTAACTGAAAAAGAAAGGTTATTACACATATAATTAGCACTAGAAGCGTGGCAACTGAAGGTTGACACGTGTAGTGTGAAAACTGAAAGTTTGTCAGAAAGTAATAAATTTCGCTACACTCTGACTTAATTTAGCAAAAGAATTAATAAAACCGGAAAATCGAAAGTTAATTTAGTGACTGAAGTTAATAGTGAGCTTTCTTTCTGAAGCACATCGAAATTCAGTAAAATACGGTTAGTCTTGGACTACCTCAACAATCATTTCAAAAGCTACTTGAATCTACGCAATTTAGAAATAAGAGATTTAACTTTGAACTTGAATAAATGATTCTGAACAATTAACAATAGTAAAATTTAGTACGTACCAAGCTGAGCTGCAGTCACAGGTAAGCTAAAATACGGTATCAAAACTCGCACTCTTAATTTGTGCTTGTGTAATCTAAATATTGTAGCCAGCTATGAATACTTTAACTGAACTTTGAAATTAAAGCAGCGAAATTGAATGATGCTGCCGTTTGAATTTCAACGACACTCGGGTTCATTCCGGAAAAGGAAGGGACCCTGCTTGGTAATGCAATTGGGACAATGAGCAACAAAGGTTCATGCTAAGTTGCTGTAATTTTGTGATGCAACAATTTTAAGAGTTTGAAAAGCTGAGGTCTGCCATACAGTTCTAAAACTTTACGTGCTTCCAGTCTTCCTTGTTGGTTGATTGAAGGTTTGAAGCCGTCGATCGAGGAGTCGGCGACAGTCACTGATTGTCAGCCGTCGCTGTTGCAGAAGCTGGATGCTGGCGCGCCTTCTTCTCGACACGGTCACCAGACGAAACGGGCTCTTGATGTGCGCCAGCTAATGCTTCCCGTCCGCGACACCGTGTCAGAAACTATCATCGCAAGTCGAGCGCAATTACATGCTGCCAAACCCCGAAAGCGCGGCAACTCGCGGGAGCTTCACACAACACACCTGCTCCACTGCACCATCCCAGCCAGGCTCTCTCTCTGCCCGCGCTCCACGCGACAGAGTTAACACTACCAAAGATACTAAACACTTTGGTTCTCCACACGACCTATCGATGTATTCATTCGATAGCATAGTTTTCCCTAGGCCAGACCCAGCATATAAATACAAATAATATTCACAAACAAACCAATTATAAATCGACATAAATGCATATATATACAAATAGTAAAACAATTACAATATACAAAGACACAGAAATGTTATATCTTCAGGTAAACAAATAAGGAAAAAAAATTATAGTACAAAAGATGGAAATAAGAGGATATGCGTGTCCGGCGTTACAAGATGTAAGACTTGACAGTGTGGATTAGGCAGCAGTGAGACACAACACTCTTTTCTTGTGAGACCCATGTCAGTCCCCACCACGACAATTCTCATATTCGCGTGTGGAGGCAGCGAATACATCGTAGGCCGCTACCCGTGTCAAATCAATTCAGTCGTGTTTTGGGGTGGAGTTATGTATGGCCGCAGAACAGTGCTTGAGCCAATACATGGCATGGTGACTGGTGTGAAGTACCGGGACGACCTCCTTGCACGCATTGTGGTTCCTTTTGGTGAACTTATTGGAGTGGGTTTCACGCTGATGGACAACAGAGCATGTCCGAAACGTCACGCTCTTGCGAACACCTTCTTAGCAGAGCACAGAATCAGTCGGATGGAATGGCCACCAGATCTTCCAGATCTCAGCTCCAATAAGAGACGTGCATGCCGAAGTGAGCACATTGCAATAGTGTTGTCCCACCAGAGACCTTACACTGGATCATAGAGGCCTCTATGGAGGAATGGGACGATATCCTACGGGCGTACTTGGATAGTTTGGTAAGGAGTATGCCTAACCGCATTCAAAAGTGTATTCAACTATGTGGAGGGCGAATTGGTTCATAAAATATGTGCTATGCAAGGAACTGTAGTGTTTTGTTTCTGGTTGTGTTTATCAAGTGGAAATGTGTTTATATTGTAAGAGGTCCGAGCAGATGTAATTTTATGTAAGAGGTCCGAGCAGATGTAATTTCGATGTATTGCTCATGCGCTGCCTGCCATATGCAAGGTATAAGAGAATCGCTTACCAGAAAGCAGTGTTGACTGCAGTAGGAACTGTGTAGCTGTAGCAGTAAGTTGTTGCTAGTCTGCAGTCTGCTCTGCTCTGGTCTGCTGTATCGTGTTGGCTGGCCGGTCGCGGTGCAGCGATGCTGGAGCCTGAGTATTATTGTATAAGGTAAAAAGCAGCGTCGCGCATATCTAGTAATGTTATCTCAAGATGTTTTAAAACTCTCGTAATAATAATCTTCCTCATAAAAAGTAACTTTTAACAACCATTCATTTCAATTTAAAGAATTTACTAATTTCTCCCATCCATGATCATCCCGATTATTGCAATAGAGAAATCAGTTGCTTCCTTTCATAAATGACAGATAGGTCGGCCAGCATTGCACAGAGCTGTGCCGGAAAAATTTAGTGTATGAGCAGATATATGCGGTGACTTCATTGAGGTAAGAATTTTTCCTTTTTCATTCAGAATGATCTTTCAGGACCATGACGCAGCACTGCTGTCGTCCAAAATTTACCAGGTTAAATTCACAGTGAATTATTGAGAAGTCATAAGTGGGCGACAATTTAATTGAGAGGTTACTTACATTGTTTTATTACCAGGTTCCTGAACTTATTTTTTTTTATTGGGATGTTATACTGAATGTGAACGACATAATTATAATTTTTACTGTTGAGAGGTTTAGAAATTTTTCTGTTTTGAGGTTACGCTAAATGTGAATGAATTTTGAGCTTAGATTAAATGAGAAAGAATTTTGTAGGGAGGTAAAAAATGGAAATGTCGTGTGGCTGGGGCCTCCCGTCTGGTAGACCGTTCACCTGGTGCAGGTCTTTCGATTTGACGCCACTTCGGCGACCTGCGCGTCGATGGGGATGAAATGATGATGATTAGGACAACACAACACCCAGTCCCTGAGCGGAGAAAATCTCCGACCCAGCCGGGAATCGAACCCGGGCCCTTAGGATTGACAGTCTGTCACGCTGACCACTTTTTTTTTTTTTTTTTGCATTTTGTTCGTTATTGATCGTTGTGTTTGGTCGTTGCGGACGTCGCAAAACACCCTGTTCAAGTTCGTTTGTTGATCCTTCCACTCAGTTTTTTTTATTACAGAGACCGACCGGCTCTCTGACCGAACACGCTGAGCTACCGTGCCGGCTTAAATTTTCAATCGAAGGAAGCCTTGAACCAAAGACCTTTCGTTCTGCAGCCGCTCACGCTACCACGGGACCACGGCGCTCCTATGAAAATCTCCGAACCTCCCAGGAATCGAACCTGGGCCCTTAGGATTGACACTCTGTCACCATTAAATGAGAAAGAATTTTGTAGGGAGGTAAAAAATGGAAATGTCGTGTGGCTGGGGCCTCCCGTCTGGTAGACCGTTCACCTGGTGCAGGTCTTTCGATTTGACGCCACTTCGGCGACCTGCGCGTCGATGGGGACGAAATGATGATGATGATTAGGACAACACAACACCCAGTCCCTGAGCGGAGAAAATCTCCGACCCAGCCGGGAATCGAACCCGAGCCCTTAGGATTGACAGTCTGTCACGCTGACCACTCAGCTACCGGGGCGGACGTAGGGAGGTAACAAATGAGAAAGACTTTTGTTTTGAGGTTACACTAAAATTAGAATCTTATCCATAATATTTAATTATTATTATTTTGTGGGGAGATTACAATATTCGTTTCTTTTTTTATGACAGTAAGTTACCTCACAGAATAAAACCAGTTTTATTTTCTATTATGTCGAGTTCTGTCAACAAAAAAAAAATGGCTCTGAGCACTATGGGACTTAACATCTATGGTCATAAGTCCCCTAGAACTTAGAACTACTTAAACCTAACTAACCTAAGGACAGCACACAACACCCAGCCATCACGAGGCAGAGAAAATCCCTGACCCCGCCGGGAATCGAACCCGGGAACCCGGGCGTGGGAAGCGAGAACGCTACCGCACGACCACGAGATGCGGGCAGTTTTGTCAACAATTGGTATGCAAGATTTATGTTGAGCACCGTAATACCGTCATCCGTTCACTGAATTGTATCTCAATACTGTGTATGTGTCATTGCGTTTGTTTAGGAGTCAAGCAAAGTAAAGTCGATGGCTTGCTCGAGATGTAGGGTGCGCCTGTCGGTGTGGCAATCACACTTGTTCCATCGTCATCTAGCTGAGAGGGCGCTGCTGAACAGGGCGTACAGTTTAAGTGCGGTATGCCGGCAGCATTTCCTCGCACGCAGTTCGTCTACGCGGTCCGCCACTGCGCGGGCTCGCCTTGGCAAAGAACAAAGGGCGGCGCCCTCGCCGCCTCTCCCTGGCTTCGTTTCCTCTCGGTTCGCGCCTTCCTCGGCCCCATTAGCCACATAAAGGCGCGGCACAAAGCCCCACGCACGTAACGTCTCCCATCGGCCATGCGACCAGTTTCTGACAACTCCGCGGCTATAATGGAGGCTTCGCCGTAAAGCGTTTCTGCTTCGCCTGCGACGGTTACTGCGGGCGAGCGTTTATGGAGGTAGGTGCCGCCTTTCCGCGCCACACCACACTCCTACCGAGAGGTTATTGTTCCCGTGATGAATGCGTCGTAGCTACTAAAAGTGTTAAGCGACGACCGAGCTTTGCTGAAGAACAGTCGAACGCGTGAAATGTTTCGTGCGTCTCCTATTGGAGCTTCAGTAGCGTGGCACCAATCCCAACAGCGGCAGAGGTCAGAATCCACGCGCCGTGTGGTGTATTTCTTTTTTTTAAAATATATTTATATTTTGACCAAATTATTATTTTCTTGTGAAGATTCAGAAATCTGTTGTGAGTTTTGCACCACTTCTTGGCGGGAAGAGCAAAGACTTTTCAAAAAACTTAAGTACTGTAAGTTATAGTTTATCTACAGGGCTATTACAAATGATTGAAGCGATTTCATAAATTCACTGTAGCTCCATTCATTGACATATGGTCACGACACACTACAGATAGGTAGAAAAACTCATAAAGTTTTGTTCGACTGAAGCCGCACTTCAGGTTTCTGCCGCCAGAGCGCTCGAGAGCGCAGTGAGACAAAATGGCGACAGGAGCCGAGAAAGCGTATGTCGTGCTTGAAATGCACTCACATCAGTCGTAACAGTGCAACGACACTTCAGGACGAAGTTCAACAAAGATCCACCAACTGCTAACTCCATTCGGCGATGGTATGCGCAGTTTAAAGCTTCTGGATGCCTCTGTAAGGGGAAATCAGCGGGTCGGCCTGCAGTGAGCGAAGAAACGGTTGAACGCGTGCGGGCAAGTTTCACGCATAGTGATGTGAAAGATTCAGTGTTTAAACCTCCTCTACCAAGAAACGTGCCAGAACTGCGAGCTCGCATCAACGATGCTTTCGAACTCATTGATGGGGACATGTTGCGCCGAGTGTGAGAGGAACTTGATTATCGGCTTGATGTCTACCGAATCACTAAAGGGGCACATATCGAACATTTGTGAATGCCTAAAAAAACTTTTTGAGTTTTTGTATGTGTGTGCAAAGCATTGTGAAAATATCTCAAATAATAAAGTTATTGTAGAGCTGTGAAATCGCTTCAATCATTTGTAATAACCCTGTATATTTCACCTGAAATCGTTAGCAGAAGGCGTAGCGTTCTCAAGATTAAGAACAGAGTTCGCATTGCCACTTAATTTATTTGTGTCGTGATCATGTTCGATCACGACCGGAGATGAGACATAGCAACTACGAACAGAGAAACCTAAGGGACGAGACAGAGCTGGAAATTTTCTTTGCTGTACTACACCACACATTAAAAGAAGTTGGATTTAAATCACAAACAAGGTAAATAGCAATGCGCCTTCTGCCTTAACTATGACGTTTGCCGACATGCAGTCGGTCCCTGGTAGCTGTATGAAAACTATAAAGACACTGTGATTTCTGTTGCCATTAATAGGAGATGGATAGCATAGAAATACATTAAGTAATAGGTAGGCACTACAGCATTTGAGATCACAATAACGAATTTAATTACCTTAGTCAGTATTTCTAACAATAGGATCCGTACATTTCAATTTTGTACCTTGCTGGCTGTTTCTTTAAATAAAGTCCTTTAACATTTTCGACATTTCATCTTAGCTGCACACATAAATTCTCACATAGCACTGCACAATAGCAATATTTTATAATAACTAATTAGTGATTGCGGACCACGCCATATACGCGTCCGCCGTCTTTTAAAAAATATCACGACTGTGTGAACGGAAGAGGATTACAATTCTTCAGCTGTCAAAGAATAAGAAACACAAAATATCTCTATCGATACAATTTATGAACAATTTATATTCCGGGCCGTGGCGCGTAAGGTATTCTTTGAAATATCAGGTGGTCGCCGCTCAGCGACGATCTAAGAAATTTTACACAGATGGGTTTTATGAACCTGCATGGTTAGATTATCGAATTTAATAAGCTATCGGAACAGATACTAATATTACAACCCTTGCCGATTTGCAGCGCGCGAAACTTGTTACCTACGTATTAGCAAACTCAAGTGGCAGACTCTGCAAGAGAGGCGCTCTGCATCGCGGTGTAGCTTGCTCGCCAGGTTTCGAGAGGGTGCGTTTCTGGATGAGGTATCGAATATGTTGCTTCCCCCTACTTATAACTCCCGAGGAGATCACGAATGTAAAATTAGAGAGATTCGAGCGCGCACGGAGGCTTTCAGACAGTCGTTCTTCCCGCGAACCATACGCGACTGGAACAGAAAAGGGAGATAATGACAGTGCCACATAAAGTGCCCTCCGCCATACACCGTTGGGTGGCTTGCGGAGTATAAATGTACACTCCTGGAAATTGAAATAAGAACACCGTGAATTCATTGTCCCAGGAAGGGGAAACTTTATTGACACATTCCTGCGGTCAGATACATCACATGATCACACTGACAGAACCACAGGCACATAGACACAGGCAACAGAGCATGCACAATGTCGGCACTAGTACAGTGTATATCCACCTTTCGCAGCAATGCAGGCTGCTATTCTCCCATGGAGACGATCGTAGAGATGCTGGATGTAGTCCTGTGGAACGGCTTGCCATGCCATTTCCACCTGGCGCCTCAGTTGGACCAGCGTTCGTGCTGGACGTGCAGACCGCGTAAGACGACGCTTCATCCAGTCCCAAACATGCTCAATGGGGGACAGATCCGGAGATCTTGCTGGCCAGGGTAGTTGACTTACACCTTCTAGAGCACGTTGGGTGGCACGGGATACATGCGGACGTGCATTGTCCTGTTGGAACAGCAAGTTCCCTTGCCGGTCTAGGAATGGTAGAACGATGGGTTCGATGACGGTTTGGATGTACCGTGCACTATTCAGTGTCCCCTCGACGATCACCAGTGGTGTACGGCCAGTGTAGGAGATCGCTCCCCACACCATGATGCCGGGTGTTGGCCCTGTGTGCCTCGGTCGTATGCAGTCCTGATTGTGGCGCTCACCTGCACGGCGCCAAACACGCATACGACCATCATTGGCACCAAGGCAGAAGCGACTCTCATCGCTGAAGACGACACGTCTCCATTCGTCCCTCCATTCACGCCTGTCGCGACACCACTGGAGGCGGGCTGCACGATGTTGGGGCGTGAGCGGAAGACGGCCTAACGGTGTGCGGGACCGTAGCCCAGCTTCATGGAGACGGTTGCGAATGGTCCTCGCCGATACCCCAGGAGCAACAGTGTCCCTAATTTGCTGGGAAGTGGCGGTGCGGTCCCCTACGGCACTGCGTAGGATCCTACGGTCTTGGCGTGCATCCGTGGGTCGCTGCGGTCCGGTCCCAGGTCGACGGGCACGTGCACCTTCCGCCGACCACTGGCGACAACATCGATGTACTGTGGAGACCTCACGCCCCAAGTGTTGAGCAATTCGGCGGTACGTCCACCCGGCCTCCCGCATGCCCACTATACGCCGTCGCTCAAAGTCCGTCAACTGCACATACGGTTCACGTCCACGCTGTCGCGGCATGCTACCAGTGTTAAAGACTGCGATGGAGCTCCGTATGCCACGGCAAACTGGCTGACACTGACGGCGGCGGTGCACAAATGCTGCGCAGCTAGCGCCATTCGACGGCCAACACCGCGGTTCCTGGTGTGTCCGCTGTGCCGTGCGTGTGATCATTGCTTGTACAGCCCTCTCGCAGTGTCCGGAGCAAGTATGGTGGGTCTGACACACCGATGTCAATGTGTTCTTTTTTCCATTTCCAGGAGGTAGATGTAGATTAAACCATGTATTTTCCCGGTGACGTTTGTTTGGCGGGTTCGATTACTTCTCTGCACTTCCGTCCAATTAAAGCAGGAATAACGGAGAGATGACAGCCTCGCCACCAGCGCTGTGAGGCTCAACCTGTAACGCTGTGGCGTGGGGCCCACGATACTCTTTAAAGCCTGTACTATGGTAAGTTGACGGGCTTCACCTTATGAGAAATGATTTTGGTATAGATATTGACCGCGCGTACCTGAATGGAGGCAAATCAGACCTACACCCACTCTGCAATAACAATGATACGTCAAGCAAGTCGGAAATGCAACTACACGTCAGGACGGACAAGAAACAACACAGAAGATGGTACCAATTTGTTAATAATACGGTGGCCAGCCTAATTAGGCATTAACTGAGTTTCTTTCCTGTACAAGTTGATGTACGTTCATGCAAAACAACACGTAGTAACACTGCATAATATGGTAAATTTTAGAACGAGAAAATCTATTGAACTGATAATTTCACTTTCTGTACTGATATGGATAAACTATAAATACATAACACTACACTATAATGTTTACTACAAAACTTCGTACTGTCTATTGATCTGATTAAAATCGGGCATAGGTTACCCTAGAAATAGTAATTTCGAGCCACAAACAAAATGTCAATTTTAATAAAGTAAAACACTGATAAATTTTGGCTTTTATATTGACTTTTACTTTGCTGGTCAAATCAGTTTAGAACACTTCAGAATTCAAATGAATAAAAAAAGAGGGGGGGGGGGACCCTGAAACTGTTATGGTCACTGTATTAAAAAAATTGATTACTGAAATCATTATGTTCTCAAGATTTCCAATATATGAGTTACTGCTCTTTTTATCTTATTTCCTGCTCATTTAAATACCATTATATCTGTCTCGAAATAATTAAACTTCATTACTAAATCAATATTAAAATTATCTTCCAACTTTATCAGACCTTCGTTATTTATCTATTGATTTATTAACAAAACAGTTCTTTAAACACCATTCTAACATAGTCAGGTCTGCAGGTAATTATTATTAACACAAACTTTAATTATTCATCTCGGGACACTCGGATTGCACAACATGTGGAAAGGACCCTGTCTAGGTTAGTTGTGAGGATAATTAAATGACAGGACAGTTCTGGGAAAATTTAAGTTGTTATTGAAGAGTATGGAACAAAAGTAACACTGGTCCACACGAATACAGTACTAAAAGTTTCAACCTGTTCGTATCGATGCGGCGGTTGGCGGGCAGCGAGATGGCGAAGCACAGAGCACACATACAACAACCACAGCTGTGGCTCTTGATGTATCGGCACTTTAATTCTTCTTAGCGTCGCAATGCTTTTCCATTTAGTGCCTGTGGAATTTTGCCATGCTGTATAGACGTTGGAACGGCATATCCGAGGCTCAATGAAACTACGTCTTCCAGGAGAGCCTCCTCGCTCCAGAACGTCTTGCTCAGACCAATGCCAGACTCCAACTACTACTGCTGAGCCCGTTATGCCGTGCAGCGCCCGTGCGCATTTTCCCGCGCTCGCCTGCCATCCACCTTTTACCGCTCCCTTACAGACAGGGTATTCACCCGAGGTTTTGCATACTACATATCCTAATACATTGCCTACGTATCTACCAGACGCACAGTTACAATTTTAAACATGTTACAACAGTTTCAACATTTGTTACCTTTCAATTCTATTACAATATTGCTTAACATTTGCCATAAACATTAATATTCACATTGAAATTTGTTTACAGTTTCCTTAACACAATGACATGAAACAAAAAGGAAATGAAATCAGAACATCGATTACACTAATTTATCGAAATATCAGAAGAAAAAAAATATTATTTATATGTACAATAGTACAGTGTTGTTGTTGTTACAAACCTTGTTACATCTCCGAAACGGATAACTAATGTCCTGTAATTACCCACGGCATCCAGTAAGATTCCCAGATTCAGTCACTGGACTAGAAGACTGTAACGGTTCGCCCATTACTACCGTTAGTACGTTAATTTTACTCTCCTTATAAATGATGATAGGAGAATGTATGAAACATGTTGCTTAGCGACGGACAAAATCATAGGTATGTTGATTTATCTTGTGCTAATCTGTTACAAACAGTGGCTGCTGTGGTGTAAGAGCACAAGACCAAGAGAACACCCTAACTTCTGACTTGACTTTGTGGAAACATCAGGTCTATTACCGTTAGGGAAACAGTATAATTCGAAACCGAAAATGGCCACCACATTCCCCGACCTAAATTCCGTGGATTTCTTCCTGTGGGGACACCTGAAGGCGCACGTGTACTCTACTCCGCCGACGAATGTGGAAGAATTCGTAGTGTGTGTTCACGTTGCTCTAGTTACTGTGGTCGCAGCTTTGCTGCGAAGGGTCCAGGGCTGTATGATCCGGCTGGTTTGCTTGGGCCGCGCCGAGTGGCCGCTCGGTTTGAGGCTTCATGTCACGGATTGCGCGGCCGCTCCCGCCGGAGGTTCGAGTCCTCCCTCGGGCATGACTGTATGTGCTGGTCTTAGGATAGTTAGTTTAAGCAGTGTGTACGTCTAGAGACCGATGACCTCAGCAGTTTCGTCCCTTAGGAATTCACACACACATAGAGAACTGGAACTTTAGATATCATGCAGGAAAAAAGTGATACGTAAACGCAGTCAGATCAACACAAAGGGCCCAAATATTACCATTCTTGATTGTAATAAACCATTGCTCTGTATTGGGTATTTAATGTTTTCCGGCCGCTGTGGCCGAGTGGTTCTAGGCGCTTCAGTCTGGAACCGCGCGACTGCTACAGTCGCAGGTTCGAATCCTGCCTCGGGCATGGATGTGTGTGATGTCCTTAGGTTAGTTAGGTTTAAGTAGTTCTAAGTTCTAGGGGACTGATGAGGTCATCATTGCTCTGAGCACTATGGGACTTAACTTCTGAGGTCATCAGTCCCCTAGAACTTAGAACTACTTAAACTTAACTAACCCAAGGACATCACACACGTCCATGCCCGAGGTAGGATTCGAACCTGCGAGCGTAGCGGTCGCGCGGTTCCAGACTGTAGTGCCTAGAACCGCTCGGCCACTCCGGCCGGCGGGACTGATATCCTCAGATGTTAAGTCCCATAGTGCTGAGAGCCATTTGAATCATTTTTACTTAATGCTAGCCGTATATTGTGTGTTCTCGCCTGGAATGGAATTTGATATTCTTTGAGCGTCCAGAATCAGGAGTATGAGCAAATAACTAGACTTTAAAATACATTCTTGATCACTACCCGATAGGAGAAACGTCACAAAACTTACGCCGCTGTTATTTCGGTTTAGTTAACATCTTGAAATAATAAGTCATACATTGCATGTAATAATCTGCTGCATTTACTCAAATATGTACTTCTGCCTTGACACTGAACATCATACTAACGTTTCATATCTCCATACAAATTACCTTTTTCAAGATATATTAGTGACTAAGCCACTGCAACATCTCTACTTTAACAGCAGTGAGTGTGTGGCTGGGTGTAACAGCCTTACTCTTCACGTGAGAGTTGCATGTGGATAGGTGCAACATCAGGCGCACATCAAAAGAGTTCCTCCTGCTTTTTCTCGCAGAGGATCACGCACAGTTATGGTTCTCTTCATGACTTTACGCTGGAACTGTTATGCGCAATGTCTATATCTACTTTTCCAGTGACGATTACGTAATTTCTTTTAAAAAATGGCATTAATTTATTCAGTATTGTAGTTCTTGACGCAACACTAGTCATAATAAGATCATCAATATTTACGCAACATTTTACTTTTACATGAATGCCTGCTTCTTTCAGCCATGTAATCGAAACACAAGGCCCAAACATAAAATGATTCATCGTAAAGCAGATCACAGTTTCATGACAGTTCTACTCATTGCACAACGTTACGTCCAGTCCCTTGCCAATTAGCCATAACTGTTACACTATACCTGAAATCTACCGGCATTATTAATACAGTGTGGCGTATTACTGACGTTTAGCACTGAATAACGCAAAGTTCGCAGGGTCCTCGAAACCAGCAGCAACGTTCGGTCGCCATAGGACGCCGTCAGCTCGAGCGGGAACAGGTCAGACAGCAAACGGCTTCCAGTGAATTACGCGCAAAGTTTTTATGTCTACATCTGCATCGACACTCCGCAGTGCACCTTGCAGCATCTGGCGGAGGGTACCTCGTACTACTACTTGTCATTTCCTTTCCCGTTGCACTCGCAAATACGAGGTGCATTCAAGTTCTAAAGCCTCCGATTTTATCTTCTCCGGACTGGAAAGAGATAGAAACATGCGCATTGTTTTAAAATGAGGCCGCGTTCATTGTCAATACGTCCCAGAGATGGCAGCACCGTACGGCAGATGGAATTTTACCGCCAGCGGCGAGAATGAGAACTGTTTTAAATACTTAAAATGGCGACGTTTTCCTCACTTGAACAGCGTGCAATCATTCGTTTTCTGAATTTGCGTGGTGTGAAACCAATTGAAATTCATCGACAGTTGAAGGAGACATGTGGTGATGGAGTTATGGGTGTGTCGAAAGTGCGTTCGTGGGTGCGACAGTTTAATGAAGGCAGAACATCGTGTGACAACAAACCGAAACAACCTCGGGCTCGCACAAGCCGGTCTGACGACACGGTCGAGAAATTGGAGAGAATTGTTTTGGGGGATCGCCGAATGACTGTTGAACAGATCGCCTCCAGAGTTGGCATTTTTGTGGGTTCTGTGCACACAATCCTGCATGACGACCTGAAAATGCGAAAAGTGTCATCCAGGTGGGTGCCACGAATGCTGACGGATGACCACACGGCTGCCCGTGTGGCATGTTGCCGAGCAATGTTGACGCGCAACGACAGAATGAATGGGACTTTCTTTTCGTCGGTTGTGACAATGGATGAGACGTGGATGCCATTTTTCAATCCAGAAACAAAGCGCCAGTCAGCTCAATGGAAGCACACAGATTCACCGCCACCAAAAATATTTCGGGTAACCGCCAGTGCTGAAAAAATGATGGTGTCCATATTCTGGGACAGGGAGGGCGTAATCCTTACCCATTGCGTTCCAAAGGGCACTACGGTAACAGGTGCATCCTACGAAAATGTTTTGAAGAACAAATTCCTTTCTGCACTGCAACAAAAACGTCCGGGAACGGCTGCGCGTGTGCTGTTTCACCGAGACAACGCACCCGCACATCGAGGTAACGTTACACAACAGTTTCTTCGTGATAACAACTTTGAACTGATTCCTCACGCTCCCTATTCACCTGACCTGGCTCCTAGTGACTTTTGACTTTTTCCAACAATGAAAGACACTCTCCGTGGCCGCACATTCACCAGCGTGCTGCTATTGCCTCAGCGATTTTCCAGTGGTCAAAACAGACTCCTAAAGAAGCCTTCGCCGCTGCCATGGAATCGTGGCGTCAGCGTTGTGAAAAATGTGTACGTCTGCAGGGCGATTACGCCGAGAAGTAACGCCAGTTTCATCGATTTCGGGTGAGTAGTTAATTAGAAAAAAAATCGGAGGCCTTAGAACTTGAATGCACCTCATAGAACGAAGGGAAAGCGACTGTCTATATGCTTCAGCAGTGCCCTAATTTCTCGTCTCTTATCTTCGTGGTCCTTACGCGCAATGTATATTGGAGGCAACAGAATCATTCTGCAGTAAGCTGCAAATGTCGGCTCTCTAAATTTTCTCAATAGTGTTCCTCGAAAATAACATCACCTTTACTCCAGGGATTCCCATTTGAGTTTCCGAAGCATCTATGTAATACTTGCGTGTTACTCGAATCTGCCAGTAACAAGTCTAGCGGCCGTCTCTGAACTGCTTTGCTGTCTTCCTTTAATCCGACCTGCTACACAGATCCCAAACGCTCGAGCAGTTTCAAGAATAGATCGCACTACGTCCTATATGCGGTCTCCTTTACAGAAGAACCAAACTTACTTAGGATTCTGCAACTAACCGAAGTCGATCATTCGCCATTCCTACCACAATCCTCGCACGCTCGTTCTATTTCATATCGCTTTGCATTGTTACGCACAGATATTTAAATGATGGCACTGTGTCAAGCAGATCACAATTAATGCTGTATCCGAACATTACGGGTTTCTTTTTCCCACTCATCCGCATTAACTTCCAGTGTTCTACATTTAGAGCTAGCTGCCATTCATCACGCTAACTAGAAATTTTGTCCATGTCATCTTGTATCCTCTTACAGTCACTAAACTTCGATATCTTATCGTATACCAAGCATCATCAGCAAACAACAGCAGATTGCTGCCTAACCTTCCGCCAAATCAAATTTGTATATAAAGAATAATATGAAGCAAAATACATTGCGGAGCCAAAGAAACTGGTACACCTGTCTAATATCGTGTAGGGGACAGCGAGTACGCAGAAGGGCCACAACACGACGTGGCATGAACTCGACTAACGTCTGAAGCAGTGCTGCAGGGAAATGACACGATGAATCCTGTAGCGTTGTCCATAAATCCGTAATGAACATATCTTCTGAACAGCACGTTGCAAGGCATCCCAGATATGCTCAACAACATTTGTGTTTGGGGAGTTTGGTGGCCATCGAAAGTGCTTAAACTCAGAAGAGTGTTCCTGGAGTCACTCTATAGCAAATCTGGATGTGTGGGGTGTCGCTTTATGCTGCTGGAATTTCCTAAGTCCGTCGGAATGCACAATGGACACGAATGGACGCAGGTGATCAGACAGGACGCTTACGTACGTGTCACCTGTCAGAGTCGTATCTCGACGTGTCAGGGGTCCCAAATCACGCCAACTGCACACGCCCCACAGCATTAAAGAGCCACCACCGGCTTGAACAGTCCCCTGCTGACCTGCAGAGTCCATGGATTCATGAGGTTGTCTCCGTACACGTACACGTCCATCCGCTCGATACAATTTGAAACGAAAATCGTCCGACCAGGGAATATGTTTGCAGTCATCAACAGTCCAACGTCGGTGTTGACGAGCTCAGATGAGGCGTAAAGCTCTGTGTCGTGCAGTCATCAAGGGTACAGCAGTGGGTTTTCGGCTCCGAATGTCCATATCGGTGATGTTTCGTTGAATGGCCCGTACGCTGACACTTTCTGATGGTCCAGCATTGAAATCTGCAGCAATTTGCCGAAGGGTTGCATTTTTGTCACGTTGAATAGTTCTCTTCTGTTGCCGTTGGTCCCGTTCTTGCAGGAACTTTTCCTGACAGCAGCAAATGTCGGAGATTTGATGTTTTACCGGCTTCCTGATATTCACGGTACACTCGTGAAATGGTCGCACGGGAAAATCCCCACTTCGTCGCTACGTCGGAGATGCTGTGTCCCATCGCTCGTGCGCCTGCTATAATACCACGTTCAAACTTAATGAGTGCACGACACAGAGCTTAACGCCTCGCCTGAGCACGTCAACACCGACGTTGGACTGTTGATGACTGGGAACATTTTGCTGGTAGGACGAGTCTCACGTCATATTGTATCGAATGGATGTACGTGTATGATTATGGATACAACATCATAAATCCATGGACCCTGCATATCAGCAGGGGACTGTTCAAGCTGGTGCATGCTCTGTAGTGGTTTGGGTTCAAATGGCTCTGAGCACTATGGGACTTAACTTCTTTGGTCATCAGTCCCCTAGAACTTAGAACTACTTAAACCTAACTAACCTAAGGACATCACACACATCCATGCCCGAGGCAGGATTCGAACCTGCGACCGTAGCGGTCCCGCAGTTCCAAACTGTATCGCCTAGAACGGCTTGGCCACTTCGGCCGGCAATGGTGTGGGGCGTGTGCAGTTGGAGTGATACGGGACCCACGATACGCCTAGGTACGACTCTGGCAAGTGACACGTACGTAAGCACTCTGTCTGATCACCTGCATCCATTCATATCTGTGGTCTCGCGGTTCAGGCGCTCAGTCTGGAACCGCGCGACTACTACGGTCGCAGGTTCGAATCCTGCCTCGGGCATGGATGTGTGTGATGTCCTTAGGTAAGGCCGGTATTACACTATCAAATTTCTTTGTCCAATATCTTTGTCCAATATCTTTGTCAAAGATACTTGATAGTGTAATAGGGACTTTGTCAAATGTCATCCAATATTTGATCAAATCTAGGGCCTCGCTGTATATTTGATCAAAGTAACCGCTTGTCTTCTGTTCACTGCAATGTGACATGTTACCACATGGAGCGCTAGCATCGCTGCAGCGTACTGTCGTCTGTAGTGTTTTTATAACCATTGCCGGTAAATACAATTGGTGTGTTCCGACAACTACAAAATCAATAGAGATGTCTGAAGCTGATGAGGCGCTTTACAACGTGATGCACCCTGAATACAAAAATAGATTAAGAAGATTGGAGACCTAACCTGATCTAACCTAACCTAACCTAACATAACCCTCTCCTGTAGCAAGGAATGGGAGTGTTATAGTGAGCCTGTCTTCTGAAGATGTAGCAGTTCTTAAGTGAATATTGTGCTTTGTGATATGAGGATACACTTCATTGAGCACATACAGAAATGTATGCTCATCCATTCTTAAGTAATTGATGTACGACCTGACGTCTTCCACTGTAAGCTCACGTAACAAGTTTTGTTGAATGCTTTTATCGTGTCGTCGTAAAACCCACGGCTTCACCCAGGTTAGATTAGTTTTTCGTTCCATAGATCCGTGCTTGGGAGAGCCTCGTGGATGTGGAACATGTCGATTTTTTTAAAGCTGAAATAACAATACTAATAGTATGAATAAATACATCATTTGTTTCTCTTAAAAATTTCGCCAATGGAGTAGAAGGAGTTGGCCAGTAGTAAGTCTTTCAGGCTCCTTTTAAACTGATCTTTATTTCCAACTAAATTTTTTTATGTTTCCTGGCAAATTATTGAAGATGAGTGTTCCTGAGTAGTGGACCCCTTTTTGAACTAAAGTAAGTTGGTTGGTTTGTGGGATTAAAGGGACCAGACTGCGATGGTCATCGGTCCCTTTTTCTAAATACTAAAAACACCCACAGACAATAAAAACGAGTAACAGAATAGATCACAAACGCTTTTAAGTCCTCGTGCAGATCATTTTTGTTCCTGGTATTGTATGTATGAACTGAGTTGTTTGTTTGAAAAAGAGATATATTATTTACGACAAATTTCATTAAGAAGTAAATATACTGAGAGGCAGTAGTTAGTATACCCAGTTCTTTGAAGAGGTTTCTGCAGGAGGTCCGTGAATTTACTCCACAAATAATACGTATTACACGCTTTTGGACCTTGAAAACTTGTTTGACTTCAAGATTTACCCCAAAATATTATCCCATATGACATTATGGAATGAAAGTATGCAAGCTTTTTCATTTTTATGTTTCCTATGTCTGCTAACACTCGAATTGCAAATACAGATTAGTTAAGGCCTTTCTGCAGTTCTGTGGTGTGCTCCTCCCAACTGAATTTATTATCAAGTTGTAATCCCAGGACTTTTAAGACTGTCAACCTCGTATGTATGGTTCCATTTTTTCCCCCACTTCTTTTCCGCATGTGCACAAAATGCAATTGGAGTACGTAGAACTGCTGCAGTTAGTAACAAGTTGTTGTCAGCCATCTTGAACTTTGACGAAAAATTTGATGACAGTGTAATACCCCCTCTAGCGCTACGTCAAAGATCTTTGTCAAATATATTGGACGGAATATTTGATCACATCTTTGATCAAATCTTTGACAAAGAAATTTGATAGTGTAATACTGGCCTTAGTTAGGTTTAAGTAGTTCTAAGTTATAGGGGACTGATGACCACAGATGTTAAGTCCCATAGTGCTCAGAGCCATTTGAACCATTTTTGAACCATTCATATCTATTGTGCATTCCGACGGACTTGGGCAATTCCAGCAGGACAATGCGACACCCTATACGTCCAGAATTGCTACAGAGTGACTCCAGGAACCCTCTTCTGAGTGTAAACACTTCGGCTGGCCACCAAACCCCCCAGACATGAACATTATTGAGCAGATCTGGGGTGCATTGCAACGTGCTGTTCAGAAGAGATCTCCAACCCCTCGTATTATTACGGGTTTATGTACAGTCCTGCCGGATTCATGGTGTCAGTTCTCTCCAGCAATACTTCAGACATTAGTCGAGTTCATGCCACGTCGTGTTGTAGCACTTCTGCGCGCTCGCTGGGGCCCTACACGGAATTAGGCAGGTGTACTAGTTTCTTTGGCTCTTCGTTAAGCAACCAAATATCGGAAATCCAGGGGGTCGTTGGGTGTGACTGAGCCTAAAACAGTGTTAAATGTATTTCATTTCCGTATTATTTTAATAAATGTTACAATAAATGTTCAAAATGAACACTATTAATCACAGCGCACAACCGTTATCAACCAATCAGGTGTAACACTGAGGCTGTACACATACATATTGCTATTTTATTTTTTCCGCATCCTGTTTGCTATACTGGCTGTGTGTTCATGCTAGGTGACACGTCTGTGGTGCCATCCGTTGGCCGTTTACTTAACTTCAATAAGTTTCAATACGTAAGCTTAAGCGTTTGTGAAATGTCACATTCAGATTTTATTGAAATAATTTGTCATGAAGATGTAGTAAAACAATGAAAACGTTTATGCTGGAGAATGTCTGTGAATAACACTCATTTTAGGAGTGGTCACTACGGCATTGTAGTACATGGATTGCGTCACGGACACGACGCATTAGGAATGTGGGTAGCGAGGAATGCGAGTGTACGTGTGATGGAACATTTTGTAAGTGAGCAATATTAAGAGGATTGTATTTGTGGAGAATATGTCTACACCGTTACTCGAGGACGAGCAGTGCAGTTTAGGAAGTGTGCATTCGTCGACTGTCGAATATCTGTCTACCTCAGTGTCTGCAGTCACAGTAATGTGCCGAGGAACTGCTGCACCGTAGTTAGGGTTGGTTCAAATGGCTCTGAGCACTATGGGACTTAACATCCGTGGTCATCAGTCCCCTAGAACTTAGAACTACTTAAACCTAACTAACCTAAGGACATCACACACATCCATGCCCGAGGCAGGATTCGAACCTGCGACCGTAGCAGACGCGCCCTTAGTTAGGGCCCGTTCAGTTTTATAGATCGACCACTCGGTAACTTCATACACATTATCACTGGGAATACAGTGCTCTAATGTACTATAGTTTTGTTTTTGTTCATATGTCATACTTTAATCCTAACTTAAATATCTTCCTCTGTCCTAAATTATAAGCATGAATCCCGAGGCTTTGTTGATTCTTGAATTAAAATTCTGAAGAAATAGTCAAAAAGCCGTTCACATTGTTGCTTGCTTAAAATTAAATACAAATGGATCTTGAACTGCAACTGGCAACTTGTACAATGAAATTAATTTATAATTTTGCCACTACACTGCACTTACGTTCTAGTTACGTACGCTGAAATTATTGTGATTACGAGCATGTGAATAAAGCGTGATTGTGCTGATAAAAATACAAAAAGTGTGTGTTTCTGTTCTTTGGTCTTACTATTACATTTCATCACTCGTGATATTGTTGCACTGTAAGTAAATTGGCGTTGTGGGTCGGCGTTGCAAACAGCTGTGCACTCGTAAATATTGTGTTTCACAAAATTTGTTTGCTTTGTTGATATATGTCTTTGTGTGCAATATTTTTGGAGAGAATAAGTTTATACGATTTTCATCTTTTATTTTGCGGTAACTCATTAATGAAAATTATGCCCACGGCCGGTTCCAATAATTTATTTATTTATACGTGTCCAGTACATAACACATTAAATATAATTTATCATACATGGCATATTGTACATAGCATATCATACATAGCGTATCATACATATATATTACAAATATTACAGAGAATATGTGCATATTTATATTTCATGTGCTGCCCAGAATTCCACAGCACAGACTGCCTTATCATTGGCGATAATCAGACCGTCCATGGACACAGGTTCCGACAGTTTCCTGCATTGGAGTAAGTGCTGATGGTCTTGGGGTTCACCACACTCACATAGTTCGTCCCCTGAAATGTATCCCCATTTCTTCATGTTCTCCTTCCACCGAGATACTCCAGTTCTCAGTCTATTGAGTACCTTCCATGACGTGTATGGGAGATGACGACCTGTAGCAAGTTCTTTCTTGGTGTTGTCCCAATATTTCTCTGATTATGAGCTACGCCAGAGTTATATCCTATGGTCTGCAGGTGATGTCTGGATTGGTTGCGTTGTCTGGACAAAACTTTTTCTCGACTTGAGTCTTGGTGTTTGATGTTCGCATCCAAACAGGGAGTGTCTCTGATTCGTCTCCTGCTTCTTTCTTTCCACTTCAGCTGCTGTTCTCCTTCGGATGTCTGGAGGTGCAACGCCCATGAGGTGGTAGATTTTGTCAACAGGTGTTGCCTGCAAGCAGCCAGTTACAATTCGTCCTGTTTCATTTAGAGCAACATTTACCTGTTTGGCATGGCTGGAGTTGTGCCATACAGGTGCTGCATATTCAGCAGCGGAGAAGCACAAAGCGAGGGCAGATGTGGGTGTGCTCCCCAGTTGTTGCTGGTCAGTTTCCTAATAATGTTGTTCCTCGCACTGACTTTCATCTTTGTATCTGTACAGTGTACCTTGAAGGTGAGGGACCGGTCCAACTTCACTACAAGGTACTTTGGGATGTCACAGTGGGTCCGCTGTTGACCTGTCCAGGTTATTCTCAGTTTCCTCCGTGCCTCTCTGTTCCGCAAGTGGAATGCACACACTTGTGTTTTGGAGGGGTTTGGCTTCAGGTAGTTGCTATCGTAGTAGTTAGATAATGCCTCAAGAGTTATTGTGAGTTTTTCTTCCACCTCCTCGAAAGTTCTACCTTGCGCGGCAAGTGCTGTTTCATCTGCATAAATGAAAGATCTTGTGACAGGATTAAGTGGCTGGTCAGCAGTGGGGCTAGCACACTTCCTTGGGGATGCCATTTCTCTGTGCCCTCCACCGGCTCCTCTTGGTTTGTAGAGTAACGTCTGTTTTGTAGCAGGCATCTTACAGGGTGTTTCAAAAATGACCGGTATATTTGAAACGGCAATAAAAACTAAACGAGCAGCGATAGAAATACACCGTTTGTTGCAATATGCTTGGGACAACAGTACATTTTCAGGCAGACAAACTTTCGAAATTACAGTAGTTACAATTTTCAAAAACAGATGGCGCTGCGGTCTGGGAAACTCTATAGTACGATATTTTCCACATATCCAGCATGTGTAGCAATAATATGGCGTAGTCTCTGAATGAAATTACCCGAAACCTTTGACAACGTGTCTGGCGGAATGGTTTCACATGCAGATGAGATGTACTGCTTCAGCTGTTCAATTGTTTCTGGATTCTGGCGGTACACCTGGTCTTTCAAGTGTCCCCACGGAAAGAAGTCACAGGGGTTCATGTCTGGCGAATAGGGAGGCCAATCCACGCCGCCTGCTGTATGTTTCCGATAGCCCAAAGCAATCACACGATCATCGAAATATTCATTCAGGAAATTAAAGACGTCGGCCGTGCGATGTGGCCGGGCACCATCTTGCATAAGCCACGAGGTGTTCGCAGTGTCGTCTAAGGCAGTTTGTACCGCCACAAATTCACGAAGAATGTCCAGATAGCGTGATGCAGTAATCGTTTCGGATCTGAAAAATGGGCCAATGATTCCTTTGGAAGAAATGGCGGCCCAGACCAGTACTTTTTGAGGATGCAGGGACGATGGGACTGCAACATGGGGCTTTTCGGTTCCCCATATGTGCCAGTTCTGTTTATTGAAGAAGCCGTCCAGGTAAAAATAAGCTTCGTCAGTAAACGAAATGCTGCCCACATGCATATCGCCGTCATCAATCCTGTGCACTATATCGTTAGCGAATGTCTCTCGTGCAACAATGGTAGCGGCGCTGAGGGGTTGCCGCATTTGAATTTTGTACGGATAGAGGTGTAAACTCTGGCGCATGAGACAATACGTGCACGTTGGCTTCATTTGGACCGCAGCTGCAACACGGCGAACGGAAACCCGAGGCCGCTGTCGGATCACCTGCTGCACTAGCTGCGCGTTGCCCTCTGTGGTTGCCGTACGCGGTCGCCCTACCTTTCCAGCACGTTCATCCGTCACGTTCCCAGTCCGCTGAAATTTTTCAAACAGATCCTTTATTGTATCGCTTTTCGGTCCTTTGGTTACATTAAACCTCCGTTGAAAACTTCGTCTTGTTGCAACAACACTGTGTTCTAGGCGGTGGAATTCCAACACCAGAAAAATCCTCTGTTCTAAGGAATAAACCGTGTTGTCTACAGCACACTTGCACGTTGTGAACAGCACACGCATACAGCAGAAAGACGACGTACAGAATGGCGCACCCACAGACTGCGTTGTCTTCTATATCTTTCACATCACTTGCAGCGCCATCTGTTGTTGAAAATTGTAACTACTGTAATTTCGAAAGTTTGTCCGCCTGAAAATGTACTGTTGTCCCAAGCATATTGCAACAAACGGTGTATTTCTATCGCTGCTCGTTTAGTTTTTATTGCCGTTTCAAGTATACTGGTCATTTTTGAAACACCCTGTATAAACTGTGTTAGGCGGAATTCTTTCGTGATGGCATAGATCTTTGTTAACATTGTCCTCTGATTAATGTTTTCATATGCAGTTCCAATAATAACCTGATTGCATTCAATAATCGAGCGAGAAATAGAATCAAATGTGTCTCGTTACATTGTAATAATTAGCAGTTTCGACACACATAAGTAATCGTAATAGCTCACGATATTTAAATTTTGACGCAGAGTTGTGTTATTTTAATGCAGTCTTCCTTTTGTTACTCTAACAGCACGTTTCTCTTTCAAGATTATGTCGTGTGGCACTTTATACGTTGTTTAAGAGTTCTTCCGCTAACAGGGCGTCCCGTGTTCGATTTCTCTGCGTATGCGGCTGCTGCGAGGAATCTTGTAACTAATTCCCGCATGGCTCGCAGTTCTCTCCATATGTAGCGCTCCATGCCACGTGCAACGACCGTTAAGCAAGCGCTGCAGCAGTATATGCTGTTTATTGGCTCAGTGCGAACATTAGTACACCAAAATACTACGAGCTTTTAGTCAATGAGATGTTGCGATGTTTGAAGAAGGTTTATTCTTTTGCCAGGGGCGCATTAGGCATGCTTACTATTCACTTTGAATAACGAAATGTTTCTATTGTTGGCTCCGTCGAGATATCTGTCAGTCTTTGCACTGAATTCTTTAACTTTTTGTACTTTGTATAAGTATTTTCGATCTTCTGCCACATTCCATTTGCACCGAGCGAGTGAAAAACGACAATCTATGCCTTCGAAAATGCCTGACTCATTTGTCTAGTTCTCATATTCCTTACATGTGATTTGCGATGGTGGCAGTAGAGTTATCTCCGAATATGGGTTCTTCAAATTTATCGAACACGGCTTCACGTGAAGTACGTCGTCTTTCTTCCCATTTAAGCTTCCGGAGGGTTTATGTCACACTTTCGAATTGGCTGCAGTGCTGAGTTGCGTTCCATAAGCGCATCTCTGAACTCGATCAATGTCTGCTACTATGCTCACCTAATAAGAACTTGCAACAATACTTTACTTCTTCTAGTGCGTAGAGGCCATTTACGGACATGTTCCTATTACAATTCTTTTCTTTTTGTTTCGTTTTCTTCCAGTATTCCTTCATTGTTGCACTACTTTTGTTTTAATGCGAACATTTTAGCTTAGGCTTTACCGTGATTGTTATTGACATCGAATGAAACAACAAGTATACTGTTACCAGTCACTGTATATTTAACTCCACGACTCGTTTCAAAGGTTTAAACCTCTATCATCAGGTGGATTTACATTTGTTGGTAAGACATATGTGTGTGTTGTGTTACGATTTTGGAGGAACTTGTGTTACTGTCTAGTGGTCAAACAAAACACTATATCAGAACACCGTTTTGGGCTTATTTTGACAAAAACTAAACATATTTCTAAAGGTAAAAGTAAAATAAGAGAATACATTCAGTGATCACTGGTTCCTTTCACTGTCGTAACACATCACATGTATACTGTCATATTTTGTAAACAAAGAATGCATATGAAAACTGAAACTTCCTGGCAGATTAAAACTGTGTGCCCGACCGAGACTCGAACTCGGGACCTTTGCCTTTCGCGGGTAAGTGCTCTACCATCTTTTTTTTATCTCATTTTGTTCTAGATTGTTTATTCAATTTGTTCGTGGCGGACGTCCGATGACGCCTGTTCAGGTTGACCGTTGATTCGTTCACTCCGTTTTTTACTTACAGAGGGTAGCTAAACCCTCTGACCGAACACGCTGAGCTGCAGTGCCGGCTACCATCTGAGCTACCGAAGCACGACTCACGCCCGGTACTCACAGCTTTACTTCTGCCAGTATCTCGTCTCCTACCTTCCAAACTTTACAGAAGCTCTCCTGCGAACATTGCAGAACTAGCACTCCTGAAAGAAAGGATACTGCGGAGACATGGCTTAGCCACAGCCTGGGGGATGTATCCAGAATGAGATTTCCACTCTGCAGCGGAGTGTGCGCTGATATGAAACTTCCTGGCAGATTAAAACTGTGTGCCCGACCGAGACTCGAACTCGGGACCTTTGCCTTTCGCGGGCAAGTGCTCTTCCATCTGAGCTACCGAAGCACGACTCACGCCCGGTACTCACAGCTTTTACTTCTGCCAGTATCTCGTCTCCTTCTGGAAACATCCCCCAGGCTTTGGCTAAGCCATGTCTCCGCAGTAACCTTTCTTTCAGAAGTGCTAGTTCTGCAAGGTTCGCAGGAGAGCTTCTGTAAAGTTTGGAAGGTAGGAGACGAGATACTGGCAGCAGTAAAGCTGTGAGTACCGGGCGTGAGTCGTGCTTCGGTAGCTCAGATGGTAGAGCACTTGCCCGCGAGAGGCAAAGGTCCCGAGTTCGAGTCTCGGTCGGGCACACAGTTTTAATCTGCCAGGAAGTTTCATATCAGCGCACACTCCGCTGCAGAGTGGAAATCTCATTCTGGAAACATATGAAAACTATTAGGTGCAAGGATAATATAGTAAAAGAGAAACATTATTACAAAGTACAGAGAATATATACTATAATAACATTATTGCATAATAAGTTTTAATGGATTTTGGAGATTTTTGTATTTGTTGAATACATGCCCTGGAATAAATATTTCAGGTGGTATATAAATTCGATTCTGTGAAGTTCATGTAGCTTAAATTTCATGCTCGTTTATATAATCTGGTAATATGCTGCAAGCTTTAAGTACAATAATTAAGTTAACTACAGTGGTAAAATTATACATAAATATGTATTTTGGTTGGGATTCGGAGATAGGGATGAACAACTGGAGGCAGTGGGAGAGGAAGAAAAAGAGAAAGGCAGGGGGAGAGAGAGAGTGGAAGGAGTGATTGGATGACAGCAAACTTTCCAAAGCAGAGCATTCTTAAGGTTATATCTGATACATGTAACAACTAACTAAAGGTGTTGTTGTTGTTGTGGTCTTCAGTCCTGAGACTGGTTTGATGCAGCTCTCCATGCTACTCTATCCTGTGCAAGCTTCTTCATCTCCCAGTACCTACTGCAGCCTACATCCTTCAGAATCTGCTTAGTGTATTCATCTCTTGGTCTCCCCCTACGATTTTTACCCTCCACGCTGCCCTCCAATACTAAATTGGTGATCCCTTGATGCCTCAGAACATGTCCTACCAACCGATCCCTTCTTCTGGTCAAGTTGTGCCACAAACTTCTCTTCTCCCCAATCCTATTCAATACTTCCTCATTAGTTATGTGATCTACCCATCTAATCTTCAGCATTCTTCTGTAGCACCACTTTTAAAAAAGCTTCTATTCTCTTCTTGTCCCAACTATTTACCGTCCATGTTTCACTTCCATACATGGCTACACTCCATACAAATACTTTCAGAAATGACTTCCTGACACTTAAATCTATACTCGATGTTAACAAATTTCTCTTCTTCAGAAACGCTTTCCTTGCCATTGCCAGTCTACATTTTATATCCTCTCTGCTTCGACCATCACCAGTTATTTTGCTCCCCAAATAGCAATCACATAGTCTATGTGATTGCCGTAAGCTTAGTGATAACAGTGCATCCTAATTTAAGTTATACAATATAGCACTGAAGATGGTCACTCAGTGACAGAAAATCGATTTTGCGATAGTAAAAAATATACGACCAATGCTGTCTCTTTTTTCAAGTATAACTGTTATCTGGTCGTAGTGCACAAGACAACATGGAGTCGCCAATCAATAACTAACTAAAGGCCGGGGTAATACATTGCTTAATGCTTGAAAACTATGCTGATAGATGTACAATTTGTGCCATTAGTTGATGTACACATAATTTCAAGCTGACAGGGTGTACAAGCTGTTGGTATGATGGTACATTTGTAATTGAGGTCTTTCCGTTGCACATTTTGGAGATGTCATGATAAAATAACTAAATATTTATAGTAAATACTAAGATGTGTGTGTACATTCTTTGTACTTTGTGATAATGTTTCTCTTTTGCTATATGATGCTTGCACCTAATAGTTTCCAGATGTCATCTTTGTCAACAAAATATGACAGTTTACATGTGATGTGTTACGACAGTGAAAGAAACGAGCGATCACTGGGGGTATTCTATTTTACTTATTTTATTTTTACCGTTAGAAATACATTAGTTTTTGTGAAAAAAGTCTAAAACCATGTTCTGAAATAGTGTTTTGTTTCTCCACTAGACAGTGACACAAGTTTCTCCAAAATCGTAACACATCACACACATAAGTCACACTAACAAATATAAAGCCACCTGATGATGGAGTTGAATAAACGGTGACTGGTAACAGTAAACATCTTGCTTCATTCGATATGTTTCTTTTTCTTGTCTTCAGACCTTCTTGCACCATTTTGCCTTTCCCTCCTGCCTTGGAATCCTTCCAGTTCTAAAACTTTTTCCTATAAATCTCTCTTTCCAGCACTATGTCTTCTCTTATGCTATTCCTTCCAAATCTTTCCTGACCTCTTGAATCTAGGTGGCTGTTCATTTCTTATCCTTAGATATTTGAAGATCCGTTTGGTTTAGTCCATTGTCATCCATTCAGCAAACACATCCAAAAAGTAATAGTCTCCCTTTTTTATTGTGGCTGGTACATTTTCTATGTTCTGATAAATTTCTTCGTTACGTCTTAATGTACAAATTGCTTCATTTTTCTAAGGACCTAATATTATCCGTATAATTCTTCTTTCTGATTTCTGATTTATCAACCTTATAATTTAATACTAGACGTTCACTAGCAAGCAGGCACTCTCGTTTCACTCCTGTATTGCAGTGCTTTACTTTAATTTTTTTTTTTGAAGAGCACTTAATTACACCATACGCTTTTTGCATTTTATGTTACAGCAGATTCTTCTAAATCACTTTCTCAAATGGTCTCCCCCAAATATTTAGTGTTTCTTACCTTTTCTGTTTATTTAGTAGCTGTCATTAAATATTTTGGAGTACTTTTGTATTTGTCATAATTATTTCCTTCTGCAGATTTTCTTAAGCCTATTACACTGACTGTCTCTTCCAGAAGATTGAGATGCACAGCTGCACCTGACAGGCTTTCAGAAGGTACGGCAAAAAACTGACAAATGCTAGGCAATTTATTGCAACGCCTTTGTTCTTGATTGGCGGTATTTTGGATCCTTTCTGGTTTTCATCCCAAATTCTTACAATTGGCTCTACATCACAGTTGAAAAGTTGGATGTAAAGCATTGTCTTGCCCGATATCTCTATTTATTTCGAAATGTAGAGATATTTCACGCGAAAATTTTACTTTTGACCTTGTGTCTGTCAGAGTTTATTTATTTATTTTTTTATTGCAACGAGTAGAATAGCATGTCACAGCAGGCCCATTGCGTTTTCTTTTTCTTCGGCCAAATGTCGCAGCAGGCTTGGATGTGGAGTGGAGAGAATCCCAGCTGGAAATGTTTGGCAGGGGACTTCCAGCCCGGCATTCATCTGATAGCCATGGGGAGCCTCCTGAAAGCTTTTATCTGGATCTGAAATAAGATCTATTTTGGTTTGGTTCTGCGACAATTGATCCATCGTCTCAAATAAAAATAAAAATTTTGTTTGTGTGTGCTTGATACAACCTTATCGTAAGGTCAGAACGTCTTTCCATTCAGCAGGACACAGGATTTCGAAGCTAAGACGACTGGAAAAAAAGCAAAAAAAAAAAGCTAACACCCCGCAGAAGAAATTGTGCCACATAAAACAAAATTGTTAGGCGTCTTTCTAAATCTGAAAGATGATGTCTGTTCAGATTTCACACCAGTCGCGTAAGAGGGGCACTAGTAGAGCCACTTTGAGGATGCAAATCAGGTTTCCTTTAAATACATTCTGTAGCGGTCGTGAGTGTTTGTTACCATTGAGATTGGACGTGGTGAGTTGATGTTAGTTCAGAACGCCTTTAAGGAGAAAAAGACGCCGTTATCAACACCTCAATGAGTTTAAACGAGGTGGTGCAGTAGGGCTACAAGAAGCTGGCTGTTCGTACCGCGATACTGCAGAAAGACTTCGCAGGAATGTAGCTACAGTACATGACTGCTGGCCCCGGAGGTCACGGGAATATACGTCGCAAGAAGCCCGGGATCTGTACAGCCACGTGGCATTGGCTCAAATGGCTCTGAGCACTATGGGACTTAACATCTGAGGTCATCAGTCCCATTAGAACTTAGAACTACCTAAACCTAACTAACCTAAGGGCATCACAAACATCCATGCCCGAGGCAGGATTCGAACCTACGACCGTATCGGTCGCGCGGTTCCAGCCTGTAGCGCCTAGATCCGCTCGGCCACATCGGCCGGCGAGGAGGTATTGAACAGAATTGGGGAGAAGAGGAGGTTGTGGCACAACTTGACTAGAAAAAGGGATCAGTTGGTAGGACATGTTCTGAGGCATCAAGGGATCACAAATTTGGCATTGGAGGGCAGTGTGGAGGGTAAAAATTGTAGAGGGAGACCAAGAGATGAATACACTAAGCAGATTCAGAAGGATGTATGTTGCAGTAGGTACTGGGAGATTAAGCAGCTTGCACAGGATAGAGCAGCGTGGGGAGCTGCATCAAACCAGTCTCAGGACGGAAGACCACAACAACAACAACGGAGAGAACTTAACTACTCTATATTAACTACTCTACATTAATTACTTTTTGGCGCTGCAGTTTTTTCCGGCAGTGTATTCTGGGTCCCACGCGTGGCCCTTGTGAACCCCGCCGCCGCCTCTGGTGGTCCGCTGTTATTCGCCGCCGCGGTCTCGCTACGTGACGCTGAATGCGGCCGCCGGCCCATAAACGGCAGGTGCGACTCGGGGACCGTCACGGCAAGCGCTACACGCATTGTGCGCGCCGCGCCTCTGCCGCGCTGCAGACGTGACGACACAAAGGCGTCGGTCGGCCGCCGCGTCGCACCTGCGGGCGCGGGAACCACCCTCCACCCTCCGCCGTCTCTGTCCGGCCGGGCCGCTCCTCTCGTGCCTGTGCCTTCGATTCGCTTTTGTTTCTTACGTACGAGAGCCGTGAAGCGAGGCCAAGGGTGAGAGAAGTCGCTTCGTCGAGCTTTACAATTCGGGGCGGTGGTGGCAGCCTGAGGCTTTTTCTGTCGCCGCCACAGGACGGCGGTTACAGCGTGCACTTCATAGCGACCAAACGCCGTGATCCCTGTCTGTTTACAGCTACCGTAAATGTTCAAATGGCTGTAAGCACTATGGGACTTAACATCTGAGGTCATCAGTCCCCTAGACTTAGAAATACTTAAACCTAACTAACCTAAGGACCATGCCCGACGCAGGATTCGAACCTGTGACAGTAGCAGCAGCGCGGTTCCGGACTGAAGCGCCTAGAACCGCTCGGCCACTCCGGCCAGCTGTCTGTTTACAGGTACCGTAAATGTTCAAATGGCTGTAAGCACTATGGGACTTAACATCTGAGGTCATCAGTCCCCTAGATTTAGAAATACTTAAACCTAACTAACCTAAGGACCATGCCCGACACAGGATTCGAACCTGTGACCGTAGCAGCAGCGCGGTTCCGGACTGAAGCGCCTAGAACAGCTCGGCCACTCCGGCCGGCTGTCTGTTTACAGCTACCGTAAATGTTCAAATGGCTGCAAGCACTATGGGACTTAACATCTGAGGTCATCAGTCCCCTAGACTTAGAAATACTTAAACCTAACTAACCTAAGGACCATGCCCGACGCAGAATTCGAACCCGTGACCGTAGCAGCAGCGCGGTTCCGGACTGAAGCGCCTAGAACAGCTCGGCCACAGAGGCCGGCACAGCTACCATAAAAAAGAGCGATTTTGGTTTATGCAATTGCTGGCATTTTATCGTACGATAGTTTAAGCCGTCGTCACACAGAACGACGGAGCTAACACGGGAAATTCAGCGTTACGAGACACGGCGCCGTCGGCACACGGGACGAACTGGTTAACATGATTTTACGCTCTCAGCGCTATCCAGCGGCAGTTGTTGGTTTTATTTTGGTTGCGAAGCACACAGTTTATTTACGCAAATGAAAGTGAGTAAAATTCCTACATTAACTCCATTAAAACGCACATTTCTTCCCCTGTCCGTTCGTTAGTCATGTTGCTCTGTCTGTAGTATATGTAAATAAAAATTTCAGTGTCCATAAAATGGAAAGATATACCAGGTGATCAAAAAGTCAGTGTAAATTTGAAAACTGAATAAATCACGGAATAACGTAGATAGAGAGGTACAAATTGACGCACATGCTTGGAATGACATCGGGTTTTATTAGAACAAAAAAAAAAAAAAAAAAAAAAAAAACAAAGTTCAAAAATATCCGACAGATGGCGCTTCATCTGATCAGAATAGCAATAATTAGCATAACAATGTAAGACAAAGCAAAGACTATGATCTTTACCGGAAATGCTCAATATGTCTACCATCATTCCTCGACAGTAGCTGTAGTCGAGGAATAATGTTGTGAACAGCACTGTAAAGCATGTCCGGAGTTATGGTGAGGCATTGGCGTCGGATCTTGCCTTTCAGCATCCCTAGAGATGTCGGTCGATCACGATACACTTGCGACTTCAGGTAACCCCAAAGCCGGACTGAGGTCTGGGGACCTGGGAGGCCAAGCATGACGATTGTGGCGGCTGAGCACACGATCATCACCAAACGACGCGCGCAAGAGATCCCCCATGCAATATGGGGTGGAGCGCCATCCTGCATAAATATCGTACGTTCCAGCAGGTGTTTATCAGCCAGGCTGGGGATGATGCGATTCTGTAACATATTGGCGTACCTCTCACCTGTCACGGTAGCAGTTACAAAACCGCAATCACGCATTTCCTCGAAGAAAACAGGCCCGATAACGGTAGACGCGGTAAATCTAACCCATACCGTGACTTTCTCGTCGTGCAATGGAGTTTCCACGACAGTTCTGGGATTTTCGGTAGCCCAAATTCTGCAGTTGTAGGCGTCGACAGACCCTCGGGGCGTGAAATGAGCTTCGTCGGTCCACAACACGTTACTCAACCAATCGTCATCTTCCGCCATCTTTTGAAACGCCCACACCGCAAATGCCCTCCGCTTCACTAAATCGCCAGGTAACAGTCCATTATGCCCTTGGATTTTGTACGGATAGCATCGGAGGGTACGCCTCAGTGCCAACCAATCAATAGTGTATGGAATGCCGGTGCGACGTGCGACTGCACGAGCGCTGACTTCCCTGTGCATAGACGAACCCGCCACAGTGTCCATTTCTTCCTGAACTGTCTCAGCAGCATTACGCCTTGTGCTCGGTCGGCCACTACGGGGTCTATCGTTTAAACAACCCGTAGCTTCGAACTTCGAATTCATTCTCGTCACAGCTGCATTTGTCAACGGACCTTTCCCCGTTCGAATGCCCTTCCTATGGAGATAGGATCGTAACGCTGAACTAGCACATTCCCCATTCTGATAATACAGCTTCACTAAAAGCGCCTTTTCAGATAACGTCAACATGCTGCGACTGCTGGCGCATCTGATTCTCTCTCTCATTACAGCTCCTTTTATACACGATTGTCATGCGCAGTCACTAACGTTTTGCTGTCCAGCACCATCTGTCGGACGTTTCGTGAACTTTTTTTGTTCTAATAAAACCCCATGTCATTCCAAGCATGTGTGTCAATTTTTACCTCTCTATCTACATTATTCCGTGGTTTATTAAGTTTTCAAATTTATACTGACTTTTTAATCACCTGATACACCTAGTCAGGAAGAACTTCAGCTTGTAAAAGTTAAAATGGAACAAAGTCACTCCTGAAAGAGAGCGCACTGATATATGCATAACATTAAATAATACAGAAATTATTTCTATTAATTTAATAAGAAAGACTCACAACAATTTATTAAACGCCAAGGTGAGAAAATGAAATCTGAATACGGTGGGATGTGACTTCCCTACCCACCTTTTTGTATCGTGACTTCACTGTCACCTCCGCTACGCTGAACACCTTTGATGACCTATCCTATATCTTGTTAGTTGGTTGAATCGGGGGAAGGGATCAAACTGCGAGGTCATCGGTCCCGTCCGATTAAGGCAGGATGGGGAAGGAAGTCGGCCGTGCCCTTTCGAAGGAACCATCCCGGCATTTGCCTGTAGCGATTTAGGGAAATCACGGAAAACCTAAATCAGTATGGTCGGAAGCGGGTTTAAACCGTCGTCCTCCCGAACGCGAGTCCAGTGTGCTAACCACTGCGCCACCTCGCTCGGTCCTACATTTTGTGTTACGGTCTACTCAAGGCTTTAATCCCCGATATGTTTTTAATTATGACAATTCAACCAACAACAGCGATTTTTAATGGGTTTCAATGTGCCGTTGCCTTAACACGGCGTACTTCAAATGGCAATCGAGTTAGAAAAAAACTAAATGCGAAAATATGACGCTACCCGTGATTTTATAACAACAAATCGTACAAATAATGACGCGTTCTCGGGAGATTCAATAAGCGTGCTTAGAGGGAGCATATAGACTACTGGCCATTAAAATTGTTACACCACGAAGATGACGTGATACAAACGCGAAATTTAACCAAAAGGAAGAAGATGCTGTGATATGAAAATGATTAGCTTTTCAGAGCATTCACACAAGGTTGGCGCCGGTGGCGCTGACATGAGGAAACTTTCCAACCGATTTCTCATACACAAACAGCAGTTGGCCGGCGTTGCCTTGTGAAACGTTGTTGTGATGCCTCGTGTAAGGAGGAGAAATGCGTACCATGACGTTTCCGACTTTGATAAAGTGGCCTATTGCGATTGCGGTTCATCGTATCGCGACATTGCTGCTCGCATTGGTCGAGATCCAATGACTGTTAGCAGAATATGTAATCGGTGGGTTAAGGAGGGTAATACGGAACGCCGTGCTGGATCCCGAAGGCCCCGTATGACCAGCAGTCGAGATGACAGGCATCTTATCTGCACGGCTGTAACGGATCGTGCAGCCACGTCTCGATCCCTGAGTCAACAGATGGGGACCTTTGCAAGACAACAACCATCTGCACGAACAATTCGACGACGTTTGCAGCAGCATGGACTACCAGCTCGGAGACCATGTCTGCGGTTACCCTTGATGCTGCATCACAGACAGGACCGCCTGCGATGGTGTACTCAACGACGAACCTGGGTGCACGAATGGCAAAACGTCATTTTTTCGGATGAATCCAGGTTCTGTTTACAGCATCATGATGGTCGCATCCGTGTATGGTGACATCGCGTTGAACGCACATTGGAAGCGTATATTCGCCATCGCCATACTGGCGTATGGTATGGTATGGGGTGCCATTCGTTACACGTCTCGGTCACCTCTTGTTCGCATTGACGGCACTTTGAGCAGTGGACGTTACATTTCAGATGTGTTATGACCCGTGGCTCTACCCTTCATTCGATCCCTGCGAAACCCTACAATTCAGCAGGATAATGCACGACCGCATGTTGCAGGTCCTGTACGGGCCTTTCTGGATACAGGAAATGTTAGACTGCTGCTCTGGCCAGCACATTCTCCAGATTTCTCACCAATTGAAAACGTCTGGTCAGTGGTGGCCGATCAAGTGGCTCGTCACAATACGCCAGTCACTATTCTTGATGAACTGTGGTATCGTGTTGAAGCTGCGTGGACACCTGTACCTGTACACGCCATCCAAGCTCTGTCTGACTCAATGCCCAGCCGTATCAAGGCCGTTATTACGGCCAAAGGTGGTTGTTCTGCGTACTGATTTCTGAGGATCTATGCACCCAAATTGCATGAAAATGTAATCGCATGTCAGTTCTAGTATAATACACTCCTGGAAATGGAAAAAAGAACATATTGACACTGGTGTGTCAGACCCACCATACTTGCTCCGGACACTGCGAGAGGGCTGTACAAGCAATGATCACAAGCACGGCACAGCGGACACACCAGGAAAAGCGGTGTTGGCCGTCGAATGGCGCTAGCTGCGCAGCGTTTGTGCACCGCCGCCGTCAGTGTCAGCCAGTTTGCCGTGGCATACGGAGCTCCATCGCAGTCTTTAACACTGGTAGCATGCCGCGACAGCGTGGACGTGAACCGTATGTGCAGTTGACGGACTTTGAGCGAGGGCGTATAGTGGGCATGCGGGAGGCCGGGTGGACGTACCGCCGAATTGCTCAACACGTGGGGCGTGAGGTCTCCACAGTACATCGATGTTGTCGCCAGTGGTCGGCGGAAGGTGCACGTGCCCGTCGACCTGGGACCGGACCGCGGCGACGCACGGATGCACGCCAAGACCGTAGGATCCTACGCAGTGCCGTAGGGGACCGCACCGCCACTTCCCAGCAAATTAGGGACACTGTTGCTCCTGGGGTATCGGCCAGGACCATTCGCAACGGTCTCCATGAAGCCTGGCTACGGTCCCGCACACCGTTAGGCCGTCTTCCGCTCACGCCCCAACATCGTGCAGCCCGCCTCCAGGGGTGTCGCGACAGGCGTGAATGGAGGGACGAATGGAGACGTGTCGTCTTCAGCGATGAGAGTCGCTTCTGCCTTGGTGCCAATGATGGTCGTATGCGTGTTTGGCGCCGTGCAGGTGAGCGCCACCATCAGGACTGCATACGACCGAGGCACACAGGGCCAACACCCGGCATCATGGTGTGGGGAGCGATCTCCTACACTGGCCGTACACCACTGGTGATCGTCGAGGGGACACTGAATAGTGCACGGTACATCCAAACCGTCATCGAACCCATCGTTCTACCATTCCTAGACCGGCAAGGGAACTTGCTGTTCCAACAGGACAATGCACGTCCGCATGTATCCCGTGCCACCCAACGTGCTCTAGAAGGTGTAAGTCAACTACCCTGGCCAGCAAGATCTCCGGATCTGTCCCCCATTGAGCATGTTTGGGACTGGATGAAGCGTCGTCTCACGCGGTCTGGACGTCCAGCACGAACGCTGGTCCAACTGAGGCGCCAGGTGGAAATGGCATGGCAAGCCGTTCCACAGGACTACATCCAGCATCTCTACGATCGTCTCCATGGGAGAATAGCAGCCTGCAATGCTGCGAAAGGTGGATATACACTGTACTAGTGCCGACATTGTGCATGCTCTGTTGCCTGTGTCTATGTGCCTGTGGTTCTGTCAGTGTGATCATGTGATGTATCTGACCCCAAGAATGTGTCAATAAAGTTTCCCCTTCCTGGGACAATGAATTCACGGTGTTCTTATTTCAGTTTCCAGGAGTGTACATTTGTCCAATGAATACCCGTTTATCATCCGCATTTCTTCTTGGTGTAGAAATTTTAATGCCCAGTAGTGTACAAATGGAGTGGTTGGTATTGGGAATTATTAGGAGAGGAGGAGGAGGATATTAGTGTTTAACGTCCCGTCGACAACGAGGTCATTAGAGACGGAGCACAAGGTCGGGTGAGGGAAGGATGGGGAAGGAAATCGGCCGTGCCCTTTCAAAGGAACCATCCCGGCATTTGCCTGAAGCGATTTAGGGAAATCACGGAAAACCTAAATCAGGATGGCCGGAGACGGGATTGAACCGTCGTCCTCCCGAATGCGAGTCCAGTGTGCTAACCACTGCGCCACCTCGCTCGGTATTAGGAGAGAGACAGGGAAACTAATAACCGCACTGAGGAATGGACTGCAGTGAACGACGTAATTCTGACCATAATGAAACTGAAAGGAGGTTGTGCAGGCATGGGGCCAGTCGAACAGAAAGTAGCCCGAGGAAGTTCTTTCCTGGATTCCAACAGGTAGCAATAGACCACGGCGACGACCTAATAGCATAGCGGCAGACTTCGTAAAACACGCAGAAAGTACATCGACGAGTACAGTTGGGTACGGTAATGCTTGGAAAGGTCTATAGCAGGGCTTAACAACTGGCCGGTTTTGAGCGCGAGTCGCGTCTGCTCAGGGACGTGCTAGCGAGCAGGTGCAAGGTCGCGGAGTAGGGAGGGAGGGGAAACGCGCGCGCACGTTTGAATAGGGTCGCTGCGTGCCTATTGAATTCGCGCCGACTGTGTAACGTTTAAAGTACTACGATCAGCTCTAACAGTCACTTCGCTGCTTAAGAATCATGTCAAGTCGCCGTTGTGTAACCCGAACCATGCTTTCGCAGTTCAACCCTCATTGGGAGGAATTTTATCTGTTTACAGAAAAAGATGGTGTTGCAAAATGTTTAGTATGTCGCAAAACGCTGAATTATTTTACGAAATTTAATTTGCAGCGACATTATATGTCGTACCACGCGAAAGACTATGGACGTGGAAAATGTGATGGACCATATCGTGCACAGGAAGTTATTAAACTTAAAAGGAAGCTATCCGAAGAAGATCTGGACGACGAAGAAAAATCAACTGAGGCAGCTCTCAGAGTGAGTTACAAAATTGCTTTGATTTTAGCAAAATCCCTGCGCCCCTTCACTGATGGCGATTTAATAAAATAATGTTTGGTAGTTGCAGCGGAACATTTGTGTTCATCTCAAGTTGAGCAGTTTCGGATTGTGCCATTATCTAACATGACCATTATGAGTCCCATACAGGACATGGCAGACGACGTCCAGAGCCAGCTTGCAAATATCTGTAAAGATTTTATGGCGTATTCTCTAGCTCTGGACGAAAGTGTTGATATCACTGGAACAGCGCAGCTTGCCATATTTATTAGAGGTGTTAATAGAGATCTTCAGGTGAGGGAGGAGTCCTCGATGTAGTAGCCGTGAAGAACACTACAACCGGAGGTGATATTTTAAGTAGTGTTGAAGAAAGTGTTGAAAATATAGGATTGTCGTGGAATTCTTTAGTTTCAGTGTCTACAGATGGTAGAGGCATACACTAAGCTAATAAAATTATGTGGCACGTGTACATTCTCCTTTATTTGTTTCATTTGTCGCAGTAATAATTCGTGAGTGATATCCCTGCAGGTAGCCGCGGATTTACATTGACTGGCGGCAGCTGTTGTGTACCCCAAATGACTCTCACCACTCTCCGCTGTGGTCCGGTAGTGGGGGTAGCGTGCTCGCGCTGCTCCGTGCTCGCGCCTTGCTGCTCACAGCTTGCTCCGCGAGCACGTATGTTGTGAAGCCCTGGTCTATAGCAAGCTTTTATTCAGCTGTGGATGTTAAAAAGTTGCTGCTGCCGCTGATGATTATAATGATAACTAGCATAACCCACCTTGGTATGCAGCTTATGTGCCTTAATCCTGATGATGGTTGACATAATACCTGTTACACAGCAGCCTAAACACAACCATACAGCTCGATTGTTTACACAATATATGGCATTAGTTTGTTGAAGCCGTTACTGTGTTTCATTGTAACCAGTTTTAAACTGTTGTTGGTAATTTTAACAAGCAAATTGTCTGTGTATGCAGGTGGACGTGTTGTGCCTAGACACTGCATAGCGTCGAGTACTGGATGGGACATACAGCTACACTGGCGCATCGGCGGGAGAAGCTACAACTCCGACTGTAGTAAAAGCTGGTTTGCGTCTCCGTGGCGACCGTTGCCGCCCTGTCACATACTAAAGAGTACACAGAAGGAAAAGCAGAGAGAGGCTCCTTTCATTTGTACGAAGTCAAGCGTTGCACTCGACGGCGTATTGAAACCGAGTGAACCCGACACGATAGTTGCTAATTACTATGGCTCGAAACGGACATGTTTGGGAAACGGAACTGATCTAACCGACTAAATGAAAACTTTTAAGAAAGGAAACTATAACGAAACAAGTTGTGATAAATGTTTGATTAAATTCTTATCATATATGCTTTTAAATTCATGACAGTTGACGTGTGCAAGCTGTGGACTGCCAATGCTTTTAGCTTCAGGTAAATGAAGCTACACTTTTTATTTTTTTATTTATTTTTATTTTTTTAATTTTTTTTAGATATTGGTTTCTTCCTTGCAGCAGCTTTGTTGTACCACTTTATTTTTACTCCGTTGGACATTGAGCTGATAAATCAACTTCACTTCCAACAGAAACAGCTGCAAGAGTTTTAGTGCTTGTAAAAGTGCTGGAATTTTCGTTCTTGTTTTCACCCAGAAAGTGACACACAAGTATTATATTAAACGAAGACAGTGAACTGCACTAAAATTTAATTTATGGAAATGTTTAGAATTACGCCCAGACCTGTAAGTTTGTAACATATTATGTAATATGAATCATATTTGTTCAATCCCCCCCCCCCCCCCATGAACCATGGACATTGCCGTTGGTGGGGAGGCTTGCGTGCCTCAGCGATACAGATAGCTGTACCGTAGGTGCAACCACAACGGAGGGGTATCTGTTGAGAGGCCAGACAAACGTGTGGTTCCCGAAGAGGGGCAGCAGCCTTTTCAGTAGTTACAGGGGCAACAGTCTGGATGATTGACTGATCTGGAGTTGTAACCATAACCAAAACGGCCTTGCTGTGCAGGTACTGCGAACGGCTGAAAGCAAAGGAAAACTACAGCCGTAATTTTTCCCGAGGGCATGCAGCTTTACTGTATGGTTAAATGATGATGAAGTACTCTTGGGTAAAATATTCCGGAAGTCAAATAGTTCCCCATTCGGATCTCCAGGCGGGGACTACTCAGGAGGACGTCGTTATCAGGAGAAAGAAAACTGGCGTTCCGCGGATCGGAGCGTGGAATGTCAGATACCTTAATCGGGGAGGTAAGTTAGAAAATTTAAAAAGGGAAATGGATAGGTTTAAGTTAAATATAGTGGGAATTAGTGAAGTTCGGTGGCAGGAGGAACAAGACTTTTGGTCAGGTGAATACAGGGTTATAAATACAAAATCAAATAGGGGTAATGCAGGAGTAGGTTTAATAATGAATAAAAAAATAGGAGTGCGGGTAAGCTACTACGAACAGCATAGTGAACGCATTGTTGTGGCCAAGATAGAGACGAAGCCCACGCCTACTACAGTAGTACAAGTTTATATGCCAACTACCTCTGCAGATGATGAAGAAATTGATGAAATGTATGATGAGATAAAAGAAATTATTCAGGTAGTGAAGGGAGACGAAAATTTAATAGTCATGTGTGACTGGAATTCGAGAGTAGGAAAAGGGAGGGAAGGAAACATAGTAGGAGAATATGGATTGGGGGAAAGGAATGAAAGAGGAATCCGCCTGGTAGAATTTTGCACAGAGCATAACTTAATCATAGCTAACACTTGGTTCAAGAATCATGAAAGAAGGTTGTACACATGGAAGAATCCTGGAAATACTAGAAGGTATCAGATAGATTATATAATGGTAAGACAGAGATTTAGGAACCAGGTATTAAATTGTCAGACATTTCCAGGGGCAGATGTGGACTCTGACCACAATCTATTGGTTATGAGCTGTAGATTAAAACTGAAGAACCGCAAAAAGGTGGGAATTTAAGGAGATGGGATCTGGACAAACTGATTAAACCAGAGGTTGTACAGAGTTTCAGGGAGAGCATAAGGGAACAATTGTCACAAATGGGGGAAAGAAATACAGTAGAAGAAGAATGGGAAGCTCTGAGGGATGAAGTAGCGAAGGCAGCAGAGGATCTAGTAGGTAAAAAGACGAGGGCTAGTTGAAATCCTTGAGTAACAGAAGAAATAGTGAATTTAATTTATGAAAGGAGAAAGTATAATAATGCGGTAAATGAAGCAGGCAAAAAGGAATACAAACGTCTCAGAAATGAGATCGACAGAACGTGCAAAATGGCTAAGCAGGGATGGCTAGAGGACAAATGTAAGGATGTAGAGTGTTATCTCACTAGGGGTAAGATAGATACTGCCTACAGGCAAATTAACGAGACCTTTGGAGAGAAGAGAATCACTCATATGAATATCAAGAGCTCAGATGGAAACCCAGTTCTAAGCAAAGAAGGGAAAGCAGAAAGGTGGAAGGAGTATATAGAGGGTCTATACAAGGGCGATGTACTTGAGGACAATATTCTGGAAATGGAAGGGAATGTAGATGAAGACGACATGGGAGATACAATACTGCGTGAAGAGTTTGACAGAGCACTGAAAGGCCTGTGTCGAAACAAGGCCCCGGGAGTAGACAACATTCCATTAGAACTACTGACGGCCTTGGGAGAGCCAGCCCTGACAAAACTCTACCATCTGGTGAACAAGATGTATGAGACAGGTGAAATACCCTCAGACTTCAAGAAGAATATAATAATTCCAATCCCAAAGAAAGCAGGAGTTGACAGATGTGAAAATTAACGAACAATCAGTTTAATAAGCCACAGCTGCAAAATACTAACGCGAATTCTTTACAGACGAATGGAAAAACTAGTAGAATCCAACCTTGGGAAAGATCAGTTTGGATTCCGTTGAAATATTGGAGCACGTGAGGCAATACTGACCTTACGACTTATCTTAGAAGAAAGATTAAGGAAAGGCAAACCTACGTTTCTAGCATTTGTAGACTTAGAGAAAGCTTTTGACAATGTTGACTGGAATACTCTCTTTCAAATTCTAAAGGTGGCAGGGGTAAAATACAGGGAGCGAAAGGCTATTTACAATTTGTACAGAAGCCAGATGGCAGTTATAAGAGTCGAGGGACACGAAAGGGAAGCAGCAGTTGGGAAGGGAGTGGGACAGGGTTGTAGCCTCTCCCCGATGTTATTCAATCTGTATATTGAGCAAGCAGTAAAGGATACAAAAGAAAAATTCGGAGTAGGTATTAAAATCCATGGAGAAGAAATAAAAGCTTTGAGGTTCGCCGATGACATTGTAATTCTGTCAGAGACATCAAAGGACTTGGAAGAGCAGTTGAATGGAATGGACAGTGTCTTGAAAGGTGGATATAAGATGAACATCAACAAAAGCGAAACGAGGATAATGGAATGTAATCGAATTAATTCGGGTGATGCTGAGGGAATTAGATTAGCAAATTAGACACTTAAAGTAGTAAAGGAGTTTTGCTATTTGGGGATCAAAATAACTGATGATGGTCGAAGTAGAGAGGATATAAAATATAGACTGGCAATGGCAAGAAAAGGGTTTCTGAAGAAGAGAAATTTGTTAACATCGAGTATAGATTTAAGTGTCAGGAAGTCGTTTCTGAAAGTATTTGTATGGAGTGTAGCCATGTATGGACGTGAAACATGGACGATAAATAGTTTGGGCAAGAAGAGAATAGAAGCCTTAGAAATGTGGTGCTACAGAAGAATGCTGAAGATTAGATGGGTAGATCACATAACTAATGAGGAGGTATTGAATAGAATTGGGGAAAGAGGAGTTTGTGGCACAACTTGACAAGAAGAAGGGACCGGTTGGTAGGACATGTTTTGAGGCATCAAGGGATCACAAATTTAGCATTGGAGGGCAGTGTGGAGGGTAAAAATCATATCTACATCTACATCTACATGACTACTCCGCAATTCACATTTAAGTGCTTGGCAGAGGGTTCGTCTAACCACAATCATACTATCTCTCTACCATTCCAATCCCGAACAGCGCGCGGGAAAAACGAACACCTAAACCTTTCTGTTCGAGCTCTGATTTCTCTTGTTTTATTTTGATGATCATTCCTACCTATGTAGGTTGGGCTCAGCAAAATATTTTCGCATTCGGAAGAGAAAGTTGGTGACTGAAATTTCGTAAATAGATCTCGCCGCGACGAAAAACGTCTTTGCTGTAATGACTTCCATCCCAATTCGCGTATCATATCTGCCACACTCTCTCCCCTACTACGTGATAATACAAAACGAGCTGCCCTTTTTCTCACCCTTTCGATGTCCGCCGTCAGTCCCACCTGGTAAGGATCCCACACCGCGCAGCAATATTCTAACACTGTAAGCTGTCTCTTTAGTGGACTTGTTGCATCTTCTAAGTGTCCTGCCAATGAAACGCATCCTTTGGCTCGCCTTCCCCACAATATTATCTATGTGGTGTTTCCAACTGAAGTTGTTCGTAATTTTAACTCCCAGGTACTTAGTTGAATTGACAGCCTTGAGAATTGTACTATTTATCGAGTAATCGAATTCCAACGGATTCCTTTTGGAACTCATGTGGATCACCTCACACTTTTCTTTATTTAGCGTCAACTGCCACCTGCCACACCATACAGCAATCTTTTCTAAATCGCTTTGAAACTGATACTGGTCTTCGGATGACCTTACTAGACGGTAAATTACAGCATCATCTGCGAACAACCTAAGAGAACTGCTCAGATTGTCACCCAGTTCATTTATATAGATCAGGAACAGCAGAGGTCCCAGGACGCATCCCTGGGGAACACCTGATATCACTTCAGTTTTACTCGATGATTTGCCGTCTATTACTACGAACTGCGACCTTCCTGACAGGGAATCACGAATCCAGTCGCACAACTCAGACGATACCCCATTGGCCCGCAGCTTGATTAGAAGTCGTTTGTGAGGAACGGTGTCAAAAGCTTTCCGGAAATCTAGAAATACGGAATGAACTTGAGATCCCCTGTCGATAGCGGCCATTACTTCGTGCGCATAAAGAGCTAGCTGCGTTGCACAAGAACGATGTTTTCTGAAACCATGCTGATTACGTATCAATAGATCGTTCCCTTCGAGGTGATTCATGATATTTGAATACAGTATATGCTCCAAAACCCTACTGCAAACCGACGTCAATGATATAGGTCTGTAGTTAGATGGATGACTCCTACTACCCTTCTTAAACACTGGGGCGACCTGCGCAATTTTCCAATCTGTAGGTACAGATCTATCGGTGAGCGAGCGGTTGTATATGAGTGCTAAGTAGGGAGCTACTGTATCAGCGTAATCTGAAAGGAACCTAATCGGTGTACAATCTGGACCTGAAGACTTGCCCGTATCAAGCGATTTGAGTTGCTTCGCAACCCCTAAGGTATCTACTTCTAAGAAACTCATGCTAGCAGCTGTTCGTGTTTCAAATTCTGGAATATTCCATTCATCTTCCTTGGTGAAGGAATTTCGGAAAACTGCGTTCAATAACTCCGCTTTAGCGCCACAGTCGTCGGTAACAGTACCATCGGCACTGCGCAGCGAAGGTATTGACTGCGTCTTGCCGCTTGTGTACTTTACATACGACCAGAATTTCTTCGGATTTTCTGCCTAATTTCGAGACAATGTTTCGTTGTGGAACCTATTAAAGGCATCTCGCATTGAAGTCCGTGCCAAATTTCGCGCGTCTGTAAATTTTAGCCAATCTTCGGGATTTCGCGTTCTTCTGAACTTCGCATCCTTTTTCCGTTGCCTCTGCAACAGAGTTCGGACCTGTTTTGTGTACCACGGGGGATCAGTCCCATCTCTTACCAATTTATGAGGTATGAGTCTCTCAATTGCTGTTGCTACTACATCTTTGAATTTGAGCCACATCTCGTCTACATTTGCATAGTCAGTTCGGATGGAATGGAGATTGTCTCTTAGGAAGGCTTTTAGTGACACTTTATCCGCTTTTTTAAATAAAATTATTTTGCGTTTGTTTCTGGTGGATTTGGAAGAAACGGTATTGAGCCTAGCTACAACGACCTTGTGATCACTAATCCCTGTATCAGTCATGATGCTCTCTATCAGCTCTGGATTGTTTGTGGCTAAGAGGTCAAGTGTGTTTTCGCAACCATTTACAATTCGCGTGGGTTCGTGGACTAACTGCTCGAAATAATTTTCGGAGAAAGCATTTAGGACAATCTCGGAAGATGTTTTCTGCCTACCACCGGTTTTGAACAAGTATTTTTGCCAACATATCGAGGGAAGGTTGAAGTCCCCATCAACTATAACCGTATGAGTGGGGTATTTATTTGTTACGAGACTCAAATTTTCTCTGAACTGTTCCGCAACTATATCATCGGAGTCTGGGGGTCAGTAGAAGGAGACAATTATTAACTTAATTCGGCTGTTAAGTATAACCTCCACCCATACCAATTCGCACGGAGTATCTACTTCGACTTCACTACAAGATAAACCACTACTGACAGACACAAACACTCCACCACCAATTCTGCCTAATCTATCTTTCCTGAACACCGTCATAGAGGGAGACCAAGAGATGAATACACTAAATAGATTCAGAAGGATGTAGGTTGCAGTAAGTACTGGGAGATGAAGAAGCTTGCACAGGATAGAGTAGTATGGAGAGCTGCATCCAACCAGTCTCAGGACTGAAGACCACAACAACAACAATATTTGTTCAATAAATGATGACTGATAAGTGTCCCAAAAAAATTTTATTTCACTTTGTTCTGAGTATGAGATGTGTTTCAGCTTTTCCGTTATGTAACTGTTGGTGTGGAGTATCTTCCTCTTTATAATTTTCTTCCAGCAATAAGTACAACAATAAATCGCGATCACTAACTTGAGAAACGTGCGTCTACTTGCACGAACTGTTCACCACTCTATTGCAGGGAATTGCATATGGATTCATCAGGCAGCACGCTCGGTGCCAGAGACCTCAAATAATGTTTTTTAACTTATATTTTCTCAATGCTGTAGTGAGATGTGATCTTTCCTCAAATTTTAAAAACAGTTTTGATACGTTACTAAATTAGATACACAGTAACGTATCATCTAAAATGAATCAGACATAAAGTTTACAGCGACCACATTTTTCATGGCATGTCCTATTAATTTTATGCTGCAAAGTTCATAGAAATTATCACAGTGACTATGACCAATATCAGAAAGCAGGCACTTCATCATCGAGTTGTGACATGGAAATATAAGCTACTATAGAAAACAATTTTGTGCGCCGATTACTTTCCTCAGAATCGAATGGAAGGTATTACACACAATAGTGAAGGAACAACGCAAATGCGAAACAAGTCGTTATTATTTTTTTAAAGGAATAGGAGAACTACTGTCAAAAAAGTAACTCCAGAACCTGAAGTGATTTGCTTCATTTACATATAGCACTTTTTTTCAATTTAATGAGCTTCTATTTTTTACAGCGGGAAAATCGGGAAACTAATTTTTTCTCATGTACTGCTCTCAGCCGCATAGTGAGAACCGCTAGTTACTTTCCAGTGTGGTCTTTTCTCTTACTACTACTCGTTATACACTGAAGCGCCAAAGAAACTGGCATAGGCATGAGTATTCAAATACAGAAATGCGCTATGTGATCAAAAGTATCCGGACACCCAAAAAAATACGTTTTTCATATTAGGTGCTTTGTGCTACCCCTTTTGCCAGGTACTCCATATCAGCGACCCCAGTAGTCATTAGACATCGTGAGAGAGCAGAATGGAGCGCTCCGCGAAACTCACGGACTTCGAACGTGGCCACGAGATTGGGTGTCACTTGTGTCATTCGTCTGTACGCGAGATTTCCACACTCCTAAACATCCCTAAGTCCACTGTTTCTGATGTGATAGTAAAGAGGAAACGTGAAGGGACACGTACAGCACAAAAGCGTACAGGCCGACCTCGTCTGATGACTGACAGAGATCGCTGACAGTTGCAGAGGGTCGTAATGTGTAATAGGCAGACATCTATCCAGACCATCACACAGGAATTCAAAACTGCAACAGGATCCACTGCAAGTACTATGACAGTTAGCCGGGAGGTGAGAAAACTTTTGATTTCATGGTCGAGCGGCTGCTCATAAGCCACACATCTCGTAAATGACAAACGACGCCTCGCTTGGTCTAAGGAGCGTAAACGTTGGACGATTGAACAGTGAAAAAACGTTGTATGGAGTGACGAATCACGGTACACAATGTGGCGATTCGATGGCAGGGTGTGGGTATGATGAATGCCCTGTGAACGTCATCTAGCAGCGTGTGTAATGCCGACAATAAAATTCGGAGGCTGTCGTGTTATGGTGTGGTCATGTTTTTCATGGAGGGGGCTTGCACCTCTTGTTGTTTTGCGTGGCAGTATCACAACACAGGCCTACATTGCTGTTTTAAGCACCTTCTTGCTTACCACTGTTGAAGAGCAATTCGGGGATGGCGATTGCATCTTTCAACACGATCGAGCACCTGTTCATAAAGCAGAGCCTGTGGCGGAGTGGTTACACGACAATAACATCCCTATAATGCACTGGCCTGCACAGAGTCCTGACCTGAATCCTACAGAACACCTTTGGGAGGTTTTGAAACGCCGATTTCATGCCAGGCCTCAACGACCGACATCGGTACCTCGTCACAGTGCAGCACTCTGTGAAGAATGGGCAGCCATTCCCCAAGAAACCTTCCAGCACCTGACTGAACGTATGCCTGGAGAGTGGAAGCTGTCATCAACGGTAACGGCGGGCCAACACCATATTGAATTCCATAATTATAAATGGACAGTGCCACGAACTAGTAAGTCAATTTCAGCCAGGTGTCCGTATTCCTTTGGTCTCATAATGTATGTAAACAGGCAAAATACGGCGCTGCGGTGGCAACGCCTACATAAGATAAGAAGTGTCTGGCACAGTTGTTAGGTCGGTTACTGCTGCTACAGTGACAGGATATCAAGATTTAAGTGAATTTGAATGTGGTGTTGTAGTCGGCGCACGAGCTATGGGACACAGCATCTCCGAGGTAGCGATGAAGTGGGGACTTTCCCCGTACGAACATTTCACGAATTTACTGTGAATTCAGGCGTCCGGTAAAATTTCGAATCTCCGACATCGCTGCGATCGGAAAAAGATCCTGCAAGAACGCGGCCAACGACGACTTAAGAGAATTGTTCACCGCGACTGAAGTGCAACCCTTCCCCAAATTGCTGCAGATTGCAATGCTGGGCCACCAACAAGTGTCAGTGTGTGGACCATTCAACGAAACATCGTCGATATGGGCTTTCCGAACCGAAGGCCCACTCGTGTACCCTTGATGACTGCACGACACAAAGCTTTACGCGTCGTCTGGACTCGTCAACAGCGACATTGGACCGTTGATGACGGGAAGCATGTTGCCTCGTCAGACGAGTTTCGTTTCAAACTGTATCAAGCGGATGGACGTGTCTGGGTATGTAGACAACTTCATGAATACACGGACCCTGAATATCAGCAGGGGACTGTTGAAGCTGGTAGAGACTCTGTATTGATGTGTGTCCAGTTGGAACGAAATGGGACACCGGATACCTCTAGATACGACTCTGACAAGTGACACGTACGTAAGAATCCTGTCTGATCAGCTGCATCCATTCATGTCCATTGTGCATTCCGATGGACTTGGGCAATTCCTGCAGGACTTTGCGAGATCCCACACGTCCATAACTGCTACAGAGTGGCTCCAGGATCACTTTTCTGAATTTAAATACTTCCACTGGCCACCAAACTCCTCAGACATGAACGTTATTGAGCATATCTGGGATACCTTGCAAGTGCTCTTCAGAAGAGATCTCCACCCCCTCGTACTCTTACTGATTTATGGACAGCCCTGCAGGATTCATGGTTTCAGTTCCCTCCAGCACTACCGCAGGCATTAGTCGAGTCCGTGCCACGTCGTGTTGCGGCACTTCTGCGTGCTCGCGGGAGTCCTACACGATATTAGGCAGGTGTACCAATTTCTTTGGCTCTTTCGTGTATATTTGTGACTTTTACAGTACATCAAACAACTGTTTACTTGTAGGTAAGCCCAGCAGCTAAAACACACATTTAATAGAATAAAGAAAACGTTCCCGTTCGGCTTTGGCTTCAGACACAGATGTTTACTCGGTTTCAATATGGCAGAGTTTGTGCATGTGCACTAAATTTTGGCACTTGGATTGCAGCCGAATTTCCATTCTGTGTACTCTCTGTTCTGTGGCACTGTCCTTATCAGAAAGAATGTTTTATGCTAGTCACCACGGAAACGTATATGCAAATTAACAGTTCGGTCAAGTACACGACAGAGGACAATTTTCAATGTTCTTGCTGTTGCTATCGGCCTATTAAACTTTTTTAGATGTATTAGTAGATTATGAGCAAATTTATATTACGTTTTTATGTACAATACGAGAATTTCTGTTTATGTACTTTACTTCTGGATGTCGATCATTTTTATTACGGACGAGTGGTGGACGGTTTTGTCCTTTTATAACCTTTAGCTTTTGCTAGCTAGTCTGCTGTTCGTGGCAGGTACGAGTCGGGACAACATAGGGGCTGCGTGCTCTGGCTTCTCATGTCATCTGGGTAATGTATCATTTCATATCGTAACTGACGTTGCTTTTATGTTAGTTTTTAAGGCTGCTAGGCGTATGTCTGAGGAAGGTCTTATCGACGTAAACCGGTACGCAGAATTAATAAAACAAAATTTATTTCGACAAGGATTCCTTTTCTAAAAAAAATGTAAATGTTGTTCTTGATGGGTGAGAATTTTCTGCTACTTCTGAACTAACGACAAATTAACACGTTTCTGTGTTACGCTACAGTGAAATCGTCACCTCGACTGTAAATCCGATGACATAGTATTAAAGCCGTCGTCTAACGGGACGAGTTAACTGATGTGACAATTCTGCGATATTTTGGCAACGTGCCACGTAAAATAGTACCTAAAAGAGGCAAGAACGCTCTCCACGCCACAAGCAGTACTTACGGGCTGCCATATTGTATATGTCGTGTGGACCTGAAACTATATAAATATAGTAGTGGGTCTCATGTTGCATAGAGGGTCTGTACGAGGGAGATGTAGTTGAGGGCAGTATTGTAGAAATGGAAGGGGACGTACATGAAGATGAGGTGGAAGATATGATACTGTGAGAAGAATTTCACAAAGTACTGTAAGACCCAAGCGAAACAAGGTCCCGGAAATAGACAACATTCCGTCAGAACTACTGATAGCCTTGGAAGAACAAGCCGTGACAAAACTCTTCAATCTGGTGCGCAAGACGTATGAGGCAGGCGAAATACCCTCCCATTTCAAGAAGAATATAATAATTCCAATTCCAAAGCAAGTGGGTGGTCACAGGTGTGAATATTACACAAACTATCAGATTAATAAGTCGTGGTTGCAAAATACTAACGCGAATTGTTTACGGAAGAGTGGAAAAAACGATAGAAGCCGACTTCGGCGAACATCAGTTTAGATTCCAGAGAAATGTAGGAACACGTGGGGCAGTACTGGCCCTATTATTTGTCTTAGAAGACAGGTTGAGGAAAGGCAAACCTACATTTATAGCATTTGTAGAAATAGAGAAAGCTTTTGACAATGTTGACTGAAAAATCTGTTTGAAATTCTGAAGTTAGCGTGGGTAAAATACAACGAGCGAAAGACTGTTTACAACCTGTTCAGAAACCAGATGGCAGTTACAAGAGTCGTGGGGCATGAAAGGCTCATATGGCTCTGAGCACTATGGGACTTAACATCTATGGTCATCAGTTCCCTAGAACTTAGAACTACTTAAACCTAACTAACCTTAGGACAGCACACAACACCCAGCCATCACGAGGCAGAGAAAATCCCTGACCCCGCCGGGAATCGAACCCGGGAACCCGGGCGTGGGAAGCGAGAACGCTACCGCACGACCACGAGATGCGGGCAGCATGAAAGGGAACAGGGATTAAGAAGGGAGTGAGACAGGGTTGTAGCCTATCCCCGATGTTATTAAGTCTGTACACTGAGCAAGCAGTAAAGGGAACCAAAGAAAAATTTGGCGTAGTAATTAAAGTCCAAGGAGAAGAAATAAAAACTTTGACGTTTGCCGATGACGTTCTAATTCTGTCACAGACGTCAAAGGACTTGGAAGAGCAGTTGAACGGAAAGGACGGAGTCTTGAAAGGAGAATATAAGATGAACATCAACAAAAGAAAAGTAGTAGTAATGGATGTAGCCGAATTAAACCAGGTGATTCTGAGGGAATCAGATTAGGAAACGATACCCTGAAAGTAATAGATTAGTTTTGCTACATGGGCAGCAGAAAACTGATGATGTCCAAAGTAGAGTCCATGTTAAATATAGACTGGCAAATGCGAGAAAAGCGTTTCTGAAGAAGAGATTTGTTAACATAGAATATAGGAAGTCTTTTCTGAAAACAGTGTGTAGCCATGTATGGAAGTGAAACATGGACGATACACAGTTTAGACAAGAAGAGAGTAGAAGCTTTCGATATCTGGTGTTACAGAAGAATGCTGAAGTTTAGGTGGGTATATCACGTAACTAATAAGGAGGTACTGAACACAACTGGGGAGAAAAGAAATTTGAGGCATAACCTGACTAGAAGAAGGGGCCGGTTGATAGGAAACATTCTGAAACATCAAGGGATCACCCGTTTAGTGCTGGAGAGAAGTGTGCAGCAGTTATTCGGAGATTAAGAGGCTTGCACAGAACAATTAACATGGAGAGCTGCGGCAAACCAGTCTTCGGACTGAAGATCACAACATGTTACACCTTACACCCAATATGTATACATGTCATCGCTCACTGCAGTCCATTCCTCAGTACAGTTAATGGTTTTCCTGTGTCTCTCTTAATAATTCCCAGTACCCACTTTTCGATAGTTCGCTGAGTAACATTCAGCTTATGAGTAGTTTTCGCGTTAAAAGTCCTTGTCTCACTCCCCTATGTCAAAAATAGTAATACATACAGATTATAAACTGTGGCTTTCACACACACCGGGAGTTTAATACTGGTATCCCCCTTTACATTAAAAAAAAATCCAGGTCATGCTTACTCCTTCATCAATTTCCTTCCTTTTCGATACAGTCATTGCATTCAGCTTCCCGAATATCAAAACTCATTGACTGGTTCTACGAGTTCATTGTAAATTTACATATTTTTCTTCTCAATCTGTTGATTACAAACAGGGAGTGCCATGTTGTTGCAAGCTCAACATGCAAAGTGATGTGCTTCACTTATATTACTTGATGGTTCGACGATAAACCGAGATATGGCAGCTCTCCAATTTCAGATTCTCACTAAAGGCACATTTGTGTAGATGTGTGCATAGTACATGCCAAAAATATGGCTGGTGGTAGCAGTAACGTGAGCTTTTCAAGGCCGATTTGTAGAAAATCCTAGGGTAATGTGGATAACTATGACTCAGATAAGTATACTGATAAGTTCCTGGCTGCAAGACCACTCCAACACTTGTTGGTGATTAGATAAATGTGAATAATTACTTACGCAAGTAAACAGTAATAACTTGTGTTTCTTACCACAGTTTATGTGAATTTACTTGACGGTGTTACGGCAGAAATGTTAAGGGCCATTCTTAACATTGTTTACGTGCTGTGGTAAGGTGACAATAAAATTAATTTTATATTGTGCTGAATTATAGATTAATTTTTGAGGTTGTTTATTTCATTCTTCAAAATACTGGTAATGCGAATCTTAGTATCACAAACTGAAGCAATTAGGAACTTTTAAATTTGTGTTTCTGAGAGGCCTCACGGTAATTTTTTTTAAGTACCCAGCAAGTAAACAGGAGTAAGTCAAAGCTAACGCTACTTACGTACACTCAGTTTGCAGATAAAAAATGATAAGTACTAATTGATGTATTCTTAAGACTAAAATTTCGGGAAGAGTTTATGATTTTAAAAATATGTCGTTACTCTAAACTACATAAAAGCAATTTATTATCTCAATAAAAAAATCACAATGCAGGTGCTTGAAATATTTTGTTTATGAGGTTTTATTGAAACTTTCTCGCAAAATTTCTCAAAACAACCAACCTGTCACTTACCATTGTTCATAGCCAAGGTCTTCCTGGCCACGTTCCGGCCCCTACCAGTGTACTGTTTATGACGCACAGGCTGGATCGCTTATGCTGAATATTCCCGGAGTGTCGGGCTTGCGATTTTGTCGTGGTATTCGCCACCCCCAGTGCAAAATAAATACAGATACTCTGACAACTTAAGTTTTTCACTTTAAAGCTCACCTGGAAATGAATTACTGCAATGACAAACACACAGGTACGTCAATATTATTTCAGACTTAAGAATCTTTCCTGGAGTTTCCAGTAGGCAGAGCCCTATAACGAAAGCGACGTGTCACACTGAATTAACCTCAAAGACTTAGTATACTTTAATAGTTACTCTTCCATAATAACTGCTGTCCATATACCCATGATTATAACAACTCAAGGGAAGTATTAATCTATGCGTTGTATCACTCTAATATATTAGCAATCGTAGAGAACCACAGTAACAACTTTCACGCTCCACGTTTGTTGATTCCGTTTCATGAGAAGTCTTCGGTAATTTCATGTAGGATTTGTTTTGTGTATGACAGCGACCTTAACACTGTGTCACAAGAGGAAAGATCGCCTAGCGGTCCAATGAGAAGCGGTACAATGCAGTTACTGTGTCCTATGTGTGCAGCAGTGCACTTGAGCGGACATGCCGACCGCTATGGAATACTTTACATCCGATTTTAGGAAAAGTGTTCAGTAAAGAAGTTGATTCTTTCACATCTTACAAACTGATTTCTTCGCTCGATAAAGCACTCAATTTCTTTTTGTTATTTGTCTTAGTTACTGCGGTGCATTAAGTTAAGTAAAACATTGCACGAAATTTTTAAGAGTTTTGCAGAAGTACAGACATATTGCGTAGACTTTGCTTATGGTTCATTTTACGTCATTTAGTGTTTTGTATGAAACGTAACTAATATAGCTAAATTGTATTCAAAGCTGAGGGCAAGGCAATATTTATCACCATTCCCGAGATACTGATTTTTGTACCTGTGGTTGGGTTGCACACTATGCATCCAGTGTTCTGCATGTGTGCAACACGAATCATGTGGTTGTAACACTCATTGTAGGTCATAAACGGCTGAAGATATCTAAACGATGATTACTGAAAATGGCAGCTTGGAAAGAGGTGCGTATTTTTTTGTATGATTAATACTCAAAACTTTTATATCTGTCTAGCCGTGGACGTAAGTGCAGCTTTTTTTCTGAAATGATATGCTTCTTTTAAAAGCTTTTAATACCTAGTCAAAAAACAATACTATGCCACTACACACATTAATATTCATGATATTCTGTGTGGGCTATTCAGCTTTAATCGAAACCTACTTATTACACCACAAGATGTAATGGTAAGTACGTTTCAATTATTTCAGTTTTTATTGAGACTTTTTTATTTAACACTTTCAGAATTTTTTATAGCTGCATGTAATGATATTAACTTGCCAACTAGTCTCTCCAGCACCACTACTGAAATGTTTTTTTATATGGATGTGTCTGATTTTCTACTTTAGTTTCTTGTACCCTGTGATGCCACGTACCATGTGTAACTGCCTGTCACCATCGTCACGATTCCTTCACCTGTACAACCTCAGCAACACTTTCTCAGTGAAGTACGAAGATGGAAACAGCAGTACAAATAAGATCACAACAGCAGATGCAAACACTCCAAACGCAGGAAAATGCGGCTACTTCAGCACTCTACCTGGCCTAAGTGCCTCATACGTTAACTCGTCTGGAGCACACAGGGATTCGATTAGCAGCACGTCATAGCACGGAGGGAGAGCAAAGGCTGCGGCAAGTGCTTGCGCAAAAACGTGTCTAGAGCACGCGATGGATGGATCAACGGCGCTCTTAAACGCGTACCCCGGGACAACAGCACTGATGCGAGTCAACACGCGTAGAGCAGTCAGAGGGTTAATTTCTTCCATTCATCGTTGAAATTTATCTGCACTAGAAACAAATAGTACAAAATTATTAACAAAATGAAGCTCCATTATTATGTTATTCCTTCTGCACTTTCCCGTACGAAAATTTCCACTAGTTCCGGCACTGCATAGTTGAACGCAAACGGACAGGCTTTCTGAATCTACTTTTTACGAAACTTGAGTTGTTAACCTATACGTACCACTATATTTTATGGGGTGGGCATAAAGTATTGTGCACACATTGTCCACAGTTGTACTGAATGCTTTCTCAGAAAATTATATTGAGCAATTAGTTCAGGAGCCGATACGAAGTGTATGGTTGCGACAACATTCTAGACCTCTTGGTGACAAACAGTTCCCCATGATACACAAAACAGGTTAGCACCCTCTTGAAGAAGCAACGAAAAAATAATGTTAAATTTAAAAAAAAAAAACGCAAAATCTTCGTAACTGGCAGTGGTTTATGGGAGTTAGAAACTTGACGGAAATTTCAATGCGAGATGCTTTTAATAGTTTCCACAACAAAAATCTCTGTCTCGAAATCTCGCAGAAAATCCAAGGAGATTACGGTCGTATATAAAGTACACTAGCGGCAAGACACAATCAGTACCTTCATTGCGCGATATCAACGATAATGTTATAGATGACAGCACCATTAAAGCGAACTTTCTAAAATGGTTTTCGGAAATTCCTTCACCAAAAAAAGAATCAGTATGTATTTGAAACAAGAACATGTGCCAACGTGAGTAATTTAGAAGTATATGACTTGTGTAGCGAGACAACTAAGTCATTTGATAAAGGCAAGTCATCTAAGCCAGACTGAATACCAGTTAGGTTCCTTTCGGAGTATGCTGATGAAACAGCTGCATTTATAACAATTATATGCAACTGCTGGCTCGACGACATTTCCTGCCTAAATACTGAAATGTTGCACAGGCCACACCAATACACAAGAAAGGAAGTGGAAATATTCCGCTGTATTATAGCCCCATTTTAGCGATACAGATTTGCAATAGAATTTTGGTTGGTTGGTTGATTTGGGGGAGGGGACCAAATAGCGAGTCGTAGGATTTTGGAAATATACGGGGTGTTACAAAAAGGTACGGCCAAACTTTCAGGAAACATTCCTCACACACAAATAAAGAAAAGATGTTACGTGGACATGTGTCCGGAAACGCTTAATTTCCATGTTAGAGCTCATTTTAGTATGTTCTTCCACCTACGCTCAATGGAGCACGTAATCATGATTTCATACGGGATACTCTACCTGCGCTGCTAGAACATGTGCCGTTACAAGTACGACACAACATGTGGTTCATGCACGATGGAGCTCCTGGACATTTCACTCGAAGTGTTCGTACGCTTCTCAACAACAGATTCGGTGACCGATGGATTGGTAGAGGCGGACCAATTCCATGGCCTCCACGCTCTCCTGACCTCAACCCTCTTCACTTCCATTTATGGGGCCATTTGAAAGCTCTTGTCTACGCAACCCCGGTACCAAATGTAGAGACTCTTCGTGCTCGTATTGTGGACGGCTGTGATACAATACGCCATTCTCCAGGGCTGCATCAGCGCATCAGGGATTCCATGCGACGGAGGGTGGATGCATGTATCCTCGCTAACGGAGGACATTTTGAACATTTCCTGTAACAAAGTGTTTGAAGTCACGCTGGTACGTTCTGTTGCTGTGTGTTTCCATTCCATGATTAATGTGACTGGAAGAGAAGTAATTAAAGGAGCTCTAACATGGAAAGTAAGCGTTTCCGGACACATGTCCACATAACATATTTTCTTTCTTTGTGTGTGAGGAATGTTTTCTGAAAGTTTGGCCGTACCTTTTTGTAACACGCTGTATATGTTCGAGCAATATAAATACAATGAAGTACAAGTGGCACATTATTCACACAAGCTAATGAGTGCTATTAACAGGGGATCTCACGTTGTTCCACATATCTAGCCTTCCGTTTCCCACATTTGACTTGTAATCAAGCTGCGTACCTGAGGAGTATAGTCTCCGTTGTGCAACTGGATTCGTGACCTCTTGACAGAGATGCCACAGTTCGTAGTAACTGAGTGGAAGTCATCTAGTGAAACACAAGAGATATCTGGGATTCTCCGAGGAAGTGTTATAGACGTCTGCTGTTCTTATCTAGATAAACTAATTAGGAGAGAAGCAGCTTCTTAAATTGGTTACAGATGGTGCTGTCGGTTATTGTCATGTACAGAAGATCAAAACGAATTGCAGTATGATTTGGCCAAGATATCTGTATGGCGCGAAAAGAGGAATTTGACCCTAAACAGTAAAGGTGATATCCTTCACATGCGTTAAAAAAAAAAAAAAAAAGTTACATTTCGGTGACACGATAAATCACACAATAAAATCTGTCAATTCATCTAAATACCTAGGGATTATAATTATTAACAACTTAAACTGGAAGCATCACATTAAAAATGTCGTGTGGATGGCGAACCAAATAAGGTAATGTATTGGTAGAACACCGACAAAGTTTAACAAATGTACTAAAGAGACTGCTTACACTACGCTTGTCTGTTCTCTTGGGAAGCACTACTGTATGGCATGGGATGCTTACCATTTATAATTGACGGATGAAATCGTAAAGGTTCAAAGAAAGGCAGTTCGTTTTGTACTATCACGAAATAGGGGAGAGAGTGTCACGGATATGACACACTAATTGTGGTGGCAATCAGTAAAAGAGAGCCGTTTTCCGTTGCGACAAGGTCTTTTAACAGCATCTGAATAACCAACTTTCTGCTCTGAATGAGAGTGTTGTAGGCTCCCTTCTACATCAGAAGAAATGACTACTATAACAGAATAATAGAAACTAGAGCTTGCATGAAAAGATATTTATTTTGATTCTTGTCAGGTGCTCTTCGAGAGTGTAACGGTCGAGAAATAGTCTGAAAATGTTTCTATGAGTCATCTGCCAAACACTTAAGTGTGAATTGCAGACTAGTGATGTACATGTCGACGTTGATGTGTAGCTAATTGAGAAACTAAATCCATTTTTCTTTGCATAGATATCGCAAAGTGAGGTGAAGTTTCCGAAATCCATCTAATTGTAAAGTATTGCTGAGTTAGATGTAGGTTTCTCATCGCGTGCTCGAACACAAGTAAAGATAGTTAGTCGCTGCTTCTTTTGTGTACATACGCAGGGGAAATTGGTCATTGTCGGGAAACAGTTGTAAGATGCGTTGACCACGGTCGACGGGTTTCAAGGTGTTGCAATGGGCTTCAGCGATGTCGAGGTGCCTGTGAAGAAGGCTGCGGCACATCTGGAGCCTTTAGCGTCATCTGAGATCCCCAGTTTTGCACCATCATCTGATATATCTTTGCTGGGAGATTATCACCCTGTAACCTCCCCCTCACTTATCGACCTTAATGACAGTGAAAAATTAAACCGCGTGTACCTAATGGAAATTTGGGAAAAGCAATCGTCACTGAAGTTAATCTGTCGGTAAAGAGGGAGGAAAGGGTTACATCTAAATGAAAGGAAAAATGCAAATGAAACTGGTGGAAATTAATTTTAAAAAGGGGTAAAGTTAATAAAGAAAGTAAATGTGCGGTCGTCACGTTAACAATTAATTGGCGCTAATTAGATATTTGAGATTTGGGGGAAATTACGGTCGCCAGTTCTAAGGACAATTACTATAGTAACTGAAAAAGAAAGGTTATTACACATATAATTAGCACTAGAAGCATGGCAACTGAAGGTTGACACGTGTAGTGTGAAAACTGAAAGTTTGTCAGAAGTAATAAATTTCGCTACACTCTGACTTAATTTAGCAAAAGAATTAATAAAACCGGAAAATCGAAAGTTAATTTAGTGACTGAAGTTAATAGTGAGCTTTGTTTCTAAAGCACAACGAAATTCAGTAAAATGCGGTTAGTCTTGGACTACCTCAACAATCATTTCAAAGCTACTTGAATCTACGCAATTTAGAAATAAGAGATTTAACTTTGAACTTGAATTAAATGATTCTGAACAATTAACAGTAGTAAAATTTAGTACGTACCAAGCTGAGCTGCACTCACAGGTAAGCTAAAATACGGTAACAAAACTCGCACTCTTAATTTGTGCTTGTGTAATCTAAATATTGTAGCCAGCTATGAATACTTATACTGAAATTTGAAATTAAAGCAGCGAAATTGAATTATATTACTTTAATGCTGGCGTTTGAATTTCAACGACACTCGGGTTCATTTCGGAAAAGGAAGGGACCCTGCTTGGCAATGCAATTGGGACAATGAGCAACAAAGGTTCATGCTAAGTTGCTGTAATTTTGTGATGCAACAATTTTAAAAGTTTGAAAAGCTGAGGTCTGCCATACAGTTCTAAAACTTTACGTGCTTGTTGGTTGATTGAAGGTTTGAAGCCGTCGATCGAGGAGGTGGTGACAGTCACTCATTGTCGGCCGTCGCTGTTGCAGAAGCTGGATGTTGGCGCGCCTTCTTCTCGACACAGTCACCAGACGAAACGGGCTCTTGATGTGCGCCAGATAATGCTTTCCGTCCGCGACACTATGTCAGAAACTATCATCGCAAGTCGAGCGCAATTACATGCTGCCAAACCACGAAAGCGCGGCAACTCGCGGGAGCTTCACACAACACACCTGCTCCACTGCACCACCCCAGCCAGACCCCTCTGCTCTGCCCGCGCTCCACGCGGCAGAGTTAACACTACCAAAGATCCTACACACTTTGATTCTTCACACGACCTATCGATGTAATCGTTCGATAGCAGTTTTCCCTAGGCAAGACCCAGCGTAAAAATACAAATAATATTTACGAAACAAACCAATTATACATCGATATAAATGCATAAATATATATATACAAATAGTAAAACAATTACAATATGTAAAGACACAGAGATGTCATATATTCATGTAACAAAAATAAGGAAAACAAATTTATAGTACAATAGATGGAAATAGGAGGATATGCATTTCCGGCGTTACAACCCATCTGTGAGTGAATGGCGAACAGTGGCGGCCTCTCGTACCTATTGGGTGCAAGACATGAGTACTGGCCATTGTGAGCTCCACTTTTAGGCTGGTGGCAGAATCCCTTAAGGCCTGGCTAGACAGAACGCATCCTGGGTGTCCCGCCTGCGACCTAGAGCTGAAGTGCCCATCGATGCATCGTGTCGGTCACGCAGAGGACAACAGAGACACGGTGACCACTGGCCTGCCACCGGGATCGGCGCCATGTTATATCCAAAAGTACTGGTCTGCCACCGTGGTGCATTTAACCGTTGTGTTGGCACACTGGTGGCTGAGGCAGCGGTAACACGAGGCATATTAGCCGTATCGATTGGCGCATGGGGCACGAAAAAATACAAACAGAAAAAAAACTTATTTAGGAGGCGAGGAGAACAACTTCTTGTGATACAGCTTACAAGAACGTTTTGAAAAAGGCCAGAGTGTGGGGGGATATAGCTGCTGAACCGGATCAAGGTATTGAAGACTGCTGCAAAGATTTTCATTTACTCACGTGCAATATACGAGGGTGAGTCAAACGAAAACCGTAAATTTGTAATAACAAATCGAGATTTCACGCTGTTATCCTGTAAGTTGCGTGCTACAAACAGCGTGCAGAATGGTCTGTAGGTGGCAGCATAGTGCAGATGCACACATACCGTCGCAGTATCAGTATAAAAATGGCCGCCCCAATTGCGACTTGCACCAGGGAAGAACAGCGTTCTGTTATTCGGTTTTTGCGTAGTGAAGGTGTGAAACCTATTGAAATTCATTGACGAATGAAGGTTCAGTACGGTGGAGCATGTTTGTCACAGCAGCAAGTATACGAATGGAGTAGGAAGTTCGCAAATGGTGTGACTTCAGTGGAAGATGCTCCTCGTCCAGGTCAGGCACAACGAATTGTGACTCCACAGAATATTGCAGCAATTGAAGCCATAGTGAAGGAAAAGCGCCGAGTGACACTGAATGACATTGCAGCATGTTTACAGATTAGTCATGGGTCAGCGCAACGCATTGTGCACGATGTGCTTCAGATTCACAAAGTGTCTGCAAGATGGGTGCCACAGCAGCTGACTCCTGAAATGAGAGAACGACATGTTGATGCTTGTGAAGAACTTCTTCGGCGCTTTGAACGAGAAAGTGATGGCTTCCTTGCAAGAATCGTTACTGGGGACGAAACCTGGGTTCACTTCCACCAACCGCAAACGAAGAGAGCGAGCAAGTTTCGAACAGAAACATGAGCAGGGAAGGTTATGCTGACTCTCTTTAGGCACGAAAATGGCGTCATTTTGGAGCATTACTTGCCTATAGGGACCACTGTCACCAGTGCATCATACACAGATCTCCTTAAAATCATCTGCGCCCCGCAATCAAATCAAAACGACGTGGATTGCTGTCAGCAGGTGTCCTTTTGCAACATGACAATGCAAGGCCCCACACTGCCTGTACAACAGTTGCAACAATCACAGACCTGCATTTTGAGTGTCTTCCTCATCCACCACACTCACCAGACCTTATCCCAAGTGATTTCCATGCGTTTGGACCACTCAAAGAGGCAATGGGAGGAAAGAAGTTCCGTTCTGATGAAGAGGTACGCCACGCGGTGCATGAGTGGTTGCGCGGACTACCAAAAGAATTATTTTTTTTTTTTTAGGAATTTATGCACTTTGTAAGCGCTGGAGGACTTGCATTGAGCGTGGGGGAGATTATGTTGAAAAGTGATACAACTTTGTATCACTTCTGCACAATAAATAATATTTTAAAAAATATTTAAGGTTTTCATTTGACTCAGCCTCGTATTACATAAAACGTATTGAAGTAAAGTGCAGTGTTAAGAATTGGAAATTAATGACTGCGTACTGCAACACAGCTTACTGCAAGTACCGAGTTGTTACATGTGTAATTAAATTGCGAATCCAGTCTGGGCAGTAGTCATCATACAGCAGCGAAACACTGTAGATATGCTGAGGCATTGATGGGAATCGATTTACACTGAAAAAAAAAGAAATAGTTCCAGTTGTAGTCACCAGGTGCTTACACTGTTTGTATGACGGTGTGACATCCACGCTGTCACTTGACAAGCCGCAACGTGAGTGAACAGTATGGTTATCTACAAGAGAGACGGTGCTCTTTTAATGAGACTGTTTCATGTAAACGGCAGCAATTACAGTTCTGCATTAGGAAAGTATCGCCGACTGAAAGGTGTAAGGAGATGCCCACTAACATTAAATGGTTTAAAGAAGATGACAATGAAATCAGAAGACACTGGTGACCTGGGAGAAGAAGGCTTCCTATCCACGTGGAAGTTGTTGGCGAGGTTGTTGTTGCTGTAACTGACCATGCAGCTCGTGTTCAGGGTGGTGCTAGTGTTACCGCAGCATCATGCAAACTGTCCATCCCGTGGTCAACAGTGCAGGAAGATTTGCGGTCTACTTTACACCGGTACCCGTACACGATCCAGAGGGTGCAGCAATTGAAACCTCATGAACCGCAGCAGTGATCTGAATTCGCTCTTTGGTTTATGGCGTGGATCGAAGTTGGTGACATGTAGAGGGGCAATATTCTATTGGCTGACAAGGCACAATTAGCACTACAGGGTGCAGTGAATACACGAAAGTGCCGAATTGTTGTTGTTGTGGTCTTCAGTCCTGAGACTGGTTTGATGCAGCTCTCCATGCTACTCTATCCTGTGCAAGCTTCTTCATCTCCCAGTATCTACTGCAACCTACATCCTTCTGAATCTGCTTAGTGTATTCATCTCTTGGTCTCCCCCTACGATGTTTACCCTCCACGCTGCCCTCCAATATTAAATTGGTGATCCCTTGATGCCTCAGAACATGTCCTACCAACCGATCCCTTCTTCTGGTCAAGCTGTGCCACAAACTTCTCTTCTCCCCAATCCTATTCAATACTTCCTTATTAGTTATGTGATCTACCCATCTAATCTTCAGCATTCTTCTGTAGCATCACATTTCGAAAGCTTCTATTCTCTTCTTGTCCAAACTATTTACCGTCCATGTTTCACTTCCATACATGGCTACACTCCATACAAATACTTTCAGAAATGACTTCCTGACACTTAAATCTATACTCGATGTTAACAAATTTCTCTTCTTCAGAAACGCTTTCCTTGCCATTGCCAGTCTACATTTTATATCCTCTCTACTTCGACCATCATCAGTTATTTTGCTCCCCAAATAGCAAAACTCCTTTACTACTTTAAGTGTCTCATTTCCTAATCTAATACCCTCAACATCACCCGACTTAATTCGACTACATTCCATTATCCTCGTTTTGCTTTTGTTGATGTTCATCTTATATTCCCCCTTCAAGACACCATCCATTCCGTTCAACTGCTCTTCCAGGTCCTTTGCTGTCTCTGACAGAATTACAATGTCATCGGCAAACCTCAAGGTTTTTATTTCTTCTCCATGGATTTTAATACCTACTCCGAATTTTTCTTTTGTTTCCTTTACTACTTGCTCAATATACAGATTGAATAACATCGGGGAGAGGCTACAACCCTCTCTCACTCCCTTCCCAACCACTGCTTCATTTTCATGTCCCTCGACTCTTATAACTGCCATCTGGTTTCTGTACAAATTGTAAATAGCCTTTCGCTCCCTGTATTTTACCCCCGCCACCTTTAGAATTTGAAAGAGAGTATTCCAGTCAACATTGTCAAAAGCTTTCTCTAAGTCTACAAATGCTAGAAACGTAGGTTTGCCTTTCCTTAATCTTTCTTCTAAGATAAGTCGTAAGGTCAGTATTGCCTCACGTGTTCCAGTATTTCTACGGAATCCAAACTGATCTTCCCCTAGGTCCGCTTCTACTAGTTTTTCCATTCGTCTGTAAAGAATTCGTGTTAGTACTGTATTTTGCAGCTGTGGCTTATTAAACTGATTGTTCGGTAATTTTCACATCTGTCAACACATGATTTCTTTGGGATTGGAATTATTATATTCTTCTTGAAGTCTGAGGGTATTTCGCCTGTTTCATACATCTTGCTCACCAGATGGTAGAATTTAGTCAGGACTGGCTCTCCCAAGGCCGTCAGTAGTTCCAATGGAATGGATTCTATTCCGGGGGCCTTGTTTCGACTCAGGTCTTTCAGTGCTCTGTCAAACTTTTCACGCAGTATCGTATCTCCCATTTCGTCTTCATCTACATCCTCTTCCATTTCCATAATATTGTCCTCAAGTACATCGCCCTTGTATAAACCCTCTATATACTCCTTCCACCTTTCTGTCTTCCCTTCTTTGCTTAGAACTGGGTTTCCATCTGAGCTCTTGATATTCATACAAGTGGTTCTCTTCTCTCCAAAGGTCTCTTTAATTTTCCTGTAGGCAGTATCTATCTTACCCCTAGTGAGATAAGCCTCTACATCCTTACATTTGTCATCTAGCCATCCCTGCTTAGCCATTTTGCACTTCCTGTCGATCTCATTTTTGAGACGTTTGTATTCCTTTTTGTCTGCTTCATTAACTGCATTTTTATATTTTCTGCTTTCATCAATTAAATTCAATATTTCTTCTGTTAGCCAAGGATTTCTAAGAGCCCTGGTCTTTTTACCTACTAGATCCTCTGCTGCCTTCACTACTTCATCCCTCAAAGCTACCCATTCTTCTTCTACTGTATTTCTTTCCCCCATTCCTGTCAATTGTTCCCTAATGCTCTCCCTAAAACTCTGTACAACCTCTGGTTCTTTCAGTTTATCCAGGTCCCATCTCCTTAAATTCCCACCTTTTTGCAGTTTCTTCAGTTTTAATCTACAGGTCATAACCAATAGATTGTGGTCAGAGTCCACATCTGCCCCTGGAAATGTCTTACAATTTAAAACCTGGTTCCTAAATCTCTGTCGTACCATTATATAATCTATCTGATACCTTTTAGTATCTCCAGGGTTCTTCCATGTATACAACCTTCTATCATGATTCTTAAACCAAGTGTTAGCTATGATTAAGCTGTGCTCTGTGCAAAATTCTACCAGCCGGCTTCCTCTTTCATTTCTTACCCCCAATCCATAATCACCTACTACGTTTCCTTCTCTCCCTTTTCCTACACTCGAATTCCACTCACCCATGACTATTAAATTTTCGTCTCCCTTCACTATCTGAATAATTTCTTTTATTTCATCATACATTTCCTCAATTTCTTCGTCATCTGCAGAGCTAGTTGGCATATAAACTTGCACTACTGTAGTAGGTGTGGGCTTCGTATCTGTCTTGGCCACAATAATGCGTTCACTATGCTGTTTGTAGTAGCTTACCTGCATTCCTATTTTCCTATTCATTATTAAACCTACTCCTGCATTACCCCTATTTGATTTTGTGTTTATAACCCTGTAGTCACCTGACCAGAAGTCTTGTTCCTCCTGCCACCGAACTTCACTAATTCCCACTATATCTAACTTTAACCTATCCATTTCCCTTTTTAAATTTTCTAACCTACCTGCCCGATTAAGGGATCTGACATTCCACGCTCCGATCCGTAGGACGCCAGTTTTCTTTCTTCTGATAACGACATCCTCTTGAGTAGTCCCCGCCCGGAGATCCGAATGGGGGACTATTTTACCTCCGGAATATTTTACCCAAGAGGACGCCATCATCATTTAATCATACAGTAAAGCTGCATGCCCTCGGGAAAAATTACGGCCGTAGTTTCCCCTTGCTTTCAGCCGTTCGTAGTACCAGCATGGCAATGCCGTTTTGGTTATTGTTACAAGGCCAGATCAGTCAATCATCCAGACTGTTGCCCCTGCAACTACTGAAAATGCTGCTGCCCCTCTTCAGGAACCACACGTTTGTCTGGCCTCTCAACAGATACCCCTCCGTTGTGGTTGCACCTACGGTACGGCCATCTGTATCGCTGAGGCACGCAAGCCTCCCCACCAACGGCAAGGTCCATGGTTCATTGGGGGGAGGCTGCCGAATTGGCGGACTGCTAAACTGCGTGTTCTGCATAAACAGCTATGCAATTGCCATATGCGACTGTGTGGTGTGGATTCACAAGCACCTTTAATCTTGGTCGTTCTTGTTTGAAGAGGATACACCCAGAGAGCCTGTCAGGTGTACCATGACGTCTGTACGTTATCGAGATCGCCTTGTGCAGTATGTGATTCCTGCTTTGGAAGGGTGCAGTTGTGGGGAAACCACTGTTTTCGTGCAATATTCCCCGTGTGGGAGAGCGAGAGAAGTCTCTTCCTCACAACATTCCACAACATAGGAGATACAAAGAAGATCGTTCTTCGAAAAAGAGTTCTACTGGTGTCAGACGTTGACGTGTACACGAGGAAAAAGTTCCTGAAGGCGTATCTCTGAAGAAGAGCACTGTGGGGAAGTGAAACGTCGATCACTGGAAATTTCGGGAGTGAGAAACTGGAAGCAAGTAAAAACTGCTGCTATTGAAGAATGATTAAAATGAAGAGGACAGGTAAAGTATAAAAAGAACAAATACTAAAAAAGGTGTAAGGAGGAGTTTATGGAAGGCCATTAGCAGAAAAAAATGTCTGGTTAATGGAACATGTGCTGCGGTATCCGGTAATGGTTACCCTGGCCACGGAAAGAAGAGTAGAAGGGAAAATTTATAGGGACTGGAAACACAGTGTAGTGGTCGTTGGCTTCTGTAGACGATGGCGTGAAAAATGGTGAAGGTTAATTTGCTGAGATTTGTGGCCAAATAATTACCTGTACAGACGATGTTTCTCTTTCTCTGCAAGTGGTGAGGTTTGCCATTCATCTACCGTTCGGCTGTTGTCTCGACATGGTTGACGCTGAACTAGTTTTCCTCTAACAGGGGTTCAGTTGATGGTTAATTGACGTAATCAGTAGGACAACAGAGGAAAACAGCAGACGAGAGAGATGCGTCTTTTTGTTAAAATCTGTTATATTGTTCCTCCAGTAAACACGTAATAAATTGGCGAGGTACTCGAGTATGACGGTAAATTTATGAACGCCAGGCCCTACTGATTCTTGCTGGAGCACAAGAACATAAAATATAAAACATTCAATCACATGAACAGCATTGGATTATAACAGTCCAGCTCTTGAAAGCGTCTGGAGGGGAAACATTGATCACATTGTTCAGCAACATGAAAGGTAACGGAAGCCTGGGCAGAGCACTTCAAAAAATTACACTCCTGGAAATTGAAATAAGAACACCGTGAATTCATTGTCCCAGGAAGGGGAAACTTTATTGACACATTCCTGGGGTCAGATACATCACATGATCACACTGACAGAACCACAGGCACATAGACACAGGCAACAGAGCATGCACAATGTCGGCACTAGTACAGTGTATATCCACCTTTCGCAGCAATGCAGGCTGCTATTCTCCCATGGAGACGATCGTAGAGATGCTGGATGTAATCCTGTGGAACGGCTTGCCATGCCATTTCCACCTGGCGCCTCAGTTGGACCAGCGTTCGTGCTGGACGTGCAGACCGCGTGAGACGACGCTTCATCCAGTCCCAAACATGCTCAATGGGGGACAGATCCGGAGATCTTGCTGGCCAGGGTAGTTGACTTACACCTTCTAGAGCACGTTGGGTGGCACGGGATACATGCGGACGTGCATTGTCCTGTTGGAACAGCAAGTTCCCTTGCCGGTCTAGGAATGGTAGAACGATGGGTTCGATGACGGTTTGGATGTACCGTGCACTATTCAGTGTCCCCTCGACGATCACCAGTGGTGTACGACCAGTGTAGGAGATCGCTCCCCACACCATGATGCCGGGTGTTGGCCCTGTGTGTCTCGGTCGTATGCAGTCCTGATTGTGGCGCTCACCTGCACGGCGCCAAACACGCATACGACCATCATTGGCACCAAGGCAGAAGCGACTCTCATCGCTGAAGACGACACGTCTCCATTCGTCCCTCCATTCACGCCTGTCGCGACACCACTGGAGGCGGGCTGCACGATGTTGGGGCGTGAGCGGAAGACGGCCTAACGGTGTGCGGGACCGTAGCCCAGCTTCATGGAGACGGTTGCGAATGGTCCTCGCCGATACCCCAGGAGCAACAGTGTCCCTAATTTGCTGGGAAGTGGCAGTGCGGTCCCCTACGGCACTGCGTAGGATCCTACGGTCTTGGCGTGCATCCGTGCGTCGCTGCGGTCCGGTCCCAGGTCGACGGGCACGTGCACCTTCCGCCGACCACTGGCGACAACATCGATGTACTGTGGAGACCTCACGCCCCACGTGTTGAGCAATTCGGCGGTACGTCCACCCGGCCTCCCGCATGCCCACTATACGCCATCGCTCAAAGTCCGTCAACTGCACATAAGATTCACGTCCACGCTGTCACGGCATGCTACCAGTGTTAAAGAATGCGATGGAGCTCCGTATGCCACGGCAAACTGGCTGACACTGACGGCGGCGGTGCACAAATGCTGCGCAGCTAGCGCCATTCGACGGCCAACACCACGGTTCCTGGTGTGTCCGCTGTACCGTGCGTGTGATCATTACTTGTACAGCCCTCTCGCAGTGTCCGGAGCAAGTATGGTGGGTCTGACACAACGGTGTCAATGTGTTCTTTTTTCCATTTCCAGGAGTGTAATTCGGTGTCATCTTAAATAGCACCCGGCCTATAGCGTACTGAACGATTAGCAACGTAACTACGAATGCTACTGAATGTGAACTCGGAGATGAATTTAAATCTGCAACCTCGCGAACGGAACGATCAGTGGCGACAAACGGCGTCCACAGCATGTTCGCTGACGCTAAGATGGCGGCTGGTCCCGAACTCACGACCGTGTAACTGCACACCACTCAATCAAAGAGTCACAATATATCGTGACGTCTCTCGACACTTTTGTGGCCGAGAAGCCCTCGACAGAGTAAGCTTCCCAGCCATCCTAGCTAGCGCCGCGGTTACCGTTAGTTCCCGTGTGCATCGATCAGACACCACGTCCAGGGATTGGGAATGCTGAAGAGGCGGCAACTTCCGCGAAAACGGCGTGCATTCTCGTGTCCTTCCGCGACAAGTACCCGTGGCCTGAATTTGAAACTAGCCTCTGGCTAGCCTCTGCCAGTATTCACCATCTTGCGATATTGTAGAATAATCAAATTAGGACCCAGAAAATTCGTCCGTCCCCATGAGCCCATAGTCCGCTGGTTAGACAAGCCGCTGGTGATCTCAAATTATGGGGGAAAATTAGTCTGAGAGCGAATAATTAACGACTTTTGAAATAACAATTTAATCAACTTGAGATGCAGATCAAACGAAAGATAATTTTCTGAATAACCCAGATCTCGTGTCAAAGATATTGATTTAATTTACTTAGTGCCCTCTCCCTTTGTCACTGAGGTGGACCATGCAGCAGTAGAGGCTGGTGGCAAGGCTTATGGCCAGTCCACTCTGCAACAGGTATAAGCGAAACAGATTGTAGGGGATGGCGACTATAGAAGTGAAAAGATTAGCACAATATAAGAGAAAATGGATAGCAACATCAATCCAACAGCAAGAATTCAAGAAAGATGACTTGAGAAAAAAATCCCTTTCCTTTTCGCAGCAGTGTGTGATGATCAAGATTTTTACGTACCTATCATCATCGGTAAGAAAGTAAAACACAAAATCCCCTACAATCTGTTTCGCTTTTACCTGTTGCAGAGTGGACTGGCCATGGGGCTTGCCACCAGTCTCTACTGCTGCATGGTCCACCTCAGTGACAAAGGGAGAGGGCACTAAGTAAATTAAATCAATATCTTTGACACGAGATCTGGGTTATTCAGAAAATTATCTTTCGTTTGATCTGCATCTCGATTAAATTGTTATTTCAAAAGTCGTTAATTATTCGCTCTCAGACTAATTTTCCCCCATTGGTACCGACCGACCGCCGTGTCATCCTCTGCAAATGGCGTCATTGGATGCAGTATGAAGGGGCGTGGGGTCAGCACACCGTTCTCCAGGCCTTCGTCAGTTCTCGTGACCTGGAGCCGCTAATACTCGTCAAATAGCACCTCAGTAGGCATCAGGAGACTGAGAGCACCTCATGAAGTCCACCTACCAGTAAAAAATCGATTTCTGACCTTCGGCACGCCAGTGAGCCGTGCTGACCAATCAGTTACATGATCACTGGCTCCTTCCTTGAACTGTCATTGTTGACATATTCGATCTCCAAAAGGCATAAAACGTGTTCCATAACTATGCAACAGATTGACAACAGTGATATAAACATGCAATTCTGCACACCTGTCTAAAGAGATTTCTTGAAAATGAGTATGATCGGCGTCTTTTTGCGATCGCTTTGAATCCTTTGTTGCTCGAGTGTCCTCCCAGAACCTCCCTCTAGCAGGGCGGGAGTTTCTTCGCATTGTATGAGAAGAATCTCATTGGTATCTGACCACAGTGAGTGGCGTCGAAATCGTTTCGTGTCCAAGACATGCATCCTTGGCAAATGATCGAGAAGTCAGCACCTCAAGCGTGCTTGTGTTCGTCTGGCTCTGTCATATCTGCAGCGCGTTATGGTGTGTCCAAAGATTGATACCTGCAAGTTGTTTGAAATGAAGCAGAGAGTTCCATTTACTGCCACAGCGTAATTGTAACCGAATTCATTACATCAAGTCAGTTGAATGACATGGTAGAATCAGCTGGTGGACATGTATGGTCACAGAGAATCCCGTATGAAATAATTTTTCAGTTATAGTTACTGCTTTCTAGATCCCATGATACTCATCCAACTGTCCTCCCTCACTACACCAGCTCTAACTTCACATTATTAACATACACTTTTTAGTCGTGTGATTTTTATTGTAAGTCTAGAAAAATTTCAGTAACAACACATCTACACTTATACGTCACAGGCGACCTCACAGTTACCTACGCGGGAAGAAATAATACGAGGCCTGACACTTCTTGGAACGTACGCTTCGTATTTCAGTAGCAATCATTTCAGTGATACTCAGCGCCTCTCTAGCATCTGCTATCCACAACGCCGTCGCTCATTCTGAATGATCTTCGGATCTTCTCTATCTGCCTTATTAAACTTACCTAACAAAGGCCCCAGATGGACGAGCACTACGCAGTAATTGGTTGAACCAGCGTTTTGTAAGCCACTTCTTTCTTAAGGGGCTCCAGAAAGGCTCAAAATCATGAAAAGTTCAATTTTTACTTTTTTGCGTTTTCTGAATCTGCAGACTATTACCTTTTAATAGATATATAATTTATTCAATTCCGAAGACTACAACTATTTTTAATTTTTTTTTTAAATGTGTTCTACATGGGCGTGACCCACTGTGGCGCTGTGCGATATGTTAATTACCTTGGTGACGGTGATTCTAAAAGTTTCAAACATGTTCAAGGACTGAAGCCCTATGGTGATGATGATGTAGTGCAGAAATTTGAGTGTATTGGACACGTACAGAAGCGAATGGGAACAAGACTTCGGCGACTTAAAGCTTCGTACAAAAAACAAAAACTCAGTGATGGTAAAGGGTTGGATGGGAAGGGAAGATTAACTGACAGTGTAATTGACAAAATACAGAACTATTATGGAATGGCTATTAGGCAAAATACACAAAGTGTCGACGAAATGAAGAAGGCTGTTTGGGCTCTTTTTTTTCATACTTCTTCAACCGATGAAAATCCCCAACATAGCTTGTGTCCCAAAGAAGAAGACAGTTGGTGTAAATATAACAAAGGATTGCTAACTGGTGAAGTGTACACTCATAAGCATAGTCTGCCTCATGCAGTAATAGAGGTGATGAAACCTATTTTCAGAGACTTAGCAGCACCTGAACTGTTGAAAAAGTGTATTCACGGAAAAACTCAAAACACCAATGAAAGTGTAAATAGTGTTATATGGTCGAGAATCCCCAAGACTGTATTTGTTGGAATAGAAACACTTCACTTTGGTGTGTATGATGCTGTTGCGACTTTCAATGATGGCAACATTGTAAGGTGCAAGGTATTTAGAAATATGGGAATGAAGATAGGTTCTAACATGGTACGAGCGATGCTTGCTTTAGACAAGGAACGCCTTCGGGCTGCAGACAGGGCTGTAAAGAGTCTAGAAATACAAGCAAGAGTAAACAGGAGGAGGAACAAGAGGAAGCTGGAGGAGGAGTTTGCAGAGGATGAAGATAATCCATCCTATGGACCTGGAATGCACTAAAAAGTTAATCCAATCTTTGTCGCTCGATTCCCAAAACTTTTATTTTCTCATACTAATTACATGTTTTCTAAGGATCTTCCAAACATATTTGTTTCAAACTTTCAGTAAATGTTACACAGTACCTTCTGCATAATTTAACACAGCCTTTTTCCAAAAAACTGTATATTTTTGAATATATAAATAAAAAATTGCAAAAAAATGTTGTGAATTTTCATTACAATTGAAAAAAGTCATCTTTAATAACTGAACTAAAATTTTGTAAAATCCCTGTGTTAAGTTGTAGCCCATATTCCAATAAATAATCTGTAAAAAGTTCAACTTCCTACCTCAAATACTTTGTGAGGAAAGATGTAATTTATAAGCGTTATTTTAACATTTCAAGTATAGGGCGTTCCGGAGCCCCTTAAGCGATTTACATTTCTTTAGGACTCTCCCAATGAATGGCATCATGGCATCTGCATCTCCAACACTAGTTTGTGTGATCGTTCCAGTGATCTGTCACTATCAGTAACCGTCATTCCCAGACTAGACATTAAGTCTAGGACCCTGGGTTGACTTTCCGTAATGAGTGCCCTCCTTTAAACCTCTAGGTTTAATAATTTGAGTTGTGACGTAGCTCAGAAGATGGCACCTACTAACGTGCCTAATAGCTCTGCAACAGAGCGCCTGGCGCTAGTAAAAAGAGAGCTCAGACTGGAACTCTGTGTGTTGTGAAGAGTGCTGTGCTGCTCTGTGCTGGGCTGGTAAACAGCGGCAGAGGGCTCTCGCTCTGCTGGTGTGACGTCGCGCTGACGGCTTGGGGCGGACAGCCCACCAGACCGGAAAATTGGACACCGCCATTTTGGCTGCCACGTCAGCTTTCCTCCCTGCGCTGCCGCCGCTTCTAGCAGCTAGCTCGCTGTCCGAAAAAGATTAAAAGTGAGTATCAGCGATGTCTCTACACGCAAGCAGTAACTTTCGTTCCACTGTTGAAGGAGGCAACACTACCTTTCATTTGCGGAAGATGTCTTATCTACTAGTTTCACACCTTCCATTTATCTTCAGTTCTACACCTCAAAAGTATCCAAGCATTTTTCCTATCTTTGCATGTTTCGGCACCATGCAGGTCAACATTCAAACACGCTAATGAACTCTTTCTTAATTGCTCATTTAATGAGTCACAGAAAATGATCCTTACACGTTGCTAGTTATTTTTTGTACTAGGTACCTGAAGTTATCAAATTGTTCCACAAGCTCATCACTTGTTGTTGTGGGTTGGCAGGAGAGCCAACACCGGTTTACTAGAGGAAGCCGAAACGCACGCGTTTTAGCTCACGCAGGCTGGCGTGAGGTCTGGAACAGGACAAGGAATTTAGACTTTAGAAAAACGGACGTAGCTGGTGGAATACTTAACTTTAAACCATAAATGATGAGCGTCGCTCTTGACGGTACATGATTACAGTATCAATAGTAACTGGTACTGGCGCCTTGCTAGGTCGTAGCAAATGACGTAGCTGAAGGCTATGTTAACTATCGTCTCGGCAAATGAGAGCGTATTTTGTCAGTGAACCATCGCTAGCAAAGTCGGTTGTACCACTGGGGCGAGTGCTAGGAAGTCTCTCTAGACCTGCCGTGTGGCGGCGCTCGGTCTGCAATCACTGATAGTGGCGACACGCGGGTCCGACATATACTAACGGACCGCGGCCGATTTAAAGGCTACCACCTAGCAAGTGTGGTGTCTGGCGGTGACACCACACTTGTGTAGTAAAAATCATTGCCTTAGTATGATTCACATTTATCTTCTTCCACATTCCTCACAGCTGATGTCCACTTCTTTTAACATAGTGTTAACCGCCTTTCCATTTTCACTCATTAATACCATGTCATCAGCAAATATTATCCTACATCCCATTTAGGAACAACTCGTTTGTTGGAAGTAGTTTTTAGCTAAAGAAACCAAATTAATGTTATACAGGGTAGGTGAAAGACAACAGCCTTGTCTAATCCCTCTCCGAATTTTAATTCCTGCTGTCATCTCATCTCTCATTCTTAGTTTTACTCTCTGTGTTGCATATAAATTACTTGATAGTCTCCTGTCTTTTCAGTTAATTCCAATCTTATTCAGCACACTTAAAAGTTTGCCCCATCCAACTGTATCAAATACCTTTTCCAAGTCAACAAATCCGGCACATCTTTTTCTAAGTATCTTTCGCCATTTATTATTTACAGTTCAATTGCATATCCTTTACCTCTGCACCTTCTGAAGCCGAACTGTTCTTCATCCATATCCCTCTAATCTTTACATTGCTGTCTTCTGTTCAATGTTCTTAGCACAATTTTTGCGGAATGAACTATCAATCTTATCCTCTTTGTTTTTTTCGGGGTGGGGGGTTAAATTTGATATTTTAGTGTCGTATTTCTGTGCATTTCATGGCAGTAGCTTTCTTCAGCGTTGACACCATCATTGTTTTTGTGAAGTCATTTGGTCACTCATCTTTCTCATAAATTTTGCACAGATGGAGCAAATTCAATCGGAAGGCATTCCAGTTTCCTCCAGTTGCTTTTCCACATTTCATTTCCTTATGTTCCATCTCAACCGCTTCTACAATTATTGGAAATCTTTCATCCTGTTCCAGTATTTTTTTTTTCATCCTCCATATTCAAACCATCTCGTCTAACTAGTATCTCATACAATTCTTCGAAGGACCTCTTCCATAGATTTATTATTCCTTGTTTTCTGCAATTTCACTACTATACTCATCTTTTATCATCCACATTAGTATTCCCCTTTCTCTTTTTGAAATCAAAGTTTTTTTCTTCTCGCTACATTAAATCGTATTTTCCATTCCTTTACTATTCTTCAATTTCCTCACATTTATGTTGCAGCCATTCTGCTCTAGTCAGAAATAATTTCTTAAACGAGCTCTGAAAAAGAAGAGGAAGGAAGATCAGTGTTTAACATTTCCTCCTGAAGGAGGTTATTAGAGAGGGAACACAAGCGCATATTCTCTCAAGGATTGGGAAGGGAATTGATCGCGCCTTTTCAAAGGAAGCATCTTGGCATTTGCCTGGAGCGATTTAGGGAAAGCATGGGAAACGTAAATCAGGATGGTCTGCCGGAGATCTGAACCGTCATCCTCCAGAATGACAGTTCACTGTGTTAACCGCTGCTACACCTCAGTTGGTATCAAGCTTTAATGTGTCGTACCTGTTTTCAGGCACATTCATGAACATTTTTCGGTGTGATGTTTGGTGATGTAGGTGTCATGTGCCAGAAAATGAGATATGAAACGTTGAAACGCATCATAACAAATGTTTGTACTAAATTGTAATCAATTACATTTTACAATTTACTATTTTTATGAAACTGTCCTATACAGTCGGATTATCCCTAATTTGTAAAATGTGAGATCTAAAAAAGAAAAAGTGTGGGAGAAAGTCGTTTGATTTTCTCCTGATCCGTGCCCTCGTTAAAATAATGCTAATTCTGAATTTTGTTTAAAAAAATTTGTTTGTTCTCCTAAGAACCACATTAAAAACATGTATTCTTTCTTTTCTCCTTTCTTTCTTTCCATTAATTTTTCATTCTTTCCCCGTGTTTTTCCCGTGTTTCTTCTGTCCATATTGCGCTTGTCTTTTTTTTCGTTACCTCCTGGAATCCCTTGAAACCTTTTACTTTAGCTCTGAACCTTTCTCTTCCTCCATTATTTCCATTTCCTGGAGGTCTGTTTTAACTTCTTTTATCCACGTCATTGATGTTTTGGATTTCTATCAAAGAAGGTAAAACTTCCTTTTGTTATCCTGTTTTCATGTAGTCTTTTTAAGTGTCCATAGAAGGCCACTCATATCTTCCTTATCGTGTCTGATACTCGCTCTATTTTTCATAAACTTCTATATTACTTCTTAATTTCCATTTCTGATTCTCATATTTTGGTCCCAAGATTTTCGTGATTATCTTCCTCTCCTTCTTTTCTAATTTACCTTATTGTTTGGTTGTATTTAACGAAAGGCATTCTGGTTTAATAACAGTATTCTAATGCCGAGGTTTTGCATTTTGTGGAAATAGATTTCTCTTCATACATTTTTTTTTGTTTTTTGAGAAGACACCTCCATTTCCATTAGCCTTGGTAGGCTAGCTTCTTTGTCTAAAGCATTTGGTTGTATTATTTTACCTAGATATTTAAATTTTGTAGCCTACTACAGATTCAGCAAAGATGGCAAGATCAGCTGCAAAAGCCAGACAATCAAAACTCAGATTATCCCCTTTTCTCGGAATTTTGATTCTTCTAATTCCTCATTTTTCTGTTCTTTTCCTCCAGTTCCTTATTACCTTTTCTAGAACGTAACTGAAGAGCAGTGGGGATAGTCCATCTCTTCACTTAATGCCAGTATTGATCTCAAAAGTATTAGAAGTTTCAGGTAAAAATTTTATTTTGCATTTTGTATTTTTTACCGTGCCTTTTATGATTGGCACTGATTTGTTGTCAGCTCCAAAGATTTTTAAGATGCTGAATAATGTTTTCCTGTCAATTGAATCATATGCTTTTCTGAAGTCTACAGACGTTATATAAATGCTTTTAGATATCGTTTTTCTATACCTGATTATGAATTTCAGATTTAAAATTTGTTCCACACAGGATAGTCCTTTTCTAAACCCTCCTTGGTTTTCTCGTAATTGCTGATCCAGTTGGCTTTCCAGCCTGTTTTGTAACGCTTTTTAAAGAACTTTGTAAGTCACTGAAAGGAAAGGTATTCCTCTATAGTTGTTAACGTCAGTTTTATCTCATTTTTTGTTGATTCTGTGAAGTAACGGTGTTTTCCAATCTTCTGATATAGATTCTGTTTCCGAGGTTTTTTGAACGATTCCATGTAGCTTCTTAGCTGTTCCCACACCTGCAATTTTCCACATTTCAGTAGTTACTGACTCTTCCCCAGAGGACTCGTTATTCTTCGTCTTTAATGATTCAGAATTTGTCTGAGTGTACGCTGGATTTTATTCTGGAAAGTTTTCTCTGGACTCCTCACAACTTAACAACTTCTAAAATAGCTTGCTAATATTTCATAGTTTTCTTTCTTCTTTAAGGCTAATTTTCCGTCATCAGTCTTGAAGCACAAGGAAGGTGGTTGGTACGGTGGAAGGCTTTGTATAGAAGTTTTATAGAAGTTGCTGGTATTGTTCTTCTGGAATTCTTCTTCAGTTACTGACAGCTGATTTATTTCATACTGAATGACGCTACTTTTTTCTTTTCTTTTCACTTTTTACATCACTACAAAATGGGATCATTGTGCATATCTTTTCTGTGATGTCACCAGAGATATGTTAAAAAAAACGTTCAAATGTTTGTGAAATATTATGGAACTTAACTACTAAGGTCATCGGTCCCAAAGCTAACACGCTACTTAACCTAAATTATCCTAAGGACAAACACACACACCCATGCCCGAGGGAGGACTCGAACCTCCGCCGGGACCAGCCGCACAGTCCATGACTGCAGCGGTTAGACCGCTTTTTTTTTTTTAATCTCATTTTGTTCGCTTTTGTTCGTTGCATCTGCTCGGGGCGGACGTCGTAAGACACCCGTTTAGGTTCGCCGTTGATCGATTAACTCAGTTTTTTTTTATTACAGAGGGTAGCTAACTCTCTAACCGGACACGCTGAGCTACCGTGCCGGCCGGTCGCTCGGCTAATTCCGCGCGGCCACCAGAGATATGGGAAAGCTGGAGTGGAGGCTGTGGGGCGGGGCACAGGGCACCTCATGGCTGCAGAGAGACGCTGCGGCAATCTGTAGATATTTTAATTTTCTTTTCCTCTCACGGTAGCGTTCTCGCTTCCCGAGCACGAGGTCCCTTGTTCGATTCCCGGCGGGATCAGGCATTTTCACCTACCCCGAGATGACTGGGTGTAGCTGTGTCGTCATCATCATCATTCATCTCCATTACGGTCGGAGGAAGGCAACGGCAAAACGCCTCCATTAAGACGTTGCCTATTACGGCACATCGCCCTACGCTCTGGCAAGAAGCATGGGACTTCATTTCCAATTTCCTCAGATGTTACAATTGTTTGTCGTCCCGCCCACGTCGAATTCCACTCAGTCGGCCGTTTGGTCTCTGCTTTGCTGAGGAAGCAGCCACGTTACCAGTGGCCCAACTGCGACAGCCACGGACCCCACCAGCGAACTTTTCGACGATGGCCGCGCTCCAGCCCCTGTGAGAGGGGCACCCGCTCCACGCCGATCCACTCCCCGCCACGGCGGAGGGCGGATGCTGGTGGCTGGATTTCCTCTGCAACAGATGCCAACGGGCAAGAGGCGACCGTTCTGCTTGAAGACTCGGTGTGGCCCGCTGCTGGTTGGCTCCGAGTCCCTTGCGGACTCAGAGGGTCGAACCGGCCCCCACCATAAACTTGAACTGTCGGAAGCTTCTTTTGGCCGCCCTTGTAGCACAGCACCGTCGTCCAAGAGAGCTGTGACACTAAACACACTGGTTGGCTGTGACATCTACATCTACATTTATACTCCGCAAGCCACCCAACGGTGTGTGGTGGAGGGCATTTTATGTGCCACTGTCATTACCTCCCTTTTCTGTTCCAATCGCGAATGGTTCGCGGAAAGAACGACTGCCGGAAAGCCTTCGTGCGCGCTCGAATCTCTCTAATTTTACGTTCGTGGTCTCCTCGGGAGGTATAAGTAGGGGGAAGCAATATATTCGATACCTCATCCAGAAACGCACCCTCTCGAAACCTGGACAGCAAGCTACACCGCGATGCAGAGCGCCTCTCTTGCAGAGTCTTGCTACTTGAGTTTGCTAAACATCTCCGTAACGCTACCACGCTTACCAAATAACACTGTGACGAAACGTGCCACTCTTCTTTGGATCTGCTCTATCTCCTCTGTCAACCCGACCTGGTACGGATCCCACACCGATGAGCAATACCCAAGTATAGGTCGAACGAGTGTTTTGTAAGTCACCTCCCTTGTTGATGGACTACATTTTCTAAGGACTCTCCCAATGAATCTCAACCTGGCACCCGCCTTACCAACAATTAATTTTATATGACCATTTCACTTCAAATCGTTCCGTACGCATACTCCCAGATATTTTACAGAAGTAACTGCTACCAGTGTTTGTTCCGCTATCATATAATCATACAATAAAGGATCCTTCTTTCTATGTATTCGCAATACATTACATTTGTCTATGTTAAGGGTCAGTTGCCACTCCCTGTACCAAGTGCCTATCCGCTGCAAATCTTCCTGCATTTCGCTGCAGTTTTCTAATACTGCAACTTCTCTGTATACTACAGCATAATCCGCGAAAAGCCGCATGGAAGTTCCGACACTATCTACTGTATATATTGTGAAAAGCAATGGTCCCATAACGCTCCCATGTGGTGCGCCAGAGGTTACTTTAACGTCTGTAGACGTCTATCAATTGAGAACAACATGCTGTGTTCTGTTTGCTAAAAACTCTTCGATCCAGCCACACAGCTGGTCTGATATTCCGTAGGCTCTTACTTTGTTTATCAGGAGACAGTGCGGAACTGTATCGAACGCCTTCCGGAAGTCAAGGAAAATGGCATCTACCTGGGAGCCTGTATCTAATATTTTCTGGGTCTCATGAACAAATAAAGCGAGTTGGGTCTCACACGATCGCTGTTTCTGGAATCGATGTTGATTTCTACAGAGTAGATACTGGGTTTCCAGAAATGACATGATACGCGAGCAAAAAACATGTTCTAAAATTTTACAACAGATCGATGTCAGCGATATAGGCCTATAGTTTTGCGTATCTGCTCGACGACCCTTCTTGAAAACTGTTTAAACCCGGCAGTGTGCCTTTGTTTTGCGAATGAACCTCTTCAAGTGACCTACTGACATTCATTAGGTCAGTGCCAGTGCATTGGTTTCGATGGCTGCTTGCGGCAAGAGTTACTCACATTCCCGTTGAGCACGCCATTGGGCAACTCTTGTGCCCATGTCGGCCCGACGTACTTTCCTTCTTCACGTTGCACAATGTTGTTATCAACAAGCTCGCGCCTGACTTATGGGTACAGCTGCAGTCTGCTAAAACCACCTTGCTCAGTGACGTTGCGAGGTGCCAGGGCTAGCAGTATATTTAACACTAAATTCTTCTAGAATCTACATATGTAAATCATGCTCTAAGCCCCTCCCCCTATTTTAACTCCGACTTTTGCTGTTGCACATGGATTAAAAAGAAACGCGAACTGACTGTAATCGACCCTGCAAGTGGAGTAGAAAAGAGTTTGGCACCTGCAATAATTTAATTTGATAAATATGTTAAATAAAGGAAAGTTTCATTAACGTAATGAGAAATGATTGGGTTACTCTACCGATTAACAGAACGAAAGTTCTGTCCAAAATAACAATATGATTTATTATAACTCAAAATAATAAACAAAAACACATGAAACATTTACAATACATCAAATTGGCTCAAATTGGATACTCAAATAAATGCTGTGAAGGTGAAGTTGTCCCTAAACTAGATTGTGACATTTATGATAAAGTGGTATGTGGAGCCAATTCCTTGCAACTCAAGTCTTAAGAGAGACACACAGCCAACCCAGCATTAATTGCTGCTACATTAGTGAGAACTCAGACAATGAACACCCAAGACAGATCAAAGTTAGAAAAGACAAACAGGCGCGCTCTGCTGAGCTCGGATTATCACCTAGCAAAATTGCCTGCTTTGCTGGTGCTGCGGACATACATTACCAAGCGTCTTCTTAACTGCACGGACACGATCTGGCATACCGGAGGCGATGGCTGGTTGCTTCGACATCCTGTTGTGGTGATGATAATGTCGCGAGTATAGCCCAAAACAAATTATCCTGGCCTGGTTGTTCCAGACTAAAGACTTCCTAGCAATACAAATGCGCCTCTGAGGGAGACGAAGAAGGCTCGCCACACAATCACTGACAGTACAGTGATTGATTTTAACAAGCGAAGTCACCCAGTAACTCCGATACAGTCAACTGTAGCCAAAACTGCTCAAGACAGACAACATAGGCCTTTTGTACGCAGAACGCTCAATTGCCAACTGTAGTCGGAAAGTTACGTTGAAGTCGAAACTTCAGCAACTTCGTCGAACAGTTGCAATTAAATAAACGTATATTAGACAGCCAACGGAAGCAGGCTGACCAGAGGAGCGAGAGCTCAGTTTTGTAACCTACTCCGACCGAAAGGCGAGAGCCGACTACCCCACAAGAGCACCCTTACAAACCGAACACAGAACATTCCCGCCCCCACGACAGTGGCCGCGGTTAACTGTTCCAATCAGCAACTCGAAAACCGGCGGAAAATTCCACTCTATTGCCGGAGCACTACCATTTCACCAATGGAGATTCTTGGCGCCAATTTCTGCACTGATTTTGCTACGTCACGGAGCTATGCCCTGAGCAAGCCAATCACAGTTACGATTTTGCAGAAAGCGCGGGAATTTGCCCGCCACAACTGCCTGGGTACACAAATCATTCCCACGCCTCGCTGGTAGCCCGCCAGAAAGTGTTTTCGCTAAGTTTCTGCGAAGTAACGGAACCTCTAGCACAGCCGCTACTTCAGGCCCCTACGAGCGTGTCTCCGCCACTATTCTACAATGTCGGCGTCTGGAAAGCATTCACTCGACTCCCTCACACCCGTTGGCTTACCCTTTCAAGATCAGCTGAGCCCGCCTGTCAGCGGACCACCCAGGTGACGAGAGACGCTGTGTGTGAAGTCCGCGTGTGAAGGAATAGCAACTTTTTACCGCATGCAATTAGAGAGGAAAATCGTAAGATAGAAATATGAGAGGGGGCTCATGCCACCTCTCAACATCACTACAGCCGGTTCATGTAAAAAGTATAACCATGCATCACTTTTGTTATATTATAATATGTATTTACTATTAACGTGTTTATTTTTATTTTTGAGTATACAGTACTTTTCATATAAACCTCTGTAGTAACTTTGCTAAATGTTATACGTAAAATGAGAGGGAGAGAGAGACAGAGAGACACACACACACACACACACACACACACACACACACACACACACACAGAGAGAGAGAGAGAGAGAGAGAGAGAGAGAGAGATTGATTGTCAGGAAGTCAAACAACAATGTTATACGTAAAATGAGAGGGAGAGAGAGACAGAGAGACACACACACACACACACACACACACACACACACACACACACACAGAGAGAGAGAGAGAGAGAGAGAGAGAGAGATTGATTGTCAGGAAGTCAAACAACAAGTGTGCCTTTGAGAGTTCATGGGAACGCAATTAATAGAGCTTCTGTGTAGCGTCGGAAACGTATGTAGACCGAGTACTACCAGCGAAACACATGCTGAACACTGGGGATATTGTGAAGACAGTATCAGGCTGATTTAGATAGTGTGCTCCTTGCAGAAACTGTATTTACGATGCCTTCTCAGATAATCTGCGGTTGTTCCTTCGCTGAACTTTCGTAACTGAATTGAAATTGTTACCATAACGTGAGTGCCAAAACTGATCTGTTTTATATGCTTTTGATTTTCAACATAATGCGAGCTCGCCCGCATTATAATAGTAAAAGTGGTTATGAAAACAGCTAAATGAGTTCTATATGTCAAAGTTATTCGCCACACTGTCTTTCACAGATGAGACACACCTGGGAAAAACGTCCAAACCACAGCTTCCTAATCTGAGAGTTGAGGTGAATTTTCCACACTTCATAAAACTTGAACTTGATATTAATAACTGTATCGTGTGGCAGAAATGCTGCTGTCGTGTGTATGTGAACTTCGATGAATTTCAATAGCAGTTGTTTTCTTGAAGTTCTCCCGTAGGATAGAATATTCCGACATCTTTCTGGCTTGTGTCTGGGCAACGGCCTTGCCGCAGTGGATACACCGGTTCCTGTGAGATCACCGAAGTTAAGCGCTGTCGGGCGTGGTCGGCAGTTGGATGGGTTACCATCTAGGCTGCCATGCGCTGTTGCCATTTTTCGGGGTGCACTCAGCCTCGTGATGCCAACTGAGGAGCTACTCGACCGAACAGTAGCGGCTTCGGTCAAGAATACCATCATAACGACCGGGAGAGCGGTGTGCTGACCCCACGCCCCTCCTATCCGCATCCACACCTGAGGATGACACGGCGGTCGGATGGTCCCGGTAGGTCACTCGTGGCCCGAAGACGGAGTGCTTCTGGCTTGCGTCTGAAATAGTATTATTTCTTCTTCCGATATTTCTGCTGACAATCTTACATCAGTCTTCACTGTGAGTCACTGGCAGAATGTAAACCACTTGGAGTAAATACACGTGCGTGATAAATATAGTAAGACAAGTAGTTTGATAGCTTGAATTTTGTTTAGTGAAAAATGTTTTCGATGTTCTAACCAGCTGTTAAATAAAACAGTCAACAGCATACATCAGCACTCTTAGATACTATGTTCAGGGTGTAATGAAGATTATACAGAGCCCATTATGATCGAGCAAATCCACAACATTCCTGTTCTTCATTGTCTAGGATATCAATAACAGACGCTTCACCTCCTGCCAAGTCGAGAATGTCTTTGTCATGTTCTACATTTGTTATGTAACAGAGCTTTCTGCGATGTATATAAAACTAAATACTGATAAAAATGTAAAATACCGTACAACACGAATTACAGAACAATATCAATAAAATATTTTGTTAGCTTGTATTGTCTATTGTGAATCAACCATTGTTTGAGTGACTAACGCAAGAGAGTAATTGGTTAGAAACAGTCCACGCTACCACTGCGGATTCTAGTTTTTGTTGAACTCTTCAGTCCGAAGACTGGTTTGATGCAGCTCTCCATGCTACTCAATCCTGTGCAAACCTCTTTATCTCCGAATAACTACTGCAAGCTATATCCTTCTGAATCTGCTTACTCTATTCATCTCTTGGTATCCCTGCGATCTTAACCCCCCCCCCCCCCACACACACACTTCCCTTCAATACTAAACTATTTGCTGCCCAAACAGAAAAACTCATCAACTATTTTAAGTGTCTCATTTACTAATCTAATTTCCTTAGCATCACCTGATTTAATTCGACTACTTTCCATTATCTTTGTTTTGCTATTGTTGATATTCATCTTATATTCTCCTTTCAAGATACTGTCCATTACGTTCAACTGCTGTTCCAAGCCCTTTGCTGTCCATGACAAAATTACGATGTCATCGGCAAACCTCAAATTTTTTATTTCTTTTCCCTGAACTTTATTTCCTGCTCCATTTTTTTTCCTTTATTGCTTGTTCAATGTACAGACTGAACAACATCGGGGATAGGCTAGAATCCTGTCTCACTCCCTTCTTAACCACTGCCTCCCTTTCATAACCCCAGACTCTTATAACTGCCGTCTGGTTTCTGTACAAGTTGTAAATAGCCTTTCGCCTCCTGTATTTCACTCCTGCCACATGTAGAATTTGAAAGAGAGTATTCCAGTCAACATCGTCAAACGCTTTCTCTAAGCCTACAAACGCTATAAATGTAGGTTTTTCTTTCTTTAATCTGCCTTCTAAGATAAGTTGTAGGGCTAGTACTGCTTCACGTGTTTCTACATTTCTTAGGAATCCAAACTGATCTTTCCTGAGGTCGACTTCCACCAGTTTTTCCATTCTTCTGCAAGGAATTCGTGTTAGTATTAACCATGACTTATTTAACTGATAGTTTGGTAATTTTCGCACCTGTCAGCAAATGCTTTCTTTGACATTGCAATTACTACATTCTTCTTAAAGTGTGAGGGTATTCCTCCTGTCTCATACATGTTGCACTCCAGATGGAAGAGTTGGCTCTCCGAAGGCTATCAGTAGTTCTAACGGAATATCGTCTACCCCCGGGGCCTTGTTTCGACTTAGATCTTCCAGAGCTCTGTCAAATTCCTCTCGCAGTATTAATTATATCTCCCTTCCTATCTTCATCTACGTCCACTTCCCTTTCTATAATATTGCCATCAAGGTCATCTACCTTGTATAGACCCTCTATATACTCCTTCCACCTTTCAGCTTTCCCTTCTTTGCTTAGGTCTGGTTTTCCATCTGTGGTCCTGATATTCATACACCTGCTTCTCTTTAACCTGAAGGCCTCTTTAATTTACCTGTAAGCGGTATCTATCTTTCCTCTAGTGAAATATGCTTCTAAATCTTTACATTTGTCCTCTAGCCATTCCTGCTCAGTCATTCTGCACTTTCTGTCAATATCATGTTTTAGACGTTTGTATTCCCTTTCGCCTCTCCGATTTGCTGGATTTTTAAATTTTCCTCTTCCATCAGTTAAACTGAATATGTTTTGTGTTATCCAAGGATTTCTGCTAGATCTCGTGTTTTTACCTATTTGATCCTCTTCTGCCTTCTGTATTTCATCTCATAAATCTGCCCAATTTGTTGGACAAAAAAATATTGTCACCGAGTCCAGACGTACAGAATTTTAGACGACTATGAGTGTCACAACAACTCAAGTATATTCCTAGGCTCATGTCTCTTAGCTTAAAATCAAGCTTTGCAGTATGCTTTTTCTTACTTTTTTCTGACTAGCAGCAGAAAATGTGATTGTTGTAGTAATCAATTTGTAAATACCACTTATCTAAAGTACTTCACTAAGGGCCTTCCATCTTGACGTCTTCCGACGTAGTACATCATTCCAGCGACAGTGGACTGCAAGAAGCTCAAAACCCGAAGCACAGATGTCCGGTAAACAGGACACAGGCACTCAAAGGTGAATGAGATCATTTACTGGCATAAAATGTACAAAAAGTTGCGTATAACAGATTAGACACCAGGTCTAAAAGGGTTAAACAGGGCAGACTGGCTTTAGGAGTGGATGTCTTACAATGTCGTGAACTGTTTGGAGAACGGGGGCAATGACTCTGAATCATCACATTGTTTGGGAATTAACAAACTTTGAGGAAGTATTTGACACAATTTCTACAATAACTATAATAAAAGCACTTGAGAAAAACGGTAGTGATTCAGACCTTGTTGGAATAAGTATATCAGTGTTAAAATTTAAAGTGTAGTGAAAATTTAGAATTAGAAGAGGAGTGAAGTCATGATATTACTCACCACAATAATTGTTCTCAGTAGCGTTAGAACAAGATTTTAGAATTTCTGACTTGGAAGAAGTAGAATCCACGTTAATGGAACCACCTTTATTTTGCTGATGATGTTGTAATACTTGCTTCTAGAGCAGATAATCTTCAACAAAGTATGAAACAAGTTAACATAACGTCTTTGAAAGTACTCTTGAAAATCTGTTATATTAAGACAAAAGTAATATTCAATGTTGCAGAAGTATTTTAAGCATTCAAGTGCTTTGACATTCAGATTTTAGATAACATATGGTTGCACAAGCGTCTGTGCTTGAGCATGTGTATCAATTTTGTAAGTGCATATACAAGCAAAAATATATTCCGAATCTGTTATTGTAGCGGCATCATATCAAGCGCTCTCAAACAGAGCAGTCATGATCTGTTAGACTAATCTACCACATGGAAGCCAGCCATACCTGCAGCAAATAATATCAAAAGAGTATCATGATCAGAGTAATTGTAACACAGAATATGGAATTCTACTGCCTTAACGCCGAACAATCGATCCGACTTCCGGCAAAGACCTCATCCTCAAGAAAACCAATTATTTCAGCACAAATTGTAGGAAAGAAAGAAATAACGTGGAGTATACATAGTGAATAAAAACGTACAGCTGTATTATTTATTTTTGAAGACCTTGTACACAGCATGTTATATGAGGGCACTCTGGAAAGTAAGCTCTGATCAGTCGCGAAATGGAAACCACTGTGAAAATCTGATGAAATTTTGCACAGTTGTGTTGGTAATATCCCCATTATTCCAACTGAAAGCGTGACTTTGCTGTTTACAATTCTGAGTGCACAGTGATCATGTAAAGATGCCTAGAAAACAGTGCCTCCCGCCAAGTATGAGGGCCTAGTGAGAGATTTCGCCTGATGTCATGCAGCCCACATAGCATAACTGTCATGCGTTTCATTCTTCATTCTTCATGACAATCCTTGGCCGCACTTTGTAGGCGAAATGAAGATGCTCCTGCACAGTTTTCGATGGGAAGTGTTTGATCACCCACAACACAGCCCATAAGTGGCTCGTCTTGAGTTTTATCTCTGCTCATATGAACTGCTGGCTATGAAGACAACATTTTGGAACAGGCAACGAGATACAGATGAGCGTAGAGAAGTGGTGGAAAACACTGGCGGCTGCCTTCTATGATAAGGTGTGGGGCGGTGGGTGGAATTAATTGTTATATAAATGTAGAATTGTAATGTAACTGCAGAAAAGATGCAATTCCCAGCCGTTTAACCATATGTGGGGCGGCGGGTGAAATTATGTTGTTTAAAATGTTCCTATTATTTATGCTGTCTTTTTCCATTCTCAACACTGGCTCTCTAACTACAATATTGGCAACCAGAAAGTGATTAGCAAACCGTGAAGCCTGTAATTAGAATTCCTAGTGCCCACTTCATCTGAGAAATACACTTACAGCTACAGCTTAAAGCTCTGAGGAATTAGGAGATTGTCTGGGATTCATAATCAAAAACGATCCTGTAAAAACGTTCGCTATATTCTGAAAGTCACAGATCAAAAAAAGGAATCCACACAATCTGACTAACAGAGCAGTTTAGAGTCTAATGCGCTGATGCAACTATAACTGTCCAAATTAAATGTTTAAGTGAATGCTCGCCATAATTTGATGATAATGTCCATCAAACGCCACGCTAAATAATGGTAGAATGTCTGTCCCGCGGCGGCACGTGAAAACACGACATTCGCAAACTGAAGAATTTACACTTCACTCGAAAACGATTTCATGGTAACGCGTATCCCGAGTAACTTAATACGGCATCCGAGGCTGTTCATAGCAATGATACCGACGCGACGCGATTCCCGACACAGATGGTGTGCTATTCAGCGTCTGGAGAGAACTGGGGCCTTTTTCCCTCGCGTAGCGTTCTTATACGTATATAAAGCCGCGGTGCGGCTCTCCCGACTAGCCGCTGGGCTAGTAATGCACCACTTTAAGTTATTGAATAAATCATTGCTTCCTTTGCTGATGGCCGATGAAGCTCTCAATTTAAATGTGCAATCAGCACACATGTAAGTAATCATAATAAAAGTCTGACGTGGCTAAGTCAAATATTTTGGGCGAGAGAATTAATTTAATTTCACTACATGCGGTAGACGAGCTCTGAACTTGCCCTTTGGAGATACGCTATCGCTATAGTTTTATAGTTATTGAGTTGAAACTTCTCACATCTTTATGATTATAGCGGATCTCCATTCTACTTAAATTTAAACATCCTAGCCTTATTTATTAGCCTACTTAATCGATCTTGCTTCCTTAATTTTTTAGACAAAAACCAGCAAATCATGAGTTTCAACTAAAATCTTAATTTGTGAGATCCAGAAGACTGTTTCTACTAAATTATTATGAAAAAGGAATCTAAATATAAATTTTTAAGTCTCTAGCTCTTTTCTGTCGCGCCAATGATTTTTACAGAAAAACGTCCAAATTTCGAAAATGGTTAAAGTTATTGAACTGACATTCAACACATATTAATTTAGTATTACGCCTAACATGCTAGAACCGTTTCAGGTTATCACCGTTTCAGGTGATTTTTAAAGTATTGCGCAACATTTATGACTTCAGAGCTAGTTACAGCGGACTAGGCTGGCATACAACGGAAAGACTGATGAGAATTTTATAAGGCGTGAGTAGGCTGCTTCCCTACAAAGGGTATTGGGAATTTGGTACAACGCTACGACAAATGTCTGAATCGGAGCAGCGACTGTGTAGAGAAGTTGCTGTAAGGTGTGGCTTACTTTTGCAAATGAAACGTTCTTGATTGTCATAATGGTTTTCTTTTAGCGACCGTTCTGAACTTATTTTCCGAATAGCTCTCGTATTTCAAGAATATATTACTCAGTGCTTGAGGTCAAATGAAAGTTGCTTGTTTGAGGTTTTCGTAGGTCCTTCCTGTCGGCAGACACTGCTGTTTCGCTATCATAATATGTGTGTTGTAGCTTCTATCACAGCGATATTTTGCCTTCCAGTCAAGGGAATCCCAATGACGGACGGTGCAAATACGTCTTCTTTATCCTCAGATAATTACGCCAGTCTTGTGGCTACATCTTCATTTCATTGAGTAATGAGAGAAAAGTTTTTTTGGTTTCATTAGCAACTCTTTAGATAACATATGATGTTCCCTTTCTCCTATTTCTTCATTTTATACATTTTTTTTCTTACAAACGTTGCAGTGGCTAAGCCATCAAGTCATCGTAGTCTGAGCCCAACAAATTGATTACACAGACAGAACTGACCTGTTTAGGGGCGAGGAGGATTTGCATATGCTTGTGTTAACCCTAGAAATGTACACCAGAGTCAATTTGACCGTAGAATTTTTTTTATTTGTTACTGTGGATGCACCATTGTACATACACAGCCCGCTGCTCCAATGTAAATTCAGCATTGAGTGAGACCTAGTAGAGGACGAACGACTGCAGTTGTAAGACATTGTTGTTTAATTTCTTTGCCAGAAATATTTTTGACCGTGAAGTATACGCCGTGTAACTATTCGAGCACCGAATGCGAAGTACATTTATGTGAAAATGGGACATAGGAAATTACCAACAGAAGATGTTGTCAGGGATGCATTGATAGCAGAAGTCAGTCGTGAAATGACGTAAGTGACTTTCGTGGTGAAGGCGATTCTGAAGCTGATGCTCCTGTAGCAGTTAAGGACAGTTGCGAAACTGATCAGTCCGCCGAATTTCAGACAGGAATGAAGAAAATACAGCCGTCCATGGCAAGAATGGTCACTGTTCGAATACAGTTGTCCTCAATCGAAGAGGCCTGCCATTTACCAATAACATTGTAGGCCATATTACAAGAGTGTGGAAACAATGGCTGAATTTATTTATTAGTAACTGAGAAAACCTCCAAATTTTTGTGTGATATGTGCATTTTATTAAATGAATAGCATCTTCATCTAATTAAACTGAAAATAAAGTCACTTTCGTCATTGAAAAGCTTCCATGGCAGTTTTTACTTAGTCTCGAATTTTGGGCGTATTAATACTAACATTGATTGAAAAAGTGCATGACAGAGCTGAGATAAAATGCGTTTAGTACACGAGATCCAATTTCATTATAAAATATTCTACATTAAGGCAGTTTCTCAAGAAAATATTTGAGGTTCACTGTGACCCTGGTGTACAGTCCGTGTGACAGTTTCAGAGGTGTACACCGTCGTTGTCGTCGTCGGCTGATACTCGCATCCGAGTTTTCATTTCTCTCCTAAGATTTACTTTGTCACGGTTCAGGCGTGGAAGTGTCGTTGATGGCTTAGCAATACAATCCTAGCGTGGAACAGGCGGCTACAGACATTACAGCTGATGAAAGGTGGAGGACGTGGCTGAGCCTCGAAGAGTTTACGTCTCCGGCGTTTGTCATTCTCCATTCTTCGACGTTCCAGCTCAAAGTTTTGAAGAGCATTTGAGGTAACTGAGCGCCAGCGACTTCGATCTTCTGCTATTGTGCACCAGTTATTCGGATCGATGTTCAAGTTTTTCAGATTTTTCTTGTACTGATCCTTATAACGTTTGAGAGGGGCACCTCGTGGCCTTTTACCTGTGCTCACTTCGCTGTACAGCATTTGGCGCGGAAGTCTGTCATTTTTCATCCGCTGGACATGTCCGACCCATCTGAGTTGATGCCTAATGATAAGAGCTTCCATGCTATACATTTTTGCTTTCTCAAGAACAGCCGTGTTGGATATGAAGTCATCCCATTTCAGGTTCATGATATATCTTAGCTTCTATTGGTTGAAGCGTTCTAGTCTCTTCAGATCAGAGCAATATAACATCCAGGTTTCGCAACCATATAGCAGGGTGGAAATGACTACAGCTTTGTACACCATCAGTTTGGTGTACAGTGTTAGGTCTTTATTCAGGAAGACACGCTTTGTAAGACGTCCAAATGCTACATGGGCAGCACCTAATCTATTCCCCACATCTTTTCCAGATGAGCAGTTAGATGACAGTATGCTTCCTAGGTAGAGGAAATGGTCCACTTGTTCCAAGGGTGTATCATAAATGGATATGCTGAAGTCAGGAATGGGGGAGCCAGAAGTTGGATGTGCCATCACCTTTGTCTTTGGAATATTGATGGAGAGACCAAATCGTTCGTACGCCCTGCTGAAGGAATCAACTGACAGCTGCAACTCTGCAGGTGAATGAGCTGGAGAAGCATTGTCATCAGCATACTGCAGCTCTGTCACACGAGTGGTACTGGTGAACCTTTTTGAATGGAGTCTGGACTGGTTGAATAATCCTCCATAGAACCTGTACTTTAGTTCTATTCCTGCATTGTTTACGGATGTCTCGTAAAGCATAGCTGCCAGACACAATGCAAATAATGTTGGTGCAAGAACGCATCCTTGTTTAAGCCCACTTGTTATTGGGAACTCACCAGTTGTTTCATTCTGTCAGTGTACCTGTCCAGTCATATCATCTTGGAGAGCTTCAATCAAGTCAACAAAGTGTTCAGGGCAGCCGAAGCGTTTTAAGACCATCCGCATGGCTTCTCTGGGAAATGTATTAAAGGCCTTTTCTAGGTCGTAGAAAACAAGTAGTAAAGGCTTTTGCCGTTCTCTGCACTTCTCCTGGAGTTGTGCACAGACAATCATGTCAATTGTCCCTCTTGAAGGTCGAAACCCGTATTGAGACTCAGGTTGTGTAGTCTCTGAAAGTGTCTGGAGGCGATTTAGAAAGATTCTTGCAAAAATTGTGCCAGTGACAGAGAGTAGAGATATTTTACCTGGTAGTTACCACAGACGCTTCTGTCGCCCTTCTTGAAGATGGTGACAATTGAGGAGTTCTTCAAGTCAGCTGGTACCTTGCGGGTTTCCCACATTAATAGAATGAGTGAGAAGAGTCTAGTTTTTATTTTAGAGGCAAGCCGCCACCCTCAATAAGCTCCATCGGGATGCTGTCAGGTCGAGGAGCCTTCCCAGGTTTCACACTCTTGAGCGCCTTGCAAAATTCTTGAAAAGTTGGAGGATCAGCCATTCAGGGTTGTGGAGGGTGCTGTGGAACATTTTTGAGAAAATCTCCAGCGGCAGTAGACGGGCATTTTAAGTGTGAGCTGAAGTGCTTCAGAGGTGTACACCACAAGCGTTAAATATGATGACATGTTAATGTTGTGAAGCGTACGTCGCCACCTGAGGGAGATGGCTGTTATTGTTATGTGGGACGAAGAACACGTTTGCGGCGCAGTTCTTCCAGGTGGCCGAGTGTCGCTCTGTGCCCACGGGCGACTCCCACGGGACTTCTCTCCTTTCCTCTACCCCCACCACAGTCCCGCCGCTGACGTTTAAGGTGCCGCCTGCCCTGTTTGGGCGGACCGGCTGGTCTGCGCTCCTGACAACAAACCAGGTGCAAGCCTGCCTGCAGCGTGCGGCACATCAACCGACAGCAGGTGGCCGCGCCTTCCTGCTCTGTTCTTGCCTAGTATGCTCGGCACACCTGCTCTGTTTTTGTTTGGTGCGCCCGCTCCAAAAGGCGACAGTGTTTACCATACTGAGCGTGCACATGGAAAGCCGCACTCATACTCAATCCTTTTGTAGCTTTCTTTCTGACTACTGGAAATGAGCTCCACTGTTACATAATTTTCTCACTGTGTCTGCTTCACTTGCTGGGAGTTCACATTATCATCGTAATTATAGTCAGTAACAGCAACATCATTCAACCTCCATAGAACTGGTTGAGGTTTGTGACTGTACTTCGCAATTTATAAAATAACACTTCCCCATCTTTGGTCACATTTATTTTCCAGTATGTATAAGCAGAACGAGTTTAGATAGCGCAAAATGTCTTCAGGTATAAAATGTTGGTCCAGCTCTGGCCCTTTTGCGAGCGGTTGGCATATATTGATAAACTGTTGGATGTCCTCCTGAGGGATATTGTTCCAAATTTCGTCCAACTGGCGCGTTAGATCGTCAAAATCCCGAGATGGTTTGAGGACCCTGCCCACAGTGCTCCAACTGTTCTCAATTTGGGAGTGATCCGACGACCTTCCTGGCCAAGACTTTTGACAAGCCCGCAGAGAGGCTGTAGAAATTCTCGTCGTATACAGAAGGGCGCTATCCTGCTGAAATGCAAGCCCAGGATAACTTGCTGTGAGGGGCAAGAAAACGGGGCGTAGAATACTGTCGACATACCGCTGTGCTGTAAAGATGCCTCGGATGACAAACAAAGGGGTCTACTTTGGAATGAAGTGGCACTCCAGACCATCACTGGTTGTCGGGCTGTATGGCTAAGACATGAGGGAATGACTTCCATGGTACTAGAGGGAGCTGTAGAGGGCAAAAACTGTAGGGGAAGACAGAGATTGGAATACGTGAAGCAAATAATTGAGGACGTAGGTTGCAAGTGCTACTCTGAGATGAAGAGGTTAGCACAGGAAAGGAATTCGTGGCGGGCCGCATCAAACCAATCAGTAGACTGATGACAAAAAAAAAAAAATGGCGGGGAACAGTTAGGTTGGTATCCCACCGCTGTCTCGGGCGTCTCCAGACACGTCTTCCGCCTGGAATCTCAATCTCATTGACTGGAGTAGAATTGTCTTCAGTGAATTCATACTGAGCCCCAATGACCAATGAAGACATGTCTGGTGATGCCCCAGAAACTGGTGAGACACCTCCATGACTGTCACTCGCCACAGAATCTGACTACAAGAGTGATAGTCTGGGCACCGCCTCCCTTCACAGCAGTAATCCTTTGGTTGCCATTCACGGCATCCTTACAGTACAACGGCACATCGACGACATCCTACACACTATGTTGTTGCCCTTCATGGCAGGCCATCCTGGGCTTACATTTCTACTGCTTGTCTTTGTGATTGCCAAACTCAGCCTTGGCAGTAAGATCGCCAAATCTCTCCCCAGTTGTTTGGAGCATTATCAGCAGAGCCCCCCAACCAAGTCTGTATTTTGATGTACTAGCACACCAGTTGGACAGAATTTGGCATGATGTATCTCACAAGGACAGCCACAACTCTATCAGTCAATGCCAAGCCAGATAACTGCTTGTATAAGGGTCAGAGTTGGACCAACTCATTACTGATTTGTCTGTACGTACACATAATATCTACCCATTCCCGACCCATTCAGATTATTCCTTCGTGGTGCGTCCTTTTTTTTCTTCTTTTAGAGTGTACACTGAAGGATAACGAAGCTCCTGGGGAAGATGGGATCGTTGCAGAACTCTTGAAGTATGCATAATCGAACTGACACATATTGTAAGTAAAATTTAGGAAGAGGAGCAGCTTTCAGAAGGTTGGCGTTGGCACAAATACATCCTGTGTATGAAGAAGGAGAGTGGTCGGATCCCGGGAACTACAGTGGAATATCATTAATATCAGTGTCCTGTAAGGTATTCTCATAAACACTGCTGAACAGAGCGGAAAAACAACTAAATCCACGAACTGGAGAGTAACAAGGAGGCTTCAGAAAGGAGAGATAATGCGCACAGCAAATTTTGAATCCGTAATACGTAATTTGGTGTCAGAAACATAGGAACAAAAATTTTATGCTCACATTAGTAGACTTCAAGAAAGCTTACGATGCAGTACATAGCCGAACACTGATCCAAATTTGAGAGGAGATGAGTCTAGACAGAAAATCCAGTGAACTGGTTAAACAAACCTTAAGCAACACAATAGTGAAGGTCAAGTTCAGAGGAAAGCTTTCAGAGGCCTTCGAGACTAAAACCGGAGTGAGCCAGGGAGGCGGCCTCTCTCTGTGTGCTTGACAAGACGATCAGGGGGTGGCGACGAGAAATGAAAGGAGTGGCTGGAATACGACTGGGCTGCAAGAAAATAGGAGTATGGGTAGATCGTCTGGCATTCGCAGACGATACTGTGATATTGTCAGAATCATTAGAAGAGGCGGTGAGCCAAACCACGCTAGCACAGAGACAAGCGGCTGAAGCAGACGTACAGATCTCTATCAGAAAGACGCAGTAAATGACAAACATCGAGGCAGTTCCTAGATGGATGACGATATAGCGACGGAAAATGCAGGAGATGGAGAGTTTTAAATGCTTGGGAGAATGGACAGAAACTGGTCTGACGGAAAAGGAATCAGTGAGAGCACGAATAAACAAAATTTAGCATACAAACTGTCTATGAACATCTGCGATATGAAGAATACAGGGCTATTACAAATGATTAATGCGATTTCATAAATTCACTGTAGCTCCATTGATTGACATATGGTCACGACACACTACAGATACGTAGAAAATCTCATAAAGTTTTGTTCGGCTGAAGCCGCACTTCAGGTTTCTGCCGCCAGAGCGCTCGAGAGCGCAGTGAGACAAAATGGCGACAGGAAACGAGAAAGCGTTATGTCGTGCTTGAAACGCACTCACATCAGTCAGTCATAACAGTACAACGACACTTCAGGACGAAGTTCAACAAAGATCCACCAACTGCTAACTCCATTCGGCGATGGTATGCGCAGTTTAAAGCTTCTGGATGCCTCTGTAAGGGGAAATCAACGGGTCGGCCTGCAGTGAGCGAAGAAACTGATGAACGCGTGCGGGCAAGTTTCACGCGTGGACCGCATAAGTCGACGAATAAAGCAAGCAGGGAGCTAAACGTACCACAGCCGACGGTTTGGAAAGTCTTACGGAAAAGGCTAAAGCAGAAGCCTTACCGTTTACAATTGCTACAAGCCCTGACACCCGATGACAAAGTCAAACGCTTTGAATTTTCGGCGCGGTTGCAACAGCTCATCGAAGAGGATGCGTTCAGTGCGAAACTTGTTTTCAGTGATGAAGCAACATTTTTTCTTAATGGTGAAGTGAACAGATACAACGTGCGAATCTGGGCGGTAGAGAATCCTCACGCATTCGTGCAGCAAATTCGCAATTCACCAAAAGTTAACGTGTTTTGTGCAATCTCACGGTTTAAAGTTTACGGCCCCTTTTTCTTCTGCGAAAAAAACGTTACAGGACACGTGTATCTGGACATGCTGGAAAATTGGCTCATGCCACAACTGGGGACCGACAGCGCCGACTCCATCTTTCAACAGGATGGTGCTCCACTGCACTTCCATCATGATGTTCAGCATTTCTTAAACAGGAGATTGGAAAACCGATGGATCGGTCGTGGTGGAGATCATGTCATGTCATGGCCTCCACGCTCTCCCGACTTAACCCCATGCGATTTCTTTCTGTGGGGTCATGTGAAAGATTCAGTGTTTAAACCTCCTCTACCAAGAAACGTGCCAGAACTGCGAGCTCGCATCAACGATGCTTTCGAACTCATTGATGGGGACATGCTGCGCCGAGTGTGGGAGGAACTTGATTATCGGCTTGATGTCTGCCGAATCACTAAAGGGGCACATATCGAACATTTGTGAATGCCTAAAAAAACTTTTTGAGTTTTTGTATGTGTGTGCAAAGCAGTGTGAAAATATCTCAAATAATAAAGTTATTGTAGAGCTGTGAAATCGCTTCAATCATTTGTAATAACCCTGTATATCGATCAAAGCAAAACTGAGACATCATCAGACAGTGATCCGTTCTGAAGCCTGTTCTGAAGCCTGATACGCAGCAGAAGAACTTAAGAGATTAGAACTGGGGAACAAAAGACTTTCAGAGGGATATCGAGACCCAATAAACAGAAGAGGGGCAATTTAGAAGACTAGCAAACCAAGAACTTTGCACCAAGAAAAAGAGAACCCTGGTCATCTTCAGGAAAAGAAGGAGCATATTCTTTGGACACATCCTTAGAATGGACCATGGGAGATTAACACAGCAGATAATACAGTTTCTGATGAACAAGAGAGCCAAAACACGCTGGATCCAAGAGGCTCAGAGGGATCTGGAAGAAATGGAAATACAGGAAGCAAAGATGTACAGCAGGGTGTTATTTAATAAAAAATATCAAGCTTTCACAGGTTTCGAGGACAGAACTAGACCCAGAAGAAAATGATCATGGACAGAAGAGTGAAGAAGGTTACAAACCATGAGAATGAAAGAATATTGGACAAGGAAAGACTAGAAGAAAAGAAGCTGATACGAATTAATGTGGTCCTCAGATGGTCAGAATGAAAAGAGGAAGAAGAAGACGAAGAAGAAGAATTTCCAACGCATATAATGTAACGGGAAGTTTTTCTCCTGTGTGTGCCAGTGAGTTTATGATCTTTACATTCTAAAAGTTGCTGTACATATCCAAGGTATTCAATTTATGTGTAATATTACGCAAGTTGTGTTTAAAATAATCTCATTGATATTACTTCCATTTTGTGTAAAAATAGCTTTATCTGACACACAAAACACAGGAAAAAATGCTACATCTTAATTTCAATCGACATAATTGAAGTTCCTCAAACAATGCGACTGTGTCAGTAATGATTTAAATAATAAAACACTGGACAAGTTACTTGTTTTCATGCACAGAACAAAGCGTTTTGGGAATTTATTCAGATTTTCAAGTCTTGCAGAAGTTTACATTATTACTAGATTTGATATCTGCACTTGTGTTGTTCTGATCACCTCGCCCTGCGGTAGGTTTTTGGTTTTACTGAAATTGAGAAATATAAAGCCGGAAAGTTTTGACACTGGAGTAATAAAACAGTATTTCTTCAATATTTTCTTGACGTTCACATGCACAACAGGAAAATAATAAAATTCCATTGCAAATGAAAAGTGGTTCATATGAGTTCCAGACTCTGATCCGATGTTAGAAAGGGACTGAATTGATCAGATTAAATAAGGATTTAAAAAGGTAAGGCTTTCATCAACACGAAGGTGGATGTAAATAGCACACTTTACTACACATGAGCCTATTAACGGTTGTACGCCGTTGACTTCCTACTACCTCTGAAACAATTAACTCGGCGATTTACAGAGCTGCCTGGAATTGAAGGTGTAATTTCTACCACAGTGCAACTCAGTATTTGTATGAAAAAAAATGTTTGGTGACGTTGTTGAGCGGGAGGACCCATGCGGGGGAGTTCGGCCGCCGGGTCAGCTGACGCTGCTTCGACGACTTGCATGCCAGTGACGATGAGGACAACACAACAACCAGTCCACTAGCAGCGAAAATCTCGTACGCGGTCGGGAATCGAACTCGGTCCCTCTCTACACTAGGCAAACACGTTACCACTCAACTAAGCAGGCGGACATTTTTATGAAGAAATATGCAGACACTCTCGAACTTCTCGCCACGTCAGTCATGGGTAAAACCTCAAGCTTTCGATGATTACCATCACCACTTTCCTCAGGAGCAACAGACAGTCGCGGCGGCTTTTGTGGTGGCCTTGTATAGCCTATGGACTGCTTCTGACTGGTCGGCGTATGACGTCACGCTGCCACAGGTGCTGCCAACATCTGCACTGGCGGCGACACCGCTGCCGCACGAGCGAAACAAACTCGGCGAATTTCTCTGGTTAATTTTCTTATTTGTTTGTTTTTATTATGCGTCGAGAGCCCGCTAACTATAGATCCACTGTCCTGGCTGAAGTTGTTCACGCACAATATAATTATAACAGACTCTTCAATGACAGAATCCCGGGCCTCGGACAAATCCTTTGTTCTATCAAACAGACTTTTTTGTTTATCTGTGAGACTGTGTTCAGCAACAGCTGATTTCCTCAGTTCCCGGTTTTTAGTGTTCCTTTGATGTTCTCCGCAGCAGTCGGAAACGATACAGGTGGACTGACCGATGCAGCAGCTTCTGCCCTCACAGCGGATATTAGCAGGTTGATTCACATGCCCCTAATGGTGAGCGATAAATAGAAGTAACAGGGAACATTAGAAAGCAAATACTATTCTATTATGAGTAAACGAATTTTGCCACTTGCTACGTAGAATAAGAACAGACATCAGATGTATAATGGCTATTGGAATGGAAAAGAAGTCCCATGCTTCTTGACAGAGTTTAGGGGAACGATGTGGGAGACTCGCACCGCCTTACTAGGCAAGGTCCTAATGGAGGTGGTTTGCCGTTCCCTTCGTCCGACCGTAATGGCGATGAATGATGATGATGATGGAGACGACAAAATAACACCCAGCCATCGTGGTCCAAGTGAAAATCCATGACCCTGCCGAGACTCAAACCTGGGACACCGTGCTCAGAAAGCGAGAACGCTACATCGAGACCACGAGCTGCGCACATAATAAGTATTACAAGAAGAGGATATTTTCACTCTGCAGCGGAGTGTGCGCTGATATGAAACTTCCTGGCAAATTAAAACTGTGTGCCCGACCGAGACTCGAACTCGAGACCTTTGCCTTTCGCGGGCAAGTGCTCTACCATCTGAGCTACCGAAGCACGACTCACGCCCGGTCCTCACAGCTTTACTTCTGCCAGTATCTCATCTCCTACCTTCGAAACTTTACAGAAGCTCTCCTGCGAACCTTGCAGAACTAGCACTCCTGAAAGAAAGGATATTGCAGAGACATGGCTTAGCCAGAGCCTGGGGGATGTTTCCAGAATGAGAGCACTTGCCCGCGAAAGGCAAAGGTCCCGAGTTCGAGTCTCGGTCGGGCACACAGTTTTAATCTGCCAGGAAGTTTCATTACAAGAAGAATTTCAACAACCAAACAAGCCTTCAGAAATAAGAATCATTTATGAAATAACAACTACCGCAATGTAGAAACAAGAAAGAAATTCGTCAAGATGTTTATTTGGAGCATGTTAAGCTACGGTTTTTTAAATGTGGTCTCCGTGAAAACAGAAAAAGAACAAATTAGAAGAAATAGGGATGTGGAGAAAGAGAAGAGCCCCAAAAACGTAATGGACGGAAAGAAAATAAAATGAACAAAAAACTAAATGAAATTAAATAGAAAAAGACGTTAACACGACACAGCAAAGATAAACTGAATCAAATGGAAACCTAATTCGAAATAACGGCGTCATAAAAAAGTCTTAGAAGGAAAAACCTGGGCTAAGAATGAAGAGGCAGGCCGAGAACATCCATAGTGTGAAGTGTTATCTGTTGCATGAAGGACACCAGCCGCTGTGGCCGAGCGGTTCTAAGCGCTTGAGTCTGGAACCGCGCGACCACTACGGTCGCAGGTTCGAATCCTGCCTCGGGCATGGATGTGTGTGATGTCCTTAGGTTAGTTAGGTTTAAGTAGTTCTAAGATGTAGGGGAGTGATGACCTCAGATGTTAAGTCCCATAGTGCTCAGAGCCATTTGAACCATTTTTCGGCTGGTCCCGGCGGAGGTTCGGGCATGGGTGTGTGTGTTTGTCCTTAGGATAATTTAGGTTAAGTAGTGTGTAAGCTTAAGGACTGATGACCTTGGCAGTTAAGTCCCATAAGATTTCACACACATTTGAACATTTTTGAACCATTTTTGCATGGAGGACAACAACTACAGCCAAACTGGTAAAGACGGCGAGAAGTAATAAGAACGCAGAATACATGGGTAATATTTCGTAAAAGTGCCTAATGATAGGTCTATGGAGTAAGTACCGATATATTTTTAAGATTTGTTACAGGGTGGATGATATTTCCACTTGGAAGAAACAAGGCATCCACATTTTGAAAGAATTTCCTGAAAAGAGCCTGTTCCCTTTTTGTAGTTGTTATTTTCAAGTACCTTTTCTATTACTCCGTTTCATATGACCGTAGAAGTAAACGAGCTCTTCCTGAAACGCTTTTGGGTGAGCCAGACAGCAGCAGCGGTCCCCGGTGTCCGCGTTGTAATGGAGCTTGTTAGGTAGCGCTGAGCGGCTCGCGGCTGCTACGAATTACACTCCATTAGCGGCTGGAGCCGCTCGGCCTTAATTAGCCAGTCGTCGAGATGCTGAGCGATACGCCGGCGACCGCGGCCACCCTTTAGCGCGGCCCGATCGCCGCTAAACGAGATGCGGATCGCCGCTTATCGGCGGTTGGCCCGCTACCGGCCGATCTCTCTAATTGATCACGCACCGCCTCTCCTCGTTCCATCCACCTAATCCTTTACGCACTGCCGCGTACAGCTGTGTTCTGAGCGTAACCTGTCAAATCAGCGCGGAGTCGGCGCTGAGGCAGGTAACGAGAACCTCGTTTGTTCTGACACAGAGCTACTGACGAACTACTGTAGCGTCTCTTTTTTGTGCTTGCTGGGAACCCGCATTTCGTGTGAGAAGCAGGATCAGGGGTACCTTATTTGACGTACTACTCCTTCTTTCTTCTTCTTTCGTTTCAGCCTCTTTGGGGTACGCTGGATCAATCATTTCTTAGTGCGTTGTTCTTTTCTTAGGGCCCAGTATTTCTTCATTCTTTCTGATCTTCTTCTCCTCTCTTCTTCCGAGATGAAGGATTTGGACTTTTGTGTGGATTTGTCTTGGAACCTTATGTTTTCATCTTTACTAATTAATTTAGCAGTTCGATCAATAAGTGAATTTTATGAAATATTTAATTCCACTAGGTCTTTCTCAGTTTCTTCAAACCAGCTGGGCTTCGTTTTTCGGTTACGGAAGAAGTCAAAGATTTGTTTAGTTAATCTGTTGGAATTCATTCTGAGAAGATGACCATAGAAATTTATTCTCCTTTTTCGCATAGAATCTGAAAGTTTTTCAATTTTCTTGTAAAGAGTTTCATTTTTGATGTATATAATCTTATTGTCTTGAAATTTTGGCCCAATGATTTTTCTTAAAATTTTTCTTTCCTTTGCCTCAAGTTTCTCCATTTGGCCTTTGAAATTCATGTTAAGTGTTTCTGCTGCATACAGTGCTTCTGGCTTAATCACCGTCTTGCAATGTGTAATTTTGGACCCCCATGAAAGGGATTTTTTGTTGTATGCATTTTTTGTTAGTTGGAAGGCCAATTCAAGTTTATTTTTTCTGGATTCCATTGCTTTGCTTTCCCCAGCATTCCAAGTAATCCATTCTCCGAGATATTTGAATTCTTTTACTATTTCAATCTTCTGTTCTTGAACTTTGAGGTATTTACATGAGTGCTTGATGTTTGTCAATATCTTAGTTTTTTCGGAGGAGATGTGAAGACCAATTTTAGCTGCTCGTTTCTTTAGTTCAAGGATTTTCTCCCGTGCTTCTTCCATTGTTTCAGCAAACAGGGCCATATCATCTGCAAAAGCAATGCAATTTACGTTAAGGTTCTCCTTTTTGCAACCCATTCTTATACCACTCTTAATATTTGTGTTCCATTCTCTGACTACTTTCTCAACCGCACAATTGAACAGCAACGGTGAGAGCCCATCGCCCTGTCGCACTCCCGTTTTTATTTCACAGGGTTCCGATAGTTCGCCCATAAATTTAACTTTCGAAAATGTATTTGTAAGGGTCGCTTTTATAATATTAGTTGTTTTCTTATCCAAACGCATTTCTTCCAGGACTGATAACAGAGATTCTCTATCAATCGAATCATATACTTTTTTGAAATCACGTCTTTACGTGTGTCTTTGCCCTTGATTTTTGGTATGCCATAATGTTTCTGAGGTTTAGTATTTGTTCCGAACATGACCTACCCTTTCTAAAACCTCCCTGGTATTCCCCGATTTGCGGATCCAATTGCGGCTCTGCTCTGTTCAAAAGGACTTTAGAAAGAATCTTGTACGTTATGTCCAGCAGTGATATTCCTCTGTAATTGTTGGGGTGTGTCTTCAAACCTTTCTTGTGGATAGGGTGGATGAGAGCTGTTCTCCATTCTACTCCTTCAGTCATATCTGTACCAACTTTTTTCCGTAGTAAAACACATTAATATATGTATGTTTTTGGATGGGGTGCGTCTTTAGCAAAGCACTGTCCGCCATCTTGTTTTTACAGCTGGTAAATAGTGAAACAGTGACAGTGATAGCTCAGTATATAAAACGTCACAGTGAATAAGATGGCCGGCCGTAGTGGCCGAGCGGTTCTAGGCGCTACAGACTGGAACAGTGCGACCGATACGGTCGCAGGTTCGAATCCTGCCTCGGGCATGGATGTATGTGATGTCCTTAGGTTAGTTAGTTTTGAGTACTTCTAAGTTCTAGGGGACTGATGACCTCAGAAGTTAAGTCCCATAGTGCTGAGAGCCATTTGAACCATTTTTGAAGAAGATGAGGAAAACAGAAAACATGACAACCTGTGAAAGAAATCAGTCACTGTAAAGAAATAAAATCAGGAAAACCACACCATGTGGTAAAAAGCCATAAAATAAAAGCCGACTGATGATGCTGTAACTGCATTGAAACATGTTTGGCATAAAAAACAAGATTGTGTTTTGCTAAAGGCGGACCCCATCCAAAAACATGTGTATTGTTAAAGCAAACACGGACAAAAGAGCTTCGACCGCAAGATCACATTAATGTATAGCTATTTTAATTAATCTCGCAGTCGCGGGTAACAATATGAAGAAAATATTGCTCGCTGTTTCATTTTCCACGAGGGAAGGTGTGGTGCCTCCAGGGTCTCAGAAGGCGACTACAAGATGAACAGAAAACAGACGTACATCAGTGGGTAGAGCATCTGTCCAAGTTGCTAAGGGGACGTCCATTAATTACGTGAAGGGTTTTGTTTAAAATTTGCATCCCCCGCCCCTCTCGCGCCTTCGCGATATGTAGTGGGACCGCCCCCTCCACTTACCCTCACGTGAGGCTTACTCCGTACTTGGGTACAAATACAATTTTTAAAATTTGTTTTAAACATTGGTTAAAACACTTTAATAAAATCATGTTTTATGTAGCAAGGGGCCGCCTCGACAGCTGAGTGGTCAGCACGGCAGAATGCTATGCAGGGGCCCGGGTTCGATTCCCGGCTGGGTTAAAGATTTTTCTCCGCTCAGGGACTGGTATTGTGTTGTCTTCATCATTATATCATCCCCATCGACGCGCAAAACGCCGAAGTGGCGTCACATAAAACGACTTGCACTAGGCGACAGTTCTACCCTACGGGGGGCCCTAGTCACGCCACATTTCATTATATATATATATATATATATATATATATATATATATATATATATATATATATGGTGTTACAAAAAGGTACGGCCAAACTTTCAGGAAACATTCCTCACACACAAAGAAATGTGTCCGGAAACGCTTACTTTCCATGTTAGAGCTCATTTTATTACTTCTCTTCAAATTACATTAATCATGGAATGGAAACACACAGCAACAGAACGTTGTAAGTAGGCTGTTTAGGTTTTTATATTGGTAACGCCACGTAGCGCTCTGTATGAAAATCACTGGCTGTGCTGTGTGCAGTCTGTGGCTAGTTTGCATTGTTGTCTGCCATTGTAGTGTTGGGCAGCTGGATGTTAACAACGCGTAGCGTTGCGCAGTTGGAGGTGAGCCGCCAGCAGTGGTGGATGTGGGGAGAGAAATGGCGGAGTTTTGAAATTTGTAAGACTGGATGTCATGAACTGCTATGTATATTATGATTTTTCAACACTATTAAGGTAAATACATTGTTTGTTCTCTATTAAAATCTTTCATTTGCTAACTATGCCTATCAGTAGTTAGTGCCTTCCGTAGTTTGAATCTTTTATTTAGCTGGCAGTAGTGGCGCTCGCTGTATTGCAGTAGTTCGAGTAACGAAGATTTTTGTCAGGTAAGTGATTTGTGAAAGGTATAGGTTAATGTTAGTCAGGGCCATTCTTTTGTAGGGATTTTTGAAAGTCAGATTGCGTTGCGCTAAAAATATTGTGTGTCAGTTTAAGCACAGTCATGTATAATTGTTCTAAGGGGACGTTTCAACGTACCAGCGCGACTTCAAACACTTTGTTACAGGAAATGTTCAAAATGTGCTGCGTTAGCGAGGATACATGCATCCACCCTCTGTCGCATAGAATCCCTGATGCGCTGATGCAGCCCTGGAGAATGGCATATTGTATCACAGCCGTCCAGAATACGAGCACGAAGAGTCTCTACATTTGGTACCGGGGTTGCGTAGACAAGAGTTTTCAAATGCCCCCATAAATGAAAGTCAAGAGGGTTGAGGTCAGGAGAGCGTGGAGGCCATGGAAATGGTCTGCCTCTACCAATCCATTGGTCACCGAATCTGTTGTTGAGAAGTATACGAACACTTCGACTGAAATGTGCAGGAGCTCCATCGTGCATGAACCACATGTTGTGTCGTACTTGTAAAGGCACATGTTCTAGCAGCACAGGTAGAGTATCTAGTATGAAATCATGATAACGTGCTCCATTGAGAGTAGGTGGAAGATCCTAAAATGAGCTCTAACAAGGAAATTAAGCGTTTCCGGACACATGTCCATATAACATCTTTTCTTTATTTGTGTGTGAGGAATGTTTCCTGAAAGTTTGGCCGTACGATTTTGTAACACCATATATATATATATATACAGGGTGTTTCAAAAATGACCGGTATATTTGAAACGGCAATAAAAACTAAACGAGCAGCGATAGAAATACACCGTTTGTTGCAATATGTACATTTTCAGGCAGACAAACTTTCGAAATTTCAGTAGTTACAATTTTCAACAACAGATGGCGCTGCGGTCTGGGAAACTCTATAGTACGATATTTTCCATATATCCACCATGCGTAGTCTCTGAATGAAATTACCCGAAACCTTTGACAACGTGTCTGGCGGAATGGCTTCACATGCGGATGAGATGTACTGCTTCAGCTGTTCAGTTGTTTCTGGATTCTGGCGGTACACCTGGTCTTTCAAGTGTCCCCACAGAAAGAAGTCACAGGGGTTCATGTCTGGCGAATAGGGAGGCCAATCCACACCGCCTCCTGTATGTTTCGGATAGCCCAAAGCAATCACACGATCATCGAAATATTCATTCAGGAAATTAAAGACGTCGGCCGTGCGATGTGGGCGGGCACCATCTTGCATAAACCACGAGGTGTTCGCAGTGTCGTCTAAGGCAGTTTGTACCGCCACAAATTCACGAAGAATGTCCAGATAGCGTGATGCAGTAATCGTTTCGGATCTGAAAAATGGGCCAATGATTCCTTTGGAAGAAATGGCGGCCCAGACCAGTACTTTTTGAGGATGCAGGGACGATGGGACTGCAACATGGGGCTTTTCGGTTCCCCATATGCGCCAGTTCTGTTTATTGACGAAGCCGTCCAGGTAAAAATAAGCTTTGTCAGTAAACCAAATGCTGCCCACATGCATATCGCCGTCATCAATCCTGTGCACTATATCGTTAGCGAATGTCTCTCGTGCAGCAATGGTAGCGGCGCTGAGGGGTTGCCGCGTTTGAATTTTGTATGGATAGAGGTGTAAACTCTGGCGCATGAGACGATACGTGGACGTTGGCGTCATTTGGACCGCAGCTGCAACACGGCGAACGGAAACCCGAGGCCGCTGTCGGATCACCTGCTGCACTAGCTGCGCATTGCCCTCTGTGGTTGCCGTACGCGGTCGCCCTACCTTTCCAGCACGTTCATCCGTCACGTTCCCAGTCCGTTGAAATTTTTCAAACAGATCCTTTATTGTATCGCTTTTCGGTCCTTTGGTTACATTAAACCTCCGTTGAAAACTTCGTCTTGTTGCAACAACACTGTGTTCTAGGCGGTGGAATTCCAACATCAGAAAAATCCTCTGTTCTAAGGAATGAACCATGTTGTCTACAGCACACTTGCACGTTGTGAACAGCACACGCTTACAGCAGAAAGACGACGTACAGAATGGCGCACCCACAGACTGCGTTGTCTTCTATATCTTTCACATCACTTGCAGCGCCATCTGTTGTTGAAAATTGTAACTACTGTAATTTCGAAAGTTTGTCCGCCTGAAAATGTACTGTTGTCCCAAGCATATTGCAACAAACGGTGTATTTCTATCGCTGCTCGTTTAGTTTTTATTGCCGTTTCAAATATACCGGTCATTTTTGAAACACCCTGTATATATATATATATATATATATATATATATATATATATATATATATATATATATATAGTAAAGACAGCCCACTGGTTGCAATGGATTTTATAGTCGAATTGACCATGTTGACCATGGTTTCGATTCCTAAGCTGAGGGAGTCTTCATCAGAATTTATATTACATACGTAAGAAGTTGAGCATAGCAGCTCTCGTCATACAGTTTTAACACCAAAAAGGCCACGTCACATAATAAAACATCCTACGTAAAAGTTTTGCTGTCATTTCCAGTAAAAATTAAAGAGCTGCTTGTGTATGCTGAAACAGGTGGCATCAGACTGGGTAACACAAGCAACCCGTAGCGGCAATCTTTAATTTTTAACTACAAATTACAGCAAAACTTTGACGAGAGCTGCTATGCTCAACTTCTTACTTATGTAATATAAACGCTGATGAAGACTCCCTTAGTTTAGGAGTCGAAACCATGGTCAATTCGACTATAAAATCCATTCCAACCAGTGGGCTGCCTTTACTGTAAAAATTTTTTCACGGTTGCTTCACACAGCTATGTTTAAAGTTGTAACATTTCATTTCTTGTACAAAGTGTATCAAGCAGTGTTTGAAACACTTTATTTTAAACATGTCAATCCCGAGTAGTGTCCGGATGGAAAGACAGAGACATACGGAGAAAGAGGCTCTCCGAAATCAGAACCAACCGTTTTGATAGATGCCCTAAAACTGAGCTTTTAACGATACGACATGCAGCGTATATCTGAAAGGGATGTAGAAAATGAGATGGCTGGCAGAGTGGATCATAACAAGCATATTTCACGTAGCAGCTCAAGTTCAAATGGTTCAAATGGCTCTGAGCACTATGGGTCTTAACTTCTGAGGTCTCCAGTCCCCTAGAACATAGAACTACTTACCCCTAACTAACCTAAGGACATCACACACATCCATGCCCGAGGCAGGATTCGAACCTGCGACCGTAGCGGTCGCGCGGTTCCAGACTGAAGCACCTAGAACTCATCCCGATTCTGCATGCATTAACGTACGGCGCTAGGCGTCGTTGAACAGTGTAGCACACAGCCAAGAGGATAGGCACACAACATGCCACCGGTGCCGTCACGGTAGCAGGTCCGCAGCGTAACGATGTCAATGCGTTTGTAACATCAAGGTAAATGAGAAGTCGGGGGGAAGTTCTATAACCTTTATTTCAAAATAATTACAAAAAGTGCACGGAATTACGCTCTCCTCTTTGAAAGCACGCCGCGCAACGACGTTGGAGTGACTGTCGCAGTCTTTCAAACACTCCTGGCAAGTTGCGTCTGAGATTGCAAAAATGCGCGTTATCAGCTCTTCACCAGTGTTTCACAGACAACAGATTATACACTACTGGCCATTCAAATTGCTACACCACGAAGATGACATGCTACAAAAGCGAAATTTAACCAACAGGAAGAAGATGCTGTGATATGCAAATGATTACCTTTTCAGAGCATTCACACAAGGCTGGCGCTGGTGGCGACACCTACAATGTGCTGACATGAGGGAAGTTTCCAACCGATTTCTCATACACAAACAGCAGTTGACCGGCGTTGCCTGCTGAAGCGATGTTGCGATGCCTCGTGTGAGAAGGAGAAATGCGTACCATCACGTTTCCGACTTTGATAAAGGTCGGATTGTAACCTATCGCGATTGCGGTTTATCGTATCGCGACATTACTGCTCGCATTGGTCGAGATCCAATGACTGTTAGCAGAATATGGAATCGGTGGGTTCAGGAGGTTAATACGGAACGCCGTGCTGGATCCCAGCGGCCTCGTATCACTAACAGTCGATATGACAGGCATCTTGTCCGCATGGCTGTAACGGATCGTGCAGCCACGTCTCGATCCCTGAGTCAACAGATGGGGACGTTTTCAAGACAACAACCATTTGCACGAACAGTTCGACGACGTTTGCAGCAGCACGGATTATCAGTTCGGAGACCATGGCTGCGGTTACCCTCGACGCTGCAGTCTAGAGAGGAGCGCCAGCGGTGCACCAATGGCAAAACGTCATTTTTTCCGATGAATTCAGGTTCGGTTTACAGCATCGTCATGGTCGCATCCGTGTTTGGCGACATCGCGGTGAACGCACATTAGAAGCGTGTATTCGTGATCGTCATACTGGCCTATCACTCGGCGTGGTGGTATGGGGTGCCATTGGTTACACGTCTCGGTCACCTCTTGTTCGCATTGACGGCACTTTGAACAGTGGACGTTACATTTCAGGTCTGTTACGACCCGTGGCTCTACCCTTCATTCGATCCCTGCAAAACCCTACATTTCAGCAGGACAATGCACGACCGCATGTTGCAGGTCCTGTACGGCCTTTTCTGGATACAGAAAATGTTCGACTGCTGCCCTGGCCAGCACATTCTCCAGATCTCTCACCAATTTAAAACGTCTGGTCAATGGTGGCCGAGAAACTGGCTCGTCACAATACACCAGTCACTACTCTTGATGAACTGTGGTATCGTGTTGAAGCTGCATGGGCAGCTGTACCTCTACACACCATCCAAGCTCTGTTTGACTCAATGCCCAGGCGTATCAAGGTCGTTATTACGGCCAGAGGTGGTTGTTCTGGGTACTGATTTCTCAGGATCTATGCACCCAAATTGCGTGGAAATGCAATCACATGTCACTTGTAGTGTTATAAATTTGTCCAATGAATACCCGTTTATCATCTGCATTTCTTCTTGTTGTAGCAAATTTAATGGCCAGCAGTGTAGGTGGCTCAAGAGGGAAAAGCTTGGTGGGTCTCACGTCGGTGACCGTGCAGTCCGTGCCAGTGGCCCACTGCGCGCCATCCAGTTCTCACCAAAGTCTTCTTTCAAATGCATGCGCACTACACGTGCGAAGTGCGCAGATGCACCGTCGTGATGGTACCACATTCGCTGTTGCACATTGAGTGGGACATGTTCCAACAATTCTGGCAGAATTTCTCGTAAAAAGAGTAAGCATCTGTTTGCGGTCAGTCGCCGGTGGAACATGAATGGACCGACCAAATTAGCGCCTACCAAGCCGGCCCAGATGTTGGCTGCGAAGCGAACTTGCTGACCACGAACAAAGGCGGCGTGCGGATTTTTCCGTGCCCACACGTGTTGATTGTGGCTGTTGAACATACATTCTCGTGTAAAGGATGCCTCATCCGTATAAGATATGCGGTTTGGAAAGTCTCCGCCGCGCGGGGTAGCCGTGACGTCACAGGCGTCTTGTCACGGTTCACGTAGCTCTCATCGTCGGAAGTTCGAGTCCTCCCTCGGGCATGGGTGTGTGTGTTGTCCTTAGTGTCAGTTAGTTTAAGTTAGATTGAGTAGTGCGTAAGCCTACGCACCGCTGACCTCAGCAGTGCGGTCCCATAGTCCTTACCACAAATTTCCAATATTGGAAAGTCTGCTTGAATGGCACACCTTTCCAAAAACTACTGGAAGAACTCAGTTCGACGTGGAAAATAGTCTGGGTTAAGGGAATGAAGGCATGAACTTTCTCAAGGCAATACGGGTGCAAATCATCTTCATGCCACACACGCCAGATTGTGGAATGGCTTACATCCATTTCCCGCTCAACACTCCTCGAGCTTGTTGAGGGTGTGTTTTCCAGCAGTGCTAACGCATCCTCTTCAAGCCCTGGTTTACGAACTGTGCATTGACTACCGCGTCAGGCCTTCGCACATTTAACACAAAATGAATACACCTGGTTTCGAAGAAGGCCATAACTGTACCTACGCCATTACAAGAACGTACCAGTGGAAAACGTACCTCAAGTGCATCTGTCTCTCGTAGGTACCTATGGATGGCAGTAAATGGCCGTGGATTGGGCACTCGACGACTCGGAAATTGCAGAATGTACAAACATTGGGCAGTGTGAACATTTCCGTCCGCCGCCCGCAAGAACAATGCACGCCTCCCCTTTCCTCCCCAGAATAGTGCTCCATTTCCTACCTGTTTCACACAGTAACAAACGCAGGAGTGTCCCCGTTCGATGACAAACTGACACCGGGCGAACCAGACTCCGCGGTATGTACATGTGCTGACGTCTAAGCAACAGCTATCAAACACGCATTTGCACAGCCAAAAGCAACGCGTTCACGTCCCTGTAAGTGGCACAAAACCCGTAGTGTTGTCCCCTCCGGAATATCTGCAGTATGCAGACTACAACGTTTGCAAATAGAGGTCATACAACTTCAACCCGACGTCGTTCTTACCTTAAGGCCACAAATACATTGAAATCTTTGCTCTCCAGACCTGTTACCATGATGACTCGGATGGGATGTCGCATGAGTACCCTCTTTTGGCGGCGTTCGACACTGTTCAGCGACACCTAGCGCCGTACGCTAAGGGATGCGGACTTGGGTTGCTATGCTGAAATATGCTTCTTATGACCCGCTCTACCAGCACTCTCATGTACTGCATACATTTCAGATACACTCTGTGTACGTTAAATGTCACTGAACACTTACTTACTTTGCAGATGAAAGACAACATTGATTGAATATTCCTTTGAGCTTTATGATTATGTCACTCTCTTCTTATAGGTAAATTAAAATATTATGGCATCACTGGTAGTGCTGCAAAGTGGTTTCAGTCATATCTTACCAATAGCAAGCAAAGGGTGTCATTACATAAAACTTCAGCAGCAGGCAATCAGACATCATCTGACTGGGAAGAAATTACATGTGGTGTTCCCCAAGGTTTCATACTAGGTCCACTCCTTTTTTTGTGTATGTTAATGACCTGTCACGTGTTACATTAGCAGATGCCAAGTTTGTCTTATTTGCAGTTGATGCAAACATTGCAATAAATAGCAAATCAAATATAAATTTAGAAAGGGCAGCTAAACAAATTTTTACTGACATTAATAAGTGGTTCATAGCCAATTCATTGTCATTAAACTTTGGAAAGACCCACTATACACAGTTCAGAACTTCCAAGAGTTTTCCTTCTAGTGTGCGTATAAAATATGATTGCATGGAAATAGGAGAAGTTGAGAGAGTAAAATTCTTGGGATTACAACTTGATGGAGGGACATACTAACGAACTGGTAAAGCGCCTAAACAAGTCTGTGTTTGCAATGCGAATGATATCAGACATAGGAGATATAAATACAAAAAAAACTGGCATATTTTGCTTATTTTCACTCCATTATGTCTAAGGTATCATATTTTGGGGTAACTCTACAATCCGAGAAAAAAATTTAAGAGTACAGAAGCGTATGATAAAAGTAATGTGTAGTGTTAATCCAAGAACATCATGTCGAAACCTATTCAGATAACTGGGCATACTAACCACAGCTTCTCAGTATATTTATTCCTTCATGAAGTTTATTGTAAATAATACATCTCTTTTTCCGACTAACTGCTTAGTACACAGTATCAATACTAGGAATAAGAACAATATACATAAAGATTTAAAATCGCTTACTCTTGCCCAGAAAGGAGTCCACTATTCAGCAACGCATTTTTTCAATAAGTTACCATCAACCGTTAACAGTTTAGTTTCAGACAAGGTACAATTTGAACATAATTTAAAAGAATTTTTGGTGACCATCTCGTTCTATTCCATCCACGAATTTCTCAACAAGTGCAGTACACCATTTTAACGAAAATTTGTTCCACTTTAATTTTTGACAATACTTGGTTTTTACAGCTAAGTAACTTCCTACTGTGTGAATGATGGATGTATGGAAAGCAGAAGTAAGTACCTGGTTGTAATAGCCAAGTAACTAGCTGCTGTGTGAATGATGGATTTATTGAAAGGAGATGTAAATATTAAACCTGTAAATATTAGAAGTTAAAATTTAATTCATGTACATAATTTTACTGTTTATTGACTGAGGATCATTAAAATTAATGAAACTCAGGTTTTTCTAATTTCATTTTTGCAATGTGTTTATTTGTTTATTTGACGTGTTCCACACCCAGGAGGATCCCCTCTTTTGTTGGTTTGTGGAATGAATAATAAATCTAATCTAATCTAATCTTGATTGATGTAATCACTAAAGAGAGTTCTTGTTGGTGAACCTCATCTTAGCTTCTTCTCACAGGCGATTAACTTCTTGTTCTCTCATGTGTTTTGACTTGTCGGCATGCTGCTTTACTACGCACTGTAAAAATTTTAGTACATATTCATACTGAACACAAAAACATCAGCTTCATAAACGTTGCAAGATATCTCGTCTGGCTCACTGATACTCAGCGACCTCGACCGGTGGACTCCCCGAATGAAATCTAGCACTTGCTTCAAATAGGGGAATCCCAGGCACGTACACGTGGAAAGTATTCAGTTCAATTCAGAGAGGCGTCTGTTTGTCCAGTGCATCCACAAAATGAGGCCGACAAACAGGACAATCGCTAGTCAGCAGAAGACAAAGAAGAAGAAGAAGAAGAAGATGATGACACCTGCAGATAGGCAACGCAATGAACAGAATGGCGAAGCAGGCTGCCGTTGCGACCCCCCGCACAATTGGAGTCGATGAACGGCGGACACTAATTGACGTTTGCAGCCTTACAAACGGCACCCATGTTGAGCACATGTAATGTTAGTTCAAAAGGTTCAAATGGCTCTGAGCACTATGGGACTTAACATCTGAGGTCATCAGTCCCCTAGAACTGAGAACTACTTAAACCTAACTAACGTAAGGACATCACACACATCCATGCCCGAGGCAGGATTCGAACCTGCAACCGTAGAGGTCACGCGGTTCCAGACTGAAGCGCCTAGAACCGCACGGGCACTAGAGGCTGGCTAATGTTACTTAGGACACGTTAATTTAGAGAATATACTTAATTATATATATATATATATATATATATATATATATATATATATATATATATATATACACACACACACACCACTGGTGATCGTCGAGGGGACACTGAATAGTGCACGGTACATCCAGACCGTCTTCGAACCCATCGTTCTACCATTCCTAGACCGGCAAGGGAAGTTGCTGTTCCAACAGGACAATGCACGTCCGCATGTATCCCGTGCCACCCAACGTGCTCTAGAAGGTGTAAGTCAACTACCCTGGCCAGCAAGATCTCCGGATCTGTCCCCCATTGAGCATGTTTGGGACTGGATGAAGCGTCGTCTCACGCGGTCTGCACGTCCAGCACGAACGCTGGTCCAACTGAGGCGCCAGGTGGAAATGGCATGGCAAGCCGTTCCACAGGACTACATCCAGCATCTCTACGATCGTCTCCATGGGAGAATAGCAGCCTGCATTGCTGCGAAAGGTGGATATACACTGTACTAGTGCCGACATTGTGCATGCTCTGTTGCCTGTGTCTATGTGCCTGTGGTTCTGACAGTGTGATCATGTGATGTATCTGACCCCAGGAATGTGTCAATAAAGTTTCCCCTTCCTGGGACAATGAATTCACGGTGTTCTTATTTCAATTTCCAGGAGTATATATATATATATATAGTGTAGACTGGCAATGTTATATAATGTAGACTGGCAATGGCAAGGAAAGCGTTTCTGAAGAAGAGAAACTTGTTAACATCGAGTATAGATTTAAGTGTCAGGAAGTCATTTCTGAAAGTATTTGTATGGAGTGTAGCCATGTATGGAAGAGAAACATGGACGATAAATAGTTTGGACAAGAAGAGAATAGAAGCTTTCGAAATGTGGTGCTACAGAAGAATGCTGAAGATTAGATGGGTAGATCACATAACTAATGAGGAAGTATTGAATAGGATTGGGGAGAAGAGAAGTTTGTGGCACAACTTGACCAGAAGAAGAGATCGGTTGGTAGGACATGTTTTGAGGCATCAAGGGATCACCAATTTAATATTGGGGGGCAGCGTGGAGGGTAAAAGTCGTAGGGGGAGACCAAGAGATGAATACACTAAGCAGATTCAGAAGGATGTAGGTTGCAGTAGGTACTGGGAGATGAAGAAGCTTGCACAGGATAGAGTAGCATGGAGAGCTGCATCAAACCAGTCTCAGGACTGAAGACCACAACAACAACAACAACAACTTAATTATAACTGATAACATTTTGTTTTATAAAACTAACTTTCCGTCCCGTTTTGTTGCCCTTCATGGCAAGCCAAACTGGGCTTACATTTCAGCAACATAGTGCCTACCCGCACACGGTGAAAATTTCTACTGCTTGAATGAAATTTTCACTCTACAGCGGAGTGTGCGCTGTTATGAAACTTCCTGGCAGATTAAAACTGTGTGCCGGACCGAGACTCGAACTCGGGACCTTTGCCTTTTGCGGGCAAGTGCTCTCCGACTGAGCTACCCAAGCACGACTCGCGCCCCGTCCTCACAGCTTTAAATCCGCCAGTACCTCGTCTCCTACCTTCCAAACTTCACAGAAGCTCTCCTGCGAAGGTTCGCAGGAGAGGTAGGTAGGAGACGAGGTACTGGCGGATTTAAAGCTGTGAGGACTGGGCGCGAGTCGTGCTTGGGTAGCTCAATTGGAGAGCACTTGCGCGCGAAAGGCAAAGGACCCGAGTTCGAGTCTCTGTGCGGCACACAGTTTTAATCTGCCAGGAAGTTTCTACTGCTTGTTTTCGTGCTTGCCAAATCCCATCTTTGCTAGCAAGGTCGTCAGATCTATCCCCAATTGAGAACATTTGGAGCATTACAGGCAGAGCCCTCCAACCAGCCCGGGATGTTGACGATCTAGTGCGCCAATTGGACAGAAAGTGGCACTATATCACTCAGGAGGTCGTCCAAGAACTCTGTCAATCAACGCGAAGCCGAATAACTGCTTGCGTAAGAGCCAGAGATGGACGGAAGCGGTACTCAGTTGTTCAATCTGTGGAGCTCCTTCTGAAACTGTAATCAAGTTTTTGTATACGTTCATCACAGCTACTGTTTTCCGTATCATTCGGGTATTTCCCTCTAGGTGCGACATTTTTTCTTTCTTAGATACGTTGTATTTCAGAATGAGCCCTTATCGATACATTTGTTGTCTTATCCCAGACGACTACTCCTTGGACCTGTCTTAATGCACTCATTTACATTGTCATTAACTTTGGTTTTACCCTTTTCGCTTCTTCCTCTCCACTACATGATTGCAGTCTGCGTTATGCACCGAAAACAGTCCACATTATACAACGAAAACACACTCTCAGCTGCTGCTACAAACTACGGTAATGTCTCTGCACTACACCCCCCCCCCCCCCCCCCCCCCCGTCACCACGACTCCTGCGTTACAGCGACTTGTCGATACCTATTAAAGTTCGTCTCTCGTAGAATAACACAAAAGTGAATTCCTCCCGAACGATACCGACCGACCGTCGTGTTATTCTCAGCCGATAGGATGCGGATCTGGAGCGCATGTGCTTGGCAGACCTCTCTCCTGGTCGTTGTAACTTCCGTGACCGTAGCCGCTACTTCACTAGGTCTGAGTGTACCCCGCTTGCCAACAGCGTTCGGCAGACCGCGATGGTTACCCATTCTACACTCCTGGAAATGGAAAAAAGAACACATTGACACCGGTGTGTCAGACGCACCATACTTGCTCCGGACACTGCGAGAGGGCTGTACAAGCAATGATCACACGCACGGCACAGCGGACACACCAGGAACCGCGGTGTTGGCCGTCGAATGGCGCTAGCTGCGCAGCATTTGTGCACCGCCGCCGTCAGTGTCAGCCAGTTTGCCGTGGCATACGGAGCTCCATCGCAGTCTTTAACACTGGTAGCATGCCGCGACAGCGTGGACGTGAACCGTATGTGCAGTTGACGGACTTTGAGCGAGGGCGTATAGTGGGCATGCGGGAGGCCGGGTGGACGTACCGCCGAATTGCTCAACACGTGGGGCGTGAGGTCTCCACAGTACATCGATGTTGTCGCCAGTGGTCGGCGGAAGGTGCACGTGCCCGTCGACCTGGGACCGGACCGCAGCGACGCACGGATGCACGCCAAGACCGTAGGATCCTACGCAGTGCCGTAGGGGACCGCACCGCCACTTCCCAGCAAATTAGGGACACTGTTGCTCCTGGGGTATCGGCGAGGACCATTCGCAACCGTCTCCATGAAGCTGGGCTACGGTCCCGCACACCGTTAGGCCGTCTTCCGCTCACGCCCCAACATCGTGCAGCCCGCCTCCAGTGGTGTCGCGACAGGCGTGAATGGAGGGACGAATGGAGACGTGTCGTCTTCAGCGATGAGAGTCGCTTCTGCCATGGTGCCAATGATGGTCGTATGCGTGTTTGACGCCGTGCAGGTGAGCGCCACAATCAGGACTGCATACGACCGAGGCACACAGGGCCAACACCCGGCATCATGGTGTGGGGAGCGATCTCCTACACTGGCCGTACACCACTGGTGATCGTCGAGGGGACACTGAATAGTGCACGGTACATCCAAACCGTCATCGAACCCATCGTTCTACCATTCCTAGACCGCCAAGGGAACTTGCTGTTCCAACAGGACAATGCACGTCCGCATGTTTCCCGTGCCACACAACGTGCTCTAGAAGGTGTAAGTCAACTACTCTGGCCAGCAAGATCTCCGGATCTGTCCCCCATTGAGCATGTTTGGGACTGGATGAAGCGTCATCTCACGCGGTCTGCACGTCCAGCACGAACGCTGGTCCAACTGAGGCGCCAGGTGGAAATGGCATGGCAAGCCGTTCCACAGGACTACATCCAGCATCTCTACGATCGTCTCCATGGGAGAATAGCAGCCTGCATTGCTGCGAAAGGTGGATATACACTGTACTAGTGCCGACATTGTGCATGCTCTGTTGCCTGTGTCTATGTGCCTGTGGTTTTGTCAGTGTGATCATGTGATGTATCTGACCCCAGGAATGTGTCAATAAAGTTTCCCCTTCCTGGGACAATGAATTACGGTGTTCTTATTTCAATTTCCAGCAGTGTAGTATTAGCCAAGCCCCACAGCGCTGAACTTCGGTGAATTGTTGGGAACTGGTGTCACCATTGCGATAAGGCCTTTAGTGAAATATTACGTATATTACAATATTTTAAATTTTTAAGCAAATACACGATTTTATGCAGGTAGAAGTATTTTAAGCACACAACAGTAGAAAATGAAAAATAACATTTCCATAGATTCCAGTTACAGAGCGTTCGACAGTAATAGAAATAACGACAAAACAACCATTATTGCAATTCTCTTTGACGTGGAAAGAAAAAAAAAAGCAGATGCTATCGGACTATCGTAGTATCTGCACATTATGGTTCAAATGGTTCAAATGGCTCTGAGCACTATGGGACTTAATTTCTGAGGTCATCAGTCCCCTAGAACTTAGAACTACTTAAACCTAACTAACCTAAGGACATCACACACATCCATGCCCGAGGCAGGATTCGAACCTGCGACCGTAGCGGTCGCGCGGTTCCAGACTGTAGCGCCTAGAACCACTCGGCCACTCTGGCCGGCGCACATTATGGTGATCCGTAAGCCAACTCCTGCATTTTGACAGGAGAACGTGGAAGAGAGTCAATAACGATGTTTCCAAAACGGTTTTGGAGTAGATGAAAATAGGCATCTAGTGTTGCCTGTCACGTTATGTGGCACAGGAAGCTGTTTTCCGAAAGACCGGAAATTGAACGGCCAAGTGGGATGAAATTGAAAAAGCCTTTTATGTTAAATAACTACACATTTATGAAGAAAATTCTTTTATTATGGTTTCTAAATTTGCTGTTCGAAGTTCTTAAGTCGCGATAATAGCTAAACGTACAGCACTCTGAGCCTCTATGTGTATACTAATCGTTTACAGGACTGATTTTGTTAACATTTTTAATAAGCTAGAAGTTTTATTCTTTTGACTCGCTTAAAACAACTCATGTGTCTAGGGCTTGCGTACGTGGTGCATTGATCCTTCACAACAACAACTAGAGCCTTAACGAAGGTTAATCTATTATGCATACTTATTTATACAAGAATAAAACTTTGCAGATTCTTGGTGGAACTGGGCTGAAACTGACAGTCTTTTCTCGAAAGGTTCTTTCATGAATAAAGCTTCGTGAATGTGCTAAAAATGTGACATAGTGAACGCAGCAATGATGTGACACAGTTAGGTTTTTTTAGTGAATGCAGCAACAGTTGTCTGGAACATCTAGCGGTGGAGTGAGGAAGTCACTGTTGCAAGTGTCTGTCTGTTAGCTTACGAATTTGTCACGTAGGTCGCAGTTTTGTCAGCTGCGTCATACAATTGAGATCGTAAGAGTTGTGATTGTGAAAATGCCGCGTGTGTACAAACGTAAATTGGGCGAATTGAAGAAATATACCCTATACGCTGTCTCTTTTACAGGTCTATCCTAAAATTCTCCCAATGACCAACCATTCGCCTTTCCTACCACAGTTCTCACAATCTCGTTACACCTCATATCGCTTTGCAACGCTACGCCTAGATATTTAAATGACTTGACTCTGTCAAGCAGAACACTAGCAATATTGTATCCGAACCTAACAAGTTTGATCTTCTCCACATTAACTTACATTTTTCCACGTTTAGGGCTAGTTGCCATTCGTCACACCGACTGAAAATATTATGTAAGTCGTCTTGTATCTTTCTACAGTTACCCTACGTCCACACCTCACCGTACACCACGGCACCGTCAGCAAACAACGGCCGATTGCTGCCCACGCTATCCGCCAAATCATTTACCTATATAAAGGACAACAACGGTCTTATCACACTTCCCTAGGGCACTCCTGACGATATCCTAGTCTCTGATGAGCACACATCCGTATTTTATAATAACGAGCATGTAGCAAATAACAGTCGAATCCAAAAACTTCAATTAACATTAAGATTCTGTTAAGAGCGTAATTTTCCTGCTCACAAGGGAACCTCCCCATCGCAGCCCCCTCAGATTTAGTTATAATTTGGCACAGTGGAGAGGCCTTGAAAAACTGAACACAGATCAGTCGAGAAAATAGGAAGAAGTTGTGTGGAACTATGAAAAAATAAGCAAAATATACAAACTGAGTAGTCCATGGGCAACATATGCAACATCAAGGAGGATATGGGCACAGGAGCGCCGTGGTCCCGTGGTTAGCGTGAGCAGCTGTGGAACAAGAGGTCCTTGGTTCAGTTCTTGCCTCCAGTAAAATGTTTAAAATTTTATTTTCACGCAATTATCAGAGTTCAGGCACTCACACATAATCAATTTCGCTCTCCACAATTCCAGGACATCTTCAGATTTGCTTGGACATATGCAGGATTTGACGGTCTACATACTGAAAAATTTGAAAACGTTAAAAACATATGTTTGGACAGAGTACAGAGAAAACTGTGCTACTGTGAAACTGTTGCATTCATTTGTTGCAGTTTATGTGACAAACTCTTATGTTTCCATCACTTTTTTGGGAGTTCTTATCACATCCACAAGAAAACCTAAATCGGGCAAGGTAGAAGAATCTTTTTACCCATTCACCAAGTGTGCAAGTTAGGTGGGTCGACAACATATTCCTGTCATGTGACGCACATGCTGTCACCAGTGTCGTATAGAATATATCAGACGTGTTTCCCTGGATCAAATGTTTTCGGTTCCCATTGGAGAGGCACGTCCTTTCGTCTACTAATCGCACGGTTTTGCGGTGCGGTCGCAAAACACAGATACTAAACTTATTACAGTGAACAGAGACGTCAATGAACGAACGGACAGATCCTAACTTTGCAAAAATAAAGTACCTAAACTTTTCGCTCGAGGGTAGACTTGAACCAAGGACCTCTCGCTCCGCAGCTGCTCACGCTAACCAAAGGACCACGGCGCCCCCGTGCCCATATCACCCTTGATGTTGCCTATGTTGCCCATGGACTACTCAGTTTGTATATTTTGCTTATTTTTTCATAGTTCCACACAACTTCTTCCTATTTTCTCGACTGATCTGTGTTCAGTTTTTCAAGGCCTCTCCACTGTGCCAAATTATAACTAAATCTGAGGGGGGTGCGATGGGGAGGTTCCCTTGTCAGTAACAAACAAAAAAAGCTAGAAAGACAGTAATATTTTAAGACGTGTTTAATTTTAATTGACGTTGGTGAATTCTGCCTTGGGCTAAGTAAAGTTGGCCGATTACCTGAGTGCCAGGGGGATACGGAGATGTTAGAAAATATGAATGGGAGAATGTTTTATTGTTTGTCTTACTTTACTGACAACTCACGGGCGTGCACGACTCGTGCCGACCAACTGCTGTGGTATTAATTTGAAACAGAAGCCACCAGGATTCGAGAATGCGCATTACAGAGACGGTCATCTTCAAATGCGGTGCATCTTTGTAACAAGGAATATGAAATTAAATTAAGGCTGTTCTGATACAACGAAAAAGACATTACAAAATTCAATAAACATTTGTGATTGTATCTCATATTGCATAATGCATTTAAATATTAGTACAATTACTGTCATTAATCAATTAACCATCCGCTAATAGAGAGAGCAAAACAACATATTGTCAGGCAACTACAGTGTCACAACTTTGGTGTCGTTAATGGTAGCACAGTCTGAACCAGAGAACAGCCGACACATTGTGTTCCGAATGGTGCCGAATTTTGACGATCCTTACTCGGGACTGGCGGCAAACATATCGCGCTATTACTACAGAGGGGTCCAAAAAAATGTATCCACTGTTTAAAAGTCCATAACTGGCAAACTAATTGACGGAGTTGTCTCATTTTTGGTAGTGTAATAGTTTGTAGTTCCGGCAATCGCTACACAGGCGTTGTATTGCGTTGTTTTGTTTTGTCAGTTGACAATCGCCAGATAGTCAGTGTTTTGTTCTTAGTTGCACCTAGTTACTCGAGTAAACATGGCTGGCGCAAGGCTTACATTCGATGAAAGGAAGTCAGTTTTGAAGTGGTATTTTAAGTACGAAAACATTGATGAGGTTCAACGGCAATGGCGAAATGAGTATCAAACAGAGCCACCGACACATTTAACGATTCGTATCATTCGAGACAAATTTGAAGCCGAAGGCTGTGTTAAAGGTGTACACAAACAACGATCTGGACGACCTGTAACAGCAAATAGTGCAGCTAACTCCCGTCGTGTGTTACAACAATTCACTCGCTCGCCACAGAAGTGTGAGACAGTGTACCCGTGAAACTGGAGTGAGTCGCTCAAGTGTTCGGCGAATTTTGAAGACAGCAAAGTGGAAGTGCTACATCCCACGACTGCTACAGGCAATGAACGAGGACGACCCAGATCATAGAATGGAGTACTGCGAGTGGTTTACTAACATGGTGCGCAACGATGAAGAGTACGCAGAGATGATTGTGTCGAGCTGATGAGTTACAGTTCAAACTCAATGGTCCTGTAAATCGCCACAATTGCATCTATTGGGCCGCCGAAAATCCGAACGTCCATGTAGACAAAGCCGTGAATTTGCCAGGAGTAAATGTGTGGTGTGGGTTGTCTTACCGGGGCTTGACTGGGCCACTCTTCTTTGACAGCACAGTTACCGGTGAGGTGTACCTTCAGAAGCTTCACACATCCATTTTACCTGCCATCCGAGACTTGTATGGAGACGGAAGAATTTACTTTCAACAAGATGGTGCCCCAGCCTACTATCAAAATCGCGTTAGGGGGTATCTCGACGAAAATCTGCCATGAAGATGGACAGGCATTAGAGATGCTGCGGAGTATCCACCGCGTTCCCCAGACCTAACTCCTCTGGATTTTTACCTGTGGGGAACACTAAAGGACGTCGTTTATCGACAAAAGCCACGAACATTGGATGAATTTCGAGAATCCATCGTACATTCATGTACAAATGTCCAACTGAACACGTTGCAATCAATAGTTCGTGCTGCAGTTCGGCGGCATCGTTTGTGTGTGCATGTTAATGGTGACCATTTTGAACACCTACAGTGATATCTTTAAGTTGGACTGTAAACTAAACTTTCACCAAAAATCAGACAACTCCGTCAATTAGTTTGCAAGTTATGGACTTTTAAACAGTGGATGTATTTTTTTGGATCCCTCTGTATAATGAGTGTATTGGGGGCTCATAACATACACTACTGGCCACTAAAATTGCTACAGCAAGAAGAAATGCAGATGATAAACGGGTATTCATTGGACAAATACACTCCTGGAAATGGAAAAAAGAACACATTGACACCGGTGTGTCAGACCCACCATACTTGCTCCGGACACTGCGAGAGGGCTGTACAAGCAATGATCACACGCACGGCACGGCGGACACACCAGGAACCGCGGTGTTGGCCGTCGAATGGCGCTAGCTGCGCAGCATTTGTGCACCGCCGCCGTCAGTGTCAGCCAGTTTGCCGTGGCATACGGAGCTCCATCGCAGTCTTTAACACTGGTAGCATGCCGCGACAGCGTGGACGTGAACCGTATGTGCAGTTGACGGACTTTGAGCGAGGGCGTATAGTGGGCATGCGGGAGGCCGGGTGGACGTACCGCCGAATTGCTCAACACGTGGGGCGTGAGGTCTCCACAGTACATCGATGTTGTCGCCAGTGGTCGGCGGAAGGTGCACGTGCCCGTCGACCTGGGACCGGACCGCAGCGACGCACGGATGCACGCCAAGACCGTAGGATCCTACGCAGTGCCGTAGGGGACCGCATCGCCACTTCCCAGCAAATTAGGGACACTGTCGCTCCTGGGGTATCGGCGAGGACCATTCGCAACCGTCTCCATGAAGCTGGGCTACGGTCCCGCACACCGTTAGGCCGTCTTCCGCTCGCGCCCCAACATCGTGCAGCCCGCCTCCAGTGGTGTCGCGACAGGCGTGAATGGAGGGACGAATGGAGACGTGTCGTCTTCAGCGATGAGAGTCGCTTCTGCCTTGGTGCCAACGATGGTCGTATGCGTGTTTGGCGCCGTGCAGGTGAGCGCCACAATCAGGACTGCATACGACCGAGGCACACAGGGCCAACACCCGGCATCATGGTGTGGGGAGCGATCTCCTACACTGGCCGTACACCACTGGTGATCGTCGAGGGGACACTGAATAGTGCACGGTACATCCAAACCGTCATCGAACCCATCGTTCTACCATTCCTAGACCGGCAAGGGAACTTGCTGTTCCAACAGGACAATGCACGTCCGCATGTATCCCGTGCCACACAACGTGCTCTAGAAGGTGTAAGTCAACTACCCTGGCCAGCAAGATCTCCGGATCTGTCCCCCATTGAGCATGTTTGGAACTGGATGAAGCGTCGTCTCACGCGGTCTGCACGTCCAGCACGAACGCTGGTCCAACTGAGGCGCCAGGTGGAAATGGCATGGCAAGCCGTTCCACAGGACTACATCCAGCATCTCTACGATCGTCTCCATGGGAGAATAGCAGCCTGCATTGCTGCGAAAGTTGGATATACACTGTACTAGGGCCGACATTGTGCATGCTCTGTTGCCTGTGTCTATGTGCCTGTGGTTCTGTCAGTGTGATCATGTGATGTATCTGACCCCAGGAATGTGTCAATAAAGTTTCCCCTTCCTGGGACAATGAATTCACGGTGTTCTTATTTCAATTTCCAGGAGTGTATATTATACTAGTATATTACACTAGAACTGACATGTGATTACATTTTCACGCAATTTGGGTGCATAGATCCTGAGAAATCAGTACACGGAACAAACTACTCTGGCCGTAATAACGGCATTGATACGCCTGGGCATTGAGTCAAACAGAGCTTGGATGGCGTGTACAGGTACAGCTGCCCATGAAGCTTCAACACGATACCACAGTTCATCAAAAGTAGTGACTGGCGTATTGTGACGAGCCAGTTGCTCGGCCACCATTGACCAGACGTTTTCAGTTGGTGAGAGATCTGGAGAATGTGCTGGCCAGGGCAGCAGTCGAACATTTTCTGTATCCAGAAAGGCCCGTACAGGACCTGCAACATGCGGTCGTTCATTATCCTGCTGAAATGTAGGGTTTCGCAGGAGTCGAATGAAGGGCAGAGCCACGGGTCGTAACACATCTGAAATGTAACGTCCACTGTTCAAAGTGCCGTCAATGCGAACAAGAGGTGACCGAGACGTGTAACCAATGGCACCCCGTACCATCACACCGGGTGGTACCCCAGTATGGCGATGAGGAATACACGCTTCCAATAGGCGTTCACAGTGATGTCGGCAAACACGGAAGCGACCATCAAGATGCTGTAAACAGAACCTGGATTCATCCGAAAAAAAGACGTTTTGCCATTAGTGCACCCAGGTTCGTCGTCGAGTACACCATCGCAGGCGCTCCTGTGTGTGATGCAGTGTCAAGGGTAACCGCAGCCATGGTTGCTGTCTTGCAAACGTCCTCGTCTGTTGACTCAGGGATCGAGACGTGGCTGCACGATCCTTTACAGCCATGCGGATTAGATGCCTGTCATCTCGACTGCTGGTGATACGAGGCCGTTGGGATCCAGCACGGCGTTCCGTATTACCCTTCTGAAACCACCGATTCTATATTCCGCTAACAGTCATTGGATGTCGACTAACGCGAGCAGCAAAGTCGCGATCCGATAAACCACAATCGCGATAGGCTACAATTGGACCTTTATCGAAGTCGGAAACGTGATGGTACGCAATTCTCCACCTTACACGAGGCATCACAACAACGTTTCACCAGGCAACGCTAGTCAACTGCTGTTTGTGTATGAGAAACTGGTTGGAAACTTTCCTCATGTCAGCCCGTTGTAGGTTTCGCCACCGGCGCCAATCTTGTGTGAATGCTCAGAAAAGCTAATTATATTAGCAGATCACAGCATTTTCTACCTGTCGGTTGAATTTCGCGTCTGTAGCACGTCATCTGAGTGGTGTAGCAATTTTAATGGCCAGTAGTGTATCTCTGTATGTAGGTTGCCAATCAATGATAAGATCCGTACATACGCGGCTCGAAGTACCGCTTAACAGTGTTCAGTATTGGCTCTTGAGCAAAAAAATTTAACGACCTCTGAGTTAGAAAAAAGAAAATAAACACTACGAATTTTATTACAACAGCTTCATACATATACTCTGGAAGAAAAGCCAGTATATTGATTTTATTGGTTTGAGACATATTTACGTTCAAAGTCCAGAAGTGGTCAACCTCATTTGACGGTAGTCGTTCACTGAATTGCGGTAGCGGCGCCCTGCAGTAGGCGTTCCTTCAGTCTGCCGCCGAAGCAGTGGACGGCCTAATGAGAACACCAGTCGTGTGACGGACGTCAGTAATGGAGCCGGGCACGGGCCTAAATAGCTGTCCGCTGGGCCAGAGGCGGGGGCCAGATAGCATCGGGACGGCGCCCGCTTCTAATTAGGCAGAGCGAGCTGGCCGCCGGGTGACCAGTCGCTGAGCCTTGCCGTCCACCCAGCCTGGTGAGTTAGGCCCATCATGGGCGGCGGCGAACGTCACGTGACGTGGCCGGTACACTGTCAAGCCCCCACCCCCTCCCATTGGCCCCTGGGGCAGCCACCGTTTGGCATCTCTGCTCTCGTGATGGTCATTACAGACGGAGTAATCGGTATGCATGCGACAGCACGCGTACCTAACAAGTTCCAAAACGCAGCGTATAAAAATTGGGTTTTCCGGTGCTCATACCTCGGGTTCTGTTGGTGATAAAAAGATAGGATCAAGTGTTTCGGATAGCCTTTGAAGTAGCGACAATTTGTTTACCCAATAGAAGGGTCTTCTTAGTGTCACTATCCTACAGTAGAAAGTATCAATGTTACAAATTTCCTCCTGCTTAAGCAAAAGGAGCAAATCGATCTGCTCTTTTTGCATTTGGTGTGGTCTACAGTGGGCCACATTTGACTTTCGGAGACAGAATTAATTCGTAGGCCGGTCGTAGCAAAACCCCAAGAAAAGGTTTTTCTATTATATTTTCGCCGTCACCGTCAGATCAAAACCCAGCCGAGGACTCACAGACGGCTATGTACAGAAAACGCCTGAAATTTTTACAGTATATTGCTAAGATCCCAACTCGAACAATGTTCAAAATTTTCTTATTGCCATTGTCCGATTCCAAGATACAGAGATTAAAACTTACCCTACTTCTACAAGTAAAATTCAATACGAGGCAAAATCTACATAATAAATAAGCACAGCAAATTGCTCAGATTTTAACGTCATATTCTGCAGGAATTTATTTACGAGAACCATCTCCTCAGTTTCAGAAATATTTATACCTTATCAAGAAGCGCCGCAAAAACTTGTTTTTTGGGTAACAAAATCCAGCCGCGGATTCCGAGACGGCTATACACATCAAATGGCTTTAATTTTTACGACGTATTCCTAAGACCCCGATCTCGAACAGCCTTGAAAATTTTATTCATGTCTTCATCCGCTTCCAATACACAAGAGTTCAAAGTTATCCTACTTGTATACGTAAAATACGAAAGTAAAAACCGGTGTGAGGCGTAAACGTGGCGTAGCACGGAGAAATACTGTGTAAAGTGTCTCAGTTATCATCTGGGAACCCAATGGTGTAGTACTGAAGCATATGCAGAATTGTTTTGCACATAAAATCCAGCCGGCCACTGTGGGCGAGCTGTTCTAGGCGCTTCAGCCTGGAACCGTGCGACCGCTTCGGTCGCAGGTTCGAACCCTGCCTCGGGCATGGATGTGTGTGATGTCTTTAGCTTAGTTAGGTTTAAGTAGTTCTAAGTCTAGGGGACTGATGACCTTAGAAGTTAAGTCCCATAGTGCTCAGAGCCGTTTGAACCATAAAATCTAGTCTGAGGATAAGAATTAGCTTTTCGTTATTTCAATTTCACAGAAGCAAACTATCTAAATTTTACTGAACAATACCTTTCTTTTCATATGAGTTACTGTCCTGCTGCAGCAGAGAAAAGAAGGGACCCAGCAGAAAAATGTTCCTATAGGGGCATAAAAATGCGAAAATGTTCCTGATTACTAGAGAAAAAACAGACTGAAAAGTGGGTGATCAACTGCATCTTTCTACCTACCTCAGCACCTTTAAAAATTTTCCCAAAAAAAACTTGGCATGCGAACATATTCTCACTTTTTTGCGCTGAGAGTGAAAAAGACAGTGGCTGTAGGAAAGAGACAGAAAGGTAATAAATAGTGGAGGATAGTAGACAGTGGATACGTTATAGAAAGAGCGAAGAAGACGATGGCAGTGTGAGAGAAAGAGAGGGACTAAGTGGCAGTGAACATAGATGGCAGTGTGAGAGAAAGAGAGGGACTAAGTGGCAGTGAACATAGTTGACAGTGACAGAACAGTGCTAGGAAAAGAGTGAAGGAAGCAATGCCAGGGAGAGGAGGGAGGAGGTAGAAACAAAGAGAAACAGAAAGTGGAAGTGGGTGAGAGCCAGGAACGATGAGAGACAGCGTATGTGACAACGACGACGAGAGAGAGATAACAGTGAGCAGAGACAGCAGCAGTAGGAAGTGAGGAATGAGATATTAGCAGCAAGAGAGAAAGAGTGAGTGATGGGAGATAGTAGTGATAGGACAAAACGAAGGAAACTGTGGCTATGACACAGGATACAACGACAGAGAGACACAAAGAGATAATGACAATGAGTTGAACGGAATGAGTGAGTGAGACAGGGCAACTGAGAGTGGATGGATAATAGTCACTTGAGTGATCGACTGTTGGGTGTGGACGAGTTAGTCAGAGGAGCTTGTGGGAGTTTTCTGTGAGATACATGTTAAGAAAAGCGCAGACATGTTTGCATGCCAAAATTTTTGGGAAAATTTTTAAAGCTGCTGAGGCAGCTGGTACCTCACTTTTCAGTCAGAGTCTTTTAATTTAAATAAACAGGAACACATTCGCATTTTCTGTGCTCTGATAGGAGAATTTCTCCGCTGGTCTAGACATATGGGTATACTCACTGATAAAATTATTGGACCGTTTCATTAGACTATATTTTACCGAACGCTAATAGCTCATCACATACCAAGCCAGCCTCTCAGGCAAAGGACGTTAACAATTGCTTTTGCGTTGCAGCTGTATCCTTAGACTGGTGATGCACGTACTGGTGACGGTAAAAATTTTCACCTTACGGAGAAAAATTTGATGACTACCAAATCCTGGATTGAAGCCCAGACTCTCCGCAGTTTCTCGTGGATGCTTCTCACTAAGAATCATAACGGCTCGTGATTGGCTGTGACTGTGGTGGAAATGTAGCTATGTGTCTCTGGCAGCAATCAATCAGGTAACATTGTCAGTCATATGGGCACTAAAACCTATTCTGTCTTAACCTATTGTAGCATTCTGTTTGCTGTTGTCTGCCTTTTGCTATCAACATCTGAGTAGCTTCAAGAGACGCTGCAAATTCGGTATAACATAATTATAGTTATATGTTACCACGATGTCCATCAACGCCTTCAATAGAAGTACAGTTCACCACAGATCATAGGAAGTATTGTGTGTATGCAATGTTTATAGTCTTATGATGTGATATCTTAGCACAACATGGACTTCTTTGCAGTCATTTGTCTGCTGCCATAAGCATAGATGGTACAACTCATATTTAGTAGAGACGTTTTTTCTCAGGCACACAGTACTTCTCAGACGACACTGTTCAGCTTCCAACGCAAAGATACATGTATCTCAAAGCAAATATGTGGCGATTACGAATTTTATTTTTTTATTTAACGACATATTAAATACTTAATTCCATAACAAACAGAAAAATAACACAGAACTGGGTTTATCTAAAGTGAGGCTATTACAGTGTCTCAAGTGAAGATTTTGAATATTGTAATAAAGTTGTGTAGCTTCGTATGCAGATTACGAGATTCTTAAAATTTCAGCTACATAAGTAGAGTGTTTCATTCGTTGTTTTACCTTTTTAGGGTTCGTACCTCAGTCGGTAGAAACGTTACCCTTGTAGGCTGACTTTGCTGTCTGTCTGTCCGTCTCTTAAGTCCCCTTGTCTCATGATCGTGTAGACGTATCACGTTGAAATTTACGTCACATGCTAAAATTTAGGTGCCTTGGCGGTGTAAAACATTGAAGCTTCTTATTCGATGCAATCAAAAGATATGATCATTTATGTCACATACTTTGGCACTCGCAAAGTTATCGAAACCTAGAGGGTACTTTCCTTTGGACTAGAATCATGAAATTTGACACAAAGAAAGGTTTCACAGTACAACCACACGAAAAAATTGAAAACTGTAAATTTGTAATTATATCACACGAAATTTCCTCTTGCCATTTGTTAGCCGACTGTCTGTCCGTCCATCTGACTGAAAATCCCTTTTTCTCCGGAAAAGATAGATGTATCACATTCAAATTTATGTCACATATTAAGATCTACGGTCCTTGGCGGTGTAGTAGGGTAGTAGGTGAATATGGAATGGAGGTAAGAAATGAAAGAGGAAGCCGCCTGGTAGAATTTTGCACAGAGCATAACTTAATCACAGCTAACACTTGGTTCAAGAATCATAAAAGATGGTTGTATACATTGAAGAGACCTAGAGATACTGGAAGGTTTCAGATAGATTATATAATGGTAAGACAGAGATTTAGGAACTAGGTTTTAAATTGTAAGACATTTCCTGGGGCAGATGAGGAGTCTGACGACAATCTAGTGGTTATGAACTGTAGATTAAAAGTGAATAAACTGCAAAAAGGTGGGAATTTAAGGAGATGGGACCCGGATAAACTGAAAGAAGCAGAGGTTGTAGAGAGCTTCAGGGAGAGCATTAGGGAACGATTAACAGGAATGGGGGAAAGAAATACAGTAGAAGAAGAATGGGTAGTTGTGATGGATGAAGTAGTGAAGGGAACATAGGATCAAGTAGGTAAAAAGACGAGGGATAGTTGAAATACTTGGGTAAGGGAAGATATATTGAATTTAATTGACGAAAGGATGAAGAATATAATAATTCCAATCCAAAACAAAGCGGGTGTTGACAGATGTGAAAATTACCGAACTATCAGGTTAATAAGTCACAGCTGCAAAATACTAACGCGAATTTTTTACAGACGAATGAAAAACTGGTAGAAGCCGACCTCTGGGAAGATCAGTTTGGATTCCGTAGAAATATTGGAACACGTGAGGCAATACTGACCCTACGACTTACCTTAGAAGAAAGATTGAGGAAAGGCAAACCTACATTTCTAGCATTTATAGACTTAGAGAAAGCTTTTGACTATGTTGACTGGAATACTCTCTTTCAAATTATGAAGGTGGCAGGAGTAAAATACAGGGAGCGAAAGGCTATTTACAATTTGTACAGAAACCAGATGGCAGTTATAAGAGTCGAGGGGCATGAAAGGGAAGCAGTGGTTGGGAAGCGAGTGAGACAGGGCTGTAGCCTCTCCCCGATGTTATTCAATCTGTATATTGAGCAAGCAATAAAGGAAACAAAAGAAAAGTTCGGAGTAGGTATTAAAATCCATGGAGAAGAAATAAAAAACTTTGAGGTTCGCCGATGACATTCTAACAGCAAAGGACTCGGAAGAGGAGTTGAACGGAATGGACAGTGTCTTGAAACGAGGATATAAGACGAACATCAACAAAAGCAAAACGAGGATAATTGAATGTAGCGAATTAAGTCGGGTGATGCTAAAGGAATTAGATTAGGAAATGAGACACTTAGGAGATGAGTTTTGCTATTTGGGGAGCAAAATAACTGATGATGGTCGAAGTAGAGAGGATATAAAATGTAGACTGACAATGGCAAGGAAAGCGTTTCTGAAGAAGGAAAAATTTGCTATCATTGAGTATAGATTTAAATGTCAGGAAGTCGTTTCTGAAAGTATTTGTATGGAGTGTAGCCATGTATGGAAGTGAAACGTGGACGATAAATAGCTTAGACAAGAAGAGAATAGAAGCTTTCGAAATGTGGTGCTACAGAAGAATGCTGAAGATTAGATGGGTATATCAGACAACTAATGAGGAGGTGTTGAATAGGATTGGGGAGAAGAGAAGTTTGTGGCACAACGAGACTAGAAGAAGGGATCGGTTGGTAGGACATGTTCTGAGGCATCAAGGGATCACCAGTTTAGGGCAGCGTGGAGGGTAAAAATCGTAGAGGGAGACCAAGAGATGAATACACTAAGCAGATTCAGAAGGATGTAGGTTGCAGCAGGTACTGGGAGATGAAGAAGCTTGCACAGGATAGGGTAGCATGGAGAGCTGCATCAAACCAGTCTCTGGACTGAAGACCAGAACAACAACCACATGTAAAAAATTCTTTTGTCATTTGTCATCCGACGTAAAACATGAAATTAAAACAATCAGTAGGTCTGCATTTAGGTTGACTGTCCGCAGTGGTAAAAGTCAAACATCATGTCAGTAAAGGCTTTTTTTGCCCGTATAACGCGTTTCGGAAGCTATCCATATTCAGATATCCAGTACCTATTAATGGCGTTTGAAGCTGTATGTTAAACAAACATTATCAAACTAATCTAAGCGTAGTAATCGCTCCTGGATATCTGATGATGGATACATTCCGAAACGCAATAAAGTCGTTCCTTGCCTGATGTTTGACTTCTACCATCGCGACCCGGTGAACCTGAATGCAGAACTACTGTTTTTTACGATCACGGTCCACTACCCCCTGCACGGTTTTATGTCACATTTCTGTTATTGGCATTAAAGTATTCTCGAAAATCTTGGGATCCTTGGGACCGATACCTTGCCACCATCAACGTTGATAACACGTATTTACAACTCCTCCATTATGTGTAGTCTTTTTGCTCCTTGAATAATCAGTAAACCACCGATTCTATGAATGAAGGGACCTCTCACCTATAATTCAGCTTCAGAATTCTGCTTATTTTACAAATAAGTTTAAGTGTGAAATATTGACATTAAGCATATACGAGAGAAAAGTTTAACAATGCCTTGAAATAATTTTTGAAGTTTCTTGGAAGTCTCTAAGAGCTCTCATTATCAAACAATGGATGAGTGTAGTCTGGATAATTTACGGTACGTTTTAAGCAAAAGTAAGTTTTTCACGCACCTCACTGATCATGACGTCATGTCTCCTGAACTATCTATCATACAATGATATAATCTTGCAGAAACATTTAATGCTTCTACGTGGACACCATGCCTCTTGCGTCCGTTTTACAGCATGAACAGTGAAATTGTAGCAAGCGATAACTTTTCTTCTTTCATCATTTTGTGGGCGGGGTGAGTTATAAATGTTTCATACAGGCTTTTAAATTATGTTTAAAGTTGTCTGGAAGTCTTTGAGCGCTCTCATTCTAAAATACTGGATGGGTATTTTCTGGGTATTTGCTTATCGCGAACTGCGCTGCCTTAAGACATAGGCTATACACAATTTCTAACTGTAAAACCCGTTAATGTGTTACACCTCCAACATAAGATTATACCTCTTAATGAGTAGATTGTGGCAGCATTTTAAATGTTTAAATTCTGTTAGTATTTGTATGAAATACTGAAAATTAAAATTTTTTTGCCCTGGTAGCCGTTAGATAGACAAACTGCAAGTTGGACTGGGTGTCATAAACAGGGTTAGTCATTTAATAACAAAGATATGGACTGTTGGACGTGATTTGCCGAAAGTGTGAGGTCTGTATTTTAGCTTGAGTGGCTATTGCAGATATGTACGCTTTGTGAAGTCTGGAGCAGTCAATGTATTCTTGGAAACCGTTTTTGTACTTTCAACCACATTATTCTATGTAAAGGGACTGGAATTGGAAACATTCTCCAGTCTGATCACGATTACGTCACACCTGCTTGATCTTGTGTACTGTTTTGTTACCCAAGCTGTTAACTGCATCAAGCAGACACGTAATACAAAATCCATATCACCTACAATATCAGGTGAATTAAGTCATTAAGTGATCGGTTGTGGCCAGAAACGAACTGCTGCTCTTTTGACTTGTCCGTCAAGATAATGACTAGGGGCGAGAGAGGTGGGCTGTATTCGACGTACCTCCCTCAGTGTTATTAACACCACAGTCGTGGTGGTGGCACTCATCACCTACTACATAAATCGCTCGACTCAACACTCGCATTTCACCAAGTAAAAGTGGTTAGTAAGTGCGAATAATCTTTTCTGATTTTAGCAAAAATTGGTTCAAATGGCTCTGAGCACTATGGTATTTAACATCTGAGTTCATCAGTCCTCTAGAACTTAGAACTACTTAAACCTAACTAATCTAAGGACATCACACACATCCATGCCCGAGGCAGGGTTCGAACCTGCGACCGTAGCGATCGCGCGGTTCCAGACTGAAGTGCCTAGAACCGCTCGGCCACACCGGTCAGCTGATTTTAGCAGCTGAATCCCTTAGAACACTTCTCAGTGGTTTCTAGGTGGTGTGCAATTACGGGCCAACCTCAGATAAAATCTTTGTGGGTCCAATGTATCAGACGTCCAAGACATGTTGGCACACTATCTAAAGCAGGTATGGTATGATGTTCCTAATACATGTGGCAATGGGCCTTCCTAATTTTGGCTGTCTAGCTGGAAATGAGATTATAAATTTTGGCCTTGATGAAACCTCACGCAAGGAACTCTCACACTGCGAAATCCAGTGGAGTCATCTGGCTGTGGGCAGGAGTGCCTTGTGAAGACCAATGTTGGGCTAGAAACAGATCTGTATTTTCTGATCTCGAAAAAAATATAACTTGATTAGATTATCCTCAGACAGTACTGGTGGGTTTACATAAAACATTCAAAACTCGGTAATACACTAAAAAGGTTAGTTCAAAGAACGGGTCAAATAAGGAATGATTACTGTTCATCTGCTTAAAATAAAAACTTGTTACTGTGACTTTTTCCATTTAAATACATTGAAATCTGACAAAGGTTAACGGAAAACTTGACAATAAAACGTAATGTCAAGTAGATATGTTAGGAGCCAACTTCATACACGCAGTTACAACCTGACATCCCGCAGAATAGTAGCTTCGTACCTATACAGTTGACTCTGTAGTAGAAAGAGATGGAGCTGCAAGTGAAGGAGAATATAGCCGTTCCGCTTCGATCACAGCCTTTGGCAAGCATTGCAGCAACTTTTATCTTGTAGTTTCACGAAATCTGTGTTCGGACAAATGAATTTCAAGTAGTGACACTGAGTGATTTAACGTCAGCCCTACAAACTTCTTCTTCAGAGAACCCCGAAAAATATTATCCATCAATAAAATATGTATTTAGAGTAAATTAGTTATGAAAGGAAAGAAAAAAGTAATCATTCAATGTAAACCATTATCACTGGAATTCACGGTAATGACATGGCACGGAGAAAGCGGTTGTAGGGGGTGATAATCGAGCATAGCTCTCTACGCTTAGTGTAATTTCAATCAAAATAGCCTCAGATATGACTTTCCACATAGGAACAAATAATACTGTGAGAGTGGGACACCGCTAGAACTCATGGGGATGAGCATAGAAGAACAGAGGGGATGTCATGTAAAAATAAGTGTGAAAGTAACTGGGCGAAGCTGGGGATTCCGCTGGTTATTAACAACGGAAGTACTGGTGTGAACTGACATCTCTTGGTAACTTAAAAAAAATTGGAACAATATAAAACATCAGCACATTGAGAAGGAAGGAAGTCAAAGGCTATTTACCACTGCAAAAGAGTAATCCATAAATAAATATGTCCCATATATCGAACTGGCACACGTCCATTGTGTATTCGTGTGAAGTAGTGCAGTGACCTGTCTGGACGTAAAGTAATCTACACTTTCTCCTCTGCGGCTGATCGTGCCGTTATTCAGATCCAACACACACACATGTCTTGTAATAGTTTTCTCAGCAGTGAAACCTGTGCCAAAGTCACATCATTCAAAAACTGTATAAGACACAGTTGGTTTTAGGCTACCAAGATCGCTGTGGCCACGTTGTGTATCTCACATCTCATTATCCGCAGTTAATTTTTAGCCTATCACTCAAGATACAAATGGCGGTGCTGCGCTTCCAGCACCCCAATATCCCAAGTGTAATTTTGGACTATAACTACGAGTCCCAATGTCAGCGGTAAGTATGTCGCATCCCAATGCAGGCTATTAGGACTGATCTCAAGGACAACGCTGTTTTCTTGCCTCCCACTAACCGAACGTTCTGCATGCTTACTTTTCCTTGTAAACGAGATGTTGCTTCATGGATCATAATGATTCCGTCTTTCATTTCTTCATCTTGTTAGATAAAAGCGATGGAATTATCACAAAACATTCCTCTCCTGAAGTGATCAATAAGCTGCTCTGTGGGCCTCGCGGGAAACCCGAACACTCCTTGCTGAATGTGTTTTCGCTTCGGCTTGATTTTTTTTTTTTTTTTTATGGTGGGCGCGTCTTCTGTCTCCAAGTTGCTAACACCATTCACGGACAGGCGTCACACGTAAAGTGTGACGTCGAAACTGTCGTATACAGGAGCGTGACGCAGACCACCGTGAACTCCTGTACGTTGCCAGTACCTTTGTCTCAATGTAGCATTAATACCCAACATTTACAGTATTCATACCTCTGTTTTCCCCAACAATTTACACTTTCCTCTAGTATCAGAACGATCTAGTTAGTGTCTTCCACACATTCCTCTCCTCTCCGGCTTTGTCGAGAACCTCTTCAATGTTTATTACTCCTACATTTCAACATCCTCCTACAGCAGCAAGTCTAATCTCAAACGTTTTAATTTACTACGTTCTTTGTTTTCCCATAGTCCATAATGCACTTCCGCAGAACGCTGTCCTTGCGAAAGTACGCTCTCGGAATGTTAAAAGTTAACATCACGACTTAAACGTCTCTTTCAAGTCTGCCTCTGGAGATGGGTGAGCATTTTTTGAAGTTTTTACACTTACTAAAGGAACCTGTGACGAAACGCGCTGCTCTCCTTTGGACCTTCTCTATGTCATGTATCATTTCTGCCTGTTAAGGTTACCTGGTTGACGAGCAGTGCTCAACACAGAAGTAAGGTTTTGTAAGCTACCTTTTTCGTGGGTGGAGTAAACTTTTTGAGGATTCTTCCAGTGAAACGGATGTCGGCTGCTTATATCCTCCTCGTCTTGTCTGCCATGAATTACATTGTTCCAAGGGTAGCAGAATATCTTCACTTTGTCTGCCATGTTATTCCCAGTTCATCGTTAATTTAGTTTTTACTACTCCTCGTTGGTTCCACCTTTCTTTTGTTTACAGTCAGTCCGTATTCTGGGCTCTATAGACTATCCATTCCAATAAAAAGGTTTCTGAGTTCATACTCACTTTCATAGAGGACAGAAAAGTCATAAATGAATCCTTTCATTGACATTGTTCCATCCAGGATTTAAATTCCACCCAGGAATAATAATTATTATTATTTTCTCCGTCATAGCGTCTTCGCTATACGTCTTGAACAAAGTGCATAATGACTGCATCCCTTGGCTTATGCCCTTTATAATCCGAGAATATTTTTCTTGGCCACACATCCTTGTTGCTCCGTCTTCGTTCTTAAACATACTGTATATTACATAACTTTCCCTGTAGTTTCTTTTTCCTAGGAGTTTACGCTTCTTCTATTACTTTACATTGCCGAAAGCTTTTCTCAGGTCGACAAAAAATGTGAAAGTGTCTTTATTTTTCAGACGTCTTGCTTCCACTAACAAGTGCAGTTTCAAGTGTGCGATTTAGTAGTGGCACACATATAGCCAAACCCTCAAAATCACGGATACATAGTCTGTACTCTAACTCGGTCCACGCTATTTCGATAAATTGTGTGCAAATAACGTGGAGAGCAAGTGGCTAAATAACTAACTAAGCTTTTTATCATACATTTCACCACCATTTCACCCAAATTAAATCATTATCAGTTCCGACATTTTAGAAAATCATCATCCTGTACCCTCTTTGAAAAGAAAGAAAGAATGGGCTGGTAAAATACTAGAAAAATTAATTACGACATCAAGAGTAACTTCTGCATACGGTTACACACACTTGAATATGTTACATAGTTACTCCTCAAAGTGTAACCTGTTCAGTTTTCTCGTATTTTAACCCTCGCAATACCAAGTGGGAGGGGTACTTCATACCCACCTTTTGAAACTGTTGTAATCTAGTCAGTTTTGTATATTTTACACCAGATTCCAAAAAGTTTTAAATTTTTTATTAAAACTTAACACAAAAATTTAAGTATAATACTAGGTGTCACTTTTCCCAGTGAAAGACATATTCAATATTTTCAAGTTTAGGACCTTACTTGCGCACCAGTATTTTTGTACAAAGAATGTTGTGAGCTAAAATCGAAACAATTAACGAAGACCGTTCGTGGTGCACATCAATGAAAGTGAATTTACACTTCTGAGAGTGTGCTAAATGATTTGTAATTTCTGGAACTACATATCAGTATCTTCTAAAAAAGTACATGTCAATTTAATTTAACAACAATTAACGAATTTTGATTTTTTTAGATTTTTTGGAGGGTAGGCGTAAAGTATCCCTGCTCCTTGGTAATTGGTGTTATGGAAAATGCTTTGGTATTGCTAGGATTAATACCACTTTTTTCCTTTGTTTAGAAACACACAATCTGATGGTGGCGTGCTAAGAAGTTGAAATGGGTAACGATTCTGTCTAGCATTCGTGTGACCTGAGGCTGCAACAGATAATGAAAAACACTTGACGAGAATGTCACTGGGCAATATGTCTAGAATGTGTAGCTAATCAGCGTCGGACATGCCCAGTTGCCGGGAAGACAGCAGCCAAGGAGTACCGCCGAGCTCCGAGGAGCAATGCCCCGCCAGAGTGAGTGATTGGGGTCGCCAGGACGGGAGCGGAGTGCCCGTGTGGACGGCGCTCTAGCCCCGCCGCCCACCGCCGCCCACCGCCGCCCACTGCACCTGTGCGGCCGCCCGCGGCCCACACACGCACGCGCCGCCCATAAATCCACACGGATTTCTCCGCCGTGAATCACGCGCCGCTTTTTGTGACTTCAAAGCCGCTACGCCGTTCCCGGCCACTGAACACGCAGGCCATCTTTCGCTTCCCTTTTTATTTTTGTTATACTTTCCACTAGTTAACCGGCGTGTTTATACGCTATTTACAAAGCGTGGTGCCGTTTTAATATGTCCCGGGGCCGTTATAATTTTTTTAATAAATTGGCGGCGTAAATAACTGACGAGTAACTAATGCTATACACGCCCTTCCTTCCTCTACTCCACACTGATGTTGGACGCTCTCTGCCCTGCGACAGTCGCGCGTATAATTCTGGCGTGCTCTCGCACAGAAGCGAAGGAGCTCACATTTTGAATGCCGATCTCTTGAAATACGCTCTGTCACTTACGAGAGGGCCAACGGCCTTGCCGCAGTAGTAACACCGGATCGCGTCAGATCACCGAAGTTAAGCGTTTTCGGTGTTGGCTAGCGCTTGGATGGGTCACCGTCCGGGTCTGTCAAGCACTGTTGACAAGTGAGGTGCCCTCAGCCCTTTTGAGGCCACTTGAGTAGCTACTGGACTGAGAAGCAGACACGAAAACTGAAACGGCTGGGAGAGTACTGTTCTGACCGCTTGTTCCTCCATACACGCATCCATTGCCGCCAATCGGCTGGGGATGACACGGTGGTCATTCGGCACCGTTGGGCCTTCCGTGGCCTGTTCGGACGGAGAGTGATGCACTGCAAGAGACACAGATACGTTATGTGATCAAAAGTATCCGAACAACCCCAAAAACATACGTTTTTCATATAAGGTGCATTGTGCTGCCACCTACTGCCAGATACTCCATATCAGCGACCTCAGTAGTCGTTAGACATCGTGAGAGAGCAGAATGGGGCGCTCTGTCGAACTCACGGACTTCGAACGTGGTCAGGTGATTGGGTGTCACTTGTGTCATACGTCTGTGCGCGAGATTTCCACACTCCTAAACATTCCTAGGTCCACTGTTTTCCATGTGATAGTCAAGTGGATACATGAAGGGACACGCACAGCACAAAGTAGCACAGGCCGACTTCGTTTGTTGGCTGACAGAGGCCGCCGACAGTTGAAGAGGATCTTAATGTGTAATAGGCAGTCATCTATTCAGACCACCACACAGCAATTGCAAACTGCATCAGGATCCACTGCAAGTACTATGACAGTTAGGCGGGAGGTGAGAAAACTTGGATTTCATGGTCGAGCGGCTGCTCATAAGCCACACATCACGTCAGTAAATGCCAAACGACGCCTCGATTAATATAAGGAGCGTAAACATTGGACGATTGAACAGTGGAATAACGTTGTATGGAGTGACGAATAACGGTAAACAACGTGGCGATCCGATGGCAGGGTGTGGGTATGGCGAATGCCCGGTGAACGTCATCTGCCAGCGTGTGTAGTGCCAACAGTAAAATTCGGAGGCGGTGGTGTTATTGTGTTGTCTTCTTGTTCTGCGTGGCACTATCACAGCACAGGCCTACACTGATGTTTTAAGTACCTTCTTGCTTCCCACTGTTGAAGAGCAATACGGGATGGCGATTGCATCTTTCTACACGATCAAGCGCCTGTTCATAATGCACAGCTTGTGACGGAGTGGTTACACGACAATAACACCCCTATAATGGACTGGCCTGCACAGAGTTCTCTGTGCAACTCTATTGCGAAGACAATAACAAATGAATGGAAAGCCCACTGATGATGGTGTGGTATTATTGAAATACCACTGTGTACAGAGATAGCGTCAAGGAATTGTGTTTTCTTCTTTTTTTAATCAAGGTTCAGTCCTTAAACAATGTATTTTGTGACAGGAATAGTTGTAATCCCCGAGGTGATACTTTTTTTTTTTTTTTAAAAAAAAGAGAAGTTCCAAGACCTAAAGATCTGTTGATAAATTAGGGTGCCAGTAGTGTGTGCTTGGGATATTTCTATCCATTTATGCTAGTAAACACCTTCTTAGGCGATGTAACTAACTAATACTTGTTGGAAAGGGAACCAGTCTATCTATAGCAGCTTTCAACTTTCCTTCGTGACCTTACAATGATCTGGTCTCAGCTTTCATCATCTATTTACACTGCACCCTTCGACTAAAGCACTGTTCAACAAATTTCGAAAACTTCAAGCATATGATGAACAGAATATGATGCTTTTGGTCGCAATACTGCAAAATGAAGCTTACCTTTTCTGAACTCATTTGTGTAGCCATGTTGTCCGTAGCTGCTTTTCAATTCCTGAGAGTATTTTCGTTCTGTCTTTACAACAAGAAAATGCGTGTTTTTGCACCATACGAGTTTCGATTTATTGAGGTAAACCATCATCAGTGGTCTGTAATTAAATTTGTTTACAATTTGATTTGTTTTTAAGATCGAGAAACAGTTCGTTAACAATATGTTAGTTTTTGCTTACGGTGATTTCTGCTTGGTTTTTCGCCTACGTCAGGGAAATGCCGTCTGCTACCACATCTTTGGTGACGTTCTTCATTAGACACTAATACTTGTAGTCTAATTTTTCTTTGTAGTGCAGAACTACGCTGCGTAAAAAGTAAGAAATGTATAGTTCTGCCTATACCTATACATGACGCATTACGAAATAAAAACGTGTGTAGTTCATTGCTATATTTACTGATGTCCAACCAGTCACTGACCATCCGACGGTACATTGGCTGCAGCCGTTCAGTGTCCACATTACAACAGGCAGTACCTGAAAGCGTTAACTACGTAGCTAGCAAGGCGAGTTCCGAATGACGTACACAAACGCGAATATACACTCACGTATGTACTGCAAATTCCTCAATGAAAATAACCAATTCCATTTTATAAATAATAACTGTTTATCGTAAGTATTCGGCCAGAACGAATTCCTGGTTGCTCTTTATTGTACAAGCAAGTCCAAGAACTTCCTTTCTTTTTTTTCCGGCCTAGTGCTACAATAAGAGATTAAAAGTATTGATATCGCATTGTTGGCAAACACGTTTATACAGAAGAAGCACAGTTCAGTTTCGTAAGATAACAATTCATATACGATGCTGCGAGAAGAATTTGACAGACCACAGGAAGACCCACAGTCGAAAGAAGGCTCTGGAGTACACGACATTCACTCAGCATTGTTGAGTTCCTTAAGAGAGCCAGTCCTGACAAGACTATTCCACAGGCGAAATACCGTCAGACTTCAAGAAGAATGTAATAATTCCAGTTCCAAAGAAGGCAGATGGTGATAGGTGTGAATCATACCGAACTATCAGTTTAATAAGTAATACTTGCAAATTTGCGGTAGCGTTCTCGCTTCGCACGCCCGGGTTCCCGGGTTCGATCCCCGGCGGCGTCAGGGATTTTCTCTGCCTCGTGATGACTGGGTGTTGTGTGATGTCCTTAGGTTAGTTAGGTTTAAGTAGTTCTAAGTTCTAGGGGACTGATGACCATAGATGTTAAGTCCCATAGTGCTCAGAGCCATTTGAACCATTTTTGAACTTTCAAATTGCTGCGGTGAATTATATATTATCCTCATGGTCTTTTCGCGAGATATACGTAGCAGGAAGCAATATAGTGCTTGACTCCTCGGTGATGGTATGTTCTCGAAACTTCAACAAAAGCCCATACCGAGCTACTGACCGTCTGTTGCAGAGTCTTCCACTGGAGTTTATCTATCATCTCCGTAATGCTTTCGCGATTACTAAATGATCCTGTAACGAAGCGCGCTGCTCTCCGTTGGATCTTCTCTATCTCTTCTATCAACCCTATCTGGTACGGATCCCACACTGCTGAGCAATATTCAAGCAGTGGGCGAACAAGTGTACTGTAACCTACTTCCTTTGTTTTCCGATTGCATTTCCTTAGGATTCTTCCAATAAATCTCAGTCTGGCATCTACGTTACCGACGATCAACTTTATATGATCATTCCATTTTAAATCACTCCTAATGCCTACTCCCAGATAATTTATGGATTTAACTGCTTCCAGTTGCTGACCTGCTATACTGTAGCTAAATGATAAAGGACCTTTCGTTCTATGTATTCGCAGCACATTAGGTTCAGGAGAAATTTACGAATACGCAACACCCTGTAACTTACTTCAGAAGACAAGTTAAGGGGAGACACTTATGAAAAACACACACTATTTAAAAGATGCACCAAATCCACAATTGTGAAGAGACAGGAATGATATTTTGTAACGCGCATCACATGTAATTAACACATTTACTGTTAAGTTCCTTGGATTACATATCTTTAACTATTTTATGAAATTTAAACATTTTATCCTCAAAAATAATATTTGTACTTTTTTCTCAGAATCTATTCCAGAAATTTTTACAAAATTTTCTCTGTTGAATCTCTTTGCACATAGTAAGCTTCTCTCATGAGGTTTTTTTTAGTACATCATATGGGACAATTTTAATAATAGTTTATAGTTCTGAAAGTATAACATAAAATTCATCCAAAATTCCGAGCACTTTGCCCCATATCTCAGATTACACTCAGAAATTCAAAATTTGCCTATGAGAAAACATTTATTGCGTTTATAGAAATAAGTGTACTAAATGTTCATTATTCAAATCTTCATACACTCCTGGAAATGGAAAAAAGAACACATTGACACCGGTGTGTCAGACCCACCATACTTGCTCCGGACACTGCGAGAGGGCTGTACAAGCAATGATCACACGCACGGCACAGCGGTCACACCAGGAACCGCGGTGTTGGCCGTCGAATGGCGCTAGCTGCGCAGCATTTGTGCACCGCCGCCGTCAGTGTCAGCCAGTTTGCCGTGGCATACGGAGCTCCATCGCAGTCTTTAACACTGGTAGCATGCCGCGACAGCGTGGACGTGAACCGTATGTGCAGTTGACGGACTTTGAGCGAGGGCGTATAGTGGGCATGCGGGAGGCCGGGTGGACGTACCGCCGAATTGCTCAACACGTGGGGCGTGAGGTCTCCACAGTACATCGATGTTGTCGCCAGTGGTCGGCGGAAGGTGCACGTGCCCGTCGACCTGGGACCGGACCGCAGCGACGCACGGATGCACGCCAAGACCGTAGGATCCTACGCAGTGCCGTAGGGGACCGCACCGCCACTTCCCAGCAAATTAGGGACACTGTTGCTCCTGGGGTATCGGCGAGGACCATTCGCAACCGTCTCCATGAAGCTGGGCTACGGTCCCGCACACCGTTAGGCCGTCTTCCGCTCACGCCCCAACATCGTGCAGCCCGCCTCCAGTGGTGTCGCGACAGGCGTGAATGGAGGGACGAATGGAGACGTGTCGTCTTCAGCGATGAGAGTCGCTTCTGCCTTGGTGCCAATGATGATCGTATGCGTGTTTGGCGCCGTGCAGGTGAGCGCCACAATCAGGACTGCATACGACCGAGGCACACAGGGCCAACACCCGGCATCATGGTGTGGGGAGCGATCTCCTATACTGGCCGTACACCACTGGTGATCGTCGAGGGGACACTGAATAGTGCACGGTACATCCAAACCGTCATCGAACCCATCGTTCTACCATTCCTAGACCGGCAAGGGAACTTGCTGTTCCAACAGGACAATGCACGTCCGCATGTATCCCGTGCCACCCAACATGCTCTAGAAGGTGTAAGTCAACTACCCTGGCCAGCAAGATCTCCGGATCTGTCCCCCATTGTGCATGTTTGGAACTGGATGAAGCGTCGTCTCACGCGGTCTGCACGTCCAGCACGAACGCTGGTCCAACTGAGGCGCCAGGTGGAAATGGCATGGCAAGCCGTTCCACAGGACTACATCCAGCATCTCTACGATCGTCTCCATGGGAGAATAGCAGCCTGCATTGCTGCGAAAGGTGGATATACACTGTACTAGTGCCGACATTGTGCATGCTCTGTTGCCTGTGTCTATGTGCCTGTGGTTCTGTCAGTGTGATCGTGTGATGTATCTGACCCCAGGAATGTGTCAATAAAGTTTCCCCTTCCTGGGACAATGAATTCACGGTGTTCTTATTTCAATTTCCAGGAGTGTATATTCTGAGGAAATGTACATAAACCTTAAAAAACATCATTTTCAGGAAATGGAATTTAAGGTTCAAACTAAAGTTTTTTCGCATGTTACCTCTTCAAAAGGACGCAGATTTATACTCGTGGTCCTCTTTCCCTTCGAGGCTTCTCTTCTGGTTTCGTGTTTTCTGCTTTCTTTTCTTTACCAGTCTTCATAAGTTGCAATTCTGACAACTCTAGCAGATGAAAATGGTGTAAAACAAGAACTGTTCCTTCATAAAGCAGCACAGATGAGCTATAAAACCAAAGAGTATACATCACAGCCCTCTAGATGTATCCCATGCAAGCTTGCCTGAAAATAATCCACAGAATCCTTATTCACCGAGCTTGTATTGAAGTGTTGCTTCAAGAAGTGGGCGTGCGATATCATCACTGAAACCTTGGGAACTTATTGTCCATGAGTTGTACCAATAAATAAAAAATAAATTTAAAGTTGACATCTTCGGTCAATTTCATGTATATCCCGCCCTTAAAGAACGGTAAACGCACGTTCATAGCATCTGCACATGCAAGAAGACTCTTGACAATGTTTACTGGACTACATTCTTTGAAATTCTGAAGCTAGCAAGGATTAAATACGAGTTGCAGAAGGTTATTTACAACTTATGTAGAACCCATAATGCAATTATAAGAGTCGAACGACATGAAAGGTAAGCAGTGACTGAGAAAGGAGTGAGACAGGAATACTCTTGATGATATTCAGCCTACGCATTGAGCAAACAGGAAAGGAAGCTTAGGAGATATCTGAAAATGGAATTAAAATTTGGGGAAAAGAAATAAAAACTGAGAGTTTTGCTGATGAAGTTATAATTCCGTCAGAGGCGGCAAAGAAGTTGGAAGACCAGTTGAAAAGAAATGGTAGTGACCTGAAAAGAGATTGTAAGATGAACATAAAGAAAAGTAAAACAGGGGTAATGGATTACAGCCGAATTAATTATGGTGATTATGAGGGAATTAAATTACAAAGTGAGATACTAAAAGTAGTGGACGAGGTTTGCTATTTAGCAGCAAAATAACTACTGAGAACCGAAGCAGAGAGGATATAAAACGCGGACAGGCAATGAAAGAAAATCATTTGGAAGAAGAGGATTTTTTTAAAATATGTAATATAAATTTAAGTAGTATGAAGTTTGTTCTGAAGGCTTCTGTATGGAATGTCGCCTTGTACGGAAGTGAAATATGGAAGGTAAGCAGTTCAGACAGGAAGAAAATAGAAACTCTTGAAATGTGGTACTACAGAAAAATGCTGAAGATTAGACAGGTAGATCGAGTAACCAATGAAGAGATGGTGAATCAAACTGGGGAAAAACAGACGTATAGCTGAACTCGACTACAAGAAGGGATCGGTTGAGAGGACACATCCTAAGGCTTGAGGGAATCGTCGGTTGGGTCACGAAGAGAGAGATGCGGGTAAAAGTTTTAGAGGAAGACCAAGGGATGAATGCAGTGAGTCCGTTCATATAGACGTAGGTTTCAATAGTTATTCGGAGATGATGAGGATTACATGGAGAACTCGAAACACATTGGCCAACAACGTGGCGACAGGTTTACCAATTCGAGACAGACTAAGCTCCTTCAGGTGCTAAAAGAGGAAGGACAGCTATATAGTTGGAGGAATAACTACCACTTAGTAGGCTTGGAGGCTTGCTTCCCCATTTGTTCCGTCAGTATTGTAATAGTAGTTGTGTTCCTCTCTTAATGTGGTAATACAGCCTATACAGGATACCCTTGATTGCGTGTCTGCAAACACAAGCGTCTGACCAGAAGAGTTTGAGAATATGTAGAAATTTTTTTTCTGCCGGGGTTAGCGCTAATAAGTTGACGGTAAAATCTCGTTCGGCGGCTAGGAGAGAGAAAGTGAGCTCACCAACGGTGAAGGAACACTTGTTGTTTGGCATCTCTTGAAACGTCCCCTTTGAACAATTATACATGACTGTGCTTAAACTGACACACAATATTTTTTAGCGCAACGCAATCTGACTTTCAGAAATCCCTACAAAGGAATGGCCCTGACTAACATTAACCTGTACCTTTCACAAATCACTTACCTCACAAAAATCTTGGTTACTCGAACTACTGCAATACAGCGAGCGCCACTACTGCCAGCTAAATAAAAGATTCAAACTACGGAAGGCACTAACTACTAGTACACATAGTTAGCAAATGAAAGATTTTAATAGAGAACAAACAATGTATTTACCTTAATATTCATAATTGACATCCAGTCTTACAAATTTCAAAACTCCGCCATCTCTCTCCCCACATCCACCACTGCTGGCGGCTCACCTCCAACTGCGCAACGCTACGCGCTGTTCACATCCAGCTGCCGCTGCCCAACACTACAATGGCAGACAACAATGCAAACTAGCCACAGACTGCACACAGCACAGCCAGTGATTTTCATACAGAGCGCTACGTAACGTTGCCAACAAGAAAACATAAACAGCCTACTTACATAGCCCCCATGCTCCCCACAAAAAATTTTACAAATTGTTTTGGGCAGTGGCCAACAATGATTTGATAAAATTTTTCATAATTACAATAACAAAGAAATCAAATGCACACACTTATTGATACAATGTTGGTCAAAAGCTAAAATTTTCTCACAGTCCATAAAGACAGTCCTGATCATTTATCACAGTAATATTACAGTGGTTTTTTTTTTTCTCAAAGTCTGAGTAGTAAAAGAGAATGCACACGGAAGTAGTGGATTTCCATCTAGTCTTGAAGAAGTAGTGTTGTCCTTCCAACGGAAAGACAGTGCTGACTCTTGACATGCTGACAGGTAATGGGCCACAAAGGCACTAACTACTAGTAGGCATAGTTAGCAAATGAAAGATTTTAATAGAGAAAAAACAATGTATTTACCTTAATATTCATAATTGACATCCAGTCTTACAAATTTCAAAACTCCGCCATCTCTCTCCCCACATCCACCACTGCTGGCAGCTCACCTCCAACTGCCCAACGCTACGCGCTGTTCACATCCAGCCGCCGCTGCCCAACACTACAATGGCAGACAACAATGCAAACTAGCCACAGGCTGCACGCAGCACAGCCAGTGATTTTCATATAGAGCGCTACGTAACGTTGCCATTAAGAAAACATAAACAGCCTACTTACACTCTGAACGGTGGAAACAAGTGCGGTTGATTTGCTCAGGTAAACTTTGGTCTGACGGGAGGGGCTGGTATGACTGCTCCATGTAGAATTAAGAATGCAGTTTAACTGTTTAAAACATCGCAGAAGTGTTTTCCTTATTGATTACTGATAAATTCCGATTTCCCCGTGTAAATTGATGCCATTTTCTTTATGCACTGGGCCACATGACCGAAGGTCAGCTTAGTCATGTCGTAATACCAGTAAATGCTTCCGTATTGCTCGCACGAGAGAGAGTCCATTAACTTAGTGAGGGGTCTCGTGGCGACCAAATGTGCTGTTGTATAGTCATGAAGGGTTCCACTCTCGAGCAAACTTTAGCGCCAATAGTGTAGCACGCCCTCTCGGTTGCACAAAGACCCGTGGTGGATGACGAACGGTTGGTATCGACAGGTTTGAACATGTCCAGCAAAACAACTTTCACGCCAAAGCGTGGCAGGGCGTTCTTTGTCGAACCACGTGCTGAGCCGAATGGCCGACTGTTGTGTGATTCCGCTCCAAGGTAAATACACTCCTGGAAATGGAAAAAAGAACACATTGACACCGGTGTGTCAGACCCACCATACTTGCTCCGGACACTGCGAGAGGGCTGTACAAGCAATGATCACACGCACGGCACAGCGGACACACCAGGAACCGCGGTGTTGGCCGTCGAATGGCGCTAGCTGCGCAGCATTTGTGCACCGCCGCCGTCAGTGTCAGCCAGTTTGCCGTGGCATACGGAGCTCCATCGCAGTCTTTAACACTTTTAGCATGCCGCGACAGCGTGGACGTGAACCGTATGTGCAGTTGACGGACTTTGAGCGAGGGCGTATAGTGGGCAAGCGGGAGGCCGGGTGGACGTACCGCCGAATTGCTCAACACGTGGGGCGTGAGGTCTCCACAGTACATCGATGTTGTCGCCAGTGGTCGGCGGAAGGTGCACGTGCCCGTCGACCTGGGACCGGACCGCAGCGACGCACGGATGCACGCCAAGACCGTAGGATCCTACGCAGTGCCGTAGGGGACCGCACCGCCACTTCCCAGCAAATTAGGGACACTGTTGCTCCTGGGGTATCGGCGAGGACCATTCGCAACCGTCTCTGTGAAGCTGGGCTACGGTCCCGCACACCGTTAGGCCGTCTTCCGCTCACGCCCCAACATCGTGCAGCCCGCCTCCAGTGGTGTCGCGTCAGGCGTGAATGGAGGGATGAATGGAGACGTGTCGTCTTCAGCGATGAGAGTCGCTTCTGCCTTGGTGCCAATGATGATCGTATGCGTGTTTGGCGCCGTGCAGGTGAGCGCCACAATCAGGACTGCATACGACCGAGGCACACAGGGCCAACACCCGGCATCATGGTGTGGGGAGCGATCTCCTACACTGGCCGTACACCACTGGTGATCGTCGAGGGGACACTGAATAGTGCACGGTACATCCAAACCGTCATCGAACCCATCGTTCTACCATTCCTAGACCGGCAAGGGAACTTGCTGTTCCAACAGGACAATGCACGTCCGCATGTATCCCGTGCCATCCAACGTGCTCTAGAAGGTGTAAGTCAACTACCCTGGCCAGCAAGATCTCCGGATCTGTCCCCCATTGAGCATGTTTGGGACTGGATGAAGCGTCGTCTCACGCGGTCTGCACGTCCAGCACGAACGCTGGTCCAACTGAGGCGCCAGGTGGAAATGGCATGGCAAGCCGTTCCACAGGACTACATCCAGCATCTCTACGATCGTCTCCATGTGAGAATAGCAGCCTGCATTGCTGCGAATGGCGGATATACACTGTACTAGTGCCGACATTGTGCATGCTCTGTTGCCTGTGTCTATGTGCCTGTGGTTCTGTCAGTGTGATCATGTGATGTATCTGACCCCAGGAATGTGTCAATAAAGTTTCCCCTTCCTGGGACAATGAATTCACGGTGTTCTTATTTCAATTTCTAGGAGTGTAATTTTGGCCGGAAACGTGCGGAGGCGACGAATACACGTGGTGAATGGACAACGGAACATTGTGACGTCAACCTCGGCAAGTTCCAGCGTGTCCAGCGAAAACATGTTTACGACGTGGGAGCGATCGCTGGTCCAGTGGGTACCGCCAGTGCGCCGCCAGTCCAGCGCGCGAGCAGCCAACTCATGTGACCGCCATCGGCGACAGCCCACGCGCTGGCTGCCAGGGCCAGGGGTGGTGACGATTTGAACTAATTCAGTTGGAGCGCGGAAATCGTGGCGGCTGCACTGGGTGTTGCTGCGGTCTCGAAGACGTGTACTGATTATGTTGGAGACCAAGTGATGACCGTACTGCTTGACGTAAAGACTTCAGTCAACTTCCGCCTGCAAAATCAAAGGACGTGACTTAGGTTACTATAACTGCGCTTCATTATTTCACGCGATTTTGATAGGTTAGCAGTGAAAAAAGATAAGTGAGCACGAAAGTTCGTAGGATGTGGACTACTTTGTATGTATGATCGATTATGGTGTTGGGATTTGAACTTGTGATAGATTTATGTTATGGGTGTAATGCAAATGGCTTTCTCGCCGCGAAAATCAGACATCTTGAATAAATAATAATAAATGATAATAAATAATGTTAAACAGATGTACAGTTTTCGAGACATTATCCTGTTGGAATTTGAAGTTGGAGCAATTTTGTAGTGGAGGTAGACCAATAATAATAAATGATGAATGATAACGAATAATAATGAATTATAATAAAGACAAGTGCGGTTTTGCAGCGATTATCAAGTTGGAATTAGAATTTGCCACGAATTTTCTAGTGGAGGTAGGCTAATAACGTTGTTGTTGTTGTTATTGTGGTCTTCAGTGCTCAGACTGGTTTAATGCAGCTTTCCATGCTAATCTATCCTGTGCACGCTTCTTGATCTCCCAGTACCTATTGCAGCCTACATCCTTCTGAATCTGCTTAGTGTATTCATATCTTGGTCTCCCTCTACGATTTTTACCCTCCACGCTAGCCTCCAATACTAAATTGGTGATCCCTCGATTTCTCAGAACATGTCCTACCAACCGATTCCTTCTTCTAGTCAAGTTGTGCCATAAGCTCCTCTTATCCCCAATTCTATTCAATACCTCCTCATTAGTTATGTGATCTACCCATCTAATCTTCAACATTCTTCTGTAGCACCACATTTCCAAAGCTCCTATTCTCTTCTTGTCTAAACTATTTATCGTCCATGTTTCACTTCCATACATGGCTACACTCCATACAAATACTTTCAGAAACGACTTCCCGATATTTACATCTGTACTCGATGTTAAAAAATTTTTCTTCTTCAGAAACACTTTCCTTGCCATTGCCAGTCTACATTTTATATCCTGTCTACTTCGACCATCGTCAGTTATTTTGTTCCCCAAATAGCAAAACTCTTTTACTACTTCAAGTGTCTCCTTTCCTAATCTAATTCCCTCAGCATCACCTGACTTAATTCGACTACATTCCATTATCCTCGTTGTGCTTTTGTTGATGTTCATCTTATACCCTCCTTTCAAGACACTGTCCTTTCCACTCAACTGGTCTTCCAAGTCCTTTGCAGTCTCTGACAGAATTACAATGTCATCGGCGAACCTCAAAGTTTTTATTTCTTCTCCATGGATTTTAATACCTACTCCAAACTTTTCTTTTGTTTCCTTTATTGCTTGCTCAATATACAGATTGAATAACATCGGGGACAGGCTACAACCCTGTCTCACTCCCTCCCCAACCACAGCTTCCCTTTCATGTCCCTCGACTCTTATAACTGCATCTGCTTTCTGTACAAATTGTAAATAGCCTTTCGCTCCCTGTATTTTACCCCTGCCACCTTCAGAATTTGAAAGAGAGTATTCCAATCAACACTGTCAAAAGCTTTCTCTAAGTCTACAAATGCTAGAAACGTAGGTTTGCCTTTCCTTAATCTTTCTTCTAAGATAAGTCGTAGGGTCAGTATTGCCTCTCGTGTTCCAACATTTCCACGGAATCCAAACTGATCTTCCCTGAGGTCGGCTTCTATCAGTTTTTCCATTCGTCTGTAAAGAATTCGCATTTAGTATTTTGCAGCTGTGACTTATTAAACTGATAGTTAGGTAATTTTCACATCTGTCAACACCTGCTTTCTTTGGGATTGGAATTATTATATACTTCTTGAAGTCTGAGGGTATTTCGCTTGTCTCATACATATTGCTCACCAGATAATAATAAATAATAACAATAAATGATAATGAATGATAATAAATTAATAATAAATAATAACAATAAATGATAATGAATGATAATGAATGATAATAAATGAGAATGAATAATAATAAAGACAATTACGATTTTGCATCCATTATTGTGTTGCAGTTCAAATTTGCTGCCATTTTTCTGGAGGGTTAGGTTAGTGGATGTAACACAATTGACCTATTTTTCCGACAAAATTCAAATTTCCCGCCATTTTTTCTGGTTGTTAGGTTAGTGGAGGTAGCACAATTGACCTATTTTCCCACTAAAATCCGCCATCTTGGATGACGTCATGCGCTGTTGCCAAGTCTACATGCCGCCATCTTGGATGACGTCATCGTCGCCATCTTGAATAAATTTGGCAACAATGCAGAGTGGTGTCGTACGGAGGTTGCTCTACTACTGACAATGTGTCGTTCCAACAGAACACTGTTTGCCCACACACTTCCCATGAAACTCAATGGGCTCCGTAAGATGTGGAGCAACTTCCCTGGCCAGGACCATTTCGGGACTTGTCTCCAGTCGAGTACGTGTGGGATATGATGGGACGAAAAATGACTCTTGTGACTCGTCAACCAGAAACTCTTGCAGAACTACTTGAATAGGTCGATTAAGCGTGGCATAACGTATCCCAGAACAGTATTCACCATATGTAAGATCGATTGGATGCCAGTCAGCGTCTGCACTACCACTTGTGGAGGCAACACTGTGTACTAATATGTATGTTTCAGAATGAGTCGATACCTCGTACCTCAGAACGGCTTGACCCACTGATCTGTAAATGTAAGACTTTCATGTACTCAGTATACACTGTCGCAACAATAAATCTTGAGTGAATTGGGAACCTTTAAAAAGATGTACTGATTTTTTTCCGGCACTGTATGTGTCCATGAGGAGTATGCTGTGGACACGAACGTCTCCAAGATGACAACAGCCGTGTTCTCAGTGCAACAAGCTTATGTTCTGGTTTGACCGACACTTAGGCACTGTCGCATGTCGACTGGCCACACTGAATCAGCCGGTCTTAATCTCGTACAAAATATCTTGGACTATTTGGAAGAGTGGTGAAACACAAATGCCAACATTGCCGCAGTTTCGTAGCTCTGTAGCGGCTAGTCAGCCAGTGACTAGCTTCAGCTGGATACGACATATCTGAAGGAACTTGTGGACGCTCTCCCCTGCCGAACTGTGGCCATCAATGAGGCTAGACGGTATTGGCGCGATGTCTCTTGCCGTGACCAATATTTTGTTCAATGTGCGTTCTAATTGCATCACACTGAAATATGCAAATATTATACAAAATTTCATGATCTTGTGTGTTCGTTTTTGTGCAATTCGCATTCAGCACCGTCTAATGAATATTCTTCGGAAGATTTTAACTATCAGGTACTTAGTATTTGGCGGTTACGAAATCCTATTAAACTACTCGATGCCTCCATCCAAAATTAGGTAATATTTCTCTTACCGGCTGACAATAAGCAAGCATATAGGATTATGACCTTGTATGGAAATATTACCCGTCTAAATCCAAAGTGGTATCAAGAACAGTTATTTCCGTTGACGGACATAACCGGTAACCACAAAACAAAATAAACTCCTCTCACGCAAAAGGGAATTGAAGCATAGTGAAATCTGACCACATTTAAGATGAAAATTGTTTAGTACTGCAAAAATAACGAATTGAATTATTTTACCATAAATGCAGATTTATGTTCTTGGTTACATTGTTGTTGATTATTCCTCATCGAATAATTACAACCTTTCGGAAAATTGTAAATTAGTAACCTGGACATTTCAGATAAATATATAGTTGTCATGTTACGTTTAGTCACTCTATGTTCAGAAATTTTATAATTAGACACCAAGAACTGGGAGAGCCGCTAACACAGAACAATTAAGTTAAAATTTATCCGTTTCGATATTATTTGACGTTCACAAAGTTATATACGTTTACCATGACGACAAAATCCGATGGATTTACATCTTCCTCCACTCATAGTACACAAATCAAAACTATATCACTTATCCAGTTATGGAAAATAGTACATTAATTCACTGTCCGCATTGTTTTAATCCTCCTCACCTTCGTCATCCTGTCCGCAGATCGTGGTCTCCCGGTCGCGTTCTCGCTTCCCGAGCACGGGGTCCCGGGTTCGATTCCCGGCGGGGTCAGGGATTTTTCACCCGCCTCATCATTTCATCATCATTCAAGGAAGTGGAGTGACTGGTCTGAGCAAAGGTTGGGCGCAGTTGAGCGCCCCATAAACCAAACATCGTCATCGTCATTCGTCATCCTCGTTCGATTAACTTGACACGACTCCCTCTCTTCCATTGCCGATCTTCGGGTAGCCCAGACCCGTCCAGATTTCTCGATAATTCTTAGTTAATCGTTCTCATCCGTCACCTGACACTTCTTTTCAGCGGCGAGAGCGAGAGTGACGCAACCCTAAGGTTTGTATGATCTCTCCAAAGTATTTGTGGGAGGAAAGTTATAAAATCATCCCATTTTCCATCTTTAGTGGCGCTTTCCTTCTGTTTTTATGCTGATTTTCCAAGTACTGGAGTTTCTTGTAAGATACATATTATCTAAGGTATCCGGGCGCCTATCACTGCACATTAAACTGGGGTGTGCCACTTCTTTACGACTTGATGTCTGCTGAGACACTTCCGATGAGTCTAAATGTCAGCGGAGTAATAGCAACCCACTGTTCGTCAGGACCCGAAACGAGGGAAGCTGGACGCTGGGGCCTGGAGCGGAGTCGACGTTCCAATTCAGCCCAGTGGTGTTCTGGTGACTTCGGGTCGAGATTCGGAACAGACCGGTCCATTTCAGGAATGTTACTGTCCAGAAACCATTTTCCCACAGATGCTGTCTTATTACAGTGAACATTGTCATGTTGACACAAACACTCATCGTCTCCGAACTCTTTCTCTGCCATGTGCAATACTAAATGGTTCAAAGTGGGTTCATATCCTCCCGCATTTAGCGTTCTATTAAGCGCATTGAGAGGCTACGTCGTAATCACGAAAAACAACCCCATACCGTAACACCACCTTCTCCGGGCTTCACTGCTGGCAGTACACATGATAGTATGTAAAATTCTCGAAGCATACGTCGAACCCAAACGCTACCACTGGATTGGTACAGGGTACAGCGTCATTTATCGCTCACAATGACTCGTTACCAGTCATCCAATGTCTAGTGGCGTCACTCTTTACACCGCCTCAAGTGTCGCTCAGCACAGATTACAGAAACGTGTGACTTAAGAGCACCAGCTGGAGCACTGTACCGCAGTCTACTTAACGCCCTGCACAGTCATTGTGCCAGCTGGACCGCTGGTAGAGCTCTGGAACTCACGACTGGTTCCTTTCGTTGGTTTCATACGATTTTTTACAGCCACCCTCCGCAGTTCTCTACAGTCAGTACTAGAAATCTTCCTTGTCTCGGTTTAACTCCGTCTGTTGCTTCGCGCTTCCACTTCACATTAACATAACCAACAGTCGACTTGAAAAGCTTTAGAAGGGTTGAAATGTCGCTGATAGGTTTGTTACTCAGGTGAAATTCAGTGACCAAGCTCTACTAACAACACGGTACTCCCTGCCTCCTGTTATTCTGGCGAGTCCACCTATCGTGACATTTAGTGGTCAATTCCGGTTTATATAGGGGTGTCCGGATACTTTTGATCCGACAGTGGAGACCTGCCTTTGCTGTTATCTTGTGCGGTTTCTCTATGGCATGTTCAGTTTCTTCTTCAGTCTTAGTGATAACTGCTAAACCATTAACAAAGGGTAAATATTAAGATGGATTTTGCTTCCATACTTTCTAATGTTGCCACTGCTTCTCTGTTTCTTCCATGGAGTGTTCAGTTTATTCTTCTGTCTTAGTGATACCTGCTAAACGATGAGTAAAGGTCAAGCATTTAGGAGTGAATTCGCCTTTGAACTTCCCAATGTCTGTACCTTTGATATTTTCTTACAACTATTTTATTTTTATAAATTATCCAAAAACTGCTAAACCATCAACAAAGGCTTTATATTAAGATTGAGTTTGCTTTCAGACTTTATAATGTTTGCCTGCACTTCCGTGCTTTTTCTATGGCGTGTTCAGTCTTAGTGATACTAGCTAAACGATGAGTAAAGGTCAACCATTTAGGATTGATTTCGCCTTCGGTCTTCCCAGTGTCTGCACCTTTGATATTTTTTTACAATTTTTTTAGAAATTGTCCAAAACCAAGCAATATCGTATATTCATTACTATAACTATTGTTATTATTATTACTCTTTCTTCGATTTCGGACATCTATGGACCACGTGAAGTAACTTCCTCGTGACGTTTTCTTGCCTGATTTTCGGTTTTTTCCAGTACCAGTATTTCTTCATTTTTTCGCTGTGTTCCTTCCTCTGGCCAAACAGTTGCGCTCTCTGACCTTTTCTTGAAAACCCCCAGACTTCCTAATCGTGTATCTAAAAGTGGCCTGTCTAGAATACCTGTTTCGTAATGTTGATTTCTGCCAAGTCATTTGTCACTATCTACTGGTTTGCGTTTCGGTATATTTTTCTAAATGGTCAAGTACTTTTAGTCGCTTTTTCCGGATTGATGTGAACCAAGGGACCATAAAATGAAATCTCCTTTTCCTGAGAGCATCAGCTAGTTTTTAAATTTACTTATAGATTTCTTCGTTACTTCTAGTCATCCACGTACTCCCAGCTTTTCTTCTACGGAGTCTTCTCCGTAGTTTCTTCCTTTCCTTTTTCTCCAACTACTCAATTTCTCGCTTTTTGTTGAAGACTAAACATTCCACTCCACAAAAGCACTGCTGTTTTATGACAGTGTTGTAGTGTTGCATTTTTATTTTTTACTGAGATTGAATTTTTTAATTGTAAATTTCTTTCGTTAATTGGTAAGGCATTTCGATTTTCCGGCCTCTATTTTTGTTTGCTTCTTAATCTAGAACAGTTTTGCTGCATTAGTTCCCCTAAGTACTTAAATTTATTCGCTCTGTTGATTCTATGGTATCTTGTAATTACGTACTTTGGAGGATCTTTAATGTCCCTAGAATGAAATTTTCATTCTACAGCGGAGTGTGCGCTAATATGAAACTTCCTGGCAGGTTAAAACTGTGTGCCGGACCGAGACTCGAACTCGGGACCTTTGCCTTTCGCGGGCAAGTGCTCTACTATCTGAGCTACCCAAGCACGACTCACGCCCCGTCCTCTCAGCTGCAAAGGCTGGAAAATTGAGGCTGACGTTCGAGTTTTATTATCCTAATCTGATTTCTTGAATTTCTTTTTCTCGAAGTCGGAAATTCCATTCCCTTATTACCTTTTGCAAAACGCAGTTGAAGAACAATAGGGAGAGGCCACCACTTTCTCTTCCACCAGTTTTTACTTCAAATGGTTCCGGAATTTCTCCACGAAATTTTATTTTGTGCATTGTTTCTGTCAATGTATCTTTAACTATTGCCGTCGTTTTTTTCTAGGCAGATTTCGTATAGTACATTGAAGAGCGTGTCTCTGTCTACAGAGACTTAGACTTTATTGATGTCTACGAACGTTACAACTAGGTCTTTGCTTCTTAGACAATAGTTCCTTACGATAAGTTTCAAATTCATAATCCGTTCATATCTGTTCTACACAGGACCGGCTCTTTCTAAATTTCCGTTGGCGTTCACTGAGATGATGATCTAATTGCTCTTCCAAGCTACTTTGATGAACCTTGCATACAATTTTGTACGTAATAGCCACAAAACAGATTCCTCGATAGCTGATAACATCTGTCGTACTTGCTTTCTTGTGTAAAGAATGCATGAGAGTGCATTCTCATTCCTCTGAAATTCTTTGTTTCCCGTATTTTCTTCAATCGTTTTTGAAGCTCTTCACTTATGTCATCGCTGGCACTTTTCCACATTTTCGCGAAAACTGAATCGTCTTCAGAATCTTTTTTGATACTATCATGAATTTCAGTTTTATTTAGTGGTTTCGAAATTGGGAAAACGTTTCCACGTTCTACTTTCTCAAAAGATATCACTAAGTTCTCACAATTGAGGGGCTTATTAAGGTACTCTGCTCAAAATTCACAGTTTTTTTATTATTGATGTCTAGATCTCCGTTTTCTGTTTTAAAACATACACTTGGCGATTGATACCTCGTTAATTTAATTTAATACTGAAAGTTATGTAAATATTTCTTACGTAATTTTTTTTGGAATTTGTTCCTCGATACCATGTATAAGAAACATAAAATTGCTCCTATCCAATCTAAAAAAATTTGCCGTTCGCTTTCTTTGGTCTATAAATTCCAAATAATCAATTTCTTTCTTTGTACAATACCAGCTTTTTCCCGCTCTCAGTCTAGCCTCTCAGGCAACTTCGCAGTCTTAATCCCACCAACCATGTTTCTTCTTCTTTTTCGAGAGAGCTGTTTCCTTGGCAGCGTCTATCATTTTGGTACTGATGCTTCTCCAGACAGTAGTTTCTAAGCTATGTAATTTGTTTTCGATGTGTTTTTTTTTTTGCTGTTTCGAAATTTCTCTACTTTAGTCTTAAATATGCAATCCCTCTAGCTCCTAGTCTTGCGTTAGGGATTAAATTTCCCTCAGTTGTCGTTAAGTAAACGCCTGTGTCAATATTTGCTAGTTTCTTCCCCTTGATATTCATTATTTCTTTAGTGCTTCTACCTGAAAAAACAACATGGTCAATTTGTGATTCTCCTGAATTTGGATTTGGTGACCTCGATGTTTCCAAACTGTAATGTTAGAGCGGACAGTCTTTCTGATGGTGAATAAAAATTGGTCACGCAGTTCAACACTTTATAGTTGACGGTAAATGCCGTTGCTAGATGTCGAGTACCTCGTTTGTGCCGCAACAATTCTCATATTCCATAGTATTGTCATCTGAGAACCGTGGTTCCTGTAACGCCAAAATAGAAATTATGAGTTCATTTAAAGCTTTATATAGTTGTTTCAGTCTTCCAGTTTTTAGAACGGAATTTATGTTCAGTGTTACAAGGAAGTATTTCTTCCTTTGGGTCTGAATTTCGATAGGGGTTTTTCGGAACGCTCAGACTGATTCTTGCACACTGGTTTGGGTTCTGCAGACTACGCAGGCCCAATTGCGTCTCCTAAAGCTATGGAGGATACTTTTCCCAAGACACCCCCTAGAGTAGTTCTTTCCCGAGATGTTTAAATCGTGCATTGAAAAGCCACTTGAACTTCATTGCATTCTTAAAACTGAAACTGTAAGTACCAGAATTTCAGAGAACGTTTGATCAGCGACAGGTATTTTATTTTGTTCAAGTCCGCCGGCAAGTCGGTGAGGACATCTCCCAGCACCCCCCCCCCCCCTCTATCCGCCACCTGTGATGCTCCCTGAGAAAGAGTATCGTGACTCCCCCCGCTACGACAGAGTAGTTGTTGTTGTTGTTATGGTCTTCAGTCCTGAGACTGGTTTGATGCAGCTCTCCATGCTACTCTATCCTGTGTAAGATTTTTCATCTCCCAGTACCTACTGCAACCTACATCCTTCTGAATCTGCTTAGTGTACTCATCTCTTGGTCTCCCCCTACGATTTTTACCCTCCACGCTGCCCTCCAATACTAAATTGGTGATCCCTTGATGCCTCAGAACATGTCCTACCAACCGATCCCTTCTTCTGGTCAAGTTGTGCCACAAACTTCTCTTCTCCCCAATCCTATTCAATACTTCCTCATTAGTTATGTGATCTACCCATGTAATCTTCAGCATTCTTCTGTAGCACCACATTTCGAAAGCTTCTATTCTCTTGTAGTAGATTCGGGAATAATAATAATAATAATAATTAGTATTATTACTATTAATAATACAATTCAGTGTGGGTTTGTTAGTCCCCTGTCAGGTTCCTTCCTGGCTGGAAGATAGAGGAATTCCTTGCACAAAAATATAATAAAAAAATAAAAATAAACAAATGTGCTTCAGATCAGTGCCCGACAATTCGTTACTCTTTTTGATACATTTCTCCACACGCAAGCCTGTATATGCATTTCGACGTAATGTGACCCTCTGGATAGGGATTCATTCTCCTGACTTTTATCTTTATACGCACCTCTAGTCTTCCCAGCTTCTTCAAATCTTACTGTTATCCAGTACCACAACAAACCCGTTGAAACGTGAGTACCAGTAAATAACTATAAACGACAGCCACTTGTGCTAACGGAATTTGACCAGGACCGGGGGTCTCGTGTTATGTTAATGAGTCGTGGCACACACCTGGCTGTTTCCGTGGGAGACCACCAAAGCGGCGCTGCGTGTCGCGTTACAGTAAAACTCTCTACAGTCAGTGTTCGGCCATCCTTTTCCGCCTCTGTTGCGGCCATAGGTCCTCTTGGTGCGTGTGTGGCACGACAAGCGTTATGACGTTCGAAAATTTCCAGTGGAATAACGTAGCATTGTTGTGCATTCGGCTAAACTTTGCGAATCCAGGAGGCAGGGAAGCATTATTTAACACCCGCTGAAGGAAGAGATGCAGGAAGAAAAGATGACAAGATGAAACATGATTATGGTTTCGTAGTTAATGTGAAATTCATGAAGACTGCTGCATGTTCTTCTTACTTGTTTATAAACGTTTAGCGTATCATTACAGAAAACGAATAAATAAAAAATAAGGAAAGTATAAAAAGCGTGCAAATGTTATCGGAACAACACAGTCCACTTTCTAATTTCTAGATATCTCATATGAGCTTCTATACTACAGTCAGCAAACTCACTGCCAAGTATTAGATACAAACTTTAACTGTTGACTGTTTCAATATAAAGTTTTCGTATATGCAATTTGTTGTCATGCAGTTCCAGAGAAATTGCACAACTATCTCTTAAAGGTCTGGATTGTAGGCAGTTAGCTGTCAAGTCAGAGTGTTCTGAATGCTTCATGCTTGGGTTCCATTTTTTTCCATTTTTATGTTGTTATACTACTTTGCTTCAGTAGAAAATTCCTTTCCAAAAGTACAACAATATTACTATCCACACAGTATGTATTTGATTGTGTCTTTCTCCTCAATATATAAGAGCTGTCGAAAGCAGGGAAGTAAGAAACCTTGCAGGCGAAAAACTTTTATTACTATGTTTTAAATAAATTTCTCTGCGAGAGGAGCATGATGTCTGTAATAGCAAATAGTTTGTTTCAAATTTAGTTAAAGAAAATTGCTCCGAAATCGTGGTGTTCGTCCTGTGGTTTTGAGTTTTCCTCGTAAAAACGATGTTTTCCGACATAATATTGGTTACATTTAACCGGTTCTGTTGCTGAGGACTCGAGATGTTCAGTTTAAGGCTATTTAATGAGAACACTAGGTATTTGAGCTTGCAACAGGGAACGCGAAATCCATCGCTGCCCACAGCACGGAAATTTGGGTTTTCCCTAGTCATAAACGTTATTCTTCAACACATTTTGCTTGCATATTTGTTGCTGAGGATTATTGATGTTTTGTTTCAAGCTAGGGCCCTATCTTAAATAGGCATGAGGTAGTTTCCTCGCTTCTTCAATATTAATGGGCCAATACGCTGTCACAATTGAAGAAACGACGTCTGAGGGCACCGTTACAACTTTTAAATATAATGTAGAAAGACACACACCGTCCGGGTCACTTTTTTCGTTTGTTCTGATCACTGGCTTCAGCCTTCGTTACGGGTCATCTTGAGATCCATATTATGTAAGTACTGGATACGACAGTTCCCAACAATTTGAGTTTTAAGTGAATCATCGCCCTGCTGATGAATCTAGAGTAGGAGAAAGCTGTGGCAGTGTTCTGGAGCTTATGGAATGACTGCGTAGAAAGTTGCGCCACATTGATGGGAAGTGGATTTAGAATGTCATATGCGTAGACGGCAACACATCTACCTCCTTTACCAACAGGTCCGAAGCTCATTCACCGTTCAGGTTGCTAATTACTGCTGAGTACGCTGTTCGTATTTGGTGGAACACGCTGATAATAAAGAAACTGTCAGTGATTACATGAATGCTAAATTACACTCCTGGAAATTGAAATAAGAACACCGTGAATTCATTGTCCCAGGAAGGGGAAACTTTATTGACACATTCCTGGGGTCAGATACATCACATGATCACACTGACAGAACCACAGGCACATAGACACAGGCAACAGAGCATGCACAATGTCGGCACTAGTACAGTGTATATCCACCTTTCGCAGCAATGCAGGCTGCTATTCTCCCATGGAGACGATCGTAGAGATGCTGGATGTAGTCCTGTGGAACGGCTTGCCATGCCATTTCCACCTGGCGCCCCAGTTGGACCAGCGTTCGTGCTGGACGTGCAGACCGCGTGAGACGACGCTTCATCCAGTCCCAAACATGCTCAATGGGGGACAGATCCGGAGATCTTGCTGGCCAGGGTAGTTGACTTACACCTTCTAGAGCACGTTGGGTGGCACGGGATACATGCGGACGTGCATTGTCCTGTTGGAACAGCAAGTTCCCCTGCCGGTCTAAGAATGGTAGAACGATGGGTTCGATGACGGTTTGGATGTACCGTGGACTATTCAGTGTCCCCTCGACGATCACCAGTGGTGTACGGCCAGTGTAGGAGATCGCTCCCCACACCATGATGCCGGGTGTTGGCCCTGTGTGCCTTGGTCGTATGCAGTCCTGATTGTGGCGGTCACCTGCACGGCGCCAAACACGCATACGACCATCATTGGCACCAAGGCAGAAGCGACTCTCATCGCTGAAGACGACACGTCTCCATTCGTCCCTCCATTCACGCCTGTCGCGACACCACTGGAGGTGGGCTGCACGATGTTGGGGCGTGAGCGGAAGACGGCCTAACGGTGTGCGGGACCGTAGCCCAGCTTCATGGAGACGGTTGCGAATGGTCCTCGCCGATACCCCAGGAGCAACAGTGTCCCTAATTTGCTGGGAAGTGGCGGTGCGGTCCCCTACGGCACTGCGTAGGATCCTACGGTCTTGGCGTGCATCCGTGCGTCGCTGCGGTCCGGTCCCAGGTCGACGGGCACGTGCACCTTCCGCCGACCACTGGCGACAACATCGATGTACTGTGGAGACCTCACGCCCCACGTGTTGAGCAATTCGGCGGTACGTCCACCCGGCCTCCCGCATGCCCACTATACGCCCTCGCTCAAAGTCCGTCAACTGCACATACGGTTCACGTCCACGCTGTCGCGGCATGCTACCAGTGTAAAAGACTGCGATGGAGCTCCGTATGCCACGGCAAACTGGCTGACACTGACGGCGGCGGTGCACAAATGCTGCGCAGCTAGCGCCATTCGACGGCCAACACCGCGGTTCCTGGTGTGTCCGCTGTGCCGTGCGTGTGATCATTGCTTGTACAGCCCTCTCGCAGTGTCCGGAGCAAGTATGGTGGGTCTGACACACCGGTGTCAATGTGTTCTTTTTTCCATTTCCAGGAGTTTAAATTACCGGAAAGTCCATTTATAATGCGGCACAACTTAACAATAATGGAATGGAAAATCAGTCAAAGCTTTTTGCTAGCTATTTTGGCAGTACCAAGGGGTGGAGGATAACTGAAGTCTGTCTACCTACTGATTTATTAGCTGTTCAGGACAGTTCTCTTTGTGCCTCTTTATCTCCAGTATTCCAAGGATTGATAGTTTCTGTATAGTGTACCCAGAGTGCAGTGTTTCTACACCTACTACATAGCCTTGTCTCGTTTCCAGACAATGATGCGCAATGGCGGAGTTTCTTTTCTGCAGCTCACACCTTCTGCGGTACTTTTTATGTCTGCTTCATACTGCTCTACTTGTTTTTCCTATGTAATAAAAACCACACTCTATGTCACTTCTCTTCGTTGGAGACGGTTTGTTTTTGTGGTTGCATAAATTTTTAATTGCTCTCTCTGTGGTATAGCATGCCAGTGAATATTTCTTTTTTTTCAGGTTATTGACTATTTTGGTAGACAATCTACCTAGAAATGGTGCTACACATCGTTTACTGGCAATCACTTGGAACCCTGACGGTGTATGCACTAGTGTTTTAGCTTCGCCCTTTTTTTAGCATTTTAAAAATACTGTGAGCGAGAGTGGGACGGTAACCATTGTTTGCAGCTGTTGTTCTGACGGAGTGCAGTTCCGGTTGTACGTCAGCGGTGGAGGCTCGCCTGTGTCTCGGCGCACACCGCCGTCGCTGCTCCAGGCGCGGCAGCGACATCCATCGTCACTCAGGACAAAACTTAACACGTGTCGTGTGCACACGTCCGGTGCTGCTTGCTGTTCGAGTCAAACTGGTCCGGCGGGATCGTACATTGTCCTTGAGCATCTGGAATGATAATGAACTTTCTCTTAAACTAATGGCCGCTAACTACCTGTCTCGATCGGTATTAATATTTATGCAAATAAATTCACTGCGGGCGAAGCCTGTGGCCGGAAAGCACGCGAGCTCTCAGCGCGATTCAAAGCCGCAACGGTAGGGGGCGCTGCGAGCCTTGGAGGTGTCATTTGGTTTTACCCGTACAGCTTAGAGGAGACTGTTGTGACTCTGAGTATGGAATAAATGATTCAAAACTACTGTGGTATGACTGAAGGGGAGGTAGTTAAGGTTAGATTAGATTAGATTTACTTTCATTCCAATTGATCCGTAGTGAGGAGGTCCTCCAGGATATGGAACATGTCAGAAAAACAATACATGACAAATATTTACAACTAAAACAAATAAGCTAATGTACCATTCCACCGGTCCCAAGTGGAATGATCGTCATTTTTTAATGAACACTAAGAGTCATTTTACAAATACTAATGCACTGAATTTAAAATAAAAAAGTTTTTTATTTATTTATAAGGTAATAAACATGTAATACAACTACTGTAATACTTATTTACAATGAACACATTACTGCACTGAAATGGTGCAGAAGTTAGATTATACTTACACACTTACACACAAACACACACACACACACACACACACACACACACACACACACACACACACAAATTTTCAGTGAACACATTACTGCACTGAAATTGTGCAGAAGTTATGTTGTACTTATATACAAATCAGTTGGTTTTACTAAGAAATTCATCAATGGAGTAGAAGGAGTTGGCCACCAATAAATCCTTTAGGCTTCTCTTAAACTGAATTTCATTGGTTGTTAAGCTTTTTACGGCTGCTGGCAAGTTATTGAAAATGTGTGTTCCTGAATAATGCACACCTTTTTGTACAAGACTAAGTGACTTTAAATCCTTGTGAAGATTATTCTTATTTCTAGTATTGATTCCATGAATTGAGCTGTTGGTTTGAAAAAGTGATATATTTTTAATGACAAATTTCATTAAGGAATAAATATATTGGGAAGCAGTAGTTAGTATCCCTAGTTCCCTAAACACGCTTCTGCAGGATGTTCTTGAGTTCACACCACATATAATTCTTACTGCACGTTTTTGTGCCCGGAAAACTTTAGCTTGGCTTGATGAATTACCCCAAAAAATAATCTCATATGACATTATGGAATGAAAGTAAGCATAGTATGCCAGCTTTTTCATTTTTATATCCCCTATGTCTGACAAAATTCGCATTGCAAACAGAGATTTGTTAAGACGCTTCAGCAGTTCTGTGGTGTGCTCCTCCCAGTTGAATTTATTATCAAGGTGTAATCCCAAGAATTTAACACTGTCCACTTCTTCTATCTTCTTGTCACCGTATGTTAGACATATACTCTTGGGACACCCCTTACAAGTTCTGAACTGCATGTAGTGTGTTTTTTCAAAGTTTAGTGACAAAGAATTGGCTAGGAACCAGTGATTAATGTCCACAAATATTTTATTGGCTGATCTTTCTAAGACTACACTTGATTTGCTATTTATTGCAATGTTTGTATCATCAGCAAACAAAACAAACTTGGCATCTGGTAATGTTACTGATGAAAGGTCATTGATATACACAAGAAAAAGTAAGGGCCCCAAAATGGAACCTTGTGGGACCCCACATGTAATTAGTTCCCAGTTGGATGATGCCTGATAGCTTGATACATGTCTCTTTCCTAATAACACCCTTTGTTTCCTGCCAGAGATATAAGATTTGAACCATTTTGCAGCATTTCCTGTTACACTATAATATTCTAGTTTACTTAAAAGGATATTGTGATTTACACAGTCAAATGCCTTTGACAGATCACAAAATATACCAGTTGCCTGCAATTTTTTGTCTAATGAATTAAGTACATTTTCACTGTAAGTGTAGATAGCCTTCTCAATATCAGAACCTTTTAGAAATCCAAACTGTGACTTTGACAGTATGTTATTTGAGATAAGATGGTTATAAAGACGACTGTACATTACTTTTTCGAAAATTTTTGAGAATGCTGGCAACAGTGAAATTGGACGGAAATTTGATGCTATTTCTTTATCTCCCTTCTTAAACAGTGGCTTAACTTCAGCATATTTCAGCCATTCAGGAAACATTCCACTGATAAACGACTGGTTACACAGATAGCTTAATATGTTACTTAGCTCAGAATCACATTCTTTAATTAACTTTGTTGATAGGGTGTGGATGCCAATGATGCAACCACACTGAGCCAGTAAACAAATATGTTTCCTTCTTTCTGAAATACATCTACGTACAGTTGGTGTAACATACGCATGTGTTGTGTCGTAAAGGGTATCTAGCTAATAAAACTTAACCTTTATTATTTTCTGTGTACATAAATGATCTGTCGGTCAGGGTGGGCAGCAACCTACGGTTGTTTGCTGATGATGCTGTTGTATTGGGAAAGATGCCGAAGATAAGTGACTGTAGGAGGACACAGAATTACTTAGACAAAATGTTTAGTTAGTGTGATGAATGACACCTGACGCTAAATGTGGACAAATGCAAGTTAATGCGGTTGGGTAGGAGGAACAAACCTGTAATGTTCGCTTACAGTAGTACTAATGTCCTGCTCGACACGGTAATGTCATTTAAGTATCTGTGCATCAAGCTGCAAAGCGGTATGGAACAAGAGTGTGAGGATTGTGGCAGGGAAGGCGAATGGTCTATTTCGTTTTCTTGGGAAAATTTTACGAAAGAGTGGTTATTATGTAAACGAGACCGCATATAGGGCACTAGTGCGACCTATTCTTGAGTACTGTTCGAATGTTTGGAATCCACACCAGGTCAGATAGAGAAAGACATCGAAGGACTCCACAGATGAGCTACTAGATTTGTTACCGGTAGAGTCAAGCAACACGCATCTTACGATCTTACGGAGATACTTTGGGAAATTAAATGGGAGTCCCGGGGGGGGGGGGGGGAGGCGACCTTCACTTCGAGGAATACTATTGAGAAAATTTAGAGAACCGGTATTTGAAGCTCACTGCAGAACGATTCTACTGCCACCAACATACATTGCACGTAATGGCCAGGAAGATGAGATACGAGAAAGTAAGTCTTATACATCTTATACACAGGCACATGGATAGTCGTTTTCCTTCGATCTGTCTGCGAGTGGATCAGGAAATGAAAGGAGGAGTAGTGGTACAGGGTACATTACAGCATGCACTATAAGGTGGCTTGTGGATTATGGATGCAGCTGCAGAAACTTGGGCCGGAAAATGTCTGTGGATAACTGAATATTTTTTTGAAATAATCTTTCAGATAAGACGAAATCGAACCAAACGACATAAAAACCATCCTGCTGATGAAGAAACCTGCTTCGTTAGTATTACAATAAACACAGTAAACTCCCACTTGCCCGAAACTAATGTGCACACTGGCAGAGTCAATATGCCGAGCGTATTCTATTGCTGATTCTCCTAAATACTAGAAACTTTTGGCATGTTTGAATAGACAGGCAAAATGAAGTGTAACACATAAAAGTTAGGAAACATAAATATTTAAATATAGGGGAAGACAAAGACAGCAATAAGCTGAATATTGTGGGAATGCTGCAAGCAATTTGGAGAATGTGAATGACATGAGGAAGAAAGTACGTCCCTAAACTGAATCACTTTTCGCATTTAACCATTATTTTGAAAAACAAATTAACTGTAGAATTAGTTTTCACGGCTGCAATGTTGTTTGAAGTTACTGAAAATGGTTTAAAGGACCATAGAACAGGCAAAACGTAATTTAAGATACTACAGTATTAAACCATGCAATCGCACAAAAGTATTGCGCATGTATTAATTAAATTTGTATGCGAATAGGTTAGGTAGAGAGAGAGAGAGAGAGAGAGAGAGAGAGAAAGGAGAGAGAGAGTTTAAATAATTTATAGCTGTTTGTGGCGAGATCGACTTTTGTGAGTTGATATGTCATGACTTGCTATATACGAGGGTTGGAACTTTAATAGTGGCAACTATTTATTTACAGCTCGTACAAAATAGATACGGGTCCCCGTCTAACAAGTGATAGGTAAGGAGGAGGAGGAGGAGCGACCTCGTTAAGAAACCAGTGTCCATTAGCTCCAGATGGTATTATCTTCTGAGGGCCCCTGCCTAGACTTACAGGTGAAACCCGGCCGACGCTCTCTAAGGCGGAAGAGGAAGTCGGATTTAATTCCCATCTGTGGGTGGAATGGAAGAGCCCAGTGGAGTGAACCACGAACGAAAAATCAAATTTTGGACTAAGAATCCGATCTTATCTTGGAATCCAATTCCTTGCTTTGAATGTAATACAATTTCAATTGCAATATGGAAAGTCCGCAAAATAAATTCACTACCCCAGGAGGTAACTCGAGAGAGAAATCCACCATTGCGCCACGCACTGCCTTGGGACCATGGATTCTACAGAGTCCCAACAACTGCAAACAGAAGGTTTAATCGGAGCTACGCTGGAATCCTAAAATAAAATTCAAAGAGTAATTCTTTCTAGGCACATAAAATGTACCCTACTCATTAAAATTTCTACACCAAGAAGAAATACAGATGATAAACGGGTATTCATTGGACAAATACACTCCTGGAAATGGAAAAAAGAAGACATTGACACCGGTGTGTCAGACCCACCATACTTGCTCCGGACACTGCGAGAGGGCTGTACAAGCAATGATCACACGCATGGCACAGCGGACACACCAGGAACCGCGGTGTTGGCCGTCGAATGGCGCTAACTGCGCAGCTTTTGTGCACCGCCGCCGTCAGTGTCAGCCAGTTTGCCGTGGCATACGGAGCTCCATCGCAGTCTTTAACACTGGTAGCATGCCGCGACAGCGTGGACGTGAACCGTATGTGCAGTTGACGGACTTCGAGCGAGGGCGTATAGTGGGCATGCGGGAGGCCGGGTGGACGTACCGCCGAATTGCTCAACACGTGGGGCGTGAGGTCTCCACAGTACATCGATGTTGTCGCCAGTGGTCGGCGGAAGGTGCACGTGCCCGTCGACCTGGGACCGGACCACAGCAACACACGGATGCACGCCAAGACCGTAGGATCCTACGCAGTGCCGTAGGGGACCGCACCGCCACTTCCCAGCAAATTAGGGACACTGTTGCTCCTGGGGTATCGGCGAGGACCATTCGCAACCGTCTCCATGAAGCTGGGCTACGGTCCCGCACACCGTTAGGCCGTCTTCCGCTCATGCCCCAACATCGTGCAGCCCGCCTCCAGTGGTGTCGCGACAGGCGTGAATGGAGGGACGAATGGAGACGTGTCGTCTTCAGCGATGAGAGTCGCTTCTGCCTTGGTGCCAATGATGGTCGTATGCGTGTTTGGCGCCGTGCAGGTGAGCGCCACAATCAGGACTGCATACGACCGAGGCACACAGGGCCAACACCCGGCATCATGGTGTGGGGAGCGATCTCCTACACTGGCCGTACACCACTGGTGATCGTCGAGGGGACACTGAATAGTGCACGGTACATCCAAACCGTCATCGAACCCATCGTTCTACCATTCCTAGACTGGCAAGGGAACTTGCTGTTCCAACAGGACAATGCACGTCCGCATGTATCCCGTGCCACCCAACGTGCTCTAGAAGGTGTAAGTCAACTACCCTGGCCAGCAAGATCTCCGGATCTGTCCCCCATTGAGCATGTTTGGGACTGGATGAAGCGTCGTCTCACGCGGTCTGCACGTCCAGCACGAACGCTGGTCCAACTGAGGCGCCAGGTGGAAATGGCATGGCAAGCCGTTCCACAGGACTACATCCACGGTGTTCTTATTTCAATTTCCAGGAGTGTATATTATACTAAAACTTGTAACCTCCCCCTCACTTACCGACCTTAATGACAGTGAAAAATGAAACCGCGTGTACCTAATGGGAGTTTTGGAAAAGCAATCGTCACCGAAGTTAACCTGTCGGTAAAGAGGGAGGAAAGGGTTACATCTAAATGAAAGGAAATGTGCTAATGAAACTGGTGGAAATTAATTTTGAAAAGGGGTAAAGTTAATAAAGAAAGTAAATGTGCAGCCGTTACGTTAACAATTAACTAGCGGTAATTAGGTATTTGAGATTTGGGGGAAATCACGGTCGCCAGTCCTAAGGACAATTACTATAGTAACTGAAAAAGAAAGGTTATTACACATATAATTAGCACTAGAAGCGTGGCAACTGAAGGTTGACACGTGTAGTGTGAAAACTGAAAGTTTGTCAGAAGTAATAAATTTCGCTACACCCTGACTTAATTTAGCAAAAGAATTAATAAAACCGGAAAATCGAAAGTTAATTTAGTGACTGAAGTTAATAGTGAGCTTCCTTTCTGAAGCACATCGAAATTCAGTAAAATACGGTTAGTCTTGGACTACCTCAACAATCATTTCAAAAGCTACTTGAATCTACGCAATTTAGAAATAAGAGATTTCACTTTGAACTTGAATTAAATGATTCTGAACAATTAACAATAGTAAAATTTAGTACGTACCAAGCTGAGCTGCAGTCACAGGTAAGCTAAAATACGGTAACAAAACTCGCACTCTTAATTTGTGCTTGTGTAATCTAACTTTGAAATTAAAGCATTGAAATGATATTACTTTAATGCTGGCGTCTGAATTTCAACGACACTCGGGTTCATTCCGGAAAAGGAAGGGACCCTGCTTGGCAATGCAATTGGGACAATGAGCAACAAAGGTTCATGCTAAGTTGCTGTAATTATAGTTACGAAAATGGCACAGTTTGAAAAGCTGAGGTCTGCCATACAGTTCTAAAACTTTACTTGCTTCCAGTCTTCCTTGTTGGTTGATTGAAGGTTTGAAGCCGTCGATCGAGGAGGTGGCGACAGTCACTCATTGTCGGCCGTCACTGTTGCAGAAGCTGGATGTTGGCGCGCCTTCTTCTCGACACGGTCACCAGGCGAAACGGGCTCTTGATGTGCGCCAGCTAAGGTTCCCGTCCGCGACACCATGTCAGAAACTATCATCACAAGTCGAGCGCAATTACATGCTGCCAAACCCCGAAAACGCAGCAACTCACGGGAGCGTCACACAGCACACCTGCTCCACTCGCTACTCCAGCCAGACTCCCTCTGCTCAGCCCGCGCTCCACGCGGCCGAGTTAACACTCCCAAAGATCCTACACACTTTGATTCTTCACACGACCTATCGACGTAATCGTTCGATAGCAGTGTTCCCTAGGCAAGACCCAGCGTAAAAATACAAATAATATTTACGAAACAAACCAATTATACATCGACATAAATGTATAAATATATATATACAAACAGTAAAACAATTACAATATACAAAGAGACAGAAATGTCATATCTTGAGGTAACAAAGCAAGGAAAGAAAATAATAGCACAATAGATGGAAATAGGAGGATATGCATTTCCGGCGTTACACGTGCCCCACATTGTCGGAGGATGTTCGTGTAATGTAAACAGACTCAGAAAATGTCGCAAAAAAGAAACAGCGGAAATGCATATGCTCAAAACATCAAAAAAATTTAGCATTCGTCTAATTAACCATAAACCAATTTTTAGACAATAATAATTGAGTGGAGACACTCCTAATCTTATTCCACTCTGTCATCTTGCACAAAGTAAAACAGGTTGACAACATATCAAAATTCATAGAAAACATAGAAAATGGTTTAGCTATTCCAAAATCATTAAAATTCGTAACACTATAAGAAATGGAATACTATTTGCAAAATTAATCAGAGTACATGGTTATAAAAAACAGGTATATCGAAATACGCAAACTAATGATTAATTACATAGAATACACATTTTATGTAACCTTTTCATAATTAATACTCTTGCCATGATAGTCCACGCTAAACAAGAAATAATATACAGCAGATCGACAATAACATAAATATTGACAGCAGAATTCTTTCAGCTGTCCAAGAAGAAAAACAATTCCGCCTTCCGTACCCGCAAGTACAAAGAATGCCGACAGCGGCGCAAGAGCCAACAGCGGCTTCGCCTCGCAAGTATTGTTGCGCCCGCCTGTGCGGCACGCTTGATCTCACTCGCCTGTGTAACGGCATTTCCAGAACGTCCGTTTCACTGAATTCTTTCCGTAAAACTCACTCCCAAGTAATCTCAAGGAGTCCATAAACACTATCACAGTGGATAACTCAACACTGTCCATCATCACACGCATGTACTAGCCTGAAACTTAATACAGCGTCTAAGTACATCGGCAATGACTAATAAAAACACACATTCATGAAATATTACAGCAAGTTACAATATCATATTTACATTCCTTAATCTACTGTGACTCAGCTGAAAACTTAAACTAGCAACTTGGATTTTTCAGATGATTACTAATCAGTTACTCTTAAATCATTTAGTCAAAACTAATTACTTATTAATTACAACTTCTTTAATGACCTCTAGGTCAGGCAAAAGCATCGTAACATGGCACATCCTTAAATCTTACTCTCTATATTTACATACTGTACAAGTTACCCATTGTGTGGTATTAATCGATCCTAGGTTGGTACAATTTCAAGTCTACAATATTCCGTATACCTAATCGTTTTCCAGAGCTTGGATACTCTAAGCAATAAGCATTTGTGTGAGGTATACCAATGACTTTATATGGTCCATTATAATCAAACTTAAATTTAGAGATTTCATTGTCTATCTCGCTCGATTTCTCATGAGCTTTCACGAGTAATAAGTCTCCGATTGCAAACTTAGCAAAACGCGCTTTATCGTCATGACGACGTATGCGAGCATCGGCTTTTAGCTTCATTACTTCTCGCAAACGATCTTTTTTCACACCAATACTAATGTCAATCTGTGGAGGGAATTTGATTATCTCTTCCAATTCACTTTCTACACTTTTATCAATGCCGAGATTCCTCACGTTACGGTAGTTTAAATTCATACCTACGTCAATGGCATCCGGCCAGTTAACAATGTGCATAGGCTGGTATTGCCTATGCACACCGTCTCCTGCCTCGTCAAAACTAACTACTATTGTTTTATCTTGTGACGTACATGTCAAAGTTTTGCTTTCGCAATTAATCACTGCACGGTACTTTAATAGACAATCTAACCCGATAATTACTTCCGTAGTCAAGTCTGGCACGACGACAAACTCTTGTTGAAATCGTGCCCCACATATCTCGAAGTTGACAAAAATCTGTTTTGTGACCGGTTTACTGGCCTTCCCAGTAGCACCGATAATTTTCACTCCTGTTACTGGCATAACTACGATGCCAGGTCTGTCTTTCAGTAACTCAAATATTTTCCCAGATACAGCACTCAATTCTGCACCGGTGTCAATCAACACGTTTAGTTGTAGGTCATGTATATTAACAGACACTACTATCTGTCTACACTTGTCCTCGACTGTTTCTTTATTTTCCCACAGTAAATCCTTGTCTATATCCAGGTCATTCCAGAAAAAACCATCCGGCTTTGATCCTAAATCCGGCTTATCTGGCGGCTTTTTCAGTCTCTGTTCACATACAGTTTTAATTTCAACATGTTTGTCCTGAGGCTTAGTCTGTAGCTTCGCCTCCAATACCGAAACCTTTTCCTGTAACTCGTCAACTAGTGAGTGTTGCTTTGCTATCAATTCATTAATTGTCACCTTCGTTGATTCCACTTTGGTCAGATTGATCTCATCTGCCAATCTACCTGGAGGAATGTGCCCAGTAGTATCTGCAATTACTTCCTCTGGATCTGCGCAACCCACACTGCTACCGTCCGATCGTATAACGTCAGCTCTTACCTCATACACGCTGTAATCTATGTGCTTTTCTACCAATCGTGTCCGGCTATCACTAAAATTCCCGTAATCTTTCTCCTTAATACTTTCACAATGTTTAAACTGGAGGTTTGCGTCGGATGGGTCGGCTACTTCTACCACTACAACTTTCGGTAAGGCCTGCCGGTTAGGGCCAGAACTTTCCGTTACTACTTCAACATCCAACCCTTGCGGGACGAAACACGACGAATCTTGCTCGTGCTCCCCATTAACATCAACTATTTCTGGTAAAGTCTGCCGGTTAGGGCCAGAACTTTCTACCACTTCACAAACACTATCTTCCTGCGGGACGAGACGCGGAAAATCCTGCACGCGCTCCCCATAAACACTTCTCCCATACAGGCCCCTATAATCTCTTAGTTCGTCGTATAAGCGACCGAACTGCCTTAACCAGACCTCATCCCTCTCTGCATCCCCTCGCTCGATGACGGACGTTTTATCCGACATCTGATCTTCTCTCAACACTTGTGAATCATTATTAAACTCAATCTCCAGTTCCGCTGTGGGTATTACAGCTGCCACTTTATAATCGATTTCCGGGACACTACTTAAATTGTTCTCACTGACAGTGAATTTATTTTCTACCGCCGTGTCTACAGCTGATCTACTACTTGTGGGCGCACTCCTTTCTCCTAACACTGGCACACTCTCCCGCCGTTGATTATTCCATACGGAATTTTCATAACGGCGACACCTGGGTTTTCTCTTGTTATTGGGCCTACAAAATTTCTCCACGCCCGGTCGGCCCCTCACCGGCGCGGCTAATGTTTTCCCTGTCTCGTCCCAGCAGATACGCTCCCCGGATACTGCTGAGGCGGCTGATCACACCCTCTGGCGTTATTACTATTCTGTGAAGCCCGTATCACGTTAGTATGATAATGGTTTCTGTCATTCCTGTTATTATTTGCATTGTACCGATTGTTATTACGGTCCGAACCATTATTGTTATTGCTGCGGTATGCATTATTCCCATGGTTATCGTTGTTATGGTTGGGGTGGTACCCGTTGTTGTTACCACGGCCTCTACCACTGTCGCGATTATTGCGCCAATTGTCCTCGTCCTCAACTCTTTCCAGGAAATCATTGATTGTCCTGTAATTGCTTCCTACGTAGCGTTTTGTATCATCTGGAAGCTTCTTGTAGAGTTCCCAGACTATTTCGGATTCCGTGCGGCGATCACGCAAATATTCCAACTTGCGGATCCAGCCCTCACAAAACTCCCTCATCGAACCGCGCGAATTCGCATCGAAAGGCCTCGATACGACAAATTCGCGCCAGACACTTTGCTGTTTTTGCTCTGACCAGTATTCAGCCAGAAACAAATTTTTAAACTCGTCAAAAGTCAGGTTCGTAATGTTGAGGTTTAAGCCCCAACGCTTGGCATCACCAGCCAGCACATCAATAACCGCATTAATTTTTCTCTCATTAGTTCATGATCTGGGTAAAACTCTTTCACAATTTTTAATGAAATCCGTCGCGTGTATACCGCCTTTTTTGAAGGGGTGTAACCGCTCCTCTTTCGTCAGACAATTCCGAACTATGTGCACAGATTGGCACATAGCTCTGTTTTTCGTCAAGTTTCTTTTCTAATTTCGACACTCTCGTAATTACTTGGCAAGTGGTTGTCGCAAGCGTTTCCACTTCCCTCTTTTTCTCTTCGCAGGTATTAGCCTGCTCCCTCACTTTAGTGTCTACTTCGGACACTAAAGCCTTTAAAGTTTCCACCTTCTGTTGATCCTCTTTTTTCACTAATTGAATTTGTTCCGTCACCTTATTCTCGATGATCGGAGCAACTGCTTCTCCTACACTTTTCTCGATTCTGCTAATTTCGGAATAAAAACGAGTATTTATGCTAGCAATTTCCGCCTGAACGCCTATCATTTCCTGTTTAAGATTACCGATTTCGGTATTAATTACAACAATATCTTCTTTGATTTTATCAATTTTTGTATTAACAACTCCAACATTGTTGTTAACAACATTAATAGCTTTGTTCTGATTGTCTAGCTTTCGTTCAATTTTTTCAGACTGAGCTTCTTGCTTGGCAGACAGAGCTATAATTTCTGCCGATTGACTCTTGATTTCATTAATCAAAACATTCAATAAATCAGTTAAATTCCCGGAGACTACCGGTTTTACTTCCGTAGCTGGTTACTCTATATATGTTCCCCCGTATTCATCATCAAGGGGTACAGATTTGATTTTCGCTTCCGATTCCGAAACATTTTCTAAAGTTTGGAATTCCATTTCTGCTCTTTGTTGCGTTTCGGCGGTCGCGTCTTTCATGCTAGCCGCCTGCCCCTGAACAATGGGAACCGCCGTGCGCGTTTCCCACTGTTCGACTGATTGTTCCGTATCCAAGTCTACCAAATTTTGGTAATTGTTGCCTTCACTCATTTTAATAATTTTCAATACAAATGACAAATCTCAAATATAATTAGGATTACTCCCACTACTTATTCTCGCTGACGTAACGGCCTGTACGTAACCAGTACTTTGTTACGAGATTTGCACAATGCAAAATTCGTGTCCAGAACAACCTCAAATCCGAAGATTGTCCTGTCACCAGGTCGCCACGTGTAACCTCCCCCTCACTTACCGACCTTAATGACAGTGAAAAATGAAACCGCGTGTACCTAATGGGAGTTTTGGAAAAGCAATCGTCACCGAAGTTAACCTGTCGGTAAAGAGGGAGGAAAGGGTTACATCTAAATGAAAGGAAATGTGCTAATGAAACTGGTGGAAATTAATTTTGAAAAGGGGTAAAGTTAATAAAGAAAGTAAATGTGCAGCCGTTACGTTAACAATTAACTAGCGGTAATTAGGTATTTGAGATTTGGGGGAAATCACGGTCGCCAGTCCTAAGGACAATTACTATAGTAACTGAAAAAGAAAGGTTATTACACATATAATTAGCACTAGAAGCGTGGCAACTGAAGGTTGACACGTGTAGTGTGAAAACTGAAAGTTTGTCAGAAGTAATAAATTTCGCTACACCCTGACTTAATTTAGCAAAAGAATTAATAAAACCGGAAAATCGAAAGTTAATTTAGTGACTGAAGTTAATAGTGAGCTTCCTTTCTGAAGCACATCGAAATTCAGTAAAATACGGTTAGTCTTGGACTACCTCAACAATCATTTCAAAAGCTACTTGAATCTACGCAATTTAGAAATAAGAGATTTCACTTTGAACTTGAATTAAATGATTCTGAACAATTAACAATAGTAAAATTTAGTACGTACCAAGCTGAGCTGCAGTCACAGGTAAGCTAAAATACGGTAACAAAACTCGCACTCTTAATTTGTGCTTGTGTAATCTAACTTTGAAATTAAAGCATTGAAATGATATTACTTTAATGCTGGCGTCTGAATTTCAACGACACTCGGGTTCATTCCGGAAAAGGAAGGGACCCTGCTTGGCAATGCAATTGGGACAATGAGCAACAAAGGTTCATGCTAAGTTGCTGTAATTATAGTTACGAAAATGGCACAGTTTGAAAAGCTGAGGTCTGCCATACAGTTCTAAAACTTTACTTGCTTCCAGTCTTCCTTGTTGGTTGATTGAAGGTTTGAAGCCGTCGATCGAGGAGGTGGCGACAGTCACTCATTGTCGGCCGTCGCTGTTGCAGAAGCTGGATGTTGGCACGCCTTCTTCTCGACACGGTCACCAGGCGAAACGGGCTCTTGATGTGCGCCAGCTAAGGTTCCCGTCCGCGACACCATGTCAGAAACTATCATCACAAGTCGAGCGCAATTACATGCTGCCAAACCCCGAAAGCGCGGCAACTCGCGGGAGCGTCACACAACACACCTGCTCCACTCGCTACTCCAGCCAGACTCCCTCTGCTCAGCCCGCGCTCCACGCGGCCGAGTTAACACTCCCAAAGATCCTACACACTTTGATTCTTCACACGACCTATCGACGTAATCGTTCGATAGCAGTGTTCCCTAGGCAAGACCCAGCGTAAAAATACAAATAATATTTACGAAACAAACCAATTATACATCGACATAAATGTATAAATATATATATACAAACAGTAAAACAATTACAATATACAAAGAGACAGAAATGTCATATCTTGAGGTAACAAAGCAAGGAAAGAAAATAATAGCACAATAGATGGAAATAGGAGGATATGCATTTCCGGCGTTACAAACTGACATGTGATTACATTTTCACGCAATTTGGGTGCATAGATCCTGAGAAATCAGTACCCAAAACAACCACCTCTGTCCGTAATAACGGCCTTGATACGCCTGGGCATTGAGTCAAACAGAGCTTGGATGGTGTGTACAGGTACAGCTGCCCATGCAGCTTCAACACGATACCACAGTTCATCAAGAGTAGTGACTGGCGTATTCTGACGAGCCAGTTGCTCGGCCACCATTGACCAGACGTTTCCAATTGGTGAGAGATCTGGAGAATGTGCTGGCCAGGGCAACAGTCGAACATTTTCTGTATCCAGAAAGGCCCGTACAGGACCTGCAACATGCAGTCGTGTATTATCCTGCTAAAATGTAGGGTTTTGCAGGGATCGAATGAAGGGTAGAGCCACGGGTCGTAACACATCTGAAATATAACGTCCACTGTTCAAAGTGCCGTCAATGCGAATAAGAGGTGACGGAGACGTGTAACCAATGGCACCCCATACCATCACGCCGGGTGATACGCCAGTATGGCGATGACAAATACACGCTTCCAATGTGCATTCACCGCGATGTAGCCAAACACGGATGCGACCATCATGATCCTGTAAACAGAATCTGGATTCATCGGAAAAAATGACGTTTTGCCATTCGTACACCCAGGTTCGTCGTTGAGTACACCATCGCAGGCGCTCCTGTCTGTGATGCAGCGTCAAGGGTAACCGCAGCCGTGGTCTCCAAGCTGATAGTCCATGCTGCTGCAAATGTCGTCGAACTGTTCGTGCAGATGGTTGATTGTCTTGCAAACGTCCCCATCTGTTGACTCAGGGATCGAGACATGGCAGCACGATCCGTTACAGCCATGCGTATAAGATGCCTGTCATCTCGAATCTCAACTGCTAGTGATACGAGGCCGTTTGGATCCAGCACGGCATTCCGTATTACCCTCCTGAACCCACCGATTCCATATTCTGATAACAGTCATTGGATCTCAACCAACGCGAGCAGCAATGTCGCGATACGATAAACCGCAATCGCGATAGGCTACAATCCGACCTTTATCAGATTCGTAAACGTGATAGTACGCATTTCTCCTCCTTACAGGAAGCTTCACAATAACTGCTGTTTGTGTATGAGAAATCGGTTGGAAACTTTCCTCATGTCAGCACGTTGTAGGTGCCGCCACCGGCACCAACCTTGTACGAATGCTCTGAACAGCTAATTATTTGCATATCACAGCATATTCTTCCTGTCGGTGAAATTTCACGTCTGTAGCACGTCATCTTCGTGGTGCAGCAATTTTAATGGCCAGTAGTGTAAATTCTCTAATCAAGACTAGCAAACAAAAAGAACTAGAAATACTTTTAGAGAATAACAAAATTCAGATTTCAGCAGTTCATGAAATGAGGTTTCTAGATCAAAATGTAGTAGATAGTTGTAACTACATAATCTCCAAAGGCAAACGAGCAATCAAAATTATGAATCAGATGCCTTACTGAGTACATTTTTCTATGTTCATAAAAGTATAATAGGAAATGTTACAGAATTTAAATTCATCTCAGGGAGAGAGCATCTTTCCTGTCAGTTAAATGCAAAAACGAGATATACACACTTGTTAATTGCCATGCACCAATAAATGAAGACAACAGGAAAAATTCACAAAAAACAAAGGAATTCTGGGATCTTTTAGAAACTGAAATATCTAAAATTCCGAAGATGAACACCATGTTACTATTAGAGGTCTTCAATGCACAAATAGGCAGAGAAATCAAATTTAGAAATGTAGTAGGACACTACCCTGCTCATAGATGAACCACCACAAATAGTATGAGGCTAACCAGCTTGTGTCAAAGCTCTCACCTGAAACTAATGTCGACATTCCTTAGGAAACTCCCAAGAAAAGCTAAAATGTTGATATCTCCCAACTCAATGTTAGGAGAATTACAGTTAGATTATGTGCCTACGTCGCAAAAAATTACAATGGAACTAATGAATGTAAAATTAGTAATGAATGGCGTCTTTGATTCTGATCATTACCTCTCTAAAGTCAAAGTCAGACTCCTACCCAATAAAGAAGAAAGAAAGTCACAAAGGTTAACAAAATATAATACAGACAGGCTTACTACAACAAAATAATTAATTAAACACTACCAATACGAAATTAAAGTGGCTAAAATGGCAACTGGCAAGAAATATCCGAAGAAATAAATCACAGGAAATATTTGGGTCAATAAAAATTAAAAGGAAAATATGGTGAAATGAAATATGCAAATAAACCATGGCAGACAGGACTAAAAAGTGGGAAATAGGGAAACGCTCAAAGAAAATTGAAGATTATGATCAACTTAAGCAACAAAGAAAGGAAACAGCCATGTTTATCAGAAATACCAAACTAGCCTCTGAAAAGGAGAAACGTTTGGAAATAAACAAAAATTTTGTAAAAGATAATGCTCGTGACTTTTATCAAACCATTAAAAATGAATTAAAGGGGTACCAAACTCTAAATGTTTGTTTCAAAAATGAAAATGGCAAAATTCGGTTCAGCAATACTGAAAATTGTGAAATACTAGCAAGATATTCCATCAGCTTCTGAAATGTGCAGAACCAAGTCATAAATTGGAATTCTCAGGTATTAATGAAAATTTGGAAGAAGATTTACCACCAACTATAGAAGAAATTCAAGAAGTAATTAAGACCCTCAAAAACAACAAAGCTAGTGGAGAAGATTCTATTACAGGTGAACTTTAGAAGTGGTCCTTGCCAAGTATAGCAAAGGAGCCAAATTAACTGTTTGAAGAAATCTGGAAAACAGAAAAAAATCCCAGAGTACTGGAAAGTTGGTTGAATTCACTCACTCCACAAAAAAAGGAATAAACAATATGTAAACAACTACAGAGGAATCTCTTTACTGCCATTAGCATATACAGTATTTTCCAAGATTTTATTAAACAGAATAGATACACTATATAATCATTTAGGTGAATACCAAGGTGGTTTTAGGAAAGGAAGCCCATGCTCAGAACAAATATTTAATATCAATCAGTAATTCGTCATAAATTACTTAATTCATGGGATATTTTACTTATGTTGGTGGATTTCAAAAAGACTTTTGATTCTGTTGACAGAGAAACTTTATATAAAATAATTCGAGAATTTGGCGTAATTTCTAAACTGGCAAACCTAATCTGTGAAACAATTACAGATACAGTCTTAAAGCAAAATTTACGGGAGAAATTTCACAACCTTTGAAAATAAAAGCTAGTGTACAGCAAGGTGACAATCCGATTCTCAGGGCGTTGTACCGCAGGAAATAATTCATTTGGAAAAAAAATCATCTTTTAATTCCGAGTTCTTCTGTGAAGCAGAACACTATTTGTCCCTAGTCTGCCTATAATGGCCTGGTTGGTGGGGCGACGTGCAGAGTGGTGCTCTCGCAGTTTTCGCAAGAGTGTATTAACTCCACCTGGAGAATATACGAGATTAAACTGATCTCTTTAGAGTCCATTGTGATCAAAGTGATCATAGAACAGATCCCTCTCCACACCCCACGCAGCGTTAAGCAATCAATGTTCCACCTCCGTAAAGAAGTGACATGTTGTAGTGGTCCTCAGTCCTGAGACTGGTTTGATGCAGCTCTCCATGCTACTCTGTCCTGTGCAAGCTTCTTCATCTCCCCGTACCTACTGCAACCTACTTCCTGCTGAATCTGTTTAGTGTATTCATCTCTTGGTCTCCCTCTACGATTTTTACCCTCCGCACTGCCCTCCAACACTAAATTGGTGATCCCTTGATGCCTCAGAACATGTCGTACCAACCGATCCCTTCTTCTAGTCAAGTTGTGCCACAAATTCCTCATCTCCCCAATTCTATTCAATACCTCCTCATTATTTATGTGATCTACCCATCTAATCTTCAGCATTCTTCTGTAGCACCACATTTTGAAAGCTTCTATTCTCTTCTTGTCCAAACTATTTATTGTCCACGTTTCACTTCCATACATGGCCATACTCCATACAAATACTTTCATAACGACTTCCTGACACTTAAATCTATACTCGATGTTAACAAATTTCTCTTCTTCAGAAACACTTTCCTTGCCATTGCCAGTCTACATTTTATATCCTCTCTACTTCGACCATCATCAATTATTTTGCTCTCCAAATAGCAAAATTACTTTACTACTTTAAGCGTCTCATTTCCTAATCTAATACCCTCAGCATCACCCGATTAAATTCGACTACATCCCATGATCCTCGTTTTGCTTTTGTTGATGTTCATCTTATATCCTCCTTTCAAGACACTGTGCATTCCGTTCAGCTGCTCTTACAGGTTCTTCGCTGTCTCTGACAGAATTTCAATGTCATCGGTGAACCTTAAAGTTTTTAATTCTTCTCCATGGATTTTAATCCCTACTCCGAATTTTTCTTTTGTTCCTATACTGCTTGCTCAGTATACAGATTGAATAACATCAGCGAGAGGCTTGTACCCTGTCTCACTCCCTTCCCAACCACTGCTTCCCTTTCATGCCCCTCGACTCTTATAACTATCATCTGGTTTCTGTGTTGTTGTTGTTGTGGTCTTCAGTCCTGAGACTGGTCTGATGCAGCTCTCCATGCTACTCTATCCTGTGCAAGCTTCTTCATCTCCCTGTATCTACTGCAACCTACATTCTTCTGAATCTGCTTAGTGTATTCATCTCTTGGTCTCCCCCTACGATTTTTACCCTCCACGCTGCCCTCCAATACTAAATTGGTGATCCCTTGATGCCTCAGAACATGTCCTACCAACCGATCCCTTCTTCTGGTCAAGTTGTGCCACTAACTTCTCTTCTCCCCAATCCTATTCAATACTTCCTCATTAGTTATGTGATCTACCCATGTAATCTTCAGCATTCTTCTGTAGCACCACATTTCGAAAGCTTCTATTCTCTTCTTGTCCAAACAATTTACCGTCCATGTTTCACTTCCATACACGGCTACACTCCATACAAATACTTTCAGAAATGACTTCCTGACACTTAAATCTATACTCGATGTTAACAAATTTCTCTTCTTCAGAAACGCTTTCCTTGCCATTGCCAGTCTACATTTTATATCCTCTCTACTTCGACCATCATCAGTTATTTTGCTCCCCAAATAGCAAAACTCCTTTACTACTTTAAGTGTCTCATTTCCTAATCTAATTCCCTCAGCATCACCCGACTTAATTCCACTACATTCCATTATCCTCGTTTTACTTTTGTTGATGTTCATCTTATATCCTCCCTTCAAGATACCATCCATTCCGTTCAACTGCTCTTCCAAGTCCTTTGCTGTCTCTGACAGAATTACAATGTCATCGGCAAACCTCAAAGTTTTTATTTCTTCTCCATGGATTTTAATACCTGCTCCGAAATTTTCTTTTGTTTCCTTTACTGCTTGCTCGATATACAGATTGAATAACATCGGGGAGAGGCTACAACCCTGTCTTACTCCCTTCCCAACCACTGCTTCCCTTTCATGTCCCTCGACTCTTATAACTGCCATCTGGTTTCTGTACAAATTGTAAATAGCCTTTCGCTCCCTGTATTTTACCCCTGCCACCTTTAGAATTTGAAAGAGAGTGTTCCAGTCAACATTGTCAAAAGCGTTCTCTAAGTCTACAAATGCTAGAAACGTAGGTTTGCCTTTCCTTAATCTTTCTTCTACGATAAGTCGTAAGGTCAGTATTGCCTCACGTGTTCCAGTATTTCTACGGAATCCAAACTAATCTTCCCCGAGGTTGGCTTCTACTAGTTTTTCCATTCGTCTGTAAAGAATTCGTGTTAGTATTTTGCAGCTGTGGCTTATTAAACTGATTGTTCGGTAATTTTCACATCTGTCAACACCTGCTTTCTTTGGGATTGGAATTATTATATTCTTCTTGAAGTCTGAGGGTATTTCACCTGTCTCATACATCTTGCTCACCAGATGGTAGAGTTTTGTCAGGACTGGCTCTCCCAAGGCCGTCAGTAGTTCCAATGGAATGTTGTCTACTCCGGGGGCCTTCTTTTGACTCAGGTCTTTCAGTGCTCTGTCAAACTCTTCACGCAGTATCGTATCTCCCGTTTCATCTTCATCTACATCCTCTTCCATTTCCATAATATTGTCCTCAAGTACATCGCCCTTGTATAGACCCCCTATATACTCCTTCCACCTTTCTGCTTTCCCTTCTTTGCTTAGAACTGGGTTGCCATCTGAGCTGTTTATGTTCATACAAGTGGCTCTCTTATCTCCAAAGGTCTCTTTAATTTTCCTGTAGGCAGTATCTATCTTACCCCTAGTGAGATAAGCCTCTACATCCTTACATTTGTCATCTAGCCATGCCTGCTTAGCCATTTTGCACTTCCTGTCGATCTCATTTTTGAGGTGTTTGTATTCCTTTTTGCCTGCTTCATTTACTGCATTTTTATATTTTCTCTTTTCATCAATTAAATTCAATATTTCTTCTGTTACCCAAGGATTTCTACTAGCCCTCGTCTTTTTACCTACTTGATCTCTGCTGCCTTCACTACTTCATCCCTCAAAGCTACCCATTCGTCTTCTACTGTATTTCTTTCCCCCATTCCTGTCAATTGTTCCCTTATGCTCTTCCTGAAACTCTGTACAACCTCTGGTTCTTTCAGTTTATCCAGGTCCCATCTCCTTAAATTCCCACCTTTTTGCAGTTTCTTCAGTTTTAATCTACAGGTCATAACCAATAGATTGTGGTCAGAGTCCACATCTGCCCCTGGAAATGTCTTACAATTTAAAACCTGGTTCCTAAATCTCTGTCTTCCCATTATATAATCTATCTGATACCTTTTAGTATCTCCAGGGTTCTTCCATGTATACAACACTGTGCTGTCTCACTCCCTTCCCAACCACTGCTTCCCTTTCATGCCCCTCGACTCTTATAACTATCATCTGGTTTCTGTACAAATTGTAAATAGCCTTTCGCTCCCTGTATTTTCTCCCTGCCAACTTCAGAATTTGAAAGAGAATATTCCAGTCAACATTGTCAAAAGCTTTCTCTAGGTCTACAAATGCTAGAAGCGTAGGTTTGCCTTTCCTTAATCTAGCTTCTAAGATAAGTCGTAGGGTCAGTATTGCCTCACGCGTTCCGTCATTTCTATGGAATGCAAACTGATCTTCCCCGAGGTCGTCTTCTACCAGTTTTTCCATTCGTCTGTAAAGAATTCGTGTTAATATTTTGCTGCCGTGGCTTATTAAACTGATAGTTCGGTAATTTTCACATCTGTCAACACCTGCTTTCTTTGGGATTGGAATTATTATATACTTCTTGAAGTCTGAGGGTATTTCGTCTGTCTGATACATCTTGCTCACCAGATGGTAGAGTATTGTCAGGGCTGGCTCTCCCAAGGCTATCAGTAGTTCTAATGGAATGTTGTCTACTCTCGGGGCCTTGTTTTGACTCAGGTCTTTCAGTGCTCTGTCAAACTCTTCACGCAGTATTCTATCTCCCATTTCATCTTCATCTACGTCGTGTTCCATTTCCATAATTTTGTCCTCAAGTACATCGCCGTTGTATAGACCCCCTATAAACTCCTCCCACCTTTTTGTTTTCCCTTCTTTGCTTAGAACTGGGTTTCCATCTGAACTCTCGATATTCATACAAGTGGTTCTCTTTTCTCCAAAGGTCTCTTTAATTTTCCTTTAGGCAGTATCTATCTTACCCCTAGTGAGGTAAGCCTCTTACATTTGTTCTCTAGCCATCCCTGCTTAGCCATTTCGCACTTCCTGTCGATCTCATTTTTGAGACGTTTGTATTCCTTTTTGCTTGCTTCACTTACAGCATTTTTGTATTATCTCTTTTCATCAATTAAATTCAGTATCTCATCTGTTACCCAAGGATTTCCGTTTGCCCTAGTCTTTTTACCTACTTAATCCTCAGCTGCTTTCACTATTTCATCTCTCAAAGCTACCCATTCTTCTTCTACTGCATTTCTTTCCCTCATTCTTGTTTATCGTTCCCTAATGCTATCTCTGAAACTCTGTACAACCTCTGGTTCTATCAGTCTATCCAGGTCCCATCTCCTTATATTCCCACCTTTTTGCAATTTCTTCAGTTTTAATCTACAGTTCATAATTAATAGATTGTGGTCAGAGTCCACATCTGCCCCTGGAAATGTCTTACAATTTAATACCTAGTTCCTAAATCTCTGTCTTACCATTTTATAATCTATCTGAAACCTGTCAGTATCTCCTGGCTTCTTTCATGTATATAACCTTTTATGATTCTTGAACAAAGTGTTAGCTATGATTAAGTTGTGCTCTGTGCAAAATTCTATCAGGCAGCTTCCTCTTTCATTCCTTACCCCCATTCCATATTCACCTACTACGTTTCCTTCACTTCCTTTTCCTACTATCGAGTTCCAGTCACCCATGACTATTAAATTTTCATCTCCCTTCACTATCTGAATAATTTCTTTTATCTCATCATACACTTCACCAATTTCTTCGTCATCTGCGGAGGTAATCGGCATATAAACTTGTACTACTGTGGTAGGCGTGGGCTTCGTATCTATCTTGGCCACAATAATGTTTTCACTATGCTGTTTGTAGTAGCTTACCTGCATTCCTCTTTTTTTTATTCATTATTAAACCTACTCCTTCATTACCTCTATTTGATTCTGTACTTATAACCCTGTATTCACCTGACCAGAAGTCTTGTTCCTCCTGTCACTGAACTTGACCAATTCCCACTATATCTAACTTTAACCTATCCATTTCCCTTTTTAAATTTTCTAACCTACTTGCCCAATTAAGGGATCTGACATTCCACGCTCCGACCCCTTGAACGCCAGTTTTCTTTCTCCTGAAAACAACATCATCCTGAGTAGTCCCCGCCCGGAGATCCGAATGGTGGACTATTTTACCTCTGGGATATTTTACCCAAGAGGACGCCATCATCATTTAACCATACAGTAAAGCTGCATGCCCTCGGGAAAAATTATGGCTGTAGTTTCCCTTTGCTTTCAGCTGTTCACAGTACCAGCACAGCAAGGCCGTTTTGGTTAGTGTTACAAGGCCAGATCAGTCTATCATCCAGACTGTTGCCCCTGCAACTACTGGAAAGGCTGCTGCCCCTCTTCAGGAACCACACGTTTGTCTGGCCTCTCAAAAGATACCCCTCCATTGTGGTTGCACCTACGGTACGGCCATCTGTATCGCTGAGGCGCGCAAGCCTCCCCACGAACAGCAAGGTCCATGGTTCATAGGGGGGAGAAGTGACATAAAGAGTGTAATCTCCCTTACATCGAAATTTTCAGACTATTCCACCAAAGAGAGAGCGTTCTACGGGACGCCCAGGCCTTTACTAGCGTCCATCTATATATGGATATCTTTCACTGTTCATGTGACTTCCACGTGCTGTTTTAGCTACATATTTCCTTATCCACCTCCGAAAATGCTGCCCATCCACTTAGTGTGAATTGCTCAGTCGCCTCTCCCTTGGGACACCTGAGGCAGTAAACTCATGGTTGGCCCCCTGTGAGGAAACAAGCTACGCGATTCTGTCGAGACCAACGTTGCGCCCCTTGCGACCATAATATTTATGACCCACTCCTATCCTTCGACACAGGTCTGCATAGTGGCTTTTAGAGAAAAATGTTGCTTCTTGGCTCGTCACATCCTTTCCATTCCAGGTCTGTATTACTACCGAAATGTGTGTACGTGTAAATGGGAAAAGGAATAACTTACTATCGTATTCCGATCAGCCAAGTGCACTTTCATTACCATTTGATATGCAAATTAAGTCTGTTATGCCCAAACTATGCCGTGTGACATATTATTGGAATTGTCTGACTGAGGAGAATCCCGTGGAAGGTGGTAAAATGGACTGCCACTTTACAACATTGATTTTGTTGAGTGTTTGGATAGACCATATAAGTGTAAGAAGTTTGACTCTACAATCAAAAGATATTTCACTTGAAACTGGAATGAAAAATATTAAAGCTATTGTGGCTACCATAGAGAAAGATGTAAGAGCACTCTGGCCTGAGTTCTTTAGCAGAACTAAAAATGGCTACGGAAATTGGGATTGAGAGAGTTTTTTCAAATAATATAGGAAGGAAAAGGAAAGTTTCCTTTCCTTGGGGTAATGGTGAAGCACCTGAAACACTCTGAGCTGAAGAACAACAATTTCAGAAAAGAGATTTTAGATGTAATCATAGACGAGATTGTTTCTCAGATAGATTTGCGATATGAAGAAATGAGAAACATTTGTGCAACTTTTAAGTCATTTTTAGAACAAATAAAACTTTATATGACACTTACACAATTAAGAAATTAATGTGATATTTTCTTGATAAACTGAGTGATAATCGTATCAAAGAAATACGAATGTTTAAGCTGTCGAGTGTGACTGCTTTCCAGATTTAACAATGAAAACGAAAAAGATACAGATTCCATTTCTTATTCTAAATACACTCCTGGAAATTGAAATAAGAACACCGTCAATTCATTGTCCCAGGAAGGGGAAACTTTATTGACACATTCCTGGGGTCAGATACATCACATGATCACACTGACAGAACCACAGGCACATAGACACAGGCAACAGAGCATGCACAATGTCGGCACTAGTACAGTGTATATCCACCTTTCGCAGCAACGCAGGCTGCTATTCTCCCATGGAGACGATCGTAGAGATGCTGGATGTAGTCATGTGGAACGGCGTGCCATGCCATTTCCACCTGGCGCCTCAGTTGGACCAGCGTTCGTGCTGGACGTGCAGACCGCGTGAGACGACGCTTCATCCAGTCCCAAACATGCTCAATGGGGGACAGATCCGGAGATCTTGCTGGCCAGGGTAGTTGACTTACACCTTCTAGAGCACGTTGGGTGGCACGGGATACATGCGGACGTGCATTGTCCTGTTGGAACAGCAAGGTCCCTTGCCGGTCTAGGAATGGTAGAACGATGGGTTCGATGACGGTTTGGATGTACCGTGCACTATTCAGTGTCCCCTCGACGATCACCAGTGGTGTACGGCCAGTGTAGGAGATCGCTCCCCACACCATGATGCCGGGTGTTGGCCCTGTGTGCCTCGGTCGTATGCAGTCCTGATTGTGACGCTCACCTGCACGGCGCCAAACCTGCATACGACCATCATTGGCACCAAGGCAGAAGCGACTCTCATCGCTGAAGACGACACGTCTCCATTCGTCCCTCCATTCACGCCTGTCGCGACACCACTGGAGGCGGGCTGCACGATGTTGGGGCGTGAGCGGAAGACGGCCTAACGGTGTGCGGGACCGTAGCTCAGCTTCATGGAGACGGTTGCGAATGGTCCTCGCCGATACCCCAGGAGCAACAGTGTCCCTAATTTGCTGGGAAGTGGCGGTGCGGTCCCCTACGGCACTGCGTAGGATCCTACAGTCTTGGCGTGCATCCGTGCGTCGCTGCGGTCCGGTCCCAGGTCGACGGGAACGTGCACCTTCCGCCGACCACTGGCGACAACATCGATGTACTGTGGAGACCTCACGCCCCACGTGTTGAGCAATTCGGCGGTACGTCCACCCGGCCTCCCGCATGCCCACAATACGCCCTCGCTCAAAGTCCGTCAACTGCACATACGGTTCACGTCCACGCTGTCGCGGCATGCTACCAGTGTTAAAGACTGCGATGGAGCTCCGTATGCCACGGCAAACTGGCTGACACTGACGGCGGCGGTGCACAAATGCTGCGCAGCTGGCGCCATTCGACGGCCAACACCGCGGTTCCTGGTGTGTCCGCTGTGCCGTGCGTATGATCATTGCTTGTACAGCCCTCTCGCAGTGTCCGGAGCAAGTATGGTGGGTCTGACACACCGGTGTCAATGTGTTCTTTTTTCCATTTCCAGGAGTGTATTTATTATTGTGTTCTGACTTTCTCTGCAAATCAAAATATTCCAGAATGTAACTCTTTTGGGATCATTCTGAAATCATAAGCTTCTCCAAAAAAATTTTCTGGTTGTCAGTCCACACTAACCAATCCCTTTTCACTTCAAGTTTGTTGTTACAGCATTTGGAATACAAGTAATGCTTGTTAAAGTTTCTGCTTTGCTTGTCTAAAAAGTGTTAAACTTTTCAATGTACAATATTTGAAACACCCTTTCTAATAATTCTGTCTCTACCACTGTTGAAAAGGGAGAAAGCCATTGCCCAGGATTACTTGGATTCCATTCACAGTCACTTCATTTATTGGACTCAGACTTTTGTTTGCTTACCTCTCCTCTGGCAGGTGCCAAACATCAAATGCAGTTAATTTAGGTTTTTGTTCAGAACAAGTTACAGCTTCTGTTGAAATCGAAGGGTTACTTATGTTTGACACTGGATTATCTTTTGGCAAGATGTAGCTATCTTTTTTTTTTAGTTTCTCTTTCTCTGTCCAAATTTTTCATCACATTTACGCTCTTCTGGCCGCAACTGTCCATCTGATCTATACGCATAGCCTGACATTATTCTAAGAATAATAATTAAAATATCTACTAAAATACATATACATGAGCAAGGAAATCTTTAAATAACAGTGAAAATAGTAGTACCAATTTATTTTTAAAATTTTATAACCTACCTCAAATTGAAACCAATTTGAACAGCACTGACTGGTAAATTCACAGATTCCTGTACTACCCGTCCAAGCAAAGAAGCCCAATTTTCATTAAAACAACTCGCACGTTTCCTTCATTCCTAATGTTAACTTAATAAATAAAAATAAGCAAAGCACGTCAATCTGGAACACAGACTGTATGTAAAACACCAGCGTGCTGACAAAAGAGCAGAGCTCTAAAACAACAGTCATCATTATTGTAGCCAATGGCATTTTTCTTAACATTTGAAGTCACAATGATAGTCTCTAAATATATTTAATCTGTAGAAAATTTATGATTATTTGTCCCTGACAAACGTGCAAAACACTGGATGTGAGCATTTACCACTTAATTTGGCGATAGTGGTGTTCACTCATCGCCGCAATGGGTTATCAATATGTATTGTAAAGTTGATTTTGATAGAATGCTATAGCTTATCCAACTTTTCTTCTCATGTCAGTTCACAGCTTAGGGAACTAAGGTAATCTCTATGGTGGCGACCTGACGGGGAATGTTGTGCGGGAAATATCTCCTACATTGTTGACAATATTTGCAGCTCGCGCTACATTCTGATGACTTACTGTAAGGGAAATGATTCACTACAGTAACAAGAATTCATGAATGCACCTTAAAGCGATGTTCTTGTTCACATGTGGTAGTTGTAGCAATGAAAGTGATACAAAATTAAATTAAAGACACAGTTAAAGGTCAAACAATAAGAGAACTGCGTAATAGCTACTGCAGTGCCTTGAGTGTCAGCTTGCATATATTGGCAGCAGTGACAAGCACTATGGCAAGCGTGACGAAACCTTATTATTTCTATCAACGAGTGTCAAACTGAACTGGGGGACATTGTCATAAGAGAAGCTGAACAAAATATAAAATATTTTGTTCCACCGATCTCATTTTTATTTTAAATTTATAAATTAACAAAAGCATCCCTAGCAACATTGACCATACATACTTGTACAGTCTTCTAGCGCAGAAAGTCGTCGAAAATTTCAGCCTTCAAAAATGAAAAAAAATCGCAGTTAAATAAAAGATGAATGTAAATACAGGGACATAATTTTTCACATGCCCCTGAGAAACACAGACTTCTCGAAAGTTGTCAGGGTCGCCGCCCCCGGTTACGGGCAGCGTTGTTGGGAGCATGTTAATTAATAACTGAACGAGTGGCAAAGATATATTAAGAAATGCAATGCCAAAGTTAGCTTTCCACAAAAAGAAACGTTTCTTATGCAGTAAATTGGGCTAGTTAAATACCTCGAGTGGAGTGGTTTTCTGTATAGTTTACTAGATGGACAGTGAAGACAACAGAAGGAGACAACATTGAAGTATTCGGGATGTGGGTTTGCAGGAGAATGGAGAAAATAAAATGGGCTGGTGAAGTGAAGAACAATGAATTACTGGAAAGCTGTGCTATATCAATAAATGCTACTATATGCTTCTTCACATCACCTCCAAATCTACAACTATGTGCTTTCTTTTGCTGGCAATTTAGGAAGCCGACGATGATGGGTCAACTGAGAACATTTACTGGCAGATCACTGAGTCTGCTATTTATTACTGAAATTGTAGCTCGTTTCGAAACTGTTCAACTGCACTTAGTTTTAACAGTGTCCTATACGCAACAATACAGCATTAATTGCTTCGTATTAAAACTTTAACACCGCAAGAACATGGCGCGAATTATAAGAAAGAAGTCATTACTTCCGAACGTATATATCTCATGTAAGTGAGGCTGCCCAAGAACAATGACAAACTGCAAGCTATGCTATGTCAAGTGCATAAACTGAACAATCACGATTTGGGAAGTCATTGTCAGTAAGCGAACATTACTCTTCAATGCTGCATACAGTTAAACGAGCCGTAACTGTAGTAATATAACTCATGCTCTGCGTTAACACTCAGCAATAAGGGTATGAAGAAACGTCGAAAGTATAACAAATGTACTGATGTGGGAAGATATAGGGTCCTCACAAATCCCCATACCTCAAGAAATAAATTTTATTGAAAGTTTATGATGACATAAAGTTTCAGTTTGAAATTAACAAGAAAAGAAGGGCCCCAGTAGATACGAAAGGGACAGTAGTCGAATACTGCATGATGATTTGATAATCACATAATTATGTACACGAATAAAAGCTGCCACAAGAAAACACAACTTCAAAAAACAAGTACAACATGTTCCAATTAAATTCTTCAAAACACAGTGTTAAAGGAAACATAAGTGGAAAAAATACAATTACTTACAGAGTTTGTTCATCATACAGAAGTATAGCAATTGCTACGGAGGTAATTATTAATCAATAGGCAAGTTTAATTTTCAATTGTCTCATCAGAGAAACAAATTCATGTAATAATTAGACTTTTAAGAAATGTTGTTTTTTACATAATATATTTAACAAAATGATTAAAGAGGCACATAAAAGTAATCCAATGTCTACTAACTGCAATGTACTGTAGAACTGTTTTCTTATCAAAACTACTGTTTAAATGTCTTTTCAGAGAACAGATTAATAAAGTTTGCTTAAGAAGTTCCAGTCTTTCTTACTTAAGAAAATTTATTGTGTTCTGAAAAGTGTACATTTATGGAGAATCATCCCCTAACAAGTGTTATCACTGTAGATAAACACCAAGTAATTACACAGCCATGTGACAATGCATAATACTTGTCATGCATGAAAAGTACACATAACAAGTATTTGATATCGGTGGTATGCTCATAGACATTAACAGTTGGCATGTTCGGAAATAAAGAGTGAAAATAAAATTGACAGGGAGCGATTTGTAATCTGCATTTTACGTATGTAAATAAGTTTGTTCATAAATACCTCGGAATTATGAAAGTACAGACGTGAATACGCTCTAACACTGCATTATTTCATTTTACCCATTCATTGCTGTTGTGGGTACTCTGTTTTGTAAAGAACCTAATTGACATTTTGTCCATGACATGCATCAGAAGTTTCATGGTGACATGCGTCCCACATAGATTTGTTGAGTTTCACTGTTATGCCTCTTCAACATGGGACAATTAGGATACACCACCCAAATGCTAAATAGTAGTAACACAGAAATTTCTTTATTCTACCCTTTACATCTGAAATGCACTCATATTAGCACAAAATTCCGACTCCATGTACAATCAGTTTCACTAAGCAGTTGCGCATCGCCTGTAACTGCTATAACGCTGCTTACTGTGTTTCAACAGCAGTCAACTCAATTTGTGGGAGAGACTCAATAGCCTCATCAAAAATATTGTTGGTCTCTTTGCCACGCAAAATTGTAGAGGGAGGCGAACCATTACTTTCATGATATAAGTTGTTTACCACAGCACCAAAATTGTACAAGTTATTAATCTAACTCTTGGGTTTCTTTTCCGCATTATTCTTGGAACGGTCTCCCCAAATCTTGCATGATTTCTCAATAGCATTAGACACTGACAATATTTAGAAGTAGCAATGTGGCGGATCGTCTGTTCTTCACTGAATGAGTTCCATGCTTTAGAGTAAAACTATGGTCCGTTATCTAACAAGATAAATCGACCCTAACGCTACTCATAAAATAATCCTCCTTCAATGTTTTTAATTATCACATTACTCTAAGATTTTCTGAGTGGAAATAAGTGAAATAATTTTTAAAACAGTTCCACTAAGATCTGTGAGAAGTTTCCACAAGATTTAAGAAGTGCTCCGAAAACATCCAAAGCAACTATTTTGCATATTGTTTGTGGGAGAACATTATGCAGTAAACCTTTAGGTAGCAGCGTAGACACCATAGTACACTGACATAAATCACATTTTTTATAACTCTTTCTACTCAGTCATGTTTTCAATCAGATCATCAATATTCTGTTTTGGAATTTAAAGTCCTTACGATTCTGAATTTAAGTCTATTCTGCAGTATAAGACGTCATCATGCATTAGGGGATTTTGCTGAATTTTAGTTTCTATTTAATCTTGATACACTGTTCTGATCATTTTGTAAAATTCATCTGCCTTCTGCTTTGATTTGATATTACATAGGCAATTACGAATTTTGGAGTCTTCGTACACACGTCTCATAAAATAAATTTTAATTTCTTTGCTACATAGTGCCTGTAAAATATATCCATTTGCAAATGCGAAATACTTTCCTTCGAGCTGCTATACTCACAGATCCAGCAGCTGTAGAGGTTTCTCTCGTATCCCTTATACCAATGGTCTCAACTGATTTGCCCATTCATTTTAAGTGACCTCAATTCCGAAAGGAGGTTTCGTTTGCAGTGACAATAAGACTGGAAAGTTGCACAGGTCACACAAATATTCAAGAAAGGTAGTAGGAGTAATCCACTAAATTACAGGCCCATATCGTTAACATCGTTATGCAGCAGGCTTTTAGAACATATATTGTGTTCGAACATTATGAATTACCTCGAAGGAAACGGTCTATTGACACAGAGTCAACATGGGTTTAGAAAACATCGTTCCTGTGAAACACAACTAGCTCTTTATTCACATGAAGTGCTGAGTGCTATGGACAAGGGATTTCAGATCGACCCCGTATTCCTGGATTTCCGGAAGGCTTTTGACACTGTACCACACAAGAGGCTCGTAGTAAAATTGCCTGCTTGTGGAATATCGTCTCAGTTATGTGACTGGATTTACGATTTCCTGTCAGAGAGGTCACCGTTCGTAGTAATTGACGGAAAGTCATCGAGTAAAACAGAAGTGATTTCAGGCGTTCCCCAATGTAGTATTATAGACCCTTTGCTGTTCCTTATCTATATAAACGATTTGGGAGACAATCTGAGCAGCCGTCATCGGTTGTTCTCAGATGACGCTGTCGTTTATCGACTAATAAAGTCATCAGCAGATTAAAGCAAACTGCAAAACGATTTAGTAAAAATATCTGAATGGTGCGAAAAGTGGCAGTTTATCCTAAATAACGAAAAGTGTGAGATTATCCACATGAGTGCTAAAAGGAACTCGTTAAACTTCGGTTACACGATGAATCAGTCTAATCTAAAAGCCATAAATTCAACTAAACACTTAGATATTACAATTACGAACAACTTAAATTGGAAAGAACACACAGAAAATGTTGTGGATAAGGCTAACCAAAGGTTGCGTTTTATTGTCAGGAGACTTAGAAAATGTAGCAGATCTACTAAGGAGACTGCTACACTACGCTTGTAAGTCCTCTTTTGGAATACTGCTGCGTGGTGTGGGATCCTTACCAGGTAGGACTGACGGAGTACACCGAAAAAGTTCAAAGAAAGGCAGCACGTTTTATATTATCGCGAAATATGGGAGAGAGTGTCACAGCAATGATACAGGATTTGGGCTGGAAATCATTTTAAAAAAGGCGTTTTTCGTTGCGACGGAAGTTTCTCACGAAATTCCAATCACCAACTTTCTCCTTCGAATGCGGAAATGTTTTGTTGACACCGACCTACACAGGGCGGAACGAGCACTACGATAAAATAAGAGAAATCAGAACTGGTACGGAAAGATATAGGTGTTCATTCTTTCCGCGCGCTATACGAGATGGAATAATACTGAATTATGAAGGTGATTCGATGAACCTTCTGCAGGCACTTAAATGTGATTTTTAGAGTATCCATGTAGATGGAGATGAAGGTTCAAGATCAGAGGGAGGGGTAGGACATGGGAGGGTGGAAGTAAAGGAGCATACAAAGGCGAGAGGAGATGGACAGGGAAATAGGGGAAGAGGTGATGCACAGAGAGAGGAGGAGGAAGAGATGGACAAAGAGAAGGCGGAGGAGAAGTTGGGCAGAGAGTGGTGCAAGGAGTTTAGGATATATATCAAATTACCAAATACATTTAGCAGTTGCGAAGCATTGATGGATTTGCTAGACTCATGCAATTATTAAAACCTCAATAACTTTAGTTCAATGTTAAAAACAGCCTTTTCTACTACGAATTTTAAAGTAAATAAATGTACTCATTCTTTCAGTGTGATACTCCAGCCTGATTACCTGCACACAGACGGCTGATTAGTGACAAAATCGTTGACAAAGCTAAGCATCATTTCGTCTCTCTCTCTCTCTCTCTTTGATGTTTTAATTTCAGTCCATGTCGAGAAGTCGCAATTCACAAAACATGTAGTTGGAAATGGTAGTAACACATTAACTTCCACTCGGAGATAACCGGTTATTCACTGCTTAGTGACAACCGAAATGTAAAGTCAGTTATAAAAAATTTTATTTCAATGTTCCGTCTGTTTTCAAATCTGCGAGTTCTTGTTGTTGTCCTGTTTTCTTTTTCTTTTTTTTTAATTCTGCTGCCAACGTACCAAATGTTCTTTAATTAAATCCACCAACACCTTATTATCAGCAGCAAAGGGCCATAGTAGGAAACGTCTCACACAACGCATTTTCAGTTGTCTGTATCAATAAATTTAACTTACTGATAAATCATTGAATATTATCCACACTAGCCAGAATGTTTTAGTTTTTACCATGTTTTTCTCTGTTCAGTTCACCTAAGTGTAAGAAAATATTGTAAGGGTATCCTACCTTAGATACCAATGCATCACCTGCAAATAAATTCGCTTGTTCATGCCCCTCAGTAACAAATAATGCAAGTACTTCATCTCTAAGATCAAACATTCTCGTTAACGCTTTACCTCGAGATAACCATTGTATTTCTGTATGTAGCCGAAGTGTAATGTACTGTGATCCAATTTACTGACACAAAACGTTAGAAAGCTACATATTTAAGGGCCGTGCTTTGATAAAATTAATGGCTTTTACTACTTTGTCCATCACAATTTTCAGAGGAGACGGCAAAGACTTAGCAGCAATGGATTTGTGATGAATGAGGGAATGGTAGGTTAGTTATATTAGGATTTACTTTGCATACTTTAATCATGAAACCGTTCTCTCAGCCTGTCATAGAAATGGCCCTTGTCTGAACGAACACTAACGCAGTCCTCCCATATCAATTAATTATGGATCAAATATTCACTAGTCGCACAAAATATTTCTTCACTAGGTGCTTGTTGGGGTAGTTCTTCGCAAAAAAATAAATTACTTGAAATACACCCCTATCATCACACCTAATGTAGGAACGATGTTGCGCGTTACCACCAATATCATTAGACTCGTCGATCTCAAGCGAGAACTTACGACTGCTCTTTATTTCCTCTTTTAAAACGTTTCCAATGTCACTAGACATGCAACTAAATTGGTAGCTAATTGTGTCAGCAGAGAGGAAATTGTGGAATTTCAGTAGCAGCTTCTGAACCAGGGACTATTTTTCCCATCACTTTATACACTGGTATTAAAATGTTTCTGCTAAAGTGTGTGGGATTTTAGCCTAAGTTCGTTTGCCTTATAGCTAGCTTCCTAAACTTTTTACGAAACATATGCAGACATAGTTATGAGCTTCACTTGTTTTTTACTTTGCTCCAACAACCAACTTAACATAGAGGAATGTTTTGTTGAGAAATATCATTTCAGTTTACTGGGAACAACAGCAACGTTACTGAGTTTTTCACCACACACAACACATTTGGGGGATTGGGGATGTTTTGTCAACACACAAAAAGGCCATAAGGTAAATAACTGTCACTATACTGCCTTTGAACTACTGTGCGTTCTTTTTTTTTTAGGCTTAATGGTTTCACTGCTTGCACTTGAATATGAACCACTCCGTGCAATGAACTTAAACATATCAAAAAAGTAGTTTAATAACGCTGTAAAAGAAAATACTGCTGTAGCAGTCAATATTCACAGTACTGCAGAGCACAGATGTGATAAAACTGAACTGAAATACTCTGTGGGAAATCGAGGATGGAATAACTGCAATATTGTTGAACTGATGTACTATAACTGTTTTGTAAATAAAACCGCATTTTCCTGCTGCCACTTATATATTTACACGGGATAAATAAATAATTGGCAGCAGGAAAAGTCGGTTTTATTTGCAAAACAAGTATTTCTGTGCTTGCTGCGGAGGATGGTCACGCAAACAAACCTGATGTACTGTATTTTGTCAGACAATGCATGAGTCCTTTGGCAGCAAACAAAAGAAGCAATAAAGTTTATGAAATGGCTACAACCGGGAGTAAATATCAAAGCAAGGCAATAAAAACAATAAGAGAGGAACATTATTGTTAACTATCAGAATTTTAGAGAAAAGCTTATACAGCCAACCATACACAAAAGATGCAGTGTTACCGAGTGCTCTCACCCTAGTGGCACAGCCAGTGCAGTGGTACAGGTGAGAATACAATTAACTTAAATAAGCGAAATATAACAACAATATTAAGTAAATAAATTACATTTAATTTCTATGGGAATATAACAGTTATCAGCATGTATTAAATAATTAAAGAATAAAAAAGTAACTTCTTGCTTAAAATTGCAGGAAATAAATTACATTTAACTTTTTTAAAATATAAAAATTTGCGATGTCTAAAATCAAAATCCCTTAACTTTTTACAATAGTATGTAAACGTTTGTGCCTCCCTCTTCACTTTGTGGTGGCACACTGGTTGTAACACACTGTTTTACATGATGCAGACAAATTACTCACAGTATTATTCTTTACCTGAATTGTTGACGTGACTTCTCAGTTTTTCCTCTCCTCTCGCGATGGGCACACTACCCTTCGTGAAAATTTGTGCTTTTATCCCATCACATATCTTCTTCTTAATAATTCTAGCTCGCAAACCCACACATACTTCTTTTCTCCTTCTCTGACGAATCTGACAAAATTAAACTAAAATTCTTTATTTTTATCGAAAACGCATAAAAACCACCTTCCAAAGCTAATTCTGTATCTTCTATTGGTCAACTAATCGTTAGTAAATATCTTATTCATAATTAATGGCTCAACAATCAACACAGTACCATGAAGGTATCTTATTAATATCTGGCATCTAACGAGCGCCTGCCCACCAACAGCACAAGTTCTGCGACCAGCTGCTGCGACTCTATGCACACTGTTTACTCTACGTACAGGTATCCCTTCTGTTTCGCACAGCTAAAAACTTCTGGATGCAGCAGTAGCATCACTTGCAGAGTCCAGGAAAACTGCAGTTTTACGACTATCAACGCTAAGTTCAATCACTGTGTAATGTCTCTTGCATCGGTCTCTCCACGATATTTTCAGAAATTTTATAAATTATATAACTCAGTACATATCTCGAAATATCTCTTCTTATTATCTCTTCTTATCTTACCGATTATCAATGCAAAGTAGTTTCAAGCCCATGAAGCGTCCATTTACTCCATGGAATAGCTTCTCTGCTATCTATGTTTTCTCATAGGAAAAAGAATAGAAACTTCTTGCCGATTAGTCGTGAAAGAAGGATGTATATGTATGTATTGTTGAGCTAGTCGCCATCTTGATGAGATTCTGTATGAGAAGGAATTTAATACATGAACTAAACTAAAGTAAGTGTGTTCGTGTATTATTTAACGGATTATTATTATTGGCAGTGTCTGCTTACTACGCTGTGTTGCACGGGATCAGTGGGGAACGTCTGATTTACACTGGACGAACCTGCCGTTTTGTATGCTCAAGATATCCAGTTACTTCAAATACATAGGCTAACACGGTCTTACCAGCAGATCTCCGGTCTTCCCCATGTGATCACCGAAAGTTAATAGTTATTACAAATGTTTCCAGGAGATCGACTGACAATTTTCGTCGCACCGAGACTTCCAAATTGCTTCACTGCCTTATGGAATTTAAGTTAAGCTCAATTTAATCAGGGTAGAACAGTATTGAACGGTGTGAATGTGATAAGCCTGCTTTGTCAATGAAAATTCCCTTAATATACGCATGTTTTTACTATCCTGATCAGTGAAGCTAAATCAGGCCGGTGTGAGAGAGGCTTTTAAATTTTAGATCCCACACAAAAGATATTAAAACTGCAATTAAAGCGTGATCTGCAGGTTAATCTTCTTCCCTTGATAATTCAGCCGTAACGTCTTCCATATCGTATTTGATCATTGTATCCTCAAAGACGACCCATTAAATTGTTTGCATGTTTCAGAGTGGGTCTCCTCCAGAACTATGTTATATTACTGACGTCCGCTCATTTTCTAGATGTGTGTCACTGGTACGTCAGAGAGGTAAAAGATCCTGAAATCTTTTGTTTTGTACTGGCTGTTGGTTCTACCTCTCAAAATCTGTTCTACTTCCTTTGTAATTTCTAAAGTAATTATCAGTGTGCACGTAATTTTGCGAGTGGTCATCTCGTCACAAGTCTTCGTGTCTTGGTCGATTATCATTTTGCTGATCCATAACAGGGGCTCAAAATTATGATGCCATAGAGTTTTGCATCGATGAAAATGTCGTTTCTTCTAAACGGTCAATCGAACGTTCATGACGATATTTGGCTTCATACTTTTTATGGAAAATATTTTATCAAAGTGATAACCAGTTCACTGTCACTGAAGGGATTTTCCAGATAACTATTTAGTTCCCAGTGTGTATGGAAGAAGTTACGCACTGATCCTTTGCTGCAATCATAGTTGTGGATCGAAACGAATTTCCCTTTGGTACCTTTAATGACAAGTTACATTTTGTTCGCATTCATTTTGTGCAAGAACTACTTTGTTACTCGCAACTGTGCTATACATTAGAGCTTGTTTAATAGTTTTCTGTTGTGAGTTTACTTGAGCCTGTAATCTGCTTACATATACAGGGTGAGTCACCTAACGTTACCGCTGGATGTATTTCGTAAACCACATCAAATACTGACGAACCGACTCCACAGACCGAACATGAGGAGAGGGGCTAGTGTAATTGTTTAATACAAACCATACAAAAATGCACGGAAGTATGTGTTTTAACACAAACCTACATTTTTTTAAATGTAACCACGTTAGTTTTGTTAGCACTTCTGGACATATAAACAAATACGTAAGCAGTACCGTTTGTTGCATTGTAAAATGTTAACTACATCCGGAGATATTGTAACCTAAAATTGAACCTCCGAAGTACAGTTGCGTGTTGTAACAAACACGGGCCACGGTCGGCGAGCAGCATCTGCAGAGACATGTTTACGATGACGACCGTGTTTACGAGTGTGGCTGTAGTGCACTGTTGTGGTTTGGTCTAGCTGTCGCAGTTTCCGCATGTAGCGCTTGCTGCTATTGTTATTCTGCATTCGTCTCCGCACGCACACCAGCTGTTGTACACCGTGTTACCAGACGTCTGTGATAGTGTAGTGTTGTAGGAACTGTGACCATGGTGTATTCGAACTCTGGAAAGGCGGAGATGATAATCATCTATGGCGAGTGTCGACGAAATGCAGCTGAAGCCTGCAGGGTGTATGCAGAACGGTACCCGGACAGAGAGCATCCAACGTGCCGCACATTGCAAAACATCTACCGCCAACTGTATGCGACAGGTATGGTTGTAGCACGCAAACGGGTCCGTAACAGGCCCGTCACAGGAGAAGCGGGTGCAGTTGGTGTGTTAGCTGCTGTTGCCATGAACCCACACATGAGTACACGGGACATTGCGAGAGCCGGTGGACTGAGTCAAAGTAGTGTCATGCGCATACTGCATCGTCACCGCTTTCACCCGTTTCATGTGTCGCTACATCAGCAATTACATGGTGATGACTTTAATCATCGAGTGCAATTCTGTCAATGGGCATTAACAGAGAATGAGTTGCAGTTCTACCTGTTTACCGATGAAGCGGTTTTCACAAACCACGCGGCAGTAAATCTACGGAACATGCATTACTGGTCCGCGGACAATCCTCGCTGGCTCAGACAGGTGGACTGTAAATGTATGGTGCGGAATAATTGGCGACCACCTCATTGGTCCTCACTTCATTGCAGGGGCCCAAACAGCTGCAACATACATCGCGTTTCTACAGAATGATCTGCCAACGTTGCTCGAAAATGTCCCACTGGAAACGCGTCGACGTATGTGGTATCAGCATGATGGTGCACCTGCACATTCCGCAATTAACACTAGGCTGACCCTTGACAGGGTGTTCGACGGGCGTTTCATAGGACGTGGAGGACGCATAAATTGGCCAGCCCGTTCTCCTGATCTTACACCTCTGGACTTCTTTCTGTGGGGTACGTTAAAGGAGAATGTGTACCGTGATGTGCCTACAACCCCAGAGGATATGAAACAACGAATTGTGGCAGCCTGCGGCGACATTACACCAGATGTACTGCGGCGTGTACGACATTCATTACGCCAGAGATTGCAATTGTGTGCAGCAAATGAGGCCACCACATTGAACATCTGTTGGCCTGACATGTCGGGACACACTCTATTCCACTCCGTAATTGAAAACGGAAACCACGTGTGTACGTGTACCTCACCCCTCATGGTAATGTACTTGTGCGTCAGTGAAAAAGACCAATAAAAAGGTGTTAGCATGTGGACGTAATGTGCTGTTCCAGTCTCTTCTGTACCTAAGGTCCATCACCGTTCCCTTTGGATCCCTACGTAATTCGGTGCTCTCCGATACACACGATCGAACAGCGGAGGAGTGGTGCTCAAGCGTCAACTTCAGGTTACAATATCTCCGGATGTAATTAACATTTTACAATGCAACAAACGGCACTGATTACGTATTTGTTTATATGTTCAGATGTGCTAAGAAAACTAACGGGGTTCCATTTTAAAAAAACGTAGGTTTGTGTTAAGAAACATACTTCCGTGCATTTTTTTGTGGTTTGTATTAACCAATTATACTAGCCCCTCTCCTCACGTTCGGTCTGTGGAATCGATTCGTCAGTATTTGATGTGGTTTACGAAATATATCCAGTGGTAATGTTAGGTGACTCACCCTGTATATCTACCTGCTGACAGCATGTCTTAACCCCTTGATTGAAGTCAAATGTTACATGTCTAGTGATTCGCTAAATTTCTTCTTAAATGTAGTGAACTGATCTCGCTTATCATTATAAATATCTGTCACTTTTTTATCCAACATTTTATTCAAATCTGTTCTCAGTATAGGAGTATTACCATTGAGTTTTTTGTTCAATTTTTACTTATGATCATCTGGTTTTTACTTCAAATCCACAATTAATTTTCTTATTGTCATCTAAGTTTTCTGTTAAGTCCTTGCCTCAATTTTTGATTATCTACTATCAGGTTTTGTGAAAACTGTTTTATCACATTCCGTCTTCTGTTCTCAGTACGACTACTGTCTATTCCTGGATCTTATAATGCAGTGCCCGTCTTCAAATCTGGGCTTTCACTTTCAGCTGTGTCTCTGTTTTGACTTCCTTCTACCTAACTCGTAATCGTTAGTACCATAAAAGTTAAAACTATCCTGATTGATGTTGTAATCCTCATTAATTGCATAATGACTCTCACTGTGATCAGCCAATGTTTATTGAATACATGCACTACACGTCAGTTTATGATCAAGATAATAGTTCAGACTCCTGTAACTGCTGAGCAACATTAATTGATGTTGCTATTCTCTTCTTCTCATCGCCTCACAGTGTAGAACTACGTGCTTACCTTTGTTGGTAATTTAGCAAGTGGATAATGATAGGTTCAACTGTGAAAAGTAATTGGGGGATCGTAGACTGCACGATTTATTATTCAAATTATAACTCCTTCTCAGCCAGCTCGACTACACTCAGCCTTCGCAACGTCCTGTATGCCACGTCGCAATGTTAATCGCTTCACACTGTATCTTTAAGAACATAAGACAGCGGCACGAATCATTAGATGGAATCCACTACTTCTACATCTACATTTATACTCCGCAAGCCACCCAACGGTGTGTGGCGGAGGGCACATTACGTGGCTCTGTCATTACCTCCCTTTCCTGTTCCAGTCGAGTATGGTTCGCGGGAAGAACGACTGCCGGAAAGCCTTCGCGCGCGCTCGAATTTCTCTGATTTTACATTCGTGATCTCCTCGGGAGGTATAAGTAGGGGGAAGCAATATATTCGATACCTCATCCAGAAACGCACCCTCCCGAAACCTGGACTGCAAGCTACACGGCGATGCAAAGCGCCTCTCTTGCAGAGTCTGCCACTTGAGTTTGTTAAACATCTCCGTAACGCTATCACGGTTACTAAATAACCCTGTGACAAAACGCGCCGCTCTTCTTTGGATCTTCTCTATCTCCTCTGTCAACCCGACCTGGTATGGATCCCACACTTATGAGCAATACTCAAGTATAGGTCGAACGAGTGTTTTGTAAGCCACCTCCTTTGTTGATGGACTACATTTTCTAAGGACTCTCCCAATGAATCTCAACCTGGCACCCGCCTTACCAACAATTAATTTTATATGATCATTCCACTGTACTCATACTCCCAGATATTTTACAGAAGTAACTACTACCAGTGTTTGTTCTGTTATCATATAAACATACAATAAAGGATCCTTCTTTCTATGTATTCGCAATACATTACATTTGTCTATGTTAAGGGTCAGTTGCCACTCCCTGCACCAAGTGCCTATCCGCTGCAGATCTTCCTGCATTTCGCTGCAGTTTTCTAATGCTGCAACTTCTCTGTATACTACAGCATCATCCGCGAAAAGCCGCATGGAACTTCCGACACTATCTACTAGGTCATTTATATATGTTGTGAAAAGCAATGGTCCCATAACACTCCCCTGTGTCACGCCAGAGGTTACTTTAACGTCTGTAGACGTCTCTCCATTGAGAACAACATGCTGTGTTCCGTTTGCTAAAAACTCTTCAGTCCAGCCACACAGCTGGTCTGATATTCCGTAGGCTCTTACTTTGTTTATCAGGCGACAGTGCGGAGCTGTATCGAACGCCTTCCGGAAGTCAAGGAAAATGGCATCTACCTGGGAGCCTGTATCTAATATTTTATGGGTCTCATGAACAAATAAAGCGAGTTGGGTCTCACACGATCGCTGTTTTCGGAATCCATGTTGATTCCTACAGAGTAGATTCTGGGTTTCCAGAAACGACATGATACGCGAGCAATAAACATGTTCTAAAATTCTACAACAGATCGATGTCAGAGATATAGGTCTATAGTTTTGCGCACCTGCTCGACAACCCTTCTTGAAGACTGGGACTACCTGTGCTCTTTTGCAATCATTTGGAACCTTCCGTTCTTCTACAGACCTGCGGTACACGGCTGTTAGAAGGGGGGCAAGTTATTTCGCGTACTCTGTGTAGAATCGAATTGGTATCCCTTCAGGTCATGTGGACTTTCCTCTGTTGAGCGATTTCAGTTGCTTTTCTATTCCTTGGACACTTATTTCGATGTCAGCCATTTTTTCGTTTGTTCGAGGATTTAGAGAAGAAACTGCAGTGCGGTCTTCCTGTGTGAAACAGCTTTGGAAAAAGGTGTTTAGTATTTCAGCTTTACGCATGTCATCCTCTGTTTCAATGCCATTATCATCCCACAGTGTCTGGATATGCTGTTTCGATCCACTTACTGATTTAACGTAAGACCAGAACTTCCTAGGATTTTCTGTCAAGTCGGTACATAGAATTTTACTTTCGAATTCACTGAACGCTTCGCGCACACCGTTTAGCTTCTGTTTGTCTGAGAGGTTTTGGCTGCGTTTAAATTTGCAGTGAAGCTCTCTTTGCTTTCGCAGTAGTTTCCTAACTTTGTTGTTGAACCATGGTGGGTCTTTCCTGTCCCTCACAGTTTTACTGGGCACGTACCTGTCTAAAGCGCATTTTACGATTGCCTTGAACTTTATCCATAAACACTCAACATTGTCAGTGTCGGGACAGAAATTTTCGTTTTGATCTGTTAGATTGTCTGAAATCTGCCTCCTATTACTCTTGCTAAACAGATAAACCTTCCTCCCTTTTTTATATTCCTATTTACTTCCATATTCGGGGATGCTGCAACGGCCCTATGATCACTGATTCCCTGTTCTGCGCTTACAGAGTCAAGTTCGGGTCTGTTATCAGTAGGTCCAAGATGTTATCTTCTCTTGTGTGGTTTTCAGTAGTCCTGTAAAAATGAACGTGTATAGCTGTTAGCCAAAGGTAGCGTCAGCACATACGTAAGAAGCAGCCATTTACAAGAGACCGCTGCCAGAGGACGAAGTACCAGAACGGCAGCTTTGCTCCACCTCAGCCGGTTATTAACAGCCGGCGGCAGCTAGTTCGTCGGCCGGTGCGTGCTCTAGGGGCCCGCAGCAACGTACCATATAAGCCGATGTGGATCGGCAGGCTGCGCAGTCGCGGCCATTGTCTGCTCGCCGCCTGCCGCCTCCACCATAAACTCCACAAACGGATGGCGGCTCTTGTCCGGGAGGCCCGTGAGGGCGCGACTGAGTAATGCGCGACTGCGGGAGAATAGAAGGTCGGCGGCGCGGAGGGAGGAAAAAGGAAGGCAGGAACGTTACACGTGTAGTGTCGCCGCCCTGTCCAGGGGCGTAGGTTTTATAGCGGAGATGTGTGTCTGATAGGCGCCCGGTGGGCGTCAGCCACCTGGCTTGGGCTCGCCCTCCTTACTGGGTGGGGGCTTATCAGTAGCCGCGCTGTCTGAGGCCCGTTTTACATCGGCGACTTCTGGTCAAAATCGACTACCAGAAGTACGTGCTCCTTTCGTAACTGTGCCTCAGAGACGGGCAGAGTGGTTCCTTTCACGGAACTATTCCTTTTGAGATATCTCTTCTTACTGAATTACTTTGGTGAACAGGCTGAAATGAACTACATACGAGGGCAGTTCAATAAGTAATGCAACACATTTTTTTTCTGAAACAGGGGTTGTTTTATTCAGCATTGAAATACACCAGGTTATTCCCCAACCTTTAACTACACAACACTATTTTTCAACGTAATCTCTATTCAATGCTACGGCCTTACGCCACCTTGAAATGAAAGCCTGTATGCCTGCACGGTACCATTCCACTGGTCGATGTCGGAGCCAACGTCGTACTGCATCAATAACTTCTTCATCATCAGCGTAGTGCCTCCCACGGATTGCGTCCTTCATTGGGCCAAACATATGGAAATCCGACGGTGCGAGATCGGCGCTGTAGGGTGCATGAGGAAGAACAGTCCACTGAAGTTTTGTGAGCTCCTCTCGGGTGCGAAGACTTGTGTGAGGTCTTGCGTTGTCATGAAGAAGGAGAAGTTCGGGAACAAACCTTTGAATATCCCAACTGGTGAACAATTGTGACAGGACTACCAACAGTTGATCACTGAGTTGTTTGATGGTGATCCGTCGATCATCTCGAACGAGTGTGTTCGCACGCTCCGCCATTGCAGGAGTCACAGCTGTGCACGGCCGGCCCGCACGCGGGAGATCAGACAGTCTTGCTTGATCTTGCGGCGATGATGACACACGCTTTGCCCAACGACTCACGGTGCTTTTTTCCACTGCCAGATCACCGTAAACATTCTGCAAGCGCCTATGAATATCTGAGATGCCCTGGTTTTCCGCCAAAAGAAACTCGATCACTGCCCGTTGTTTGCAACGCACATCCGTTACAGACGCCATTTTAATAGCTCCGTACAGCGCTGCCACCTGTCGGAAGTCAATGAAACTATACGAGAAGAAGCGGGAATGTTTGAAAATATTCCACAAGAAATTTACGGTTTTTTCAACCAAAATTGGCCGAGAAAAAAAATGTGTTGCATTACTTATTGAACTGCCCTCGTACACTACTGGCCATTAAAATTGCTACACCAAGAAGAAATGCAGATGGTAAACCGGTATTCATTGGACAAATATATTATACTAGAACTGACATGTGATTACATTTTCACGCAATTTGGGTGCATAGATCCTGAGAAATCAGTACCCAGAACAACCACCTCTGGCCGTAATAACGGCCTTGATACGCCTGGGCATTGAGTCAAACAGAGCTTGGATGGCGTGTACAGGTACAGCTGCCCATGCAGCTTCAACACGATACCACAGTTCATCAAGAGTAGTGACTGGAGTATTGTGACGAGACAGTTGCTCGGCCGCCAATGACCAGACGTATTCAAGTGGTGAGAGATCTGGAGAACGTGCTGGCCAGAACAGCAGTCGAACATTTCCTGTATCCAGAAAGGCCCGTACGGGACCTGGAACATGCGGTCGTGCATTATCCTGCGGAAATGTAGGGTTTCGCAGGGATCAAATGAAGGGTAGAGCCACGGGTCGTAACACATCTGAAATATAACGTCCACTGTTCAAAGTGCCGTCAGTGCGAACAAGTGGTGACCGACACGTGTAACCAATGGTACCCCGTACCATCGCGCCGGATGATACGCCAGTATGGCGATGACGAATACACGCTTCCAATGTGCGTTCACCGCGATGTAACCAAACACGGATGCGACCATCATGATGCTGTAAACAGAACCTGGATTCATCCGAAAAAATGACGTTTTGTCATTCGTGCACCCAGGTTCGTCGTCGAGTACACCATCGCAGGCGCTCCTGTCTGAGATGCAGCATCAAGGGTAACCGCAGCCATGGTCTCCGAGCTGATAGTCCATGCTGCTGTAAACTGTTCGTGCTTATGGTTATGTCTTGCAAACGTCCCCATCTGTTGACTCAGGAATTGAGACGTGGCTGCACCATCCGTTACAGCCAGTTGGATAAGATGCCTGTCATCTCGACTGCTAGTGATACGAGGCCGTTGGGATCCAGCACGGCGTTCCATATTACCCTCCTGAACCCACCGATTCCATATTCTGATAACAGTCATTGGATCTCGACCAACGCTAGCAGAAAATGTCGCGATACGATAAACTTCAATCGCGATTGGCTACAACCCGACCTTTATCAAATTCGGAAACGTGATGGTAAGCATTTCTCCTTCTTACACGAGGCATCACAACAACGTTTCACCAAGCAACACCGGTCAACTGCTGTTTGTGTATGAGAAATCGGTTGGAAACTTTCCTCATGTCAGCACGTTGTAGGTGTCGCCACCGGCGCCAACCTTGTGTGAATGCTCTGAAAAGCTAATCATTTGCATATCACAGCATCTTCTTCCTCTCGGTTAGCCGGCCGTAGTGGCCGTACGGTTCTAGACGCTGCAGTCTGGAACCGCGAGACCGCTACGGTCGCAGGTTCGAATCCTGCCTCGGGCATGGATGTGTGTGATGTCCTTAGGTTAGTTAGGTTTAACTAGTTCTAAGTTCTAGGGGACTAATGACCTCAGAAGTTGAGTCTCATAGTGCTCAGAGCCCTTTGAACCGTTTGAACCTCTCGGTTAAATTTCGCGTCTGTACCACGCCATCTTCGTGGTGTAGCAATTTTAATGGCCAGTAGTGTAATTAATTTTTACTATCAAAGTACAAATAAAGGATAGAAGGCAGAAAAACGAAACACTGTTATGTGCATATTTTAAGGATTTTTTTCTTTTTTTAATCTCAACCTTTCCGTCAGAATGGGCTGAGCACTTTCAATTTGAACACAGATCTTTACTTGGAAACTTAAGAAATGGGAAGCACTAAAGATTAATGTATTATCATTGTCACCAAGAGCGTACATCTGCTTCCTAGCTCTCTTTCTTTTTTGATAAGGTCTGAAAAAGGGAAAAACTCGTTCTTATTTAACAGTTCGCAAAAATAGTGCTCAAGATGGGGAAGAAATATTTAGATGACGACCAATGTAGTCTGAATTAAGTAAACTAACGGAACGATCTGCGTCTTCCTATCCGATTCAGTGCACACAGTTCACCGTTAGGATTTCAGAACTACGGACGCTTAGGTCCTGAAAATCGGGTGTACTGAATACCAATGGAGCGGAAACTTGTTCATGCGCATTCCAACCTCCACTGCGTAAGGGAATCGAGGAGTAAAAGAACTCTGGTCCACTAAAAGAAAGACCGCTCCAAACAGTTCCGTTCCGGGAATAGTTCATTTGAACTACACTACTGGAAATGGAAAAAAGAACACATTGACACCGATGTGTCAGACCCACCATACTTGCTCCGGACACTGCGAGAGGGCTGTACAAGCAATGATCACACGCACGGCACAGCGGACACACCAGGAACCGCGGTGTTGGCCGTCGAATGGCGCTAGCTGCGCAGCATTTGTGCACCGCCGCCGTCAGTGTCAGCCAGTTTGCCGTGGCATACGGAGCTCCATCGCAGTCTTTAACACTGGTAGCATGCCGCGACAGCGTGGACGTGAACCGTATGTGCAGTTGACGGACTTTGAGCGAGGGCGTATAGTGGGCATGCGGGAGGCCGGGTGGACGTACCGCCGAATTGCTCAACACGTGGGGCGTGAGGTCTCCACAGGACAACATCGATGTTGTCGCCAGTGGTCGGCGGAAGGTGCACGTGCCCGTCGACCTGGGACCGGACCGCAGCGACGCACGGATGCACGCCAAGACCGTAGGATCCTACGCAGTGCCGTAGGGGACCGCACCGCCACTTCCCAGCAAATTAGGGACACTGTTGCTCCCGGGGTATCGGCGAGGACCATTCGCAACCGTCTCCATGAAGCTGGGCTACGGTCCCGCACACCGTTAGGCCGTCTTCCGCTCACGCCCCAACATCGTGCAGCCCGCCTCCAGTGGTGTCGCGACAGGCGTGAATGGAGGGACGAATGGCGACGTGTCGTCTTCAGCGATGAGAGTCGCTTCTGCCTTGGTGCCAATGATGGTCGTATGCGTGTTTGGCGCCGTGCAGGTGAGCGCCACAATCAGGACTGCATACGACCGAGGCACACAGGGCCAACACCCGGCATCATGGTGTGGGGAGCGATCTCCTACACTGGCCGTACACCAATGGTGATCGTCGAGGGGACACTGAATAGTGCACGGTACATCCAAACCGTCATCGAACCCATCGTTCTACCATTCCTAGACCGGCAAGGGAACGTGCTGTTCCAACAGGACAATGCACGTCCGCATGTATCCCGTGCCACCCAACGTGCTCTAGAAGGTGTAAGTCAACTACCCTGGCCAGCAAGATCTCCGGATCTGTCCCCCATTGAGCATGTTTGGGACTGGATGAAGCGTCGTCTCACGCGGTCTGCACGTCCAGCACGAACGCTGGTCCAACTGAGGCGCCAGGTGGGAATGGCATGGCAAGCCGTTCCACAGGACTACATCCAGCATCTCTACGATCGTCTCCATGGGAGAATAGCAGCCTGCATTGCTGCGAAAGGTGGATATACACTGTACTAGTGCCGACATTGTGCATGCTCTGTTGCCTGTGTCTATGTGCCTGTGGTTCTGTCAGTGTGATCATGTGATGTATCTGACCCCAGGAATGTGTCAATAAAGTTTCCCCTTCCTGGGACAATGAATTCACGGTGTTCTTATTTCAATTTCCAGGAGTGTAGTTCGTTTATGAAATACACCTTCATCCCCACTGCGTTTAAGTCAGCAGCCAACCACGTCGCGAGTGTGTCTGTAACGTCAACCACATCTACACCTACGTGATCACTCTGCTATTCACATTAAAGTACATGGCAGAGAGTTCAATGAACCACCTTCAAGCTGTCTCTCTACATTTCCACCCCCGAACAGCGCGCGGGAAAAAAAGAGCACTTAAATTTTTCTGTGCGAGTCCTGATTTCTCTTATTTTATCGTGACGATCGTTTCTCCCTATGTAGGTGGGTGCCAACAGAATGTTTTCGCGCTCGGAGGAGAAAACTGGTGATTGAAATTTCATGACAAGATCCCGTCGCAGAGAAAAACGCCTTTGCTTCAATGATTTCCACTCCAATTCAAGTATCATGTCTGTCGTACTATCTCCCTTACTTCGCGATAAAATAAAACGAGCTGTCCTTCTCTGAACTTTTTCTATGTCAACCGTCAGTCCCACCTGATGCGGATCCCACACCGCACAGCAGTACTCCAGAATAGGGCGGACAAGCGTAGTGTAAGCAGTCTTTTTAGTAGACCTGTTCCACAGTCTAAGTGTTCTGCCAGTAAAGCGCAGTCTTTGGTTTGCTCTACACACAATATTTTCTATGTGATCATTCCAGTTTAGGTTATTTGTAATTGTAATCCCCAAGTATTTAGTTGAATTTGCAGCCTTCAGATTTGTGTGACATCGCGTAATCGAAATTTAGCTGATTTCTTTTAGTACTCATAGTACTCATTTGAATAACTTCACGCTTTTCTTTATTCAGGGTCAATTGCCACTTTTCGCACCATACAGATGTCTTATCTAAATCATTTTGCAAGTCGTTTTGATCATCTGATGATATTACAAGACGGTAAATGACAGCATCATCTGCAAACGATCTAAGACGGCTACTCAGATTGTCCCCTATATCGTTAATATAGATCAGGAACAATGGAGGGCCTATAACACGTACTTGGGAAACGCCGGATATTACTTCTGTTTTACTCGATGAATTTCCGACTATTGCTATGAAGTGTGACCTTTATGACAGGAAATCAGAAATCCAATCGCGCAGCTGAGGCGATATTCAATAGACACGCAGTTTGATTAGGAGGCGCTTGTGAGAAACGGTGTTGAAAGCCTTCTGGAAATCTAAAAATATGGAATCAATTTGCCATCTCCTGTCGATAGCACTAATTACTTCATGAGTATAAAGAGCTAGTTGTGTTTCACAAGAACGATATTTTCTGAATCTGTGCTGACTACGTGTCGTTAAATCGTTTTCTTCGACGTGCTTCGTTTTGTTCGAACACAGTAAATGACCCAAAACCCTACTGCAAATCGACGTTAGTGTTATGGGCCAGTAATTCAGTGGATTACTCCTACATCCATTTTTGGGTATTGGTGCGACTCTAGCAGTTTTCCAGTCTTTTGGTAGGCATCTTTCTGTGAGCGAGCGGAATAAAAATTGTGCCGAGTGCAGAGTCCTATATTTCCGAGTATGTTGCAAATTTAGAAATGCAATTTGTGTTTCTACTTCTTCTTATTCATTCTGTAGTTTGCTTTCTTTTCGTGACGCACTGAAATGATTGCATAGGGCCCTGTCTTTTTTTCCTAACGGTGTTCTCCAACGAGAGAGAGGAAATATATGAAGGCAAAAAGATATTTACGTTTTACAACGAAAACGCCTACATTATTCATAACTAAGAACGTAAATAGAAAAATGTGCTTTAATGAAAACCAGTATCACCTGTGGTCGAAATTCGACCTGCTGTGTCGATGTCATAAAAATATGACTGCGCGTACCATGGTGAAAGACCGCAAGTATGAAGTCATTGGACCCGATCTTTAATGAAAAAATTCGTGTATCTGAGAGTTATATACTCCACGTAAAACTATCTCTGAAATTTTAGTCTCAGAACTGATCATAGCAAACGCTGCATAAAGCAACGAAAATTATTAAAATAATTCTTTGATTTCTCTTTAATTGTTCGATCATTTGAAGTGAGTTCTTGATACATTGCGTTGATAAATAAATTTTGTCTTAACGGCGGAAAGTTAACTTTTCCCTCACGACAACACAATGTGAATGCCGTCGTATCACCCAAAGTAACGTCAGATGTGAAATGTTTTGCATTACAAAATCTGCACTGTAAATTCATCAAACCGTAATTATAGTTCTCAAAATTATTTCAAAGTACATGCAGCGTACATTTAAACATTTTTTTTTAGATTCCTATTACTTTGTCTGCGCAAAAATTGCCTCTCTAGCTCTTTCTCTTTCAGTCCGACCCGTTAGTGTTCTTTTATGCTAGTCTAAAATAAATATTGTTTCCGTACAACAAGGGAAGTTATATCTATTCAAAATGACGAAATTAAAAAGTAGGAACCTACTTCAAGTTCTGTGGTAACGGTGAGAAATGATCTCAAAGTTACTTCCGTCTACTCTTAGGCAAAAGTGAGCCAGAAAATGACGCCAACAGAGCAAGCCAAAGGCTTCGTTACTACATGTGGCCGAGCGGTTGTAGACGCTTCAGTCTGGAACCGCGCGACTGCTACGGTCGCAGGTTCGAATCCTGCCTTGGGCATCGATGTGTGTGATGTCCTTAGGTTAGTTAGGTTTAAGTAGTTCTAAGTTCTAGGGGACTGATGACCTCAGAAGTTAAGTCCCATAGAGCTCAGAGCCATTTGAACCATTTGAACTACGTTGTTTCGTTTTCCACTGCTGGAATCAACAACGACCCAACAGCTGTCGCATTGTAGCTGCCCGGTACGCGTGTGTTACTGCAAATGAACTGTCTACAACATTTAAACATGAACGTCCAGAGAACGTGATTACGCGTACGTTGTTACTTATGGTGTCATTTCTATCATAGCACCTGATCGGTACGTGGAGTGAAAGTTTGTAGCAGTATGAGAGACAGAGGAAAACTTTTGTCATGTGTGTAATCTGTTTCCTTTTACCTCTCCTAACGGCTATGAACACACATTATTTTCTTGTCCACACCAATGGTAAAGTACCTTTAGAATCATATAATTTTCATTGGCCTCCTTGTATAATTAGTGTTAGAAATCGTAGCTTCAGCTTTCGATGTTCGTTATGATTATTTCAAAAGTGAAATTATTTGACGAGAAAAATAATTTTCGATGTTATTTGGCACTAAGAGAGAAAACAAGGTACAAAGGATAAAGTAAAAAGGCGCTGCTTTTATCGTTTTAGGTATTGTTTGATTGTAAGATAATGTTTTCCCTAGACAATGTACGTATATGTTTTGAAATGTTTGGACGATACTTTTACTATTCTTTCAGTTCTGAGGAGAGTATGGAATTTACTACACGACTTTTGACTAGTACATCCACTATGAATTTTGCTTTGGTCAATAATAAACCCTTATTATCACTGCTGGTGCCTACAATGTGTTAATATATTTCGTTCTTCATCGTCCAGGTGCCAAACTGCACAGCAGACATCTCTCAAGACGCAAACAGTTTTGGCGCTGACATGTAAACGAAAGTGACCACTCGAGAGAGAGGAGACTAGTAAACGAGTAAAGCGCCAGGGGCGCTGCAGTAGACTCACTTGTTTCGAGCAGTCAACTGAGAGAAGAAAGTCGATCGAGTAAATGGGGCTTAACGCGCCAGTGTTTGCGACTCCATGCACTCCGCCTTGCTTTGCGCATCTGTTTATCTTCCTCCACATAGATCCTCTACCATCTTATCAGATTCCCACCCTTCTCATCCACATCGAACATCTCCGCATCTCCTATACCATCCGCAGACTAGATTACAATAACACCATTGTCTCCCCTCTGATCACCAACCTTGGTATGCTGCCGCACCTTCACAAACACATCCCTCCACCCCTACACCTACGCACACTTCATATCCTGACTCAGTGCAACTTCCCTGTCCCAGGCAGTGAGATCCACTCCCATATTTATCCCTCCTACAGTCTATAACCACTTATTCCACTCCACTTCAGGCCTCCTCTTTTCTTTATTCTCTCCACCCACACCTATCCCTTTCCTCTTGTAACTATTATCCTCCCCATACATCGCACTACTCCGCATCTTCCTGTATTCCCCCTATCAGCCTCCCTCCTACCAATCCTCTCCCTAGTTTTCCTACTTAACAGCCTCTACATCTTCACACACACCCCTTAACCCTATTGAACATATTCTCTCCTCTGGCAACACTTCTCACCCAGTGCAGATACTTCAGATTTTAAGTGAAAGTGCCGTGCTTCAGTGCTTTTTATCAGAAGAATTTCACCTGTATGTGATGTATTTTTAAAGTAGACTTTTCTTTTTTTAGTTGTTTCTCTTTGACTTTTAATTTAAAATAGAAAAATAGCCACAAATTTTGTTTCTCACTCTATATTTTTTAATTCTCTTGGCTGAAGAGCGAAGTATTGCACCAGCCAGCGTTTGCGCTGCTGTGGTCGATCACCGCGTGCCTTGCAGCTGTCATTAGTGTTGTAAGTAGGCTATGTAAGTAGGCTGTTTAGGTTCTTATATTGGTAACGCCGCCACCACGTAGCGCTCTCTGTATGAAAATCACTGGCTGTGCTGTGTGCAGTCTGTGGCTAGTTTGCATTGTTGTCTGCCATTGTAGTGTTGGGCAGCGGCAGCTGGATGTGAACAGCGTGTAGCGTTGCGCAGTTGGAGGTGAGCCGCCAGCAGTGGTGGATGTGGGGAGAGAGATGGCGGAGTTTTGAAATTTGTAATACTGGATGTCATGAACTGCTTTATGTATTATGACTATTAAGGTAAATACATTGTTTGCTCTCTATTAAAATCTTTCATTTGCTAACTATCCCTATCAGTAGTTAGTGCCTTCCGTAATTTGAATCTTTTATTTAGCTGGCAGTAATGGCGCTCGCCGTGTTGCAGTAGTTCGAGTAACGGAGATTTTTGTGAGGTAAGTGATTTGTGAAAGGTATAGGTTAATGTTAGTCAGGGCCATTCTTTTGTAGGGATTTTTGAAAGTCAGATTGCGTTGCGCTAAAAATATTGTGTGTCAGTTTAAGCACAGTCTTCTATAATTTTTCTAAAGGGACGTCTCAGTGTAGCTTCAATGCGGCACAAGACAGTTAACAACAACACACCACACTTCCTATTTCTACAATAATTCTAGTTTTGAGCCATTATATCCAACTGCGAATCTGAAAAGTACAGTGTGTTTCAAAAAGAATATGTGTTACAAATTATTATGTTGTCGCAACTATCGATCGCTGCGCAAGGGCTCGGTCATTGGAAGAACGAATACATTGTCTAGTTTATATTCATTGCCGCTAGATGTCCGTTGTCTTCTGTTTGCACGATTACCGTCAAATGTTGCAAAATGGCTACTCCTCAGCAGAAATCATGTTGTGTTCTGGAGTTCTGCGAAGTGTAGTTCCGTGAATGCATTACAAAGACGTCTCAGGTTGGAGTACCAAACAGATCCTCCGAATGGATACAACTTTCACATATGGGACCGACAGTTTGGAGAAACGGGATCCACCCTCGTGTTTCCGACGAAAAGTCGGACGACTTCTAATCGCATTCCAACTTAGTCCTACAGAATCAACTTGTCGTGCCAGTCTGGAACGATAACTGTCTACAACAGTTTGGCGTGTTTTGAGGCGCCGGCTGGTTATGAAGCCGTACAAGTTGCAGATGTTACAGGCTCTGCGTCATGACGACCAAAGCAAACGTGTGGCATTTTCTGGCGTGCTTCAGAATGCTATTGGCAAAAATAAGAGTTTCGCACAACAAATCGTGTTCAGTGACGAATCGACTTTCCACTTTAACGGGAACGTAAACAGATACAGTGTTCGAATTATGGGTGTACAGAACCCACATGCAGACACTGAACATGTACGAGGTTCGTACAGAGACAGTGTGTTTCGTGCAGTATCCCACTCATCTGTTTATGGCCCATTCTTCTTTGATGGAAACACGGTTAATGGTCACAACGATCTTGATACAGGGTGTTTCAAAAATGACCGGTATATTTGAAACGGCAATAAAAACTAAACGAGCAGCGATAGAAATACACCGTTTGTTGCAATATGCTTGGGACAACAGTACATTTTCAGGCGGACAAACTTTCGAAATTACAGTAGTTACAATTTTCAACAACAGATGGCGCTGCAAGTGATGTGAAAGATATAGAAGACAACGCAGTCTGTGGGTGCGCCATTCTGTACGTCGTCTTTCTGCTGTAAGCGTGTGCTGTTCACAACGTGCAAGTGTGCTGTAGACAACATGGTTTATTCCTTAGAACAGAGGATTTTTCTGGTGTTGGAATTCCACCGCCTAGAACAGTGTTGTTGCATCAAGACGAAGTTTTCAACGGAGGTTTAATGTAACCAAAGGACTGAAAAGCGATACAATAAAGGATCTGTTTGAAAAATTTCAACGGACTGGGAACGTGACGGATGAACGTGCTGGAAAGGTAGGACGACCGCGTACGGCAACCACAGAGGGCAACGCGCAGCTAGTGCAGCAGGTGATCCGACAGCGGCCTCGGGTTTCCGTTCGCCGTGTTGCAGCTGCGGTCCAAATGACGCCAACGTCCACGTATCGTCTCATGCGCCAGAGTTTACACCTCTATCCGTACAAAATTCAAACGCGGCAACCCCTCAGCGTCGCTACCATTGCTGCACGAGAGACATTCGCTAACGATATAGTGCACAGGATTGATGACGGCGATATGCATACGGGCAGCATTTGGTTTACTGACGAAGCTTATTTTTACCTGGACGGCTTCGTCAATAAACAGAACTGGCGCATATGGGGAACCGAAAAGCCCCATGTTGCAGTCCCATCGTCCCTGCATCCTCAAAAAGTACTGGTCTGGGCCGCCATTTCTTCCAAAGGAATCATTGGCCCATTTTTCAGATCCGAAACGATTACTGCATCACGCTATCTGGACATTCTTCGTGAATTTGTGGCGGTACAAACTGCCTTAGACGACACTGCGAACACCTCGTGGTTTATGCAAGATGGTGCCCGGACACATCGCACGGCCGACGTCTTTAATTTCCTGAATGAATATTTCGATGATCGTGTGATTGCTTTGGGCTATCCGAAACATACAGGAGGCGGCGTGGATTGGCCTCCCTATTCGCCAGACATGAACCCTTGTGACTTCTTTCTGTGGGGACACTTGAAAGACCAGGTGTACCGCCAGAATCCAGAAACAATTGAACAGCTGAAGCAGTACATCTCATCTGCATGTGAAGCCATTCCGCCAGACACGTTGTCAAACGTTTCGGGTAATTTCATTCAGAGACTACGCCATATTATTGCTACGCATGGTGGATATGTGGAAAATATCGTACTATAGAGTTTCCCAGATCTTAGCGCCATCTGTTGTTGAAAATTATAACTACTGTAATTTCGAAAGTTTGTCTGCCTGAAAATGTACTGTTGTCCCAAGCATATTGCAACAAACGGTGTATTTCTATCGCTGCTCGTTTAGTTTTTATTGCCGTTTCAAATATACCGGTCATTTTTGAAACACCCTGTATATTACAAAACTGTATGTTTCCAAGCTGAACGAGGACCATTTTATGTTGCAGTGACATGGAACATGACGTCACTGGACTCACCAAGTCCACAAATATCTGAATGAAAGTACCGAGCTGTTGGATTGGTCATCAAACAGCCAGCGACTTTGCACTTGTCAGCTGGCCTCCACGGTCACTGTGGCATTTCATTATGGACAACGTTTATTCACCAGCACCACCAGATGACCCAGAAGAGTAGAAAACCGGATCCGTACTGCCGTATCATCAGTGACGATGGGCGTACTTACCCGAGTATGGAGGGAATTCGAGTAGCGATGTGATACTGTTCGCGTCGCTAGTGGAGGATATATTGAACTTCTGTAGTCTCAACTTGAGAGATACGTAAATGTGTATCCCTGTTTCATAATTGTATGTCCTAGAATTTAATAGATATATGCACGTTCTTTACTCTTTTTCGTAAAACATTACTATGTCTTTCTTTCTCTATATTGTTAAGAGCCTTGGTGACCGAAACCGATGGTCATCGAAAACAGAAATGCATCTGGTGCTATTACTTGATTCCAAGCAGTTAAAAAAGGATCAGATACTGTAACGGTCCGATTACTGTGAACGGGGCTATTTGGAAGCCAACCCCGCGACCTTGTTGCTTGCAGATGATGTTTAATAAGAGTGCAGTCATAGTCCATAATGGGGGAAATTCTATGTTTAATCATTATGAAAAATGTGTTGCAGAAAGCACGATGTGTGTCACTGGGCACCGGTGTCAGCATTACGAGCGCTCGACTGGACACTCCGCCCACCAACAGCGGATGGTCAGCAGCCGGGAGACAATGTGGCAGGCATCAAAGACCACGTAATCTTGATTACAAAGAACTAATATAACAGATTGGTGCATAAGTTCGTAGCGTTTTGGTTTTGGGCACTGGCATTCCGGTTGCTATGGGTCTATTTACCGATTGTCATTTTTTATTTGTAGTTAACTGCAGCTGTCTGAGTTTACATATTGTCATTTTGTCATTTGGAGATAGTGAGTGGAGGTATGGTCGCTAGAAAATGGAGTGCCAAGTGGAGAAATCGGAACATTTCCGACATATTCTTATGTTTGAGTCCAATAGAGGGATGACAGAGCGGAAGCGGCTAGATACATTGGCGCCGAATATGGGGATAATGCCATTGGACACAACATTGAGGAGGATCGTTTCGACATTAGTGACTCTCCAAGTTCACGAAAACCTTCGCAGCTTGATGAAGATCCTTTAAACGCATTAATCCACAATGACCCATGTCAGTGTACTCGAGAACTGGAAAATGTGATGAACTGTGATCATTCCACCATCGTGCGACAATGCATGCGGTGGGGAAGGTTCAAAAATCGGGTGTATGGGTATCGCATGCTCTAAGACAAAATCACAAAGATCTGTGGGTGGCCGTAAATTCATGTCTACTTGCTCATCAATTGTCTTATGAACAACACCGACCATTCCTATCCTGTGTCGTTACTGGTGACGAGAAGTGGTGTCTTTATGTTAACACAAGGAAAAAAAAGGAATGACTGAGCCCATAAAAAGCAACAACACCCAGTACAAAGACCTGCGTGCATCCGCAAAAGCTAATGTTATGCATGTAATGGAGCAGCGCCGGTGTGGTGTATTACGAGCTGCTTCCTTGAGGCGTTATCATCACTGCTGACATTTGTTGTCAGTAACTGAAACGTCTTTCAGACGCAATCCAGGAACAAAGACCAGAAATACTGGGCGAAGTGATGCTACTCCAAGGCGACGTCCGCCCAATTTCTCTTAGATTATACAGGAGTCGTGTTGGGATGTCATGCTCCACCCACTTTATTCACCTGATCCTGCACCCTCAGAGTTTTCAACTTTTCCGCTCTCTATCGAACAATCTTCAAGGAACTTCCTTTCCGGATCAAAATGCCCTTCGAACATGGCTCGACATGTTCTTTGTCTCAAAACCACATGATTTCTACAGCAGCGGAATCGGAAAATTACCTGATCGTTGGCACACTGTTGTAAAAAGTGAAGGAGAACATATTATTGATGACTAAAGTCTCTATAATGTGTACCTGTTGCACAGTTATGGAAAAACTTTACGAACTTATGCACTAATATAATATTAAAAAATAAAAAGAAAAGTGCAATACTGAATTTGGTCATGTGCTAATCTATACAGCGTCAGGCTAGAATTATGAATTTCTTCTTGAATGTTGTCTTGAAACTGAGATCTAGTTGCGGAGTTTACGTGGGTCATTGATGTATTCATTACCAGAAAAACTAACGATGTTGATTTTGAATTTTGCTGGAAGTGATCAGTGACTGGACTTAGGTGACTTCCTCTGTTGAATGGTTACGAAGTACGGTGTCGTGTTTTGAACTCAAGCTGAAGTAGAAACATTCTTAATGCAGAACTGAGAGCAGTTTTTGGGAGTGACAGTTTACGGTGGCAGTAAGATTGCTCTTTGACTTTGGTGAATTTTCCGGATACTGTCATAGTTACGGATTTTTCCCATCGACTTCTCCTGATTATTCAGATTTCAGGGAAGGAAGTCAGGGTATATAAACAATTAGTAAAATGGTAAGCGTTAGGGGAGGTCTACTAAGACGCCGTTTCGTGTGGTTTCTTCTTCAGTTGGTGACTACATCTCGAAGCACTCAGGTTTCCCCAGGCCAGTCGATTGATTGAGCACCTGCAGCCGAGGAACACAAGCGTATATGGGATAGGGAAACCGTCTGACGGCTCTGAGCACTATGCGACTCAACTGCTGAGGTCATCAGTCGCCTAGAACTTAGAACTAATTAAATCTAACTAACCTAAGGACAGCACACAACACCCAGCCATCACGAGGCAGAGAAAATCCCTGACCCCGCCGGGAATCGAACCCGGGAACCCGGGCGTGGGAAGCGAGAACGCTACCGCACGACCACGAGATGCGGGCAACCGTCTGAATACGTGTTACGGTGGTCCAGAAACTGGTTTTTAAGCTCTTTATAAAAGGCGATCCGGATACTGTCATAGTTACGGATTTTTCCCATCGACTTCTCCTGATTATTCAGATTTCAGGGAAGGAAGTCAGGGTATATAAACAATTAGTAAAATGGTAAGCGTTAGGGGAGGTCTACTAAAACGCCGTTTCGTGTGGTTTCTTCTTGAGTTGGTGACTACATCTCGAAGCACTCAGGTTTCCCCAGGCCAGTCGATTGATTGAGCACCTGCAGCCGAGGAACACAAGCGTATATGGGATAGGGAAACCGTCTGAATACGTGTTACGGTGGTCCAGAAACTGGTTTTTAAGCTCTTTATAGAAGGCGATCCTGTGCACGTCTTTTCATATCTGTATAACTACAGCAACGTAACTATGTGTCGGTCTTAGAAGAGAAATATTGCTTTGGATTTAAGCTTCAACTATTTCTTTTCAGGTGTTGATTATCATTATTATTATATTTATTAATATTAAATCACCCTCACTTTAAGTTATCTTCAACGATGTAATATATTTAGCGTTACTCTTTGTAGAAACTGTGGAAAGAAAGCTGAAATTAATTACTGCTGCAGCTATGGCTTCGAAGATCTTGTTGATCAGTTGCATAACTATTAAAGATTGTTCAGACATCTGAAAAACTAAAGTTATTCTTTACTTTCACTTTTGAACTTCCTGAGACTGCCAGAGTGCAATGCAATTCACAAATGAAACGTGGAAGTCGGTCCGGTAGCGTAGGAAATTCCAGAAAATTATTCACGAGTTAATAACCTCCTCAACGTATTGACTGCGTCTGCATATTCGCCAGGGAGCACCCAGAAATCAATGCCCGAATTCTATATAGCAGAAATCGTCGTCCACAAATTTGTGTAAGTCACATAAAATACAGAAATTAAAGAAATTAATTAAAAAAATACCACGTACCATTAAGGAACTATCCGGATGGGATGGAAATCGGTAGATATGATGTACATGTACAGACAAACAAATTATTACAATTTCAGAATAATTTGATTATTTATCAAAGAGAAAGCGCTTCACAAACAGAGGGAGTCAATGACGCGTAGGTTACCTCTGGCCCTTATGCAAGCAATCATTCGGCTTGGCATTGATTGATCGACTTGCTGTATGTCCTCCTGCGGGATAAAATGCCGAAGTCCGTCCAAATGCCGCGTTAGATCGTCAAAATACCGACTTGGTTGCAGGGTCGTACACATAATGCTCCAAATGTTCTCAACTGAGGAGCGACTGGGCGACCTTGTTGGCCAACTTGGGGTTTTGTAGGCACAAAGACAAGCAGCAGAGGCTTTCGCCGTCTGCGGGAGGGCATTGTCTTTCTGAAATGTAAGTCGAGGAGGCAGAGGATGACTTGCTATGAAGGGCAGCAAAACGGGGAGTAGGATATCGTCGCGGCTCCCTCCGTCGGAGGTTCGAGTCCTCCCTCGGGCTTGGGTATGTTTGTTGTCCTTAGCGTAAGTTGGTTTAAGTAGCGTATGAGCTTAGGGACCGATGACCTCAGCAGTTGGGTCCCATAAGATCTTACCACAAATTTCCAATTTCCTGGAAGATCGTCGACGTACTGCTTTGCTGTAACGCTGCCGCAAATTACAACCAAAGGAGTCCTGCTGTGAAATGAAATGGCACCCCAGACCATAACTCCTGGTTGTTGGGCCTTGTAGCGGACGACAATCGGGTTGGAAACTCACTGTTGTCTGAGGCGTCTCCAAACACTTCTTCGGCGTGGAATATCAATGACTGGAGTAGAATAGTCTTCAGTGACGAGTCCAAAGTCGAACTGAGCCCCAATGACCAGTGAAGGCATGTACGGAGACGCCCCTGAGAGCGGTGGGACACCAAATGGTTCAAATGGCTCTGAGCACTGTGGGACTTAATGTCTACGGTCATCAGTCCCCTAGAACTTACAACTACTTAAACCTAACTAACCTAAGGACATCACACACATCCATGCCCGAGGCAGGATTCGAACCTGCGACCGTAGCGGTCACGCGGTTCCAGACTGAAGCGCCTAGAACCGCACGGCCACACCGGCCGGCTGGTGGGACACCAACCTGACTGCCGTCCGCCATATCGCCCGACAACCAAAAGGTGATGGGGTGCCACTTCATTTCATAGAAGGAGCCGTTCACCTGTCAGCCAAGGCACCCCTACAGCGCAGCAGTACAACAGTGATGTTCTAGGCTCCTTTCTGTTACCCTTCATGGCAAGCCATCCTGGGCTTACATTTCAGGATGATGATGGCCACCCGCACACGGCAACAGTTTCTACTGATTGTGTTGTGACTTGGCAAGACAGCCAACCCACTATGAGGAAGCCGAAAGGCACGCGTTTAAGCTCACGCAGGCTGGCGTGAGGTCTGGAACAGTTAAAGGGATTGAGACTGGCAAATAAAGTACGTAGCTGATGGAATACTTAACTTTAATCCATAATTGGTGAACATCGGTCTGACGTTACATGCATCACAAGATAAATAGCAAATGATAATGGCGCCTTGCTAGGTCGTAGCAAATGACGTAGCTGAAGGCTATGCTAACTATCAAATGGTTCAAATGGCTCTGAGCACTATGGGACTTAACAGCAATGGTCATCAGTCCCCTAGAACTAAGAACTACTTAAACCTAACAAACTTAAGGACAGCACACAACACCCAGCCATCACGAGGCAGAGAAAATCCCTGACCCCGCCGGGAATCGAACCCGGGAACCCGGGCGTGGGAAGCGAGAACGCTACCGCACGAGCACGAGATGCGGGCATGCTAACTATCGTCTCGGCAAATGAGAGCGTAATTTGTCAGTGAACCATCTCTAGCAAAGTCGGCTGTACAACTGGGGCGAGTGCTAGGAAGACGCTCTAGACCAGCCGTGTGGCGGCGATCGGTCTGCAATCACTGACAGTGGCGACACGCGGGTCCGACGTATACTAAGGGACCGCGGCCGATTTAAAGGCTACCACATAGCAAGTGTGGTGTCTGGCGGTGACACCACAGATTTTCTTCGTACTTGCAAATCCTACCTTATTCAGCAATGTCGCCGGATCTCGCACCCACTGAGATCGTTTTGGCAGGGCTCTCTAACCAGCTCGGGACTCCGACGGTTTAAGGCATCAATTTGTCAGAATTTGGCAACAAACCCTATCAATCAATGTTGTTGTTGTGGTCTTCAGTCCTGAGACTGGTTTGATGCAGCTCTCCATGCTAAACTATCCTGTGCAAGCTCCTTCATCTCCCAGTACCTACTGCAACCTACATTCTTCTGAATCTGCTTAGTGTATTCATCGCTTGGTCTCCCTATACGATTTTTACCCTCCACACTGCCCTCCAATGCTAAATTTGTGATCCCTTGATGCCTCAGGACATGTCCTACCAACCGATCCTTTCTTCTAGTCAAGTTGTGCCACAAATTTCTCCTCTCTCCAATCCTATTCAGTACCTCCTCATTAGTTACGTTACCTACCCACCTAATCATCAACATTCTTCTGCAGCACCACATTTCGAAAGCTTCTATTCTCTGCCGGCCGGAGTGGCCGAGCGGTTAAAGGCGCTACAGTCTGGAACCGCACGACCGCTACTGTCGCAGGTTCGAATCCTGCCTCGGACATGGATGTATGTGATGTCCTTAGGTTAGTTAGGTTTAAGTAGTTCTAAGTTCTAGGGGACTTATGACCACAGCAGTTGAGTCCCATTTGAACCATTTTTTCTATTCTCTTCTTGCCCAAACTATTTATTGTCCATGTTTCACTTCCATACATGGCTACACTCCATACAAATACTTTCAGAAACGACTTCCTGCCACTTAAATCTGTACTCGATGTTAACAAATTTCTCTTCTTCAGAAACGCTTTCCTTGCCATTGCCAGTCTACATTTTATATCCTCTCTACTTCGACCATCATTGGTTATTTTGCTCCACAAATAGCAAAACTCTTTTACTACTTTAAGTGTCTCATTTCCTAATCTAATTCCCTCAGCATCACCCGACTTGATTCGACTACATTCCATTATCCTCCTTTTGCTTTTGTTCATGTTCATCTTATATCCTCCTTTCAAGACACTGTCCATTCCGTTCAACTGCTCATCCAAGTCCTTTGATGTCTCTGAGAGAATTACAATGTCATCGGCGAACCTCAAAGTTTTTATTTCTGCTCCCTGGATTTTAATACCTACTCCAAATTTTTCTTTTATTTCCTTCACTGCTTGCTCAATATAGAGATTGAATAACATCAGGGGCGGGGGGTTCAACCCTGTCTCACTCCCTTCCCAACCACTGCTTCCCTTTTATGTCCCTCGACTCTTATAACTGCCATCTGGTTTCTGTACAAATTGTAAATAGCCTTTCGCTCCCAGTATTTTACCCCTGCCACCTTCAGAATTTGAAAGAGAGTATTCCAGTCAACATTGTCAAAAGCTTTCTCTAGATCTACAAATGCTAGAAGCGTAGGTTTGCCTTTCCTTAATCTTCCTTCTAAGATAAGTCGTAGGGTCAGTATTGCCTCACGTGTTCCAACATTTCTACGGAATCCAAACTGGTCTTCCCCGAGGTCGGCTTCTACCAGTTTCTCCATTCGTTTGTAAATAATTCGCGTTAGTATTTTGCAGCTGTGGCTTGTTAAACTGATAGTTCGGTAATTTTCGCATCTGTCAACACCTGCTTTCTTTGGGATTGGAATTATTATATTCTTCTTGAAGTCTGAGGGTATTTCGCCTGTCTCGTACATCTTGCTCACCAGATGGTAGAGTTTTGTCAGACTGAAGGCCGTCAGTAGTTCTAATGGAATGTTGTCTACCTCCGGGGCCTTGTTTCGACTCAGGTCTTTCAGTGCTCTGTCAAACTCTTCACGCAGTATCGTATCTCCCATTTCATCTTCATCTACATCCTCTTCCATTTCCATAATATTGTCCTCAAGTACATCGCCCTTGTATAGACCCTCTATATACTCCTTCCACCTTTCTGCTTTCCCCTCTTTGCTTAGAACTGGGTTTCCATCTGCGCTCTTGATATTCATACAAGTGGCTCTCTTTTCTCCAAAGGTCTCTCTAATTTTCCTGTAGGCTGTATCTATCTTACTCCTGGTGAAATAAGCCTCTACATCCTTACATTTGACCTCTAGCCATGCCTGCTTAGCCATTTTGAACTTCCTGTCGATCTCATTTTTGAGACGTTTGTATTCCTTTTTGCCTGCTTCATTTATTGCATTTTTATATTTTCTCCTTTCATCAATTAAATTCAATATTTCTTCTGTTACCCAAGGATTTCTACTAGCCCAAACCAAATACCCGCTTGCATAAGGGGCAGAAGTGGGTCAGTGTTTATTTACCTGCTCAGTTTGTGAAGTTCCTTCTCTTGAATAAATTATACAATTCTTCTGAAACTGTAATCACTTCTTTGTCTGTACACGTACAACACACCTACCAATTTATGTCCCATTCGAATAATCCTTTCGTGATGCGTCGTATTTTTATCTTAGAGGTTACGATGGGTGGGCAGTAAGTTTTAATTATCACCTACGAAAAAGAAAGTAACGTAATTAAATTTTTGTTTGTTTTCAGGTACGTGCCTGCAGTATTGCTACGCATAAATGGTTCAAATGGCTCTGAGCACTATGGAACTTAATATCTGAGGTCATCAGTCTCCTAGACTTAGAACTACTTAAACCTAACTAACCTAAGGACATCACATACATCCATGCCCGAGGCAGGGTTTGAATCTGCGACCGTAGTAGCAGCGCGGTTCCGGACTGAAACGCCTAGAACCGCTCGTCCACAGCGGCCGGCCTACGCATAAATCCTCGCACTGCAGTACCGTAGCACGCCGCTGGACGCGGCGAAACGAAGCTACGCAGCCCACTGATACGGTGATGCTTGGTGCGGTAATTCATTTTCTACATTCTAAGTGAAACAATGCTACAAGAAACCACTGTGTGATGTTGGAAGAGTACGGCAACAATGCACCGATATACGAGACACTGGTTAGATGACGCACACGCTTGCTTTGTGATCAAACAAGTCCGAATGAAGAAGAACCAAGTGTCGAATCATCTCTCTGCGAAGAGCGAGGAGTCACAGAAGAAGTGGAGGCCTTGGTGCTCGAAGAATTGCAAAAAAATGGTTCAAATGGCTCTGAGCACTACGGGACTCAACTGCTGTGGTCATTAGTCCCCTAGAACTTAGAACTACTTAAACCTAACTAACCTAAGGACATCACACACACCCATGCCCGAGGCAGGATTCGAACCTGCGACCGTAGCAGCAGCGCGGCTCCGGACTGGAGCGCCTAGAACCGCACGGCCACCGCGGCGAAAAATTGCAAATCCAAATTTAGGCGCCAATGGGAGAAGTGAAAAGGAGTCATAGATAAGAATTTTGCATATTATAAGACTTTTTGAAGACGATAAAGGTCGCCGTCCGTTTGATTTCGCGGCTTTTCTCGCCCATTGAAAACGATTTCTACGCAGCAGGGGAAATGACGTACCTTTGTCAGCCCAATCTAGTTGACTTCGTAAGGCGCGAAATCACCTTGGATGAGTGCTGGGTGTTTCACTATGACCCAGAGACAACAAAGCGAAGCAAACAGTGGAGCCGGCCGGGGTGGCCGAGCGGTTCTAGGCGCTACAGTCTGGAACCGTGTGACCGCTACGGTCGCAGGTTCGAATCCTGCCTCGGACATGGATGTGTGTGATGTCCTTAGGTTAGTTAGGTTTAAGTAGTTCAAAGTTCTAGGGTAGTGATGACCTTAGAAGTTAAGTCCCATAGTGCTCAGAGCCAAACAGTGGATCCCGTCTCCGGCCATCCTAATTTAGGTTTTCCGTGATTTCCCTAAATCGTTTCAGGCAAATGCCGGGATGGTTCCTTTGAAAGGGCACTGCCGATTTCCTTCCCAATCCTTCCCTAAACCGAGCTTGCGCTCCGTCTCTAATGACCTCGTTGTCGACGGGACGTTAAACACTAACCACCACCATCCACCACCAAACAGTGGAAACTTGTGGATCCACCACCACCGAAAAAGTAGAAGACAGGGACAGAGTCACACTGAGTATTTTCGCGGACGGCCATGATGTGGTGCTAACAGGTTATCGTTTTAAGTGGCAAACCGCCACAGGAGCATAAATGATATCTGCTGAGGAGGTAAAGGGAGGCTGTAAGATAAAACACTGTGGGAAGCTGCCCAAGGTGGTGGTTTTGCACCTTGATAGTGATTCAGCTCATTCTGCAGAAGACACAGTGAAACGTGCTGATTCAAATTTTGCCTCACGCCTGGCTCACATCCCCGTCGTCACTCCGTATTCTCCTGAAAACGCACCTAGTGACTCCTCTTTGCTTCCTTCTTGCATACAAAAGTATTTGCCTGGCAGCCATTCCCAGTATGATGACAAGGTGGTTCTCGATGTGGTAGGCTTAAGGTCTCTGCCAAGTCATCTCTGGTTGAGAAAAATATGTTTCACTGAACACTGAATTTGTAGAGAAGGACTAAGACCAATTCCATGATCGCGCTAGATTTATCTTCTTTTTTTTCCAAAATGATAATTAAGGTATATTAATCATATACAGCTGATGTTCCTGAGAAATATTAAGTTTCACCTTTGTCTTTAATAACGATCTAGACTGAAGCAATGAATTAAAATTTGTACCAGAAACGGAATTCGAACCCGTGTCTCCTGCTTACTAGTCAGATGTGCTAACTGCTGCATCTGCCTCCCTGACCGAATCCCAATTAACTGGTCAGCCCACTGCTACTCTCCTTCTAAACTTGCACCAGTATTGTCTAGGCTCTGCAGTACTGGAGTCGCATGTTAGCAGTGAGCGAAATGCGGGTTAATTCTTCCTGTAGCACAGGTTGTAATGTCCCCACAGAAAATACCCTCTACCACGCACCAGTTAATCATGGCCAATCAAACCATCCACATTCATTCACTTTGGAAAAGTATCTGATCTGATTTTCTAGTAATATATGCGCTGACAGCTCGTCGACGCCAAAGTATTTTCTAGTGCGTTTATTCTTTGGAAAAACAGAGATACATATAGCTATTCTCCATGGTTGTTAGACTGGTAACTAGGACAGCTTCGGAAGTATCTGTTGAAAGATTGACGGGTTTCTAAAAGAGACATATTTGCTTTTCTTCTCGCTAAAGCGAGCTATTAACATTTGTGCCACTAGCGGGTTGTTTGAAGAGAAAGAAACTGTAACGGAAAATAATTAAGACTTGGAACCAACAGAGATCTGGACATGTAATGGAGATGGATTGAATATACAATTTCCTTCATACATAAGGTTTGTGAACCCTTTTATTCTGGAGTGAATGAACGAATGTGTTCTTTGTCTGAATCATTGATGATCGCGTTGGCCCTGTAATTAGTGGGGAAGTTTCAGCTGTGTCGAAGAGAGCCTGCAATCACCGAGTCTTTGTTAAATCGTCCAAAAAGGCTTCGTACACATCTGGAATTCGAAATCTTTCGTAAAAGGAACGAATTGTTCAAACGATTGATCTTCCCAACTGAATGCAGCGCTTAACAATAATAATAAATGTAAAGATCTCTTACAGCAAGCCAGCCGCTGAATACTAAGACGAAGGGCTCCACCAGGGATTCTATTTGGCTGATTTCACGTAATGAAATATTATATCAAAAACTGTACATAGATAAAGGAGAGAGAGAGAGAGAGAGCGAATGAAAATTAGAGAAAATACTAATAATCCTCCATTAGTCTAATTTTTCGCCTGTCGTATCACGGATCAGCCTAAAGACAAAACGGGAGGCCCTTACTTTACTGTATAGATTTATGTGTGAAAGTGAAGGGATCTTAAAGGCAACAGATACACGTCTATACAGACACGACATTACCCAAAGTTAGCGGCTAGCTGCATGCATTCATCATTCAGCATCTATTCTTCTTACATTAATACATTATAAGGTGTAGGTAATGTATTAATCATGTACAGTTGATGTTCCTGAGACATACTGAGTCTCACCTTTATCTATAATAATGATTTAGGCTGAAGCAAAGAATTAAAATTTGTACCAGTGGGAATAACAATAGGCTGAGGCATGAATTGGCATCTTTATCTGGGAGGGAGCCGCAATACAAATCCGCGCAGCTGTGTCGGCTGCAGTGCCAGAGCGACACAGCAGTTAGCGCATCTGCCTAGTAAGTGGGAGAGCCAGGTTCGAATGCTGGCGCTGGTACAAAATTTATTTTTGACTGCTTCAGCCTACATTATTATCGTGATAATTACAACTTTATGGCTACCCCTCGTAAATATAATAACGTCGTTCTTTCTCTCCATTAACTTCATCGAGCTCTTTCAATATCGTCCGTGGTCGCGCTACGATCTTTGAGCGACTGGAAGCCACTGGCGATCTCTGGCCGGTTTTCGTTGTGTAATCAAGATTCGCCCGGCTCAGCGGGCAAGCGGGTGCATCTGGCAGTTGAATGTTTCGTGGTGTTATTCTGAGTTCGGAAGTATCCGGTAAAGATATTAATATAGCCTGTCCGATTACCCATATCTGATGCTTCTTGTTTCTTCTAAATGTATTCATCTAAATGTATTTCATCGCGTGTTTGCTTACATTGTGTCCATGCATAGAAATGAGAGTGGTCTGGGCGGCCTAATGGGTAGGAAGTTAGGCTCCAGCTCTGAAGATCCTGGATAGGGGCAAAAGTTTTTTCCACATTCTAGTCCGTCCAGGAATACCTCAGGTCCATCCAGCCTTCTGTCAAAACGAGTACCAGCTATCTTCCCGGGGATAAAAGACGGCCAAGGCAACAGACGCAACCCCCTCCCCCCCCTTCCCCCCCACAAACACCGTGGTAAATAGAAAGACCGCAGTCAGGCCGGCAGTTTGGTCAGGGGCTTGTGCCACAGTCCTTACGTTTTACCTTACTAATATAAGAATCACTTTTGATATGCTTCAATATCGCAAAGAGTGGACCTAACGACAGTTGTTGGCGTCAGCCAGTTTCCTTTCATTTTAGTTTTTGTTGGCGCCACTAAATGTATCACACGGTTCACTGTGTATGTGACCTTGGAAACAACCAGAGTGCTCCTTTAAGGGCGTTGATGATGTTTTGTTCAGTGAGCTCATATACAGGGTGATTTATTTGCCCCTACCGATCCCTTTTATGAAGCCCAATGAAAAAATTACTATATGACTCGCTGTGTTACTGTGCTAAAGCACTTTCACAAACCGATTTAGTACAATAGACGTTTTAGTATGTTTTTGCAGATATTCTGAAACATTTTGACAATGTGCTTCACATTTCCAGAGCGAACCGGCCAACATCAGTATTGTGTGATGTGAGCTTGTATAAAACGACTTCGGTAGGGGCAACTGATCCCTCCTCTGTATGAATCTTTTCGTTGGGCTATACACTGGACAGTGGTTATTTCAAAATTTCCCATTTTGATATCTCCTGTTAATTTCGTTGTTTCTGATGGTGAAACACACTTCATAAGGCACCGTTTCTGAACCAGTTGCGAAAGATTAAGTACTATGATCCGAACAGACTTACAGAGACATCAGAAACCAAATGACTACATCACTAATTACCATGAGGGTATCAGGCTGGCCACTGGGGCCTTCCGTACCAGTCCCATCTCCAGCCTGTGTGCTGAGTCAGGGGAACCGCCGCTCGCCATCCGGCGGAAACTCCTCATGGTGCGACGGGTGTGTCAATTCCTTGCCTGTCCTACCTCCCCTGCATACCCTACTGTTGCCCGACCGCCTATGGAACGTCTCTTTTCCAGTCGTCCCATGGCAACGAGACCATTTGGGATTCGTGCCAAGCATTTGCTTGAGTCCCTTGGTGTGGAGCGTGTGGCACCCCAACTCCAGGGTTTTACCCGCCTGCCTCCCTGGTTGCTCCAGAGGCCCAGCGTCCTTTTAGACTTGTCAGAGTACCGGAGGAGCTGCACTCCTGCGTTTGCTTTTACCTCCTTATTTTACGATATTTTAAACCAGCATGCCGACCATGTACCAGTATTTACGGATGGCTCTAAACAGGGGGACTCTGTTGGTTGTGCTGTTGTTTTACCAGCATGCCGACCATGTACCAGTATTTACGGATGGCTCTAAACAGGGGGACTCTGTTGGTTGTGCTGTTGTTTTCCCTGATCGAGTCGTCAAGTTACGGCTTCCTGCGGCGTTTACCATCTTTGATGCCGAATTGTTTGCGATCTTGCGGGCATTGGAGCAGATGAGACGTGTTCCCAGTCTTAAGTTTCTCATCTGTTCTGACTCCCTGAGTGCCCTTCAGACCATGCAACACTTGTACCCAGCGGATACGGTCGTCCAGAACATCCATGATGCCCTACTCCACCTGCAATGGCAGGGGAAGGAGGTTTCTTTCTTCTGGGTGCCGGGGCACGTGGGTATTAGGGGAAACGAACTGGCGGATGTGGCTACCAAAGATGCATGTTCCCTCCCTCACGTCCCCCTCCATGCTGTTACCTCCCTTTTGCGTTTTCGTGTTATGCGTCAATGGGAAGAGGAGTGGCTGGCAGTCGGTGAAAATAAGCTGCGTCTGGTCAAGGCCACCACGCGGCCATGGCGTACGTCCTACCAGTCATGCAGGCGGGATGAGGTTCTCCTCACTCGCCTCCGCATCGGGCACAGTCCCTTAACGCACGGTTTTTTACTCCGGCGGGAGGACCCCTCAATCTGCATTGCTTGTGGCGTCCAGATTACTGTCCGCCACATTTTACTTGACTGTCCTTTATTCTCTGACCAAAGGGCGGTGGTTTCCTTGCCAGCGGATTTGCCCTCTATTTTGCAAGACGACGCAACGACTGTGGTTAAGGTGTTACCGTTTTGTGTCCTGTCCAATTTGTTGCCTCATATTTTAGGGAGAGGATTTTAATGTGCTGCTGGGTGACTGGCTCACCCAGGCTTTAGGTAAGAGGTCCGCCAGTCACGATTACCTACTTGTTTCACTTCGATTTCTGTTCTCTTTTCCTTGTGTTTCCTTTCCTTTTTTAGTGCGATTCTTCTCCTCTTGTTTTGCCTCTGTGTGTGAGGATTTGTAACTGCGTCAGGTCTGTGTCTTTTAGCCGTTCTCCTTGTTCGCTGTCCGTCATCGTCCCTTCACTGCATGTGTTCCTGTTTCTATGCGTTTGGGCGCTGATGACCACGCTGTTTAGCGCCCGAAAACCTCAAACCACACACACACACACACACACACACACACACACACACACAGAAAAGTTGGAGACACTTGGATTAGTACGGCAAAAATAAGTTTATCTTGGCCCAAAAATACTGTGTCCTCAGTTGGATTTCTTAGAACTGCCCAAAGCTCTGAGAGGGAACCTATACTGATTACATGGCTGTCACCTTTCTGGATACCGTTCGTGATACAGACGTAGTGCAGGTTGCATAAAGGGGATCGGTAGGCGCAGTTGAATCAACCTGCGTACAGGATGTATAATAATTAAAAGCGAAATCTTACATGGGCGAATGTATACGATAACAGAAGCAGTAGCTTTCCAGTAAACATGAGTACATAAACTTTCCTTTTGGAAGGTAATTGAAAATGTGGGCCTACGTGCCACATCTGACTTCAGCATGAAAAATTGTCCTGGATAATATAAGTATATTAGAAATGTAAGCTTGTGGAGGATGTTCTCATCGAATTGAGTTGAAATATTGCCCACGGTCGTTGATTGGGTACTGCGGTACACCGAAGGTGGGGGCTGCATTTATAAGACGACGTCTGACGCTCCAGTACGGACCAATTTCAATTTTTCTCCCTGGGATCATCTCAGAATTCAGAGCTAAGCCCCTAGTGTTTACACGGCTGAAGAAAAGGAGCAGCAAATTATACAGTCTGGTTTAGATTTACTAGGTGATTCTGAGGATGTTTGAAAGAATTCGTAACTTGCTGCATACTCGAGTGGAGTATTGTTCTAAATAAGAGGATGACACGTGGATCACGTCGTTAACAGGTACAAGTATACAGAAAATTATAACAAGTAACCGGCTGAGAAAGTACGGTGTTTATTGGCGAAGAGTTCTCGGGCTTCTAGCCGGGTGGCGGTGTCTTCAAACTGCGACGTTTCGACGAGTGACATACTCATCATCTTCTGGCGAAGTGCCGAGACTTTGCGGATGCCGGTCCCTTTATACATGCGGTGAGCCCCCCATTATTGTTGAGATAGGTCAAAGGTGAAATCTGACGCCAATTAGGTGGCGATTTAATAAAAAAGTTTGCATTTAAAATACATTTGTACCAATTAGGACAATATTTCACACTGAAGTCACACGCATCTTGCAACCACTCACCCGTAATTTCCTCGTAAACGGTTTGCTGACGGATCCCCGCTACGTGAGGGTTTTACTTCCGTTACTGTATATTTTCACGTGTCAGTTATCGCTATTAATTAAACATACACTCCTGGAAATGGAAAAAAGAACACATTGACACCGGTGTGTCAGACCCACCATACTTGCTCCGGACACTGCGAGAGGGCTGTACAAGCAATGATCACACGCACGGCACAGCGGACACACCATGAACCGCTGTGTTGGCCGTCGAATGGCGCTAGCTGCGCAGCATTTGTGCACCGCCGCCGTCAGTGTCAGCCAGTTTGCCGTGGCATACGGAGCTCCATCGCACTCTTTAACACTGGTAGCATGTCGCGACAGCGTGGACGTGAACCGCATGTGCAGTTGACGGACTTTGAGCGAGGGCGTATAGTGGGCATGCGGGAGGCCGGGTGGACGTACCGCCGAATTGCTCAACACGTGGGGCGTGAGGTCTCCACAGTACATCGATGTTGTCGCCAGTGGTCGGCGGAAGGTGCACGTGCCCGTCGACCTGGGACCGGACCGCAGCGACGCACGGATGCACGCCAAGACCGTAGGATCCTACGCAGTGCCGTAGGGGACCGCACCGCCACTTCCCAGCAAATTAGGGACACTGTTGCTCCTGGGGTATCGGCGAGGACCATTCGCAACCGTCTCCATGAAGCTGGGCTACGGTCCCGCACACCGTTAGGCCGTCTTCCGCTCACGCCCCAACATTGTGCAGCCCGCCTCCAGTGGTGCCGCGACAGACGTGAATGGAGGGACGAATGGAGACGTGTCGTCTTCAGCGATGAGAGTCGTTTCTGCCTTGGTGCCAATGATGGTCGTATGCGTGTTTGGCGCCGTGCAGGTGAGCGCCACAATCAGGACTGCATACGACCGAGGCACACAGGGCCAACACCCAGCATCATGGTGTGGGGAGCGATCTCCTACACTGGCCGTACACCACTGGTGATCGTCGAGGGGACACTGAATAGTGCACGGTACATCCAAACCGTCATCGAACCCATCGTTCTACCATTCCTAGACCGGCAAGGGAACGTGCTGTTCCAACAGGACAATGCACGTCCGCATGTATCCCGTGCCACCCAACGTGCTCTAGAAGGTGTAAGTCAACTACCCTGGCCAGCAAGATCTCCGGATCTGTCCCCCATTGAGCATGTTTGGGACTGGATGAGTCGTCTCACGCGGTCTGCACGTCCAGCACGAACGCTGGTCCAACTGAGGCGCCAGGTGGAAATGGCATGGCAAGCCGTTCCACAGGACTACATCCAGCATCTCTACGATCGTCTCCATGGGAGAATAGCAGCCTGCATTGCTGCGAAAGGTGGATATACACTGTACTAGTGCCGACATTGTGCATGCTCTGTTGCCTGTGTCTATGTGCCTGTGGTTCTGTCAGTGTGCTCATGTGATGTATCTGACCCCAGGAATGTGTCAATATAGTTTCCCCTTCCTGGGACAATGAATTGACGGTGTTCTTATTTCAATTTCCAGGAGTGTATAAATGTGGACATGGTGACTCATAGCATTAGAAACGTTCTTTGTGTGACGTAGCACCCACTAAGAGAGATTTTTCAAAGTTCAGTCTCTTAATGGACTAAATGGGGCTTTAAAATTTTGTTGATGTATCGACTCTCAGGCTAAACTATTAATTCTAGAACTATGAATTTTTCGGAGAACATTCGAAATGTAATGAAAGTGCTCACTAAGAAAGGATGTTCAAAATTAAAGCGCTAGTAGGGAATGGGGGGGGGGGCGTGTAAATTTGCGTTTGAAATATGTATTAGTAATTCCGTAATGCAGTGTAGCCACCCCCCCCCCCCCAGACGGATATAATTTATATAGCTGTCTACGTAAACAATGGTAGTAACGGGTCGAGAGAAGTTGAGGCAGGTCTGCTTACCCCCACAGGCAGTTTTACGCGACGAGCTTGCGTTTATTTACTTATTTATTTATTTAATTTATTTAACCTGATCTCATTAGGGCCATCAGAGCCTCTCTAACATCGCACCGGGGTTTCATATATACATTATATATTACATCATAGTTACCTAAGAAAATAACAATTTTAGAATGGCAACTAGTATTAAAATGATCTGAGTGTCTGCAGTGGTGGTGTGAGTAAGTTATATTGTCTATGCACTAACAAAATTAATACTGGCATTACTTGATGCTGCTGCAGCTGCAGCCTTGAATAGTGACAATAATAATAACCTAATAATAATAATAATAATAATAATAAACCGTGGAGACCCGGGAAAAGTATAGGCCTCCGGTATGTTCTGCCAGTCGTAAAAGGCGACGAAAAGAACAAACCACTAATGGGGCTAACCCCCCTTTTAGTGTGATTAGTTGGTTCAGGACATAACTAATGAAGCCTCGGACAAGCGCTGTCATGGTCGGGGACGACGCTTGAACCCTATTCCCGTCCACAATGGTAACGACACTGCTAGGCACACGGAAAATGATTTAAATCCAAATAGAGGTAATAAATGAAAAGCACCAGTTTGCTTTTGTTCTATATTGTAGAACAAAAGCAAACTGGTGCTTTTTATTTATTATTATAATGTTGTTCTACCAAGAACCGACGGAAGATTCTGTTCATATGACCAAATAGAGGTGTTTTGCAGGACATGCTTCCTGCAACCACCCTAGAAGGAAAACAAAGACAGAGGATGAGATGGTCAGATGAAGTTAACCGATACCTCATGTTCTGTTATTACCAAGCAACAAACTTAGGAACCAACACAACTGGATACAGATCACAAGTATACACAACATTTATTACCAGATACCCAGAATTAAAATTTTTAACAGAACAACGACTAGCTGATCAGTTCCGGGTAATAATCAAAAATAACAGGATACCCCAGTCAGAATTAGAAAACATCAATCAACAAGTACAACAAATACTGGAACAAAATAATGTACAGTCAGAAGAAGAAGAAAATACAGTAATGGACTCAACATCCGAGAACAAACAAACCAAGAACAACACGCATCAATTAAACAATCAGAGGAAAACGAAATCTTAAGACAGCCACCAGAACAAGCACAAATAGAACACGAAGTGACACACATGTTAGATATAGAAGAAAAATTTCAGCTGACATATATAGAATACAAAGACGCAAATACAGACATTAGACCATTCTTGCATAGACCACCAAATAACCCATAAGTCGAAACAACAATAACAACTATCAACACAATCATACACAACAAAATAAATGAAAATACAACTATGGAAGAGTTACAACTACTGGTTTATATAAGAGCACTCACTACACTAAATATACACACTAGGCAGAGATCAGAACCAACCAACACACAGAAGAAACCCACAAAACCAGCATGGCAACACAGGCTACAGATCAGAATAGGAAAACTGAGAAAAGACAGCGGACAGCTAACACAATTTATAAGAAATGAAATATCAGACAAAAAACGAAAAAGGTTAGGTAAAATCTCACAACAAGAAGCGATAGATCAATTAGATGAAAAGAAGCAGAAATTACAAGCATTGTAAACTTCATATAATCATCTTTGTTGTTCATTACTTCCCACACTCTCTCTTCCTACATATTCCCATTTTCCTGTAGTCATTAAGTTGTTTTATTTGTTGCAGTTGTCTTTGTATTCCACATATGCTGTAGTTTCAATAGTTAAGGGTTTGCTTTTAACTTGTACTTGTATTACTGTCCATGTTTAACTCACCTTGTAGTTGTCTCATCAAATACTGTTCATATTTTACTTTGCTCATTTATTTAAAGTAAACTGGTATACAGCCACTGCTTTGATTATAATGTTAATGTTAAAATGCAGTACCACCACACTCTCAAACTGTAGGTTCCCTCAAACACCTCAATTTTCCTGCATTTATTAATTTCTGTTTATTGTATTGATATGGCTTAAGTTCCTCGTGTATTCTGTATTTACATTGACAACTGTCTGTTCTTTTTTAATTGGTTGTGTATTACTCTCCATGTTTCATACCTCTTGATGCAGCCTTGCCTGGTACTAATTTTATCTTATTTCAATAGTTTTGTTTATCAATAGAAACTGTTATGTAGGCATGCTATTCTTATTTTGTGCTAAAGGTTTTCCTGTCAACTCCATTGTTATTTATGTACTGTTCAGATTTTACTATTTCATTGCAAAGATGTTACTCACCGTATGTTTCTAGTTCACTCTAGATGTGTTACTTCTCTTCCAATGTTGTCTGCTAACATTTAACTTCTTTGGTGATAATACTCAGTAAATGCCTGAAGATGGCCTTGTAAGCCGAAAACCGGTTAGGAATAAAAATAATATTGTAGAACAAAAGCAAACTGGTGCTTTTCATTTATTATTATAATGTTGTTCTACCAAGAACCGACGGAATATTCTGTTAATATGTTATAGAATTTATCAGAATAAATAAGATAGTGAAAAGAAAAAGAATGGTGGCCTTTTCTTCGAATTGTATGTTGCCATGATATCCAGAATTTGTAATGTGTGCCCCATTCATATTCAGAGCGATGGCCACGTGTTGATCAAAGCCGTTAAATAAAAAAGAAAATGTGGTATTGCCAGTGTGTAGTGAACAGTCAGAGTTGTGTAAATTACTAATAGTCAGATGAGCGTTTCCGCTGCGTAATATTCATACAGAAGAATAATTTGTAACATAATTGTGAGTACTAGAGTTCATGTTACTCGATAAATAAGAATGAATCCACTCGCTTGGCAGACCACTCATCTTGCAAGCCTGACTGCTTGATGTCACAGTATGAGCAAGGCATGTGGGTGCCCCTCAAAGCAAAATGTAAATTACTACAGTGGTATATCTTTGTTGCCAGTGGTTTATAAAATATTTTGAACAATACTACTAAACAAGGTAGAAACAAAACTTGATAGGCATTTGGGAAAATATCAGAGTGGATTTAGAAAGAGCAGATCTTGCTCAGAACAGATTTTCAACCTAAAGTCCATAATTCGCCACAGAATTACAGACTCCAAAGATATAGTTGTAACATTTATAGATTTTAAAAAGGCTTTTGACTCATTTGATAGGGAAACACTAGACAAACTGATCAGAGAATTTGTCATCAAATCTAAATTAGCAAATCTTATTCGTGAAACGCTGACAGACTCCAAATCAAAAGTAAAGTTTCGGGTTGAAATATCGAAGGTATTCAACATAAAAACGGGTGTAAGGCAAGGTGACGGCCTGTCTCCACTCCTCTTTAACTGTTACTAGAGAAAATAGTAAGAGAATGGAAACAAAAACTAAAAGAACAGATGTTATCACCAATCAGACTGGGAACTAAATACAAAGGTATTGAAATTCACCGTTTAGCATTTGCAGATGATTTTGCCATTCTTTCTGAAAACCTAACAATTGCTGGAATACAAATCAATCTCTTAGAAGAAACAGCCAACAAAGCAGGTTTAAGAATATCTGTAGAGAAAACAAAATTTATAACAAATACAAAAAATGCTCCAAAATCCCTAGCAACAGATACGGGCCCGATAAAGAGGGCAAATAAATTTAAATATTTGGGAGAAATTATCCGAGGTAATGGCTTAGAAAAATTCGCTGTAGAAGAAAGAGTACATAAAGTGGAGAGAGCTTATGCAATAACTAGGAATGTCTCCAACCAAAGGTGTCTGTCTATATTTTTGAAGATACAGCACTACAACACAGTAGTAAAACCAGAATATCTTTATGCAAGTGAATATTTAGTATTGAACTACAAATTACACAAACTTGAAGTCCTAGAAAGAAAAATTATTCGAAAAATACTTGCCCTGCGTCTTCAGGCCACGAGTGGCCTACCGGTACCATCCGACCGCCGTGTCATCCTCCATGGAGGATGCGGATAGGAGGGGCGTTGGGTCAGCACACCGCTCTCCCTGTCGCTATGATGGTATTCTTGACCGAAGCCGCTACTATTCGGTCGAGTAGCTCCTCAATTGGCATCAAGAGGCTGAACGCACCTCGAAAAATGGCAACAGCGCATGGTGGCCTGGATGGTCACCCATCCAAGTGCCTACCACACCCGACAACGCTTAACTTCTGTGATCTCAGGGGAACCGGTGTAACCACTGCGGCAAGGCCGTTGCCCGAAATATACTTGGGCCACCAAAAAATACAGAGGTATGGAAATTAAGAAGCAATGAAGAAGTTTGTCGCAACATAGAAAACATAATGAAATACTACGAGAGAGGCGACTAGTATATTTTGACACTTCTACAGAACGAACAGCAGCAGGTTAACCAAACAGATTTCTAAATATCTTTGGGACAAGAAGTCAACAATAGCCTAGATTCAAGAATTTAGGAAAAATTTGGAAAGAAACAACATAAGTGAAAAAGATGCAACATAAAGAGAAACTTTCAAGAGGAAAGTGGTAAAAATAGAAGGATTCCAATGAAGGAGGGAGAAGAAGACAATGTCAAAATGGTCTGAGGATAGAAAAAGGATATATAGTGAAAAGATGAAAGAATACTGTAGGAAAAAGAAAGAACACCAAAGAAGGAAGCAATGAAATTCGTGCGTGGTCCTTAGATGACCCAAATGAAGAAAGAAGAATAATGATAACAATAATGACAATAACTGTGACATTAATAGCAATAACGATAGCGGCAGATAAAAGAAGAATTTATTGGTCTGCAGAATAGACATTTACTGATATGGGGAGTTCTGGAAAAAGGAAATTTAAGACAAAAGAGGAAGATCAGGTTGGAATGAGAGACGTACAAGGATAACGAGGGCTAACAGGGACATTGGTACTCTCATTGTTGCTTTAGCATATATCTCATTCCCCGTCTTCTGCAGTTGGAGTTGTTATTTAATTCTCTAATACAATGCGGGTTCCTGCTACTTCCAGAAGGTGGCTGAATGATTGAGTGGGACAGAAAGGATTTTGCTCTTATGGGGACAGGTCTTTCTTCTGTGTTGTTCAGACAAGGACTTTAAGAACGAGGAGAGATGTGAAGGAAAGTGCCCACTGATAAAATAGTAGAGAAGATAGATGGTATGTAAATCCCTGCGTTTGTCTGCACGTGGCCAAGATAGCTGTGCATGTGGTGGTGAAATGTGAACAAAGAGTCGAACATCACAGACATAACCAACAGTGGCATTCATAACCAGTTCGAGGCGCTGTGAACTGTCCTGTGAAAGGCTTTGTAGGATAACATCGCTGTAATCAATAATTGGAAGTTTACACTGATCAGTCAGAACATTATGACCACTACTGTCGATAGAAATCCTTTCAGGCGACAGCAGAGTCACCTGACGACGAATGACTGCTAGTCAGACACACGCACGGTGCTTGTACGAGGTGCATTCAAGTTCTAAGGCCTCCGATTTTTTTTCTCCGAACTGGAAAGAGATAGAAACATGCGCATTGTTTTAAAATGAGGCCGCGTTCATTGGCAATACGTCCCAGAGATGGCAGCACCGTACGGCAGACGGAATTTTACCGCTAGCGGCGAGAATGAGATTTTAAATACTTAAATGGCGACGTTTTCCTTACTTGAACAGCGTGCAATCATTCGTTTTCTGAATTTGCGTGGTGTGAAACCAATTGAAATTCATCTACAGTTGAAGGAGACATGTGGTGATGGAGTTATGGATGTGTCGAAAGTGCGTTCGTGGGTGCGACAGTTTAATGAAGGGAGAACATCGTGTGACAACAAACCAAAACAACGTCGGGCTCGCACAAGCCGGTCTGATGACACGATCTAGAAAGTGGAGAGAATTGTTTTGGGGGATCGCCGAATGACTGTTGAACAGATCGCCTCCAGAGTTGGCATTTCTGTGAGTTCTGTGCACACAATCCTGCATGACGACCTGAAAATGCGAAAAGTGTCATCCAAGTGGGTGCCACGAATGCTGGACGCACGACCACACGGCTGCCCGTGTGGCATGTTGCCAAGCAATGTTGACGCGCAATGACAGCACGAATGGGACTTTCTTTTCGTCGGTTGTGACAATGGATGAGACGTGGATGCCATTTTTCAATCCAGAAACAAAGCGCCAGTCAGCTCAATGGAAGCACACAGATTCACCGCCACCAAAAAAATTGCGGGTAACCGCCAGTGCTGAAAAAATGATGGTGTCCATGTTCTGGGACAGCGAGGGCGTAATCCTTACCCATTGCGTTCCAAAGGTTACTACGGTAACAGGTGCATCTTACGAAACTGTTTTGAAGAACAAATTCGTTCCTGCACTGCAACAAAAACGTCCGGGAAGGGCTGTGCGTGTGCTGTTTCACCAAGACAACGCACCCGCACATCGAGCTAACGTTACGCAACAGTTTCTTCGTGATAACAACTTTGAAGTGATTCCTCATGCTCCCTACTCACCTGACCTGGCTCCTAGTGACTTTTGGCTTTTTCCAACAATGAAAGACACTCTCCGTGGCCGCACATTCACCAGCCGTGCTGCTATTGCCTCAGCAATTTGTCAAAACAGACTCCTAAAGAAGCCTTCGCCGCTGCCATGGAATCATGGCGTCATTGTGAACAATGTGTACGTCTGCAGGGCGATTACGTCGAGAAGTAACGCCAGTTTCATCGATTTCGGGTGAGTAGTTAATTAGAAAAAAAATCGGAGGCCTTAGAACTTGAATGCACCTCGTATTATCAGTGAGTATGTTGTACGTATGTAGAATGTGGAAGACGTGCGATCTATCTTGGTTTGACTGCTCGGCATGAGCATTTCGGAAACTGCACAACTTGTCGGATGTTCGAGGAGTGCTTGGTGAGTGTCTTCAACTCGTGGCTGAACCAAGCTGAACCACGTCCAGACGCCTTGACGTTCGGCGGGCTCCCCTCATTACAGATGTCAGACGTCGTAGGCTGAACAGAGTGGTAAAGCAGGACAGGCAGTAAACTGTCACTGAACTAACATTATACTTTAATGCTGGGCGAAGTACAAAACTGTCCGAATAAACAGTGCACTGGACGCTCCTTACGATGGGATTCCTTTGCCAACAAATCGTGCATGTGCCAATGTTAATACAAAGAAATCGGCAACTGCAAATGAAATGGGCATGCGACCATCGGCAGTGGACTTTGGCGCAGTGGCAAAGTATTGCAGGGTCTGATGAATGCCGACGGGAGGGCGTCACCTTCCAGGGAAACAGCTCTTTTGACACCTGTTCTGCGGGAAGGAGTCAAGCTGGTGGCGGCTCCGGTGTGCTCTGGGGAACATTCACGTGGGCATCCACGGGTCCAGTGGAGCTCGTGCAGGGCACCTTGATGGCCAAGGTCTGTAGTTCACTGGGTGTAGGTCACTTACACCCCTTCTTGACGATCGTGTTTCTCGACAGCAGTGGCATTTTTCAACAAGATAATGCCCCGTGTCAAAAGGCCAAGAATGTGATGGAATGGTTGGAGGAACACAGTGACGAGTTACAGTTGTTGCACTGGCCCCTCAGCTCGTCGGATCTGAACCTGATAGAACACATCTGGGATGTGACTGAACGTGGCGTCAGAGCTCATCGCCTCCCTTCCAGGAATTTACGGGAGTTAGGTGAGTTGTGTGTACAGGTTTGATGCCGGCTCCCTCCAGCGATCTACCAAGGCCTCATTGCTCCCGTGGGACGACATGTCGCCGCTGTTACCCAAGCCAAAGCTGGACATACCAGCTATTAGGTAGGTGTTCATAATGTTGTGGTTGATCACTATAGGTATTTGTACAAGTTCCTTTTTCAGGTCAAGACGGAAGAGCTTTTTATATTTTTGTAGGGCATAGATCAAATCGTGAAAGATGTGGGATGTAACACCTATAAAGAAATGAAGAGAAAAGCTGAAAGACGCACAGAATGGAGACAAGCTGCCATTGTAGCTGTTGCAAACCAATCCTTGGACTGACCACTACAGAAGAAGATGAAGGAGAGATTCTGATGCCTTCTTGACCTGTGAGTAGGCTGTTTAGGTTTTTATATTGGTAACGCCACGTAGCGCTCTGTATGAAAATCACTGGCTGTGCTGTGTGCAGTAGAGTTGTGGCGATTCGTGAATGAGTCGTTCATTTGAACGACTCTAAATAAAGAATCGCAAGAATCGAATCGTGATACGGACGAATCGTCGTTCAAAAGAATCGTAAAAACGATTGTGTGTTTCCGAGCCGTGACGATTCCAAGTTCCAACGATTCATCGATTCTTACAAGTTAGTACGCTATGCTTTGAAGGCAACTTCCGAATCATGCCGAGTCGTGCCGAATGATTACGACCGCCAGATGGCAGTCAAGTGGAGGATGCGTGTGGACAAATGAAGCTCGGAACGAGCAAACGAAGTTCGTGGGCCGTAATATTACTCGTGAAAACCAAGCTGACACTTGGCGGTGTCGTCTTCTCACGTAAATAGTAGTGACAGCGGCAAGTTCTCAGGCAAATTAAAAGCAAAATACCTATGCTTTGTATTTAGAAGAAATGAAAGATAAGCTAAATTTGCCTTGTGGGAGGGCTGTAAGCTGCGTTATGAATTACAAGGGTGATGTGGACTTGGAAAGACATCTTAGCACAGAAAAACATAGGATGATATGAACCAAACCACGTCTGCCTCACTGTTAGATTTTGTTACTATAACACAGACGTCTGTAGTTAGATATGTTCAAGCCACACAACCAAACTGGCATACCACGTAATTTTGCACCACCTTTCGCAGAAATCAACTCCTCTTTCCTGGCATAATGAAATAAAACAATAGATGCAATCAAATCAAACCTGACCTTTCATCAATTAAGGCATTACACGTATAAATCGAGAATCACACTTGTAACGTCATATGCATGTTTACTCATAAATGAACTATTTCTGTCGTATCTTATCATTACACAGTTCGATTCTAACCCCATTGTCAATTTCAGACATGTCCTGCCATCTGTGAGTAAGATGTAGAACTTTTTGTATTCCGTAAGAATTGTGCCATCGCAGACTAGAATGAATCGTGAACAAATCGTAGGAATCGATTCGCAATGTCAGATTGAATCGTGGGAATCGAATCGGGAAAAGGAATCGTGTTGCCCAACTCTAGTGTGCAGTCTGTGGGTGGTTGGTATTGTTGTAATATTCGCTATTGTAGTGTTGGGCAGTTGGATGTGAACAGCGCGTAGCACTGCGCAGTTGGAGGTGAGCTGCCAGCAGTGGTGGATGTGGGGAGAGAGATGGCGGAGTTTTGAGAGCGGGTGATCTGGACGTGTGTCCATCAGAGACAGTAAATTTGTAAGACTGGATGTCATGAACTGATATATATATATATATATATATATATATATATATATATATGTGTGTGTGTGTGTGTGTGTGTGTGTGTGTGTGATGACTTTTGAACATTATTAAGGTAAATACATTGTTTGTTCTCTATCAAAATCTTTCACTTGCTAACTATGCCTATCAGTAGTTAGTGACTTCAGTAGTTAGAATCTTTTATTTAGCAGGCAGTATTGGCGCTCGCTGTATTGCAGTAGTTCGAGTAACGAAGATTTTTGTGAGGTATGTAATTCATGAAAGGTATAGGTTATTGTTAGTCAGGGCCATTCTTTTGTAGGGATTATTGAAAGTCAGATTGCGTTGCGCTCAAAAAATATTGTGTGGAAGTTTAGTGATGATCAGAATAAGTAAAGAGAGAAATGTCTTAGTACGTTCAGTTTTGCTCAGCTGTTTGAAAATCAAATAACGTAATGGGTTTACCAGCACAATCATTCATAAATTTTTCCAAGGGGAGGTTTCAGTACCAAGGCCTCATTGCTCCCAAGGGACGACATGTCGCCGCTGTTACCCAAGCCAAAGCTGGACATACCGGCTGTTAGGTAGGTGTTCATAATGTTCTGGTCACTATTAGTACTAGGCAGCCTTGCCTAGTACTAACTTTATCTTATTTCAATAGTTTTGTTTATCAATAGAAACTGTTATGTAGGCATGCTATTCTTATTTTGTGCTAAAGGTTTTCCTGTCAACTCCATTGTTATTTATGTACTGTTCAGTTTTTACTATTTCATTGCAAAGACGTTACTCACTGTATGTTTCTACTTCACTCTAGATGTGTTACTTCTCTTCCAATGTTGTCTGCTAACATTTAACTTCTTTGGTGATAATACTCAGTAAATGCCTGAAGATGGCCTTGTAAGCCGAAAACCGGTTAGCAATAAAAATAATATTGTAGAACAAAAGCAAACTGGTGCTTTTCATTTATTATTATAATGTTGTTCTACCAAGAAGCGACGGAAGATTCTGTTAGTATGATTTTGCTACCATTCTAGTAAAGCTATCAATGTAACTTTACTGCATTTGATAAGAGTATTTTCCGTGTGTATTTTAACTGAATATTGTTGGACCCCTTCCCGTTTGTTTGAGATGTCATCTCTTGAATGAACATTATTCAGCATAATTCTCCGTCGTCTTCATCAATTCGAGACGTTAGGTGTTCATAATATTCTGGTCAATCACTATTAGTACTAGGCAGCCTTGTTATCAAGTTATTCATTCGACTTTTACCTTGTATTTCTGTGTATTTTATTAATTCGCAATTCTAGCCAATACATAGACTATTTGACTGCAGGATCACAGATACAGATTATTACTTGCAGCGAATTAGCTGCGGGGCGTGAAAGCAGACGGGGGCGGCTCGACCCTATGACTACATCCAGCAATTCTTTTTAAACAGAGCAGTACACAACCCAGGTGCGTAAAGTACGAGTAACCACAGGTAAAGACGCAACCTGTTTGTCCGTATGGGAGGCTGTTTGTAAGAGCACCTGTTCAGCAGTAAACGTTACGTGTCGCCACAACAACATAGGAAAAGTGCTCGCAAAAAGATCCTAAACGGCAGGGACCAGAGCAGAGTATCACACTTTGTCGAGGACAGTCGGTTTCAAAACCAACACGAATTACTGTTTTCAGCGAATGCCGTGTTATTTCAGGCAGTTTCCGAGCGACACTGCGAAAAGATCTGGATGCAACGAAAATGTGGAGGCGGCTACCTCGCTAAAGGCCATTGCTCACTGCAATCTGCAATGGACCAAGTGATGCAGAAACTAGACGATAGCTGACTGGAGATGTGTAGTGTGGTCCGACGAGAAGCGATCTTGTCTCTTTTCAAATGACGCAAGGTGTTGAGTTCACCGATGGGTCAATATGGCGGTCATACCACTGTGAAAATAGGATGTGGCTCAGGCCAGACCTGGTTCCGAGACGTCTTGGTGGTGTTTTTCATGCCATGAACTGGGCTCGCTCATTCAGGTTTCCATGAAAACGAACCAAGGTATTTATTTGAACATTCTTGATGACCAGCTGTTACCTTTCCTTCTACATTTTCGTGGCGAGTAAGCTGTGGACATCATCGTCTTCCAAGATGACAACAGTCCTATTCACAGAGCTGCACGCATGTGTTCCTCCAGTTAAGTAAAGTAAGCAGCATATAGAGTCTGCTCAGAGGATAAAACTGTCCTGCAACTAATATATCAGAATGTAAAGACACATTATATCAGAATAATTAATTAACATAGAAATGAGGAGAAATGAAATTTGTGACACAAGTTGAGTACGTACAAGATGCCAACAGTTGATAGGACACATTCTGAGAGATGAGGGATCACTAAATTAGTATTGGAGGGAAGAGTGTTGAGAGGGGAGGGGGGCGGGCATTGTAGAGCGAGACCAAGAGATGAATACAATAAGCAAATTCAGAAGGATGTAAGTTGCAGTAGTTTTTCGGAGATGAATAGGTTTGAGCAGGATAGAGTAGCATGGAGAGCTGAATGAAACCTGGCTTCGGAATGAAAACCACTATGAGCTGTGCTCACTCTCAACTATGCGTTTTCGTCAACTTCGCTGTCTATCTGTGTTTGGTTTCCCGCCCTTGTTGCGGTTACGTCGTGGGTCTTCTTCCTTCTACGTGTGGCAGCAGTGATGTGTATCGATATTTGCGCATTGTACCATCTTTGGGTTTGTGCATATAGTTTCCGGCTAGGGGGTCTGGAACCCCCCCCCCTCCATCCTCTTTCTTCCCCACCACCCCTCTCTTTGCTCCCTTCTCTCCCCTGAGTCCTTTTACATTTCCCTCCTCTGCCTCCTCTCATTCCCTCTCGCGTCTGCCCTTCGCCCCCTTTATTAGTCCTCTCCCTCCTTGGTCCCCCCCCCCCTTTTCGTATTTTCCTCTCCTCCCTCCTTGTTTTTCCACCTCCTCCAGGTCCCCCCCCCCCCATCTGCCTTTGGCTCGGGAGTGCCATATTTGTGCCGCCATTTTCGTGCAGTGTTTTACAGTGTGTGTTTTTCCAGTGAGTGTTCCGTGTTGTGTCTTTTGGGAAGTGTAGCGAACAGCCATCATACTGTCGCTGGGTGTGATTTTTTATCTCTTGCGAACAGAAGCCAGACTGTCGCCATGTTTTTAATTGTGTGTCTACTATGTTACTTGTCTGATTCCTGTGTATTTTATCAACATTGCCAACCCCTTTTGTTTTCTGTTTTAACTTTCCGCATTTTTACGTCATTTTACACTTTAAGTCACCATTTTATCGCCTGTTTTTCCTTGTTTCTTTCTTCTTCCTTTTTTTTAAAAAAAGTCTGTAGGCTGTAGAGCAGCGTACTAAGCTGCTGCCAGCCCGCCCCCTTGAGGGGGGGGGAATTGAAAATTAATAAAGAAAAAAAAAGGGGGTCTGGATGCAGTCGGTCGGTTGTTGCGGGCGAGGGTAGTTATCTCCGCGCGGTGCAGTCGGCTGGGTAGTTGAGTAGTGGTTTCATCTACCCAAGCCACCTCCTTTCATGTTGTGGTGGTTCGTTTCGGTGGTTTGCTGTTGGAGAGGTTTTCCTGTGAGCAACACCGAGTATTTCTACTGCCGAAATTTAGCTGCCATGTGGTGTAATTAACTATTTTGGTTGACTAAAATTCGAGTGCACCAGTGGAATTTTCTGCCTTGTGGCAGTTAGTGTTCTAGTTACCTGGTCTGCGCACTGACGTAAATTCAGGCAGTGTTCTTTTGGGTAAAGTTAACTGTATTACCGTGTTTCAAATTAAAGTGTACCAGCGGAATTTTTCTGCCTAGTGGCCGTTAGTGTTCCGGTTACCTGCCGTGGCCCCAGCGTAATTTCAGGCAGCGTCCTTTCCTCGCCTGTTGTCGCTGTCCGACATTGTGTGTAATGTTGACAGCTAATACGTACTCCATTGTGGATTATCACGTTTGTAACCTTTTCTATTTGAGATCTCATGTACTGCTTGATCGGAAGCAAATCGTTGTGTCGGTCGGTCCGTGGCTGCCCCCTGGTTGGGTTCCGACGGATCAAATGTAGTTGGGCTCACCACCTGTCTCGCCTAAGTGAACGAGGACAGACCGACCTCCCTGGAGGCTTCTGAGTGCCACCCGTGTTTAATTATCTATTTTTAGCTGCTTAAATTTTAAGACTTATGGATATTTTTTCTTTTTTTCTGAAAAATTTTGCAAAATTAATCCTTAAATTTATCTTTCAAGCTTAAACATTGCGGCCTTCTGCCTTTAAAAGATTATGGTAATATATTTTAAAATTTTGAAACTTAATTGTAGCCTTCAGCCATTGGTATTGCACCTTGCATCTGTTTGTTCTATCTGCTTTGCCTTAAGGGGCTCCGGAAAGGCTCAAAATCATGAAAAGTTCAATTTTTACTTTTTTGCGTTTTCTGAATCTGCAGACTATTACCTTTTAATAGATATATAATTTATTCAATTCCGAAGAGTACAACTACTTTTAAATTTTTTTTTGAAATGTGTTCTATATGGGCGTGACCCACTGTGGCGCTGTTAAACTGCTGTCAAATGGTGTTATTATTAACGTCCGTGTTCATCAGGTACATTTTAGTGATGTGAGATAAAGTATGTGTTGTGGCTAACCTATTTTCAGAGACTTAGCAGCACCTGAACTGTTGAAAAAGTGTATTCACGGAAAAACTCAAAACCCCAATGAAAGTGTAAATAGTGTTATATGGTCGAGAATCCCCAAGACTGTATTTGTTGGAATAGATACCTTCACTTTGGTGTGTATGATGCTGTTGCGACTTTCAATGATGGCAACATTGAAAGGTGCAAGGTATTTAGAAATATGGGAATGAAGATAGGTTCTAACATGGTACGAGTGATGCTTGCTTTAGACAAGGAACGCCTTCGGGCTGCAGACAGGGCTGTAAAGAGTCTAGAAATACAAGCAAGAGTAAACAGGAGGAGGAACAAGAGGAAGCTGGAGGAGGAGTTTGCAGAGGATGAAGATAATCCATCCTATGGACCTGGAATGCACTAAAAAGTTAATCCAATCTTTGTCGCTCGATGCCCAAAACTTTTATTTTCTCATACTAATTACATGTTTTCTAAGGATCTTCCAAACATATTTGTTTCAAAATTTCAGTAAATGTTACACAGTACCTTCTGCATAATTTAACACAGCCTTTTTCCAAGAAACTGTATATTTTTGAATATATAAATAAAAAATTGCAAAAAAATGTTGTGAATTTTCATTACAATTGAAAAAAAATCATCTTTAATAACTGAACTAAAATTTTGTAAAATCCCTGTGTTAAGTTGTAGCCCATATTCCAATAAATAATCTGTAAAAAGTTCAACTTCCTACCTCAAATACTTTGTGAGGAAAGATGTAATTTATAAGCGTTATTTTAACATTGCAAGTATAGGGCGTTCCGGAGCCCCTTAAGGCTTTCCACTTAGCCGTGATATCTTTTTTTTATTTTTTTACCTTTTAATTGCATTTTTATCTTGTTAGTTTTTAAGATTTCTTGTTTGGAGGCCTTCAGCCGTGAAAGAGTTGCATTTGGTTGTAAAAGTGTTATTAAATTACAATAAATTACAATGAGAAGGCGAAACTGACCCCTACCTTATTTGGCCCTTTCCCCAATCTTAATTACCTGTTCTGCCAAGCGGGTATAGCGGGGGTATCACACTATAACGATAACAGAAAAATGAAATGCGTATTAGTACCAGTGACTGTCAGTAGTTAATTATTACTACATCTTCATTTAAATTTTTATTCTGTTACGTGGGGTGTACATATAAGTATGAAGCCCTTTGGGAGCGCACTGGAATGAGCTGCCAGCACTCGAACGAGCAACGAGGCTTCACAGTCGGATAGAGGGACCACACACACGAGGAATAGTCAGGAGGGTGTAGTGGACGGGCCGCAGGTCGACATCTATTGCTTAGCCAGACTTCCGTTTTCAGTTGCGGACGCCGTACACGCCACTGGCAGCATAATCTCCGTGGCGTAAGTCCTCCAGAAGTGACTGTTTTACGGCACGGAAATTGAAAGAGGAGAATTGCTGGCTTTAACAAGGGCCAGAAACGCACTGTTGTGAACAAAACTGGAAAGCTGTGTTTCTCTGGGACGCACTGGTCTCCGCGGGTAACATCTAGAAAATGGAAGGGAGCCCACAATTTGGGAACTCTTTGTAAGCATGAGACGCCACCGAAAGTCAGGTCCATAAAAACGGAACGTTTACGCAGTATGAGAACTACCAGAATTTGCTAATGAAATAAACTGGAAGTTAGGGTTGAAACTCGACTGTGCTGCCGAGGTCCCACTTCAACGGCAGCTGAAAGAGACTGAGATGCCTTTTTCGGCGCTAGATGGTAGGAAGCGCATTACTGGTTAACCGCCTGAAGAAAAACTCAGGAAAGGGGACCAGCATATTTTAAGGAACCTTTACTGGTCAGCGCTTGGTATATTCATAGCCCAGCCCAACCAATAAGGGCAAAGTAAAGCGCGAAACACGCAGAAATATGAGTTTTCCTTTTAAGAATCATTCGACACTTCGACTTCTTCATATCCGGGATCTCCACCACCAGGCTTCTCCCCCGCTGACCTGTGAAGCCGCCAAGGTACGTCTCCGAACAGATGAGCAAGGGACTCATAAGGGAACCTCCCCATCACAGCCCCCTCAGATTTAGTTATAACTTGGCACAGTGGATAGGCCTTGAAAAACTGAACACAGGTCAATCGAGAAAACAGGAAGAAGTTGTGTGGAACTATGAAAAAAATAAGCAAAATATACAAACTGAGTAGTCCATGCGCAAGATAGGCAACATCAAGGATAGTGTGAGCTCAGGAGCGCCGTGGTCCCATGGTTAGCCTGAGCAGCGGTTGAACGAGAGGTACTTGGTTCAAGTATTCCCTCGAGTGAAATGTTTAATTTTTTATTTTCAGGCAATTATCAAAGTTCAGGCACTCACACATAATCAACTTTGCTCTCCAAAATTCCAGGACTTGTTCAGATTTGCTTGCACATATACAGAATTTGACAGTCTACACACTGAAAAATTTGAAAACGTTAAAATTATATGTTTTGACAGAGCACAGGGAAAACTGTGCGACTGTGAAACTGTTGCATTCATTTGTTGCAGTTTATGTGACAAACTCTTATGTTTTCATCACTTTTTTTTGAGTGATTATCACATCCACAAGAAAACCTAAATCGGGCAAGGTAGAAGAATCTTTTTACCCGTTCGCCAATGTACAAGTTAGGTGGGTCGACAAAATATTCCTGTCATGTGACGCACATGCCGTCACCAGTGTCGTATAGAATATATCAGACGTGTTTTCCTGTGGAGGAATCGGGTGACCGAACACCTTGCTATCATATGTTTTCGGTTTTCATTGGAAAGGCACGTCCTTTCATCTACTAATAGCACGGTTTTGCGGTGCGGTCGCTAAACACAGACATTAAACTTATTACATTGAACAGAGATGTCAATGAACGAACGGACAGATCATAACTTTGCGAAAATGAAGAAAATAAACTTTTCACTCGAGGGAAGACTTGAACCAAGGACCTCTCGCTCCGCAGCTGCTCAGGCTAACCACGGGACCACGGCGCTCCTGAGCTTACACTATCCTTGCTGTTGCCTATCTTGTGCATGAACTACTCAGTTTGTCTATTTTGCTTATTTTTTTTCATAGTTCCACACAACTTCTTCCTGTTTTCTCGATTGATCTGTGTTCAGTTTTTCAAGGCCTATCCACTGTGCTAACTTATAACTAAATCTGAGGGCGGTGTGATGGGGAGGTTTCCTTGTCAGAAACATTTCGGCCTTACTCGAACTCAGCTGCAGGCACGGGTCGTTCGTGCGTCGCCAATGACTGATTCGGCAGCCGCTTCAGCGTCCTCCTACAGGCTAACATAGGGAGATCGAACCGCGATCGTGAGATGATCATTAGGTGCAGTAAATTCATTTTTATAGAGTTTCAGTAACCACAAGGTTCACTCTGAAGGTTTTCTTTCAGATTCGAATGATCAGTTCCCTTCCAACTCCGGCCACAAATACTACGCACTCCCTTCTCTAGTACTGTGCATCACGACAATCACGGCACTGTGGGGCGGCGGGTGGAAATTACTGTTACATAAATGTAGAATGTCATGTAGAAAAGATGCATTTCCGGCCGATTAGCAACATATGTGGGGTGGCGGGTGGATTTAATTGTTTTTATATGTTCCTATTATTTATTTAATGCTGTTGTTTGCCGTTCTCAACACTGGCTCTCTAACTACAATTTTGGCAACCAGAAAGTGATTAGCAAAACGTGAAGCCTGTAATCAGAATTCCTAGTGTCCACTTCATCTGAGGAATACACTTATAGCTACAGCTTATAGCTCTGAGGAATTAGGAGATTGTCTGGGATTCATAATCAAAAAACCATTCTCTCTAAAATGTTCACTATAGTCTGAAAGTCACAGACCAAAAAGAATCCACACAATCCAACTACCAGAGCAGTTCAGAGTCTAATGCACTGTTGCAACTATAACTGTTCAAAGTAAATGTTTAAGTGAATGCTCGCCATAATTTCATGATAATGTTCATCAAACGCCACGCTAAATAATGGTCTGTCCCGCGGCGCCAAACTGAAGATAGATCATTAAAGTCATCCCAGAATTAACACTTCACTCGAAAACGATTTCATGGTTACGCGTATCCCCTGTAACTTATTACCGCATCCGAGGCTGTTCATAGCAATGATACCGACGCGACGCGACTCCCGGCACAGGTAGTGTGCTTATCAGCGTCTGGAGAGAACTGGGGCCTTCCTCTCTCGCGCAGCGTTCTTATATATAAAGCCGCGGTGCGGACGGCTAAGGGAACGCCTGATCAAATCCGCTCTCCCGACTAGCCGTTGGGCTAGTAAGGCACCACTTTAAGTTTTCGAATAAATCATTGCTTCCTTTGCTGATGGCCAATGAAGCTCTCAATTTAAATGTGCAATCAGCACACAGGTAAGTAATCATAATAAAAGTCTGACATGGCTAAGTCAAATATTTTGGGCGAGAGAATTAATTTAATTACACTACACGCAGTAGACGAGCGCTGAACTTGCCCTTTGGAGATACACTATCGCTATAGTTTTGTAGTTATTCAGCTGAAACTTCTCACATCTTTATGATTATAGCGAATCTACCTTCTACTCAAATTTAAACATCCTAGCCTTATTTATTCGCCTACTTAATCTCTCTTGCTTCCTTAATTTCTAAGACAAAAACCAGAAAATCATGAATTTCAACTACAATTTTAATTTGTGAGATCCAGAATACTGTTTCTACTAAATTATTATGCAAAGGAAATCTAAATATAAATTTTTAAGTTTCTAGCTCTTTTCTGTTGCGCCAATCACTTTTACAGAAAAACGTCCAAATTTCGAAAATGGTTAAAGTTATTGAACTGATATTCAACACATATTCATTTAGTATTACTCCTGACATGCTAGAAACGTTTCAGGTTATTTACTTGATTTTTAAAGTATTGCGCAACATTTATGACGTCAGAGCTAGTTATAGCGGACTAGGCTGGCACACAATGGAAAGACTGTTGTGAATTTTACACGGCGTGAGTAGGCTGCTTCCCTACATCACCCTCTACTTAATTTTTTTTAATGTAAATGGAAAGAAAGAAATAAAAATTAATTACAAAAAGGGAAGCAAGAGTACAGCTTAACTCCCTATGAAAAATTAAAATTTAGATGTAAACATATAGAAATATTAAAAGAAAACTGATTACCTACTTCAATTATTTAAATTGCTGGCATGTTCACTGCCTCTTAAGCAACATTATCACTCAAAATTTAAGCAAAATCAATGAAACACTTTGGCATACATATTGCCTTAGACAGACAAACACATAAATTATGTAAAATTATGAAAATCTAAAATCCATTAAATACATTTTTACATACACAAATTCAAAGAAAATAACACAGTTATTCATGATACATAAACAGATAATTATATCTTAGCAGTCTTTTCTAAACCTGAAAGAAAATTTCGCAAATCATGACAATTTCATTTTTACACACGTGGTTGTAGCCACTTTGGCTGGCGTTCTACACTTCCATTCACAAGGGTAGAGGAGGGGAAGTTGCTACGGTGTGCGTCCTTCACGTTCACTCTAAATTACATGGGGAAAGGGGAGGGGTCACTGTGAGTTGTGTCCAAGTCACTCCACGCTTTCACGCAGCTACCAGGCTGCCATTATCTGGTTTGTCCTGTAGAACAAACAAAAAGAGTGCCTCAGACTCTGTTCACTTAATATCTAAGGGTGGGTCACAATGAAATGGGGATACATACATTTTATCTTTCAATATGTTACTGGAACAAAGTTAACAGAACTTTTTCAATTTTACTCTCGCGGTTACTTAACTGTCATAAAATCGATAAACAAATGGCTCAAAACTCCGCTAGTCACGTACTAGACAAAATTTATGCTCAAGGCATACAATCATAAATCCTATTTAATTTCAATTTATTATTTCTGGCCCGGAACATTGAACCAATGCTCGGTACATTCATGATACATTTGTATTTTATTTACTTAGCTGACTCATCTTTGATTACTTTATTCTTAGAGGTAGTATGAGTATATTTGATTAGTAGTTGTCTTCTCAGGCTCTTTGTACATGTGAGTAACTTGTGGTAATAGTACAGTTCTGAGTGTTCAAAACACACTACGTTTAGTTGACTACTAAATCCACTTATTGGTCTTCTGCTGCTGTGTCAGTTCCACATCTGCAATTATGTACTTACTTCATCGAAGTGTATTTATGCTGAGCTATAAATAATGTTTCACGTCTGCCATTATGTTACTCAATTATGTTGCTAGTGCATGTACGTATTTAACACTCACTCTATTAACATTTAAAGCATAGGATAGCACATTTATTTCATATCTATAGTGCATTGCAGATGATCAGTTTGGTCATGTGGCAATCCATTTCCACTCAATCGGACGCTGAAACCACAGGTAGTCTCTCTCGACCTACCACTAAAGTGCATTAAGTAATTATGGACGAGCGTAATGCTAAATTCCTTAAACCTGTAGGACACCATGAGCTGCTCTGTCTCATCTAACATAAGGGTACCTATGGTCGCATTCACGCCTCCAACTCATAACCTCAATACATGTAGGTGTGTCACCGCACACCCAACACCAAAATAATGGCCAGCTCCAACCTTATAAATACTTCAGGGACATGTCCTTCACGTCTCAACCACAAACACTACTCAATTCTATTACACTGCCATTCCTTGCTACACAATGTGAGTTCATTCTTACAACTTAATTGCATATTTTTTTCATAACACTAAGCACTCTCTTTTACTATTAATTAGTTAGCTCTACAGCATACAATAGGTTTCACTGCCACTTCAGTTCCTGCTTGTACACGAATTTGTATATCTTTTTAAATTACTGTTGGTGGACCATTTCCAATAAAACAACAATTTTGCACTTACAATATTATCAGGGTTCTATACATATTTGTTACTCAAATACCTTTGTATCTTAATTACATCATACTTCTCTGTTGTATGTCACTGTTAGGTTTGTCACATTAGGTATTTTCTTCACTAATCGGTGGATAGAATGGTTACAGAACTCATGGCTTGATAGCCATGACAGAAAAGTTTTATATTGCAAAGAAGGAGTCGAAATTTTGGTGGATAGGAAAGATGAAGAATGAGTGACACTGTAACCTCCCCCTCACTTATCGACCTTAATGACAGTGAAAAATTAAACCGCGTGTACCTAATGGAAATTTGGGAAAAGCAATCGTCACCGAAGTTAAACTGTCGGTAAAGAGGGAGGAAAGGGTTACATCTAAATGAAAGGAAAAATGCAAATGAAACTGGTGGAAATTAATTTTGAATAAGGGGTAAAGTTAATAAAGAAAGTAAATGTGCGGCCGTTACGTTAACAATCAACTAGCGGTAATTAGATATTTGAGATTTGGGGGAAATTACGGTCGCCAGTCCTAAGGACATTTACTATAGTAACTGAAAAAGAAAGATTATTACACATATAATTAGCACTAGAAGTGTGGCAACTGAAGGTTGACACGTGTAGTGTGAAAACTGAAAGTTTGTCAGAAGTAATAAATTTCGCTACACTCTGACTTAATTTAGCAAAAGAATTAATAAAACAGAAAAATCGAAAGTTAATTTAGTGACTGAAGTTAATAATGAGCTTTCTTTCTGAAGCACATCGAAATTCAGTAAAATACGGTTAGTCTTGGACTACCTCAACAATCATTTCAAAAGCTACTTGAATCTACGCAATTTAGAAATATGAGATTTAAATTTGAACTTGAATTAAATGATTCTGAGCAATTAACAATAGTAAAATTTAGTACGTACCAAGCTGAGCTGCAGTCACAGGTAAGCTAAAATATGGCAACGAAACTCGCACTCTTAATTGATGCTTGTGTAATCTAAATATTGTAGCCAGCTGTGAATACTTTAACTGAACTTTGAAATTAAAGCAGTGAAATCAAATTATATTATTTTAATGCTGGCGTTTGAATTTCAACGACACTCAGGTTCATTCCGGAAAAGGAAGGGACCCTGCTTGGTAATGCAATTGGGACAATGAGCAACAAATGTTCACGCTAAGTTGCTGTAATTATAGTTACGAAAATGGTACAGTTTGAAAAGCTGAGGTCTGCCATACAGTTCTAAAACTTTACGTGCTCCCAGTCTTCCTTGTTGGTTGATTGAAGGTTTGAAGCCGTCAATCGAGGAGGTGGCGACAGTCACTCATTGTCGGCCGTCGCTGTTGCAGAAGCTGGATGTTGGCGCGCCTTCTTCTCGACACGGTCACCAGACGAAACGGGCTCTTGATGTGCGCCAGCTAATGCTTCCCGTCCACGACACCATGTCAGAAACTATCATCGCAAGTCGAGCGCAATTACACGCTGCCAAACCCCGAAAGCGCGGCAACTCGCGGGAGCTTCACACAACGCACCTGCTCCGCTCGCTACTCCAGCCAGACTCTCTCTGCTCTGCCTGCGCTCCACGCGGCAGAATTAACACTACCAAAGATCCTACACACTTTGATTCTTCACACGACCTATCGATGTAATCGTTCGATAGCAGTTTTCCCTAGGCAAGACCCAGCGTAAAAATACAAATAATATTTACAAAACAACCAATTATACATCGACATAAGTGCATAAATAAATAAATAAATAAATAAATATATATATATATATATATATATATATACAAACAGTAAAACAATTACAATATATAAAGAGACAGAGGAAAAAAATAATAGTACAATAGATGGAAATAGGAGGATATGCATTTCCTGCGTTACACATGCCCCACATTGTCTGAGGATGTTCGTGTAACGTAAACAGACTCAGAAAATGTCCCAAAAAAGAAACAGCGGAAATGCATATGCTCAAAACATCAACAAAATTTAGCATTCGTCTAATTAACCAGAAATCAATTTTTAGACTATAATAATTGAGTGGAGACACTCCTAATCTTACTCCACTCTGTCATCTTGCACAAAATAAAACAGGTTGACAACATATTAAAATTCATAGAAAATATAGAAAATGGTTTAGCTATTACAAAATCGTCAAAATCCGTAACACTATCAAGAAATGGAATACTATTTACAAAATTAATCTGAGTACATGGTCATAAAAACAGGTAGATCAAAATACGCAAATTAATTATTAATTGCATAGAATACACATTTTATATAACCTTTTCATAATTAATACTCTCGCCATGAGAGTCCACTTAATGCTAAACAAGAAAACAATATTTAGCAGATCGAAAAAACCATAAATATTGACAGTAGAATTCTTTCAGCTGTCCAGGAAGAAAAACAATTCCGCCTTCCGTACCCGCAAGTACAAAGAATGCCGACAGCGGCACAAGAGCCGACAGCGGTTCCGCCACGCCAGTATTGTTGCGCCCACCTGTGCGGCACGCTTGATCTCTCTCGCCCTTGTAACGGCATTTCCAGAACGTCCATTTCACTGAATTCTTTCGGTTAAATTCACTCCCGAGTAATCTCAAGGAGTCCCTCAATACTATCACAGTGGATAACTCAACACTGTCCATCATCACACGCATGTACTAGCCTGAAACTTAAAACAGCGTCTAAGTACATCGGCAATGACTAGTAAAACACACATTCTTGAAATCTGACAGCTAGTTACAAAAGCATATTTACATTCCTTAATCTACTGTGACTCAGCTGAAAACTTAAACTAGCAGCTTGGATTTTTAAATTGATTAATATTCATGATTAAATTGATTAAAATTAAATTGATTAATCAAAATTAATTACTTATTAATTACAACTTCTTTAATGACCTTGGTCAGTCAAAAGCATGGCCATCTAGCAAATCGTTAAATCTTACACTCTATTTTACATACTGTACAAATTACCCATTGTGTGGTATTAATCGATTCTATGTTGGTACAATTTCAAGTCTACAATGTTCCGTATACCTAATAGTTTTCCAGAGCTTGGATACTCTAAGCAATAAGCATTTGTGTGAGGTATACCAATGACTTTATATGGTCCATTATAAACAAACTTAAATTTAGAGATTTCATGGTCTATCTCTCTCGATTTCTCGTGAGCTTTTACAAGTACTAAGTCTCCGATTGCAAACTTAGCAAAACGCGCTTTAGTGTCATGACGACGTATGCGAGCATCGGTTCTTAGCTTCATTATTTCTGGCAAACGATCTTTTTCACACCAATACTCGGTTTGTCTGGAAACACACTCTTATTCCTCATTATTACTTAATACAGGTCTCGTCTTTGTTCGTGTGTTACGTTTGACACACCATCTACAATACTTTCCAATTCACTTTCTACACTATTGTCAATGCAGAGATTCCTCACATTACAGTAGTTCAAATTCATACCTACATCAATAGCATCCGGCCAGTTAACAATGTGTATAAGCTGGTATTGCCTATGCACACAGTCTCCTGCCTCATCAAAACTAACTACTATTGTTTTATCTTGTGACGTACATGTCAAAGTTTTGCCTTCGCAATTAATCACTGAACGGTACTTTAATAGCCAATCCAATCCGATAATTACTTCCGTAGTTAAGTCTGGCACGGCGACAAACTCTTGTTCAAATCGTGCCCCACATATCTCGAAGTGGACAAAAATCTGTTTTGTGACCGGTTTACTGGCCTTCCCAGTAGCACCGATAATTTTCACTCCTGTTACTGGCATAACTACGATGCCGGGTCTGTCTTTCAGTAACTCAAATATTTTCCCAGATACAGCACTCAATTCTGCACCGGTGTCAATCAACACGTTTAGTTGTAGGCCGTGCATATTAACAGACACCACTATCTGTCTACACTTGTCCTCGACTGTTTCTTTATTTTCCCACAGTATATCCTCGTCTATATCCAGGTCATTCCAGAAAAAACCATCCGGCTTTGATCCTAAATCCGGCTTATCTGGCGGCTTTTTCAGCCTCTGTTCACATACAGTTTTAATTGCAACACGTTTGTCCTGAGGCTTAGACTGTAGCTTCGCCTCCAATACCGAAACCTTTTCCTGTAACTCGTCAACTGTTGAGTGTTGCTTTGCTATCAATTCATTAATTGTCACCTTCATTGATCCCTCTTTGGTCAGATTGACCTCATCTGCCAATCTACCTGGAGAAATGTGCCCAGTAGTATCAGCAATTACTTCCTCTAGACCTGCGCCACCCACACTGCTATCGTCTGACCGTATAATGTCAGCTCTAACCTCATACACGCTGTAATCTATGTCGCTATCATTGCTATAAACAGCCTCGGATGGCGTAATAAGTTACTCGGGATACGTGTAACCATGAAATCGTTTTCGAGTGAAGTGTTAATTCTGGGATGACTTCAATGATCTATCTTCAGTTTGCGTATGTCGTATTTTCACGTGCCGTCGCGGGACAGACATTCTACCATTATTTAGCGTGGCGTTTGATGAACATTATCATGAAATTCTGGCGAGCATTCACTTAAACATTTAATTTGAACAGTAATAGTTGCATCAGCGCATTAGACTCTGAACTGCTCTGGTAGTTGGATTGTGTGGATTTTTTTTGGTCTGTGACTTTCAGACTATAGTGAACATTTTAGAGAGAATGGTTTTTTGATTATGAATCCCAGACAATCTCCTAATTCCTCAGAGCTATAAGCTGTAGCTTTAAGTGTATTTATCAGATGAAGTGGACACTAGGAATTCTAATTACAGGCTTCACGTTTTGCTAATCACTTTCTGGTTGCCAATATTGTAGTTAGAGAGCCAGTGTTGAGAACGGCAAAAGACTGCATAAATAATAGGAAAATTTTTATAACAATTAATTCCACCCGCCGCCCACATATGGTTAATCGGCCGGGGAATGCATCTTTTCTACATTACATTCTACATATATTAACAATACATTCCACCCGCCGCCGTACAGGATGTTCGAGGAGTGCTTGGTGAGTGTCTTCAACTCGTGGCTAAACCAAGCTGAACCACACCCAGACGACTTGACGTTCGGCGTGCACCCCTTATTACAGAGGTCAGACGTCGTAGGCTGAACAGAGTGGTAAAGCAGGACAGGCAATAAACTGTGACTGAACTAACATTTGACTTTAATGCTGGGCGAAGTACAAGTCTGTTCGAATAAACAGTGCACTGGACACTCCTTACGATGGGATTCCTTTGCCGACAAGTCGTGCATGTGCCAATGTTAATACAAAGAAATCGGCAACTGCAAATGAGATGGGCATGCGACCATCGGCATTGGACGTTGGCGCAGTGGCAAAGTGTTGCAAAGTCTGATGAATGCCGACAGGAGGGCGTCACCTTCCAGGGAAACAGCTCTTTTGACACCTGTACTGCGGGAAGGAATCAAGCTGGTGGCGGCTCCGGTATGCTCTGGGGAACATTCACGTGGGCATCTATGGGTCCAGTGGAGCTCGTGAAGGCACCTTGATGGCCAAGGTCTGTAGTTCACTGGGTGCAGGTCACTTACACCCCTTCTTGACGATCGTGTTTCTCGACAGCAGTGGCATTTTTCAACAAGATAATGCCCCATGTCAAAAGGCCAAGAATGTGATGGAGAGCTCATCGCTTCCCTTCCCGGAATTTACGGGAGTTAGGTGACTTGTGTGTACAGATTTGATGCCAGCTCCCTCCAGCAATCTACCAAGGCCTCATTGCTCCCATGGGATGACATGTCGCCGCTGGACATATCAGCTATTAGGTAGGTGTTCATAATGTTCTGGTTAATCACTATAGGTATTTGTACAAGTTCCTTTTTCAGGTCAAGACAGAAGAGCTTTTTATATTTTTATAGGGCATAGATCAAATCGTGAAAGATGTGAGATGTAACACCTATAAAGAAATGAAGAGAAAAGCTGAAAGACGCACAGAATGGGGACAAGCTGCCATTGTAACTGTTGCAAACTCAATCCTTGGACTGACCACTACAGAATAAGAAGAAGGAGAGATTCTGATGCCTTCTTCAACTGTAAGTAGGCTGTTTAGGTTTTTCTATTGGTAACGCCATGTAGCGCTCTGTATGAAAGTCACTGGCTGTGCTGTGTGCAGTCTGTGGCTGGTTGGCATTGTTGTAATATTCGCTATTGTAGTGTTGGCCAGTTGGATGTGAACAGCGCGTAGCACTGTGCAGTAGAGTTGGGCAACACGATTCTTTTTCCCGATTCGATTCCTACGATTCAATCTTACATTGCGAATCGATTCCTACGATTCGTTCACGATTCTTTCACGATTCATTCTAGTCTGCGATGGCACGATTCTTACGGAATGCAAAAAGTTCTACAACTTACTCACAGATGGCAGGACATGTCTGAAATTTTCGATGGGGTTAGAATCGAACTGTGTCATGATAAGATATGCCAGAAATAGTTTATTTATGAGAAAACATGCACATAACGTTACAAGTGTGATTCTCGATTTATACGTGTAATGCCTTAATTGATGAAAGGTCACGTTTGATTTGATTGCATCTATTGTTTTATTTCAGTATGCCAGGAAAGAGGAGTCCATTTGTGCAAAAGGTAGTGCAAAATTGCTTCCTTTGTTCACACGCATCCCCCACTTGACTGCCATCTGGCGGTCGTAATCATTCGGCACGACTCGGCATGATTCGGAAGTTGCCGTCGAAGCATAGCGTACTAAGAATCGATGAATCGTAGGAATTTGGAATCGTCACGACTCGGAAACACGCAATCGTTCTTACGATTCTTTTGAACGAAGATTCGTCCGTATCACGATTGGATTCTTACGATTCTTTATTTAGAGTCGTTCAAATGAACGACTCATTCACGAATCGCCACAACTCTACTGTGCAGTTGGAGGTGAGCTGCCAACAGTGGTGGATGTGGGGAGAGAGATGGCGGAGTTTTGAGAGCGGGTGATCTGGACATGTGTCCATCAGAGACAGTAAATTTGTAAGACTGGATGTCATGAACTGATATATATATATATATATATATATATATATATATATATATATGATGACTTTTGAACATTATTAAGGTAAATACATTGTTTGTTCTCTATCAAAATCTTTCACTTGCTAACTATGCCTATCAGTAGTTAGTGACCTCAGTAGTTAGAATCTTTTATTTAGCAGGCAGTATTGGCGCTCGCTGTATTGCAGTAGTTCTAGTAACGAAGATTTTTGTGAGGTAAGTGATTCATGAAAGGTATAGGTTATTGTTAGTCAGGGCCATTCTTTTGTAGGGATTATTGAAAGTCAGATTGCGTTGCGCTCAAAAAATATTGTGTGGAAGCTTAGTGATGATCAGAATAAGTAAAGAGAGAAATGTCTGAGTACGTTCAGTTTTGCTCAGTTGTTTGAAAATCAAATAACGTAAGGGGTTTACCAGCACAATCATTCATAAATTTTTGTAAGGGGAGGTTTCAGTACCAAGGCCTCATTGCTCCCATGGGACATGTCGCCGCTGTTACCCAAGCCAAAGCTGGACATACCGGCTATTAGGTAGGTGTTCATAATGTTCTGGTCAATCACTATAAGTATTTATACAAGGTCCTTTTTCAGGTCAACACGGAAGATCTTTTCATATTTTTGTAGGGCATGGAGAGATTCTGATGCCTTCTTGAACACTACAGTTATGTGCTCAGTTAGATATATATTTTCATCTATTATTAGTCGTAAACTTCTTGCTGAAGGAGAGAAGTTGATTTTATCCCATGTAGGGTTGAAGATGGTTGGCCTTCGGATATTCCGGGCAAACGAGCCTAGTATGGTGAATCAGTACCGCTTTGGTTTCGGATGAGTTGAGTTTTAACACTATATCGTGCGCCTGTTTTGATAGTGGACATCACACAGCTTGGCTATTTTGCTGCCGACCTCTAAAGTAGTAATGGAAGTTATTAACAAAGAAGAGTAGTTTCCCCCTCCTCGTCTCCACCAGGCAAAAAACCTGTAGTCCTCTTAGAAGAACACAATGGTCGCTTTGAGCACTGTAGACGGTGTAGAACTGGCACCATTCGGTCACGTGACCATAAACCACCGATGTAAATGCTGGGTATACGCCAGTCGGTTGTTCGGGAGCAGTGTAGTAAGATTTGTCAAACTGGAGACGCAACAGAAAAGCGGAAAGGAGCTATTGTGTCTTGATGTATTACATTGCGAATCAAGTTCCCCTAATTGTTGGTGTGTCAAGGCAAACAGTTCAAAGGGACTACGAGGAATGGTGCACTATTTACTGCCGTGTAACACAATGTAACGTTACGAGTGAGTACCGGGGCGAGTTATTCGTCCACCTGGGCCTGGTACTAAAGAGAGATGAATTTGTTGCGCATCTGAACCCTCAAGTAGAGCCAGAGCATAGTTAAACGGCGCGCCGCGGCCAGCCTGGCTAATTGATTGTTTCCACCGCAGGCGAGCTCAGGTGCAGAGAGAAGGAGCGCGTCGCCGGAAACAGGTAAACGCCAGGGCGGGGAACTTGCACGGCTGAAGCTCGCATTGCCTTTGTGCAGAATATGCTGCAGGAAATGGCGGAGTGTCAGACACTCTTAAAGACGACCAGGTCACGGCTCTCTGAGATCCGACAATAACGCACATCAAATATTAGTGAAAATCTGAATACATCTGCCAGCTCAGAAAAATGAGGTGCATCCAGTGACACAATAATATCTCAATATCTATAAAACTACAGAAGTTAATATCTCACAGTGAAACAATTTTCACAATGGCCTTCCGAATCAACAATTTTTAATCGCTTCATGCGATTTCAACAAACTGCATCTCAGATGATAGCATTGCACTGAGCTATCATCCCTAAAAGCTAAGTATCTCTATTTTATTTATGGATTTATATCGTCTTACACATCTTTTTCATTATGTTTGCCAGAACATTGTATTCTCCACATTTACGCAGCAAATGGAAGCAGCAGAATACCTAATATTTTGTCATTCTTGTGTTATTACTTAATGAACAGTTTACTATTTTGCCAGTAACTTTATTTAAACGTTGATTGCAATTACTATTAAAAACCTGTGCTAATTTAAAAGTCGTCAGTCACATGTGTTAGTGGACGCCACCTTTGTAAAAGATTGCCAGAAGGCACGTCTGACAAGCAGGACTAAATAATTGTTTAAGCTACATTTAATGATAATTCGTTGTCATTTAACGTGAGTGCACTTCCTTAAGCGGTCTGAATGTAGCTAGATGTTTATAACATTTTTTTGATTTAAATATTGTTATAATATATTAGTTTAGTGCGGGAAAGTGGTCAAGTGAGTCAAATCACGTCTGTAGAGATTTAGAACGATGTATTTTTGGTGGCCAGTGAGAGATGGACAATGGGGGAACACTACGGGACTCAAGTGGAGACTGGGACTTTTCTAGTGAAGAGCTCAAGGGAGCGATGGGACTTTATGTCGAGTCATTGAAGAAGGCTGACTTTCCTGTGGTAACGTGCATGATCCAGTCGTATAGGTAATTGATTCTGGGCGCTGAACGACTGTATGAATACCGTAACATTTGAAGGGACTTTGTATTTCGACAGGTCCAATTGTGCTCAAGACTAGGACTAACCTATTCCCCCTGTGTTAAGGAACCGAGGAAATGAGGATAGACAGGGCATGAGTTACAGTTCTTTGTATTGCGTGTGTTAGTTTCTGAATCATCATGTTGATATGAACTGCCTCCAACTGACGATTATTTCGTTTGCTGTAATTACGAAATGGACTTAGTTTTCACGTGTCATCGATGACTATTTAGTTTGAGGATTTTGCTACCATTCTAGTAAATCTATCAATGTAACTTTACTGCATTTGATAAGAGTATTTTCCGTGTGTATTTTAACTGAATATTGTTGGACCCTGTAACGCCGGAAATCCATATCTTCCTATCTCCATCTATTGTACTATAATTTTTTTCCTTTTTTTGTTACCTCAAGATATGACATTTCTGTCTCTTTGTATATTGTAATTGTTTTACAATTTGTATATATATGCATTTATGTCGATTTATAATTGGTTTGTTTTGTGAATATTATTTGTATTTATACGCTGGGTCTTGCCTAGGGAAAACTATGCTATCGAACGAATACGTCGATAAGTCGTGTGGAGAACCAGAGAGTTTAGGTTCTTTGGTAGTGTTAACTCTGCCTCGTGGAGCGCGGGCAGGGGGAGTCTGCCTGGAGTAGCGAGAGGAGCAGGTGTGTTGTGTGACGCTCCCGCGAGTTGCCGCGCTTTCGGTGTTTGGGAGCATGTAATTGCGCTCGACTTGCTATGATAGTTTCTGACACGGTGTCGCGGATGGGAAGCATTAGCTGGCGCACATCAAGAGCCCGTTTCGCCTGGTGACCGTGTCGAGAAGGAGGCGCGCGAACATCCAGCTTCTGCAACAGCGATGGCCGACAATGAGTGACTGTCGCCACCTCCTCGATCGACGGCTTCAAACCTTTAATCAACCAACGAGGAAGACTGGAAGCACGTAAAGTTTTAGAACTCTATGGCAGACCTCAGCTTTTCAAACTGTTCAAATCACAAAAATACAGCAACTTAGCATGAACCTTTGTTGCTCATTGTCCCAATTGCATTACCAAGCAGGGTCCCTTCCTTTTCCGGAATGAACCCGAGTGTCGTTCAAATTCAAATGCCAGCATTAAAGCAATATTATTCTATTTCACTGCTTTAATTTCAAAGTTCAGTTAAAGTATTCATAGCTGGCTACAATATTCAGATTACACTAGCACAAATTAAGAGTGCGAGTTTTGTTACCGTATTTTAGCTTACCTGTGACTGCAGCTCAGCTTGGTACGTACTAAATTTTACTATTGTTAATTGCTCAGAATCATTTAATTCAAGTTCAAAGTTAAATCTCTTATTTCTACATTGCGTAGATTCAAGTAGCTTTTGAAATGATTGTTAAGTAGTCCAAGACTAACCGTATTTTACTGAATTTCGATGTGCTTCAGAAAGAAAGCTCACTATTAACTTCAGTCACTAAATTAACTTTCGATTTTCCGGTTTTATTAATACTTTTGCTAAATTAAGTCAGAGTGTAGCGAAATTTATTACTTCTGACAAACTTTCAGTTTTCACACTACGCTTGTCAACCTTCAGTTGCCACACTTCTAGTGCTAATTATATGTGTAATAACCTTTCTTTTTCAGTTACTATAGTAATTGTCCTTAGGACTGGCGACCGTAATTTCCCCCAAATCTCAATATCTAATTACCGCTAGTTAATTGTTAACGTAACGGCCGCACATTTACTTTCTTTATTAACTTTACCCCTTTTCAAAATTAATTTCCACCTGTTTCATTAGCATTTTTCCTTTCATTTAGATGTAACCCTTTCCTCCCTCTTTACCGACAGATTAACTTCGGTGACGATTGCTTTTCCCAAATTTCCATTAGGTACACGCGGTTTACGTTTTCACTGTCATTAAGGTCGATAAGTGAGGGGGAGGTTACAACCCCTTCCCGTTTGTTTGAGATGTCATCTCTTGAATGAACATTATTCAGCATAATTCTCCGTCGTCTTCATCAATTCGAGGCGTTAGAATAGAACACTTGTTATCAAGTTATTCATTCGACTTTTACCTTGTATTTCTGTGTATTTTATTAATTCGCAATTCTGGCCAATACATAGACTATTTGACTGCAGGATCACAGATACAGATTATTACTTGCAGCGAATTAGCTGCGGGGCGTGAAAGCAGACGGGGGCGGCTGGACCCTGTGACTACATCCAGCAATTCTTTTTAAACAGAGCAGTACACTACCCAGGTGCGTAAAGTACGAGCAACCACAGGTAAAGACGCAACCTGTTTGTCCGTATGGGAGGCTGTTTGTAAGAGCACCTGTTCAGCAGTAAACGTTATGTGTCGTCACAACAACATAGGAAAAGTGCTCGCAAAAAGATCCTAAACGGCAGGGACCAGAGCAGAGTATCACACTTTGTCGAGGACAGTCGGCTTCAAAACCAACACGAATTACTGTTTTCAGCGAATGCCGTGTTATTTCGGGCAGTTTCCGAGCGACACTGCGAAAAGATCTGGATGCAACGAAAATGTGGAGGCGACTACCTCGCTATAGGCCATTGCTCACTGCAATCTGCAATGGGCCAAGTGATGTAGAAACTAGACAATAGCTGACTGGAGATGTGTAGTGTGGTCCGACGAGAAGCGATCTTGTCTCTTTTCAAATGACGCAAGGTGCTGTGTTCACCGATGGGTCAATATGGCGGTCATACCACTGTGAAAACAGGATGTGGCTCAGGCCAGACCTGGTTCCGAGACGTCTTGGTGGTGTTTTTCATGCCATGAACTGGGCTCGCTCATTCAGGTTTCCATGAAAACGAACCAAGGTATTTATTTGAACATTCTTGATGACCAGCTGTTACCTTTCCTTCTACATTTTCGTGGCGAGTAAGCTGTGGACATCACCGTCTTCCAAGATGACAACAGTCCTATTCACAGAGCTGCACGCATACGTTCCTTCAGCTAAGTAAAGTAAGCAGCGTATAGAGTCTGCTCAGAGGATAAAACTGTCCTGCAACTAATATATCGAATGTAAAGACACATTAGATCAGAATAATTAATTAACATAGAATTGGGAGAAATGAAATTTGTGACACAAGTTGAGTACATACAAGATGCCAACAGTTGATAGGACACATTCTGAGAGATGAGGGATCACTAAATTAGTATTGGAGGGAAGTGTGTTGAGAGGGGGGGGGGCATTGTAGAGCGAGACCAAGAGATGAATACAATAAGCAAATTCAGAAGGATGTAAGTTGCAGTAGTTTTTCGGAGATGAAGAGGTTTGAACAGCATGGAGAGCTGAATGAAACCAGTCTTCGGATTGAAAACCACTATGAGCTGTGCTCACTCTCAACTATGCGTTTTCGTCAACTTCGCTGTCTATCTGTGTTTGCTTTCCCGCCCTTGTTGCGGTTACATCGTGGTTCTTCTTCCTTCTACGTGTGGCAGCAGTGATGTGTATCGATATTTGCGCATTGTACCATCTTTGGGTTTGTGCATATAGTTTCCGGCTAGGGGGTCTGGAACCCCCCCCCCCCTCCATCCTCTTTCTTCCCCACCTCCCCTCTCTTTGCCCCCTTCTCTCCCCCGAGTCCTTTTACATTTCCCTCCTCTGCCTCCTCTCATTCCCTCTCGCGTCTGCCCTTCTCCCCCTTTATTAGTCCTCTCCCTCCTTGGTTCCCCCCCTTTTCGTTTTTTCCTCCCCTCCCTCCTTGTTTTTCCCCCTCCTCCAGGTCCCCCCCCCCCATCTGCGTTTGGCTCGGGAGTGCCATATTTGTGCCGCCATTTTCTTGCAGTGTTTTACAGTGTGTGTTTTTCCAGTGAGTGTTCCGTGTTGTGTCTTTTGGGAAGTGTAGCGAACAGCCATCATACTGTCGCGGGGTGTGATTTTTTAATCTCTTGCGAACAGAAGCCAGACTGTCGCCATGTTTTTTAATTGTGTGTCTACTATGTTACTTGTCTGATTCTTGTGTGTTTCATCAACATTGCCAACCCCTTTTGTTTTCTGTTTTAACTTTCCGCATTTTTACGCCATTTTACACTTTTAGTCACCATTTTATCGCCTGTTTTTCCTTGTTTCTTTCTTCTTCCTTTTTTTTTAAAAAAAAGTCTGTAGGCTGTAGAGCAGCGTACTAAGCTGCTGCCAGCCCGCCCCCTTGGGGGGGGGGGATTGAAAATCAATAAAGAAAAAAAAAAACGGGGTCTGGAGGCAGTTGGTCGGTTGTTGCGGGCGAGGGAAGTTGTCTCCGCGCGGTGCAGTCGGCTGGGTAGTTGAGTATTCGAGTGCACCAGTGGAATTTTCTGCCTTGTGGCAGTTAGTGTTCTAGTTACCTGGCCTGCACACTGACGTAAATTCAGGCAGTGTTCTTTTGGGTAAAGTTAACTATATTACCGTGTTTCAAATTAAAGTCTACCAGCGGAATTTTTCTGCCTAGTGGCCGTTAGTGTTCTGGTTACCTGACGTGGCCCCAGCGTAATTTCAGGCAGCGTCCTTTCCTCGCCTGTTGTCGCTGTCCAACATTGTGTGTAATGTTGACTGCTAATACGTACTCCATTGTGGATTATCCAGTTTGTAACCTTTTCTGTTTGAGATCTCATGTACTGCTTGATCGGAAGCAAATCGTTGTGTCGGTCGGTCCGTGGCTGCCCCCTGGTTGGGTTCCGACGGATCAAGTGTAGTTGGGCTCACCACCTGTCTCGCCTAAGTGAACGAGGGCAGACCGACCTCCCTGCAGGCTTCTGAGTGCCACCCGTGTTTAATTATCTATTTTTAGCTGGTTAAATTTTAAGACTTATGGATATTTTTTCTTTTTTTCTCAAAAATTTTGCAAAATTAATTCTTAAATTTATCTTTCAAGCTTAAACATTGCGGCCTTCTGCCTTTAAAAGATTATGGTAATATATTTTAAAATTTTGAAACCTAATTCTAGCCTTCAGCCATTGGTATTGCACCTTGCATATGTTTGTTCTATCTGCTTTGCCTTAAGGCTTTCCACTTAGCCGTGATATCTTTTTTTTATTTTTTTTGTTTTTTGCCTTTTAATTGCATTTTTATCTTGTTGGTTTTTAAGATTTCTTGTCTGGAGGCCTTCAGCCGTGAAAGAGTTGCATTTGGTTGTAAAAGTGTTATTAAATTACAATAAATTACAATGAGAAGGCGAAACTGACCCCTAATTTATTTGGCCCTTTCCCCAATCTTAATTACCTGTTCTGCTCAGCGGGTATAGCGGGGGTATCACACTATAACGATAACAGAAAAATGAAATGCATATTAGTACCAGTGACTGTCAGTAGTTAATTATTACTATATCTTCATTTAAAATTTTATTCTGTTACGTGTGGTGTACATATATGTATGAAGCCCCTTCGAAGCTCACTGGAATGAGCTGCCAGCACTCGAACGAGCAACGAGGCTTCACAGTCGGATAGAGGGACCACACAGGAGGAATAGTCAGGAGGGTGTAGTGGACGGGCCGCAGGTCAACAGCTATCGCTTATCCAAACTTCCCTTTTGAGACGCCGTACAGGCCACTGGCAGCATAATCTCCGTGGCGTAAGTCCTCCAGAAGTGACTGTTTTACGGCACGGAAGTTGAAAGAGGAGAATTTCTGGCTTTAACAAGGGCCAGTAACGCACTGTTGTGAACAAAACTGGAAAGCTGTGTTTCTCTGGGACGCACTGGTCTCCGCGGGTAACACCTATAAAATGGAGGAGAGCCCACAATTTGGGAACTCTTTGTAAGCATGAGACGCCACCGAAAGTCAGGTCCATAAAAACGGAACGTTTACGCAGTATGAGAACTACCAGAATTTGCTAATGAAATAAACTGGAAGTTAGGGGTGAAACTCGACTGTGCTGCCGGGGTCCCACTTCAACGGCAGCTGAAAGAGACTGAGATGCCTTTTTTCGGCGCTAGATGGTAGGAAGCGCGTTACTGGTTAACGGCCTGAAGAAAAACTCAGGGAAGGGTTCAAAATGGTTCAAATGGCTCTGAGCACTATGGGACTCAACATCTTAGGTCGTAAGTCCCCTAGAACTTAGAACTACTTAAACCTAACTAACCTAAGGACATCACACAACACCCATGCCCGAGGCAGGATTCGAACCTGCGACCGTAGCAGTCCCGCGGTTCCGGACTGCAGCACCAGAACCGCTAGACCACCGCGGCCGGCACTCAGGGAAGGGGACCAGCATATTTTAAGGAACCTTTACTGGTCAGCGCTTGGAATATTCACAGCCCAGCCCAACCAACAAGAGCAAAGTAAAGCGCGAAACACGCAGAAATATGAGTTTTCCTTTTAAGAATCATTCGATATTCGGCTTTCGACACTTCGACTTCTTCATATCCGGGATCTCCACCACCAGGCTTCCCCCCCGCTGACCTGTGAAGCCGCCAACGTACGTCTCCGAACAGATGAGCAAGGGACTCATAAGGGAACCTCCCCATCCCACCCCCCTCAGATTTAGTTGCCGCAGTGGATAGGCCTTGAAAAACTGAACACAGGTCAATCGAGAAAACAGGAAAAAGTTGTGTGGAACTATGAAAAAAATAAGCAAAATGTACAAACTGAGTAGTCCATGCCCAAGATAGGCAACATCAAGGATAGTATGAGCTCAGGAGCGCCGTGGTCCCGTGGTTAGCGTGAGCACCTGTTGAACGAGAGGTACTTGGTTCAAGTATTCCCTCAGGTGAAATGTTTAATTTTTTATTTTCAGACAATTATCAAAGTTCAGGCACTCACACATAATCAACTTCGCTCTCGAAAATTCCAGGACATGTTCAGAGTTGCTTGCACATATGCAGGATATGACGGTCTACACACCGAAAAATTTGAAAACGTTAAAATCATATGTTTTGACACAGCACAGGGAAAACTGTGCGACTGTGAAACTGTTCCATTCATTTGTTGCAGTTTATGTGACAAACTCTTATGTTTTCATCACTTTTGTTGGAGTGATTATCACATCCACAAGAAAACCTAAATCGGGAAAGGTAGAAGAATCTTTTTACCCGTTCGCCAAGTGTACAAGTTAGGTGGGTCGACAAAATATTCCTGTCATGTGACGCACATGCCGTCACCAGTGTCGTATAGAATATATCAGACGTGTTTTCCTGTGGAGGAATCGGTTGACCTAACACCTTGCTATCACATGTTTTCGGTTTCCATTGGAAAGGCACGTCCTTTCATCTACTAATAGCACGGTTTTGCGGTGCGGTCGCTAAACACAGACACTAAACTTATTACAGTGAACAGAGACGTCAATGAACGAACGGACAGATCATAACTTTGCGAAAATGAAGAAAGTAAACTTTTCGCTCGAGGGGAGACTTGAACCAAGGACCTCTCGTTCCGCAGCTGCTCAGGCTAACCACGGGACCACGTCGCTCCTGAGCTCACATTCTCCTTGATGTTGCCTATCTTGCGCATGAACTACTCAGTTTGCATATTTTGCTTATTTTTTTCATAGTTCCACACAACTTCTTCCTGTTTTCTCGATTCATCTGTGTTCAGTTTTTCAAGGCCTATCCACTGTACTAACTTATAACTAAATCTGAGGGCGGTGTGATGGGGAGGTTTCCTTGTCAGAAACATTTCGGCCTTACTCGAACTCAGCTGCAGGCACGGGTCGTTCGTGCGTCGCCAATGACTGATTCGGCAGCCGCTTCAGCGTCCTCCTACAGGCTAACATAGGGAGATCGAACCGCGACCGTGAGATGATCATTAGGTGCAGTAAATTCATTTTTATAGAGTTTCAGTAACCTCAAGGTTCACTCTGAACGCTTTCTTTCAGATTCGAATGATCAGTTCCCTTCCAACTCCGGCCACAAATACTATGCACTCCCTTCTCTAGTACTGTACATCACGACAATCACGGCACTGTGGGGCGGCGGGTGGAAATTATTGTTACATAAATGTAGAATGTCATGTAGAAAAGATGCATTTCCGGCCGATTAGCAGCATATGTGGGGCGGCGGGTGGATTTAATTGTCATTATATGTTCCTATTATTTATTTAATGCTGTTGTTTGCCGTTCTTAACACTGGCTCTCTAACTACAATATTGGCAACCAGAAAGTGATTAGCAAAACGTGAAGCCTGTAATTACAATTCCTAGTGCCCACTTCATCTGAGAAATACATTTATAGCTACAGCTTATAGCTCTGAGGAATTAGGAGATTGTCTGGGATTCATAATCAAAAAACCATTCTCGCTAAAATGTTCACTATATTCTGAAAGTCACAGACCAAAAATAATCCACACAATCCAACTACCAGAGCAGTTCAGAGTCTAATGCGCTGATGCAACTATAACTGTTCAAATTAAATGTTTAAGTGAATGCTCGCCATAATTTCATGATAATGTTCATCAAACGCCACGCTAAATAATGGTAGAATGTCTGTCCAGTGGCGGCACGTGAAAATACGACATACGCAAACTGAAGATAGATCATTAAAGTCATCCCAGAATTAACACTTCACTCGAGAACGATTTCATGGTTACGCATATCCCGAGTAACTTATTACGGCATCCGAGGCTGTTCATAGCAATCATACCGACGCGACGCGACTCCCGGCACAGGTGGTGCGCTAATCTGCGTCTGGAGAGAACTGGGGCCTTCCTCTCTCACGCAGCGTTCTTATATATAAAGCCGCGGTGCGGACGGCTAAGGGAACGCCTGATCAAATCTGCTCTCCCAACTAGCTGCTGGGCTAGTAATGCACCACTTTAAGTTATTGAATAAATCATTGCTTCCTTTGCTGATGGCCGATGAAGCTCTCAATTTAAATGTGCAATCAGCACACAGGTAAGTAATCATAATAAAAGTCTGACGTGGCTAAGTCAAATATTTTGGGCGAGAGAATTAATTTAATTACACTACACGCAGTGGACGAGCGCTGAACTTGCCATTTGGAGATACGCTATCATTATAGTTTTATAGTTATTCAGCTGAAACTTCTCACATCTTTATGATTATAGCGGATCTCCCTTCTACTTAAATTTAAACATCCTAGCTTTATTTATTCACCTACTTAATCTATCTTGCTTCCTTAATTTTTAAGACAAAAACCAGAAAATCATGAATTTCAACTAAAATTTTAATTTGTGAGATCCAGAATACTGTTTCTACTAAATTATTATGAAAAAGGAATCTAAATATAAATTTTTAAGTTTCTAGCTCTTTTCTGTTGCGCCAATGATTTTTACAGAAAACGTCCAAATTTCGAAAATGGTTAAAGTTATTGAACTGATATTCAACATATATTCATTTAGTATTACTCCTGACATGCTAGAAACGTTTCTGGTTATTTACTTGATTTTTAAAGTATTGCGCAACATTTATGACGTCAGAGCTAGTTACAGCGGACTAGGCTAGAACACAATGGAAAGACTGATGTGAATTTTATACGCCGTGAGTAGGCTGCTTCCCTACAGTACGTCTTCGAGACAGAAATTGTTTGTGCACTATTATTAAAATCTCATCCTAGACCCTTCAGTCAGATGTGCTTAAGTTTTATTTCAGAAGTATTGTTACTTCTCAGAAGTTTTATGAGTCAATGTATCATAATAAACTGAATTAATTGTGATTCTTGTTTCATTTAGTCGTCATTGAAGTCCTAATTCATTATTGGGTGGTGTCTAATTAATATCATATAACAGAGCCGATGAGAATATACAGCGTGAAACACCTGAAACTTGCACCGCAAATATTGTGGAAGTGGAAAGTTCTGTTGATGTGCGAGTTTCACAGAATGGATTGGTAGTCAAGTTCCCATATTGCTAGCTAATCAACAGACTTAGAAAGTGTTTTTTTGGAAACATACGCTTTTTGAAATGGAAGAATGCCTGTTGATGTTAATAGAGTAGAAAAGAGGTGAATTAGAATGTCAGTGGTATTTGTTACAGGATTCTAGTGCGAGTCGCTTACAAAGTGTCTTATTTTGAAAAGTTCCCACACCGACACTTGTACAATACAAAACAACACAAGTGTAGGCACTAGGTATGTGCATACTGGCCAGTATCGAGACAAGCATCTTCATCTACTCGGACACGAAGAAAGTCTAAAGGCGTCAAGCCCGGGGAACGAACCGGCCAAGGTACAGGTCCTCTGCGTCCAATCCGACGATCTGGAAACAATTCGTGAATATATGCTGGAGTATTTCGTGCGCTGTCGCTGGACAACAAATGGTTCAAAATGGCTCTGAGCACTGTGGGGCTTAACATCTGAGGTCATCAGTCCCCTAGACGTAGAACTACTTATACCTAACTAACCTAAGGACAGAACACACATCCATGCCCGAGGCAGGAATCGAACCTAAGACCGTAGCAGCAGCGAGGTTCCGCACTGAAGCGCCTAGAACCGCTCTTCCACAGCGGCCGGCCGCTGGACAACCACAACGTTGGTACTAGAGGTTTTTCCTAGTCTGCAGAGGAACGTCTTCTAGCACCCATGGAAGATGGACTGTTACGAGGCTGCAATATTTGTACGTGTTCAGTGTTCCGTCTATGAAAAACAGGACTATGAGCTGACTGTTCACTATCCACACGGCTACACTCCATTGAAAGTGACCTTCCACCTGATGGAACCAACGGAAGTTGTCAACAGATCAATAGTGCATGTTTCGATGGTTTACCTGCCCATGATTGGTAAAGATACATGATACGTCTTGAGTCTCCTGCCGTATTGCCCGTACGCAGAAGTTCACACGATTTTGATAGTCGTTTCCATGCAGCTCTCGATGGAGAGATGTGACAGGGATGAAATCTATGTCGATGGATAATGTGTAGGACACTTGCCTGGCTCACACTATTTAATCGTGCAATTTCGCGGGAACTAACATGCGAATCAACTGCAACAGCAGCAAGAACATTAACTTCCTCCTCTTGTGTTGCCACTTGTTTCCTTATGCTACGTTGTCTAGCTATTGTACTACCACTTTCACGTACCTCGTTGAAGAGATTGATAAATAATTGCCGTGATGGTTGACGTCAATTGTGACATCTTGCATCTTGTTAATGTCAATAGCTATTGTTCCATTTGAAAAGTATACGTTTGCACAAAAAATACACTTCCTAAGAATTATTATAATCTGTTAATTAGCTAACAATACGAGCCCCTGACTATCAATCCATTCTGTGAAAATTCCACATCAATAACACTTTCTATTTCCTCAGTATTTTGGGTGCAAGTTTTAGGTGATTCACCCTGTACTCAAGTTACACGACACAGTTCCCCTAGCACGTACAGCCTCTCATTAGAAAGAAAGCAAAATAAAAGAGAGCGTAAGTGTACTCCCTTACTGTTTGTACCACCCATCGTTCATGTTTCACTTCCATACAAGTCTACACCATAGTTAAACAATTCGAAAAAATACGTCTTAATACTTAAAAATTTATGTTGGATGTTATCAAATTTTTCTGTCGCAGAAAAGCTGTTCTTGTTATCTCTAGTCTGTAATTTATATCCTCTTTACATTCGAAGTTCTCAGTCATTCTGTTGTCGAAACAGCAAAACACATCTGCTACCGTTAGTGTCTTATTTGCTATTCGGCTTCACTCAGCATTATCTGGCTTAATTCGATTACACTCCATCATACATGTTTTCCTTTCATTAGTGTTTAAAAAATGGTTCAAATGGCTCTAAGCACTATGTGACTTAACATCTGAGGTCATCAGTCCCCTAGAACTGAGAACTACTTAAATCTAACCAACCTAAGGACATCACACACGTCCATGATTAGTGTTTACCCTGTAATCTCTTTTCAAGACAGTATTCATACCCGTCAACTGATCTTCCAAGTCTTTTGCCGTCTTTTACAGAGTTACAATGATTTCAACAAACCTTATAACTTTTATTTCTAATTTTAAATTAATTTTTCAAATTTCTCCTTCCTTTTACTCTGTATACAGATAGAATAAGCCACAATTCTGTGTCATTCGCTTATGAACAACTATCTCCATTGCATGCCGTTGACTCTTATGATTGCAGCCTGGTTTTCGTGCAAGTTGTAGATAGCCTCTCAGTCTCTGGAAGATAACTTCTGAATTTCGAGGTCTATATTATGGTCCGCATCTTAAAAACCTTTCTTAAATGTGTAAATGCACTGTGCATCTGATATTAGCTCACTACACAATCACATTTTTCGAATCATCTGCGACGCATTTTGTCGTATTTTCTTTTTCCCATGTGTTTGAAGCTACTGGATGTCTGTGATCATTATGGTGCAGTGTAGAACTATTACGATAAATGATCTTACGGACTTCCTTTACATATCAGCGTATTTCTGCCAGCTATACTATGATTATATATTAAACTGTTAAAACAAGGAAAATATCTGTTAGTTGTACCTAAAATTAAGACCCTCCAGTCACGTCGCCTTTCGAAGACGAAGGTATGTATTCTCCAGCACAACTTCCTTGCACACATAGCAGTTTCGTCCCATTTATTCAGTTCGTTATCCTGATAAACACTGTCTGCGAACATACACTGTTTCGAACATCGGAAAAATCGTACGTTGTAAACAATTCTAAATGTCAGGCGCAGAGCACCACACAGCGTAAATTCGGAAAAAAAGTGGAGAATATTTGACGGGGACTGTGCAGACCAACCGAAGTCTATCTGAAGATGGAACTAAATCCCCAAGGCGCGTTGTGACAGGAAGTGTAAAATTTGGTCACTAGTTACGGCGTGTTTCCCTTATTTCGGTGATAGGACATGGGTACTGGGCTTTAACGCCTCATCGTCGGCAGTTACAGGCTGGAGAAGCGTGTGGAGTATACGCCTCCTCGAGCTACTGGTATCAGCCACCCCGGCATTGACTGCTGATGACTCGGGTGGAGCGCGGACTCACCTATAGAAGGAATTAATACAGCTGGGCGGGGGTTCGAACCACGCTATTTCCTTCATTGGGTCCAGTTTCATGTGCTCCATTTAAAATATAGATCAAAAAAATCAGACTGAGATACAGTGTTCCACATTCTAAGGTTACGTCGTCCTTATGATTTCTATGATGTTAGGGACCCTATTCTAAGTTAATTAATATCAGTTGACTATTACGCTAGGTTTGTTACATAGATTTGATGTTAAAGCACTTAGGGAAAAAATAAGTAAAACTGTTAACATTCGAAAGGAATGTATTGAAAAATAATTTTTGCGCCTGTAATCGCCGAAGATACTAGAAAATGGGGGATAAAAAAAGTAAAGGACAATGGGAATTATACAAACATTTTAATGTATCGTCACATTGATAAGCAACAGTAAGCTGAAATGGGAGAGAATGTCAGAGAGTAGACTACCTAATACAGTGAACTTTATAAAAATAGATAGAATGCAAGGAAGAGGAGAGCCCAGAGGCAGATGTCGAGACAGCATTAGGGATGACGCAGTAACGAAAAATATCAGCACCAAATCGACAATCAGCGATTAAGACAGAGAAGAATGTGGCTTGTGGAGAAGGCATAGAGTCAGTAAGGCACGCAACATTCAAAAGAAAAAGAAAAATGAACCAAACTATGAAGTAAAATGGTAAATTCGTGAATAAGAGAGTGCCTGAATTAGCCTTCACGTAAACAGTCATCAGGAAAATTTGACAAGAAAGTACTGGTAGGTTTAACTTGAGTCGCAAGTAGCAGTTCTGTCGAGATATAGGGAGTGTTCAAATGAAAAAGTACAAAACTCTGTAACAACCAAACTGTTTGAAATTCGTGTATAACGCTTTGGGATGATATGATGAAACATCTGGGAACCATTAACAGGGACATGTACCGTGAGACACTCCGTAGTCTACGCAAGCCAATCAAGAGCAAACAGGCTGGGCGGCTTAAGAAAAAAAAAATCTCAAAGGTAAGCACTGCAATTCGGACGACGAACTGAAGGATACAGTAGAGGAATGACTCCTGTCACAGCCACGGGAATTATGGGAACAGGGAATCCTTCGATTCTTAAAACAGTGGGATAGTTGAGCTCAAGCTTCTGGTGATTACTTTTGAATAAAGACATCAATTACACCCACAATGCTGTTTCTTACCTTTCCTTTTGTACACTCTTCATACTTTCGGTAGGCCGCAGAGGTTACTGGGCAGAAGTGGTGTGTGAGAATACGCGGCATAAAGTGTAATTCTGGAGTATAATTGCTCATATGAAGTACGTACTGATTAAACAGTCGAGAAGCAGCGCTCAAGCGCAGGGAAAACCAGAAGTATTTGTGCTTGTTAAATATCGCCAATGAAAAGGCAAACCACGACGGAGCTAACAGACATCACGCCCACCAGACAAAACCGTTTGTTCAAGTTTTTGATATTCTCTAGAAAAATATGAGCCTGTATGTCCTGTAGGCAAGCTATTAGTATATGTAAACCGCTTATCATCGTCCACAAGTAAATTACCTGTGTAATTTTAAAGGCTACGCAACCCCTGCTAGTCACGCTGTGCACGGAGAATCTATGTTTGTATAATCACGCAAATGTTTACTGAGCAAACGAAACGTCAAGCTGAAGAACTGAGCTTAAAAATACAAGGCGCTCGGAAAACAAACGGGTGTACATAAAATCCATTGAGATTATCGGAGACAACTGTTCTGCGTTTGTTCATTAGAAACAGGAGTAGATACCAGAACTCAAGTTGATGCCGTGTTTCTTGACTTCCATAAAGCTTAGCTACAGTTTCGCACTGTTGCGTAATAAAATAAATAGGTCCTACATGAGAACGGGTACCCGAAATGTTATGCTTCTCAACTACAGACTTCGTAGCAAACACAGCTCAGATGTCGTTAATGGGGAGGTAACGTCAGAAGCGAAGGCAGCGCCGGCGAGCCTCACGGTACTGCGTCTTTAAAAGGAACTGCCCGATGTTCTTACAGTAGATACACCAGTCCAGACAAGGGAAAAGCTCTATAACCATACGCCTGGATTCAAATATCCTGCGTGGCAAAGAAGGTGAAGCGCTCAGAAGGGGAGGAGGGAACGAAATGAAACTTAGCGGGTTGACAGGGTATGTGATGTTACTACAGTGACTACAAAATCGTGTCAAAGGTACAAAGCACTTGGCACTTATCAGTATGACATTTCACGCTCTCTGGTATGAAGGCATGCTCTGATTCGGTTGGCAGGGTGTTATAAAGCTGAGGCAAGCTGGCGCACAGCTGTTGTAACCGGTCGTTGATACCCTGGATGCTGGCACTGACACGGTGTTGATATAAGAGATCGTCCCACACGTGTTCTGTCAGGGAGAGATTTAGGGATCTTGCTGGCCACTGGATTACCTCAACATCGCGAAGGGGATTCGTGGGAAACGTCCACATATGGACGAGTATTGTCCTGTTGAAAAATGGCAACACGATGCTGTCGCATCAGAAGTAACACATGAGAACGCAGGATGTACGTGACGTACCGTGGTGCCGACAGAGTACCCTCAGTCACCACCAGTTGTAACTAGAAGTCACACCCGATGGCTCTCCACACCATGATGCCAAACACCGGTGTGCCGGGTAGCCGCGCGGTCTTAGGTGCCTTGTCATGGGCTGTGCGGCTCCCCCCGTCGAAGGTTCGAGTCCTCCCTCGGGCATGGGTGTGTGTGTGTGTGTGTGTGTTGTCCTTAGCGTAAGTTAGGTTAAGTTAGATTAAGTAGTGCGTAAGATTAGGGACCAATGACCTCAGCAGTTTGGTCCCATAACACCGTACCACAAATTTCCAAATTTACAACTGCGCCCCTCTAAAACACTGGAGGAATAGGTCGTCCTCACAGGTGGTCATCTTTCTCGCTGCCGATGGTCATCCGGGGAAGTGCAGAACCACGATTCATCGCTGAATACAATGTGACGCCATTCATCGGCAGTCTGTGCTTCCAGATCACGGCAAAACTCCAGACGCAGTCATTTGTGTTCTGGTGTTAAACGAGAGCCTTCGCATGAGACGGCAATCCCCTGATGCGCTTGCTGCTAGACTCCAACCAATGTTGCGGGATGACACAGAATGTTGTAAAGAGTCCATTACTTGTCCTCGGATGGCAGACAATGAAGTGGTTACGATGTGCTTGGTGCACAATACGCTCATTCTTTCTTGTGGTGGTGAGACATGGTGGACTGGATCGTTGACGACAAATATGCCCGCTCTCACGTTGCTGTGCAGTCAGTCTGTCATTGGGCCACAGTCACATCCAAGCGCCCGACAGACCTGGACATAGCACAGTTTGAGCATCCGGCCAGATAAGGCCCCTTTCAAACTCTGTCAGGTGCCAATAATACTGTGTCAAAAGAGTGCCCAGCATCTCCAAATCCTTCACAGTGATCACTCAATCTCCGATGCTGCTCACGCCACTTAAGTACGCCGCCAGGCCTGGTATCAACACTTAAGAGAACACCACAGGTGGCAGTTATACATGTCACAGAGAAGTGCAGCTCTAATCACACACGTTCCTGCCAAAGGAATGTACGTGTACAAAATTACACTGGCATGGGACAATGCCTTCAGGAGGATTCATGTTTCTTTGTGAGACAGTATACTTTTTGAGAAATGGGCTCTCTTGCATGTGCGAGAACACTCAGTGTAGTGGTGGAGACTGTCTGCCTTTCGATGTTCACTGCTCACTTCTTACTGGTTTTGTTGATCTCTGCACTTGGAACTCTGATTATGATGCTGTTCAAATGGCTCTGAGCACTATGGGACTTAACATCTGAGGTCATCAGTCCCCTAGACTTAGAATTACTTAAACCTAAGGACATCACACACATCCATGCCCAAGGCAGGATTCGAACCTGCGACCGCAGCAGCTGCGTCGTTCCACACTGAATAGAGATGGGGGATCCGCTCTTGAACTAATTCATAGAGTTGAATCTTTCAAAGGAGTGAACAATCAGTGATTCAGAAAAAAAGAACGGTAGCTCCAAACGTTTCCCACGGCAGAGAGAGACAGAGAGAGAGAGAGAGAGAGAGAGAGAGACGGCAGCGCCTCTGCTGGTCAGAGCACAGTGCACGCCACACAACACAGCCAGCGCTGGCCTCTGCCCTGCTTCTACCTTGGCTGCCTGCATTGTGCAGTGCCCCATTGGATTTTGTGTTTCACATATGCCGTGCCGTCTCTGTGCGTCAGCAGTGTCTGGCGCAGCTTAACTTAGCATCGCACTCTGTCGGCGATCGTTTCAGTCGCACGTCCTGCCCTCTGGGCAGTTGATGCAAGCAACAGGACCGAGAGCCACCTAGCGGATAACATAGGAACTACTTGCAACAACCTGCTCGCAAGGGAACGGACGATTTGTCTCGGAGCGGGTGACTTCACCGCTCCCCCCACCCTCGGAACTCGCCCGCTCAACGCTCACCCCACCGTCTCGACTCTAGCCAGAGCGTTGAGCAAAGCGACTCAGGTGTCACTTTGGTTTCTGCCGTCTCAGCTCACGCAGTAATACAGCTCGCGGCTCGACCTGCTCGACTCAGCGTCTCTGCATCGGAGTTCGTCCCTACTGGATATTGTTCTTGGTAGTAATACCGCTATATATATCACATTATTATGTTATGTATACATCAATTGTTTTTGTTTTATTTTTATTTGTTTAAACTGATTAGATTAGGTTCCTGATGACTCCTCTTACTATAGGATTTTTATTATGGACACTCGAATTTACGCTTTAATTACGAGCGAACCGATAAACGTATCGCAAAATGTGATACACCAATATTTTCCTTGTTTTATTCTGCGTAAGGCTATATGCAGCACTTTCGTTTTACAGTCAAATTTATATATTTTTTTCTTATTCTGGTACGGATTTTGCGATTTTAGGCGTCCTCGGAAGGAAACGTTCACTTTAAAAATATATGGCTTGCGATGTATTTGTATGAGGTTAATGAAATTTTAATACATTATAGCCAAATATATTGTTAATGTAAATCTCAAGTTACAACATTTTCCGATCACCCAAAAAACCACGATAGTGCAAAATAAATCAATAATCAAAAACTTTGTCATATCGTGGAAATTTCAATAAACAATACAAAATTCTTACTCATTATCTGTGTTACTTCAAAATAGGATCAAATAAGATCAAAATACAGGTATAGTACTGGAATAAACCAAGTTTAAAGGGCAATGTGCCTTCCATTTATTTTCTATTGTAAATGAGTGGTGAGTCATGAAAAAGAGCTCATTCATTTCAGGGAGTGAACAGTTCTGATCCAATCTCTGAAAAAAACAGTTTTGCCCATCTCTAGCACTGAAGAGCCGAGAACCGCTCGACCACAGCGGCCGGCTATGATGCTGTTGTCAGATGTACACCTTCCAGTCACAGGAATCTACCACCGCCTATGATCGACGCCAACGTGCAATAACCACTCAAAGGGGGCAGCACTGGCAGTGGGCGGTATATAAAGCGTGTCCGCGAGTGCAGAGGTTGACGTAACGCGGAAACCGAGCGATTTGTGTAACGTCCAAAAGGGTATGATCATCGGCTTTCGGGTCTAGGGTGAAGCATTACCGAGAGGGCTAAGTTTGTTAACTGTTCACGTGCCGCCATGGGTAAAATATAACGTGCATGGCAAAATAGAGCTATCCCAAACCGGCAGCCAAGGAACTGGGGTGCACCACGGTCCAAAGATGACGGGGTAAACGATGGCTGTGGAAATGTGTATGCGCGAATAGACGTGCAACTGTGGAGCAGCTCACTGGCCAGATGAACCAAGGGTCTACCCACAGCGTTTCCTCAACGACCGTTCAACGAACGTTGTTGTACTTGAGCCTTTGCGTTAGGCATCTGGTTCATACAGCCATGCTGACTGCTGTTCGCCGGTGACTAAGACTGGAATTTATACAGCGGTACCACAATTGGACGTCCAATGAGTGTCAACAGGTTGGCTTTACAGATCAATCACATTTTATGGTCCATCAGACTGAGAGCAAACAACTAGCAACAATTGTCAGGAGGACCCAGGCCAGAGGAGGGAGCGCTGCGATCTGAGGGATGTTTTCGTGGCATTCCCTGTGTGATGTCATCAGCCCGAAAGGCACTGTGGGTCAACACAAGTACGCATCTATCCTTGGAGGTTATGTCTACCTCTACATGCAGTTTGTTCTTCCTCGGCACGGTGGCATCTACCAGCAGGACAATGCAACGTGTCACACAACTTGCAGCGTACGTGTGTGACTCGAAGAGCACCAGCATGAAACTTCCTGGCAGAGTAAAACTGTGTGCCCGACCGAGACTCGAACTCGGGACCTTTGCCTTTCGCGGGCAAGTGCTCTACCATCTGAGCTACCGAAGCACGACTCACGCCCGGTCCTCACAGCCTTACTTCTGCCCAGTATCTCGTCTCCTACCTTCCTGTGAGGACCGGGCGTGAGTCGTGCTTCGGTAGCTCAGATGGTAGAGCACTTGCCCGCGAAAGGCAAAGGTCCCGAGTTCGAGTCTCGGTCGGGCACACAGTTTTAATCTGCCAGGAAGTTTCATATCAGCGCACACTCCGCTGCAGAGTGAAAATCTCATTCTGGAAACATCCCCCAGGCTGTGGCTAAGCCATGTCTCCGCAGTATCCTTTCTTTCAGGAGTGCTAGTTATGCATGGTTCGCAGGAGAGCTTCTGTAAAGTTTGGAAGGTAGGAGACGAGATACTGGCAGAAGTAAGGCTGTGAGGACCGGGCGTGAGTTGTGCTTCGGTAGCTCAGATGGTACAGCACCTGCCCGCGAAAGGCAAAGGTCCCGAGTTCGAGTCTCGGTGGGGTACACAGTTTTAATCTGCCAGGAAGTTTCATATCAGCGCACACTCCGCTGCAGAGCGAAAATCACATTCTAGCACCAGCATGTGTTTACCGTACTCCACTGGCCACCAAACTCTGCAGAGTTAAACCCATTTAACAATCTGTGGCATAACCTCGATCGGGCTATTCGCGCCGTTCATCCTCAAACGAGATACCCAGCGCAACAGACCACGGCACTAGAGTCGGCAGGGCTTCACATCCCCGAGGGTACCTTTCAGAAACTTCCTGAGCTTCTTCCTGCACGTCTTGCAGCGGCCCGCACTGCAAAAGGTGGTTTTTCAGGCCTTCGACAGATGGTGACATTAATGTGGCCTGTCGCAAATGGGCCGCGGATGTGAGTAGAAATGCATAAGATTGCGTAAGACGAACATGTCGGAAAGTAACCTAACGTCAGCGAGGGGGCTGGGAAGCAGGATAGGGTTCGTTTTTGTGGCAAGGGACGCTGGAGCTACATGACCAGCTACGACAGAATGTTCTGGAAGGACGACAGGAGACGGGAGACGCTTATGGTCGCGGGGGATTGCATCAGATGAGCCTATAAAAGCAGGGCCGCTGGTGCTGCTAGGGGAATTCCTTCGACAGTTGCCTCAGACGCTGGACCTGAGTTACTCTGCCCTCGGGACGGGACTTACTTTCTCGTGGCATTTAGCTGCACAGCGTGCATGCAGGATTGCCCAACTTACATTCAATGTGTTGGTGCCTCTTAGGGTTCGACAGTGGTCTTATCCTACTTCGTGTTTCACCTCAGTTATTTCATCAGAAGTATACGTCCTTTATCCCACCGAGATCCCTTATCTGCAAAGAATTTCCACCTTCTCCTCCAGCACCAGCATTTAGCGTCTAGCTCCCATCCTGACCCGCCCGCAAGAAACTACAGACGCGACAGACCGGATGGTGTAGTATCTGAAACTGACATTCCGTTTGTTTCAGTTTGAGGTTGTGCTGGCATCAGAGCTAGATTAGTGACTTCTTGAAATGTGAACAACGTAAACAGTGTATTGGTGTTCTGTTATTCCACGTGGGAAATGCCAGGTATGGTCTAGCTTGCGCTATTGATTAACAGGCATACCTCGTGTACGACAAACGACAAAAGTTGTTCAGCATGTTCTTCCAGTGACTTGCAGGCATACGGGATGACTTGCAGCACAGACATCGGATCACGGTAGACATAGCAAAGTTCGCACGCTGAATACGTGGGGGGCGAGTGTTGGAACGAGTAGAAGACGATGGTGAAAAAAGCTTCTGTAAAGTTTGGAAGGTAGGAGACGAGATGCTGGCAGAAGTAAAGTTGTGAGTACCGGGCGTGAGTCGTGCTTCGGTAGCTCAGATGGTAGAGCACTTGCCCGCGAAAGGCAAAGGTCCCGAGTTCGAGTCTCGGTCAGGCACACAGTTTTAATCTGCCAGGAAGTTTAATATGGAAGACTGTTTCGAATACCCTATACAAACTGTCTGGAGAATAAAAGTCTATCTACATCTATATGACTACCTTTCAATTCACACTTAAGTTCCTGACAGAGGGTTTATCGAACCACTTCCATACTATTTCTCTACTGTTTCACTCTCAAACAGTGCGTGGGATAAAGGAAACTTAAATTTTTCTGTGCGAGCTCTGATTTCTCTTATTTTAGTACAATGATCTTTTCTCCCTATGTAGGCTGGCGACAATAAAATATATTCACAAACAGTGCAGAAAGTTGGTGACTGAAATTTCGTGAAAAAATCTCGCCTCAACTAAAAACCTTTGTTTTAATGATTGACATCCCAACTCGATTATCATATCCTTGACACTCTCTACCATATTTCGCGATAATACAAAACGAGCTGCGCTTCTTTTAACTTTTTCGATGTCCTCCGTCAGCCCTATCTTGTAAGGATCCCATACAGCATGGCTGTATTCTAGTAGAGGACAAACAAACGTAGTGTACACAGCCTCTTTAGTACACCTGTTGCATCTTCTACGCGTTATGCCAATAAAACATAGTGATTGGGTTGCCTTCACCACAACATTATCTATATGATAGTTCCAATTTAAGTTGGTCAAAAAATGTTCAAATGTGAGTGAAATCTTATGGGACTTAAGTGCCAAGGTCATCAGTCCTTAAGCTTACACACTACTTAACTTAAATTATCCTAAGGACGAACACACACACCCATGCCCGAGGGAGGACTCGAGCCTCCGCCGGGACCAGCCGCACAGCCCATGACTGCAGCGCCTTAAACCGCTCGGCTAATCCCGCGCGGCTTTAACTTGTTAATAATCACAATTCCTAGGTATTTAGTTGAATTTACGGCCTCTAAATTTGTTTGATGAGGGTCGTGTGACCTCACATTTATCATCATTTAGAAATAATTACCACTCTTCGAACCATACAGATATCGTGTCTCGTGTCTATGTTGTTTTGAAATGGGTTCAGATCTTCTGATTCCATTAATACACGGTAAATGACAGTATCTCAGCAAACATTCTAAGGGGACTACTCATATAGTCTATTAAACCGTGTATGTAGATTGGGAGCAACAGAGGATCTATAAAACTTCCTTGGGTAACGCGGAATATCCTGTTTTTCTAGATGATTATCCGTATATTACTATGTATTGTGGCCTTTCCGACAGGAAATCACGTATCCAGTCGCGCAAGCGATAACCCATAGGCATGCAGTTTGATTAGGAGTTTGTTTTGAGGAACAGTGTCAAAAGCCTACTGAAAAATCTAGAAATATGGAATCAATCTGAGATCCCCTGTCGATAACACTCATTACGTCGTTAACTGGATTCCGTATCTTCGTGGCAGTAACAAACTCAGCATCGTCAGACGACTGACGAAGTCACGGAGTCTAGTTACTTTTTGCCCCCTGCTTACGTTTCTGTTCGTTGCACATGCTGGCGTACATGCTTGAAAACTGTTCACATTTGAGAACTTCATTGGTCTTTGTCATTGGGGTTTTGGATGGCAGATTACGCTTTAGGCCTGAAGGCGACACTATTTGGTGTCGAAACTGGTAGCATGTGTTAAAAAGAATAAACGAAGTTGGGATCAAATACAGCTATTGGTTTTGTTGTCACTATTCAAGTACTTCACATCCGGCTGCAGTTCCACTTTAATTGGTGGATTACCAGAGAATGATGCAGGTTGACTCAGAATGCTGCAGGGCCCATTGCCCGAGGGTGTCGAGGTCCATATACATGACACTGATTAGACCTCTGATGACGTACGCAGCTCCCGTCTGGGGATATGCAGCTCCTACACGACTGCGCCGCCTGCAGATCATACAGAACAAGGTGCTACGAATCATTAGCAACGCTCCACGCTACACACGCACCGTGGATCTTCACCATGAATACCGCCTTGATACCCTCAAGGAAGTATTCAAAAAACACGCCACACGACTATACAGGAGCTCGACATACTCGAACAATCCTTTCATCCTCACTCTGGGAAACTACGATCACAACCACAGGTGGAAGCACAAGCGGCCAAAGACACTGCTAGCTAGGGCATAGCCACCTATGGTAAACTAACATACGCAAACAGCGACAAACGTCGGCAAGCCCCTGCATATCAGCAACACTGACTGGCAACAACCAGCTGCTATTAGAGCCGACCAACAGGCCACAGCAGGGACACCGACGAGCTCGCCCACAGACGCACAAACAATCTGCCAACATTCCCTCACACTGTGCCTCCGGTATATGACCTATCGGACACAAGATCGATAACAAACCTAACTGCTGCAGGTTGCTGACGCTGAACGAGGACTCTGTACCAGCACCCAGCGCCGGCCGCCGAGCAGCACAAACGCACGACGTCAAGGTATCGACACGCATGATACCCACTACTAACAAAGCCTATCCTTGCACAACCTATCGCAGGCAGCAAGACAACCGCTACTGCTCTTACCACCCGACCTAACTTTCGCAGAGGTTTTTATCCCTTGGCTCTTGCCTTGGCACTTTTTTTCCTCTGCCCTTCAAACCGCTACCCTTAGTCAGATTTCGACCAATCTATCTCCAGATGAGCGCGTATTAATGGTTAATCCTAACCAGACGTACGCAAATATTGCAGTACCCACATCCTGTGACACCTCACTTTAGTGAATACTAACCCTTATGCGGAGATGGCAGTAGACCTTTTGTGTTGGCCATCATGCCGGTGTGGGCGTGGAGGGGCTCCACCTCTTATATATATATATATATATATATATATATATATATATATATATATATATATATATATAAAATTGCCGTTTCACGGATGGCAGGCGCAGATGGGAAGTGGTTCTGATGCGCTTGGTGCACAGTACGTTGATTGTCCCATGTGGTGGTCACATGTGATGGACTGGAATCTTGAAGACGAGTATGGCTGCCCTCATGTTCCCATGCATTCCAACATCGGGCTATTGTTTCATGAGAATACCTCCCCTAATCTGGATATTGCAAGATTCGACCAGCCTACCAAATGTGGCCCCACAATGAGGACTCTTTCGAAGTCTGGCAGGTGCTGATAACACTGATCCACAAGAATATTCGGTGATCTCTCAACATGCGACGCTGTTCACGTCTCTTATATAATCTGCTAGGCTTGGCTACAACACTAAACACGAAGAATGCTAATGCACTGTGGTAGTTGTTCTGTATGTCACAGAGAACTGCAGCTCTAATTATTTACAAACCCACGTGTACACAGTTCACGTTCACATTCGACCGCGTCTCCTGAACGCTTCAGTTTTATGTCTGGCAGTATATCTACAAAGCCCACTTTAATCATTGCACACCCTTGGTTTCAGAATCATGAAAGAAGGTAATATACGAAGAAGAGATCTGAGACACTTGAAGATTTCACATAAGTTCAATAGTGGTAGCAAAGATTTGGAAACAAGATTTTAAATTGAAAAATATTCTCTGGAGCAGATATGGACTATGACCATGATTTATTGGTTATGAATTGTGATTAAAACAGTGGAAATTTCAGAAATGTGGGTAATTAAGACGGGACATGAGGAAAGTGAAAGAACCAGAGGGTTTCATAACATCAAAAGTAGCGTTTGGGCAGAGTGACTGGAACAAAGAAGAGGAAGTGTAGGTTTGGGAGATCAAATAGAGAAGTTAATAGAGGATCCAGTAGACAAAAAGAAGGGCGTTGTAGATTCTTTCGACAGTGTACGAAATACTGAATTAAACTGATGAAAGAGGAAAATATGAACATGCAGCAAACGAAGCAGGCAATAGGGAACACAAATCTCTGAGAAATGGTATTGACAATGCAAAACGACAAAGTAGAAACTGCTAAAAAAGATATGTAAAACTGTAGAAACATGCATGTCTGCGGAATGACAGGTGCCGCCCACATACATATTAAGTAACCTTTGAAGAAAACAGAAGCAGCTGTGGCTCTGAGCACTATGGGACTTAACATCTATGGTCATCAGTCCCCTAGAACTACTTAAACCTAACTAACCTAAGGACATCACACAACACCCAGTCATCACGAGGCAGAGAAAATCCCTGACCCCGCCGGGAATCGAACCCGGGAACCCGGGCGTGGGAAGCGAGAACGCTACCGCACGACCACGAGCTGCGGACAGAAGCAGCTGTATGCCAATCAATAGCTCAGATGGGATACCAATATTAAGTGGAGAACGGAAGTCTGAAAGGTGGTAATAATATATAGGACTAGACTAAAATAGGGAACGTGAGGACAATATTATGGAAAGGGAAGAAGAAGTGGATTACAAAAATGACAAAATATAGGTAGTGATGCGTATTGCTATTTCGACAGTAAAATAACTGACGCAGGTCGAAGTAGAGAACATATAAAATGGAGGCAGGCAAGAACAAGAAAAACATTCTGAAAAAAAAAGAAATATTTGACCCAGTATAAATTTAAGTCTTCGGAAGTCTTTTCTGAAAGTTTCAGTCTGAAGTGTAGCTTTCTAGGCAAGAAAAACATTGACGATCAACAGCAGAGATAAGAGTTTGGTATGTCGTGCTACAGAAGAATGCTGAAGACTGGATGGGTAGATCGGATAACTAATGAAAAGTTACTGAATCGAACTTGGGGAAAAAGAGAACCAGCTATAATTTCAGAAGGTATCAGTTAACAGAACATGCCATAACGCATGAAAAAATCCTCAGTTGGATAATGGAAAGAAATTTTGGGAATAAAAATGGTCCAGGATTGAATAAAATAGGTTCAAATGCATATAGACTGCAGTGGTTACAGAGAGTGGAAGACACTTACACAAGAAAAGACCAGCATGGAGATTTATATGGCTCTGAGCACTATGCGACTTAACTTCTGAGGTCATCAGTTGCCTAGAACTTAGAACTAATTAAACCTATCTAACCTAAGGACATCACACACATCCATGCCCGAGGCAGGATTCGAACCTGCGACCGTAGCGGTCGCTCAGCTCCAGACTGTAGCGCCTAGAACCGCACGGCCACTCCGGCCGGCGTAGATTTATATCAAAGCAGTCTTCTTACTGAAGGGCACAACAACTACAAGAACCGAAGATGAACCATAACTCATGTCGAATATGCTAATGAACATAAATGAACATAGAAAGTGACACAATCGTCGTGTTTCTTTCTTAATTATATTAAAAGTGATCTCTGTGCCCTGAAACGTCATCAGCAATGACAGTGTATGTAGCAGTTACCATTAAAGACGCGAGCAAATTACCTCGCCGGCCGCTGTGGCCGAGCGCTTCTTGGTGCTTCAGTCCGGAATCGCGCTGCTGCTGCGGTCACAGCCTGCCTCGGGCATGGATGTGTGTGATGTCCTTAGGCTAGTTAGGTTTAAGTAATTCTAAGTCTAGGGGACTGATGACCTCAGATGTTAAGTCCCATGGTTCTTAGAGCCATTTGAACCAAACTACCTCAAGTTATGTTGAGATAAATCACTAGCTTCGAACCAAACAACTCCAAATCTCAGTAACCAAAACGTAAGAAAACTGTGTCGTAGAATATCGTATATAACGAGGAAAAAACCTAAGATTTCGGGCTGCGTTCATTTATTAGCAGCGATAGTGATAGATTCCTATCTAAACCCGTAACGAAATTATATTACTAAATTTATCTCATGTAGATGGGCTATTCTAGCCCAAAAAGTGCTATAGTTCCACGATAGAAATACTGTCGAGTTAAGCTCTGTACGAGTATGTTTACGATTAATATAGTTACGAAAATGCGTGGGTTTCCTTTTAGGAGTACGTGCTCACCAGTCATCTAGAGGAAAATAGATGCCAAATATACTATGCAACACAATTAAAGGCTCACTTTTTCGAAACGTCGTAATTGTCTCCCATAATGACGCAGAAGTTTAAAATTTGACTCAAAAGTGCCAACAACCTTCCTCTGTAAGGATGCAAAAGCTTGGTGGCCCAGAACGTCACCCTCGAGCTAGGCGATGCTTCACACAGCAAGGTATCGACACAGTGAAGTTCGAATAATTCAACCATTATTTACGTCTCGGCAGATGTGTACTACTACTAAATGCTATTTCAATATTTGATGTATAATGTATAGCTAAAAATAGTCCAGTTACGATTTGAATTACCAGACACAACCCTAGCAGGGACCCAAAATTTCATCAAAATGGCTCTGAGCACTATGGGACTTAACATCTATGGTCATCAGTCTCCTAGAACTTAGAACTACTTAAACCTAACTAACCTAAAGACAGCACACAACACTCAGCCATTACGAGGCAGAGAAAATCCCTGACCCCGCCGGGAATCGAACCCGGGAACCCGGGCGTGGGAAGCGAGAACGCTACCACACGACCACGAGATGCGGGCAAATTTCATCAAACTGAAATATTTGTTGGTGCAGGTAAATCAACTAAAGAGTTATTAATAATTTTAATTAAAGGATGTCTTAATCGTAAGGGTTTATTCATTAGTAAATTATCTTATTTTACGAATATTAATTATATATATATATATATATATATATATATATATATATATGTGTGTGTGTGTGTGTTAATATATATTAATTATATATTATAGTGATTTTAACAACTGCTAATAGTGCTAAAAATAAATAAATTATTATTATTATTATTATTGTAATAATGAATGTTGGTTTATTATATAATTTTTCTAAAGATATTGTTATTTCTTGATAATTGATTGAATTATCAATATTTATAGTTTCAGTATTTTTGAAAAAGTCTATAAAAATTGTTATACCTAGGATAATTAATGTTGATATAATAAATACTCATATTGTTAAGGTAATAATTATGGTAATTGATTTAGGTTGAAATATTTCGTTTGATGCAATTCTTGTAATATAAATAAATAGAACTAATATACCACCAAGAAACGTTAAAAATAAAATATATGATAATCAATTTCTTTCCATTAGTGTTCCTGTTATTAATCCAACTAAAAAAATTTGTAGGATAATGAAAAGCATTATTGATATTGGGTGTCTTAATTTAATAAAATTAATATTCATTACATTTGATAGTGATATAATTATTATTTTAATCATTTCAGGGGTTAGTTTATTTAAAATATCGGTTTTGGGGACCTGTACAAGGAGATGTTATGTTCTATTATTGTAATGTTTAATATTAATAAACATATTTTTTGACTTATTATTTTGTATATTTTTAAATTAAAATCTACACATTGATCTTGCCCAGAACGTCACCCTCGGGCTAGGCGATGCTTCACACAGCAAGGTATCGACACAGTGAAAAACGGCCAGAATTCAGAAGGTCATGCGAGGTGTAAGGTGTGTTCGTGATGTCACTGCCCACCCAACGCCACCGTGGATGTGTCACAAGATCGGAAGGTCGTCACAACTCCTCTTACCCACATTTCACCCCTACTTTTCAAATGGTTTAAATGGCTCTAAGCACTATGGTACTTAACATCTGACGTCATCAGTCCCCTATACTTAGAACTACTTAAACCTAACTCACCTAAGGACATCACCCAAATCCATGCCCGAGGCAGGATTCGAACCTGCGACCGTAGCAGTCACGCGGTTCCGGACGGAAGCGCCTAGAACCGATCGGCCACAGCGGCCGGCCCCCTTCTTCTGACACCTCTTTGATGGAGGTCGGAACAGCAACGTCGTGCTTTGAAATGACGTGATTTCTTATTGGTGGCCGAGGAAATCATTTCAGACACACCGCCGCTCAGAATCGACAAGAAAATGCCTTAGCTGTTGGCAGAAAGGGCGTCACTGAAACAACCTCTCCCATTCGGCCGTTGATTCCCACACAATTCGCGGTCTAAAACGACAGCTCGCAAATGTATTGAGCTGCCAGACGATTCAGCCCTACTCTAAGGACATCGTGGGGCTGCGACCCTATTGAATATGATCGCATACCTTTGAAGTGAGTGCGACTGTAATTTTTGCTGTGGTGTACAGGAGGGAGCCACTAGCGACCATTAAAAACCATTCGACGGAATTTGAACGTGATCCGAAGCAGCAAAGCGTGTTGTAAGGTGTCAGGCAAATCCAACACCTTCCATGAAAACCCTGACATGATAGTAAATCCGGCAATATGTCACATAGCTCTGAATAAATCCTGACATTAAATTAACCAAAGTAATACGATCAATGAGGATACCACAAATGGAATACCACAGGCTAACACAAGAACGTCTAAATGCATGTCATACCGTCCCACCGTGAAACAGATGCAGTTCCGAGGAGAGAAACGAGAACAGAAGCCGAGAGCAGAGCTGTGTAGGCTAGAAAGCCCTACGATAAGAGCGGGACAATGGGACACCCGAATCGCCGGCCGACCGCCAAGAGGTCCATACCCAGCCCATGTTAAAAGATAGAGCCCTCCAGAAGAACAGTATAGATCTTACGATAACACTAAAACGCCCACACCAGCTGCAAGTTTTAGCGTGAGACTATACACGTCTCTGTTACGTAGCAAAAATTAAAAACATTGCCCCACCAAGAAAAGTATAACGTTTCTCATTGGATAGACAGAATTTTTGCAGGTGGAGCTTAAGGTTAACATTGAGACGCTGATTGGTCAGTTGAAAACACAGCCAGATACCTATTTCTTAAGCCAACTTCGGTAAACAGTAGTAAGGATAAGTTCGAGAGAGTTGCTACCGAGGTGTGTGGAGCTGCGCCGCCAGCCGCCCCTGACGCTGCCTAACCACCGACAAGGTAATGAACGCACGCGATGCCGCATGAGAGTGCATAAGGCTTCACTCAGAACTGCAGAAGTCTCATCTGTTACATCCCCATTTTACGTGATTCTAGTGTCGATCGTCAATTATACTTCGTGGTATTCACATTTGCTACTTGAAGTTAAAATCTGAAATGCGATGATTTTTCTGTTATATATTATTGAGGAGCCACATCAGCCACTGTAATTTACAACAAGTTAGATAAGTAATTAAAGATAGTTGAGGGTCACTGTAGACCATTTTAATAGTTTTCTTTTTTATGAAACTTAATTTAAACCTAGATTATAGATGTGATATGGCATAGGTCATCCTCTGATCCATTATAGAACTTGGAAACACATTCAGGGAATATTTGTTCACATTTTTGTTGAACTCAATTGGTTTTCATCATCCTGTATTAAAATATTTCTTTATCAATAGTACAATTTATAAACAATGTTTTGTCAGTAGAATAAAAATTCCAATGGTAAACTTATCTGCTTTTTAGACGTTATTTTACCAACTACTTAAAAATAGGAAAGCCTTGAACCCCTTCCACTAAATTTAGTTAGTATTAACATTCTTTTACAGGGAGTGCAGTGGAGCTGACGCTGAAATCATTAAGTATTTGATTATATCATCGCTAGTCTCACTGAACTCTTCTGAACTCTACGTGTCATGTGTGGTCTGGCGCCTCCTTACCAGCAACAGGTCCCAGGTTCAAACTAGTCAATTCCCTAAAAAACACGCTCAGAGCGTCGTTGCGCGAAAGTGGTAGGGAGACACGACTTAGAACAAACAGAAACCATGCAGAATGTTAGAGTGTTCATGTTTTGTCAGCCCTACTGTTTCGCGCCACCTGTGATCACGTGGGGGGGATGTGACACTGACCCATGCGTGAATAAAACGACGAAGGTTCCCTCATGGCCTCCCAGTTCGGCAACGCTCTCAACACAACCCGCAAACTTTTGTTGTTGTTGTTGTTGTGGTCTTCAGTCCTGAGACTGGTTTGATGCAGCTCTCCATGCTACTCTATCCTGTGCAAGCTTCTTCAGCTCCCAGTACCTACTGTAACCTACATCCTTCTGAATCTGCTTAGTGTATTCATCTCTTGGTCTCCCTCTACGATTTTTACCCTCCACGCTGCCCTCCAATACTAAATTGGTGATCCCGCGATGTCTCAGAACATGTCCTACCAACCGATCCCTTCTTCTAGTCAAATTGTGCCACAAGCTCCTCTTCTCCCCAATTCTATTTAATACCTCCTCATTAGTTATGTGATCAACCCATCTAATCTTCAGCATTCTTCTGTAGCACCACATTTCGAAAGCTTCTATTCTCTTCTTGTCTAAGCTATTTATCGTCCACGTTTCACTTCCATACATGGCTACACTCCATACAAATACTTTGAGAAACGACTTCCTGACACTTAAATCAATACTCGATGTTATCAAATTTTTCTTCTTCAGAAACGCTTTCCTTGCCATTGCCAGTCTACATTTTATATCCTCTCTACTTCGACCATCATCAGTTATTTTGCTCCCCAAATAGCAAAACGCCTTTACTACTTTAAGTGTCTCATTTCCTAATGTAATTCCCTCAGCATCACCCGACTTAATTCGACTACGTTCCATTATCCTCGTTTTGCTTTTGTTGATGTTCATCTTATACCCTCCTTTGAAGACACTGACTTTCAAGACTGCTAACTGTCATTGGATCTCGACCAACGCGAGGAACAATGTCGCTATACGATAAACCGCAATCGCGATAGTCTACAATCCGACCTTTATCAAAGTCGGAAACGTGATGGTACGCATTTCTCCTCCTTACACGTGATGCCACAACGTTTCACCAGGCAACGCCGGTCAACTGCTGTTTGTGTATGAGAAATCGGTTGGAAACTTTTCTCATGTCAGCACGTTGTAGGTACCGTCACCGGCGCCAACCTTGTGTGAATGCTCTGAAAAGCTAATCATTTGGATATCACAGCATCTTCTTCCTGTCGGTTAAATTTCGCGTCTGTAGCACCTCATCTTCGTGGTGTAGCAATTTTAATGGCCAGTAGTGTACTTCATGCCAACCCCTAAGGCCCCTTAGTGTCGATTGCGAACGGCGGTGCGTCTGAAGTGTTTTCGTCAGTCACTCGTAACAAAACTATTTCAACGCTAGGTGTTGCGGTGCTGAACTCCATCTAAGAGGCTTCAGAAGCAGGGGTGAAAGGTGAATAAGAGGGGATGTGCTGCAATTTGGTGCCAATGTAATAGCGTTAACCCACATTGCATCTCACATGAACTTCTGAGCTCTGGTCCCTTTTTCGCACGTGTCTACATCACGTGTCACCGAGCCCGATGATGACCTCTCGAAGCTGCACGGGTTTGCACGATTACAAAGGAAGGCTGTTGCACCTTTGAGCCAAGTCGCAAAGTTCTGGACGTAGTGGGAGGCATTTTCAGTGTTTCGAAAAAATGATTCCTTAAACGTGTTACTTTGCGTATCATAACGAATCAAAGATTATTTCAGGCCAAAAAGTTAGGAGCCTCATCCTGCGTTTAGATTAGTAAACGATGAGCTGCGGCGGAAATTCTGTCACGTCGACAACTAAGCTCTACAAACAAAGCGAAGCAGGAAACTCATTGTCTCAGACAATGGTCGTATCCCTGCTTCCGCTGGTATTTCTTGCTCGCTGGAGACGGCCAGAGTGACAGCCCACGTTACTCGTCAGCCGTTTGACATCGGGCGCACGTCTCTGGCAGCGTGCTTTACCTCCCCATCCGCGTCGTAATTCGCGATCGTGTCTGCCGACCGGGATAACCAGCTCAGAGGTCACACACAGAACGTAGTAATTGACAGGGACCCTGCTTCTGAAATCCAAGTTATGATCGGTGTTCCACATTGCCGTATTCGATGTAAATAACTGATTTAGGAGGCAATCTTAGCAGCTTTGTTAGACAGCTTGCAGATGATGCCGTCGTTTACCGTCCAGTAAAGTTAAAAGAACGTCAAATCGAACAACGAAATCATTTACGCAAACTGTCCATGAAGTTGTAACGCCGGAAATGCATATCCTCCTATTTCCATCTATTGCACTGCAAATTTTTTTCCTTATTTTGTTACCTGAAGATATAACATTTCTGTGTCTTTGTATATTGTAATTGTTTTACTATTTGTATATATATATATATATATATATATATATATATATATATACACTCCTGGAAATTGAAATAAGAACACCGTGAATTCATTGTCCCAGGAAGGGGAAACTTTATTGACACATTCCTGGGGTCAGATACATCACATGATCACACTGACAGAACCACAGGCACATAGACACAGGCAACAGAGCATGCACAATGTCGGCACTAGTACAGTGTATATCCACCTTTCGCAGCAATGCAGGTTGCTATTCTCCCATGGAGACGATCGTAGAGATGCTGGATGTAGTCCTGTGGAACGGAAGTGGCGGTGCGGTCCCCTACGGCACTGCGTAGGATCCTACGGTCTTGGCGTGCATCCGCGCTTCGCTGCGGTCCGGTCCCAGGTCGACGGGCACGTGCACCTTCCGCCGACCACTGGCGACAACATCGATGTACTGTGGAGACCTCACGCCCCACGTGTTGAGCAATTCGGCGGTACGTCCACCCGGCCTCCCGCATGCCCACTATACGCCCTCGCTCAAAGTCCGTCAACTGCACATACGGTTCACGTTCACGCTGTCGCGGCATGCTACCAGTGTTAAAGACTGCGATGGAGCTCCGTATGCCACGGCAAACTGGCTGACACTGACGGCGGCGGTGCACAAATGCTGCGCAGCTAGCGCCATTCGACGGCCAACACCGCGGTTCCTGGTGTGTCCGCTGTGCCGTGCGTGTGATCATTGCTTGTACAGCCCTCTCGCAGTGTCCGGAGCAAGTATGGTGGGTCTGACACACCGGTGTCAATGTGTTCTTTTTTCCATTTCCAGGAGTGTGTATATATATATATATATATATATATATATATATATATATATATATGCATTTATGACGATTTATAATTGGTTTGTTTTGTGAATATTATTTGTATTTATACGCTGTGTCTGGCCTAGGGAAAACTATGCTATCGAACGAATACTTCGTTAGGTCGTGTGGAGAACCAAAGTGTTTAGGATCTTTGGTAGTGTTAATCCTGTCGCGTGGAGCGCGGGAAGAGCAGGGGAGTCTGGCTGGAGTAGCGAGTGGAGCAGGTGTGTTGTGTGACGCTCCCGCGAGTTGCCGCGCTTTCGGGGTTGGGCAGCATGTAATTTCCCTCGACTTGCGATGATAGTTTCTGACACGGTGTCGCGGACGGGAAGCATTAGCTGGCGCACGTCAAGAGCCCATTTCGCCTGGTGACCGTGTCGAGAAGAAGGCGCGCCAACATCCAGCTTCTGCAACAGCGACGGCCGACAATGAGTGACTGTCGCCACCTCCTCGATCGACGGCTTCAAACCTTCAATCAGCCAACAAGGAAGACTGGAAGCACGTAAAGTTTTAGAACTGTATGGCAGACCTCAGCTTTTCAAACTGTTCCATTTTCATAACTAAATTACAGCAACGTAGCATGAAACTTTGTTGCTCATTGTCCCAATTGCATTACCAAGCAGGGTCCTTTCCTTTTCCGGAATGAACCCGAGTGTCATTGAAATTCAAACGCCAGCATCATTCGTTTTCACTACTTTAATTTCAGAGTTCAGTTAAGGTATTCATAGTTGGCTACAATATTTAGATTACACAAGCACAAATTAAGAGTGCCAGTTTTGTTACCGTATTTTAGCTTACCTGTGACTGCAGCTCAGCTTGGTACGTACTAAATTTTACTATTGTTAATTGTTCAGAATCATTTAATTCAAGTTCAAAGTTAAATATCTTATTTCTAAATTGCGTAGATTCAAGTTGCTTTTGAAATGATTGTTGAGGTAGCCCAAGACTAACCGTATTTTACTGAATTTCGATGTGCTTCAGAAAGAAAGCTCACTATTAACTTCAGTCACTAAATTAACTTTCGACTTTCCGGTTTTATTAATTCTTTTGCTAAATTAAGTCAGAGTGTAGCGAAATTTATTACTTCTGACCAACTTTCAGTTTTCACACTACACGTGTCAACCGTCAGTTACCACTCTTCAAGTGCTAATGATATGTGTAATAATCTTTCTTTTTCAGTTGCTATAGTAATTGTCCTTGAGACTGGCGACCGTAATTTCCCCCAAATCTCAAATATCTAATTACCGCCAGTTAATTGTTAACGTAACGGCCGCACATTTACTTTCTTTATTAACTTTACCCCTTTTCAAAATTAATTTCCCCCAGTTTCATTTGCATTTTTCCTTTCATTTAGATGTAACCCTTTCCTCCCTCTTTACCGACAAATTAACTTCGGTGACGATTGCTTTTCCCAAATTTTCATTAGGTACATGCGGTTTAATTTTTCACTGTCATTAAGGTCGATAAGTGAGGGGGAGATTACAAAGTGAAGAATGGAAATTTTTCCGGGACAATACAAAAAGTTGAAACCTTTTTCATGAGTACTATGAGAATTCCCTTGAAGCTTTGCCACATGATACGATAAGAATTAAGCGCTTGTCGCTTCAACTAAATATCTAGGGATTACAGTTGGGAACAGCTTAAACTGGAATGTTGTACGGGAAGCAGAGCAAAGGGTGCATTATATTGGTGCAACACTTGGCAGGTCCAACAAATCAATTAAAGAAACTTCTTACTCCACGCTTGTTGCTCTTCCTTTGTACTGACGAGCAGTGTGGGATCGTTAGCAGTTTGGAATGATCGAAAAGGTTGAAAGTACAGCATCTCGATTTATGTTATCGAATGTCACGGATTATAATGAAACATTAAAACAAAGGCGTTTCTTATTGGAGCGAAAATAATTTCAAGACACGAAGTCGATAACACACGTGCTCGACCAGTAGGTAGCCTCTTCGAATACTGGTGACAAAAGAAATCTTCACTGCCTGTATTTGGGCACCAAATGGAGAAGTGACAGCGGCTTAAAAGTTCCTAATCACCAGACTTCCCAATCACCAGATTATTCTCCAATATCCTGGAGTAAATTTCCAAACTATTCTCATAGTCTCGTGCAGTGAGACAATGCGACACTGTCGGTGATGATCCATCCGTGGAATTCTGCGGCTAACTTGATGCTGCTCGGGATGTGTAGGCCGTGCGCTGGTACCGGTTTTCACTCATTACCTTCTCTCATCGTCGTGAAACACAGGAGAACAATGCAAGCGTTTACCCAGGCTGATAACAGGATCAAAACTAAGCTCACAAAAACCGGCAAACAGGGGAAACGAGAGTATGTAGACGTACTGGGAAAAAACAAGACCTGCTGACACAATTCACTATTGATCTCGCCGGCCGGTGTGGCCGAGTGGTTCTAGGCGCTTCAGTTTGAAACCGTGCTGCTGCTACGGTCGCAGGTTCGAATCGTGCCTCGGACATGGATGTGTGTGATGTCCTTAGGTTAGTTAGGTTTAAGTAGTTATGAGTTTTAGGGGACTGATGACCTCAGATGTTAAGTCCCATAGTGCTTAGAGCCGCTTCAACCATTTTGTTCTAGTGATCCTGACGGGTATAAACAAATAAAGAAATAAAATTTTACGATTGGTGGATTGATTTGACCATTGAGATTTGTATAAGAGAATAATATACTGTGTACATTTCTGTGAGAACTTAATATCGTAAATAGAAACTTTATTTTTCAAACATCAAAATTAGGGGCCTCTCTGCCTAACATCATTTGCTGAAAACTTCGTATTACATCTTGAACAACACAAAAAGAGGAATGCATATTTCAGGTGATTCTTCGTATGTATTTTCGTATGGTAGTAGTAATCTGATATAGAGAGTGGAAGGTTTCGAACAATATACACAAAAAAAAGACTAATTAAGCACGCCATCGCATTTTCTCCTGCAGTGATGTGTCGATCGCAAGGTGCTGTAAGCATAACAGTTTTTAGTGTGGTATAGTCACTAGGGGGTAAGAGATGGGAGAGGGAGACAGAAATTACATAATTTCGCTCAATGGTAGACAAGATACTTCATAAACAACTTCGCTTACACACTTATGAAGTTCGGATTATAGAAGCTTTGAAGGAAAAAAAGGGAAGATCGACATCGATGTCATAAGAGACAGAACACAAGCTCGGATTGGTGCAAGCAAATGGGCTGTGCCCTTTCAAAAGAAACGTTCCGACATTTTCCTGGAGCGATTTAGAGAAGCCAAGGACGACCTAAATCAGGGTGGCCGAACGGGGATTTATATGAGGTGCATTCAAGTTCTAATGCCTCCGATTTTTTTTCTCTGGACTGGAAAGAGATAGAAACATGTGCATTGTTTTAAAATGAGGCCGCGTTCATTGACAATACGTCCCAGAGATGGCAGCACCGTACGGCAGATGGAATTTTACCGCCAGCGGCGAGAATGAGAACTGTTTTAAATACTTAAAATGGCGACGTTTTCCTTACTTGAACAGCGTGCAATCATTCGTTTTCTGAATTTGCGTGGTGTGAAACCAATTGAAATTCATCGACAGTTGAAGGAGACATGTGGTGATGGAGTTATGGATGTGTCGAAAGTGCATTCGTGGGTGCAACAGTTTAATGAAGGCAGAACATCGTGTGATAACAAACTGAAACAACCTCGGTCTCGCACAAGCCGGTCTGACGACATGATCGAGAAAGTGGAGAGAATTGTTCTGGGGGATCGCCGAATGATTGTTGAACAGATCGCCTCCAGAGTTGGCATTTCTGTGGGTTCTGTGCACACAATCCTGCATGACGACCTGAAAATGCGAAAAGTGTCATCCAGGTGGGTGCCACGAATGTTGACGGACGACCACACGGCTGCCCGTGTGGCATGTTGCTAAGCAATGTTGACGCGCAACGACAGCATGAATGGGACTTTCTTTTCGTCGGTTGTGACAATGGATGAGACGTGGATGCCATTTTTCAATCCAGAAAGAAAGCGCCAGTCAGCTCAATGTAAGCACACAGATTCACCGCCACCAAAAAAATTTCGGGTAACCGCCAGTGCTGAAAAAATGATGGTGTCCATGTTCTTGGACAGCGCGGGCGTAATCCTTACCCATTGCGTTCCAAAGGGCACTACGGTAACAGGTGCATCTTACGAAAATGTTTTGAAGAACAAATTCCTTCCTGCACGGCAACAAAAACGTCCGGGAAGGGCTGCGCGTGTGCTGTTTCACCAAGACAACGCACCCACACATCGAGCTACCGTTACGCAACAGTTTCTTCGTGATAACAACTTTGAAGTGATTCCTCATGCTCCCTACTCACCTGACCTGGCTCCTAGTCACTTTTGGCTTTTTCCAACAATGAAAGACACTCTTCGTGGCCGCACATTCACCAGCCGTGTTGCTATTGCCTCAGCGATTTTCCAGTGGTCAAAACAGACTCCTAAAGAAGCCTTCGCCGCTGCCATGGAATCATGGCGTCATTGTGAACAATGTGTACGTCTGCAGGGCGATTACGTCGAGAAGCAACGCCAGTTCCATCGATTTCGGGTGAGTAGTTAATTAGAAAAAAATCGGAGGCCTTAGAACTTGAATGCACCTCGTATCTTCGTCCTCCCGAATGCGTGTCTATTGTGTTAACCACGGCGCTCTGCACACGCATTCGGGAGGCACGGCGCCGTCCGCCCCCGTTAGCTGAGTGATCAGTGCGGCGGAATGCCACGACAAGGGGCCCGGGTTCGATTCCCGGCTGGGGCAGGAGATTTTTCTCCGCTCAAGGACCGTGTTGTGTTGTCCTCATCATCATGTCATCCCAGTCTCCGATGCGCAAGTCGCTCAATGTGGCGTCGAATGCAGTAAGTACTTGTCCCGAATGGCGGACTCCCAGCCCACAATACCGTATGCTCATTTCCATTTTTCCACCACAGCGCCACCTAGCTCGCTGGAGGTGTTGTGTGGGAACGACTTGCAGCTCACCACGAATTTGTTGTTGACATGTTGGACCACATCAGGTGACCCCTATTTATCTAGCAAACGTCCTTTTCTCAGATGGAGCAACCTTCCACACTCGTGGGAAGGGTCATCGGCAAAACATTCGCATTTGAGGTTCGGAAAGACTCCACAGTTTGCAATCGCTGGCACAGTACTCGTTAAAGCCTGTGCTATGGTAAGTGAGCGGGATTCACCTTATGAGAAAGGATTTTCGCATAGATATCGACCGTGTGTACCTGATTGGTGGCAAATCAGACTTACACCCACTCTGTAATAACAATGACCCGCCAAGTAAGTTCGAAATGCACTTACACGTCAAGATGAATCGAAAACAACCCAGAAGATGCTACTAATGTGATAATAATACGGTCGCCAGCCTAATTAGGCATTAACTGAGTTTCTTCCCTGTACAGGTTGGTATATATTCATGCAAAACAACAAGTTGTAACACTGCATAATATAGGAGAATTTTAGAACCAGAAAATCTATTGAACTGATAATTCCACATTGTGTACTGATATGGAAAATAATGAATACATAACACTACACTACAATGTTTACTACAAAACTTTATACTGTCTATTAATCTAATTAAAATTGGGCATAGGTTACCCTAGAAATTATACTTTCGTACCACACACAAAGTGTCAATTTTAATGAAGATAAAACAATGATAAATTTTTACTTTTATATTGACCTTAGCTTTTGCTAGTCACACCAATTTAGAACACTTCAGAATTCAAATGAATGCGGGGGGGGGGGGGGGGGGCTGAAACTGTTATAATCGCTGTATTTAAAAAAAATCGATTACTGAATTTATTATTCATTCAAGATTTCCAGTATATAAGTTACTACTCTTTTCATCTTATTTACTGCTCATTTAAATGCCTTTAAATCTGTCTCAAAATAATGAGCTTCATTGCTATATCAATACTAAAGTTATCTTTCGACTTCGTTAGACCTTCGCTATTTATTTACTGGTTCATTAACAAAACATTTCTTTAAACACCATTGTAGTATATCTAGTTCTGCAAATAATTATTACTAACACAATTTTTAATTTTCATTTCGGGATACTCGGATTGCACAACGTTTGGAAAGGACCCTGTCGAGGTTAGTTGTGAGGATAATTAAATGATGGAAAAGTTCTGGTAAAATTTAGGTTATTATTGCACCAAACAAAAACAGTTCACTCTCTGATCCATACGAATACAGTACTAAAAGTTTCAACCTGCTAGTATCGATGCGGCGGTTGGTGAGCGATAAGACGGCGAGGCACAGAGCACACATACAACAGCTATGGCCCTTGACGTATCGTCACTTTAATTCTTCTTAGCGTCGCAATACTTTTCCATTTAGTGCCTATGGAATTTTGCCATGCTGTGTGGGCGTTGGAACGGCATACCCGAGGCTCAGTGAAGCTACGTCTTCCAGGAGAGCCTCCTCGCTCCAGAAGGTGTTGCTCAAACCAGTGCCAAACTCCAACTCCTACCGTGCCCGTTGTGCCGTGCAGTGTCCGCGTGCATTTTCCCGCGCTCACCTGCCATCCACCTTTTACCGCTCCCTGACAGACCGGGTATTCACCCGAGGTTTTGCGCTTCTACATATCCTAACACATTACCTACGTATGGACCAGACGCACAGTTACAATTTTAAACATCTTACAACAGTTTCAACATTTGTTACATTTCAATTCTATTACAATATGGCTTGACATTTGACATAAACATTAATATTCACATTGAAACTTATTTACAGTTTTCTTAACATAATGGCATGAAACAAAAAAGAAATGAAATCAGAACATCAATTACACAAGTTTTTCGTAAATCAGAAGAAAGGAAGTACTTCTACGTACAAGTATTGTTTTATGTATGTTAGCCCAGTTCTCAGCCATATCTGTAACTTTTCCTTTAGGAGTGGTCGGTTTCCTGACCGATTAAAGTACTCGGTAGTGAAGCCACTTTATAAAAAGGGAGACATTGATAATGTTGACAATTTTAGACCTGTTTCTATGCCATCGGTGTTTGCTAAAGTTATCGAGAAGGTTGCATATACAAGGTTACTGGAGCATTTAAATTCACATAATTTGCTGTCAAATGTTCAGTTTAGTTTTAGAAATGGTTTAACAACTGAAAATGCTATATTCTCTTTTCTCTGTGAGGTTTTGGACGGATTAAATAAAAGGTTGCGAACGCTAGGTGTTTTCTTTGATTTAACGAAGGCTTTTGACAGTGTTGACCACAAAATATTACTGCAGAAGTTGGACCATTATGGAGTAAGGGCAGTAGCTTACAATTGGTTCGCCTCTTACTTTACGAACAGAAAGCAGAGGGTAATTCTTCGTAATATTGAGAGTGGTAGTGATGTTCAGTCGCAATGGGACACTGTTAAGTGGGGCGTTCCCCAAGGGTCGGTGCTGGGGCCACTGCTGTTTCTTATTTATATAAATGATATGCCTTCTAGTATTGAAACGTCCCCTTAGAAAAATTATACATGACTGTGCTTAAACTGACACACAATATTTCTGGCGCAACGCAATCTGACTTTCAAAAATCCCTACAAAAGAATGGCCCTGACTAAGATTAACCTATACGTTTCACAAATCGCTTACCTCACAAAAATCTTCGTTACTGGAACTACTGCAATACAGCGAGCGCCACTACTGCCAGCTAAATAAAAGATTCAAACTACTGAAGGCACTAACTACTGATAGGGATAGTTAGCAAATGAAAGATTTTAATAGAGAACAAACACTGTATTTACCTTAATAATCATAATATATATAGCAGTTCAATTTCGAAACTTCCGCCATCTCTCTCCCCACATCCACCACTGCTGGCGGCTCACCTCCAACTGCGCAACGCTACGCGCTGTTCACATCCAGCTGCCGCTGCCCAATACTACAATGGCAGACAACAATGAAAACTAGCCACATTTGCGTTGCGCTAAATAATATTGTGTGTCAGTATAAGCACAGTCGTGTACAATTGTTCTAAGGGGACGTTTCAGTATTACAGGTGATTCAAAAATATTTCTGTTTGCTGATGACACCAGCTTGATAGTGAAGGATCTTGTGTGTAATATTGAGACAGTAACAAATAATGTAGTTCATGAAATAATTTCGTGGCTTTTGGAAAACAATTTGGTGCTAAATCACAGTAAGACTCAGTTTTTACAGTTTCTAACTCACAATTCAACAAGAACCGATATTTTGATCAGACAGAATGGGCATATTATAAGCGAGGCGGAACAGTTCAAATTCGTAGGCGTTCGGATAGATAGTAAGCTGTTGTGGAAAGACCATATCCAGGATCTTGTTCAGAAGCTAAATGCTGCTTTATTTACCATTAGAACAGTATCTGAAATAAGTGACACTTCAACACGAAAAGTAGTCTACTTCGCATATTTTCATACACTTATGTCGTATGGTATTATTTTTTGGGGTAATTCTTCTGATTCAAAAAGGGTATTTTTGGCTCAAAAACGGGCTGTTCGAGCTATATGTCGTGTAAGTTCGAGAACCTCTTGTCGACCCCTATTCAAAAATCTGGGAATTCTGACATTGCCCTCACAGTATATATTTTCTTTAATGTCGCTTGTTGTTAGCAATATTAGCCTATTCCCAAGAGTTAGCAGCTTTCACTCAGTTAATACTAGGCAGAAATCAAATCTGCATGTAGAATGCACTTCTTGACTCTTGTGCAGAAAGGAGTGCAGTATTCTGCTGCATCCATTTTCAATAAGCTACCACAAGAACTCAAAAATCTTAGCAGTAGCCCAAACTCTTTTAAGTCTAAACTGAAGAGTTTCCTCATGGCTCACTCCTTCTATTCTGCCGAGGAGCTCCTGGAAGAGCTAAATAATTAAGCAAATTCCAGTGTTACATTGTTGATTGTCTTCATTTAAACTTACGACTTGTCACCTGAATATGTTTTTTTATATTTCATTTTATCTGTTTCTAATATCGTGTTATAATTTCATGTATTGACTCGTTCCATGACCATGGAGACTTCTCCTTAATTTGGTCCCACGGAACAATAAATACATAAATAAAATAAATAAATGGTACAGAGTCGTTGTTGTCACAAGTTTAATTTTTAAAGATACTTTCCCACAAAACTTTTTGAGTTATTTTACATGATACCGCAAACTGCAAATACCTATGCCTTACATTTTTTAAATTGTGGGTGGAAATCAGGGAGGGTTCATATGGAGACGCCGTGGTGTAATACTACACTCCTGGAAATTGAAATAAGAACACCGTGAATTCATTGTCCCAGGAAGGGGAAACTTTATTGACACATTCCTGGGGTCAGATACATCACATGATCACACTGACAGAACCACAGGCACATAGACACAGGCAACAGAGCATGCACAATGTCGGCACTAGTACAGTGTATATCCACCTTTCGCAGCAATGCAGGCTGCTATTCTCCCATGGAGACGATCGTAGAGATGCTGGATGTAGTCCTGTGGAACGGCTTGCCATGCCATTTCCACCTGGCGCCTCAGTTGGACCAGCGTTCGTGCTGGACGTGCAGACCGCGTGAGACGACGCTTCATCCAGTCCCAAAGATGCTCAATGGGGGACAGATCCGGAGATCTTGCTGGCCAGGGTAGTTGACTTACACCTTCTAGAGCACGTTGGGTGGCACGGGATACATGCGGGCGTGCATTGTCCTGTTGGAACAGCAAGTTCCCTTGCCGGTCTAGGAATGGTAGAACGATGGGTTCGATGACGGTTTGGATGTACCGTGCACTATTCAGTGTCCCCTCGACGATCGCCAGTGGTGTACGGCCAGTGTAGGAGATCGCTCCCCACACCATGATGCCGGGTGTTGGCCCTGTGTGCCTCGGTCGTATGCAGTCCTGATTGTGGAGCTCACCTGCACGGCGCCAAACACGCATACGACCATCATTGGCACCAAGGCAGAAGCGACTCTCATCGCTGAAGACGACACGTCTCCATTCGTCCCTCCATTCACGCCTGTCGCGACACCACTGGAGGCGGGCTGCACGATGTTGGGGCGCGAGCGGAAGACGGCCTAACGGTGTGCGGGACCGTAGCCCAGCTTCATGCAGACGGTTGCGAATGGTCCTCGCCGATACCCCAGGAGCAACAGTGTCCCTAATTTGCTGGGAAGTGGCGGCGCGGTCCCCTACGGCACTGCGTAGGATCCTACGGTCTTGGCGTGCATCCGTGCGTCGCTGCGGTCCGGTCCCAGGTCGACGGGCACGTGCACCTTCCGCCGACCACTGGCGACTACATCGATGTACTGTGGAGACCTCACGCCCCACGTGTTGAGCAATTCGGCGGTACGTCCACACGGCCTCCCGCATGCCCACTATACGCCCTCGCTCAAAGTCCGTCAACTGCACATACGGTTCACGTCCACGCTGTCGCGGCATGCTACCAGTGTTAAAGATTGCGATGGAGCTCCGTATGCCACGGCAAACTGGCTGACACTGACGGCGGCGGTGCACAAATGCTGCGCAGCTAGCGCCATTCGACGGCCAACACCGCGGTTCCTGGTGTGTCCGCTGTGCCGTGCGTGTGATCATTGCTTGTACAGCCCTCTCGCAGTGTCCGGAGCAAGTATGGTGGGTCTGACACACCGGTGTCAATGTGTTCTTTTTTCCATTTCCAGGAGAGTATTTTTTTTATTCGATGTGAAAGTACACCGCAGCTTCTGGAGATCCGGCTTGAAGTATCCTACGTGGCGGCTTCGGTGTAATGTCCCCGGTTTCCGGTGCGGAGTGCAGCGCAGCGGCTAGTGCTGTGCCGTGTCGTGTTTGCTCGTCCAGAGCGGCGCTGCTTAATGCCGGCTCAGGCGCCGCCCGCCGTCGCGGCCGCTGTCTGCGCGCCTCCAACACCGCGGGACGGCGGCCGCCCGGTGTTTACCTGGCCAGCGAGCGTCTAGCCCACGCTCTGTTGACAGCAAGTGGGCGGCGCGTGCGCCCGCATAACGCAGCGCGCTGCCCGCACTACTCTGGCAGCCCACCCTGAAACGGCGGCCGCAGCAGCGCGCGACAGGAAAATCTCGCTTCTTACCTTGTTGTCAATTCAATGTCTCTGTGGTGTCTTGAAGGGAGGATATAAGATGAACATGAACAAAAGCAAAACGAGGATAATGGAATGTAGTCGAATTAAGTCGGGTGATGTTGAGGGTATTAGATTAGGAAATGAGACACTTAAAGTAGTAAAGGAGTTTTGCTATTTGGGGAGCAAAATAACTGATGATGGTCGAAGTAGAGAGGATATAAAATGTAGACTAGCAATGGCAAGAAAAGCGTTTCTGAAGAAGAGAAATTTGTTAACATCGAGTATAGATTTAAGTGTCAGGAAGTCATTTCTGAAAGTATTTGTATGGAGCGTAGCCATGTATGGAAGTGAAACATGGACGGTAAATAGTTTGGACAAGAAGAGAATAGAAGCTTTCGAAATGTGGTGCTACAGAAGAATGCTGAAGATTAGATGGGTAGATCACATAACTAATGAGGAAGTATTGAATAGGATTGGGGAGAAGAGAAGTTTGTGGCACAACTTGACCAGAAGAAGGGATCGGTTGGTAGGATATGTTCTGAGGCATCAAGGGATCACCAATTTAGTATTGGAGGGCAGTGTGGAGGATAAAAATCGTAGGGGAAGACCAAGAGATGAATATACTAAGCAGATTCAGAAGGATGTAGGTTGCAGTAGGTACTGGGAGATGAAGAAGCTTGCACAGGATAGAGTAGCATGGAGAGCTGCATCAATCCAGTCCCAGGATTGAAGACCACAACAACAACAACAATGGGACACAATTCATTACAAAGTCACTGACGAGATAAGCGACAGAAGTCAACACCGACTCAAAGGAAGGCCTCGGCGCTTGTTGGAGACGTCACGTCAGATAGGCACGGCGAACGCCAGGTCTGTTGCAGGCATACTCATAATGGTGGAGTCTCACTCTCTGACACAGGAAAATTTGAAACTATTGTCGATAGTTGACCAACACACATTGTTATGAGAGATTTCTGCAATCAATTAATTGTGCAATTCATTACACTTCTTAACAAATAGTGTACTCCTGAGCTTAAATTTCCACTTGTTTTAAGGATTGACATACAAAAACAATTTCATGGTCCAGCAGCAACAGAATTCGTGCTTCTTTACCTTATTTGTAAATCTGAGGAAGTTACGTTTGTACTGGGTTGTTTTTACGAGAAACTATGAACATATTGGTGCTTTTCTTTAGGTATCTTGGTTGACTATCGGGTGAGGAGCACTGAATGTTAATGAAATATCTAGCGACTGTACACGTTGGGGGAGGTGCTGGGGGACAGAAGAAGAGGCAAAAGAGAGATATTTGTTTCATCAAATAATTTTTTTTTACCTTATAAAGTTTCTCCTTTCACTTGCAAGAGCGGAATATTTATCTTTTCTAATGTGCATGTTTAAAAAAGTTTAAGCTCAGCAGTATTTTCGATGTATGAAGCTATTTTGTTTCCTGTTTAGAATTCCTTTCGTTGAAAACGACTGTAATCTAATGACTGGCAACAGTTGGACATTTACACATGTAAATTAGTTCACATTTCCACTGACGATGTCAAACGAAAATAAATAAATAAATAAAAGAAACGAGTTCATTGTAAGGGGGTTGGGGTAAGTTTCGATAGCAAAATGGATCAAGTAAATATAGTTACTTGAATGTAAAGTTTCCGAAGCTTACAATGGGGCAAAGCATCTTCTCGTATTGATCTACGTTTGTTTCAACAGGATTCAGTAATACAGAACTATGATCTTCATTTGTAGCTTTACGGCAGTAAGAAAATATTTCATCTAAATAAAAGTGCAGAATCCAAAACAATACCAAACATTTTGTGCAAAAATAAGAGATTTATAGTGATAAACGCGCCCAGGCGTTTGTGCCTGCAACAGACCTGGCGTTCGCCGTGCCTAGCTGACGTGACGTCACCAACAAGCGCGGAGGCCTTCCTTTGAGTCGGTGTTGCAGAAATACGAAGTCTGTAAAAGGCAACAAGCAGAGCATTCGATACTAGTGTGTCCAACATTTCATGCGGTTGTAAGGGAGATAACAAACATGTGAAAATGATTTTAGGGAAGCTTTAAGAGAGATAAATCGCAACTGCACAGCCGGCCGCTGTAGCCGAACGGTTCTAGCAACTTCAGTCTCGAAACGCGCGACCGCTACGGTCACAGGTTCGAATCCTGCCTCGGGCATGGATGTGTGTGATGTCCTTAGGTTGGTTAGGTTTCAGTAGTTCTATGTTCTAGGCGACTGCTGCCCTCAGATGTTAAGTCCCATAGATCTCAGAGCCATTTGAACCATTCAACTACACCAGCGATATATCTATATGCACCATATACACTAACCGGCCATTAAAACTGTTACGCCATGAAGATGACGTGCTACAGACGCGAAATTTAACCGACAGGAAGAAGATGCTGTGATATGAAAATGATTAGCTTTGCAGAGCATTCACACAAGGTTGGCGCCGGTGGCGACACCTACAACGTGCTGACATGACAAAAGTTTCCAACAGATTTCTCATACACAAACAGAAGTTGACCGGCGTTGCCTGGTGAAACGTTGTTGTGATGCCTCGTGTAAGGAGGACAAATGCGTACCACCACGTTTCCGACTTTGATAAAGGTCGGATTGTAGACTATCGCGATTGCGGTTTGTCGTATCGCGACACTGCTGCTCGCGTTTGGTCGAGATCCAATGAATATTAGCAGAATATGGAATCGGTGGGTTCAGGAGGGTAATACGGAACGCCGTGCTGGATCCCAACGACCTCGTATCACTAGCAGTCGAGATGACAGGCGTCTTATCCCCATGGCTGTAACGGATCGTGCAGCCACGTCTCGATCCCTGAGTCAACAGATGACGACATTTGCAAGACAACAACCATCTGCACGAACAGTTCGACGACGTTTGCAGCAGCATGGACTATCAGCTCGGAGACTATGGCTGCGGTTACCCTAGACACTGCGTCACAGACAGGAGCACCTGCGGTGGTGTACTCAACGACGAACCTGGGTGCGCGAATGGCAAAACGTTATTTTTTCGGATGAATCCAGGTTCTGTTTACAGCATCATGATGTTCGCATCCGCCCGCATCTCGTGGTCGTGCGGTAGCGTTCTCGCTTCCCACGCTCGGGTTCCCGGGTTCGATTCCCGGCGGGGTCAGGGATTTTCTCTGCCTCGTGATGGCTGGGTGTTGTGTGCTGTCCCTAGGTTAGTTAGGTTTAAGTAGTTCTAAGTTCTAGGGGACTGATGACCATAGATGTTAAGTCCCATAGTGCTCAGAGCCATTTGTTCGCATCCGTGTTTGACGTCATCGCGGTGAACGCACATTGGACGCGTGTATTCGTCATTGCCATACTGGCATATCACCCGTCGTGATGGTATGGGGTGCCATTGGTTACACGTCTCGGTGACCTCTTGTTCGCATTGACGGCACTTTGAACAGTGGACGTTACATTTCAGATGTGTTACGACCCGTAGCTCTACCCTTCATTCTATCCCTGCGAAACCGTACATTTCGCAGGATAATGCACGACCGCATGTTGCAGGTACTGCACGGGGCTTTCTTGATACAGAAAATGTTCGACTGCTGCCCTTCCTAGCACATTCTCCAGATCTCTTACCAATTGAAAATGTCTGGTCAATGGTGGCCGAGCAAACTGGCTCGTCACAATACGTCAGTCAGTACTGTTTACGAACTGTGGTATCGCGTTTAAGCTGCTTGGGCAGCTGTACCTGTACACGCCATCCAAGCTCTGTTTGACTCAATGCCCAGGCGTATCAAGGCCGTTATTATGGCCAGAGGTGGTTGTTCTGGGTACTGATTCCTCAGGATCTGTGCACCCAAATTGCGTGAAAATGTAATCACATGTCAGTTCTAGTACAATATATTTGTTCAATGAATATCCGTTTATCATCTGTATTTCTTCTTGGTGTAGCAATTTTAATGGCCAGTAGTGAAGTTCAATAATTGTCACCCAGTATGTATGCAAACTGACCTTCATGTACAACTTTGAGAAACATAAGTAGACTCACCAAATGTAACATTGCTGAAGTTATTATATGTTGAGCAGGGAGAATTGGTTTTCGCTGTCCGGTATTTTCGGCACCCATGTTGATTTGGTTGGAACAGTTCATTTTGTCGAGGTACAGTAGGTCGTCATGTCTGAACGGAGATTATGTTGTAGGATTGTACTGCAAGTGATTCAGGCGAGTAGCTGTGTGGCCAGTTCCACTGCCGGCACGGCATAATGTTTGCGATCCTCTAGGAGAGGGCTGCGAGCGGCGCGCGACTGCTTGCAGCCATTTGGTAATTGTGCATAGGGAAATGGAGCGGGCGGCAAATCATGCTGTAGACAGTGAAACAATTAGCGAACATGGAAGCATTATCGATCGATCGGTCGGCAACAGGTCGCCTCAGGAATCCGAAATGACAGGACACAATCTTGCAAATACTGTAGATTCGGGTTTTGCGTCCTTGCCGTTTCCTCAAATAAGTCAAGACACATTTTCTGCTTTTCAAAATGCGAATATTGCCGGTTCAAATGCACTGCCGGATAGCACTGGCGAACATGTTTCAGACACCAGTGCATTGTTGTTACAATTAATGCAACAAATGGGACAAAAGCTTCGAAAGTTCGACACAATGGAACAAAATTTTCAAAAGTTAGACACGATGGAACAACACCACAGACTGCACACAGCACAGCCAGTGATTTAGACCAAATCGCACATCAGCTCCTTTTGAATGGTAAACCAACCAGGAACAGTAAGACTGCCACCTCATATAAGAGGCCACAAGTGAGTGAAATACCACCTGGGCCATACTTCACTTCAACAGAACTGGAAGCTGCAGTAGTTCCTTGAAACCCAGGAAGGTCGCGGGTCCCGATGACGTCATTAATGAATTTATACAGAACCTAGGGTCCATAGCTAAGGAATGGCTTTTAGAACTCTATAATCTCTGCTGGTCAAACAAGACGATACCTAAGCTATGGTTGAAGGCCAAGGTAGTAGCTAACCCAAAGCCAGGTAAACCAAGAGATGATGCTAAGAACTACCGTCCAATATCGCTGCTGTGCTGCCCTTTCAAGCTATATGAACGTCTTATCTTGAATAAAATAGCACCACAACTAGAAAGGCAAATCTTGCCCTGGCCAGGTCCTCTGCCTAACACAATACATAGAGGACGGTTTTGAGAAGGGAGAAAAAACTGGCGTGGTGTTTGTCGACTTATCAACAGCTTACAACACGATAAACCACAAAATCCTCCTGGGAAACATTTTCAAAATGACGGGAAACTACCACCTTACTGAAGTTGTGAGATCACTGATCTCCAACAGAAGATACTATGTGGAATTTCAAGAACAAAGAAGTCGCTGGAGGAACCAGAAGAACGGGCTCCCACAAGGTAGTGTTTTGTCCCCCCTACTTTTTAATCTGTATAAAATGACCAACGAGTTGGACCGACGACAAGAAGCTTTATCTATGCTGATGATGTAGCCATTGCATGCCAATCTAGATTAATCAAACAGATTGAGAGAAACCTAACAGATGCCTTAGAAGTACTAACTGAATATTACAACGGGAACCAGCTTCGACCTAATCCAGCAAAGGCGCAGACTTGTTTATTTCATCTAAACAACAAGGAAGCAAACAGGGAATTACAGTTGGAATGGAACTCAGTTAAACTTCAACACTGCCCAAACCCAGTTTATCTTGGAGTCACGTTAGATCGAACATTGTCTTACAAGAAACACGTGGAAAGAACTAGAGCGAAAGTCAACACACAGAACGGCATAATCCGTAAACTTACCAACTCACACTGGGGAGCAAACCCTGAAATTCTACGTGCATCATCCCTGGCATTGTGCTTTGCTCCAGCTGAATATGCATGCCCCGTCTGGAGAAGATCGACACATGCTCAGAAGCTAGACGCAGCACTGAATGCCTCATGTCGATTAATCACGTGATCTCCTTTAGATGTGTTCTGGAATAGCCCCCCCCCACAGATCAGACGGCAAACGTTGGCGATGGCCGAACGAAGCAGGCAGTGCGAAGATAGAAGACATCACCTGTACGCACATCAGCCAGCGGAGGCAAGACTAAAATCTAGGAAAGACTTCATAAAAGTTGAACGTCCACTAACCGAAAGTCAGTCTACAACTAGAGAATCAATGTGGAAACAGAAATTGGATAAAGGCAGTCTGAAAAGTTGGAACATTAAAGAAAAGCTTCCTGCTGGATCACAATTGGAATGGAGAGTCTGGAAGAGCCTAAATAGACTTAGATGTCAAATGGGAAGATCACAGGATAACCTGATCAAGTGGGGATACGCCGAAGAAGAGCCCTGCCAATGTGGAGGAAAACAAACCATGACACACCTGCTGACCTGTCCATCTTTGCTGGCCCCATGCACTTTCCAAGGCCTGTGGTTGGCCAACGACGCTGCAGTGAAGTGTGCCGAACACTGGAGAGAGATATGAGCCTTGCTTTAGACAATAATGACGACTTACAATATGTGAAGATCATGAATGTATATATGAATGAATAACTATCATTTACTTGTATTTGTAATCTAGTATATATAGCGTATTAATTAATTACAGATGTAGCTCAGACACGATTAAATAAATAAAGCCAGTGATTTTCATACAGAGGGCTACGTGACGTTACCAACATAAAAACCTAAACAGTCTACTTACAGCTGTCAGCGATCATCCTCCATACAGCACCGACTTGGCGTCATCCGATTTCCATCTGTTTCCAAAACTTAAACAACACTTTCGAGAATTCACTCTGATGAATGAAGCAGTTGAAGCAGTGGAGAGTTTCTGCATCCGTCAACAAAGCCAAACACTCTACAGCGATGATATCAACAAGCAAGTCTCTCATTGAAGACAAGTGATCATCAACAGGGTGACTATGTTGAGAAAAAAATGAAGAATAAAGTTATAGAATGTTAATAAAGTTTGTTTAATTTAAAAAGGCAACCAATCAGATGTATTACTTTTCACCACGCCTAGTACAACAGTGGTCACTCACGAAATATACGAGAGAAACAGACAGTCGGAAACGGAGCCGATGACAAAAATTGAAAACGGAAGAACTGCTACAACACGGGAGATCCCGTGAAATAAGGGAGAGTTAGTCATGCCATTCGATACAGCAGCTAAAAGTGGTGTGATTCCACAGGCTTTTTTCGGCGAGGTAGATGATTTTCAAGCGTCTGGATTTGCAACTTATTAGCATTTTTGTTTCAACACGTATTTGGCTAAGTTTCCTACTTTTCATCTTCAGCTGTCTGGACTCCAAATATTGTGAAAGAATTCACATTTTTGTGGAAGGAAAATGTCAGCATACCTTGGCTATTAACCATGATACTTCGAAGTAAAAGAAAAAGTGTGTAGACTAGAGACTTCAGCGAAGTCTCATACAGTTCACAGCACAGAAACTGTATAGAGTATGATAACTTAGAAATTAAGAATAAACTCCTCTTAGGGGACGAGAGTTACGTAGATGAAGTACCAGACAAGCGTAGTGAAGGAAAATTTGGAATAAGATGCGTGTCCAGTGAAAGTACATGTTTGTTCTCACTCATAATCATATTGTGTATCGGCGACGTAGTGTACGAAGACATCTGACAGGATTTTCCAGTCGAATTTCGACTAATTGTCCCCCGACAGCAGTAGCTGATAAATTAGCTTTTCTTTTTAACATTTAGTTAGTCTATAGCCTAAAGAGCCCTGCTCCCTTGTTACCCACAACGGATCATATTAACATTGGCTCTATATAATGAGAAATTTATATTCTTCTTTCGAGTTAATACTTTACAAATAAAAACAGTAATAGAAAAGAATAAAGATCCATAAAATGTAAAATAAAACAAACACAGAGTCCACTCCCTTATCGGCTGTTAGCCATGACGGAGTGAAGGTCGCTAGCATAGCCGTTAGCATCGCAGGCGGGAAACGCCTAGTAAACACGCAGAGCCTGCCACCATGTTTACTGCGCCGGCATTGCGGAAACAATGAATCGGCCGAAGACGGCCTGTAGCACATCGTAGCGATGGCTGCAAGCAGTCACGCGCTGCTCGGAGGAGCTCACATAGAGGATCGCTAAGGTAACACTCACCCTGTGCAGGCAGTGGGACTGACCACAGAGCTGCTCGCCTGAATCACTTCCAGCACAATTCATCAATGTAATCTTCGTTCAGACATGACGACCTACTGTACCTCGACAAAATGAACTGTTCCAAGGAAATCAACATGGGTGCCGAAAATATCGGCCAGCGAAACCAGTTCTCCCTGCTCAACATATAATAACTACAGCAGTGTTACATTTGGTGAGTCTACTTACGTTTCTAAAAGATGTACACGAAGGTCAGTTTGCATATATACTGGGTGACAATTACTGAACACAGGAAAGTGGGAGACGCAGGAATCAACAAAAGTGGAAGGCTTGATGTTTCCATTTTTTAGTGTTGAAATTTTCACTATTATTATGAAATTATGTGGAACATATGTCATACTCATAGGAAAAATAAAAAGTGGGTAAAGGAAAAGAAAACGAAAAGATAAATAAAATCCGCGCATTTATGGTGCGCTCTCCAATCCGCGGAGGCGTCTTAAACTCAGACACTGCCGATGCAGTGGTAGGTGCCTTCAGCTCCAAGCACCCTCCAGCTTAGTAGAGGTCTAACAGAGAACCCTCAAAGATAGTTGGCAAATAATCTTCGGTAACATGGTGTGTGTTCGAGCGCTGCATGGGCTGTTCGTAAACAGGTCCAGAACTCGAGACGGAATTTAGGTCCCGCACGGAATAGGTACACTACTAGCCATTAAAATTGCTACACCAAGAAGAAAAGTTGAACGGGTATTCATTGGACAAATATATTATACTAGAACTGATATGTGATTACATTTTCACGCAATTTGGGTGCATAGATCCTGTGAAATCAGTATCCAGAACAACCAACTCTGGTCGTAATAACGGCCTTGATACGCCTGGGCATTGAGTCAAACGGGGCTTGGATGGGGTGTACAGGTACAGCTGCCCATACAGCTTAAACGCGATACCACAGTTCATAAAGAGTACTGACCGGCGTATTGTGACGAGCCAGTTGCTCTGCCACCATTGACCAGACGTTTTCAATTGGTGAGAGATCTGGAGAATGTGCTGGCCAGGGCAGGAGTCGTGCGTTTTCTGTATCAAGAAAGACCCGTATAGGACCTGCAAATGCGGTCGTGATTTTCCTGCTGAAATGTAGGGTTTCGCAGGGATCGAATGAAGGGTAGAGCCACGGGTCGTAACACATCTGAAATGTAACGTCCACTGTTCAAAGTGCCGTCAATGCGAACAAGGGGTGACCGAGACGTCTAACCAATGGCATGCCTTACCATCACGCCGGGTGATACGCCAGTATGGCGTTGACGAATACACGCTTCCAATGTGCGTTCACCGCGATGTCGCCATACACCGATGCGACCATCATGATGCTGTAAACAGAACCTGGATTCCTTAGAAAAAGTGACGTTGTGCCATTCGTGCACCCTGGTTCGTCGTTGAGTACACCATCGCAGACGCTCCTGTCTGTGATGCAGCGTCGAGGGTAACCGCAGCCGTGGTCTCCGAGCTGATAGTCCATGTTGCTGCAAACGTCGTCGAACTGCTCGTGCAGATGGTTGTTGTCTTGCAAACGTCCCCATTTGTTGTTTCAGGCATCGAGATGTGGCTGCACGATCCGTTACAACCGTGCAGATAAGATGCCTGTCAACTCGACTGCTAGTGATACGAGGCCGTTGGGATCCAGGACGGCGTTCCGTATTACCCTCCTGAACCCACCGATTCCATATTCTGCTAACAGTCATTGGATCTCGACCAACGCGAGCAACAGCGTCGCGATACGATAAAGCGCAATTGCGATAGGCTACAATCCGACCTTTATCAAAGTCGGAAACGTGATGGTACGCATTTCTCCTCCTTACACGAGGCATCACAACAACGTTTCACCAGGCAACGCCGGTCAACTGCTGTTTGTGTATGAGAAATCGGTTGCAAACGTTCCTCACGTCAGCACGTTGAACGTGTCGCCACCGGCGCCAACCTTGTGTGAATGGTCTGAAAAGCTAATCATTTGCATATCACAGCATTTTCTTCCTGTCGGTTAAATTTCGCGTCTGTAGCACGTCATCTTCGTGGTGTAGCAATTTTAATGGCCAGTAGTGTAATATGAAAAACTTTTGATCACATAGTATATTAAAGTAAGCCAACTCATTTTGAAGATAACACTGGACATGCATTTGGAACACCAAAAGAAACACAACAAACAGGCAACAGCAGCAACATTAACGTAGATGATGACATAGTTTAAGTAAACGAAAAATACTTATAATTAATGGCGGGTCAACAAAATTACGTTCAAAGTTAATAGTTCACTTCCAGAAATTCTATTTACGGAGAGAAAGTCAAGGAAAGGAAAAGAAAGAAAATAGTTTTGTAATGAAACAAACAATTTACAATATGAACTGCTGAATTCAATTATTCTTTGACTGGGGAGAGCGCGCAGCAGTACAGGTTATCTGTTCGTTGCTGGAGAGGCGTTGTGGCGTGTTGAGAAGACGGCGGCGGCGGCTTATGATGTTGCAGAGAAAATTATTACAGCTAGTCCGTTTGTCGTATTTCCCCGGCGAAGTATACTGTCGAAGTCTCTTGACAGTTATGTTGTAAATTCATCTGCAGTGGCGTTTACCAAGCCACTGGCTAAATAGATAATCCACAGGCTTCGCACGTGCCAGTTTGTTATTCGTTCCACACACTTTGTCCTCGTTTCAGTACCTCATACGCTGCTGGTTATTATTTACGACCGCGATATGTCTGTTCGCTAAGTTTCAAATGACTACCACAGTCACAAATTCACAGTCACTTGAACCGCTCTTGCACCTGATCCACAGTTGTAATTATGTTCACCGTGACAGTTACGATTTCAAACACTCGACTGTTCATTAATAAGACAAATATATTACCCAGTTTTCTGGAGCCTTCGCTATCGCGATGCCGTTGTATGTGAAAACAGATTCACTCACTTACACGTTAGCAGTAATTATAATGTCTGCTCTCGGAAACATTGTCAGTACCGGTAGCAACAGAGTCCATTTAGGAATACTCAAACTGTACGATATTTCTATACATAACAATCACTTCAAATTTCATTACGCACTGCGACGGTAATCCGAATAGCCGATCGAAAATTTGTCCGACTCACGGTCTCGGCAAGGTTTTGCTTCTCAAATCAACAACACGTGTCCCGCCATACTGCCGTACACACACCGACTGATTCTCCCTCGCTGCATATCGCAGCTCATCTGTCAATCTCGATATCGGCCTAAGTGCTTCCATGCCTATGATTTACCTTCCAGTTCTTCATATCACAGTTAGTATTACAAATGCATTCAAGTACTAATAGGAAAATATCTTTATCCATTAGAAGAAAAGAAATATATTCCATTTACGTTTTAACATTATTACCAAACATAGCCATGCTACACCATCATAGATATGAATACTTACTCTAAGAAAGCGAAAGAAATGACAGAGAAAAAAAAGTTGCCTATCAGTAATGACTATATCTTTATAGAGTGTAACACAGAATGGTTAAGAACTGTATACATGGGAGTTAGATGATGGGTTAACACTATAAAACTTTTTCTGGGGGCGGAATTAGTTACACTACTGGCCATTAAAACTGCTACAGCAAGAAGAAATGCAGATGATAAACGGGTACTCATTGGACAAATATAATATAGTAGAACTGACATCTGATTACAATTTCGCGCAGTTTTGGTGCATAGATCCTGAGAAATCAGAACCCAGAACAACCACCTCTGGCCGTAATAACGGCCTTGATACGCCTGGGCATTGAGTTAAACAGATCTTGGATGGCGTGTACAGATACAGCTGCACATGCAGTTTCGAAACGACACCACAGTTCATCAAGAGTAGTGACTGGCGTATTGTGACGAGCCAGTTGCTCGGCCACCATTGACCAGACGTTTTCAATTGGTGAGAGATCTGGAGAATGTGCTGGCCGGGGCAGCAGTCGAACATTTTCTGTAGCCAGAAAGGCCCATACAGGACCTGAAACATGCGGTGGTGCATTATCCTGGTGAAATTTAGGGTTTCGAAGGGATCGAATGAAGGGTAGAGCCACGGGTCGTAACACATCTGAAATATAACGTCTACTGTTGAAAGTGCCGTCAATGCGAACAAGAGGTGACCGAGACGTGTAGCCAATGGCACCCCATACCATCACGCCGGGTGATACGCCAGTATGGCGATGACAAATACACGCGACCATCATGATGCTGTAAACAGAACCTGGATTCATCCGATAAGAAGACGTTTTGCCATTCGTGCACCCAGGTTCGTCGTTGAGTACACCATCGCAGGCGCTCTTGTCTGTGACGCAGCATCAAGGGTAACCGCAGCTATGGTCTCCGAGCTGATAGTCCATGCTGCTGCAAACGTCGTCGAACTGTACGTGCACATGGTTGTTTTGTCTTGCAAACGTCCCAATCTGTTGACTCAGGGATCGAGACGTGGCTGCACGATCCGTTACAGCCGTGCGGATAAGTTGCCTATCATCTCGACTGCTAGTGATAAGCTGCCGTTGGGATCCAGCACGGCGTTCCGTATTACCCTCCCGAACCCACCAATTCCATATTATGCTAACAGTCATTGGATCTCGACCAACGCGAGCAGCTATGTCGCGATACGATAAACCGCAATCGCGATAGGCTACAATCTGTCCTTTATCAAAGTCGGATACGTGATGGTACGCATTTCTCCTCCTTACACGAGGCATCACAACAACGTTTCACGAGGCAACGCAGGTCAACTGCTGTTTGTGTATGAGAAATCGGTTGGAAACTTTCCTCAAGTCAGCACGTTGTAGGTGTCGCCACCGGCGCCAACGTTGTGTGAATGCTTTGAAAAGCTAATCATTTGCATGTCACAACATCTTCTTCCTGTCGGTTAAATTTCGCGTCTGTAGCACGTCATCTTCGTGGTGTAGCAATTTTAATGGCTAGTAGTGTATTTTGTTCACAACAACATCGTGGCCATCATTTTGCAGAGCCTTTTCATTTGCAGAAGGGAATTGTGTGGGCTTTGTAGAAAGGAGTGGGGAGATTGTTTTGGTGTGAAATACTTCGTCTAGGGATTCTGAGTAAAATACTTTGTGTATATATCTTGAGAGAGGCACGTGATCCACAGGGGTTCAGGACACTTGACTTGCGCGTGTAGAGAAGGGACGTTGCCGCAGTCAGCAGTCAGTGTGCTGCAGATAGCGACGCGGGCCACTTGCAGCTTTCTGCTCTACAGTACGCAGAGCATTGTGAGAAACTGCAGCTCAGGAGAGCAAAAAGAAAAAAAAAATACTCTGAGCATTATGGGACTCAACATCTGAGGTCATCAGTCCTCTAGAACTTAGAACTACTGAAAGGTCTCTGTTGGATTCCTTTCATGTTTAATTTCTTAAATCTGTTGCCATTTATGGAATAAATTCCTCTTCTAAATGTACTGTGGCGTTTCTGACTATCTGGGAGGAGACTGAGCAGTGGAACGTGTTACTTTTACACATAAACAAGAACGATCTGTCACACTACTACACTTTAAAGCACAGTTTATATGTAATTCTTATATGTAATTCATGTCACACAGTCTCATACGGAACCTACATCCGCTTTCTTTTATATACTGTATATGATAAGATACTGTCATCCCCCTTCCCTTTTGTGTGAGAGGATGAATGAGCATATGTATTTCTAGTTGCATGCTTGAGGGTAGCAGACAAGGCTGTCTGCTAGAGAACAGTAGGACCAACGTCGGAACAGGTAGCTACGCTTCCTAAAAGCAAAGAGGTTTCTATCCTTAGTATGGTCCTGTCCGTCCGTTGTCATGTTGGTATAGGAAGCTGCCCCTCTGGCCACTTCCGTTGGTCTTGGTGAGCGACCCTCAGGAAGCACGCTCGGCAGTAGGGCAGTTGCAGTGTGGCCGTGGCGAGCGTCTGAAGTGGTAAGATCTCCGGCTAAGCGCGTGTCTGTTAAGTCCGCAGGACAATGGATTTCTTAAGTTCAGCCAAACTGAAAATTTAATCACCTTTATTTCGGGTTTAGGTCTAAAATATCCGATGTTATCTTAAATTGCAGCGCAGTGTAATTATAGTGTGAAGTTCAGATTATTTTCCGGTAGTTGCTTTGTTACTACTTTGTGAGTAAAGTGGAACCACGTGTTGATCAGTAACTCTAAGTTCATCAATCTTAAATCCGAATGTGCGTGAGATTATAACGTCTCGTCTTGAGAATATTTTTTTAATATAGCAACTTTTCTTTATGCTTTTCTTTATGTTCAACCCACGTGGGGTGTACTTTGCGAGACCAGTACCACGTGCTTATATAACTGTTTGTCCCATCGGGTTAATAGTAAGACGTTAGTAACCAGTTCAAGGTTTTTCTTTTGTCAATTGCTTTTCGATCTAATTTATTTTAATTATCAAAATTATTGTGGAGTTGTACGCTTTGTGTAAACCAAGTTGACCACGTGAAGCATGTGGTGTAATCATCAAAGTAGCCCTCAGCTATTCTTTTTGCGAAGTCTTCACAAAGAGTTAATATGAATTTAGTATACCAGTGTGTGGTAATTACATGACGGACAGGATTGTGGTATGAACGTAATTTCTTTGGGTAAAAACTGAATCTGTTGGTTGTGGTTAATTTCTTCTTGCTTATGTTTCAATGTTCTTCGTGTGTTATTTTATGAATGCAGTGTTGTATGCTGTCTCACAATATTGGCTCCATATTTTATGTGTTCCGTAAGATTACAATCTCACATTTTTTCAATCGTAAATAAGGCACCAGCTCAGTTATAACTCACTTATAATATGCTGAAATTTCAATGAACAATCTTAAAATAAATTTCCAAATATAAACTGATTTCTTTCTTTTTATTTAAATTCTCCTTTTTATATATATACATATATATATATACATATATATATATATATATATATATATATATATATATATATATTACCGGTTTTGTATGACTATTAAAAGATTATCATTAATGTTAGTCTGCTTGGTAAACCTAGACTAAATATCTGATGAAACAGTTGCCCAGTAATCCACGGTTAACGTCCCCAGACAGATCACGCCTTTTAACCGACTTTCATTGTCAATTAGCACCGATTTCAGCATACAAAATTAAAGTTACAACATTACATTTCACCATACTAAATTAGAGTTACAACATTACACATGGCGACCCTGTTCTGTGATTCCGCTAGACTCTGGAATCTCTGAAACGTTAGATTGCGAGCGTGTTATAATCTTAATTTTTTTTCTACAGCGCTCAAACAACTTCTGTGTTGTTTCCGAGCAGACTTTCAAAAGATTCACGGCGTTGTTGATCGGCGTTGCGTTGTTTGTCTTGTTTTGTTTTTTATACTTGTGTGTTTTATATGTCTGTGTGTTTTTTATTCTCGCTTGTAAATTCCACTGTTTCGATCTAAGATAAAAATTTGTTTTGCGTGTGAAAAAGTGCGTACTAGGTTGGGTATCTTTCGTGTGACTGTCGTAATTTTTGTGGGACACATTTATTTTGATCAGTGTGTCGCATACCAGTTATAAATTGCACTAATGCAGACACGTAACCAAACTAAAAGTAAGCGGTCCGACAATCTAAGCAACATGGACCAAGGGGATAGTTTAATTTCGAATGTTAACGCGTCGGGCGGTTCCGAAAATGCAATGGGGAATACTTCAGACGAAATGCAAGACAGGACGAACGGGCTCACATCAGAGCCACAAATTAATTTGCCTCCAACTAACCAAATTGATTTGGCAGAACTCATGAAAGCCTTATTGCAACAAAATAAAGAATCATTTGAAAAATCGTTCCGAGAACAAAAAGAATCATCTGAAAAATCGACCCGAGAGCTAGGCGAACAAATAGACGAAAAACTAATCCAGCAGACAAATAAAGTCGACAAGTCGATGCAGAGAGTGTCCGGTGATATCTCACAAAGAATAAACAATCTGGCAAGTGAGATAAAAAGTGATATTATGAAAGAATTAGGCCGTACATTTGAACAAATCGATGATCGTCTGCAAGCTTTAGAACAGAGCAAGCGGAGGGGCGATGCCGAATCTAAAGAAAGCGAAGAACGGCTACTTAGGAATTTCCAAGAGCTGAGGGAAGAATGCCAAAGGGAGCACCAGCAGGTACTCTCGAGTGTCCAAGAGGCGGAAACGCATTGTCCCACGTCCGTTAGCAACACAATAGCGGACAACAGTTTAGCGATCCACGCGTTGGAACAGCAAGTAGAACAATTGAAGCAGACTGGGGCGGAGGACAAGAGACAAATTGATGATAAGATTGCGGCATTAGCGGACATTGTAGGCACGATGAAGCTGACGGAAAGCGAGAACAATACTACACCGGTAGCGGCCGCAGAGACCGAAGAAGTGCGTTCGCTTCTGAGATTTCAGAAGGGACAGTTCGAAGTGAACAGGCAAAACAGAGCTGTAACAGGCGAATTACAAGAACGCGTGGCGCATCTGGAAAACCGCATGGCGTGTGATTCCGAACTCGTCAATGGCATTAAAAATAGCCGTACGGACAGTGCAGAGAGGGACTCCGGCCACGAGGGAGATTTTGACGACAGGGAAGAATGTAATTTGAGGGGCAGACATGAGAATAATAGAAACATTCAAGGGCCTCGCCAGGAGGAAATGTGGGGATTTGATTTCAAACATTTCCTTACGGTGAGAAAGTTTGAGATATTCCGAAATTCGCAAAAAGGAATACATCCACGAGCATGACTCGAGCAATTTGAGTTCTGTCTTCCTCCCGACTGGGCAAGTTCACATAAGATAGAATATATGTGTGGCTATTTGGAAGGCGAACCGGCGATTCGCATGAGGTCGGCAGCGCGTCACTGCAACTCCACTCGGGAGTTTCGACAAGCCTTTCTGTCCGCCTATTGGTCGGAAGCGGCACAACATAGGGTCAAACATGGCATAATTATGCTGCCAAATTTGAACCAGTCTGGTTTCGGCAGCCCTGCACGCCTATTCGACCACATGCTGCAGGCAAATCAATTCCTATACGACCCATACGGGCCTGCGGAACTAATTAGGATATGCATCACCAAATTGCCGATGCACTTGCGGCACGTCATTCTTGCGGGACGATGCAAAGAGAACGTGGAAACGTTTAAGACGCTTCTCCAAGAGTTGGAATACAATACAGGAGAATGCCCGCCTAATCAGGCACAAAGTTATTACGGGGCACAGCAGCGCGACCGCAGTCGTGGCCGTATTACTAATCAAAGGCGTGACTGGTCGTCGCGACGCGAACGGAACAATAATCGGGACCGGCCGTATAGAAACTGGGGTGACAGTCGCGAACACAGGTGGAACAACAGAAATGATCGAGGACGTGGACAAGATCATGAACGCTACAGGTACGGCAACCAGAATCGATACGATGAATACGGTGGGAATAGGACTGTAGGCGGAGCACCCCATGATGTCGAAATTCGGCCGGCCAACCCTAGAAATAATCCGGCAAAGGGAAATGAACAAAACCGGCAATGACAAACGATCAGCGCAGAAGGCACCCAATCGGAAGAAATGAGCGACATGGCAAATGACTAGAAAGGACAGTGAGAAGTAGAGAGGACGGTGAGGAGAAAGAATTGATTAGTTTAAATTTGTGACGTATGCATTTTGAATAATATGTTGATAAAAAAATTAATGATACAGATGTTTCTATGTGATGGATTGAAGTGATGTTTTAATTTTTTTATCTCCTTGTGCAATTAGGATTTAGTTTGATTCAAACGTGAAGATAAAAGGTTTCTTTGTGAACGAGTAAAATGCTGTTTATGTTTTTTTTGTGTGTAAATTGAAAAGAGTCGCTCCTGAGGAAAGCAAGATCGTTGCTGAATTAGTGCAAAAACTCAGGGGAATATCCGATCTGTGGGTATTATGGGTCTGGCAAACCCAGGTCCCCAGCTGTTAGTAGCCGTGTTTCCGATTTTCTGTTTTCAGTGCTACTATCTATCTATTACTATTCTATATCTGTCAGTGTAAATGAGGATCTCTTACTATAGTATGCGTGCTGTATGAATATTTTAAGATAGGAAAACTCAGGGGAATATCCGATCTGTGGGTATTATGGGTCTGGCAAACCCAGGTCCCCAGCTGTTAGTAGCCTTGTTTCCGATTTTCTGCTTTCAGTGCTACTATCTATCTATTACTATTCTATATCTGTCAGTATAAATGAGGATCTCTTACTATAGTATGCGTGCTGTATGAATATTTTAAGATAGGAGAACTCTGAGAAAGGAATGAGTAAGTTTGGAATCTTGAAAACAGGATGCGATAATACAATTGTTGAATCATTGGCTTCCAATATGTGATGATATGTTAATATTGATGATATATGTCTTTTTTTGTTCTTTATAGCTGAGTACGTAAAGTGCTGTCTGTGGATTTCGTAAGTATATTGATTCCCTTCAAGGTGAAAGAAGAATTGTGGTTTGTGTAATTTACGTGGCTCTGAAATATTATTGTGGTAGTCAAATACGAGCAGCTTTTCAGCAAATGGAGAATGGAACGGAAATATGGATCCTTTTTGTAGTCTTGATTGATGTTGAGCCAAAGCCTAAAAAAATTATTCTGCGTTAATACTTGTCCTAGAAAAGCGACGTTTATGTGTTTTGCTGATGCTGTGAGCATTACAGCTTACTGTTTTCGCTGGTGCGGGATGCACTGCAGCCTATATGATTTGTACTGAGGAAATTTCCCTGTTGAAGGTATAGGATGATTAAATAATTTTGATTATGGGAACGAAGGAAAGCTTGGTTTAAGGTAATAAGGATAAAGCAAAACATTTGTCATTTAAACTACAGGAGGATTCGGATCTTTTGTGTCTGTTGTAAGTTCAATATGTTAAGATGATACTGTTTTACAGAATAGAGGAGACCACAATTTTGCCATTCATGAGAAATGAATCCAGAATAACCACCACAGGCGAAATAACTGATTTGGAAGCGAAAGGTAACGTAAAGAAGGAACGAAATCGCAGCAAAATGGGTAAGAAAATGTAATATAACCTGTATAATGCAAATATTTTTAACCTTCTCAGAGTCATCTGCGTGATTAATTGTTGTGATAACGTAATTTTAGGTGAAATTTTCTTACTGTTTTATGTGTGAATATATGAGTATGATAAATGTATAATTGTGAGTCTCTTTTCAGGTGTGCGAACTGGTATAAATGTTTTGGCGTGTAAATAACCATTGTTCTTTTTAATGTGTATGTTTAAGGAAAGTTCTCCATATTTATCATGTGACAAGACGTATGCCGCGAGCGTCAAGAAGAGGACGAATTAGAACAATGTTGTAGTGGTATATACACGGTGTTGAAATAGCATTGAAGTAGCTTATTGGGTTAACTAGTAGTGGATAGAAGTAGAATATTGAGTAATGCATGTTTATGGGTAGTTAGTTTGTAGAATAGACAACAGGTGTGCATGTATGTGTGTGTAAATAACATGTGAACCCTATGCTGTCCTGACCTATACTTGCACAAGGCATAATCCTATTCATTTTAGTGAATTAATAAATAGCATTTGATTTATTAAAACGTAAGTGAACCACATTAGTGATGTGGATTTAAATATTATATTGTCAGTTCATTTAAATTTTTATTTTTATACTGTCAAGTCATTTCACTTTTATTTTTTTTACATTGTCAAGTCATTTAAATTTTATTTTATATTGTCGATTCATCTAATTATTTTATTTAAAAAAAATATTTACTCTCACTTTGTTCTTAAAAATTGTGATAGACAATACTAAGTGGTATTATGTATGACATTGTGTAATCACATAAGGATGATGAAAAATTTCTGTGAATGCAGTTGAGAACGTGAAAGCGAACCGGCAAAACTCTTAAGAGACAGCGGGAGCAGCCGGACTAGTTGTAAACTGGCGGGTTTCCCAGCAGGAGACGCTGTCAGCCAGGCCACTTTGGGAGCGCGGCCGACAACAAAAGAAGGTACGCAGCAAACACTTTCCCTTGTACCTGGAGCTAATGGGTGGCCGCCCCGGGCGACCCTTCCTCGAGGCGATGACCTGAGATGGGCGAGCGGTCCACCGCGCGGAAATCCATCTGCTGGCAACGCACCACACGCACGCGACCGTGACGAGACGGCCGCGGTGAAACAACACAAGGGGCGTGGAGCCTTTTGACAGGTACTGCCCAGAGAAACTTGCAGACGTCAACGACGCCTATAGACATTTCCTGACGGATGCCTACTGTCAAGCGACAGTAAATCATGGTTCGATGTTCTCTGGTCGCTAAGGGTGGCACAAAAGAAGAGCCATTAAGTGTCATCCTTGCCCAGGAATATCAAACCGGCGAGCCAATTGAGGATAACCCAAGAATGTAACAACACAAAGGGCGTGGAGCCTTTTGACACATACTGTCCAGAGTAACTGGCAGACTTCAATGACGCCTATCAACATCTCCTGACGGATGCCCACTGTCAAGCGACAGTAAATCATGGTTCGATGTTCTCTGGTCGCTAAGGGTGGCACAAAAGAAGAGCCATTAAGTGTCATCCTCGCCCAGGAATATCAACCTGGCGTGTCAAACGAGGATACTGCACGAATTTGACAACACAAACATGGAACCAAATCGAGATGACGTGACACGGGAGAAACTTCATGAGAGGGCACAGACGGCGGGATCGCACGCAACAGATGGACAAAAAAAATCCCTACTGACAGCTGCGGCGACGAACCCCCCCTCTTTCCCCTATATTGTGCCTCGGAACAGTGGAAGTACTGAGTGTGTCAGTGAACAGTGATTATACGGTTCTTAGTCCAGTGCATATACGTGTGTTTCTGTCAGAGAAACTCTGACTCGTGTGTTTTGCAGGAGTTCGATTTATTGGTGTTTATTAGACTGACTCTTGTATTTTGCAGGTGTTCTATTTATCTTTTTTTAGACTTTGACTCTTGTATTTTGCAGGTGTTTTTTTTGTTTTAGATGTTGACTATTGTACTGTTTTATTTATCAATGTTTGTTTTTGTGTGATGTATTAGATTTGTGATATTTTGTTTCATAAATTCATTGTTGTGGCATTGCTTCGTTTATCAGTCAGATAAACTGTGATCGATTAGCCTTTGCATGGGGAATATTTACTGTGAGGAACCCCTTAAGGGTAACAATCACATAATTATTGTAGTTTCAGTATAATGACAGTGCTCATTGTTTGCTAGCTAATTGAAATATAGTAGAGTGATTAAATGAGTGCCACATAGTTATTTTAATTCTACAAATTATTAGTTTTATACGATATAGAATTTTTTTGCGATAACCACTTTGTAAAACATGTTTTTTCTCTTATCATTTTGTTGCTTTTGCAGATTGTGCATTGTTATGTTCTCCTTTTTAATACCGATGTTATTTGATATTCTTTTTTTAATTGCTGTGGCACCTTTGCTATTTTCATAAATTTTGCTTGTTAATAAACAGTCATAAACTTTCCTGTGATCAGTTGACTCTTGCAATGAGCAAATACTGGTGAACTCCATAAGGGTAACAACCAGAAATTGTTTTCATATTAATGACACAGGAACCATTGTTTTTACTTGCTGACCGAATTAGGTCTACACTACCTTTTAAATAGGTGTCACAGATTGTGTTCTTTTTTTTCTGTTTGAAATTGGTAGATTCTAAAGATGTGTTGAAATTATTGTGTTTTAGCAAGTAGCTGGTGTCCTTTTGCCTTTTCTTTTACACTTTTGGTTTAAGTAGGGTGTGAGAAGCCTGCTTGGGAATGTCCTAGCACAGCCAGAAAATTCCCTGCACAGTCTTTTCCCGATGTCATTTATTACTTGTTGAATGTAGGTTAATCTAGGTCGTCCTCGGCGAGTTCTTCCTTCAATGATTCCTTCTAATCGGGTGCCAGACCTATGCAGATATGAAGAAGAAAGTTGACAAAAGAACGGAATGGCGTGCTGCTGCCAACCAACCTGTGGGTTGATAACCGAAGAAGAAGAAGTCTTTTCCCGGAGCGTTGGGGTTATGAAAGGTCTCTGTTGGATTCCTTTCATGTTTAATTTCTTAAATCTGTTGCCATTTATGGAATAAATTCCTCTTCTAAATGTACTGTGGCGTTTCTGACTATCTGGGAGGAGACTGAGCAGTGGAACGTGTTACTTTTACACATAAACAAGAACGATCTGTCACACTACTACACTTTAAAGCACAGTTTATATGTAATTCTTATATGTAATTCATGTCACACAGTCTCATACGGAACCTACATCCGCTTTCTTTTATATACTGTATATGATAAGATACTGTCATCCCCCTTCCCTTTTGTGTGAGAGGATGAATGAGCATATGTATTTCTAGTTGCATGCTTGAGGGTAGCAGACAAGGCTGTCTGCTAGAGAACAGTAGGACCAACGTCGGAACAGGTAGCTACGCTTCCTAAAAGCAAAGAGGTTTCTATCCTTAGTATGGTCCTGTCCGTCCGTTGTCATGTTGTCCGTTGGTCTTGGTGAGTGACCCTCAGGAAGCACGCTCGGCAGTAGGGCAGTTGCAGTGTGGCCGTGGCGAGCGTCTGAAGTGGTAAGATCTCCGGCTAAGCGCGTGTCTGTTAAGTCCGTAGGACAATGGATTTCTTAAGTTCAGCCAAACTGAAAATTTAATCACCTTTATTTCGGGTTTAGGTCTACAATATCCGATGTTATCTTAAATTGCAGCGCAGTGTAATAATCGTGTGAAGTTCAGATTATTTTCCGGTAGTTGCTTTGTTACTACTTTGTGAGTAAAGTGGAACCACGTGTTGATCAGTAACTCTAACTAAGTTCATCAATCTTAAATCCGAATGTGCGTGAGATTATAACGTCTCGTCTTGAGAATATTTTTTTAATATAGCAACTTTTCTTTATGCTTTTCTTTATGTTCAACCCACGTGGGGTGTACTTTGCGAGACCAGTACCACGTGCTTATATAACTGTTTGTCCCATCGGGTTAATAGTAAGACGTTAGTAACCAGTTCAAGGTTTTTCTTTTGTCAATTGCTTTTCGATCTAATTTATTTTAATTATCAAAATTATTGTGGAGTTGTACGCTTTGTGTAAACCAAGTTGACCACGTGAAGCATGTGGTGTAATCATCAAAGTAGCCCTCAGCTATTCTTTTTGCGAAGTCTTCACAAAGAGTTAATATGAATTTAGTATACCAGTGTGTGGTAATTACATGACGGACAGGATTGTGGTATGAACGTAATTTCTTTGGGTAAAAACTGAATCTGTTGGTTGTGGTTAATTTCTTCTTGCTTATGTTTCAATGTTCTTCGTGTGTTATTTTATGAATGCAGTGTTGTATGCTGTCTCACAATATTGGCTCCATATTTTATGTGTTCCGTAAGATTACAATCTCACATTTTTTCAATCGTAAATAAGGCACCAGCTCAGTTATAACTCACTTATAATATGCTGAAATTTCAATGAACAATCTTAAAATAAATTTCCAAATATAAACTGATTTCTTTCTTTTTATTTAAATTCTCCTTTATATATATATATATATATATATATATATATATATATATATATATATATATATATAACCGGTTTTGTATGACTATTAAAAGATTATCATTAATGTTAGTCTGCTTGGTAAACCTAGACTAAATATCTGATGAAACAGTTGCCCAGTAATCCACGGTTAACGTCCCCAGACAGATCACGCCTTTTAACCGACTTTCATTGTCAATTAGCACCGATTTCAGCATACAAAATTAAAGTTACAACATTACATTTCACCATACCAAATTAGAGTTACAACATTACACTACTTAAACCTAACTAACCTAAAGACATCACACACATCCATGCCCGAGGCAGGATTCGAACCTGCGACCTAGCGGTCACGCGGTTCCAGACTGAAGCGCCTAGAACCGCTCGGCCACCCCGGCCGGCTCAGGAGAGCAGATATGAGGCTTATCGATCGCTTGAAGGTGCATTGTTAGGGCGAAATAGTTCCACGAATCTTATAGTGATCTTACGTGACTGAGGGCTCACTCATGACTCGACCAGTGATACTGTTTGCATGTAGTAGTTTTCTGTTCCTCAGTTGCAATCAAGCAATAACTATGTGTCTTCTGTGAATTTCTCTTTCCCATTCACCTAACCCATCTGGTCTTTGTCAGTTCATTTAAGTGTTACATTAGAACGGTTTCATGTTTAGCAATTGTCAGTTTTCGGCTAATCTAGAGTTTCAATCTCAAGCATATCCTGTGATTAATTCTTGTTCATTTAGCAGAGAGCTTGATTGTAAATTGTATTTAATTTGGACCATAATTTCATTTCATTGTTATATGATCCTCTTTTTATTATCTGTTGTCAAGTACCATACCCATGTCTCATGTTTTCTAGAGCCATCCCTTTCCTTTCATTAATCCGTTGCGCTACAGTTTTTACTGATGCGTATTGTAAGGTGGCTTGATTATTCATTTAGCGCCAACCATCATATTTTATTCATATTGTTATCGTTTCAGAGCACTCCTTATGTCTGTTAACATAATGAATGGGTAACAGAGATGTTACTTTCATAATTCGTATTACTACTTGCGAAATGCTCCTGTACACAGAGTACGCGAAGGAACTTGCCCCCCTTCTTGTAGCGGTGTACCGTAGGTCTCTAGAAGAGCGTGGCGTTCCAAAGCATTGAAAAAGGGCACAGGTCATCACCATTTTCGAGAAGGGACGTCGAACAGATGTACAGAACTATAGACCTACATCTCTAACATCGATCAGTTGTAGAATTTCGGAACACGTATTATGTTCGAATATAATGACTTTTCTGGAGACTAGAAATCTACACTGTAGGAATCAGCATAGGTTTGGAAAAAGACGATCGTGTGAAACCCAGCTTGCGCTATTCGTCCACGAGACTCAGAGGACCATAGACACGGGTTCCCAGGTAGATGACGTGTTTCTTGACTTCCGAAAGGCGTTCGATACCGTTCCCCACAGTCGTTTAATGAACAAAGTAAGAGCATATGGACTATCAGACCAATTGTGTGATTGGATTGAAGAGTTCCTAGATAACAGAACGCAGCATGCCATTCTCAATGGAGAGAAGTCTTCCGAAGTATGAGTGATTTCAGGTGTGCCGCAGGGGAGTGTCGTAGGACCGTTTCTATTCACAATATACGTAAATGACCTTGTGGATAACATTGGAAGTTCACTGAGGCTTTTTGCGGATGATGGTGTGGTGTATCGAGAGGTTGTAACAATGGAAAATTGTACTGAAATGCAGGAGGATCTGCAACGATTTGACGCATGGTGCACGGAATGGCAATTGAATCTCAATGTTGACAAGTGTAATGTGCTGCGAATACATAGAAAGAACGATCCTTTATCATTTAGCTACAATATAGCAGGTCAGCAAATGGAAGCAGTTAATTCCATAAATTATCTGGGAGTAGGCATTAGGAAGCTGCTGCCCCTCTTCAGGAACCACACGTGTGGTTCCTGAAGAGGGGCAGCAGCCTTTTCAGTAGTTGTAAGGGCAACAGTCTGGATGATTGACTGATCTGGCCTTCTAACAATAACCAAAACGGCCTTGCTGTGCTGGTACTGCGAACGGCTGAAAGCAAGGGGAAACTACGGCCGTAATTTTTCCCGAGGGCATGCAGCTTTACTGTATGATTAAATGATGATGGCGTCCTCTTGGGTAAAATATTCCGGAGGTAAAATAGTCCCCCATTCGGATCTCCGGGCGGGGACTACTCAAGAGGATGTCGTTATCAGGAGAAAGAAAACTGGCGTTCTACGGATCGGAGCGTGGAATGTCAGATCCCTTAATCGGGCAGGTAGGTTAGAAAATTTGAAAAGGGAAATGGATAGGTTAAAGTTAGATATAGTGGGAATTAGTGAAGTTCGGTGGCAGGAGGAACAAGACTTCTGGTCAGGTGAATACAGGGTTATAAACACAAAGTCAAATAGGAGTAATGCAGGAGTAGGTTTAATAATGAATAGGAAAATAGGAGTGCGGGTAAGCTACTACAAACAGCATAGTGAACGCATTATTGTGGCCAAGATAGATACGAAGCCCACACCTACTACAGTAGTACAAGTTTATATGCCAACTAGCTCTGCAGATGACGAAGAAATTGAAGAAATGTATGATGAAATAATAGAAATTATTCAGATAGTGAAGGGAGACGAAAATTTAATAGTCATGGGTGACTGGAATTCGAGTGTAGGAAAAGGGAGAGAAGGAAACGTAGTAGGTGAATATGGATTGTGGCTAAGAAATGAAAGAGGGAGCCGCCTGGTAGAATTTTGCACGGAGCACAACTTAATCATAGCTAACACTTGGTTTAAGAATCATGATAGAAGGTTGTATACATGGAAGACCCCTGGAGATACTAAAAGGTATCAGGTAGATTATATAATGGTAAGACAGAGATTTAGGAACCAGGTTTTAAATTGTAAGACATTTCCAGGGACAGATGTGGACTCTGACCACAATCTATTGGTTATGACCTGTAGATTAAAACTGAAGAAACTGCAAAAAGGTGGGAATTTAAGGAGATGGGACCTGGATAAACTGAAAGAACCAGAGGTTGTACAGAGTTTCAGGGAGAGCATAAGGGAACAATTGACAGGAATGGGGGAAAGAAATACAGTAGAAGAAGAATGGGTAGCTTTGAGGGATGAAGTAGAGAAGGCAGCAGAGGATCAAGTAGGTAAAAAGACGAGGGCTAGTAGAAATCCTTGGGTAACAGAAGAAATATTGAATTTAATTGATGAAAGGAGAAAATATAAAAATGCAGTAAGTGAAGCAGGCAAAAAGGAATACAAACGTCTCAAAAATGAGATCGACAGGAAGTGCAAAATGGCTAAGCAGGGATGGCTAGAGGACAAATGTAAGGATGTAGAGTCTTATCTCACTAGGGGTAAGATAGATACTGCCTACAGGAAAATTAAAGAGACCTTTGGAGATAAGAGAACCACTTGTATGAACATCAAGAGCTCAGATGGAAACCCAGTTCTAAGCAAAGAAGGGAAAGCAGAAAGGTGGAAGGAGTATATAGAGGGTCTATACAAGGGCGATGAACTTGAGGACAATATTATGGAAATGGAAGAGGATGTAGATGAAGACGAAATGGGAGATACGATACTGCGTGAAGAGTTTGACAGAGCACTGAAAGACCTGAGTCGAAACAATGCCCCCGGAGTAGACAACATTCCATTGGAACTACTGACGGCCTTGGGAGAGCCAGTCCTGACAAAACGCTACCATCTGGTGAGCAAGATGTATGAAACAGGCGAAATACCCTCAGACTCCAAGAAGAATATAATAATTCCAATCCCAAAGAAAGCAGGTGTTGACAGATGTGAAAATTACCGAACAATCAGTTTAATAAGGCACAGCTGCAAAATACTAACACGAATTCTTTACAGACGAATGGAAAAACTGGTAGAAGCCGACCTCAGGGAAGATCAGTTTGGATTCCGTAGAAATGTTGGAACACGTGAGGCAATACTGACCTTACGACTTATCTTAGAAGAAAGATTAAGGAAAGGCAAACCTACGTTTCTAGCATTTGTAGACTTAGAGAAAGCTTTTGACAATGTTGACTGGAATACTCTCTTCCAAATTCTAAAGGTGGCAGGGGTAAAATACAGGGAGCGAAAGGCTATTTACAATTTGTACAGAAACCAGATGGCAGTTATAAGAGTCGATTGGCATCAGAAGGAAGCAGTGGTTGGGAAGGGAGTAAGACAGGGTTGTAGCCTCTCCCCGATGTTATTCAATCTGTGTATTGAGCAAGCAGTAAAGGAAACAAAAGAAAAATTCGGAGTAGGTATTAAAATCCATGGAGAAGAAACAAAAACGTTGAGGTTCGCCGATGACATTGTAATTCTGTCAGAGACAGCAAAGGACTTGGAAGAGCAGTTGAACGGAATGGATGGTGTCTTGAAGGGAGGATATAAGATGAACATCAACAAAAGCAAAACGAGGATAATGGAAATAGTCGAATTAAGTCGGGTGATGTTGAGGGTATTAGATTAGGAAATGAGACACTTAAAGTAATAAAGGAGTTTTGCTATTTGGGGAGCAAAATAACTGATGATGGTCGAAGTAGAGAGGATATAAAATGTAGACTGGCAATGGCAAGGAAAGCATTTCTGAAGAAGAGGAATTTGTTAACATCGAGTATAGATTTAAGTGTCAGGAAGTCATTTCTGAAAGTATTTGTATGGAGTGTAGCCACGTATGGAAGTGAAACATGGACGGTAAATAGTTTGGACAAGAAGAGAATAGAAGCTTTCGAAATGTGGTGCTACAGAAGAATGCTGAAGATTAGATGGGTAGATCACATAACTAATGAGGAAGTATTGAATAGGATTGGGGAGAAGAGAAGTTTGTGGCACAACTTGACCAGAAGAAGGGATCGGTTGGTAGGACATGTTCTGAGGCATCAAGGGATAACCAATTTAGTACTGGAGGGCAGCGTGGAGGATAAAAATGGTAGGGGGAGACCAAGAGATGAATACACTAAGCAGATTCAGAAGGATGTAGGTTGCAGTAGGTACTGGGAGATGAAGAAGCTTGCACAGGATAGAGTAGCATGGAGAGCTGCATCAAACCAGTCTCAGGACTGAAGACCATAACAACAACAAGGCATTAGGAGTGATTTAAAATGGAATTACCATATAAAATTAATCGTCGGTAAAGCAGATGCCATACTGAGATTCATTGAAAGAATCCTAAGGAAATGCAATCCGAAAACAAAGGAAGTAGGTTACAGTACACTTGTTCGCCGACTGCTTGAATATTGCTCACCAGTGTGGGATACGTGCCAGGTGGGGTTGGTGGAGGAGATAGAGAAGATACAATGGAGAGCAGCGCGCTTCGTTTCAGGATCATTTATTAATCACGAAAGCGTTACGGAGATGATAGATAAACTCCAGTGGAAGGACTCTGCAGGAGAGACGCTCAGTAGTTCGGTACGGGCTTTTGTTGAAGTTTCTAGAACATACCTTCACCGAGGTGTCAAGCTGTATATTGCTCCCTCCTACGTGCATCTCGCGAAGAGACCATGAGGATAAAGTCAGAGAGATTAGAGCCCACACAGAGGCATACCGACAATCTTTCTTTCCACGAACAATACGAGACTGGAATAGAAGGGAGAACCGATAGAGGTACTCAAAGTACCCTCCGCCACATACCGTCAGGTGCCTTGCGGAGTATGGATGTAGATGTAGATGTAGATGTAATTCCATATATTGCCTATGGTCAAGCTAGGAATTTAATTAGCTTTTCATTTCAGTTTGTGAGAAGTTTATTTTTCGTTTATTAGGAGACGGTGGAGGACCCAAGCATCTGACTTTTGCCACAGCCATAAATGTGTAGCTTTAAGTGATCTTCAGGGCCGATGCAGCCGCCACCCTCACATCTACCCCTACTTGAGGCTCGCAATGTTAACACGATGGATGGTAAACCACCAAGCGGCTAGAAAGCACTCACGCAAAGGCGCGATGCTCACATGGAGGAATGTCTCCTTTACTTAAAGAAAACGGCAGCTGGAATTGTTCCGCGGGAACTGCAAGAGACAGCGTCCCAACGGCTGTTCTGGAACGTGGTATGGTGTACCTTTTGCATTTCTTACTCTCATGTTTTCGTTTTCTTCAAAGGCAAAGAGAAAATGTGAAGCGGTAGCCCAACGTAGCGCCTGCGCCTACCGTCATGTATTTTTGATTTTCAAATGTTAAAGAAACAGCAAATGTTTTTCCTGTTCCTCGGTACGTGGAAGGACTCGCTCTCTGTTAGTGAACCAAGGTAGACGCACGTTATTTTAGAGCGTAATCGAAGGTAGCCATTTTGGTTGAGAGAATAAGTAAAAAGTCTGTGTGTTTGATGTGCATTGAAGGAAGAATATAGTATTATTTTACCAGTGAAAAGTTGAATGAGTCATAGTTCCAAGTAGTATTGCAATATACAGAAAAGCAAGAAGCCCACCTGTGTACTATGTGGAACTAATACGAAAAGAATTTTTACCCATTTACAGCTTATTGTGCTGGTCCGACACGCCAGAAAATTTCATAAGAGACAGTAATCAAAATTCCAGTTTCAGATCACCTCTTTATTATCTTCTTATCGACCATTAATTAATTTCATTATTTTCATTTATCTAAATTTCATTTTTTACTATCGTATTATAAAGTGACGACAAGTGACAGGTACGATACATAGTGGGCAAAACAGTGAGTACTAATATTGTTAAGACAAAGAATATACATGTCTTCTTCTTCACGCGATCAGGCCCAGAGGACCGCGCGCCACCACAGTTAGAGCTCTCCATCCGTCTCTGTCTTCTGCTATCTGTCTCCAGTTTTCCGTGACTCCCAGCTGCATCAGGTCTTCTCTCACTCCATCGATCCACCTCTTTCTAGGTCTTCTCACTGGTCTGCTGCCTGACGGGATCCAGCCCATTGTGATTTTGGGCCATCTTGTTGCCTCCATTCTAACAACATGTCCAGCCCATTGCAGTCTTTTGCTTCTCATCACTCCCAAGATGCTAGGCTCCTTGTACAGCTCTTCTAATTCAGTGTTATGGCATCTTCTCCATTCTCCAGTAGTCTGATCTCTGACTGGTCCAAATATTTTCCTGAGGACTTTCCTTTCAAATGTTAGCAGTCGCTTAAGGTCTTGTTTTCGAGTGCTCCAGGTCTGAGAACCATAAAGTACTACTGGCATTATTAATGTCTTATACAACCGTAGCTTTAGTTGTTGCGAGACACTTCTACATTTTAATATAGGGTCTAGAGAGTGATAGTATCTGTTTCCTGCCTGCAGTCGTGCTTTTATCTCTGCTTCAGTTGATGTTACTTCTGTAAAAAATGATCCGAGGTATTTGAACTCTTTCACATGTTTATACCTGGTGTTGTTCACAATTAAATCTTGAGAGTTCTGGATCTTTCTTCCTATGGTCATATACTCTGTCTTTTCAGAGCTAATTTGTAGACCGATCCTAGCTGCCAATAACTCCAAGGTCTGGATACTTCTCTTCAGATCTTCTTGTGTGCATGCTAATAGTGCAATGTCGTCTGCATAGGCCAGATATGTAATGTGTTCATTACCAATTTGAATGCCCTCGATGTTTTCTTTGTTGAAATCCCGCATTACCTTCTCAAGTGCCAGGTTGAAGAGGACAGGTGATAGCCCATCTCCTTGGCGTAATCCTGTTACAACTTGGAAGCTTTCTGTCATTTGATTGCCTACCTTAACCTTAAGTTTTGTGTCATTTAGGCATACCTCTACCAGTTTGACCAACTTATTTGGTATACTAAACTCTGTCATAGTTCTAATCAGGCTAGGTCTATGTATACTGTCGTAAGCCTTCTTGAAGTCCACAAACAGGAGATGTATCTCTCGTCCGTATTCGTACATTTTTTCACAGACCTGTTTTAGGACAAAAATCTGGTCCGTGGTTGATCGCCCTGCCTGGAAACCTCCTTGGTATTCTCCAATTATGTCTGTTGCTATAGGTTTTATTCGTTCTAATAGACAGTTGGAGAAGATCTTATAACAGGTGTTGAGTAGCGCTATGCCCCTGTAGTTGTCACATACGGATTTGTCTTTCTTTTTATATATGGGGCATATCACAGCTACCTTCCATTCCTCTGGTATTCCTCTGGTATTGAGAAGTTCAGCAGGAATACCGTCCTCACCTGGACTTTTACCATTCTTAAGGTTTTTAATCTGGTTCCTTATCTCTTCAATGGTGGGTGGAGGATATTTGGGTCTACTGTTACTGGTTCATCAAACTCAAGTAGTTCGGTTGGTTCATCAGAGTTTAGTAATTCTCTGAAGTATTCCATCCATCTTCTTCCAATTTTTTGATCTTCTGTTAACATTCTTCCATTGGCATCTTTTATGAATCTGTGTTGATGGTATGTCCCTCCTTTAAAACTTTTCACTTTTCTATAAAGTTCTTTATACCTATTTCCATGAAAGTCTTGTTCAGCTTCCTCCATGATACTTTTAACATATTTTCGCTTTGCTTTCCTCAATGTGGCTTGGGTCTGCCGTCGTGTTTCTTCAAACTTCGATTTTTCTTCTTCTTGCATATTGCTTTGTATCCACAGTAGTTTGGCCCGTTGTCTCTCCCTGATAGCTCCCTCGTACTCCTCATTGAACCACACTCTTTTTCCCCTAGTTCGCTTTGGGATTACTTCTTGGGCTGTTTCTTTAATGGTCTCTGCAATCGCCTTCCAGTTCTGATCTACCACAGTATCTCCTTCCTCTTCATTCAAAGCCTCAAAACGGTTTGTTAGTGCTATCTTGGAAGTTCTTCTTACATTATCTTCAGTCAGACTCTCATGGTCATATCGAGTGACTCTTTGCATTCTTTTGTGCTTCCTGGCTCTCCATATTGTTTTCATCCTTCCTCTGACAAGGAAGTGGTCTGATCCACATTCCGCACCTCTTGCCGTTCTAACATTTTGTATCCACTTCTTTATTCTCTTCTCTACAATTAGGTGGTCAATTTGGTTCACTGTTTTCCCATCTGGAGACACCCAGGTTCCTTTATATATTCTCTTCCTGTCGAAATCAGTGCTACTTATAAACAAGCCTTTTGCAGTCGCAAAGCTAACCAGCCTAGTGCCGTTATCACTGCTCACATCATGTAAACTGTGCTCTCCGATGGTCCCCATGAAGTCTGCTTCTTTCCCTATTTTCGCATTAAAATCTCCAAGGATAATTTTGTAATGTTCACTTGGTACATTGTCTAAAACCGTTTCTAATTCCTCGTAGAAAATATCTTTTTTGATGTCATCGCTTTCTTCGGTTGGGGCATGACAATATATGTGCATGACATATATGTGAGTTTGTGTTTTCCCGTGTCTATGGTTAGGAATGAGATTCTGGGGTTGATTGATTTAAAATCTATGAGAGTGGTAAAGAGTGATTTCTTCACTGCAAAACTAGTTTCTAGTGAGTGGTTTGTTTCTGAGGCTCCATGGAATATGACATAGTTTTCCATTTCTGTAGCTCCGGTTTCTGTCCACCTTGTTTCTTGCAGGGCCAATAGATCAATTTGATACTTATCTGCCTCCCTTACTACACATTTTGCTGCCCCAGGTTGGTATAGGCTTCTGACATTCCAGGTCCCCAGTTGTATTTCCTTCCGTAGTCCTTGTTCTTGCTTAGGTCGTTTTACAGAGATCAGTCCTATCCGAGGCTCTTCTGTGATGCTAGTACCGGTGATTATTTTTTCCAGGACGGGTTGGTAGCCCGTCGCCAACCCCCAACCTGGAGGACCAGGATTTTTCATTCGGGGTTTTCTCCCGTAGAAAGATTGGCTTCTCCACGCCTATAGAGGTCTTTCTGCCCTTTTGTACATATACCAGGGAATGACAGGAAAAGGAAATGGTGAGGACAGGTTTGGGATAGGAAAGGGGGGCGATAGATCGTTGTGGGACACACTTTGTCTGGCTCCTCCCCTTTGGCCTGTCTGGCATGGTTGACCTTGCTGGTAGCTACGCTACCGCCGGCATAGCCCTCCGGATCCGGAGCACGCAAACCTCCTCGCCCGCACGGACAGTGCTACGTTAAGGCGGTGTCCCCTGAGGAGGAAGAATATACATGTATGTTAGTAATTTCTTGATGTTCCATGTACTCTGATGACATGCCGGAGACAATAATGTAATACAGGAAAAATACTAACTGAAAAAATAATAATAAATTAGAAGGAAGAAGACAACAATTCGAAGAGTGGACAAATAAAAGTTCAATAGAGGGAAGTACCAGTTACAAGGCAACTACAAGGTAGGACTGCGCAATGCATGTAAAGAATACTTTCCTAGTAGACCTATTATAAAATCCAAGTACCTATTTCCTAAAATCCAGAACCTAAAGCTTCAGAGGCTAAAGCAACTGGAATCAAGTAGAGAGAATGAAATTTCTTTATCAGTACGAAAAGCATATTGAGTGAACAACAATTGAGATTAAAAGTACATTCTGTAGTGCATACTGTAGTGTGAAAAATAGCGCGGAAGTAAAATCCAAACAGAGAAAATATTAATTTTGGTAACTGCAGAGACGTAAAGATTTTCATAATGGATGGACAAAACGATAATGAAATGTCATTTCAAAATCAAAATACCAACGTAGTAGACTTGTATTTGCAAAACATAACAACGAGTTCAAATGGTTCAAATGGCTCTGAGCACTATGGGACTTAACATCTGTGGTCATTAGTCGCCTAGAACTTAGAACTACTTAAACGTAACTAACCTAAGGACATCACACACATCCATGCCCGAGGCAGGATTCGAACCTGCGACCGGAGCGGTCACGCGGTTCCACACTGAAGCGCCTAGACCGCACGGCCACACCGGCCGGCTTAACAACGAGTGGTTTGGAACCGTCAAGCGGTGATTATTTGGCTGCTGGGATCTACCATCTCCGTTCCATTGTTGCATTCGACGCCCGTGAATACAGAACATTTCATTACAAGCAATACTTTGAGTACAGTTGAAGAAATTAATGACACCTCAAGGCAGAGGAATGTTGTAAATGGAAGTAGTACAGACGCAGATGCTGACATGCGTACGCCAGAAGTGGCTAGGGAAGATATGCAAGGCTTATGTCGAGCTTTACAGAAACAATACAAACAGACATAAACGCAATGAAAATAGACATGAATTCAAAAACGCCGAGTTTAGAGACCAATTCGAATGCAGTAAATTTAAAAATGTCGAGTTTAAAAACAATACAAGCGTACATGAACACAATAAATTCAAACATGTGGAGTTAAGACACAATACAAACAGACATGACTCCGAGATCGGGAAGGTAAATACAAACATGACATATATATCAGGCGAAGTAAAAAAATATGCGCACAGAACTCAATAATCTGGATGAGAAGTTCATACAGCAGATTTCGCAAATCTCCATGGAGGCGGATAGGAAAATTAACGAACACGTACAAACTTCAGTTCAGGATGAATGAGAAATTAAAAGGCACAGCGGGAACAAAATTTGAAACACTCACACGCACTTATGGACAGGAGCTATTCGGAATCAGAGAAGCTCAGGATAATTTACAGGTAATGCAAAAGAATACGCAGGTGAACATAGATAATGTACAATCAGAAGTAACGAAGCTGCGTTCGTTCTGTGACGACTTACCAGGAAATGTAGGGAAAAATCATCGTGGAGATAGGATTACTTATTACTGTTAAAGAATCAGCTCAGATATTGTGCAACTTTGTGAAACAGTAAAGGATAATACAAAAGATGAAAATACAGCATTAACCGAAAATTGTGTACGCGAACAACGTACTTACGTGGAAGGAGAAAGAGGAAATTTTAAAAACGCTTAGAACATGATATCAAACAGGTAGAACAAAGACTAATGAACGAAATAGTTAGCAAACAAAGTACGGTAACATCATCGCCGGCGGCGGTAAGCGGAGCTATAACCAACCGTCCGCCGGTGAGAGAAATCAGTGGCGCGGACAACAATGCCCAACCCACGCCGCGCGACCGCATGCCCATGCAAAACTTTAATGAGACAGATATGTCATCACAGCATATAAATGCTATTCCATCCTCCTGGTCAGCGTTGTTAACGGACGAGAGTTTAATAAAACTCCGACAGTTTCCTGTGTTTTGAAATGTAACAAAGCGAGTCCGCAGCTCGTGGTCTCGCGGTAGCGTTCTCGCTTCCCGAGCACGGGGTCCCGGGTTCGATTCCGGGCGGGGTCAGGGATTTTCTCTGCCTCGTGATGACTGGGTGTTGTGTGTTGTCCTTAGCTTAGTTAGGTTTAAGTAGTTCTAAGTTCTAGGGGACTGATGACCATAGCTGTTAAGTCCCATAGTGCTCAGAGCCATTTTTTGAAACAAAGCGAACACACCAGGTAGTGTTTGTCCGAGCCTAACAATCCTCCCCAGACAAATTGGTAAAATTTGGTGTTGCTTAGAGTAGTTTTTGGTTACTGTTTTGGAGTTCAGGGTGTGTGGTAGGTACCACACACATCAACAGGATACAAACCAGCCGAACTTACTTTCGAAAAAGTGGAACTAGAGGAATGGGCAAAACTGATACCTAAATTAGAGCACAACACGATGAGGAAAGGTACACTGCTGGGAAAATATGCTAACCTCCATGGCAGGTAACTGGGGTGCTAGCGGCCACAGGGCAGAAAATACCGGTGGTTGCACTTTACTAGTAAGAACAATACTAAATTCAATGATGAATGACAAATAAAGAAAGACGGCTGCAATATTTCACCGCCTCTAAACACTTCACTAGTTGCCGCCAGGACCAGCGGCCTTGGGAGCAACTACCCGCCGCCCATAGGCGAGATCTCAGAATAGTCGGGGTCGCATTAGCAGTTAACTGTTCACTCAGCTTCAACGTCCAGGGTTCGGTGTGCAACGAAGTCGTCTCTCTCACAGCTACCCCTCCTCGATCCGGCAGTGGCAGCACGCCACCGAACTGATGTCCGTTCGCAACTCCTCACTCAATCCAGTACGCAGACAGCATTAAAATAACTGCCCATTAAAACCACAAGATACACACGGATCCGGGAAAGCAATTCCTCCAACAACTCACAATAGTAAAACCAGTCACTGTGTAACAACACGGACGAATTATCATTCGGCACAGACACAGAGAAGCCAGAAGCGGTCGGAAGACCAAATGCACGTCGTCCGCTGCGACGACCGACCGAACGACCAACCAAGAGTCGTCCCCACTCAAGTCAGGCACGGGAAAGATCCCAGTATAAATCGTCGACTAACTAGGTCACCTCGACAGGCACACACACACACACACACACACACACACACACACACACACACACAGGTGAGTGAAAGTTGCACTACTCGAATATCACGGTCCATTCAACTAAAACTCCCTGAATCTGGTCCTTGACTTGGTCGTGCACTCTCGCGACCACATCCTTCTGTCGGACAGTGTTGGTGTGTGTCGGCCGAGTACTGGCTGTCCGGGCATCACTGCTGCTCCGTCCCAACTCAACTAGCTCCACACACGACGACCGGGAAATACTAGAGGCCGCTCCAAAGATGGTAGTGCACAGTACGCGCTATCGATAAGGGCTGCTGCTGCTGCCACTCATGGACAGACAAGGCGAGCAAACTTAGTGGCGCCAGTGAACACACGAAGAAAAGTGCCACTATCGCTATTACAAGATGCTAAGCTATGAACGGCATCAACGCGAGCCGCACATGGCGCAGACACCTTCTCAGAATTGCCAATGAACCGAAAGCAAATGAGAAAAACAATTTTTAAAACAGGGTGAAAGGACAATTTAAGAAATTTAAATTTCTTCCCTTGTTCACCCTATACAGATTAACAAATGTAAGGATAAACAACTAGCCGGCCGCGGTGGCCGTGCGGTTCTGCCGCTGCAGTCCGGAACCGCGGGACTGCTACGGCCGCAGGTTCGAATCCTGCCTCGGGCATGGGTGTGTGTGATGTCCTTAGGTTAGTTAGGTTTAAGTACTTCTAAGTTCTAGGGGACTTATGACCTGAGATGTTGAGTCCCATAGTGCTCAGAGCCATTTGATAAATAACTAGCTAAGGCTTTAGCACAACATGGACGTGCAATTATGTAATGTAAATGTATGTGAATGTATTTATGTGTATGATCTTGCAATGGACAAGAAAATGAACCTATGTAAATATACTTGTTGAAGCATAAGGGTATTGAAACTCCATTGTCTTGCACCGAGTAACCAAACTATGAGCCCAATTGTAAATAAAGCTACTGTATACTGTCTCCCTAAATAGAGAGACATTTCCGACAGAATACAGTAGGGAGCGCATTTATAATGTACTTTTGCATTTCTTGCTTTTATGTTTTCGTTTTCTTCAAAGGCAAAGAGGAGATGTGAAGTGGTAGCCCAGCGTAGAGCCTGCCCCTACCGTTATGTATTTTTGGTTTTCAAATGTTAAAAAAAAAGCAGAAGATATTTTTCCTGTTCCTCGGTAAGAAGAAGGAATCGCTCTCGGTTAATGAACGAAGGTAGACGCACGTTATTTAAGAGCGTAATTGGCGGTAGCCATTTTGGTTGTGAGAATAATTAAAAGGTCTGTATTTTTTATATGCATCGAAGGCAGAATATAATATTATTTTGCCAGTGAAAAGTTGTGTGAGTCATTATTCCAAGTAGTACTGCAATATGTAGAAAAAACAAGGAGCCCACATTTGTACTTCGGAGTTATCACGAAGATCCGATTACAACAATATAAAGGACACGGTCAAGATTTTGTAGGTGGATACAGTGATCGGACATAGTATTATCAATTGTAAGCATAAACCTACAAGAAAAGAAAGATTATTTCGTTTATGTGGAACTAATACGAAAAGATTTTTTTACCCATTTACAGGCATAGCTCAGCTTATTGTGCTTGTCCTACACGCCGGAAAATTTCATACGAAACAGTAATCAAAATTCCAATTTCAGACCACCTCTTTATTATTTTCTTATCTGCCATTAATTAATTTCATTATTTCCATATATCTAAATTTTATTTTTTATTATATTACAGTGGCTAGATAGACGGTTAGCTTCTGCCCGTGCCCCTGCCCACAAAATAAACAAAAAGTCTCAATCTTGCTTGTGCTCTGTTTTGAAATCTTGAAAGTTCATTGGCGCGGTGGTGTCAATCTCGGCAAAACTTGGCTGGATACTGGACGATGCTCAGAATGATTACCGTCATTGGTAGATAACTTGGAGATTTTCCAAAACTTGAGAGAGAAATTAGAATTTCAGTTGACACACACATTGCTTCCTGCCTCCACGAACAACAGTTTTCCAACACCCTATGAGCCATACATGCGAAGACGGTTCCAGTACACTATTAACTGTCAGTCACAGGCTCCGCTCACGGAGCCAAGTACTGCAAGTTTATTTGGTGAGATTCGGCCAGCAATGCTTTTGATTGGAGTAGTTCAGGGGGCAGAGTTAGTCATTTCGGTAGTTTATGACTACACTAGCTGTTTGATTTGCAGGACGTACGTTGCATCGGTGAACAGTGCTTGTTCTTCCGAGTTCACTTTTCAATAGCCCTTTCTGATATGCTTGAACCGTAAAATTACTACTGGTTCACCAAAGGTTATTAATCTCAATCAATATACAAAATGTAAAGTGGAAGTAGGTGCCAAGGAATAACTGGTGAAATTACACACAATTTTGAGTAACACTTTTTATTAAAATTTGGTGCAAGACCTTACGTTTTTTTTTTTAAAAAAAACCGACACTCATTTAACAAATAAGTCACAATTTACGGTAGGAAAGGGTTTTTAAATTATTAAATTATTATAAAAAATTTCACGCCAGTAAAAGGCAAGTACAGGCAAGCAATATAACATATACAAAGCGACGCTGTATAATATTTCAAGCTCTGCTAAATTACAGGTGAATTTCGCTCCATTCATTAAATGGCGCAGAATCTAACTTGTCTGCAACATATAAAGACAATCCTGTTTACAAAAGTTCTCAAAATAGAAAAACCAAAACGCATGAGTCATGCACATGTGGGAATACTCACAGTTAATAACATTAACATTTCCAAAATATATAAAAAATAAATTTAACAAATTTCTGCCAGTTAACTTACGGCAAACACACACACTCGCCAGGTAGGACTTGCGAACTTTTACAACATTCTCCTTTCAAGGCAACAGTTTCTGCCCGTAATGAAATGGCCATCTTTTGCATGGCAAGAAAACACACTAATGACCAACTACCTGTATAAAACACATAAGCACGTTGTGTAAAGCCTTAAGAGGTATTGAATTAGAAAAACACACAACAGATTTTGCTGACTAGAAACAATATAAAAAAATCCACTACGGCGTGCATTAACAACCTTGCCTTTAATAGCCAAACATACATAAACATAAATTTACGTAAGTTACAGTTTCCAGATGAGCAGGAATTCGTTATGCAATTGACTAGATCTTACGAAGAGGCAAAATGAATTTTTCTTCTTTCTTAGAGTACCTTTTACACGTGACTCCAGTAATACTAGTTATAACAGGAGAGAGAATGGATCAGGTCTTAGTGCCTTGCATTTGAAACACTACAGTCATTGTTGCATTAGACTTTCACAGACATGGCAGAGGCTAACAGTCAAATAAACCTGTAGGTAAGCTGGGAGGGGAAAGAAACAATCCGAACCACAGACTTACTCTGACTCCCCCCATTTCGTCCTCAAAAGTGGACAAACGGACCAGCCTTTCTAATATTACCACCTTCCCGCGGGTGGGCAGACGAGAATGAATTGCGGGAAACCCCCCCACACCCTCACCCACAAAAAAAAAAAAAAATTCGGCTTGTATAAATAACTATAATAAGTAAATTGAATTCAATTAAACTTCATAAAATCTAGAACGAGATTTTCACTCTGCAGCGGAGTGTGCGCTGATATGAAACTTCCTGGCAGATTAAAACTGTGTGCCCGACCGAGACTCTAACTCGGGACCTTTGCCTTTCGCGGGCAAGTGCTCTACCATCTGAGCTACCGAAGCACGACTCACGCCCGGTACTCAGCTTTACTTCTGCCAGTACCTCGTCTCCTACCTTCCAACTTTACAGAAGCTCTCCTACGCACCTTGCAGAACTAGCACTCCTGAAAGAAAGGATGTTGCGGAGACATGGCTTAGCCACAGCCTGGGGGATGTTTCCAGAATGAGATATTCACTCTGCAGCGGAGTGTGCGGGCACACAGTTTTAATCTACCAGGAAGTTTCATATCAGCGCACACTCCGCTGCAGAGTGAAAATCTCATTCTGGAAACATCCCCCAGGCTGTGGCTAAGCCATGTCTCCGCAATATCCTTTCTTTCAGGAGTGCTAGTTCTGCAAGGTTCGCAGGAGAGCTTCTGTAAAGTTTGGAAGGTAGGAGACGAGGTACTGGCAGAAGTACAGCTGTGAGTACCGGGCGTGAGTCGTGCTTCGGTAGCTCAGAAGGTAGAGCACTTGCCCGCGAAAGGCAAAGGTCCCGAGTTCGAGTCTCGGTCGGGCACACAGTTTTAATTCATAAAATCTGTTAACAATCAATACTCAACTTCTGGTGCATTACGACTCCCAGGACTGAACCAGCGCAGCACCTCCAAATGCTCTGCCGAGCCGCCCGCTGACAGCCGTTTCAAGGAAGGCGCGCCGATTTTCAGAACCTCCTCGCCGGTGCACAGCATACGGCCGAACTGCAGATTAGGCCCCTCGCGGACCCACGCTCAGGAAGATTCCTTTCGCGACGAGCAGGTAACGCCCCATACCACGGAGCCGCTGCTCGCGTCGCTTACTCTGATGCTGTTCCTCTAGCACCGGCAGAGAAGTCGTTTCTCGATGCCCCGACTGCCGACCCTCCACGAGAACTTTTTTTTTTCTTTATTGAATTTAAATTCCCCCCGGAGGGGGCGGGCTGGCAGCAGCTTAGTATGCCGCTCTTCAGCCTACAGACTTTGTGAGAAAGATGAAGAGAATAAATAATAAAAACAGGCGATAAAATCGGAGACTTAAAGAGTAACATGGCGAAAAGAAATCGTGGAACTTAAAACAAAGAACAGAGGGATGATGATGCTAATAAAATACATACGAAGCAGACAGGTAAAACAATAGACAGACAATTAAAAAACACGGCGACAGTCTGGATTCTGTTCGCAAAAGACATAAAATTCACACCTAGAGACAGCATGGTGTCTGTTCGCAACACGAAAAAGACGAACAACACTGAATAGTCACTGGAACACTGCACTAAAAAGTTGGCATTGTGACATACCACAGCCGAGAGCAGGTGGGGGGAAACTGGACAGATGATGGGAAAACAAAAAATGGGGGAAAGGAGAGTAAAAGCGAAGGGGGGAACCGGGAAAGGAGCTGATGGAGGATGAGGACCCATAAGAGGGGTGGGGGGCAGACGTGACAGGGAGTGGGGTAGGCAGAGGAGGGGAATACAAAAGGACTTGGGGGGGGAGAAGGGAGGTAGGGAGAGGTTTAGTGGGGAGAAAACAGGACGGAAGGGGGGAAGAGGGAGCCCAGGGAAAGGACAGAGGAAAGGAGGGGGAGTGAGGATCAGAGTTGATAGGAGGGATAAATGGAGGGAGAGAGGGCATCGTCTGGGAGGGGGAGTTGATGGAAGCCACCTTGGGAAAGGAGATGTAGGGTGTAGAGATGGAGGGTAGGGGGGACACAACGGTGAAGACGTGGCAGGGGGCGGGGATGGGAGAGGAGAGGAGCAACCAGGGGGTGAGTCCACGAGAGCCCATACAACCACTTCTTAAACCCACGAAAACAGCCCACTTTTCCCCTTTCCCGCTAGAGGGAGACACCGAAGCCTTCCACTGCCACAACGGCGCCACCGCCAGAAAACGGAGGGCGACTACTTCATGCTACGCGCTGTGGCGCGCTTTTCAAAGCTAACTTTACTACGGCTCAATGCTCTACGCTTGTCCATTCGCAATATTCATTATATGATCCTAAAATTGGAATCAAGATCTTAATTTGACGTAGTTTTCTCTCTAACTTTGCATTCAGTGTTATCTCGTTGAAGTTTTTGCCTGCTTGTATGCTTATTGAGGGAAAATGGATTACATCGTTTATAAACACGCATCTTCATTTAGTAGTTAGATGCCTTCCTTAACTAAAATGTGGTGTCTTGGGGTAGTAGACCTTTGTATTTCATACATCACTATTAACTTTTAACGGTGGGCCTACTTCTATTAAAACAGACTTTATAATATGTTATCCGTTGCATTACTTGTTCCATTTCCTTTCAAAAGTAAATCTGCAAGATTGCATAGGGAGCTTCACTCCGTTTACCGATCACGGGGACATTAATTTTACGTCTTGGGGGGTACACACTACTAAAAAAATCATTCAAATGGCTCTTAGCACTAAAACTTAGAACTACTTAAACCTAACTATCCTAAGGACATCACACAGATCCATGTCCGAGGCGGGATTCGAACCTGCGACCGTAGCGGTCGCGCGGTGCCAGATTGAAGCGTCTAGAACCGCTCGGTCACAGCGACCGGCTACGCGCTACTACAACCAAACCAGCCCACCTCAGAATATGAGCACATGGGCGTCTAATTATCGGTCAGTGCATAAGGGTATGTCTTAAGGGGAGACCCGGGGCAAAAAATGGAAAAAAATTGATTTTTATTTTTTGTTTCATTAAAATCTACGGAATCTCCTGAACATTCTGATATATTATTTATTTGGTGGAAATATTATCTTGTTGGTATTATCGTCCTTTACTGTATACCTGCATGTCAGTTTTCCTCCTCGCGACTTACATTGACTCATTTGAACGGTCATGTTTCCGAAACTATTCATTATAGAAGGCTGTGGTTTTGTTGTTTTGTAGTTGACAGTCTGCTCTACACAGTGTATTGTTTCCGCAGCTCTTGGTTTGAATGGAGCGAAGTGTTTCGTGAATAACTTTCTGTTTAGTGGGTTTTAGTTAGCTCAGAAAGCAGACATTGACAGCATTTTTGAAAAATGACAAAACATCGCGGAATATTCAAGAAGCGAAGAAACAAAGGTAACAGGTTTTCCGAACATGTGTAACTGATGAAGCTTGTTTGAGTATATCACAAGGAACTACAATCGACAGCAGCGACAAGAGAAGTGCAGTGCCTACACACTCTCTCCCCAGTGCCTCAAAAAGGAAAGTTGACTTTAGAGTTTATGAAGAGCTCAGTGTAGGAAAAATCATGGATACGAATATAATTGTGGAGTTCGGTATTTTGGCTCTTGTTCTAAGTGAAGCAGTGAGTTGTTTTCTTTGTAGTGGTGCAGTAACACTGTCTGAAGATGAATCAAATAGGAAAGGAATTGCTTGCATTTACGTATTTCCTGTCAGAACTGCGAATTCTGTATATCGTTTTGCACATCAAGCAAGTGCAAAAACAACTTGTATACTAATAACGTAAGATTAGTACATGGACTGAGATGCATTGGGAAGGGTCAGGCAGCTGGGAAAATGTTGTGTAGCATCGTGAATTTGCCAGGTCCTCCTACAGATTATGAACACTACACAAATGTCATCTATTATTGTGTGAAGGAAGTGGCTACAGATTCCATGATATCTGCAACAAAAGAAGCAGTGGAAGCAAATGACGGTTACACTGATATCAGTATCGCCTTTGATGCTTCCTGGCAGAGACGAGGACACAAATCTAAGAATGGAGTTGCAATGGCAACAAGTGTTGACACAGGGAAAGTCCTGGATCTTGAGATTTTGACAAAATATTGTCATGGATGCACATGTGCTGGCGTGGATAGAGAGAGAGTAGAAACCCATAAGCCAAAGTGTGGAAAAAATTATGAGGGAACAAGTGGAGGGATGGAAGTTGCTGCTGCAGTAAATATTTTTCAGCGATCTGAGGAAGAAAGGGGAGTTAGGTACATTCAGTTCAGATGGAGACAGCAAGTTTTTCAAAGCAGTAGTGGACAGAAAACCTTACTGTGTGCCCATAACTAAACTAGAGTGTGTAGGCCACGTGAAAAAGAGAATGGATGCACGTCTCAGACAGGTGAAAACAAAACTTGGCACCGCAAAGCTATCAGATGGTAAAACAATAAAAGGTCCTGGCAGACTGACTGACAAGGTGATAGATCAGTTTCAAGATTATTACGGCAAAGCTATCAGGGACAACACCAATGATTTGCACAAGATGGTGAGAGCTGTGTGGGCTATCTACTATCATAAAATTTCAACTGATAACAACCCCGAACATTGTTTGTGTCCTCCTCCTACTGAGACATGGTGCAAATATAGAAAATCTGAATCTGAAGGATCTCTGGCAGATTTTAAGCATAAAAACAGTGTGCCTCAAGCAGTAATGGAGGCTCTGAGGCCTATATTTAGACATCTGGCCCATCCAGATCTGTTGAAAAGGTGTTTGCATGGGAAAACACAAAACGTCAACGAATCTTTCAATAATCTTCTCTGGACTCGTATACCAAAAAGTGTATTTGTTGGGATGAAGACCCTACAGTTAGGAACGTATGACACTGTAATCACATTTAATAATGGATGTAGCGGCAGACTGAGACTACTTGAGAAGGTGAGAGTGATTTTGAGGAAGCATACAGTGGAAGCTCTTCGCAAAGTGGACATCAAAAGAGTGAAAAAAGCTGAGGTTTCAGAAAAACATCTGAGCAAAGACGCAAGGAAAAGGAGAAGGCAGCTGTTACTTGATAGAACTGGTGGTGAAGATGTCCTAGAATATGGAGCAGGATGTTTTTAATAACATCATGTAACAATAAAGGTAAGGAATTTCTTATGAAAACTCTAAACGTCCTTTTCTCAGTTTATACATTTTTCACTACAAATGCCCCGTTTTCTCAGAAACTATTCGTCCTATTGGACAGAAACTTTTACAGGTTCCTGCACAACTATCCAGTCAGTCATGGATCTACAACCAAGAATATGCGTTCAGCTCAGCTATTTTTATGTATATTTATGTTAACAAAATTTTTGCAGAAATACAGGCATTGAGTAAAAATTTGTAAAACCTTTTGTTTTGATGCAAAACTTTCCATCGTAGATCAGTACAATAGACAGTAGTTAACATAATGCAGAAATTTCAAATCCGTATCTACAACAGTCTCTTAGATAATCGGTCATTAACATTGGTGAATTAACATGGGCGAGATAGGGGCCCAGGACGCCGAGGAAGCCTGCGTTACTGCAAAGAAGAACGCCGCCCACTGTGGGGGAACCAGAAAACTACACAAACACTGCAGAGAAGGCGTGCGTGCGTGTGTGATTGCAGAAGAGTGGTGTAGGTTGGGAAAGGGGAGGGGCTGGAGTGAGCGGGACGGATGCCTCGGTTTCAACGGTTGTCGGCCGACCCAGAGTGTGTGAAGGCGCTGTGTGTGTGTGTGTGTCGCGGTGCTGATTAACGAGGGCCGTGCAATTAGCGGCAGGCCGTGTAATTTGCAAACGTCTGGAGCAGCGGCGGAGGCAGCGCGGGACTGGAATGTTAATTACGGCTGCCGCTGGCACCTAAGCCCCCACCTGGGTGCGCAGCAGGCGTGCGAGGGAAAAGCACAGGGGCAGGGCTGGTCGCTGTCACTGCCGATGTTTAATTTCCACACTGAACTGGCAGTGAAGGAAGCACTGGGCTATACCGATGCGGGAATTGTTTGTCATCGGCAGAAAATCGACGCGATACGCTCCGCTGACGGTATAGGTGTGGTCGCCAGGTGAGGTCAGGGACTGAGTTGGGTCCATAATGGAAGGTGTTAGCTGATGGCTATAATACAGAAAATTAACGTGGAGTAGTGACGGAAATAAAAGAAATATTCAAATGTGGGGTTAAAATTCAAGGTGAAAGGATACCAAAGGATGCTGAATGATGACATTGTGTAAGTAGGCTGTTTAGGTTTTTATGTTGGTAACGCCACGTAGCGCTCTGTATGAAAATCACTGGCTGTGCTGTGTGCAGTCTGTGGCTAGTTTGCATTGTTGGAAGTCGCTATTGTAGTGTTGGGCAGTGTGCTGTTAACAGCGCGCAGCGTTGCGCAGTTGGAGGTGAGCCGCCAGCAGTGATGGATGTGGGGAGAGAGATGGCGGAGTTTTGAGAGCGGATGATCTGGATGTGTGTCCATCAGAGACAGTAGATTTGTAAGACTGGATGTCATGAACTGATATATATATATATATATATATATATATATATATATATATATATATATAATTGACTTTTGAACATTGTTTGTTCTTTATCAAAATCTTTCATTTGCTAACTATGCCTATCAGTAGATAGTGACTTCAATAGTTAGAATATTTTATTTAGCTGGCAGTATTGGCGCTCGCTGTATTGCAGTAGTTTGAGTAACGAAGATTTTTGTGAGGTAACTCATTCATAAAAGGTATAGATTATTGTTAGTCAGGGCCATTCTTTTGTAGGGATTATTGAAAGTCAGATTGCGTTGCACTAAAAATATTATGTGTCAGTTTAATGTTGATCAGAATAAGTAAAGAGAGTAATGTCTGAGTACGTTCAGTTTTGCTCAGCTGTTAGAAAAGCAAATAATGTAAGAGGTTTATCAGCACAGTCATTTATAAATTTTTCTAAGGGGTTGTTTCAATTGCTATGGCCGGTATTACACTATCAAATTTCTTTGGCCAATATCTTTGTCAAATATCTTTGTCAAATGAATTTGATGGTGTAATAGGGAACTTCGTCAAATGTCGTCAAATATTTGATCAAAGCTACGGCTTCGCTATATATTTGATCAAATCTAGGGCTTCGCTGTATATTTGATCAAATCTAGAGGCTTCGCTGTATATTTGTTCAAAGAAGTTGCTTGTCTTCTGTTCACTGCAATGTGACATGTTACCACGTGGAGCGCTAGCATTGTTGCAGCGTTCTGTCACCTGTAGTGTTTTTATAAACATTGCCAGTAAATACAATTGGTGTGTACCGACAACTACAAAATTAATAGAGATGTATGAAGCTGATGAGGCGCTCAAATATTTTTGTCAAAGGAATTTCATGGTGTAATAGGGAACTTTGTCATATGTCGTCAAATATTTGATCAAATCTAGGGTCTGGCTGTATATTTGATCAAAGAAGTCGCTTGTCTTCTGTCCACTGCAATGTGACATGTCACCACGTGGAGCGCTAGCATTGCTTCAGCATTCTGTCATCTGTGGTGTTTTTATAAACACTGCCGGTAAATACAATTGGTGTGTACTGACAACTAAAAAATTAAAAGAGATGTATGGAGCTGATGAGGCGCTTTACAACGTTCCGCACCCTGAATACAAAAATAAATTAAGAAAATTGGAGACCTAGCCTAGCCTAGCCTAACCTAACCTAACCTCTCTCCTGTGCAAAGAATCGGAGTGTTACAGTGAGCTTGTCTTCTGCAGATGTAGCAGTTCTTAAGTGACTATTGTGCTTTGTGATATGAGGATACACTTCACTGAGCACATGCAGAAATGTATGCTCATCCATTCTTCAGTAATTGATGTACGACTTGACGTTCTCCAGTATAAGCTCACCTAACAAGTTTTGTTGGATGTTTTTATCGTGTCGTCGTAAAACCCACGGCTTCACCCAGATAGGTTTCCTTTTGTTCCCCCGCTTCTCTTCCGCATGTGCGCACACAGTGCAATTGTGGTACATGCAACTGCTGCGGTTGATAACAAGTTGTTATTGTCAGCCATCTTGAACTCTGACGAAAAATATGATGACACTGTAATACCTCTTTTTAATGCCACGTCGAAGATCTTTGTCAAATATATTTGACGAATATTTGATCACATCTTTGATCAAATCTTTGACAAAGAAATTTGATAGTGTAATACCGGCCTAGCCTCAGTGAAACTGAAGAATAATTGCAGGATCTGTGGAATGCAATGAACAGTCTAATGAGTATAGCATATGATTTGAGAGGAAGTCGAAGAAAGTTGAGAGTAGGCCTAATGTGGGTTAGCGGATATCAGGACAGCGAGAAACTGAATATCAGGATTGGTGATCATGAAGTACACGAGTTAACGAATTCTGCTACCTAGGCAGCAAAATAACCCCTTATGGATGGAGCAAGGAGGACAGAAAAAGATGACTGGCACAGGCGAAGAAGGCGTTCCTGGTCAAGAGAATTCTGCTGGTATCAAACATAGGCCTTAATCTGAGGAAGAGGCTTCTGAGAATGTACTTTTGGAGTACAGCATTATACCATAGTGAAACCATGTGTGAAAACTGGAGTAGAATCGAATACATAAGAATGTTGAAACTTAAGTGGGCTTGTAAAGTAAGGAACGAGGAGGTTCTGCGGAGAATCGGCTAAGAAAGAAATATATGGAAAAAAACTAAGAATAAGAAGGGGCAGGATGATAGGGGATGTGTTACGACATCAGGGAGAGCTATTAGAGAGGTATTAGAGGGAGCTGCAGCCGGTCGCGGTGGCCGAGCGGTTCTAGGGCCTTCAGTCCGGAACCGTGCTGCTGCTGCGGTCACAGGTTCAAATCCTGTCTCGGGCATGGATGTGTGTGATGTCCTTAGGTTACTTAGGTTTAAGTAGTTCTAAGTCTAGGGGACTGATGACATCAGGTGTTAAGTCACATAGTGCTCAGAGCCATTTGAACCATTTGAGGGAGCTGCAGAGGGTAAAATCTGTGCGGAGGACACACATTGAGATACATCCAGCAGATAACTGAGGACATAGGGTACAGGTGATACTCTGAGATGAATACATTGACACAGGAGAGGAATTCAAGAGCCGCATCAAACCAATGGGAAGACTGATATAAAAAAGTGGCGATCTGTCAGGAGGTGGACATACAACTTGACTAAATTTTGCAAAAAAAAAAAAAAAAATCTTCTTCAGTGGAAATACATGGCTAATGGTTCCAGAACAGTTTTTATCATCTGTCTAGATTGCATGAATTTCTACAACTCTGACCAGTTTAGGTTCAACACGAGCCATACTCAGATCTGAATATGTCGGTTACCAGAGTAATTCGTCAAATCTACGAGCAAATTCATATGCTTCGTCACAGAACGCAAATGTGAGGCACCTGAATCACGCAGGCCTCCCTGTACCGTGTGCTGTGATCAACAGTTGGGAGCCCATCGTGTTGAACACGGACTTCTGCCACACTTCTTAGATTTGTAATGAGGCCCTTCTTCCTGATAACAATGCAAAATACAACCTGTTTTTTTGTTTCATTGCAGGGATATTGAAAAACATTTACATGACGTTCTTCATTTGCGGCGTTTCAGACGGATCACATGCTTCGAATGTTATGACGTATTTTCCATATTTGATTATGTAGTCTATTAGCCAGGTTTTTTGAATAATTGACTCGTGGGAGACCAGCGAACTACCAGCATGGGGAGTTTTCTGCGTTTTAAAGTTATTAAAATTGTTTCTGAATGTCGCAATTGCTCGAGCTACATTGCTGCTGTCGCGAGCAGCGGAGCAACACTAACTATTTGTTGGCAGCGAGCTCGGAGATGTACTTACAAGGGAACATCCCCATCGCACCCCCCTCAGATTTAGTTATAAGTTGGCACAATGGATAGGCCTTGAAAAACTGAACACAGATCAATCGAGAAAACAGGAAGAAGTTGTGTGGAACTATGAAAAAATAAGCAAAATATACAAACTGAGTAGTCCATGTGCAAGGTAGGCAATATTAAGGGCAAAGTGAGGTGAGGAGCGCCGTGGTCCCGTGGTTAGCGTGAACATCTGCAGAATGAAAGGTCTTTGGTTCAAATCTGCCCTCCACTGAAAATTTTGCTTTATTTATTTTCGCAAAGTTATGATCTGTCCGTTCGTTCATTGACGTCTCTGTTCACTGTAATAAGTTTAGTGTCTGTGTTTTGCGACCACACCGCAAAACCGTGTGATTAATTGACGAAAGGACGTGCCTCTCCAATGGGAACCGAAAACATTTGATCGCAAGGTCATAGGTCAACCGATTCCTCCACAGAAAAACACGTCTGATATTTTGTATACGACACTGGTGACAGCATGTGCGTCACATGACAGGAATATGTTGTCGACCCACCTAACTAGTACACTTGGCGAATGGGTGAAAAGTTTCTTCTACCTTGCCCGATTTAGGTTTTCTTGTGGATGTAATAATCACTCCAAAAAAAGTGATGAAAACATAAGAGTTTTTCACATAAACTGAAAATAAAAAGTTAAAATTTTCGGTCGAGGGAAGATTTGAACCAAAGACCTCTCGTTTCGCAGCTGTTCACACTAACCACGGGACCACGGAGCTCCTCGCCTCACATTGCCATTAATATTGCCTATCATACTCATGGACGACCCAGCTTGTATATTTTGCTTATTTTTTCATAGTTCCACACAACTTCTTCCTGTTTTCTCGATCGATCTGTGTTCAGTTTTTCAAGGCCTATCCGCTGTGCCAACTTATAACTAAATCTGAGGGGGGTGCGATGGGGAGGTTCCCTTGTTAGAGCCCTGGACTCATCACTGTCATCGATCCGACGTGCAACTGGTGCTTCAGTGAGGACAGGAACCATTAGTAAGTGGCTCACAGAAAGGGGACTGAGCTCACTCCACTCCTTGCACTGACTACCATTGACCTATGTATAACAGCAAGCCTGTTGCTGTGGTGTTGGATACATTCTGCCCGCATCTCATTCACTGATGAGTCACACTTCGAAGTAGGCACCGATGACCAGCAAAGACGTGATTGGAGACGCCCCGTACAGCAGTGGGATACTGACCTAACTGCCGCTTGCCGTACGGCCTGATAGCCAGTAGTGTTGGTCTAGGGTGCCATTTCATTACATAGCAGGAACCCCTTCGTTTATGATCCACAGTACCCTTACAGCGCTGCTTTAAGTCGACGATATTCTATGCGCCATTTTATTGTCCTCCATGGCAAGTCATCCTGGACGTACATTGGAGCAAGGTCATGTCTCCCCACACACGACAATAGTTTCTACTGCTTGTCTTCATACTTGCAAAACTCACCTGTGCCAGCACGGTCGCCTGATCTCTTCCCAATTGGGAATATCTGGAGCATTATGAGCCCCCCCCCCCACCCTCCCCCAATCAGCTCGGTATCTTGACGACTTAATGCGCCAATTGGACAGAATTTGGCATGACACCCCTAAGGAGGACATCCAACAAAACTCTATCAGTTCCAACCTGAATAGCTCTTTAAGTGCCATAACTGAGTAGTAGGGTAAGGGCAGCATAAGCACAATTTTGATATCAAATTGATATGCAAATAAATTAATTACCCCCACCCATCCTCATCCACAACCCCTGATGACATCATGTGCTTTCCTCACCTAGCATATCCTCGGAGTAGTGGAACAACTTAAATCACTTAATAAAAGTAAGTCTTCTGGCTCAGACTGTATACCAATTAGGTTCCTTTCGGATTATGCTGATGCATTAGTTCCATACTTAACAATCATATACAACCGTTCGCTCGACGAAAGATCCGTACCCAAAGACTGGAAAGGTGCACAGGTCACATCAATATTCAAGAAAGGTAGTAGGAGTAATCCACTAAATTACAGGCCCATATCGTTAACATCGATATGCAGCAGGCTTTTAGAACATGTATTGTGTTCGAACATTATGAATTACCTCGAAGGAAACGGTCTATTGACACAGAGTCAACATGGGTTTAGAAAACATGGTTTCTGTGAAACACAACTAGCTCTTTATTCACATGAAGCGCTGAGTGCTTTGGACAAGGGATTTCAGACCGATCCCGTATTCCTGGATTTCCGGAAGGCTTTTGACACTGTACCACACTAGAGGCTCGTAGTAAAATTGCGTGCTTGTGGAATAACGTCTCAGTTATGTGACTGGATTTACGATTTCCTGTCAGAGAGGTCACAGTTCGTGGTAATTGACGGAAAGTCATCGAGTAAAACAGAAGTGATTTCAGGCGTTCCCCAATGTAGTGCTATAGGCCCTTTGCTGTTCCTTATCTATATAAACATAACATAATATAACCTTCTGTTATACATCATTACAAAGAGTATTTAAAAAGGTTTTTTTTTCACTCAAAAACAAGTTCAGAGATGTTCAATATGCCCCCTGCAGACACTCTAGCAATATCAACCCGATACTCCAACACGTTCCACACTCTCTGTAGCATATCAGGCGTAACAGTTTGGATAGCTGCTGTTATTTCTCGTTTCAAATCATCAATGGTGGCTGGGAGAGGTGGCCGAAACACCATATCTTAACATACCCCCATAAGAAAAAATCGCAGGGGGTAAGATCAGGGCTTCTTGGAGGCCAGTGATGAAGAGCTCTGTCACGGGCTGCCTGCCTTGAACCAATTTCAGACGATTAGGTTTCATAACTAACCTTTTTCGTAGGACTCTCCATACAGTTGATTGTGGAATTTGCAGCTCTCTGCTAGCTCTGCGAGTCGATTTTCCTGGGCTGCGAACAAATACTTGCTGGATGCGTGCTACATTTTCATCACTCGTTCTCAGCCGTCCAGAACTTTTCCCTTTGCACAAACACCCATTCTCTGTAAACTGTTTATACCAACGTTTAATACACCACCTATCAGGAGGTTTAACACCATACTTCGTTCGAAATGCACGCTGAACAACTGTCGTCGATTCACGTCTGCCGTACTCAATAACACAAAAAGCTTTCTGTTGAGCGGTCGCCATCTTAGCATCAACTGACGCTGACGCCTAGTCAACAGCGCCTCAAGTGAACAAATGTACAACTAAATGAAACTTTATAGCTCCCTTAATTCGCCGACAGATAGTGCTTAGCTCTGCCTTTTGTCGTAGCAGAGTTTTAAATTCCTAAAGTTGTGGTATTCTTTTTGAATCACCCTGTATTCTTCATTGCTGTAGATGTTGCTATGGAGCAAGAGGAGAATGAGAATCTAGCAGGGATATGCGTCGAAAATGGTCACCAGCAGTCATTACTTCCAACTGGTATGAACTTTTTACTTTTTTTCGTAGTTACATACACTCCTGGAAATGGAAAAAAGAACACATTGACACCGGTGTGTCAGACCTACCATACTTGCTCCGGACACTGCGAGAGGGCTGTACAAGCAATGATCACACGCACGGCACAGCGGACACACCAGGAACCGCGGTGTTGGCCGTCGAATGGCGCTAGCTGCGCAGCATTTGTGCACCGCCGCCGTCAGTGTCAGCCAGTTTGCCGTGCCATACGGAGCTCCATCGCAGTCTTTAACACTGGTAGCATGCCGCGACAGCGTGGACGTGAACCGTATGTGCAGTTGACGGACTTTGAGCGAGGGCGTATAGTGGGCATGCGGGAGGCCGGGTGGACGTACCGCCGAATTGCTCAACACGTGGGGCGTGAGGTCTCCACAGTACACCGATGTTGTCGCCAGTGGTCGGCGGAAGGTGCACGTGCCCGTCGACCAGGGACCGGACCGCAGCGACGCACGGACGCACGCCAAGACCGTAGGATCCTACGCAGTGCCTTAGGGGACCGCACCGCCACTTCCCAGCAAATTAGGGACACTGTTGCTCCTGGGGTATCGGCGAGGACCATTCGCAACCGTCTCCATGAAGCTGGGCTACGGTCCCGCACACCGTTAGGCCGTCTTCCGCTCACGCCCCAACATCGTGCAGCCCGCCTCCAGTGGTGTCGCGACAGGCGTGAATGGAGGGACGAATGGAGACGTGTCGTCTTCAGCGATGAGAGTCGCTTCTGCCTTGGTGCCAATGATGGTCGTATGCGTGTTTGGCGCCGTGCAGATGAGCGCCACAATCAGGACTGCATACGACCGAGGCACACAGGGCCAACACCCGGCATCATGGTGTGGGGAGCGATCTCCTACACTGGCCGTACACCACTGGTGATCGTCGAGGGGACACTGAATAGTGCACGGTACATCCAAACCGTCATCGAACCCATCGTTCTACAATTCCTAGACCGGCAAGGGAACTTGCTGTTCCAACAGGGCAATGCACGTCCGCATGTATCCCGTGCCACCCAACGTGCTCTAGAAGGTGTAAGTCAACTACCCTGGCCAGCAAGATCTCCGGATCTGTCCCCCATTGAGCATGTTTGGGACTGGATGAAGCGTCGTCTCACGCGGTCTGCACGTCCAGCACGAACGCTGGTCCAGTTGAGGCGCCAGGTGGAAATGGCATGGCAAGCCGTTCCACAGGACTACATCCAGCATCTCTACGATCGTCTCCATGGGAGAATAGCAGCCTGCATTGCTGCGAAAGGTGGATATACACTGTACTAGTGCCGACATTGTGCATGCTCTGTTGCCTGTGTCTATGTGCCTGTGGTTCCGTCAGCGTGATCATGTGATGCACCTGACCCCAGGAATGTGTCAATAAAGTTTCCCCTTCCTGGGACAATGAATTCACGGTGTTCTCATTTCAATTTTCAGGAGTGTATAATCAGTATCTCGCTGTAGGCAAATTCATTACGTATTTTTTGTTGTTGTTTCTTATAATCAGTATCTTGTTGTAGACGACTTCAGTGAGATAGATCGGTGGCTCCATAGACAAACTTCCGGCGAGGGTGAAGTACCAGAGTGAGTGCATGAGGTGGTGGCTGCTGGAAGGCTGGAAGGTAGCGACATCCACCCCTTTTAGATGAGGAGGAGGAAATATTTGATTGGGTGGGAGAGCTAGGAGATTCTGGAATACTTGAAAAAAGAGACAGCATTGGTCGTATATTTTTTACTATCGCAAAATCGATTTTCTGTCACTGAGTGACCATCTTCAGTGCTATATTGTATAACTTAAATTAGGATGGACTGTTGTCACTAAGCTTACGGCAATCACATAGAGGTTAGTTAGGTTTAAGTAGTTACAGGGGACTGATGACCTCAGATGTTAAGTCTCATAGTGCTTAAAGCCATTTGAACCTTTTCTGCTGTATGATAAGTGGCAGAAGCATCCTCGGCTGCTGCAGTGACAGCCCCCAGACTATCGCATACCCTCTCGCGTCCAAGGGTGGTTCTGTCAGAGCAACGATATCTCACCTCCGAGGCTGGCTGTGGTGAAAGCTGCAACATGCAGCAGCATAAATGGGCGCCCTCTCCACAGCCTGGGTGCTCCCATGGGCGCTCACCGCCGCCGCCTCCCCCTACTGCGGCTCCAGCTGTTAGCCGTCGCCTGCAGTGAAAGGTATGCGTGCCTCAGCAGTCACCCCAGAGGGTATTCCTCCCCAATGCCTAGTTGTAATGTTAATGATAATGAACTCATGGCTAGCTATAGTGCTCTATCCTGTCCTGATAGTGAAGGACATCAGATTAGGAGCGTTATGACCCTTTAGAACACTCGTCGGTTGCTGGGGCCTTTGAGAGGCGTATCTCATTCGGTAGAGTTGAAAATCTGGCCGGAGGAGGGGGGAGCTATCACTGCCCAGACAAGTTTCTAGAAGCGTGCCTCCTGGTGTTGGAGGCAGAGCTCCTCAGAGCCCTAAATAATCTGAGATATAATGCCATTAAATGTAACTCAGTACTCTGCTGCGAGCTGGATCACGCCCTCTCCCCACCCCCCCTTCCACCAAAACAGCAGTTGCTGCTGAGGAGAAAAGCCTGCACTATATCTGGGGTGATAATGGCGTTATATCACGCAGTACATCAGTCATCCAGTGGTATCGTGAATCCACCTTGGATGCTGCACTGGCCTAGTTTTCCAAATGGAAGCAAGAGGGTCAGCTAAAGCACTCAGCCAAATACCACACCTTCACATACATATTCATGTCTATGACCTGTTAAATGGAGGAGCCAGTTATATAAAACCCCCTGAGGATATTAAGAACAAGCAGGCTTGTATTTACATTCAAAATTAAAAGGAACACTTGTTTTGCAGGTCAGTTCTGGGTTGCGAAGGCAATTACACGAAAGATCTGCAGCGTACATTTTGATATGGTAGAGTTCTTAAAATTCGTGAATGTTTCAACTTTGACGGTACTGACTTCTCCATAAAGATTCAGGACATACCAAAATTTGAAGCACAAAATCTTGAAATATCAGTTCACTTTTCTGGCCTGAAGAAGAAGCAAAAGGCAAGCCAGATGAGCAGCACAAGTGTACTGTAGTTGGACCACTGCATTTTTCGAAACATTCTGCTCTTCTCTGAAGGTGATACTCAGGATTGTGTGTGTATCAAAGACATGTCCCGCCTCCTTCACAGCCAACTGTCGAAAAAAGAACATAAAAAACACTTGCTTCAGGTGTCTAAATACCTTGTCAGAAGAAAATATTTGAAAAGGAATCTGAAGGACTGTCAGTTAAGGAAATGGAACATGTTGTTACGTCTACAGAAGAAAACAAATTCATTAAATTCAAAAATGCTCAACACCAGGAACAATTCCATTTGTTGCATACGCAGATCTTGAATGTCTGCTTGCCCCTATCACCCGCTGTGAAGGGGACCCCTTAGCTTCACATACCACCTTCATGCAAAAATAGGTGTCATATGTTGCGGCATACCAAATTGCATGCTCATATGATTCAAGTCTTAATCGGTATTAATCTTATGTTGGGGATAATATTGCAGTTTGGGTGCTCGCTGAACCTGAAAAACTCTCATGAGATGTTCATAGGCTTTACACCATCGACATCCTCTCCAGCGAATAAGAAGGAAGACAAAAAATTATACAATGATGCAGTTAACTGTCATATCTGTAGGCTTCCATTACACAGAAGAGTTGAAACTCTTAATAGGGACTACTGTTATCTAACGGGGAAATTCTGTGGTGCAGCTCATAATGCAAGCAGTTTGAAGTATCAGTTACTGCGACAAATACCCGTTTTCTTCCATAATTTAGGCGGGTATGAAACTCACTTTATAGCTGAGCAATTGGCTAGTTTCAGCTGGGAGAAAAATCTGGTCAGTGTCCTGCCTGAGAGTGTTGAGAAGCATATCTCATTCTCCGATTCCTTGACATGCTTCGTTTTATGCAGGCACCACTCCATAAGCTCGTTGAAACTCTACTTTGGGAGGATATGCATATAACTCAATTTGTATGGGTAAAGTGTCAGCTGCCACAGCTGCAAAATACTAACACGAATTCTTTACAGACGAATGGAAAAACTAGTAGAAGCCGACCTCGGGGAAGATCAGTTTGGATTCCGTAGAAATACTGGAACACGTGAGACAATACTGACCTTACGACTTATCTTAGAAGAAAGATTAAGGAAAGGCAAACCTACGTTTCTAGCATTTGTAGACTTAGAGAAAGCATTTGACAATGTTGACTGGAATACTCTCTTTCAAATTCTAAAGGTGGCAGGGTTAAAATACAGGGAGCGAAAGGCTATATACAATTTGTACAGAAAGCAGATGGCAGTTATAAGAGTCGAGGGACATGAAAGGGAAGCAGTGGTTGGGAAGGGAGTAAGACAGGGTTGTAGCTTCTCCCCGATGTTATTCAATCTGTATATTGAGCAAGCAGTAAAGGAAACAAAAGAAAAATTCAGCGTAGGTATTAAAATCCATGGAGAAGAAATAAAAACTTTGAGGTTCGCCGATGACATTGTAATTCTGTCAGAGACAGCAAAGGACTTGGAAGAGCAGTTGAACGGAATGGATGGTGTCTTGAAGGGAGGATATGAGATGAACATCAACAAAGGCAAAACGAGGGTAATGGAATGTAGTCGAATTAAGTCGGGTGATGTTGAGGGTATTAGATTAGGAAATGAGACACTTAAAGTAGTAAAGGAGTTTTGCTATTTGGGGAGCAAAATAACTGATGATGGTCGAAGTAGAGAGGATATAAAATGTAGACTGGCAATGGCAAGGAAAGCGTTTCTGAAGAAGAGAAATTTGTTAACAGCTAGTATAGATTTAAGTGTCAGGAAGTCATTTCTGAAAGTATTTGTATGGAGTGTAGCCATGTATGGAAGTGAAACATGGACGGTAAATAGTTTAGACAAGAAGAGAATAGAAGCTTTCGAAATGTGGTGCTACAGAAGAATGCTGAAGATTAGATGGGTAGATCACATAACTAATGAGGAAGTATTGAATAGGGTTGGGGAGAAGAGAAGTTTGTGGCACAACTTGACCAGAAGAAGGGATCTGTTGGTAGGACATGTTCTGAGACATCAAGGGATCACCAATTTAGTATTGGAGGGCAGCGTGGAGGGTAAAAATCTTAGAGGGAGACCAAGAGATGAATACACTAAGCAGATTCAGAAGGATGTAGGTTGCAGTAGGTACTGGGAGATGAAGAAGCTTGCACAGGATAGAGTAGCATGGAGAGCTGCATCAAACCAGTCTCAGGACTGAAGACCACAACAACAACAACAAGTGTCAGCTTGTGACTAGGAAAGAAGTTTTCCCAGGTGAGTATCTGGATAGTAAGGTTAAACTCGACAAAACCAGGCTACCGAACATATCTGTATTTAGCAGTACTCTTACAGGCAATGCCATAACTAGTGCAGATTATGAGCATACTTTGAATGTCTGGCAGGAATTCAAAATTCCCAGCTTGGGTGAATAAGCAAGAGAACACATGCACAACAACATGTGCTTGCTTGTGGATATTTTTGAAAAATTCTGGACTGTATACATGGCCACATATTCTGTGGACACCACCTCTTATTACACATCGCCTGGGTTGCCATCGAACGTAATGCTCAAGAAAACGAGGCACACATCGAACTTGCTGACTAATGTTGATATGCTTCTTTTTTTTGAGTGCAGGGTCGTTGCAGGACTCTGCCAGTGTCCACAGACATGTCAAAGCAAATAATCCACATATGGGTACAGGGTTCAACACATCCCTCAATTCAAGTTGTATTCTATATTTAGATGTAAATAATTATACAGTCACGCAATGACACAGACACTTCTGGTAGGTGGGTTTCAAAGTGTGCCTGAAAACAAATTAGTGGGATAAGGTGGAAAAATATTGGGTTGGCAGCTGATTCTGGTGTAGGATATGTGGTGGAGGCAGACCTAAATTCCCTGTTAGCACGCATGAAATGACAAGTGACTAGCCTTTATGTCCAGAGGAACAAGTTATGTGAGCAAGCACTATCAATAAACTGATGACTACCATTGGACACAAGCAGAGGTACATAATTCATGGTAATCTCCAGCAGTGAATTAATTCCCCATAAGAGGTTGGGCACAACTAGGAATTTCGAAAAAGATATTTATAAATTAATGTTTAAGTCCATTACCAGTAAAACAATGCATAATATAAGAAATGAACGCGATATTTTGATTAGGAGTGAATGGGATGGGCATTGGTGCACTGCGAGACCGAATTTTAGGTGGGTTACTGTTTTCAGTGAGAACTTTGTTGCTGTGGACATGTCGAAGGTTTCAGTACAGTGTATGAAACCTATCTACACTCCTGGAAATTGAAATAAGAACACCGTGAATTCATTGTCCCAGAAAGGGTAAACTTTATTGACACATTCCTGGGGTCAGATACATCACATGATCACACTGACAGAACCACAGGCACATAGACACAGGCAACAGAGCATGCACAATGTCGGCACTAGTACAGTGTATATCCACCTTTCGCAGCAATGCAGGCTGCTATTCTCCCATGGAGACGATCGTAGAGATGCTGGATGTAGTCCTGTGGAACGGCTTGCCATGCCATTTCCACCTGGCGCCTCAGTTGGACCAGCGTTCGTGCTGGACGTGCAGACCGCGTGAGACGACGCTTCATCCAGTCCCAAACATGCTCAATGGGGGACAGATCCGGAGATCTTGCTGGCCAGGGTAGTTGACTTACACCTTCTAGAGCACGTTGGGTGGCACGGGATACATGCGGACGTGCATTGTCCTGTTGGAACAGCAAGTTCTCTTGCCGGTCTAGGAATGGTAGAACGATGGGTTCGATGACGGTTTGGATGTACCGTGCACTATTCAGTGTCCCCTCGACGATCACCAGTGGTGTACGGCCAGTGTAGGAGATCGCTCCCCACACCATGATGCCGGGTGTTGGCCCTGTGTGCCTCGGTCGTATGCAGTCCTGATTGTGGCGCTCACCTGCACGGCGCCAAACACGCATACGACCATCATTGGCACCAAGGCAGAAGCGACTCTCATCGCTGAAGACGACACGTCTCCATTCGTCCCTCCATTCACGCCTGTCGCGACACCACTGGAGGCGGGCTGCACGATGTTGGGGCGTGAGCGGAAGACGGCCTAACGGTGTGCGGGACCGTAGCCCAGCTTCATGGAGACGGTTGCGAATGGTCCTCGCCGATACCCCAGGAGCAACAGTGTCCCTAATTTGCTGGGAAGTGGCGGTGCAGTCCCCTACGGCACTGCGTAGGATCCTACGGTCTTGGCGTGCATCCGTGCGTCGCTGCGGTCCGGTCCCAGGTCGACGGGCACGTGCACCTTCCGCCGACCACTGGCGACAACATCGATGTACTGTGGAGACCTCACGCCCCACGTGTTGAGCAATTCGGCGGTACGTCCACCCGGCCTCCCGCATGCCCACTATACGCCCTCGCTCAAAGTCCGTCAACTGCACATACGGTTCACGTCCACGCTGTCGCGGCATGCTACCAGTGTTAAAGACTGCGATGGAGCTCCGTATGCCACGGCAAACTGGCTGACACTGACGGCGGCGGTGCACAAATGCTGCGCAGCTAGCGCCATTCGACGGCCAACACCGCGGTTCCTGGTGTGTCGGCTGTGCCGTGCATGTGATCATTGCTTGTACAGCCCTCTCGCAGTGTCCGGAGCAAGTATGGTGGGTCTGACACATCGGTGTCAATGTGTTCTTTTTTCCATTTCCAGGAGTGTATATGGATATGTGTATAGTGGACATCTCCAAACTCCACGTGTACTGCTTCCACTATGAGTTCTCTAAAACTCATTTTGTGGAACCAAAGTTACTTTATTCTGTTATAGACGGCTTCACTTATTGAGTGAAGAAGTGCGATCCATACCAAGTAATGAGGTGTCATGGTAATGAATTCGACACATTGGGATACGCAGCCGATAATCCTTTGGTATTGTGCCTCAGAACAAGGAGGTTACCGGGTTAATGAAAGATCCGAGAATGGATTGTCGACTGTGGAGTTTGTGAGTCAAAGATCCAAAATGTATGCATATCGTACAATAGATGCAGCCACCAAGAGGCAGGCTAATGGTGTGCGATGTGCAGCATCGCATGTCTTCACGGTCAAAGACTACTTGCGGTGCCTGTATGGCGGTGTTCGTGATGCTCCAGTGCATCCTCCGCATCTGGTACAGCAAACTAGAGTTCGAAATTTGGAAGTTTGTGGTAAAGTCTTGTGGGACCAAACTGCTGAGGTCATCGGTCCCTATGCTTACTCACTACCTAATCTAACTTAAACTAACTTACGCTAAGGACAACACACACACCCATGCACGAGGGAGGATTCGAACCTCCGACGTGGGGAGCCGCACGAACCTTGACAAGACGCGCTAGACCACGCGGCTACCCCGCTCGGTCACGAGGTGTACTGCACTGCAGTCTAAAGTTGGATTGTCGCCTCACCACGATAAAAGAGCCATTGGTGATGACGGGATCGAAAACCTCCTGTACTCACATTATTTACCTCAACTGCATGTAGGGGTGGGGGACTGGCTGGCTCTGAGCACTATGCGATTTAACTTCTGAGGTCATCAGTCGCCTAGAACTTAGAACTAATTAAACCCAACTAACCTAAGGACATGACACACATCCACGCCGGAGGCAGGATTCGAACCTGCGACCGTAGCGGTCGCTCGGTTCCAGACTGCAGCGCCTGGAACCGCACGGCCACTCCGGCCGGCGGTGGGGGACTCAAAGGTGTGACTGAGAGAGACAGTGAATGACTGGGTGAGTGAGAGCTTGTGCCAAATAGTATGGCGCTTTTATCACAGTGTAAATATTGTATGTGTGTGATGTATAGTGTGCCTGCAGGTGTAATTGCTTACGTGTCTATGTGTATGCTTTCTGTTTATTTTTTCTGAATAAGTAGCATACTATGTATGCAGGAATATATAAGCACTGTCTGCTGGTAAAAATTATAGAGAAATTATATATTTTAGAAAAGTTATATATATAATATTTAATTTTTTCCAGCACACAGTGCTTATTTATTCATGCGTATATATGTAGCTTATTTATTATATATATATACAGGGTGGTCAATGACAGGGCCAAATATCTCACGAAATAAGCGTCAAACGGGAAAACTACAAAGAACGAAACTCGTCTAGCTTGAAGGGGGAAACCAGATGGCGCTATGGTTGGCCCGCTAGATGGCGCTGCCATTGGTCAAACGGATATCAACTGCGTTTTTTTAAAATAGGAACCCACATTTTTATTACATATTCGTGTAGTATGTAAAGAAATATGAATGTTTTAGTTGGACCACTTTTTTCGCTTTGTGATAGATGGCGCTGTACTAGTCACAAGCGTATAACTACGTGGTATCACGTAACATTCCACCAGTGTGGACGGTATTTCCTTCGTGATACAATACCCGTGATAAAATGAACCGTTTACCAATTGCGGAAATGGTCGATATCGTGTTGATGTATGGCTATTGTGACCAAAATGCCCAACGGGCGTGTGCTTATGCATGCTGCTCGGTATCCTGGACGACATCATCCAAGTGCCCGGACCGTTCGCTGCATAGTTATGTCATTTAGGGAAACAGGAAGTGTTCAGCCACGTGTGAAACGTCAACCACGACCTGCAACAAATGATGATGCCAAAATAGGTGTTTTAGCTGCTGTCGTGGCTAATCCGCAGATCAGTAGCAGAAAAATTGCATGAGAATCGGGAATCTCAAAAAAGTCGACTGCACCCGTACCATATTTCTATGCACCAGGAATTGCATGGCGACAACTTTGAACGTCTTGTACAGTTCTGCCACTGGGCACAAGAGAAATTACGGGACGAAGACAGATTTTTTGCACGCGTTCTATTTAGCGACGAAGCGGCATTCACCAACAGCGGTAACGTAAACCGACAAAATATGCACTATTGGGCAACGGAAAATCCACAATGACTGCGACAAGGAGAACATCAGCGACCTTGGCGGGTTAATGTATGGTGCGGCATTATGGGAGGAATGATAATTGGCCCCCATTGTATCGACGGTAATCTAAGTTGTGCAATGTATGCTGATTTCCTAGGTAATGTTCTACTGATGTTACTACAAGACGTTTCACTGCATGACAGAATGGCGATGTACTTCCAACATGATGGATGTCCGGCACATGGCTCGCGTGTGGTTGAAGCGATATTGAATAGCATATTTCATGACAGGTGGATTGGTTGTCGAAGCACCATACCGTGGTCCGCACGTTCACCGGATCTGACGTCCCCGGATTTCTTTCTGTGGGGAAAGTTGAAGGATGTTTGCTATCGTGATCCACCGGCAACGCCTGACAGCATGCGTCAGCGCATTGTCAATGGATGTGCGAACATTACTGAAGACTAACTACTCGCTGTTGACAGGAATGTCGTTACACCTGTTGTCAAATGCATTGAGGTTGACGGACATCGTTTTGAGCATTTATTGCATTAATGTGGTATTTACAGGTAATCACGCTGTAACAGCATGCGTTCTCAGAAGTGATAAGTTCACAAAGGTATATGTATCACTTTGGAACAACCGAAATAAAATGTTCAAACGTACCTAAGTTCTGTATTTTAATTTTAAAAAAACCTACCCGTTACCAACTGTTCGTCTAAAATTTGAGCCATATGTTTGTGTCTATCACAGCGCCATCTATCACAAAGCGAAACAAGTAGTCTAACTAAAAAATTCATATTTCCTCACGTAATAAAAAATGGGGGTTCCCATTTTAAAAAAACGTACTTAATATCCGTTTGACTTACGGCAGCGCCATCTAGCGGGCCAACCATAGCGCCATCTGGTTTCCCCCTTCAAGCTAGACAAGTTTTGTTCTTTGTAGTTTTCTCGTTTGACGCTTATTTCGTGAGATATTTGGCCCGGTCACGATCAATCGACCGCCCTGTAACTGGTCTACAATATTTTCCAGCACACGACGCTTATACATTCATGCACACATAGTATGCTACTTATTCAGAAAATATACAGGGTGAGTCAGCTAACATTACCGCTGGATATATTTCGTAAACCACATTAAATACTGACGAATCGATTCCACAGACCGAACGTGAGGAGAGGGGCTAGTGTAATTGGTTAACACAAACCATACAAAAATGCACGGAAGTATGTTTTTTAACACAAACCTACGTTTTTTTAAATGGAACCCCGTTAGTTTCGTTACCACATCTGCACATATAAACAAATACGTAATCAGTGCCGTTTGTTGCATTGTAAAATGTTAATTACATCCGGAGATATTGTAACCTAAAGTTGACGCTTGAGTACCACTCCTCCGCTGTTCGATCGTGTGTATCGGACAGCACCGAATTACGTAGGGATCCAAAGGGAACGGTGATGGACCTTAGGTACAGAAGAGACTGGAACAGCACATTACGTCCACATGCTAACACCTTTTTATTGGTCTTTTTCACTGACGCACATGTACATTACCATGAGGGGTGAGGTACACGTACACACGTGGTTTCCGTTTTCAATTACGGAGTGGAATAGAGTGTGTCCCGACATGTCAGGCCAATAGATGTTCAATGTGGTGGCCATCATTTGCTGCACACAATTGCAATCTCTGGCGTACTGAATGTCGTACACGCCGCAGTACGTCTGGTGTAATGTCGCCGCAGGCTGCCACAATACGTTGTTTCATATCCTCTGGGGTCGTAGGCACATCACGGTACACATTCTCCTTTAACATACCCCACAGAAAGAAGTCCAGAGGTGTTAGATCAGGAGAACGGGCTGGCCCTGCAGATGGCTGCTTGCCGACCGTGGCCCGTGTTTGTTACAACACGCAACTGAACGTCGGAGGTTTCAAGCATCAACTTTAGATTACAATATATCCGGATGTAATTAACATTTTAGAATGCAACAAACGGCACTGGTTACGTATTTGTTTATATGTTCAGATGTGCTAACAAAACTAACGTGGTTCCATTTTAAAAAACGTAGGTTTGTGCTAAAAAACATACTTCCGTGCATTTTTGTATGGTTTGTATTAAACAATTACACTAGCCCCTCTCCTCACGTTCGGTCTGTGGAATCCGTTCGTCAGTATTTGATGTGGTTTACGAAATATATCCAGCGGTAACGTTAGGTGACTCACCCTATATATATATATATATATATATATATATATATATATATATATATATATATGGCTGTCTAAAAGGTATTCGACCTTTGATTTTCCCACGCAGAATAGAGACGATAGCGCGGCGCCACTGTACACTGTAAAGGAAGGGACCTTTGTGCGCATGCGTGAATTTTGTCCCCGCCTTCCAGCGCATCAGTCGCTGCCCGTCGGTCGCTGAGTGAGGTGCTACACAACTTGGTCGTCGGGTTACCGATTCTCTCAAGAAGACTGAACGTGTTGGGCAAAGATACTGCATCAAATTTTGTCGAAAGCTTGGTGATTCTCAAAGCGAAACAATTCGTAAGCTTCAGCAGCCGTTTGGAGAAGATCCTATGGGTCTAACACAAATCGAGGAGTGGTTCAACCGATTCAAAAATGGTCGTTCATCAGCGGAGAGTGAACAGCATTCTGGAAGGCCCCAAGCTGCTCGGAGTGCAGCTGTTGTTGAGAGGGTGCAATATTTGGTGATGGCAGATCGTCGTTTGACCGTGCGGAAGATTGCCTAAGAGATTGGAGTAAGTAAAGATTCTGCACATGCAAATTTGCTTGATGATTTCGACATGTACCGAGTCGCTGTGAAATTCGTGCCCAAGTTGTAGTCACCAGAACAAAAAGATCTCCGTTTTGACGTTGCAGAGGACTTTCTGGAGACCACCAACAATGATCCTGAATTTCTGAACACCGTGATAACTGGAGATGAGTCATGGGTATAAGGGTACGATCCAGAACCAAAAACATGGTCGTCGCAATGGAATGATCACGAGTCTCCAAGGCTGAAGAAAGAGCGGCAGGTGCGGAGCCAAATCAAGGTAATGCTGGCTGTCTTCTTCGATGTCCGTGGAATTGTGCATCACGAATACGCACCGGAAGGCCAAACAGTGACAAAGGAGTACTATCAAGATGTTCTGTTGACGCAGTTCGGAGCAAAAGACCAGACATGTGGACGGCGAAAGACCATATATATACAAGGCCTGTCTATAAAATTTATCCGATTTCTGGCCAGCAAAAATATTTCGAATACCTGACAGGGTTAGGATCCTAATCCACTTCAAAGTAGGCTCCTTGTGCTTGCACACACTTAGCCCACCGATCCTTTCACTGCTGGAAACACCCCTGGAAGTCTTCTTGGAATGGGATATATATATATATATATATATATATATATATATATATATATATGGTGTTACAAAAAGGTACAGCCAAACTTTCAGGAAACGTTCCTCACACACAAAGAAAGAAAATATGTTATGTGGACATGTGTCCGGAAACGCTTACTTTCCTTGTTAGAGCTCATTTTATTACTTCTCTTTATTACTTCTCTTCAAATCACATTAATCATGGAATGGAAACACACAGCAACAGAACGTACCAGCGTGACTTCATACACTTTGTTACAGGAAATGTTCAAAACGTCCTCCGTTGGCGAGGATACATGCATCCACCCTCCGTCGCATTGAATCCCTGATGCGCTGATGCAGCCCTGGAGAATGGCGTATTGTATCACAGCCGTCCATAATACGAGCACGATGAGTTGGTACCGGGGTTGCGTAGACAAGAGCTTTCAAATGCCCCCATAAATGAAAGTCAAGAGGGTTGAGGTCAGGAGAGCGTGGAGGCCATGGAATTGGTCCGCCTCTACCAATCCATCGGTCACCAAACCTGTTGTTGAGAAGCGTACAAACACTTCGACTGAAATGTGCAGAAGTTTCATCGTGCATGAACCACATGTTGTGTCGTACTTGTGAAGGCACATGTTCTAGCAGCACAGGTAGAGTATCCCGTATGAAATCATGATAACGTGCTCCATTGAGCGTAGGTGGAGGAACGAAACTAAAATTAGCTCTAACACGGAAATTAAGCGTTTCCGGACACATGTCCACATAACATCTTTCCTTTATTTGTGTGTGAGGAATGTTTCCTGAAAGTTTGGCCGTACCTTTTTATAACAACCTGTGTATATATATATATATATATATATATATATATATATTGGTGTGTGTGTGTGTGTAAAACCAAGAACTGTGAATAAAAGAATTTCAAATAGTAACAAAAACTGTGAGCTTAAAACTTTGTGTATTGTAAAAACAACAAGATTTTTGGTTGTAAAGCTGTATTACTACTTTGAATATATATGACTGAATAAAAAAATTGTTATTCGTTACCATACTTCTTTGTTGTTACTTCACAAATCCTTCCCTTATAAATGTATATAAAGGCTGGGCAAGATGCACAAGGTATTAGTTTGAAGTATGAGGGAGGTAATGTTTAAGATGGGGGAAACGAAATATATGTAATGACTGCATGGGATTTCGTCTATCATTCTGCAAATACAGTTGGACGGACCTTCAATTATTCCACATATGTTGTTGGGAGGGTGTATGACATTGTTCTTCCGGTCTTATTGCACGCTGTCACTCCTCCAGTCGTTTACAACAAAGTCTTGATGCTTTACCCACCCTAACATGACACCTATTACGTCAGGTACTGGTGTGCAATGGGTTTTTATAGAAAAATGAGTAATATGTCCTGTCACGGTACTGACTGTATCAGGTGTTGGTGTGCAATTGGTTTTTACAAAGAATTTAGAGAATTTAGTTAAATGACATAATACCCTGCCGTTGCATGTTTGCAGTGAAAATACTGGTAGCAACAGCTTTAGTACTTGCAACATAATGAGAGGTAAGAAATAAAAACACATACATGATTATACAAAGTTTTATTCAGTAATCATACATGTTGTGCACTACATCAACAGGGTCTTTCTTTATAGTAGAGAATATAGAAAATAAAGCCGTCTTGTAAGTACAGAATTCAGCACATATTACTCTCAAACTTATTGGCAGTACATTAACTTCTTTTGGTGCCATATTGGCCCATTGCCATGTGCGCGCTATCCATATGGAAGTACCCTGCAATGTTCATATATGCATCCTTAATGCAACCCAGCCATCTGTTCAGTCTTTCCATCACAATGTGTAGCAGCATCTGTAGACCGAACAAGGTCATAATGGTGGAGTGCTGTAGATAAGTGGATGTATCACCCAACTTCACATGGAGTGCAGAGTCATTGTACACTGTTGTAATGGGTAGAATTAGAGTAGCACACTAAATGTCTGTATGGGGACGGCTCAGATGATATTCTGTGGTCAACTGCTGCCTGATGTTGGCTTTTGCATGACACAGTTCATCCCATTCCACCTCCATAAAACGCACTTTAACACTTCTAGCTGCATTCTCGATCTGTATCAAAACACCCCAGTCTCTGTCTGTGGCTGCTTCTATACCATCAACTAAATACTTCGAAACACTAGTGTTTGAATTATACACTGATATGAGCAGTACTGGTGCATAGGACTTAACTGATATCATCTCATCCACTAACTCCTCACTTTGTCCATGCAGTCTCTGTCTATGGCTGCTTCTATACTAAAAAGTAAATACTTTAAACCACTAGTGGTGGAATTATACACTGAAATGAACAGTACTGGTGCATAGGACTTAATTGACATCTTCTCATCCACTACATCCTCACTTTGTCCATGCAGTATCACTGGAATATTCTAAGATGCCACATATTATCGGGGTCCAGTACTGACATGTGTCAAGCTGATTAGAACCCCCAGTGCACTTCATTCAGTTAGAGGCTGGCTGGATGTCTTCAACCAACAATAATAGATCACTCTCCTGCTCCATGAAGCTGACCAGCTATGCGACAGGATCCCAGGGTGCTGTCACCACTGTGGGTGCCATCGGGGTGGGACACGTTGCTGCTGCAGTTCCTGACAGGCTGGAGGGCGTCGCATCCACTGGTGAGCAAGGAAGAAAAGCCTTTACAAGAGATAATAACAGCAAAAAGACTTCATCTTCCTCACATGACAATAAACACAGACATTAAACAAGGGGTTCTTACTCTTTCACAGCTTCTTTCTATTCTGCAGCTGTGATTGGGCAATGCTGGAGGATCCTGGCTGGGGTTTCATGCTGACTGCAACTGGGGCTGCAGAGCTGTTGGGTTCACCTTATATCCCTGATGACATCGGATGCTGCATTCCTGTTACTTACTGCCAATTTAAAGTGCCTCTGGTGGCATAATTGTGAACTTAACCAGTTGCTTATACTCTGGATTGGAGGCAGATGTCTCTTATGAGGTGGAAAAATAACTGTGAATTTCAAAAATGGCAGCCTGTTAGAACAACAGCATCAGTCTGCCTGACTTTCAGATTGCATCTTGATACTACACTCCTGGAAATTGAAATAAGAACACCGTGAATTCATTGTCCCAGGAAGGGGAAACTTTATTGACACATTCCTGGGGTCAGATACATCACATGATCACACTGACAGAACCACAGGCACATAGACACAGGCAACAGAGCATGCACAATGTCGGCACTAGTACAGTGTATATCCACCTTTCGCAGCAATGCAGGCTGCTATTCTCCCATGGAGACGATCGTAGAGATGCTGGATGTAGTCCTGTGGAACGGCTTGCCATGCCATTTCCACCTGGCGCCTCAGTTGGACCAGCGTTCGTGCTGGACGTGCAGACCGCGTGAGACGACGCTTCATCCAGTCCCAAACATGCTCAATGGGGGACAGATCCGGAGATCTGGCTGGCCAGGGTAGTTGACTTACACCTTCTAGAGCACGTTGGGTGCCACGGGATACATGCGGACGTGCATTGTCCTGTTGGAACAGCAAGTTCCCTTGCCGGTCTAGGAATGGTAGAAAGATGGGTTCGATGACGGTTTGGATGTACCGTGCACTATTCAGTGTCCCCTCGACGATCACCAGTGGTGTATGGCCAGTGTAGGAGATCGCTCCCCACACCATGATGCCGGGTGTTGGCCCTGTGTGCCTCGGTCGTATGCAGTCCTGATTGTGGCGCTCACCTGCACGGCGCCAAACACGCATACGACCATCATTGGCACCAAGGCAGAAGCGACTCTCATCGTTGAAGACGACACGTCTCCATTCGTCCCTCCATTCACGCCTGTCGCGACACCACTGGAGGCGGGCTGCACGATGTTGGGGCGTGAGCGGAAGACGGCCTAACGGTGTGCGGGACCGTAGCCCAGCTTCATGGAGACGGTTGCGAATGGTCCTCGCCGATACCCCAGGAGCAACAGTGTCCCTAATTTGCTGGGAAGTGGCGGTGCGGTCCCCTACGGCACTGCGTAGGATCCTACGGTCTTGGCGTGCATCCGTGCGTCGCTGCGGTCCGGTCCCAGGTCGACGGGCACGTGCACCTTCCGCCGACCACTGGCGACAACATCGATGTACTGTGGAGACCTCACGCCCCACGTGTTGAGCAATTCGGCGGTACGTCCACCCGGCCTCCCGCATGCCCACTATACGCCCTCGCTCAAAGTCCATCAACTGCACATACGGCTCACGTCCACGCTGTCGCGGCATGCTACCAGTGTTAAAGACTGCGATGGAGCTCCGTATGCCACGGCAAACTGGCTGACACTGACGGCGGCGGTGCACAAATGCTGCGCAGCTAGCGCCATTCGACGGCCAACACCGCGGTTCCTGGTGTGTCCGCTGTGCCGTGCGTGTGATCATTGCTTGTACAGCCCTCTAGCAGTGTCCGGAGCAAGTATGGTGGGTCTGACACACCGGTGTCAATGTGTTCTTTTTTCCATTTCCAGGAGTGTATTTAGCTGTGTCGTCATTATCCAGTGGACAGTATTTCTCTTCTTCCTCAGGCAATCATCCAATATGACTCCTTTCCATTCTGCATGTAGCAAGCAATGGGAACAGTCCTCAGCTGTGTGCTTACAGGCAACATGGATGTTAAGTTCCTTCTGGTCAGACACCAACAGCTTTTCGATAGAACACATTCTGCACAGCAGCTAGGATGGGCTGGTGGAGGGGGAACTGGATGGGGATGAGCAGCTGAAGTTCTTCAGTGGTGTATATCAAGCATATGAATATGCTTCCATCTGAAGCAAATTAGCACCAACTGTCTGCCACTTCCGTTTTGGAAGAGTAAATGCTTCATATAGAGTATCTCAGCAGTTTTTTGCATGCACAGGAGCATGTATCAGTTGTAACATGCATCTCAGCTCCATCTTCCTGCATTGTCACAGTCTGCTGAACCGAATTCTTCTGCTTGTTTCTCCTACAGTGTTCCATTATCATGGTCTTCCATCCCCTGTGTAGTGAACTGTGGCTACAGTCCTCAAATTCAAATGGCTCTGAGCACTATGGGACTTAACAGCTATAGTCATCCGTCCCCTAGAACTCAGAACAACTTAAACCTAACTAACCTAAGGACATCACACAACACCCAGTCATCACGAGGCAGAGAAAACCCCTGACCCCGCCGGGAATCGAACCCGGGCGTGGGAAGCGAGAACGCTACCGCACGACCACGAGCTGTGGACGCTACAGTCTTCCTCCGAATGCATACATGTAATACAGCTATTGAAAGCTGTTCTACCCTTCACATTCATTTCACTGACTGAACACATCGCGATGCTTCCACAATGACAGCTGAGCATATACTGAACCTCTCCCACCAATTGTGGTCATGTGAGTGGAGAAAAAAAAAGTCCCGCCCAAATTTAAATTTCCCGCCAAATTCTGTCGGAGGGGGTGGAGGTGAGTCGTCAGACAAAGACAAAGAAATTCTCACCGTTTTTGAAATTACGCAAAAATTCTAAATTCCCACCAAAATTCGAAATCCCCACCAGAATTTGAAATTCACACGAATAAGGTTGGGGGGGGGGGGGGGGAAGGGGAAGGCAGAGGGGGGGGCGGGGGTGGGAGCCAATCAGCGATGTGCCAACTGAGTAAAACATGTGATGTCATCTGGAGGTGGGGGTGGGTGTATATTGTGGGTGAAGGGGTAATTAATTGATCAAGTTAATTAATTTGCGTGTCAAAGTGATATCAAAATTGCGCTCATGCCACCCTTACCCTAATACTTAGGTGGCCCAATGCGTTATTAACTTGCTCAATTTGTGAACTCTTTCTCTTGAATAAGTCATAAAATTTTTCTGAAATTTCAGTCATTTGTGTGTCAGTACATGTAAATCCTTTCTACCGATTTCCATCTACTCTGATAATTCTTTCGCAGCGCATTTCTTTTTTACAGCGTAGTTAGCGAATATTATGGGACATAGATCAGTAAGACCTAATCACTCAGGAAAAATTAAAGGCCATCGATGGATGGTATGCCACACAGTAATTTTACACGTGATGCTACACCTTTAAGGAATGGCAATAAAAATGTATCATTGTAAGACTTGTATATTTCTATTGTCTATTGTCAAACCACAATTTATGAAAGATGTTTATATTTTATTAATAGGATTAAGTAGGATTAATTGATATTTGTCATGTTGGAAATAATTGTGGTAGCAGGGAATGTCTGCACCAAAGTATTTTTGGCAGGAGAGACCGCACATTGATATAATTTTAAAAAGGGCGGGAGAGATTTCGTATGGATACATTTTAAGGAAAGAGCGGTAAAGACCGCGCATTGATACATTTTATAATAGTGGCAGGGAAAATCTGCAACAGAAAGCATTGTTGGCGGGAGAGTCCGCACTGTAGCGTTTGTAGGAAGTCAGTAGTAAGCGTGAAGGGAGGAGCTGTGTGCCTACCAGCCACCAGCTATGATTTACAGGAGATTATAAACGGATGTACAGAGACATCAGCAAACTATTATCATAAGAGGAACTAATATTATAGAATTATTTTTTTGAGAAACTCAAGACTACTCAAGGTATGTTTGCGCAATGCTAGTTGTAAGATTATTGTAAAAAGTAAGCCCCATTTCAACGTTTTTTAAAATCATTTCATTCAGAATATAATTAATTTTCGCCAGCAATACTGCATTACTGATTACAATCCATCCCAAAAACCATCAACGTAAAACTTTGCAAAATTTTATTGTTGTCAAGGAAAAGTTTAACTATGAATTACGTAACTTCAGTCAAATTAATTAAAGAATAACGTCAGTTTTGCTATTAAACAATAACGTCAGCTTTGGTAATAAATACAGCCACTTATTATGACAGCCCACCAGCAGCTAATAGAGTATAGTAAAACAGAGTAAGTATATTCATGTCGCAGTCCGATGTAGCTGTCAGATGGCGATCCAGTGACAGTAAAAAAGGTAAGAAGCAGTTTTGGGTTATTGCAGGTAAATACTGAGGGCCACGACGACGACACATTCTATGTATCGTCGAAATAGTCAGAAAATCACTTTTGATAAGCAGCATTTAAATTTGTATGCGAAGATTGAGAAAGAGAATTAATTTCAAAGGGAAGATTTCATTTGTTATTAGTAAGCAAGAGATAGAAATCCTAAGGGAAGGTTTCATAGGTTATTGAAGCAGGGCAGGTTGCATAACAAAAGAGATATAGAGGAGACGGGAAGGTTTCATCATTATCCAGGGATCAGAAATGGATGACGATGTAGGGATAGATGTATCATATTTTCCCTGTTTTTTATGAGTCATTGCGTTGTTGCATCAAACAGTTACTAAGTATTGTCATGATGGTATTTACGAAGTTTAACACTTTAGCGCACAGGGATACACTTGTATGACGAAGTTGGTCGTCAGAAAATTACAGTACCTGGTAAATTAATGCTACGGAGCGGTCCTTCCACAAATGCTGCAAAATACAGTTGTATGGGTCATAAACAGAAGAGCCATTTTCGTTTGCCGGCTGGTTTCATTGCGAGCCGAGGTTTTAAACAGCACTGAAAGCGAGCAGTAATTTTCACCTTTTAGACTGCCGCAAAGAAGTCAACATGCGTTTCCGGGATACGTGCTGTCAGTCACCGCGGCCGGCAGAGTCCAACACTTCAGCCGCCACGCTGTAGCAGCATTCCTGAGTTCGGAGGCCTTCGAAAAACAGAGAAGACTGTCGCTTTCCGACAAGCAAATCAGTTAAACATAATGTTGCCCTCTCGTTCCGATAGCTCGATTAGTTAACATTACGATGATAACTCGGTAGTACGATCGCATACGAACCTAAGAACCCAACCACGTTGCCGCTCAGGAAACGGTAAACGTTCTATCGCCGTTTTAACGTCATTTGACAGAATCACTCTGCCACTCGCCTTCATTTTCTCCTGTATTACAATAATCACTGTGATTTTGTCCTGTTGAGCAAGCAGTGATAACCGGTTGAATAATCCGTAAAGGCTGAAAAATTTAAGCACGTTTTGTCACACATTTTATTGCTGTCACACTGATTGACTAAATGAATTTCTTTTACTTGTATCAGAGTTTAATTTAGTAGCCCTGCTTACTTGAGTCGTCTACGACTCATATAGGTAGCTTTGAAATTTCTTCACCAGTTTTTAATGTGCATTAGAATCTTGAATATTAATTCAGAGGATAAGATCATTTACGCCATTAGCCTAAATAAGATAGGAAACTGATACCTGGGTAGAGTTCAAGACATGAAGCTATGAGGTCTGTTACAAGCGCAGGGTAGCTGCTTAAGCATGATCGTACCATGAGTGATTAACAGTTAGAGCAGAGCACTTCTACGATGGGTAGCAATAATATGTCTGTTACACATCGCAATGTGTTGTATCAAAATATAACTTTCATAATAACAACCTCATAACCTAACAGTACAAACTATAATGTAAAATGTCATAGGTAAGACGCTTGCGATGTATTTCAATTTTAATTGACCAGGATGTTATATTAGTAGCTTTTGAACATACAAGATAATTCATGATGTACAAAATTTCCTAGCACAAAATACATTAAACGTATGCGTACGCAGTCTCATGTTGACTAGCAGACGACACATAATTGAACAGCTGAACTATCCTATCAGCTTTAAAACTGCACGATGTTCTGAAGAAACTAAGCTTATCCATTAAGAATATTTTAGAACCCGTGACTGTTAATTGAATGTAAATATATAAAACTGCAACCAGTCACTTTGCTGAACAGTTATTTGTTATTCCATGAACCGGTTTTTTAACCTCTTCAGGTTCATCTGCAAATGGTTTTCTGGAACTTACATCACTATTTCTAGCACAATGCTGGGTACTGATTTGCGACAGTATTGGCGGTTCTTTCCGTTAGTGTCCATCCGTCTGCTTCCATTTTGATGGCCATTTGGTACATCGGAAAGATCTTGACAAAAATCTTGTTTCAAGCAACAGTTGTGTAGCACATACCGGGGGATGGCAATGTTTCGGTGTGCATACAGATTGTGTGAAAGTGTGTGAAGTGATGTACTAAGTGGCCATCAAAATGGATGCAGACAGATAGACACTAACGGAAAAGACCGAACATACTGTCTCAAGCCATCACCCAACATTATGCCAGAAATAGTGATGTAACTTCCAGAAAACTATCTGAAGATGAACCTGTAAAGTTTTGAAAACCGATTCATGGAATAATGAATAACTATTTAACAAAGCGACTGATTGCAGTTTTATGTATTTACATTCTGAAGAAATACTTGGAAAACTTTCTGAAAGTGAGAAGAAAACTTCGAAAGCAAAAACAAATTTCAACATCAATACAACTGTATGTAAGCTTATATGTCGTACTTGTGTTGCGACTGGTTTGTTTAGGTCTGTCAGGCAAGTTACAGCAGGAACTCTTCTCAGTATAACAGTAAATGAAGATTACAATAAATGTACTTTCATGACGATTAAAAATTAAGGTCTCTGATAGTTATTCATATTATCCTGAACGAACTATCTTATTTGATATTAATGAGCTACACTAAATATGATTAGAAGAACTGGTTTAATATGGACAGGACAGAAGATATTAAAATTTAATGATTTTAATGTAAATGTGTTTGCTCCATAGAAAGGTATTATAGTTGAAAGTAATCTGTCAAAAAGAATTATTAATTGTTAATTCCAAGCTTTGAACTGAAGTAATAATGTCATATAGGGTAGATGATTGATTCAATAGATGCGAACGATTTTACTTTCCGAAGTGTTATGTCGCTGTAGAAATGTTGTGACTATTGGTGACACTTCCCATATTTCGTGTGGTTTATGCAGCTGAACTTGCTAAAATTTGAGGAATCCATATTCTGTTCAGTATGTCATTGAACCAGTAACAGAAGCAGATTATATAAGGAGGGATAATACCAGACGGAATTTTCATATTCTTTAAGGTAACTTCATAAAGAACATTAAATTCTTGCGACAAAAGTGCGAGATATTTTGGATGAAATTGGAGAATAATGTCATCAAAGAACTTTAGTCAAATACATCTTTTAATTCGTCGGAATCTAACAACTGTCCAGTGTTATCCCTTTGATGGGGTAATTTCGGACATTCATTGAATTTCGACGCAAAGGTCCACATTACCCTCTAACGGGGTGATTTCGGACAGTGATTATCTTTTTAAAAAACCGCATACTTATAAACGTGTTTTCTATGTTTAGAAAACATTTTTCTACAGATAGTTTCAAAATATTCTATACATCTTCAGTAAACATATGACACATATTTAGAAAACTATCACAGACATATTTACAATGTGTTTCATTAATAAAGACAATTTACTCATACAACAAATCAATAATAATCTACAATACGTTTCCCCTTTCTTCTATGGGAGTCGGCAACACTCTTACAATGTGGCCTTTGTCTACAGGGTCATCGTCTGGAACGGCAGGAAAAATAAACACAGATTTGCCACCTTGACATGGACGCAGAAATTACCGGCCGCTGTGACCGAGTGGTTCTAAGCGACTCAGTCCGGAGCCGCGCTGCTGCTACGGTCGCAGGTTCGAATCCTGGCTCGGGCATGGATGTGTGTGATCTCTTTACGTTAGTTAGGTTTAAGTAGTTTTATGTCGAGGGTCTAATGAACTCAGATGTTAAGTCCCATAGTGCTTAGAGACATTTGAACCATTTGAACGCAGAAATCTGACTTCCACTTCTTTTGCGCCCACTTCTGTTGCGATTACGACAAACTGCCTATTTCGCTGTTTTTCCCCGATCATGTGTGGATAATCCACAAGAAGAAAAGCCTCCACTTCCAGAACTGCTTCCACTGCTCTGCTGCTTTCGTAACTAGTTGGTATTGCATCATTATTCACAAGAAACTGAGACACTGAGTCAACATTATCTCTCTTTCTCATATCGAAGCCTAAAACGGATTTTCCTGCGGCAGCATCTAATTTTCGCTTTCGATGAGCACTTGTGTTATTTTTCATTGCATAACGAAGATTCTGATCTTCGAAGCTCGAAGACCAGGCTTCTAAAGAATTGTTTTGAGGATTATTTTCATCAGGTAATTTTTTGAGGACTCACTCAGGGTCAAATGGATTTAATCCCACGACTCGGAATGCACTTCTTATATGGTCATCTTCAGTTGCTGACACTTTTTTAAGCGTTTCCTTCAAAAGTGAGGGGAAAGAATCTTTCGATATTGGCCCACGGGAGCTTATCTTCTGTTGCGTAAGCACTGTCCACCGAGCAGCTTTTAAACGTCTGAGGAAAACTACGTCTAATATGATTACTGTTTGGTGGCAACAAAATAAAAGAGATTTTATTCTTCTCACATTCATCAATTACTCGCAGCGAAAAGTTGTCTCCTGCCTTAACTTTCTCCCCCTCCACGGACTTCAGGTAAGATAGCACAATAGTAATACACCAGTCTTCAGATGTAGACAGTCCACTTTTATTGCGATTGTAGCGGGTTCCTTTGGGATGTCCATCTTGCCAGGTATCCCATAAATGCCCCGATTTGTAGATCATGTAGCGAGGTAATAGTTTTCCTTCCATAGTGGCAGCCATCATTACTGAAATACTACTCTTAGAATAATCTAAGAGCCTTTCAGGATGTTTTGTTCCCCTTCTAATTATTACATGCTTCCTCCCAGGGTCGTCACACAGGTTGGTCTCGTCATAATTGATTACATTTTTGGGATCAACATTTTACGTTTTTTCATCAACATTCTGGAAATATGATTTCACTGTCTCGTAACTCACTTCAGCACGTTGCTTTTTAATGTTCTCAGATTGCCAGTCGCTTAATATGGCAGAGCGACGTGGTGAGAATGAACGCGACCACTCAATCCCCGGCACGTGAAAAGGAAAGTGTTTTTCTCTTCGTCCACCTTTGTCAAGATATCCTTTTACCATGTATCTAGCATAATGAGAGGTAAAAGGAAAACCCCAATGTGCAGCCCTTAAAATACTATGGACAAGTGTGTTCACTTCAATGGTACTTAAGACAGAAGGCCTTCCAATCAGTAGAGGGTTTGTACTATTAACTTTGTTCTCTAACGTTGAACGCGGTACATTAAATTTGTTTACGCCGTTCTGTACGATAGTTTTCCTGGCCTTACAGCAGCAACCGCCTTTTCAAGATTTTCAGGATCATAACTGCGCCTCGGACGAGCACCAAGCCTCCTTTTGTAAGTAGCGACATTGTCCGATATTACCCCAACGTGTGTTGTTATCTGCAAATCGTTCACTAGACATTAGCGAAAATGAGATGTGGAGAAAAACTGTATTCACATTTCCTTCTTAACATTTAAGTAAGTAAACTATAAGCAAATTAAGTTTATCAATTTTTTTCTCTTCTCGTACAACGGCGAAAGTATTCGCATAAAGATAAATAGCAAGAATTGCAGACTGCACTGTAACCCGCTACGCACCACTGTTTCAAATTCCAACTGCAACAACGTGTGTGTTCGTGTATGCTTGACAATATGTAAGGTGTAAACAGCAAAACGCGCGCGATATAAAAGTTTGCGTTCAGTGATACCAACGTAAGAACAGAAATACGCTGGTCCCACCCGAAATTACCCCTGTGTCCGATATTTCCCCATTTTACGGATACTTTTCAATTACATACGGCAGATGTCACTGGAAAGTGTTGTGACAAATAGGTGAGGCATTTGAACATAATATTTCCACATACTTCAAGCAAATGGTCTTTTGTAGATAGCACTGTTTAACTTTCATGTAAAGTGTGGTGACGGTACTCACGACTTGTAACGCCGGAAATGCATATCCTCCTATTTCCATCTATTGTACTATTATTTTTTTTCCTTGTTTTGTTACCTCAAGATATGACATTTCTGTCTCTTTATATATTGTAATTGTTTTACTGTTTGTATATATATATTTATGCACTTATGTCGACGTGTAATTGGTTGTTTTGTAAATATTATTTGTATTTTTACGCTGGGTCTTGCCTAAGGAAAACTATGTTATCGAACGAATACGTCGATAGGTCGTGTGGAGAACCAGAGTGTTTAGGATCTTGGGTAGTGTTAACTCTGCCGCGTGGAGCGCGGGCAGGGCAGAGAGAGTCTGGCTGGAGTAGCGAGTGGAGCAGGTGTGTTGTGTGAAGCTCCCGCGAGTTGCCGCGCTTTCGGGGTTTGGCAGCATGTAATTGCGCTCGACTTGCGATGATAGTTTCTGACATGGTGCCGCGGACGGGAAGCATTAGCTGGCGCACATCAAGAGCCCGTTTCGTCTGGTGACCGTGTCGAGAAGAAGGCGCGCCAACATCCAGTTTCTGCAACAGCGACGGCCGACAATAAGTGACTGTCGCCACCTCCTCGATCGACGGCTTCAAACCTTCAATCAACCAACAAGGAAGACTGGAAGCACGTAAAGTTTTAGAACTGTATGGCAGACCTCAGCTTTTCAAACTTTTAAAATTGTTGCATCACAAAATTACAGCAACTTAGCATGAACCTTTGTTGCTCTTTGTCCCAATTGCATTACCAAGCAGGGTCCCTTCCTTTTCCGGAATGAACCCGAGTGTCGTTGAAATTCAAACGCCAGCATCATTAGATTTCTCTACTTTAATTTCGATGTTCAGTTAAGGTATTCATAGCTGGCTACAATATCTAGATTACACAAGCACAAATTAAGAGTGCGAGTTTTGTTACCGTATTTTAGCTTACCTGTGACTGCAGCTCAGCTTGGTACGTACTAAACTTTACTATTGTTAATTGTTCAGAATCATTTAATTCAAGTTCAAAGTTAAATCTCTTATTTCTAAATTGCGTAGATTCAAGTAGCTTTTGAAATGATTGTTGAGGTAGTCCAAGACTAACCGTATTCTACTGAATTTCGATGTGCTTCAGAAAGAAAGCTCACTATTAACTTCAATCGCTAAATTAACTTTCGATTATCCAGTTTTATTAATTCTTTTGCTAAATTAAGTCAGAGTGTAGCGAAATTTATTGCTTCTGACAAACTTTCAGTTTTCACACTACACGTGTCAAACTTCAGTTGCCACGCTTCTAGTGCTAATTATACGTGTAATAACCTTTCTTTTTCAGTTACTATAGTAATTGTCCTTAGGACTGGCGACCGTAATTTCCCCCGAATCTCAAATATCTAATTACCACTAGTTGATTGTTAACGTAGCGGCCGCACATTTACTTTCTTTATTAACTTTACCCCTATTTCAAAATTAATTTCCACCAGTTTCATTAGCACATTTCCTTTCATTTAGATGTAACCCTTTCCTCCCTCTTTACCGACAAATTAACCTCAGTGACGATTGCTTTTCCCAAATTTCCATTAGGTACACGCGGTTTAATTTTTCACTGTCATTAAGGTCGATAAGTGAGGGGGAGGTTACAGACTCCAGAGAGTGCCGCAACACAATCGATAAGCCTCTCTCGAAACACTCGTAGCGCAGCAGCTGTATGGGTTGGCAGTGCGAACTATACCGAGGTTCGCGTTGGACCGCAGCTGCCAACTCGTGGACGTCACGTGTGTGGATGGCCATTGGACGATCCCTCGTTAAATACCAGAGCACTGAGCTACGTAGGACAGTTCTCTTTAGTGCTCCGAATCGTTTAGTCTCCAGTTACGGCCGAGTGTACAAGCTGCAGTGTTCGTTCTTCGTCTCTGAGAGCTAGGCTCCTTAGGAATCGTAGGCCAGCTGTGGACTGTACGTAGGGTAGGCATTACTCAGAGGCACAGTGACCGCACTTTAATATTTTGGAAGACTTGTAATAATTTCAAAGGTCTAATTATGTTGGACATTTCACAAGAAGAAACATCATTTAAGTTGAGTATTTCTCTATATTTACAGGGGGTAGGACGTCAAACGAGCCCAGTTTGAGCGGGAGAGGCACTACAGGACATTTTAATTCCACTGTGTATACTTTTGCAAATAAATTCATAAAACATTGTCAGCATGACCGGAAAGGTTTCAGGATTCACACTCATAGCAGTGGAAGTTCAAAAACATAACAAAGTAAATGAAACTTCCTGGCAGATTAAAATTGTGTGCCGGACCGAGACTCGAACTCGGGACCTTTGCCTTTCGCGGGCAAGTGCTCTACAAACTGAGCTACCCAAGCACGACTCACGTCCCGTCCTCACAGCTTTACTTCTGCCAGTACCTCGTCTCCTACCTTCCACACTTTACAGAAGCTCTCCTGTGAATCATGCAGAACTAGCACTCCTGAAATACAGGATATTGCGAAGACATGGCCCAGCCACAGTCTGGGGGATGTTTCCAGAACGAGATTTTCACTCTGCAGCTGAGTGTGCGCTGATATGAAACTTCCTGGCAGATTAAAGCTGCATGCCGGACCGAGACTCGAACTCGGGACGTTTGCCTTTCGCGGGCAAGTGCTCCACAAACTGAGCTACCCAAGCACGACTCACGCCCCGTCCTCACAGCTTTACTTCTGCCAGTACCTCGTCTCCTACCTTCCAAACTTTACAGAAGCTCTCCTGCGAACCTGCAGAGAATTTGGTGGTCTGTTGGGTTGATGGTGGGTTCCTATGGTGATGATCTGGGTTCGATTCCAACCTCTGCTGATAATTTTGCCGGCACAGTAGCTCAGCGTGCTTGGTCAGAGGGTTAGCTACCCTCTGTAGTAAAAACCTGAGTGAAAGGATCAACAAAGGACGTGTACGGCCGTCATCGGACGTCCGCCACGAACAAATTCATCGACCAATATAGAGCAAAATGAGATTAAAAAAAAAAAGAAAGTTGGTAGAGCACTTGCCCGCGGAAGGCAAAGGTCCCGAGTTCGAGTCTCGGTCCGGCACACAGTTTTAATCTGCCAAGAAGTATCATATCAGCTCACACTCCGCTGCAGAGGGAAAATCTCATTCTATAACAAAGTAAATGTTTTTCACATGTGAAATTTCATCATTTTTTCACTTATTATTGCATTTGTTGCTATAGGCACACTTTTCTTCATAATTAAGGAAGATTCTCCGACGAATTTTGCACAACATACCAAGAATTCTTACAGGTGTATGAAAATCCAGAATTTTCCAAAACTATTAAAAATTGTGACAATTAACTATAAAATTTGAGTTTTTCTAAGTTAAAACTGTAACAGCTCATTCATTTTTTCATAAATTAAATAAATTCTAGAGTTTCATACACCTGTAAGTATGGTTTGTATGCTATGCAAAATTCATCGAAGAATCTCTCTTACTTATGAAGAAAAGCATACCTATAGCAATAAATGTAGCCAATAATAAGTGAAAAAATGATGAAATTTCACATGTAAAAAAATTTATTTTGTTATGTTTTTGAACTTCCACTGCTATGAGTGTGAATCCTCAATCCTTCCTGGTCATGCTGACAATGGTTTATGAATTTATTTGTAAAAGTATAGACAGTGGAACTTAAAATGCCCTGTGGTGCCTCTCCTGCTCCAATTCGGCCCTTTTGACGTTCTACCCCTCCCCCCTCCCCCTTTCCCTAATAAACATCACTTTGTTACTAATCGTTGGGACTCCTTCTGACTGAAGGTAACCTGCCCCAGTCTCCCAACATAATGAACCTTCAATTACGTTCAACCTTGTGGTCATCCTTTCGTACCAGAAGATGCTAGTGACTATTTTATGGGATGAGAACAAGAGTAGTTAATAGGAAAAAGAGGTTAGCTTTTGTGAGAGATTGGTACTCCGTAGTCGATGTCTGATAGCCTTTAAATTATTTACTAGTCTGCTAACAATATGGTCGTAGTCAACTTTCTCATGGTAGGGTAATTAGCATTACGCTGTTACTGCAGATCTACTAAAACATGGAGCGTGACACGCTTGAGCCGCCTTAAGCGGGCCACAGGCGCTACGCCAGGAATCGTTAGCGCTAGGATTTCACCCGGAACAAGTCCCGCCCACTCACCCCCGGTTTTCCCAGTCTTTGTTCGGCGCCTGGGCATCGTTTCAGTTGACCCACGTGGTTTACCGCGTTCGGCTGCCCTTGGAGTGAATGTTACATTAATATCTTGCTAGGTCTTAAATTTTCCCAGGTAGTTAAAAGACACATTACAAGAAACGTGCACAATGGGCCTCAGCTGTGCCAGGTACTTCAACAGCAAACATAAGAGAAAACAATTTAGCACTGAATTCTTTAAATACGAGAACTCAGTATTCAGATGAATACCCTATGAAGAAACATACTTCTATGTGAGGAAAAGCACGCAAAGCTAAAACAGGATAAACCTACCCTCAAAGAATAATTTGTTTGGAGAAAGAGGAACCACAGTATACTTGACACTTAAGTTTCAGAACTCAGACAGTATATGTGAAACAAGCACCAATGTTCACTATACTTCCAGAGGGCATCAAAATTACTTTGTTGTTGCTAGATCGATCCAAGCTGATTTTGCATGCTATTCACTGAATAGTTTTGCTGAAAAATTTTAGGGGTGAAAGAAGAACTAGCACAGCATGAAGGACGTTTTACAGCCGTGAAACACCGCAGCATATATTTCCTCCATAACTGCTCTGTGACAAACATAAACATCACATTATTATTTTTAAAAAATGGTTTGAATGACATTTACGAAATTAATAAATCTTTTGGTTAAAAACAGACAGGACAAAGAATAACGACACATTATTTTCCTGAGACGTTTGCAACAGCATATAGGTCACTAATCACACAGAAACAGCCACAATTCTTTGTAACCTCGTTTATAATGCGCAGGTATGGCATTGGAAGATTTTACAAGTTAAGATTCACCCATTACCCATGCAAATACTAACGAAATATGTCGTACATGCAAATATCTTACTGCTTTCACTAGGCATTTCTACTTTGTGACATTCTTATATTCTTTAATTTTCGTGAGCTACTATGAGGGCCTACATAAACAAAACAACCTTCACTTATTTCTATATAACGGTGATTTTAGACAACAGGGTTATTCGAGTGCATCCGTGGCTTTACTACCGACATGACAGATTCAAGACCATTGTTTTCGCATTGTATGTTTGCTCTGCTGTTTCCCTCAAATAAACGTATTATAATAAGTGAATTAGTTAATGAAAATTTCTCCTTATTGCCCTTAAATAACATCACGTAATTTTTTGTTTTCTATTGCTGGCGATGCTTTCAATTCTCTGTAAATATTTTTATTTCTTTAATAGTGCAGATTCATATTACATTACTACCCAGAAAAGCTTAAATTTCTTATCGTTACTGAATTTCATCACAATATAACACGTGTTATACTGCGACGATAACAACTTTGTTGTAGCTTCCAGTTTGCGGAACTGGCGGCTGTTTAGGGGAGGGCCTTACACCATGGATAGGCGTGGAGGGTGGTGAATGGGCGGGACTTGTTCCGGGTGAAATCCTAGCGCTAAGGGCTCGTCGCTGCGCCACACCGTATCTGCGAGAATGGGCCAGCCGGACGGCCGGCCGCCGCCCTGGACTTTGACTGGCGTCTGTTTTATGGCTCATAAAAGCCCCCTCGCGGTCTGCGGCGCACGTGCCGTCATTTCGAAACCTGTCACGCTGGCGGCGCGCAACACTCAAACTTGAACGTCGGCTGACATTTGCAAACGCTGAAAGCACTTGTAACTAGAGTCGTGGCACACTCACCAGTGCGCTGCATATGGCATACAAAAATCTAGCTAAATGTCTGAATTAAATATTGAACAGCACACTGCCTGACCAAAAAAGCTAAGAACCCAGAAGAAACGGAACCTTATGGCTGAGGGAGTATGTGACGTTATTTCCGTGACTGCAGTAGTGAGTCAAATTTACAAAAAAGATTGTCATTCGTTTGGGAAGGGCGTCATAAAGCCGTTGTATCTCGAGTAGAGATGGGCAAAACTGTTCTTTTCAGAGATTGGATCAGAACTGTTCACTCCCTGAAGTGAATTAGCTCTTTTTCATGACTCACCACTCATTTACAATAGAAAATAAATGGAAGGCACATTGCCCTTTAAACTTGGTTTATTCCAGTACTATACCTGCATTTTGATCTTATTTGATCCTATTTTGAAGTAACACAGATAATGAGTAAGAATTTTGTATTGTTTATTGAAATTTCCACGATATGACAAAGTTTCTGATTATTGATTTATTTTGCACTATCGTGGTGTTTTGGGTGATCGGAAAATGTTGTAACTTGAGATTTACATTAACAATATATTTGGCTATAATGTATTAAAATTTCATTAACCTCATACAAATACATCGCAAGCCATATATTTTTAAAGTGAACGTTTCCTTCCGAAGACGCCTAAAATCGCAAAATCCGTACCAGAATAAGAAAAAAATATAAATTTGACTGTAAAACGAAAGTGCTGCATATAGCCTTATGCAGAATAAAACAAGGAAAATATTGGTGTATCACATTTTGCGATACGTTTATCGGTTCGCTCGTAATTAAAGCGTAAATTCGAGAGTCCATAATAACAATCCTATAGTAAGAGGAGTCATCAGGAACCTAATCTAATCAGTTTAAACAAATAAAAATAAAATAAAAACAACTGATGTATATATAACATAATAATGTAAAATACATAGCGGTATTACTACGAAGAACAATATCCAGTAGGGACGAACTCCGATGCAGAGGCGCTGAGTCGAGCAGGTCGAACCGCAAGCTGTATTACTGCGTGAGCTGAGACCGCAGAGACCAGAGTGACACCTGAGTCGCTTTGCTCAACGCTCTGGCTAGAGACGGTGGGGTGAGCGTTGAGCGGGCGAGTTCCGAGTGTGGGGGAAGCGGTGAACTCACCCGCTCCGAGACAAATCGTCCGTTCCCTTGCGAGCAGGTTGTTGCAAGTAGTTCCTATGTTATCCGCTAGGTGGCTCTCTGTCCTGTTGCTCGCATCAACTGCCCAGAGGGCAGGACGTGCGACTGAAACGATCGCCGACAGAGTGCGATGCGAAGTTAAGCTGCGCCAGACTGCACGCAGCAGACGACACACAGAGACGGCACGGCATATGTGAAACACAAAATCCAATGGGGCACTGCACAATGCAGGCAGCCAAGGTAGAAGCAGGGCAGAGGCCGGCGCTGGCTGTGTTGTGTGGCGTGCACTGTGCTCTGACCAGCAGAGGCGCTGCTGATATGCTCCGTCTCTCTCTCTCTCTCTCTCTCTCTCTCTCTCTCTCTCTCTCTCTCTGCCGTGGGAAACGTTTGGAGCTACCGTTCTTTTTTTCTGAATCACTGATTCTTCACTCCTTTGAAAGATTCAACTCTATGAATTAGTTCAAGAGCGGATCCCCCATCTCTACTCTTGAGGCAAGATGGACCACAACTGTTGTAACTGGTCCTTGATATGCTAGAAACTGACAGTGGGGCAGAGTTGACGTCTAGGCTGGTCGCACACTTGCTCTATTGGGAACAGATTAGGGATCTTGCTGGCCACGGGAGTATCCCAACATCTCGTAGGCAATTCATAGAGACACATTTCGTGTATGGACGAGCACTGCCCTGCCCAAAAATGGCACTGCGACACTGAAGCATGAGAATTAACGTATGAGGACGCAAGATGTCCGTGGAGTATTGTTGTAGCTTTAGATATCTTTCAATCACTTCCAGCTGTTGCCTGAAGTCATATCTGATGACTCTCCATACCGTGATGCAAGAAGTAACAACACTGTGTTCCTCCAAAACTTTAGAAGACTGGGATCTCTCTAGGATAACGCGATAGTCTAACGATGGTCAATCAGGGTAGTGCAGAACCACGATTCGTTGATGATCTTCCCGATCACATCACCACTCCGAACACAGCCATATGTGTCGTGGAGTTGACGACAACCAACAGGTCCCTTTCCTGTTGCTGCTAGTCTCTGAACAGTGGTGTCGGATAACTGAGTACGTTCTCCGATGGCAGGCGCAGCTGTGAAGAGGTTAGGATGTGCTTCATGCACAATGATGCGATCCTCCTTGCGATGGTCAGATGTGGTCAACCAGAATCTTGACGACGAGTACGCCTGCCTTCACCTTGCCATGCAGTCCAACATCGGGTCACCATCACGTATGAATGCCCCACAAATCTGGATACTGTATGATTCGAATAGCCGGCCAACTGGAGATCGAGAACGAAGTTCCTTTCAAATTCACTCATGCGACGAGAATCTGTCTCATACGAGTAGGCTACTTCTCTGTGCCCTTCTCAATGATCAGTCAACATCTGATGATTTTCCCACCACTTGTGTACACTACCAGACCTGGTAATGACAAAAAACACATTTGCAGTGTGGTGGTGGTTCTACGTGTCACAGAGAATTGCAGTTCTATTTTTCTACATACGCGCCAAAGGAATGCCCTCTTTGCCTGCGCTATTCTGCTTGTGTTATCCTTCTTGCTTCATCTGTCAAGCGTTATCTTGCATCCAATGTAGCAGAATTCCTTCTCCTTGTCTACTTCTCGGTCGTCAATTCAATTTAATATTACGTTTAACGCTTGTCACATTTCTGGTATTCCACATTGCTTTAATCTTTCTTTTGTTTTCTGCCAATGCGTATTTTTGCTCATTGGACTAATCGTTTTAGTCAACAGGTTCCATACTTCTTCCTTAGTATCATTGAGGATAGCAAATTCATCAGCGAATCTTATCACTGATATCCTCTGAACGTGAATTTTAATCCCACTCCTGAACATTACTTTTATTTCCGTTATTGTTTCTTAGATGTGCAGATAAAACGTAATACAGTTTTAATTTCCAGTGAAAGCCAATTTATTGTATGGATTCATTAGTTAATACTCTATAAATAGGAGACTTCCATAGAGTGCCGATTCGTTATTCACGCAAATCGTACCTACGAGATAATTAATCCTGTTGACATAAGGCTGGTACCGGTAGAAACAAAAACAAAACAAAAACAAAAAATTGGGATAACTGTCTCTATAAAAATTAAATTAAATGTCATCGGCATGCTTTTCGAACAATAGCATTTGATTTATGGAACACCAATGTCGAATCTTATTTAATTTAGGAATAAGACGTGAATATTTTCACGTAGATGTTTTAATACTCGTATATTCAGAGGAATTAAAATGTCATCTTGCGTGAGGAATAAAATGTCTGAAACGAGGTAGGCCTGCTTCGACTGAGACAGCGTAATCACACCTAAGCGCTGTTTATAATAAGTAACTAGATCCAAGTACCTTTGTACCGAGTGTTGCGTTATTAGCTTAGAATCTGTTCCAGACAAAGTTTGTTATCTCACTGTGGATAAAATGTTACATTATCTAGATGAAACTGCAACGTCAGTTTTATTTATAATATTGTACTTACGAATCTCTCTTTTACTCTCAAACTGCAGTGGATTGTTGAGAACAAATTTCTCTTGTGAATATATACACTACTGGAAATTGAAATAAGAACACCGTGAATTCATTGTCCCAGGAAGGGGAAACTTTATTGACACATTCCTGGGGTCAGATACATCACATGATCACACTGACAGAACCACAGGCACATAGACACAGGCAACAGAGCATGCACAATGTCGGCACTAGTACAGTGTATATCCACCTTTCGAAGCAATGCAGGCTGCTATTCTCCCATGGAGACGATCGTAGAGATGCTGGATGTAGTCCTGTGGAACGGCTTGCCATGCCATTTCCACCTGGCGCCTCAGTTGGACCAGCGTTCGTGCTGGACGTGCAGACCGCGTGAGACGACGCTTCATCCAGTCCCAAACATGCTCAATGGGGGACATATCCGGAGATCTTGCTGGCCAGGGTAGTTGACTTACACCTTCTAGAGCACGTTGGGTGGCACAGGATACATGCGGACGTGCATTGTCCTGTTGGAACAACAAGTTCCCTTGCCGGTCTAGGAATGGTAGAACGATGGGTTCGATGACGGTTTGCATGTACCGTGCACTATTCAGTGTCCCCTCGACGATCACCAGTGGTGTACGGCCAGTGTAGGAGATCGCTCCCCACACCATGATGCCGGGTGTTGGCCCTGTGTGCCTCGGTCGTATGCAGTCCTGATTGTGGCGCTCACCTGCACGGCGCCAAACACGCATACGACCATCATTGGCACCAAGGCAGAAGCGACTCTCATCGCTGAAGACGACACGTCTCCATTCGTCCCTCCATTCACGCCTGTCGCGACACCACTGGAGGCGGGCTGCACGATGTTGGGGCGTGAGCGGAGGACGGCCTAACGGTGTGCGGGACCGTAGCCCAGCTTCATGGAGACGGTTGCGAATGGTCCTCGCCGATACCCCAGGAGCAACAGTGTCCCTAATTTGCTGGGAAGTGGCGGTGCGGTCCCCTACGGCACTGCGTAGGATCCTACGGTCTTGGCGTGCATCCGTGCGGCGCTGCGGTCCGGTCCCTGGTCGACGGGCACGTGCACCTTCCGCCGACCACTGGCGACAACATCGGTGTACTGTGGAGACCTCACGCCCCACGTGTTGAGCAATTCGGCGGTACGTCCACCCGGCCTCCCGCATGCCCACTATACGCCCTCGCTCAAAGTCCGTCAACTGCACATACGGTTCACGTCCACGCTGTCCTGGCATGCTACCAGTGTTAAAGACTGCGATGGAGCTCCGTATGCCACGGCAAACTGGCTGACACTGACGGCGGCGGTGCAAAAATGCTGCGCAGCTAGCGCCATTCGACGGCCAACACCGCGGTTCCTGGTGTGTCCGCTGTGCCGTGCGTGTGATCATTGCTTGTACAGCCCTCTCGCAGTGTCCGGAGCAAGTATGGTGGGTCTGACACACCGGTGTCAATGTGTTCTTTTTTCCATTTCCAGGAGTGTATATAGTGTGAGACTCTGGTTAATGGCGACATGGGCTCCGAGGCTTCAGGAATGTGATGTCACAGTGGAATACAAAAGCTGATGCAAACACAAGGATGCTAACTCCCTTTCAAGGAACCCTTCTCCGGAACACAGCATAGTGGAAGAAATCTCAGTCACTGTTGGTTTAAACGGCGTTACTACAGAGCGAATATCCAGCACTGCTGAAAATCATGAAAGCCTTGAAGAATGAGAAATGACCAGAGGATGATTAACAGAGGATTGCATAAGAGGAACTGTGATCCAGTGGGGTAGAAATGATTGCTTGTCATCATATATCATCTATGGCCGGCTCTCCTGAACCATTTCCACGATGCTTCAACAATTGGTCATCTGGAACTCATGAACGCTCTAGACAGAATTAGACGCAGGTACCACTGACCACGTCTGTACCAGTCCATTAGACACTATGTGAGCCACTGTAAGGAATACTGACAATGGAAACCTGTGCCGCATTTTCCGCCGGCACGTCTGCCTGCAGTAGAGAAATACCTCTAAAATGGAATCGATCTGCTGAGGAGGTTACCAAAGTCGAAAAACAGGAATCGATGTCTGCACTGACTACCTCACCCACTATGCTATCACTAAAGCTGCGGCGACTGCCGAAGCTCCAGAAATACCAAATTTCCTTTCCAGAAGACATTATTTTCAAGCATGCAGTACCCTGTGTGATGATCTGTGATTGTGGAAAATTGTTCATATTGAGACTAGTATCAGAGGTAATTTCAAGTTGCGATATCACCAAAAGAATAACAACTGCCTACCACCTTCTGACAAATGGCCTCAGATAACGATTTGATGAGACATTGGCAGATATATTCCTGACGTACGTTGATGTCGAACAGAGAGATTGGAATACATTACTGTCAGTCGTCACATTCGCATACAACCACAAGGAAGCAAGACACTTCAAGCTTGACTGTGTTCTTTCTACTCTCTTCAAGTCTCTAGAGGAACGGAGAGTTCCAAATGATTGGAAAAGAGCACAGATAGTCCCAGTCTTCAAGAAGGGTCGTCGAGCAGATGCGCAAAACTATAGACCTATATCTCTGACATCGATCTGTTGTAGAATTTTAGAACATGTTTTTTGCTCGAGTATCATGTCGTTTTTGGAAACCCAGAATCTACTATGTAGGAAGCAACATGGATTCCGGAAACAGCGATCGTGTGAGACCCAACTCACTTTATTTGTTCATGAGGCCCAGAAAATATTAGATACAGGCTCCGAGGTAGATGCTATTTTTCTTGACTTCCGGAAGGCGTTCGATACAGTTCCGCACTGTCGCCTGATAAACAAAGTAAGAGCCTACGGAATATCAGACCAGCTGTGTGGCTGGATTGAAGAGTTTTTAGCAAACAGAACACAGCATGTTGTTATCAATGGAGAGACGTCTACAGACGTTAAAGTAACCTCTGGCGTGCCACAGGGGAGTGTTATGGGACCATTGCTTTTCACAATATATATAAATGACCTAGTAGATAGTGTCGGAAGTTCCATGTGGCTTTTCGCGGATGATGCTGTAGTATAAAGAGAAGTTGCATCATTAGAAAATTGTAGCGAAATGCAGGAAGATCTGCAGCGGATAGGCACTTGGTGCAGGGAGTGGCAACTGACCCTTAACATAGACAAATGTAATGTTTTGTGAATACATAGAAAGAAGGATCCTTTATTGTATGATTGTTTGATAGCGGAACAAACACTGGTAGCAGTTACTTCTGTAAAATATCTGGGAGTATGCGTGCGGAACGATTTGAAGTGGAATGATCACATAAAATTAATTGTTGGTAAGGCGGGTACCAGGTTGAGATTCATTGGAAGAGTCCTTAGAAAATGTAGTCCATCAACAAAGGAGGTGGCTTACAAAACACTCGTTCGACCTATACTTGAGTATTGCTCATCAGTGTGGGATCCGTACCAGATCGGGTTGACGGAGGAGATAGAGAAGATCCAAAGAAGAGCGGCGCGTTTCGTCACAGGGTTATTTGGTAACCGTGATAGCGTTACGGAGATGTTTAACAAACTCAAGTGGCAGACTCTGCAAGAGAGGCGCTCTGCATCGCGGTGTAGCTTGCTCGCTGGGTTTCGAGAGGGTGCGTTTCTGGATGAGGTATCGAATATATTGCTTCCCCCTACTTATACCTCCCGAGGAGATCACGAATGTAAAATTAGAGAGATTAGAGCGCGCACGGAGGCTTTCAGACAGTCGTTCTTCCCGCGAACCATACGCGACTGGAACAGAAAAGGGAGGTAATGACAGTGGCACGTAAAGTGCCCTCCGCCACATACCGTTGGGTGGCTTGCGGAGTATAAATGTAGATGTAGATGTACTCCACGGTCGCGAGGCTCCCCGACAATGGATACACTTGCTCATTTCAGCTGTACGATACTCACAAGGGGACGGTCCAATCCGACTCGTTGAAACCTTACCTGAAGTTTTTCATACAGTGAAAATACTGACAAAATTTTAGCTGCCAATGTGCACTGCAAGCATTTAAAAATGTGTTAAAAGTTATTCGTTTTTTTCCGCACGAAGAAACGCTTATAGGAGCCATTTCTATGCTTGGTGCGCGAATCGGCAGACGCAACCATGACAAGACACTGTAGCGCCGCGTAGTTGAAAGTCTAAAGTGCTCACACATGAATTGTATGCACATGAAATGTACCACAAATATCTCGGAACAATGATTTTTTATAAGTAACTTGCACGTTATATCGTCAGATGTAACTGCTACACAAGGGACTAGCAGAGGAAATAAAATTAAGGAAGAGTTTGATGTTACACTACAAACAGTTTCCATCGTTTGGGAACTTAATATGGTGACACGAAATTTTTTATAACATTTACTGCAACACAACTATGATGATAATTCTTAAATAATGTATATCTTTGTTATAAACAGTAGTCGTCACAGAAATGAAAAGTGTCTACTGGATGATGGAAACAAACATTTCCTTTACACCTGCTAACGGAAAAACTAATGCATTTATGAACGTCACAGTAAATACTAGTTTTATTTAGACATAGTTGGGACAGAGTAGGAAATAGTCGTCGCAATTGTTCTACATACTGTGCTGTGTATCAGACATACTTGATCAAATTTGTGAAACCTTGTGATGGAAACTGATGTTGCACAAACGACTGAAGTTAAATAACACTATTCCGCTAAAGCTGAAATGACAAAGAGCTATCATAAATTATGTTGCCCAACAGTTTTCTGAAAAATGATTTATAGTGTCCAAAAAATTTCTTTGTCGGCAAGCTGAATCTTTTCGGCGTCGTCCTAAAGACAGATGTAATGTTAAGTGCAAACTAAAAGTTCAACAAAAGTAGTGAATTATTTGCTCTAACACATAAGACGACATGTCGGATGAAATGTTAAAAATTATTCTCTTCCCTTTTTCTAGATTTTGCTACGTGCGTTACAGGATTTTTTTAATTCTTTTTTAATTCTTGGTCCCAATGTGCCTTGAATTCCGGAAGACAGGTATAAAACTGCGGGAAACGTAATCCACAAATACTTATCACGAGCGTTATTTTATACGAGTGTGTCGTAGCACTCATCGACTGTACAAGCGACTTTGTCTTTCTCTCACTCGAAATGATAATGTGCCGTTTGCACGTAGTTCTTGCTTGAGACCTGACTGATTGGCTTTGTACGTTGCTTCTCATGGGACAAAAAAAAAGGCTGTGATTTTATGTGAGCTACGAATTTCTCTGTAGTATTACTTGTTAATCACTTCTCCTGTACACGTTTACTTCAAGTAAACTTCGCGATTTCCGAATACCTTTTCCGTATAATTTCTTAACCTATTTAACTAGGTTGAAGAAACATGGAAATCATTAATGTTAATCTCACTTGCACTTCAGAGGGCCCCGCCACGTGGATATCCCCCGGTAAAGGTGCAGTGACTCTCACGAGCCGTTGTAAATCTTCCGAATGGATCTGCTTTAACAATTTTTGCGAGTTTCATTTTGGCGCGTATTTCATACTTTTTGTGTCTTTGCTCCATTTATACAATTTACGTAGAGATTATAAGAAACGGAACCGGCTTTGCTCACTGCATAAGTCCAAGCGTTTTCTCCCTCGTTCATTTTACCAAAAAAATTGCAGCCTTTTCTTTAATAGTGTAAGCTGTTACCGTACATGTTTTCTTCTGGCCAGGAAGGTACTGTGTTTTCGTTATAGACTTTAAGTAGCACAACAATCTTCGTCTGAATTGCAACTCACGCAACCGTCGTTATTTCCCGTTGGTTCTAATTTCTCCACAATTTCTAACGAAATGTCGACACGGTTCGAATGAATGTCCAAGAAATTAATTAATAAATAACACACATTTAGGTCTTCAGGAGAAGTAGACGATTTAAACTACATACAACATTCTTTATATTTCGTCTTTGAAAGGTTGAAGACATTAATCGGCTTCCATATTACTGCGAAACTCAAAGAGAAATGCTGTTAGCTAACGTAACGATGAAAACACACAAAAAGTTTGTCTCTATTGTTAACACGTAGCGATATAGCAAAAGCAACTGCTAATTATTATAGATATATTAAAAGAGTTGCAAATTCAGGCGGACAGTAACTGCGAACAATTGTGTCAGAGGAACTGTCAATGGAAACTGAAATTCACTTTACAAATAATGATGGCGTTGTGCTGTTTTATCTGTTTACATATTCGCTTTCACGCAAGGCCATGTACCCGCCGTGTAGCGCATGCAATATTTTCCGCAGCTATGGCGGGGGTGCTCATCTTTCTAGCCGCTTGGCGAGCTACTAATTTGGCAATTTTCAACTCATAAAAAAATACTTGCGCTGAATCTTAGCAGCTAAAATTTTAACGTTGTATCTCTTTCGGTGTATGCTTCTCACATAAAAAATTTCAGGACACGTTTCGAAACGTCGGATTCGACAGATCCCTTGTCAGAGTGGTTACATGAAACACCTCACCACCAGCACCAATAAGTAAGGCAGCTGGATCGCTTACAGACATTGGACGTTTAGGAGAGGGGCCTAGAGAGCTATGATGTCAAGCAGCAGGATTGAGATACGATTTGAATCATTTTGCGTCGTTCCCTGATACACTGTAAATTCTAATTTACTTAAAAGAACATTTAGATTTGCACAAACAAATGCTTCTGCCACATCCTATAAATTATTATCTAAGGATGTCAATCTGTTGCATAATTATGTCACATGTTCATTGCTCCTGCATTATTACATTTTTGGAGAACAAAAATCTCCTCTGTAAAAGTCAAAATAGGTTCTATAAAAAGAGATCTTACAAAATACAACTCTCTCATTTCTTCCAGGTAATCGAGAACTCTCTTGACAAAGGCGCCCAGGTTGATACAGTGTCCCTCAGAGCCTCAGACGCTCCCTGTCCGTCAAGTCTGCCCGGTCTTAATTCTCTGATGTTGTTCTTTCGCGTTTCCATTTCACAGTCGCGCCACCAATAGCCGAATTGGACAGCTTTAGATCTGTTGAGATATCCCTAACGAATTCATTACTCAGGGGGAAAAATGAAATGATCGTGTGGCATCGATGGCCGGGAACCCTCATTCGGGGAAGTTCGGTCGCCAGGGTTGCAAGTCTTATTTCAGTCGACGACACATTGGGCGATTTGCGCAACGGTGATGGCGATGACATGATGGTGAGGACAACACAACACCCAAGCCACGAGCCGAGAAAAGTCTCCAACCCGGCCGGGAATCAAACCCGGGCCCACTGCATGGTAGGTAAGCAGGTAGGAGTGGACCGATGACGGCTCAGAGGGCAGAGTGGGCAGGGGTCAAAACCCGAGGCCTGGCCACAGTGTCCCCTCACAGCCACTAGGCCTGTGGAGCTCAGGAAAGTGGGAGACGCAGGAATCAACAAAAGTGGAAGGCTTGATGTTTCCATTTTTTGGTGTTGAAATTGTTAAGTCGGCTGTTTATGTTTTCTTAATGGCAACGTTACGTAGCGCTCTGTATGAAAATCACTGGCTGTGCTGTGTGCAGTCTGTGATTTTCATACAGAGCGCTATGTAACGTTGCCAATAAGAAAACATAAACAGCCAAACATCCCCTTTGAATAATTGTACATGACTGTGCTTAAACTGACACACAATATTTTTTTAGCGCAACGCAATCTGACTTTCAGATATCCCTACAAAGGAATGGCCCTGACTAACATTAACCTGTACCTTTCACAAATCACTTACGTCACAAAAATCTTCGTTACTCAAGCTACTGCAATACAGCGAGCGCCACTACTGCCAGCTAAATAAAAGATTCAAACTACAGAAGGCATTAACTACTGATAGGCATAGTTAGCAAATGAAAGATTTTAATAGAGAACAAACAATGTATTTACCTTAATAATCATAATATATATCCCAGTCTTACAAATTTCAAGTCTCCGCCATTTCTCTCCCCACATCCACCACTGCTGGCGGCTCACCTCCAACTGCGCAACGCTACGCGCTGTTAACATCCAGCTGCCCAACACTACAATGGCAGACAACAATGCAAACTAGCCACAGACTGCACACAGCACAGCCAGTGATTTTCATACAGAGCGCTACGTAACGTTGCCAATAAGAAAACATAAACAGCCGACTTACATAGCCCCCATGCTCCCCACAAAAAATTTTACAAATTGTTTTGGGCACTGGGCAATACATATTTGTTAACATTTTTCATAATCGTAATTACAATAACAAAGAAATCCAATGCACTCACTTATTGATACAATGTTGGTCAAAAGCTAAAATTTTCTCACAGTCCATAAAGATAGTCCTGATCATTCATCATAACAGTAATTACAGTTTTTTTTTCACAAAGTCTCATTAGTAAAAGAAATTGCACACAGAAGTAGTGGATTTCCATGCAGTCGTGAAGAAGTAGTGTTGTCCTTCCAACGGAAAGACAGTGCTGACTCTTTGACATGCAGACAGGTAATGGGCCACAACAGAGCAAACCCACAGCAGAGTCAGTCGAAGTTTTGAAGAATATTGGTAGGTAGGTCATCACAGAGCACTACGTAACGTTCCCAATAAGAAAACATAAACAGCCGACTTACAAAATTTTCACTATTATTATGAAATTATGTAGAACATATGCCATACTCATAGGAAAAATAAAAAGTGGGTAAAGGAAAAGAAAACGAAAAGATAAATAAAATCCGCGCATTTATGGTGCGCTCTCCAATCCGCGGAGGCGTCTTAAACTCAGACACTGCCGATGGAGTGGTAGGTGCCTTCAGCTTGAAGCACCCTCCAGCTTAGTGGAGGTCTAAGAGAGACCCCTCAAAGATAGTTGGCAAATAATCTTCGGTAACATGGTGTGTGTTCGAGCGCTGCATGGGCTGTTCGTAAACAGGTCCAGAACTCGAGACGGAATTTAGGTCCCTCACGGAATAGGTACACTACTGGCCATTAAAATTGCTACGCCAAGAAGAAATGCAGATGATAAACGGGTATTCATTGGACAAATATATTATACTAGAACTGACATGTGATTACATTTTCACGCAACTTGGGTGCATAGATCCTGAGAAATCAGTACCCAGAACAACCACCTCTCGCCGTAATAACGGCCTTGATACGCCTGAGCATTGAGTCAAACAGAGCTTGGATGGCGTGTACAGGTACAGCTGCCCATGCAGCTTCAACACGATACCACAGTTCATCAAGAGTAGTGACTGGCGTATTGTGACGAGCCAGTTGCTCGGCCACCATTGACCAGACGTTTTCAATTGGTGAGAGATCTGGAGAATGTGCTGGCCAGGGCAGCAGTCGAACATTTTCTCTATCCAGAAACACTCGTACAGGACCTGCAACATGCGGTCGTGCATTGTCCTGCTGAAATGTAGGGTTTCGCAGGGATCGAATGAAGGGTAGAGCCACGGGTCGTAACACACCTGTAATATAACGCCCGCTGTTCAAAGCGCCGTCAGTGCGAACAAGAGGTGACAGAAACGTGTAACCAATGGCATCCCATACCATCACGTCGGGTGATACGCCAGTATGGCGATGACGAATACACGCTTCCAATGTGCGTTCACCACGATGTCGCCAAACACGCATGAGACCATCATGATGCTGTAAAAAGAACCTGGATTCATCCGAAAAAATGACGTTTTGCCATTCGTGCACCCAAGTTCGTCGTTGAGTACACAATCGCAGGAGCTCCTCTCTGTGATGCAGCGTCAAGGGTAACCACAGCCATGGTCTCCGAGATGATAGTCCATGCTGCTGCAAACGTCGTCGAACTGCTCGTGCAGATGGTTGGTGTCTTGCAAACGTCCCCATTTGTTGACTCAGGGATCGAGACGTCGCTGCACGATCCGTTACAGACATGCGGATAAGATGCCTGTCATCTCGACTGCTAGTGATACGAGGCCGTTGAGATCCAGCACGGCGTTCCTTATTACCCTCCTGAACCCACCGATTCCATATTCTGCTAACAGTCATTGGATCTCGACCAACGCGAACAGCAATGTCGCGATACGATAAACCGCAATCGCGATAGGCTATAATCCGACCTTTATCAAAGTCGGAAACGTGATGGTACGCATTTCTCTTCCTTACACGAGGCATCACAACAACGTTTCACCAGGCAACGCTGGTCAACTGCTATTTGTGTATGAGAAATCAGCTGGAAACTTTCCTCATGTCAGCACGTTGTCGCGACCGGCGCCAACCTTCTGTGAATGCTCTGAAAAGCTAATGATTTGCATATCACAGCATCTTCTTCCTGTAGGTTAAATTTCGCGTCTGTAGCACGTCATATTCGTGGTGTAGCAATTTTAATGGCCAGTAGTGTATTTCCCTTGATCCACGTAATGGCATGATATTTGGCAGCGAGAAAATGTTTGTCCTGGGGATATAGAAACATTCGCGTTCGTATTGTGTCTGGTGGCACTCGGAGATTGCAGGCAATGATTTGCTGCGCGCACCTCCAGACGCCGTGCGAAGAGGCGCAGGTCAGACGGAGGTCATCAGTGTCGAGTTTCTGGCAAAGGAAGGAAAGAGGGGAATCCGACAAACCAATGTTGTGCAGTCGCTCTTTTGTGGAAAATTTCCTGCCGACCATGTGTTACCGTATTGCTCGGACACCTGTAGGAAGGGAGGGCTGGTCGGTGGTATTCCACACTGTGGGCGCGGGATGGAGCGATATTTGGTCTCCATCACATTACGAGCAACACGGCGCAGTATTAGGCTGTAAAACTTTTTGGTTCTGGGCGGACGCGTATCTGGGAGACTGGTACCTGTGTAACTGTAGTCGAGAAAAAAGACCGAAATTTGAGGCAAATGAGGCGCGATGTGGCCAACAGGCAGGGAGGGGGATCTACGAGGTGCATTCAAGTTCTAAGACCTCCGATTTCCTTTCTAATTAACTACTCACCCGAAATCGATGAAACTGGCGTTACTTCTCGACGTAATTGCCCTGCAGACGTACACATTTTTCACAACGCTGACGCCATGATTCCATGGCAGCGGCGAAGGCTTCTTTAGGAGTCTGTTTTGACCACTGGAAAATCGCTGAGGCAATAGCAGCACGGCTGGTGAATGTGCGGCCACGGAGAGTGTCTTTCATTGTTGGAAAAAGCCAAACGTCACTAGGAGCCAGGTCAGGTGAGTAGGGAGCATGAGGAATCACTTCAAAGTTGTTATCACGAAGAAACTGTTGCGTAACGTTAGCTCGATGTGCGGGTGCGTTTTCTTGGTGAAACAGCACACGCGCAGCCCTTCCCGGACGTTTTTGTTGCAGTGCAGGAAGGAATTTGTTCTTCAAAACATTTTCGTAGGATGCACCTGTTACCGTAGTGCCCTTTGGAACGCAATGGGTAAGGATTACGCCCTCGCTGTCCCAGAACATGGACACCATCATTTTTTCAACACTGGCAGTTACCCGAAATTTTTTTGGTGGCGGTGAATCTGTGTACTTCCATTGAGCTGACTCCCGCTTTGTTTCTGGATTGAAAAATGGCATCCACCTCTCATCCATTGTCACAACCGACGAAAAGAATGACCCATTCATGCTGTCATTGCGCGTCAACATTGCTTGGCAACATGCCACACGGGCAGCCGTGTGGTCGTCCGTGATGCATTCGTGGCACCCACCTGGATGACACTTTTCGCATTTTCAGGTCGTCATGCAGGATTGTGTGCACAGAACCCACAGAAATGCCAACTCTGGAGGCGATCTGTTCAACAGTCTTTCGGCGATCCCCCAAAACAAATCTCTCCACTTTGTCGATCGTGTCGTCAGACCGGCTTGTGCGAGCCCGAGGTTGTTTCGGTTTGTTGTCACACGATGTTCTGCCTTCATTAAACTGTCGCACCCACGAACGCACTTTCGACACATCCATAACTCCATCACCACATGTCTCCTTCAACTGTCGATGAATTTCAATTGTTTTCACACCACGCAAATTCAGAAAACGAATGACTGCACGCTGTTCAAGTAAGGAAAACGTCGCCATTTTAAGTATTTAAAACAGTTCTCATTCTAGCCGCTGGCGGTAAAATTCCATCTGCCGTACGGTGCTGCCATCTCTGGGACGTATTGACAATGAACGCGGCCTCATTTTAAAACAATGCGCACGTTTCTATCTCATTCCAGTCCGGAGAAAAAAAATCGGAGGCCTTAGAACTTGAATGCACCTTATAAAGCAAGTTGCGTGTTAGAGATGTGCCCTGTCCGCTCCTTTGTCTTCTCATGGTACTCACATACAAGGTTGTAGCTCCCATACGGACGTTGATGAGTCCGAGGCCACTATCCGGTGGGGGTAGGGTAAGTGCCTCATAACGGACTTCAAACATGGAACCGGCTGTAAGGTAACAGCCACGGGCCGCATGAAGGTTGCTCCCACTCGGCGTCGGCAGAGGACGAAGCTGCGAGACGTGGATCGATTTTGATGCCACATAAAGATTAAGAAACTCGAGACGTTGAAGTGTTTCCTGGCAGCACAGGTTGTTTTGGCAAACGTCGTTACGGATAACGGGTAACAGGCGACGGAAATTCGTTGCCGCTGTGCGTGTGACGGTGGGGGCAAAGGTAACGCCCAGGTACCGAAACGTCTGCACGAGTGGCAGGGTCCTCAGCTAAGCGGGCGGACTGTTACTCACAAGGGAACCTCCCCATCGCACCCCCCTCAGATTTAGTTATAAGTTGGCTCAGTGGGTAGGCCTTGAAAGACTGAACACAGATCAATCGAGAAAACAGGAAGAAGTTGTGTGGAACTATGAAAAAAATAAGCAAAATATACAGACTGAGTAGTCCATGTGCAAGATAGGCAACATCAAGGACAGGGTCAGCTCACGAGCGCCGTGGTCCCGTGGTTAGTGTGAGCAGCTGTGGAACGAGAGGTTCTTGGTTCAAATCTTGACTCGAGTGAAAAGTTTTTTTTTTCAGACTGTTATCTGTCCGTGATCGTGTGTCAATTATCAAAGTTCAGGCACTCACACATAATCAACTTCGCTCTCCAAAATTCCATGCCATGTTCAGATTTGCTTGGACATATGCAGGATTTGACGGTCTACACACGGAAAAATTTGAAAACGTTAAAAACATATGTTTTGACAAAGCACAGGGAAACAGTTGTATTCATTTGTTGCAGTTTATGTGACAAACTCTTATGTTTTCATCACTTTTTTGGGAGTGATTATCACAAGAAAACCTAAATCGGACAAGGTAGAACTTTACCCATTCGCCAAGTGTACAAGTTAGGTGGGTCGACAACATATTCCTGTCATGTGACGCACATGCCGTCACCATTGTCGTATAGAATATATCAGACGTGTTTTCCTGTGGAGGAATCAGTTGACCTACGACCTTGCCATCAAATGTTTTCGGTTCCCATTGGAGAGGCACGTCTTTTCGTCTACTAATCGCACGGTTTTGCGGTGCGGTCCCAAAACACAGACACTAAACGTATTGCAGTGAACAGAGACGTCAATGAACGAACGGACAGATCATAACTTTGCAAAAATTTAGACACTAAACTCTTCCCTAGAGGGAAGACTTGAACCAAGGACCTCTCGTTCCGCAGCTGCTCACGCTAACCACGGGACCACGACGCTCCTCATACACTCCTTGATGTCGCCTATCTGGCGCATGGACTACTCAGTTTGTTCATTATGCTTATTTTTTTCATAGTTCCACACAACTTCTTCCTGTTTTCTCGAGTGATATGTGTTCAGTCCTTCAAGGCCTATCCACTGTGCCAACTTATAAGTAAATCTGAGGGGGGTGCGATGGGGAGGTTCCCTTATCAGGACATATCCAACGACTAGCCCGCGTTCGAAGTCACTGAGCTCACTTGACCGACCCTTCTTGCAGTTGCTGCTTCTCCGCTGACAACACACCAGAGCCTCCTTTTACAATGGCGGCATGACCTCTTGTGACATTTAACGGTCAATTCATCAATATACAGGGGTGTCCGGATAGTTTTGACCAGATGGTGTATACATACGTACTCATAAACGTGCTGCTATATGACGCAGTAGGAGTTAATATCATTATTCATAAAATTCCTCTGCATATACGTATATGTATGTCACAACATGCAAAAAGTCAGGCTAATGTTTTCTATCTAATGAAAATATTTGCTAATAGCTCTGCACGTCTGTGCTACATCCACGACTCTCTGACGCTGAATGCGCGATCGCACACTTTAATGCAATCATATCAACAGTCAGTAACACAATAAGAAACGCACGATATCAGGGGGCATCGATATCTGCAGCGAGATATGAATAACTTCGTATATACACATATTCGTAAAAAGTAGTTTCATATTTTAATTTTCACGTAATACATATCTGAATTTTTTTTAACGATTTTGGCCGTCTAGGGATCGCGTTAAACAACTATTTTTCAATGTACATTTCTCCTATTGCGCTCCTCCTCTTTTCTCTTCTGCCAATATGTCTTCATCCTCTCTCTGTGCTGCTCCCTTCGGTCTTCTGTCCACACTGTTCCTCCAGTTCTTCTCTTCTTCACTTCAAATCCTTCAAAATGTTGAATTTTGTCTCTCATTAAGTCTTTGTTGGTTATATCATCTTCTCCTATACCCATCTCCTCTAAGTCTGCTTTGACTTCTTTGAACCAGGTAATTTGGGTTCTGGGGTTCTTGTCAAAAAACATGAATATTTTCTTTGTCAGCCTTTCATCATTCATTCTTTTCACATGGGCGTAAAAGCTTACTCTTCTCTTCCTCATAGTATCTCCCACTTTCTCAATTTTGTCATACACTTCTCTATTACTTCTAAGCTTCCAAGTCCCATTCTCAAACCTCGGCCCAAGTACTCTTCTAATGATTTTTCGCTCCTTTTTTGCTATAGCTTCCATTTCCTTGTTAGTGTTCATTGCTAAACATTCAGATGCATACAGACACTCTGGCTTAATCACAGTGTTGTAGTGCCTTATTTTTGCGTTAATTGATACTGACTTCTTGTTGTACACATTCTTTGTTAGCTGGAATGCCATTTCCATTTTTCTTGTTCTTGTTTTATTTCCTTCTTTATCTGAAGCATTGGGCTGGATGATTTCCCCTAAATATTTGAAATTAGAAACCTTCTTTATCTGGCCATACTTGTAATCATATTGTTCGGTGCCTCTTTTACATTGGTTAGGTACTCTGTCTTTTCAAAGGAGATTTTCAGTCCTGCTTTTTCTGCTGTTTCATTCAGAATATTGATCTGTTTGACTGCCTCTTCCAAACTTCCTGCCAGAATCGCTAAGTCATCAGCAAAAGCGAGGCAATCTACTTCTAATCCATACCTTATTCTTCCTAATCTGATTTTTTGTATTCCTTCTTCAGTCGTTTTCTTCCTCCACTCTCTAATAACTTTTTCTAACACACAGTTGAATAGGGTAGGTGACAACCCGTCTCCTTGTCTTAATCCTGTTCTGAATTATTATTTTAAATATATACCAGCGATTATTATCGACAAAGCTGTAAACTCTTTGATTTTATATCTCTATTCTTCTTCCTCGTCGTGGGCTCTTTTGGCGGGAATGTGACATGAAATGCACAGTCTTGGCGGAAGAGCTGTTGTACACATGTGTTTGTGTAATACTGCTGAAGACAGATGTATCTTTCGTTAACAGTTCAGTGTGAATATAGTTGTGTAGAAGTTCATAGACTTTAATTCATTGAATAATTATTGGAAACCACCTGAATAACACAGTCCTTATACCAGTTAATGTTTCTTCACATCAGAAACGGGATTAGACACCAACATCATCGCCGCGCGGGATTAGCCGAGCCGTCTGGGGCGCTGCAGTCGTGGACTGTGCGGCTGATCCCGGCGGAGGTTCGAGTCCTCCCTCGGGCATGGGTGTGTGTGTTTGTCCTTGGGATAATTTAGGTTAAGTAGCGTGTAAGCTTAGGGACTGATGGCCTTAGCAGTTAAGTCCCATAAGATTTCACACACATTTGAATTTTTTTTTTTTGAACCAGCATCATCTCCTACAGAAAACAATGAGGCCACCAACGAAATAACAAGATAAGTAATATTTTATAACTCTAGATGTGGATGAGAGACAACGTCTATTGCGAAGACAGATCATTGAACATTAAGCATTGACGACCCCATTATAACACACACACACACACACACACACATACACGCACACGCACGCGCACGCACACACATCCACATCCACATCCACACACACACACACACACACACACACACACACACACACAGGGCGTCAACTAAAAGCTGGTGCCGATTTAAACTGCTGACAAAATCCTTCGCCGTGACGTCTTCATCTTTAAAAAACAGTTTAAACTATTCGGGTTTAAGCTTGAAATAAATGGTTCGAAACCCGAAACCAACTGTTGCGAAAAACAACTGCTGCAAGTAATTTTTTCAGTTACGCTTTTAATTAAAAGGGCTTACCCTCTGCTATCCAGCAAATGAATCACTCAAGTGTCGTCCATGTTATATATAAAACGAAATTAATGTTCCGGCAATTTATAGCTCTGCATTCATTTGTTTCCTGTGACCTCCACATTTCACCATGTTTTCACATCTAATTATTTGTTTGTCGCAGAAGAGTGGCTCTTATTTGCGGTGCAGAACTCATTTACTGGAAACGCAGGACGACCAGACCCATACATAAAATACGACATCGAGGTTCCAATGCGCCGCTGTGCACGTGACATACACAATAACTTGCAAAGTGCGCCCTTCAGTATTCGACATGCTTTTCAGTTTTGTAGATCACAAACAGTCCTTGTCACTCTGTGTTCCGGAATGAACTGGTTAACTAACTTCAGATAGCAGGCAACATTAGAACGACGCGGGGTAATTTTTACCAACGACATCTACAGATTGTTTCAAAATTACACAGAAAAACTTCGAGGAGATGCGCAAAGTGTCTAGAGGAACAAAATGAGGATAGGAGCATGGGTCCGGAAACGTCATCCAGCTATGGTATAGAGCGTCAAAGTTATAGACACCTGTATATGTACGTTCACGGGGTGTAACAAAAGTGTACGCCAGATATTGTAGGGCACATTCATCACACGTAGACAAAGAAATTATGTTACATGAACGTTGGTCTGGAAACGCTTTGTTTCCATGTTACAAATAATTTTCACTAACCCATTGTTGTTGTTGTTGCTGTAGTCTTCAGTCCTGAGACTGGTTTGATGCAGCTCTCCATGCTACTCTAACCTGAGCAAGCTCCTTCATCTCCCAGTACCTAATCCAACCGACATCCTTCTGAATCAGCTTAGTGTATTCATCTCTTGGTCTCCCTGTAAGATTTTTACCCTCCACGCTGCCCTACAATGCTAAATTTGTGATCCCTTGATGCCTCAGGACATGTCCTACCAACCGATCCCTTCTTCTAGTGAAGTTGTGCCACAAACTTCTCTTCTCCCCAATCCTATTCAATACCTCTTCATTAGTTACGTGATCAACCCACCTAATCTTCAACATTCTTCTGTAGCACCACATTTCGAAAGCTTCTATTCTCTTCTTGTCTAAACTATTTATTGTCCATGTTTCACTTCCATACATGGCTACACTCCATACAAATACTTTCAGAAACGACTTCCTGACACTTAAATCTATACTCGATGTTAGCAAATTTCTCTTCTTCAGAAACGCTTTCCTTGCCATTGCCAGTCTACATTTTATATCCTCTCTACTTCTACCCTCATCGGTTATTTTGCTCCCCAAATAGCAAAACTCCTTTACTACTTCAAGTGTCTCATTTCCTAATCTAATTCCCTCAGCATCACCCGACTTAATTCGAATACATCCCATGATACTCGTTTTGCTTTTGTTGATGTTCATCTTATATCCTCCTTTCAAGACACTGTCCATTCCGTTCAACTGCTCTTCCAAGTCCTTTGCTGTCTCTGACAGAATTACAATGTCATCGCCGAACCTCAAAGTTTTTGTTTCTTCTCCCTGGATTTTAATACCTACTCCAAATTTTTCTTATGTTTCCTTTACTGCTTGCTCAATATACAGATTGAATAACGTCGTGGAGAGGCTACAACCCTGTCTCACTCCCTTCCCAACCACTGCTTCCCTTTCGTGCCCCTCGACTCTTATAACTGCCATCTGGTTTCGGTACAAATTGTAAATAGCCTTTCGCTCCCCCTTATTTTACCCCTGCCACCTTTAGAATTTGAAAGAGAGTGTTCCAGTCAACATTGTCAAAAGCTTTCTCTAAGTCTACAAATGCTAGAAACGTAGGTTTGCCTTTCCTTAATCTACTTTCTAAGATAAGTCTTAGGGTCAGTACTGCCTCACGTGTTCCAACATTTCTACGGAATCCAAACTGATCTTCCCCGAGTTCGGCTTCTACTACTTTTTCCATTCGTCTGTAAAGAATTAGCGTTAATATTTTGCAGCTGTGACTTATTAAACTCATAGTTCGGTAATTTTCACATCTGTCAACACCTGCTTTCTTTGGGATTGGAATTATTATATTCTTCTTGAGGTCTGAGGGAATTTCGCCTGTCTCGTACATTTTGCTCACCAGATGGTAGAGTTTTGTCGGGACTGGCTCTCCCAAGGCCGTCAGTAGATCTAATGGAATGTTGTCTACTCCCGGGGCCTTGTTTTGACTCAGGTCTTTCAGTGCTCTGTCAAATTCTTCACGCAGTATCGTATCTCCCATTTCATCTTCATCTACATCCTCTTCCATTTCCATAATATTGTCCTCAAGTACATCGCCCTTGTACAGACCCTCCATATACTCCTTCCACCTTTCTGCTTTCCCTTCTTTGCTTAGAACTGGGTTTCCATCTGAGGTCTTGATGTTCATACACGCAAGCATCCCCACCAACGGCAAGGTCTATGGTTCATGGGGGGGACTAACCCATTACTCACGGGAAACACACGCGAACAGAGGGTGCCAGCACACAGCATGCAACTCTTTGACATAGGAATCTACGTCCTCCGTCTAAGTGAATCTCGGCTACGCTGATGTATCCCTGCAGTACTGCGTCTAGTTTCGCAGCCTTCCTTAATACGGGCACGGAGACTCTTTTTCAAATTTTGAATGATCTGAATAACGGAACACCACCCATTGGGATTTTTTGTGATCTCTCAAAGGCTTTTGATTGTGTAAATCATGAAATTCTGCTAGACAAGCTCAAGTATTGTGGCATGAGTGGGACAGTGCACAAATGGTTTAATTCGTACCTAACTGGAAGAGTGCAGAAAGTTGAAATAAGTAGTTCTCATAATATACAGAGATCAGCACATTCCTCAAACTGGGGAACTATCAAGAATGGGGTTCCACAAGGGTCAGTCTTGGGTCCTTTGTTGTTCTTAATATATATTAATGACTTGCAATTCTATATTCATGAAGAGGCAAAGTTAGTTCTCTTTGCTGATGATACAAGTATAGTAATCACACCTGGCAAACAAGACATAACTGATGAAATTGTCAATACTGTCTTTCAGAAAATTACTAAGTGGTTCCTTGTAAACGGACTCTCACTGAAGTTTGATAAGACACAGTACATACAGTTCCGTACAGTGAATGGTATGACGCCATTAATAAATATAGACCTTAATCAGAAGCATATAGCTAAGGTAGAATATTCCAAATTTTTAGGTGTGTCCATTGATGAGAGATTAAATTGGAAGAAACACATTGATGATCTGCTGAAACGTTTGAGTTCAGCTACTTATGCAATAGGGGTCATTGCAAATTTTGGTGATAAACATCTTAGTAAATTAGCTTACTACGCCTATTTTCACTCGTTGCTTTCATATGGCATCATATTTTGGGGTAATTCATCACTGAGGAATAAAGTATTTATTGCACAAAAGCGTGTAATCAGAATAATAGCTGGAGTCCACCCAAGATCATCCTGTAGACATTTATTTAAGGATCTAGGGATATTCACAGTAGCTTCTCAGTATATGTACTCTCTGATGAAATTTGTTGTTAACAACCAAACCCAATTCAAAAGTAATAGCAGCGTGCATAACTACAATACTAGGAGAAAGGATGATCTTCACTATTCAAGATTAAATCTAACTTTGGCACAGAAAGGGGTGAATTATACTGGCACTAAAGTCTTTGGTCACTTACCAAATAGTATCAAAAGTCTGACAGATAACCAACAAGTATTTAAGAAGAAATTAAAAGAATTTCTGAATGACAACTCCTTCTACTCCATAGAGGAATTTTTAGATATAAATTAAAAACAAAAAATATTAATAAAAATAAAAAATAAAAAAAATAAAAAAACAAAAAATGAAAAAGTCGTTATATTAACTTAAGTATGTTGTTAAATTAACTTAATTATGTCATGTATTGGAAAATTTGACTCGTTCCACATCATTACGAAATATCGTATTCATGATCCATGGAACTAGTATTAATCTAATCTAATCTAATTAACATATTGTACTGGGGTTCCGTAAACAAGAGCTTTCAAATGCTCCCACAAATAAAAGTCGAGTGGGTTTAGGTCCGGAGCTCGTGGAGGCCAGACAACTGGCCCATCTCTACCTATCCAACTGTCACTGAACCTGTTATTTAGAAGCCGATGACCATTAAGACTAAAAAGAGGAGGTGCTCCATCGTGCATGATGTATGTACATGTTTTGTTGCACAGCTAAAGGCACATCTGCTAACAGATCAGGCAGAACATTCTCTACGAAATTATGATAACTTTCTCCGTTTATCTTGGGTGGCACATAGTGAGGCCCTGCCAAACGGTCACCGACAATGCCGGCCCAAACACTGTAAAATCTTTTTCAAAAATGGTTCAAATGGCTCTGAGAACTATGGGACTTAACTTCTGAGGTCATCATTCCCCTATAACTTAGAACTACTTAAACCTAACTAACCTAAGGACATCACACACATCCATGCCCGAGTCAGGATTCGAACCTACGACCGTAGCGGTCGCGCGGTTCCAGACTGTAGCGCCTAGAACCGCTCGGCCACATCGGCCGGCGTAAAATCTTTTTGATGACTTGCTTCAACAGTTGCGTACGCACTGACGTCTGGTCCATACAAGCCGATCGTGAAGATTTACAATCTCATCTTGCTCTCATCTTGCTGAAACGGCACCTCATCTGTGAAGAGCACCGTTGCACTAAAATTAGGGTCGATACTTCGTTGAATTAACCATTCGCGGAAGAGTACCCGTGCAAGAAAATCAGCTGCTGATAGTGCCTGCACACGCTGTAAATGGTATGGATACAGCTGGTCCTCGAGTAACACTCGCCAGACAGTCATGTCGTTAACATTCAGTGACGCAGCTATACGTCTTACACTAATACGAGGTGCATTCAAGTTCTAAGGCCTCCGATTTTTTTTCTCCGGACTGGAAAGAGATAGAAACATGCGCATTGTTTTGAAATGAGGCCCCGTTCATTGTCAATACGTCCCAGAGATGGCAGCACCGTATGGCAGATGGAATTTTACCGCCAGTGGCGAGAACGAGAACTGTTTTAAATACTTAAAATGACGACGTTTTCCTTACTTGAACAGCGTGCAATCATTCGTTTTCTGAATTTGCGTGGTGTGAAACCAATTGAAATTCATCGACAGTTGAAGGAGACATGTGGTGATGGAGTTATGGATGTGTCGAAAGTGCGTTCGTGAGTGCGATAGTTTAATGAAGGCAGAACATCGTGTGACAACAAACCGAAACAACCTCGGGCTCGCACAACCCGGTCTGACGACATGATCGAGAAAGTGGAGAGAATTGTTTTGGGGGATCGCCGAATGACTGTTGAACAGATCGCCTCCAGAGTTGGCATTTCTGTGGGTTCTGTGCACACAATCCTGCATGACGACCTGAAAATGCGAAAAGTGTCATCCAGGTGGGTGCCACGAATGATGACGGACGATGACACGGCTGCCCATGTGGCATGTTGCCAAGCAATGTTGACGCGCAACGACAGCATGAATGGGACTTTCTTTTCGTCGGTTGTGACAATGGATGAGACGTGGATGCTATTTTTCAATCCAGAAACAAAGCGCCAGTCAGCTCAATGGAAGCACACAGATTCACTGCCTCCAAAAAAATTTCGGGTAACCGCCAGTGCTGAAAAAATCTTGGTGTCCATGTTCTGGGACAGCGAGGGCGTAATCCTTACCCATTGCGTTCCAAAGGCCACTACGGTAACAGGTGCATCCTACGAAAATGTTTTGAAGAACAAATTCCTTCCTGCACTGCAACAAAAACGTCCGGGAAAGGCTGCGCGTGTGCTGTTTCACCAAGACAACGCACCCGGACATCGAGCTAACGTTACACAACAGTTTCTTCGTGATAACAACTTTGAAGTGATTCCTCATGCTCCCTACTCACCTGACATGACTCCTAGTGACTTTTGGCTTTTTCCAACAATGAAAGACACTCTCCGTGGCCGCACATTCACCAGCCGTGCTGCTATTGCCTCAGTGATTTTCCAATTGTCAAAACAGACTCCTAAAGAAGCCTTCGCCGCTGCCATGGAATCATGGCGTCAGCGTTGTGAAAAGTGTGTACGTCTGCAGGGCGATTACGTCGAGAAGTAACGCCAGTTTCGTCGATTTCGGGAGAGTAGTTAATTAGAAAAATAATCGGAGGCCTTAGAACTTGACTGCACCTCGTACTAGGGTCGTCGTTAACTACATAAAGATTTTTCGCTTCCCATAGCGAAGTTCTCGTCCTTCTGGCCTTCCCTGCTCGCGAATATCAGACTGAAATGCCTCATGTTCCCTAACATGGGTTCAAACGTTTTCCTGTCGGAGCACCTTCGTCCTGGAATTCTTTCCTGGCTCAAACGTCTAGTGCGAGCGCCATTGCCGTCAGCTAATCCATCTATCAGATGGGCATCTGCCATCTCTGCATATGTATATACTGCCATTGAACCAGCCAAGTCTGTGATTAACTCTACGTAGTAACCCGTGTGCCTCCAACGGTCGTACAGATCGCTGGAACAGTTGATGTTAGCTGTAAACAAGCAATGATGTACGTCGCATGGCAACAAGGACATGTAAAACAAAACACTGGCGGTGCACAATATAACTAGACGTCACCAAGACTATATATGTTCGCCATGATTCTAACGTCCTGTTCTTGTGTGTTTCCCATGATTGAGTTGGAGAAAATGAGTTGTAACATTGAAACAAAGCGTTTCGAGATCAGTGTTCATATAACATAATTTCTTTGTCTGTGTGTGAGAAATGTGTCCTGCAATGTGTGCCACACCTTTTTGTCACACCCTCTATACAGTGTGAATCCATGATGACGTTGCAAATTTTCAGCGATGATAGAGAAGGATAAATGTATCAGTTTGATTTTAAGGGCCCTGGTCCAGAACCGAACGAGTCGAAACAACTATCAGCACTTGTTCAACAGCGGAGATCTGTTTCATACTAGCGAAGATAAACAAGTACTCGTAGCTCCTCAGATATGCATTTTGGAGTCCATGACTTATTTTTTGTTTTGGCTCGTACTATCACCTCTGAAAGTTAGATACCCTATAATCTTAGCAGCAACGGCACCGGTACATGTTTCCCACTGTCAGAGATTTCAGAACGGTGTTCGCATATAACTTTCGACTCGTTCGTTTCAGGACCAGGGTCAGATTGATACATTTGTTCTTCTCCATCACCCCCGAACGTTTGTAGCATCGTCACGAAATCACCTTGCATCAGGATGTCTTAAAAACACCGAAAAACTTTAGGGACAGGTTCCTTATACAGAAATTAAAAAAAAAACTATCTAGTAAACATGGGATGTAAGATGCATACTTTCAGAGGCACGAACACTTGTTGATCTTCGATACTATGTAACATATCTCTTCTGCTGTAAGACCTTTGCTTTCCATATTTTGGGAGGAGGAAGTACTGACCAGAATAAGAAAATTAGTGCAGTAAACAATGGGTCTAACAAGCGTATTCTCAGAGCTATAAGCATTTGTTCCTTTTCGCTAGTGTAAAACTGAACAGGTGGATATAGCTCTTAAGGCATATGTTTAAGAGCCCATGTTTATTAGACCATTTTCCTTTTTTTTTTTTTTTTTTTTTTGGCCAATACTACCTCTTCCCAAAATATGACAAGCAAAGAGGTTACAGTTGAAGAGATGTGTTTCATAATATCGAAGATGAACAAGTGCTCATATCTCTTAAGGTAAGCGACTTTAGTGTAAACCTTCCCCCAAAGTTTGTCTTTTCTTGGGACGCACTGCATACATACATATACAAGCTCTGGCGCCAGTAAATTCGACGCTCTGTAGCGTCGTTGGATGACTTTTCCGGACGTGGGTTTCTATGTTCATTTCGTCCTTGAAGACACCTTCTACATCCCCTCGGAGTTTGAAACACCCTGTATATCTGCACTCCGCGAACCGCAGTGAATTTGCTTGGTAGAGGATACATTTTCGTGTTAAGGTCTCTTCCCGTTTCATTCACAGGTGGATCGCTGGAAGAATGGATGTTTGAACACATTCGTGTGAGCTTTTGTTTGGCTGATGTTACTACGCGGCTTCTAGGGGAATGGTACGTAGGAGAATCAAGAATATTTATGGTTTCTGTCTTGAAAAAGACTTCCTGAAATTTTGTGAACAGATTATTCCTTCCAGTGTCTGCCAGTCAAAAGTCTTCTAAATTACTGTTACAAACTTCATGCCAGATTAAAACTATGTGCCAGGCCGAAACTCGAAACTGGGACAACTGCCTTCGCAGCCCGGACTATTTTTGTTCTTTTTCTCTTTTTAAACTAAAATTTTGTATTGTACTGAAAAACATTGAATTAGAATATGGTAAAAACGTTGGTGTGGAACTTTAGCACTACAAACATACACTTGAAAAAACGAATAATTGAAAATATTTAAACAAACAAGAAAAAAGGCACAATGCCAGTGTACGCACAAGAATGTATATATATTCTTGGAACAAATATATTGATTCCAGAATGAAATATTCACTCTACAGCGGAATATGCGCTGACTCATTCTGTGGAGCTTGGAAGGTGGGAGACGAGGTACGGGCGGAATTGAAGCTGCGAGGCCGGATCGTGAGTCGTGCGTGGATGGCTCAGATGGTAAAGCCCTTGCCTCCGAAAGGCAAAGGTCCCTAGTTCGAATCTCGGTCCGGCATGCAGTTTTAAGCTACTAGTAAGTTTCAAATATATTGATTTTTTTGTAGCACAATATTTTATTCTCCCCGGTACGCAACTGTTTCTTCAAACAGCTGAGCGCGATGGCAACACATCATGGTCATAGAAGCTCTAGCTTTCCACGAGATTAGCTGAAAACTGTTGTTGTTGTGGTCTTCAGTCCTGAGACTGGTTTGATGCAGCTCTCCATGCTACTCTATCCTGTGCAAGCTTCTTCATCTCCCAGTACCTACTGCAACCTACATCCTTCTGAATCTACTTAGTGTATTCATCTCTTGGTCTCCCCCTACGATTTTTACCCTCCACGCTGCCCTCCAATACTAAATTGGTGATCCCTTGATGCCTCAGAACACGTCCTACCAACCGATCCCTTCTTCTGGTCAAGTTGTACCACAAACTTCTCTTCTCCCCAATCCTATTCAATACTTCCTCATTAGTTATGTGATCTACCCATCTAATCTTCAGCATTCTTCTGTAGCACCACATTTCGAAAGCTTCTATTCTCTTCTTGTCCAAACTATTTACCGTCCATGTTTCACTTCCATACATGTCTACACTCCATACAAATACTTTCAGAAATGACTTCCTGACACTTAAATCAATACTCGATGTTAACAAATTTCTCTTCTTCAGAAACGCTTTCCTTGCCATTGCCAGTCTACATTTTATATCCTCTCTACTTCGACCATCATCAGTTATTTTGCTCCCCAAATAGCAAAACTCCTTTACTACTTTAAGTGTCTCATTTCCTAATCTAATACCCTCAACATCACCCGACTTAATTCGACTACATTCCATTATTCTCGTTTTGTTTTTGTTGATGTTCGCCGGCCGGTGTGGCCGTGCGGTTCTAAGCGCGTCGGTTTGGAACCGCGTGACCGCTACGGTCGCAAGTTCGAATCCTGCCTCGGGCATGGATGTGTGTGATGTCTTTAGGTTAGTTAGGTTTAAGTAGTTCTAAGTTCTAGGGGACTGATGACCTCAGTAGTTAAGTCCCATAGTGTTCAGAGCCCTTTTTTTGTTGATGTTCATACAGTAAAGCTGCATGCCCTCGGGAAAAATTACGGCCGTAGTTTCCCGTTGCTTTCAGCCGTTCGCAGTACCAGCACAGCAAGGCCGTTTTGGTTAGTGTTACAAGGCCAGATCAGTCAACCATCCAGACTGTTGCCCCTGCAACTACTGAAAAGGCTGCTGCCCCTCTTCAGGAACCACACGTTTGTCTGGCCTCTCAACAGATGTCCCTCCGTTGTGGTTGTACCTACGGTACGGCTATCTCTATCGCTGGGGCACGTAAGCCTCCCCACCAACGGCTAGGTCCATGGTTCATGGGGGGGGGGGGGCCGAAAACTGTAGTGGGCGCGAATTCTTGTGGAAAAAAAGCCCACACAGGTGTCGAATGCAGCATCATAGAATTCGTTCTTCATATATATTCTGCAGAAATCAATTGGTGGTGGGGCTGGCCAGTGAATAGATCCTTAATATTTCAGTCATCATTTCTCAAGCTTAGTTTTGGTTCTATACGGCTGCGAATATGTATGGTTTGTACAACTATTTTGATCATAGTTTCGGATTTCAATCTTTCTTTCCTTAGATGGTCCTGGAAACCTATATCTGTTGTTCCATTAGTTCTTGTTACACACTATACGTAATTACAGATGAATGACATTAATGTGCTCACTTTGGCTCTCGGAAATGCTCCAATGTTGAAGTATCGTCTCTAATGATATCGATGTGGACGGGACGTTAACGCCTACCTTGTATCCCTGCTGGGAATCTTTAGAGCTTTCTGTTCGATAGGTTTTGTGACTGCTCACATAGCAGATTTGCACATCTCTGTTTTGTTCGTTTACAGAAGTCTACAATTCTAGAACGGCCAAGCATTCTGAGTATGGCTGTGTCTCCCATATGGAAATATTGACAGTGCTGCTCTACAAAGATCTTGCGCCGTCGCTCGGTGGTGCATAAAAGATCGTTGACGAATATTTATGCTCCAAAGTGGACGTCTGAAGGCTCAGAGAGATTTTGCCATGTAGTGTTCAAGCTCTAGTCCAGTATGTTAAACTGAATGTTACTCGTTTATCTGATAGTATAATTTTGGTGCTATTATTGATTTCTGTCTCCATTTTCTCATCACCGACTGAGCCACTCAAGCATGACACACGGCCTGTCCTCACGGCTTTACTTCCGCCAGTATCTCGGCTTGAAGAGTCTTCATTGACTGTGAATTCCGTCGATTAATAAGAACTTTTTCAGTGGAAAAACAATTTGAAGAGACTTAAACATTAAGAATCTGATGGAAACAATACTGCAAGTACTTGCATTAAGTTCATGACCTTAACTTGCCAAAGCGACCTGCGGAAGTAAATTTGGGCAAGTTTTTTTTTTTCTAATGTAAACACCTCAGCAAGTCCAGAATGAGATTTTCACTCTGCAGCGGAGTGTGCGCTGATATGAAACTTCCTGGCAGATTAAAACTGTGTGCCCGACCGAGACTCGAACTCGGGACCTTTGCCTTCCGCGGGCAAGTGCTCTACCATCTGAGCTACCGAAGCAAAGGTCCCGAGTTCGAGTCTCGCTCGGGCACACAGTTTTAATCTGCCAGGAAGTTTCATATCAGCGCACACTCCGATGCAGAGTGAAAATCTCATTCTGGAAACATCCCCCAGGCCGTGGCTAAGCCATGTCTCCGCAATATCCTTTCTTTCAGGAGTGCTAGTTCTGCAACGTTCGCGGGAGAGCTTCTGTAAAATTTGGAAGGTAGGAGACGAGATACTGGCAGAAGTAAAGTTGTGAGTACCGGGCGTGAGTCGCGCTTCCGTAGCTCAGATGGTAGAGCACTTGCCCGCGAAAGGCAAAAGTCCCGAGTTCGAGTCTCGGTCGGGCACACAGTTTTAATCTGCCAGGAAGTTTCACCTCAGCAAGTGCTTGCCGAAGATACTTACGGAAGGTACTTGCTAGTAGACACACGCCTTATGAATTTTGTCATAGTGTTGGTACCCGGGTGGTATGTCCTGACTACTGAAGATTTCCCAACGACCCGTGTTCTCCAGTAGGAGATTTGCATGTAAAACGCCGCTACCGCCTGTCAGTGCGTGTCGTGTATGGAGGCGCTGCCGGCTTGTGCTTCCGGCGGCCACGTGTGGGCGGCGCCGCCCACTTGCAGCTGCACCTGCGGGCACGCTGTGGGCGTCGCCGGGCCGCGCCTCTCCCTAGCCCGCCGCGTCCTGTTTAGTCTCGTGCCTACAGCGGCCCCCCGGAAAGGACACGCGAAGACGCGCCCACCAACTCGCGGCCGCACCTGTTCTCTTGACACAGGCTCTCTCAGCTAATGAATATTTAGTGACACCTGAAAATTTCTGCCAGACCAGGACTCGAACCCGGATTTGCTGCTCTTCGCGGGTGCTCACCTTAACCATCAGCATGTGAGAGCACGCCTCCAGAACTGTCTCAAAGTGTCACTGGCGTTTCAATGCATGATTTCCGAATGCTAGCACCAAAGGTTCTCCCACGTGGTACATGGCAATAAAGTAACTCTAGTCGGGGAGTTCAGGTATACATGCCGACGTCGCAAGCTGAAGATGAACAGATAGAGAAAGTGTACGAGCATACTGAAAGGGTAACGCAGTATGTAAAGGGGGACGAAAATCTAATAGTCATGGGCGACTGCAATGCAGTTGTAGGGGAAGGAGTAGAAGAAAAGGTTACAGGAGAATATGGGCTTGGGACAAGGAATGAAAGAGGAGAAAGACTAATCGAGTTCTGTAACAAGTTTCAGCTAGTAATAGCGAATACCCTGTTCAAGAATCACAAGAGGAGGAGGTATACTTGGAAAAGGCCGGGAGATACGGGAAGAATTCAATTAGATTACATCATGGTCAGACAGAGATTCCGAAATCAGACACTGGATTGTAAGGCGTATCCAGGAGCAGATATAGACTCAGATCACAATATAGTAGTGATGAAGAGTAGGCTGAAGTTCAAGACATTAGTCAGGAAGAATCAATACGCAAAGAAGTGGGATACGGAAGTACTAAGGAATGACGAGATACGTTTGAAGTTCTCTAGCGCTATAGATACAGCAATACGGAATAGCGCAGTAGGTAGTACAGTTGAAGAGGAATGGACATCTCTAAAAAGGGCAATCACAGAAGTTGGGAAGGAAAACATAGGTACAAAAAAGGTAGCTGTGAAGAAACCATGGGTAACAGAAGAAATACTTCAGTTGATTGATGAAAGGAGGAAGTACAAACACGTTCCGGGAAAATGAGGAATACAGAAATACAAGTCGCTGAGGAATGAAATAAATAGGAAGTGCAGGGAAGCTAAGACGAAATGGCTGCAGGAAAAATCTGAAGACATCGAAAAAGATATGATTGTCGGAAGGACAGACTCAGCATACAGGAAAGTCAAAACAACCTTTGGTGACATTAAAAGCAACGGTGGTAACATTAAGAGCGCAACGGGAATTCCACTGTTAAATGCAGAGGAGAGAGCAGATACGTGCAAAGAATACATTGAAAGGCTCTATGAGGGTGAAGATTTGTCTGATGTGATAGAAGAAGAAACAAGAGTCGATTTAGAAGAGATAGGGGATCCAGTATTAGAATCGGAATTTAAAAGAGCTTTGGAGGACTTATTGTCAAATAAGGCAGAAGGGATAGATAACATTCCATCAGAATTTCTAAAATCATTGGGGGAAGTGGCAACAAAACGACTATTCACGTTGGTGTGTAGAATATATGAGTCTGGCGATATACCATCTGGCATCATCCACACAATTCCGAAGACGGCAAGAGCTGACAAGTGCGAGAATTATCGCACAAACAGATTAACAACTCATGCATCGAAGCTGCTTACAAGAATAATATACAGAAGAATGGAAAAGAAAATTGAGAATGCGCTAGGTGACGATCAGTTTGCCTTTACGAAAAGTAAAGGGACGAGAGAGGCAATTCTGACGTTACGGCTAATAATGGAAGCAAGCCTAAAGAAAAATCAAGACACTTTCATAGGATTTGTCGACCTGGAAAAAGCGTTCGACAATATAAAATGGTGCAAGCTGTTCGAGATTCTGAAAAAAAGTAGGGGTAAGCTATAGGGAGAGACGGGTCATATACAATATGTACAACAACCAAGAGGGAATAATAAGATTGGACGATCAAGAACGATGTGCTCGTATTAAGAAGGGTGTAAGACAAGGCTGTAGCCTTTCGCCCCTACTCTTCAATCTGTACATCGAGGAAGCAATGATGGAAATAATAGAAAGGTTCAGGAGTGTAATTAAAATACAAGGTGAAAGGATATCAATGATACGATTCGCTGATGACATTGCTATCCTGAGTGAAAGTGAAGAAGAATTAAATGATCTGCTGGACGGAATGAACAGTCTAATGAGTACACAGTATGGTTTGAGAGTAAATCGGAGGAAGACGAAGGTAATGAGAAGTAGTAGAAATGAGAACAGCGAGAAACTTAACATCAGGATTGACAGTCACGAAGTCAATGAAGCTAAGGAATTCTGCTACCTAGGCAGTAAAATAACCAATGACGGGCGGAGCAAGGAGGACATCAAAAACAGACTCGCTATGGCAAAAAAGGCATTTCTGGCCAAGAGAAGTCTACTAGTATCAAATACCGGCCTTAATTTGAGGAAGCCATTTCTGAGGATGTACGTCTGGAGTACAGCATTGTACGGTAGTGAAACATGGACTGTGGGAAAACCGGAACAGAAGAGAATCGAAGCATTTGAGATGTGGTGCTATAGACGAATGTTGAAAATTAGGTGGACTGATAAGGTAAGGAATGAGGAGGTTCTACGCAGAATCGGAGAGGAAAAGAATATGTGGAAAACACTGATAAGGAGAAGGGACAGGGTGATAGGACATCTGCTAAGACATCAGGGAATGACTTCCATGGTACTAGAGGGAGCTGTAGAGGGCAAAAACTGTAGAGGAAGACAGAGATTTGGATATGTCAAGCAAATAATTGAGGACGTAGGTTGCAAGTGCTACTCTGAGATGAAGAGGTTAGTACAGTAAAGGAATTCGTGCCGGGCCACATCAAACCAGTCAGTAGACTAATGACAAAAAAAAAAAAAAAAAGTGGGGGAACGCATGAGGCGGACGATCTTTGCTTGCCCAATAGCAAAAGATATTCAATGATGAGCCAAACTATTGCGACCGCCTTTGGTCCACTTTGGAATCCGACGCAGGAGTGTTTCTACGTGGCACGGATTGGATAAGTCGTTGGTAGATTTCCAGACATATGTGGCTCTGAATGCCCACGCAGACGTTAGGAAACTGCCGTAAATTACGGGTCGGTGGTTCGAGGCCGCGCGGAGCTGGTTCCTGTTAGTGTTACAGGTGTATTCCTTCGGGTTCACATCATGCGAATCTGGTGACCGAGATATCAACTTGACTTCACTGCAGCACTCCTCATTCCACTGTAGTACGGACACTTATACATCTGGAAAATACCTTTGACGTCGGGGAATCCATTCAACATGGCCGGCCAGGGTGGCCGAGCGGTTCTAGGCGCTACAGTCTGGAACCGCGCCACCGCTACGGTCGCAGGTTAGAATCCTGCCTCGGGCGTGGATGTGTGTGCTGTCCTTAGGTTAGTTAGGTTTAAGTAGTTCTAAGTTCTAGGGGACTGATGACCTCAGAAGTTAAGTCTCATAGTGCTCACATCCATTTGAACCATTAAACATGAAGGGGTGCAGGTTCTCCGCCATAACGTTCACGCTGTCCAAAGCTGTCACGGTACCTTCTACTACGAGGTGCATTCAAGTTCTAAGGCCTCCGATTTTTTTTCTCCAGACTGGAAAGACATAGAAACATGCGCGTTGTTTTAAAATGAGGCCGCGTTCGTTGTCAATACGTCCCAGAGATGGCAGCACCCTACGGGAGATGGAATTTTACCGCCAGCGGCGAAAATGAGAACTGTTTTAAATACCTAAAATGGCGACGTTTTCCTTACTTGAACAGCGTGCAATCATTCGTTTCCTGAATTTGCGTAGTGTGAAACCAATTGAAATTCATCCACAGTTGAAGGAGACATGTGGTGATGGAGTTATGGATGTGTCGAAAGTGCGTTCGTGGGTGAACAGTTTAATGAAGGCAGAACATCGCGTGACAACAAACTGAAACAACCTCGGGCTCGCACAAGCCGGTCTGACGACATGATCGAGAAAGTGGAGAGAATTGTTTTGGGGGATCGCCGAATGACTGTTGAACAGATCGCCTCCAGAGTTGTCATTTCCGTGGGTTCTGTGCACACAATCCTGCATGACGACCTGAAAATGCGAAAAGTGTCATCCAGGTGGGTGCCGAGCAATGTTGACGTGCAACGACAGCATGAATGGAACTTTCTTTTCGTCGGTTGTGACAATGGATGAGACGTGGATGCCATTTTTCAATCCAGAAACAAAGTGCCAGTCAGCTCAATGGAAGCACACAGATTCAGCGCCACCAAAAATATTTCGGGTAACCGCCAGTGCTGAAAAAATGATGGTGTCCATGTTCTGGGACAGCGAGGGCGTAATCCTTACCCATTACGTTCCAAAGGGCACTACGGTAACAGGTGCTTCCTACGAAAATGTTTTGAAGAACAAATTCCATCCTACACTGCAACAAAAACGTCCGGGAAGGGCTGCGCGTGTGCTGTTTCACCAAGACAACGCACCCGCACATCGAGCTAACGTTACGCAACAGTTTCTTCGTGATAACAACTTTGAAGTGATTCCTCATGCTCCCTACTCACCTGACCTGGCTCCTAGTGACTTTTGGCTTTTTCCAACAGTGTAAGACACTCTCCGTGGCCGCACATTCACCAGCCGTGCTGCTATTGCCTCAGCGATTTTCCAGTGGTCAAAACAGACTCCTAAAGAAGCCTTCGCCGCTGCCATGGAATCATGGCGTCAGCGTTGTGAAAAGTGTGTACGTCTGCAGGGCGATTACGACGAGAAGTAACGCCAGTGTCATCAATTTCCGGTGAGTAGTTAATTAGAAAAAAAATCGGAGGCCTTAGAACTTGAATGCACCTCGTACTAACACAGCTCTCATGGAAGCCTACGTGGAAATCCCCATAGCATAAGAGTGGTCCCAATGCATGTTTCGAGCATCCGTTTGCCTGGTTGACGGCCATCGATCTAGAGTTTAAGAAGTGTGTTTCGTCCGACCAGACGACACATTACCATTCATCCGCAAACCAATGTTGGTGATGTCATGCTTGCCGCAATTTCAATTTGCGATGACGTTGGGCAAAAAGGGAATCACGTTTAGGCCTTCTGCTGAGGAGCCCTATGTTCAGTTCTGCACCAGCATTATCGACACTAACGACAATAGCTCGCTAAAAGCCGACCGGGTTCGTCGTTTCCAAGTCGATTGGTCCCAGGATTCGAGCCATAACCACTACCCTTTTTCAAAGTCGCCTACGTGAAAGGTTTCCCCATTTGCGACCCATATTGCCGCCAAGATATTTCTCCATTAGTCCCTGCCCGTTTATATACTGTTATTAACGCGTCACGTGGCGGCAGTACAGCAAGGGGGCATTCAATCTCGCCATGGGTTGTGGTCATAATGTTCTCGCTCAGCAGTGAATATGAGTAGTGGGATCGGGGGGGGGGGGGGGGCATCAGTGCACTTTGTTAGTGCAGGTGGCCTACTAAGGGGCAAGTATGCACTAAGGCCAACCCTATTGTTCTCCTTTGATTCACAAGTCATTAACCTATTGTTGTGCTAAGTGTATTGAGACGCCCTGGGGGTATCCTTCCATTTGATTAAGTGTCCTTAAGCTATTGTTCCCCTCCCCCCAACTACCCCACAATCCAAACCCTCAGGAAACCTCAAACCCACCCCTTCCCTGTCGCTGATACAGGTACACTCTTATCAGTTTGACTGCCTACTTCATGAAATTGATCAATTAACTAATACTGCCCCCTCTAGTAACCACCTCTCACTCTTATCAGTTGGACTGACTACTTCATTAAATTGATCAATTAACTAATACTGCCCCTTCTAGTAACCCCCTCCCTCCCCTCTCCCCACCACTCCCCAAGGAAATGGCAGGAAAATTTTGGCAGGAAAAAAGGTCACTTGGGCTACCTCCACTGACCCAAGTCATGCAAACAGCCACCTCTTCCTTGGAATTCGTGGGAAAAGGTTTTAGTCTGTGCTGACCTGCTGGATAGAATCGTCATAAGCCTATATTTTGTATACATTGTTCACTTACACAATTTGAATTGTCATAGGCAGTAGCTCCATCCTGCGTGTTCACCATGAGGTCCAGACTCCAACTGACCTAGTACACAGTACCGCCCCCAGAGGGTGCTGTCATCTCTCCCCTTCTCCACTTCCCATGATGTAATCTAGGATGGTTGTCTGGGGATAAATGGCGGGAAAGTTACCAGTCTGTGTCCAGCTGCTAGAGAGAAAGGAATGTATTTTATTTATTTTTAGTGGGACGTTATTTAGGGATGGATTACACGTAATTTATATTTATTATGTCTACACAAAACACTCGCCCTGACGTGCTTGAGATCACAATACATAGCCTACAGGCCTGCAAGCCTTCGTACCTGTGGGTCCAGCAAGATGTTTGCATACTGATTCACACTCGCAAGTGCAGATAAAAGGTTATCTTTGATTTACTGATGTCTAATGTCTATGTAAATAACAGCCAAGTCTCCCTCGGGACACCCTATAGAAATCTTTCGCAATCCCTTCAGAAACTGTTTATGAAAATATCCCAGAATAACACAGGATGCATTCTTCCTAGCCATCCTAATGCGACAGCCCATCCTTTTTGTATTTTCTTTTTGTTGTTGTCAGAGCTTCGTGATATCTCAGCTTGTGTGCATGGAAATTCTTGTCCTAACAGGACCTGCTTGCGAAAATATCCCAGAATAATACCAAATGTATTCTTCCTGATGGTGCTAACGAGGCACCCCACCCATCACGTGTTACCCTTCCTGGAAATAGTAATGTCCTGCTTTCAACAAATGTCTCAGAAATGCTAAAAGTTTGCCGATGTTCTAACCACTGAAGGCCTTCATCATGTCTATGTATGCTTTTGAAAATACCGTTAAGCATAAAAGCATTCTTGTTGTTTTGAAATAGAGCACTGCCTAAGCACAGACAGGAAAATCAGAATAATTATGCAAACAGAATTCGAAGCACTGTCCTTCAGAAGAGAAAAGTGGCTGGAATTTTGGTGTCCTACAGCTGCTGGTCTGGATGTGTCCTAATGCCACGATGGTGGATGAGGGACAGCATCCTGCCAGAGATGGATGGTCTGCTTGAACTTGTCTTTGAACACTTGAACAAAGAATTCATCACATTACTTCCAAAACTTTCTGTAGATAACTTGCCCCCATCTTGTTTGAACCGGTCTGTAGAGGCACCTATGCCCTAGCACAAAGGATATCTTGTGAATGAATGGAGCATTATGATTGGCTTTTACTGAATTTACCCACAAAATTACTGACGCTGCTGGTGTGGGGTCACTGTCCACCTCTTTGCTCTGCAGACGAGACTTTCAGTGGCAAAACTATTTTGTACAGATTGCCATATCGCACTGACAGTGAAACCCTGCAAAAGTGATCTACAGATCATGAAATACGGAAAGACACTTCTTCATTTACACTGCTCTGCCACTGACAAAAAAAAAAAAAAACGAATATTTCAGGGTGAAACTCATCTCCAACCCAGCTACATCACCACATACCGAATCGATGATTAAACACACAATTCGTAACTTGTGCTATACAAAATCGGCACTACTGCGTCCTGCATATAGCTGTCGACCACCAGACACTGGTACATATACCATGAAGACAAATAGCATAAGCACATGCACCGTACATACTCCTCGCAGCACTAGATATTTCCCACAAGCTCGGTAAGTCGTCCACTGCAGCAGACGGTCACAAGTCATTTGCCCCCCCCCCCCCCCACACACACACACTTACCCGACATGTGACCACAGTGCCCTCAGTGGACCGAGGTCACTCTCCGAACTCTTGTATAAAGGCTGGGTCTGTTAACCTCAGCACAAATGTGTTATTGTTTCTGGCCCCAACTTACTTGCTTGTCTTTCTACACCTATCCCCAGACTCTTAGATTACAAGAACCTATGTGTTTACACATAGTTTGCTACACATAGCAGCATACTACCGATTGCTTGCGTAGTATAATTCCGAAGATACAGGGTGAGTCACCTAACGTTACCGCTGGATATACTTCGTAAACCACATCAAATACTGACGAACCGATTCCACAGGCCGAACGTGTGGAGAGGGGCTAGTGTAATTGGTTAATACAAACCATACAAAAATGCACGGAAGTATGTTTTTTAACACAAACCTACTTTTTTTTAAATGGAACCACGTTAGTTTTATTAGCACATCTGAACATATAAACAAATACGTAATCAGTGCCGTTTGTTGCATTGTAAAATGTTAATTACATCCGGAGATATTGTAACCTAAAGTTGACGCTTGAAACCTCCGACGTTCAGATGCGTGTTGTAACAAACACGGGCATAAATTGGCCAGCCCGTTCTCCTGATTTTACACCTCTGGACTTCTTTCTGTGGTGTACCGTGATGTGCCTACAACCCCAGAAGATATGAAAGAACGTATTGTGGCAGCCTGCGGCGACATTACACCAGATGTACTACGGCGTGTACGACATTCATTACGCCAGAGATTGCAATTGTGTGCAGCAAATGATGGCCACCACATTGAACATCTATTGGCCTGACATGTCGGGACACACTCTATTCCACTCCGTAATTGAAAACGGAAAGCACGTGTGTACGTGTAGATCACCCCTCATGGTAATGTACATGTGCGTCAGTGAAAAAGACCAATAAAAAGGTGTTAGCATGTGGACGTATTGTGCTGTTCCAGTCTCTTCTGTACCTAAGGTCCATCACCGTTCCCTTTTGATCCCTACGTAATTCGGTGCTCTCCGATACACACGATCGAACGGCGGAGGAGTGGTACTCAAGCGTCAACTTTAGGTTACAATATCTCCGGATGTAGTTAACATTTTACAATGCAACAAACGGCACTGATTACGTATTTGTTTATATGTTCAGATGTGCTAACAAAACTAACGGGGTTCCATTTAAAAAAACGTAGGTTTGTGTTAAAAAACATACTTCCGTGCATTTTTGTATGGTTTGTATTAACCAATTATACTAGCCCCTCTCCTCACGTTTGGTCTTTGGAATCGATTCGTCAGTATTTGATGTGATTTACGAAATATATCCAGCGGTAATGTTAGGTGACTCACCCTGTATAAACTGGGAAATACTTCTCTAGAAACACATAACGTTTGCGAGGTGCATGAGGTGGAGCATGCTTTAAACCACTGATTAACTGGAAACTTACATTATGTGGTCAAAAGTATCAGGACACCCGGCTGAAAAATACTTAAAAGTTCGTAACACCCTCCATCGGTAACGCTGGAATTCAATATGGTGTTGGCCCACCCTCAGTCTCGATGACAGCTTCCAGTCTCTAAGGCATAAGTTAAATCAGGTGCTGGAAGGTTTCTTGGCGAATGGCAGCCTATTCTTCACGGAGTGCTGCACTGAGGAGAGGTATCAAAGTCGGCTGGTGAGGCCTGACACGAAGTCGGCGTTCCAAAACATCCCAAAGCTGTTCTACAGAACAGAGGTCCGGACTCTGTGCAGGCCAGTCCATTTACATGAGTGTTGTTGTCGTGTAACCACTCCGCCACAGGCTGTGCATTATGAACAGGTGCTCGATTGTGTTGAAAAATGCAATCACTATATCCAAATTGCTCTTCAACAGTGGGAAGGAAGAAGGTGTTTAAACATCAATATAGACCTGTGCTGTGATAGCGCCACGCAAAACAACAAAGGGTGAAAGCCCCCTCCATGAAAAAAAAAACGACCACACCATAACATCACCGCCGGCCGGTGTGGCCAAGCGGTTAAAGGCGCTACAGTCTGGAACCGCGTGACCGCTACGGTCGCAGGTTCGAATCCTGCCCTGGGCATGGATGTGTGTGATGTCCTTAGGTTAGTTAGGTTTAGGTAGTTCTAAGTTCTAGGGGACTGATGACCTTAGAAGTTAAGTCCCATAGTGCTCAGAGCCATTTGAACCATAACATCACCGCCTTCGAATTTTACTGTTGGCATTACACATCTGGCAGATGATGTTCACTGGGCATTCGTCATACCCACACCTTGCCAACAGATCGCCACATTGTGTACCGTGATTCGACACTCCCATAACGTTTTTCCACTGTTAAGTCGTCCAATGTTTACGCTCCTTACACCAAGAGAGGCGTCGTTTGGCGTTTACTGGCATGATGTGTGGCTTATGAGCAGCTGCTTGACCATGAAATCCATGTTTTCTCACCTTCCACGTATCTGTCGTAGCACTTGCAGTGGATTCTGATCCAGTTTGCAATTCCTGTGTGATGGGTCTGGATAGATGTCTGCCAATTACACATTATAACCAAATATCGGTGGTCTCTGTCGATCAACAGACAAGGTCGGCATGTACGCTTTTCTGCTGTATCTGTCTATTCACATTTCCACTTCACTATCACATCGGAAACAGTGGGCCTAGGAATGTTTATGAGTGTGAAAATCTCGCATACAGACGTATGACACAGGACACCCAACCACCTGACCATGTTCGAAATCCGTGAGTTCCTTGGAGCACCCCATTCTGCTTTCTCACAATGTCTAACGATTACTGAGGTCGCTGATGTGGAGTACCTGGCAGTAGGTGGCAGCACAATAGACCGAATATGAAAAACGTGTGTTTTGGGGGTTTCCAGATACTTTTGATCACATAGTGTATATTTTCGAGAATTAACAAAGAATGGATGTACTGCACAGTCATCTATCTACATTTGCAGTGGTACTTGCAAAGTATAGGAGGGGCGGTTTAGCGATGATAATGAAATTGGGAAGCATGCTGTCGCATCATTGGTCAGTGTTGAAATTACTGTAAAATTACTGAAACTGTTCGCATTATCAATTGTGATGCTTATTATTACAGTACATCGATGGTGTCTTTTCAATCCCATCCGTCCACTGGTACGCTGTTGATTACCACATAAAGAGTGACTGAGATCGCTTGTTTGAGATGGAAAAAGAGTCGTGGTGGAGGTGCAACATCTTCTGCAGATGGCTAGCACGGAAACAGTGATCACCCACATGACTGCAATATGAGGAATTAATCGAAATGGAACACTGAACCATCAGCTATCCCATCTGTGACAGATGAGTTTAAATGTTGAGGTCGTGAATCACCTTCGCACAGTAGTTTGGAAACGCTCCACAACGCCGCAGTACTTTCAGTTTCCTTACGTTGTGATTGTTTTTTATGCAAAATCATCCAGCGTGTGTATTTGTGTGTGTGTGTGTGTGTGTGTGTGTGTGTGTGTGTGTTTGTGTGTATGTGTGTGTTCTGGTAGCAGCAGCAACAACATGATTTACTCCATGCAACATCTTGTTTTCTGTGAGAAGCAATGGATCAGAAAGTGTTAATGTCAGTTTTGAACTTGGCACAGACGTCGACGTCAGGGTGGAAAAAACAAAATGTATGGCAGTGTACAAAGCATGTTACAGTAGAGAAAATGCATCATGCAACAAAACAGGGGCCCTCTCTTGTGACTGACAGTCTGTGGGATATGGTCCTCCTTGATCTACAGTATGGGCAGTGACACTTTGCAATGGTCTGTGCAACAGATCAATACCTTTATTTTAATAGGATCGCCGCATATGCTCGATGCCGGCACGCATATGGCAGTCGTGTTTGATATAACAGAAAAGAGAGATGTGGCAAAAATCTGATTGTGCTCTATATTGGATGAATTTAGCGGAGCTTTTATAGTTCGTAATTTTCGCTGTTGGATGCTACAGAATAATGATGATAGAATGTTGGGGTGACATTCTAGCAAACCACGTGAAAATAGTTATGTTTTGTAATCCTAGAGCCTGCAGATGGGTGTGAAAGCACAATGAAGCAGGTTGGAGACAGAAACAGTAATGCTTCTGTGCTGAGGGGAACTGACCCAGCCTTTGCACAACAGTTCGGAGAGTGACCTTGGTCTACTTAGGGCGCTCTAGTCACGCATTGGGCCAGTCAGTGTGGGGGCAGATGTCTTGTGACCGGACTATGTAAGATGCATGTGCTTATGCTATCTGTCTTTGTGGTATTTGTACGAGTGTCCGGTGACGATAGCTATATGCAGGATGCAGAAGTGTCGATTTTGTGTGTCGCTAGTTGCGAATTGTGTTTACTTATCGATACGGTATGTGGTAATATAGCCAGGTTGGAGATCAGTTTCACGCTGAAATATTCAAGCTTTTGTCGTCAAGGGCAGAGCAGTGTAATTGAAGAAGTGTTTTTTCCGTAATTCATGATCTGTAGATCGCTTTTGCAGGGTTTTACTGTCAGTGCGATAAGGCGATCTGTAAAAAATAGTTTTGCCACTGAAAGTCTCGCCTGCAGAGCAAAACGGGCGGACAGTGCCCCCACACAGGCAGCATCAGTAATTTTGTGGGTAAATTCAGTAAAAGCCAATCATAATGCTCCATTCATTCACAAGACATCCTTTGTGCTGGGGCATAGGGGTCTCTACAGAATGGTTCAAACAAGATGGGGGCAAGGTATGTACAGAAAGTTCTGAGAGTAACATGACGTCTTCTTTGTTCAAGTGTTCAAAGAGAAGTTAAAGCAGATCATTCATCTCCTGCAGGATCTGTTCCTCATCCGGCATTGTGGCATTAGGACATCTCTAGCTGTTGGGCGCTGAAAATTCCAGCCACTTTCTCTTCTGTAGGACAGTACTTCGAATTCTGTTGGCGTAATTGTTCTGATTTTCCCGTCTGTGCTTAGCAGTGCTCTCTTTCCAAACAACAAGAATGCTTTTATGACTAACGTTGTTTTCACCAGCATGCACAGACATGATGAAGACTTTTAACAGTGAGACCTTTAGCAAACGTTTACCATTTCTGACACATTTGTTGAAAGCAGGACGTTACTATTTCCAAGAAGGGTAACACGTGATGGGTGGGGTGCCTCGTTAGGTCCATTAGGAAGAATTCATTCGGTGTTATTCTAGGATATTTTCATAAGCAGGTCCTGTTAGGACAAGAATTTCCAAGCTGAGACATCACGAAAGCTGCAACAACAGGAAAAGAAACTGTTAATTATTTCTGTAGTACTTTACGACTTCTGGGAGGGGTTGGCATGTAATGGATGGGCTGTCCCATTAGGATTGCTGGGGAGCATGCATCCTGTGTTGTTGTGGGATATTTTCGTAATCATTTTCTGAAAGCACTGCAAAGGATTACTATAGCATATCCAGAGGGAGACTTAACTGCTATTTACATAGACATGAGACATCAGTGTAACACTGCCAACCTTTTAACTGTGCTTGCAATGGTGAGTCGCTAGGCAAGCATCTCGCTGAACCTATAGGCACAAAGGCTATGTGTCACCAAGCCGGCAACGGTATGCACGGCCAGAGGTGTCTTGCATGTGGGACAGGCTGGACCGGCGTGTGCACTCGAGACATCCATTCACCATTCTTCCATGGAACTCTGTAGGGAACAGTTCACTAATATAATGCAGCTGGACAGAAAGCAAGGTGGCGCAGTGGTTAGCACACTGGACTCACATTCAGTAAGATGATTGGTTCAGTCCCGTGTCTGGCCATCCTGATGTAGGTTTACTGTGATTTCCCTAAAATCGCTTCAGACAAATACCAGGATGGTTCTGTTGACAGGGCATGCCCTACTTCCTTCCCCATCCTTCCCTAATCTCATGAAACCAATGGCCTCACTGTTTGGTCTCTTTCCCCAAATCAACACCAACCCAATGCAGTCTAATTTCTTAACGATTGTTGGAAAGCGTTTTTACGTGCAATGAGTGTTTGTGCACTGCATTATTTTGCCCGTTTACAATTAGTGAGCACGTTTAAAGAGCGTTTTACATGCATTATTTTGACAATTTACGAGTTGTTTCCGTGTCTGTACATCAGTATACTGCATTATTTCGGTAATTTACAAGCAGTCTGCAGGTCTGTAGGCTATGTATTGTGACCCCAAGCAGGGCGAGTGTTTTGTATCAGCATAAAAAATGAACTACGTGTAGTCCATTCCTAATTAAATTGTTCCAACTTCCCACTACAAATAAATAATGTACACTCAGACTGAGTCCTTTTCCCGCCATTTTCTCCGGTCCACCATCTTGTATTACATCATGGGAAGGGGAGTAATGGGAGGGATGGCAGCACCCTCTGCAGGCAGTATTGTGTTTTAGGTCAGTTGGAATCCAGACCTCATGGTGAACTCACAGGATGGAGCTACTGCCTACAACAACTCAAATTGTTTAAGTAAACAATGCATGCAAAATAAAGACTTACGTCCATTCTATCCAGCAACTCAGCACAGATTGAGTCCTTTTGCCACCAATTCCAAGGAAGAGGCGAAGATTAGATGACTTAGGTTAGTGGAAGAAGCCCAAGTGACCTTTTTTCCCACCAAAATGGAGGGGGAGGGGAGGGGGTTACCAGTGTGGGATGGGTTAATTGATTGTCAAATTTAATAAAGTAGTCAATTACACTGATAAGAGTGAGAGGGGGCTATTCGAATAACTCAGACCTGAAAGTGCACTTGTATCAGCAAGGGGGAGGGGGTGGGTTGGAGGTTTCCTGATGGATGGGGGGCAGGGGGAGGGGAACAATAGTTCAAGGACCTGTCAATAAACTTAGCAGAACAATAGGTTAATAGGTTAATAATCTGTGAATCAAAGGAGAACAGTAGGTTTGCCCCTGAGTGCATACTTTCCCATAATGTAGGCAACCTGCACCAACAAAATGCACTGATGTCCCCCTTGTTTCACTACTAACATGAGTTAGCTGCAAGGGAGAAGATACAGGGTCTGGCCAGAATGATACCAACTGCCGTCAGATGGATAGTAACAGCCAAATCCGAAAGGAGAAAAGTCAACACTGCTGATAGACACCTGCTGCATCGGCACTAATGAGTTGCTTAGCATCTTCTCAGCAGGGAAACCCTTATCTCAAATATTGCTCTCTTAATGAAGTCAAAGAGAGACTTCATTGCCGGCAGGACAGAGCTATATGTGATTGGATACCACCAAAAGAGGTGCTACATCCAGGAAAGAAACTGCCATGGCCAACATGGAAGTCACTGAAACGTTTTCGGGCGGGAACTGCCTGAGGTAAGACTGCTATGTTGAAATGAGGCTCAGCGACAACCAAGATATGATCAGTGCGCGTGGAGCTAAGCAACCGATGATTCTTGTCCCTCGCAGTCTCATATACAAGTACACCATCTCTTCAGACATTGTGATGCAGCAAGAGGATCTGGCATCAGCAAGCCCAACACCAGTGCACTTTGCTGAGGCGCTAAACTTCATTTAATTGGTTGTCATCGACACTGTAACATAAAGTTTGTATCAATTGAAATTAACACATTCTTAATATTGGCTGGAAAATATATATCCTGTGAAGTAGGAGACCACTATCCCTAGTTTCCATTTGAAGCAACTGTTCATTACACTTGGGATTTGCTGCAGTTCACAAAATTTCCGCAATAACTCTCACAAACTGTTCAAAGAGGTAAACTTTCGCCTGAATAAAGGCTTCAGGTAGCCACCCCACTTAAGTCCCAACCTGTCCGAATACACAGTGTGTGATATTTCACATAGTACAACAACTCAAGACGAGACACACAAAACCATAACATGATTTTCCACATTTAGAAATGTATTCGCACACTATGAGACCATTCATCACACCAACTTTTGATCATTTGAAACATTCATAAATGAGAGGTTATAGTAAGTACCGACTCAAAGTGATCAGTTTACCAGACATTGGCGAACTTATATTTGCGTTTATATGGAATAACGCAGCAAAATCAACTAAGTTTATTGGGTAACTCGTTCATTGAATAGTTCTACATGACTATAAAACAGTCTGAGTTATTCCTGTTTACAAAAAGGGTTAACGGCGAATGCACAGAATTACGGACCATCGTCAGTAACGTCCGTCTGTTAGCTTAAACATTGTGGTGTTCCTGGAGGAACACACGCAGTTCACACAGAATTAGTAAGTGATTAGGATAATCACAGATATCTTTATTCTCAGATAAGAAACTTGAAAAAAGGAGATACAGGAAACACGTAGCTTCAGTCTTCGAAGATGCGCAAAAGGCGTTCGACATTCAGCCACATCTTCCATTAAAAATAAAGACACAACCGTAAGTAATATGAAACTTCCTGGCAGATTAAAACTGTGTGCCCGACCGAGACTCGAACTCGGGACCTTTGCCTTTCGCGGGCTAGTGCTCTACCAACTGAGCTACCGAAGCACGACTCACGCCCGGTACTCACAGCTTTACTTCTGCCAGTACCTCGTCTCCTACCTTCCAAACTTCACAGAAGCTCTCCTGCGAACCTTGCAGAACTAGCACTCCTGAAAGAAAGGATATTGCGGAGACATGGCTTAGCCACAGCCTGGGGGATGTTTCCAGAATGAGATTTTCACTCTGCAGCGGAGTGTGCGCTGATATGAAACTTCCTGGCAGATTAAAACTGTGTGCCCGACCGAGACTCGAACTCGGGACCTTTGCCTTTCGCGGGCTAGTGCTCTACCAACTGAGCTACCGAAGCACGACTCACGCCCGGTACTCACAGCTTTACTTCTGCCAGTACCTCGTCTCCTACCTTCCAAACTTCACAGAAGCTCTCCTGCGAACCTTGCAGAACTAGCACTCCTGAAAGAAAGGATATTGCGGAGACATGGCTTAGCCACAGCCTGGGGGATGTTTCCAGAATGAGATTTTCACTCTGCAGCGGAGTGTGCGCTGATATGAAACTTCCTGGCAGATTAAAACTGTGTGCCCGACCGAGACTCGAACTCGGGACCTTTGCCTTTCGCGGGCTAGTGCTCTACCAACTGAGCTACCGAAGCACGACTCACGCCCGGTACTCACAGCTTTACTTCTGCCAGTACCTCGTCTCCTACCTTCCAAACTTCACAGAAGCTCTCCCGCGAACCTTGCAGAACTAGCACTCCTGAAAGAAAGGATATTGCGGAGACATGGCTTAGCCACAGCCTGGGGGATGTTTCCAGAATGAGATTTTCACTCTGCAGCGGAGTGTGCGCTGATATGAAACTTCCTGGCAGATTAAAACTGTGTGCCCGACCGAGACTCGAACTCGGGACCTTTGCCTTTCGCGGGCTAGTGCTCTACCAACTGAGCTACCGAAGCACGACTCACGCCCGGTACTCACAGCTTTACTTCTGCCAGTACCTCGTCTCCTACCTTCCAAACTTCACAGAAGCTCTCCTGCGAACCTTGCAGAACTAGCACTCCTGAAAGAAAGGATATTGCGGAGACATGGCTTAGCCACAGCCTGGGGGATGTTTCCAGAATGAGATTTTCACTCTGCAGCGGAGTGTGCGCTGATATGAAACTTCCTGGCAGATTAAAACTGTGTGCCCGACCGAGACTCGAACTCGGGACCTTTGCCTTTCGCGGGCTAGTGCTCTACCAACTGAGCTACCGAAGCACGACTCACGCCCGGTACTCACAGCTTTACTTCTGCCAGTACCTCGTCTCCTACCTTCCAAACTTCACAGAAGCTCTCCTGCGAACCTTGCAGAACTAGCACTCCTGAAAGAAAGGATATTGCGGAGACATGGCTTAGCCACAGCCTGGGGGATGTTTCCAGAATGAGATTTTCACTCTGCAGCGGAGTGTGCGCTGCCAGGAAGTTTCATATCAGCGCACACTCCGCTGCAGAGTGAAAATCTCATTCTGGAAACATCCCCCAGGCTGTGGCTAAGCCATGTCTCCGCAATATCCTTTCTTTCAGGAGTGCTAGTTCTGCAAGGTTCGCAGGAGAGCTTCTGTGAAGTTTGGAAGGTAGGAGACGAGGTACTGGCAGAAGTAAAGCTGTGAGTACCGGGCGTGAGTCGTGCTTCGGTAGCTCAGTTGGTAGAGCACTAGCCCGCGAAAGGCAAAGGTCCCGAGTTCGAGTCTCGGTCGGGCACACAGTTTTAATCTGCCAGGAAGTTTCATATCAGCGCACACTCCGCTGCAGAGTGAAAATCTCATTCTGGAAACATCCCCCAGGCTGTGGCTAAGCCATGTCTCCGCAATATCCTTTCTTTCAGGAGTGCTAGTTCTGCAAGGTTCGCAGGAGAGCTTCTGTGAAGTTTGGAAGGTAGGAGACGAGGTACTGGCAGAAGTAAAGCTGTGAGTACCGGGCGTGAGTCGTGCTTCGGTAGCTCAGTTGGTAGAGCACTAGCCCGCGAAAGGCAAAGGTCCCGAGTTCGAGTCTCGGTCGGGCACACAGTTTTAATCTGCCAGGAAGTTTCATATCAGCGCACACTCCGCTGCAGAGTGAAAATCTCATTCTGGAAACATCCCCCAGGCTGTGGCTAAGCCATGTCTCCGCAATATCCTTTCTTTCAGGAGTGCTAGTTCTGCAAGGTTCGCAGGAGAGCTTCTGTGAAGTTTGGAAGGTAGGAGACGAGGTACTGGCAGAAGTAAAGCTGTGAGTACCGGGCGTGAGTCGTGCTTCGGTAGCTCAGTTGGTAGAGCACTAGCCCGCGAAAGGCAAAGGTCCCGAGTTCGAGTCTCGGTCGGGCACACAGTTTTAATCTGCCAGGAAGTTTCATATCAGTGCACACTCCGCTGCAGAGTGAAAATCTCATTCTCGTAAGTAATATATTCACAGATATACGATGAGCTCTACGAATATTTGGAACCCAGAATCTTATAACTCACGGCGAATACTCAACAGAAACATAATTACCGTTGGGTATGCCTAATGATGCGTGATAGGACCTCTCGTGTTCTGAGTATTCATAAACGATTTATCAGTGGGAGTCAGCCGTATTAAGGGACTGTTCGCTGACGAAGCTGTTATGTACAGGAGAGTACCCTCGTTATATCATAAAGAAACGCAGGAAGATGTCCATCAAATTTCTATTGGGTTTTATGAATCGCTTCTCTCTTTAAAAGTGAATAAATTCAGATTTTGTCCGTAACGAAGAGGAGGAACTTCATTGTATCCCACAACAAGAATCGTGGTATACTTTTCGTCTTCTGGAGTATATCAGGTATTCAGAGGTAATACAATATTTTCATCGTTCAGTGCGCATGTGGAAAAGGACAATAATAACTAATATCGATACCAAGTGACCTCCGCCACGCACTGCGCAGTGGCTTGTGGAGTACAGGTGGCGACGCAGATGGAATCTCGCACAAGGAGACATGCTTCATCAATAACAGACTTTGATTTAGTCGATATTAAGATATTCATGTGGTAAGCTCGTGAATACGTTAAAGACGAGAACACTGAACAACATGGCAGCACAGACAGCGTGCTATTCTCAAGTAACTTTAACTCGACCTGCAGTAGATCAACTCATTTAAATAACAGGACACCTGTTCGAACACTTCATCGACGTCCCAGATACAAAGTGAGGCAGTAGCCGTATGGATCACACACAGGAAAGTAACAAAGAGTTCTTCTTCTGGGACAGCTGCAACTGTATAAGCCCATTTTGTAAAATGAAGAAACCGCAGAACAGCTGCTTGATGCACAATCTTTTAATGTGTACATCACCGATTTCGGAACACTTCAATTATCTGGTGTAAAGCGTAATAATGAAAATATTGTGTTACACTAGAATGGGAGGGGATCCTCAAGTGTGAAGTATCAGATAAGCAACTATGTGGCTAGAATTTCTAAGTTAAAACGAATTAAAAAAGATAACAGCACGATACTTACAAACAAAATCAAGTAACCATCTGTAACACCATAGGTCTAATCCTTTGCTCATTTATTTTGCCTTTTGTTTTATTTAATGTTACATCGTTGAGCTTCTGTAAATGTGTTTGAATCGATAACACAAAATTGTAAACTCCTTTCTTTGTAAAAAACTTTGATGTCTTTTAGAGTGTAAGAAATGAAAGAGGAAGCCGCCTGGTAGAATTTTGCACAGAGCACAACTTAATTATAGCTAACACTTGGTTTAAGAATCATGATAGAAGGTTGTATACATGGAAGAACCCTGGAGATACTAAAAGGTATAAGATAGATTATATAATGGTAAGACAGAGATTTAGGAACCAGGTTTTAAATTGTAAGACATTTCCAGGGGCAGATGTGGACTCTGACCACAATCTATTGGTTATGACCTGTAGATTAAAACTGAAGAAACTGCAAAAAGGTGGGAATTTAAGGAGATGGGACCTGGATAAACTGAAAGAACCAGAGGTTGTACAGAGTTTTAGGGATAGCATAAGGGAACAATTGACAGGAATGGGGGAAAGAAATACAGTAGAAGAAGAATGGGTAGCTTTGAGGGATGAAGTAGTGAAGCCAGCAGAGGATCAAGTAGGTAAAAAGACCAGGGCTCTTAGAAATCCTTGGGTAACAGAAGAAATATTGAATTTAATTGATGAAAGGATAAAATATAAAAATGCAGTTAATGAAGCAGGCAAAAAGGAATACAAACGTCTCAAAAATGAGATCGACAGGAAGTGCAAAATGGCTAAGCAGGGATGGCTAGAGGACAAATGTAAGGATGTAGAGGCTTATCTCACTAGGGGTAAGATAGATACTGCCTACAGGAAAATTAAAGAGACCTTTGGAGATAAGAGAACCACTTGTATGAACATCAAGAGCTCAGATGGAAACCCAGTTCTAAGCAAAGAAGGGAAAGCAGAAAGGTGGAAGGAGTATATGGAGGGTGTATACAAGGGCGATGTACTTGAGGACAATATTATGGAAATTGAAGAGGATGTAGATGAAGATGAAATGGGAGATACGATACTGCGTGAAGAGTTTGACAGAGCACTGAAAGACCTGAGTCGAAACAAGGCCCCCGGAGTAGACAACATTCCATTGTAACTACTGACGGCCTTGGGAGAGCCAGTCCTGACAAAACTCTACCATCTGGTGAGCAAGATGTATGAAACAGGCGAAATACCCTCAGACTTCAAGAAGAATATAATAATTCCAATCCCAAAGAAAGCAGGTGTTGACAGATGTGAAAATTACCGAACAATCAGTTTAATAAGCCACAGCTGCAAAATTCTAACACGAATTCTTTACAGACGAATGGAAAAACTAGTAGAAGCCGACCTCTGGGAAGATCAGTTTGGATTCCGTAGAAATACTGGAACACGTGAGGCAATACTGACCTTACAACTTATCTTAGAAGAAAGATTAAGAAAAGGCAAACCTACGTTTGTAGCATTTGTAGACTTAGAGAAAGCTTTTGACAATGTTGACTGGAATACTCTCTTTCAAATTCTAAAGGTGGCAGGGGTAAAATACAGGGAGCGAAAGGCTATTTACAATTTGTACAGAAACCAGATGGCAGTTATAAGAGTCGAGGGACATGAAAGGGAAGCAGTGGTTGGGAAGGGAGTGAGACAGGGTTGTAGCCTCTCCTCGATGTTATTCAATCTGTATATTGAACAAGCAGTAAAGGAAACAAAAGAAAAATTCGGAGTACGTATTAAAATCCATGGAGAAGAAATAAAAACCTTGAGGTTTGCCGATGACATTGTAATTCTGTCAGAGACAGCAAAGGACCTGGAAGAGCAGTTGAACGGAATGGACAGTGTCTTGAAAGGAGGATATAAGATGAACATCAACAAAAGCAAAACGAGGATAATGGAATGTATTCGAATTAAGTCGGGTGATGCTGAGGGAATTAGATTAGGAAATGAGACACTTAAAGTAGTAAAGGAGTTTTGCTATTTGGGGAGCAAAATAACTGATGATGGTCGAAGTAGAGAGGATATAAAATGTAGACTGGCAATGGCAAGGAAAGCGTTTCCGAAGAAGAGAAATTTGTTAACATCGAGTATAGATTTAAGTGTCAGGAAGTCATTTCTGAAAGTATTTGTATGGACTGTAGCCATGTATGGAAGTGAAACATGGACGGTAAATAGTTTGGACAAGAAGAGAATAGAAGCTTTCGAAATGTGGTGCTGCAGAAGAATGCTGAAGATTAGATGGGTAGATCACATAACTAATGAGGAAGTATTGAATAGGATTGGGGAGACGAGAAGTTTGTGGCACAACGTGACCAGAAGAAGGGATCGGTTGGTAGGACATGTTTTGAGGCATCAAGGGATCACCAATTTAATATTGGAGGGCAGCGTGGAGGGTAAAAATCGTAGGGGGAGACCAAGAGATGAATACACTAAGTAGATTCAGAAGGATGTAGGTTGCAGTAGGTACTGGGAGATGAAGAAGCTTGCACAGGATAGAGTAGCATGGAGAGCTGCATCAAACCAGTCTAAGGACTGAAGACCACAACAACAACATAGAGTGTAGGAAGTGTAATCTCTGTAATATGTATGATATGAGCAAAGGATATGTTTTGTCTTTCTTACATAATCTCTTTGGTTATCTTTGAGGATGAATAATTTTGTTTAAATAATTTTTTTGTAGGAATACCAATATGTACAAATGTTCTGTTTTATTTAATATGTTTGTGTTGTTGTTATTTAATCGCTGATCCTCACTTAAGGTTCTTAGTTATTTTGTATGTAAAAGTTGTTGGGGTTCCCCTCGGGAACGGAACTGTGTAGCGCGCGCAAATTGTGGTTGGCCTAGGTAGGAAAGGTGGAACCAGGAGTCAGTCGGGGACGAGCTACCAAACTGTGAACTGCCCATGTAAAAGTTGTATATTGTGCTGGTTTCAAGAGAGGCTTTTTCTAACGCTTTCCAATGCCTCGGATGGATGGATAAAGAGCTGGAACTGTTCTGAAATTGTTATCTATCATCGCCACCAAGAAATGACAGAGTCCAGCAATTCTACCTGCAAATCCACCAACCAACATGCAATCGCCAACACATTGCGCAATCACTGTGATGGAACACTATAGCAATGTACAGTGAAGGATCAGCTTATTGGATGTGTTAGTGTGCTTAAATATAAAGTAATTTATAACTGAATTTATGTACCTACCTCGATTTTTTTTCCTTATCATAACACCAATTTTGTTCCTCTCCATTTGAACTAAAGTGGTTACGGAGTGTCCTTATTTAAAGAACATTAAAACCTACTTTTTTAACTATTAATGCCTGTACAACATAGTAAAAAGGAAGTTAAAGTTAATGTGGCAAGAGAGTGAGTTAAAGTAAATGATGCTTGCTGAAAGTAATTTTCCCATTAAAACTGCTTATTAATATGTTGTTGCCAACTTCAAAAATAAAAGTTCTTAAGAGTGAGGCTTATAATGTTTTGCTTAGTACATGATCACATTGCTGCCTGTTGTAAATCGCAGAAGGTGAGTCAGTATCTTACAAATATGTTAATTTTGTATCTCACTGTAGTAAAAGTGGAAAACTGCAGTTGTGGAAAGTTATATACTCATGCTTTCTAAGCACTTGTTTCTTTTGGGTGTTGAAAGTGCGTATTAATAGTGTAATAGGATCCACAGGTTATTCTTTATGCTCATGATAAATAACAATTAATAGAAAAACCACTATCTATGCAAACAGTAACTTCTTTTATTCAAAATTCAGTGAGAAATTTTTGTTAGTGAAATACATTTAACTTCCATTCTAAATAGAAAAGTATTTAGTTGAGAGAGACTTAATCTGTGATCAGTTCATAATTTTGCAGTGAACTACATTTACAATTTTTTGTCAGCTAGGAAAATGTGTGAAAAGTAATACTGAACTTATGTCCAATTTATCATTCTGCAGTGAATATTAATAGTAATGTTATGAAGACCATTCAGTTTGAATAAGCCCTGAAAGTAATAGTGTGTATTGTTATCTGTTATATTTATGCAAACAGTTCGTTCTGCTCTGTCAGCTCCAATCTTACCGTGAACATGTAACCTCCCCCTCACTTATCGACCTTAATGACAGTGAAAAATTAAACCGCGTGTACCTAATGGAAATTTGGGAAAAGCAATCGTCACCGAAGCTAATTTGTCGGTAAAGAGGGAGGAAAGGGTTACATCTAAATGAAAGGAAAAATGCAAATGAAACTGGTGGAAATTAATTTTGAAAAGGGGTAAAGTTAATAAAGAAAGTAAATGTGCGGTTGTCACGTTAACAATGAATTGGCGCTAATTAGATATTTGAGATTTGGGGGAAATTACGGTCGCCAGTCCTAAGGACAATTACTATAGTAACTGAAAAAGAAAGGTTATTACACATATAATTATAGTTCAATTCTTTTACCTTGGCGGCTCGCGCATGCGCGCCCAGACGCGGGAGATTGCTGCGTTGCCAGTTGCACACGATGCACGCGCCAATAGAAGCAGCGCCATAGTATAGCATAGTTCGCAAGCTTACGTGTAGGGGGGAGCGCGCAGTTAATGAAGTAAAGCCACCACAGCTGCATTAGCTCTTTCGCTGCTACAAAGACGTGCTCCCTGCATTCCGCGCTGTGCGCGATTTTGTCACTGCACTGCTCGCCTGTGCAGACACATCGTGTTCCGACTGCTTTGACACTCTTATCAATCGATTCCACAAAAAATGTTTGGCCCAAAAATTAGATTTTTACACATCTTCTCGACTGATACCTTTCCCCCATAAATGACTTAATTTTGTTTCGATGTTCAACGGAGTTATTATGCAGCATTAAATATAGTAAACCATTGCACGAAATTTTGAAGTGTTTGCAGAGGTAAAAGTCCATAGAGTATACTTTCCGTATGGTCGATTTTAGTTGCCACAATGTTGAGTATGAAATGTGGACAAGATACCTAAATTTCATATAAAATTTACTGTATAACAATAGCTCATTTAAGAACCACATAGGTGTCGTATGTAATATTGAGAAATATTCCGTCCTTCGCAAAATACTGACAAACACTGTTGGTATGACTATGAATTACTCACACTTCGTCGAAGTACAATAGGAAATAAACAATTAACGCTTTTCTTTATTGCCAAAAAGCGGTTCGTGAGAGTGATACAGACATCTTTCCTTGCTATCGCCTGAATTAGGAGTCTTATTGCTTGTTTGCTTTAATTAATTAATAGAATATGAAGCAATTGGTATAAAGAATGCTTTTCCAAACTTTCTATAACAGAATGTCTGCTATCAAAACATTGATTTTGTTCTATTACTTTATTTATGACTGAACGTTTCTAAAACTGAAGACACACGTCCATGCTCTGCACTGCAGTCGAGATGTGGCAACGTCGTTCTTCGTTCATTGGCTGACTGTGTTTTGTGACGTCAGATGCGCATAACGAACCTAAACTCGGCCGCCAACATAAATGACGCGCACTTTAGCACTAGAAGTGTAGCAACTGAAGGTTGACACGTGTAGTGTGAAAACTGAAAGTTTGTCAGAAGTAATAAATTTCGCTACACTCTAACTTAATTTAGCAAAAGAATTAATAAAACCAGAAAATCGCAAGTTAATTTAGTGACTGAAGTCTTGGACTACCTCAACAATCATTTCAAAAGCTACTTGAATCTACGCAATTTAGGAATAAGAGATTTAACTTTGAACTTGAATTAAATGATTCTGAACAATTAACAATAGTAAAATTTAGTATGTACCAAGCTGAGCTGCAGCCACAGGTAAGCTAAAATATGGTAACAAAACTCGCACTCTTACTTTGTGCTTGTGTAATCTAAATATTGTAGCCAGCTATGAATACCTTAACTGAACTTTGAAATTAAAGCAGTGAAATAGAATAATGTTACTTTAATGCTGGCGTTCGAATTTCAACGACACTCGGGTTCATTCTGGAAAAGGAAGGGACCCTGTTTGGTAATGCAATTGGGACAATGAGCAACAAAGGTTCATGCTACGTTGCTGTAATTTTGTGATTTGAACAGTTTTAAAAGCTGAGGTCTGCCATACAGTTATAAAACTTTACGTGCTTCCAGTCTTCCTTGTTGGCTGATTGAAGGTTTGAAACCGTCGATCGAGGAGGTGGCGACAGTCACTCATTGTCGGCCGTCGCTGTTGCAGAAGCTGAATGTTGGCGCGCCTTCTTCTCGACACGGTCACCAGGCGAAACGGGCTCTTGATGTGCGCCAGCTAATGCTTCCCGTCCGCGACACTGTGTCCGAAAATTATCATCGCAAGTAGAGCGCAATTACATGCTGCCAAACCTTGAAAGCGCGGCAACTCGCGGGAGCTTCACACAACACACCTGCTCCACTGCACTACCCCAGCCAGACTCCCTCTCTGCCCGTGCTCCACGCGACCGAGTTAACACTACCAAAGATCCTAAACACTTTCGTTCTCCACACGACCTATCGATGTATTCGTTCGATAGTATAGTTTTCCCTAGGCCAGACCCAGCGTATAAATACAAATAATATTCGCAAAACAAACCAATTATACATCGACATAAATGCATATATATATACAAACAGTAAAAGAATTACAATATACAAAGACAGAAATGTCATATCTTGAGGCATCAAAGCAAGGAAAAAAAATTATAGTACAATAGATGGAAATAGGAGGATATGCATTTCCGGCGTTACACGTGCCCCACATTGTCTGAGGATGTTCGTGTAACGTAAACAGACTCAGAAAATGTCCCAAAAAAGAAACAGCGGAAATGCATATGCTCAAAACATCAACAAAATTTAGCATTCGTCTAATTAACCATAAATCAATTTTTAGACCATAATAATTCAGTGGAGACACTCCTAATCTTATTCCAATCTGTCAGCTTGCACAAAATAAAACAGGTTGACAACATATTAAAATTCATAGAAAACATAGAAAATGGTTTAGCTATTCCAAAATCGTCAAAATTGGTAGCACTATCCAGAAATGGAATACTATTTACAAAATTAATCAGAGTACATGGTCATAAAAACAGGTAGATCAAAATACGCAAATTAGTTATTAATTACATATTATACACATTTTTATGTAACCTTTTCATAATTAATATTCTCGTCATGAGAGTCCAATTAACGCTAAACAAGAAAATAATATTCAGTAGATCGAAAAAACCATAAATATTGATAACAGAATTCTTTCACATCAGCTGTCCGGGAAGAAAAACAACTCCGCCTTCCGTACCCGCAAGTACAAAGAATGCGGACAGCGGCACAAGAACCGACAGCGGCTCCGCCTCGCCAGTATTGTTGCGCCCGCCTGTGCGGCACGCTTGATCTCACTCGCCTGTGTAACGGCATTTCCATAACGTCCGTTTCACTGAATTCTTTCGGAAAAACTCACTCCTGAGTAATCTCAAGGAGTCCCTTAATACTATCACAGTGGATAGCTCAACACTGTCCATCACCACACGCAGGTACTAGCCTGAAACTTAAAACAGCGTCTAAAGCACCTCGGCAATGACTAGTAAATCACACATTCATGAAATCTTACAGCTAGCTACAAAATTATATTTACATTCCTTAATCTACTGTGACTCAGCTGAAAACTTAAACTAGCAGCTTGGATTTTTCAATTGATTTATAATGACACTCTCTTAAATCATTTAGTAAGAATTAATTACTTATTAGTTACAACTTCTTTAATGTCCTCTTGGTCAGGCAAAAGCATGGCAATCTAGCAAACCTTAAATCTTACACTCTATATTTACATACTGTAAAAATTACCCATTGTGTGGTAATAATCGATCCTAGGTTGGTACAATTTCAAGTCTACATTGTTCCGTATACTAATAGTTTTCCAGAGCTTGGATACTCTAAGCAATAAGCATTTGTGTGAGGTATACCAATGACTTTATATGGTCCATTATAAACAAACTTAAATTTAGAGATTTCATTGTCTATCTCGCTAGATTTCTCATGAGCTTTTACAAGTACTAAGTCTCCGATTGCAAACTTAGCAAAACGCGCTTTAGCGTCATGACGATGTATGCGAGCATCGGCTTTTAGCTTCATTACTTCTCGCAAACAATCTTTTTTCACACCAATACTAACGTTAATCCGTGTAGGGAATTTGATTATCTCTTCCAATTCACTTTCTACACTATTGTCAATTCCGAGATTCCTCACATTACAGTAGTTCAAATTCATACCTACGTCAGTAGCATCCGGCCAGTTAACAATGTGTATAGGCTGGTATTGCCTATGCACACCGTCTCCTCCCTCGTCAAAACTAACTACTATTGTTTTATCTTGTAACGTACATGTCAAAGTTTTGTTTCGCAATTAATCACTGCACGGTACTTTAATAGCCAATCTAACACGATAATTACTTCCGTAGTTAAGTCTGGCAAGACGACAAACTCTTGTTCAAATCGTGCCCCACATATCTCGAAGTTGACAAAACTCTGTTTTGTGACCGGTTTACTGGCCTTCCCAGTAGCACCGATAATTTTCACTCCTGTTAGTGGCATAACTACGATGTCGGGTCTGTCTTTCAGTAACTCAAATATTTTCCCAGATACAGCACTCAATTCTGCACCGGTGTCAATTAACACGTTTAGTTGTAGGTCGTGCATATTTTAACAGACGCTACTATCTGTCTACACTTGTCCTCGAGTGTTTCTTTATTTTCCCACAGTAAATCCTCGTCTATATCCAGGTCATTCCAGAAAAAACCATCCGGCTTATCTGGCGGCCTTTTCAGCCTCTGTTCACATACAGTTTTAATTTCAACACGTTTGTCCTGAGGCTTAGTCTGTAGCTTCGCCTCCAATACCGAAACCTTTTCCTGTAACTCGTCAACTAGTGAATGTTGCTTTGCTGTCAGTTCACTAATTGTCACCTTCGTTGATTCCTCTTCGGTCAGATTGATCTCATCTACCAATGTACCTGGATGAATGTGCCCAGTAGTATCTGCAATTACTTCCTCTGGATCTGCGCAACCCACACTGCTACCGTCCGACCGTATAACGTCAGCTCTAACCTCATACACGCTGTAATCTGCGTGTTTTTCTACCAGTCGTGTCCGACTATCACTAAATTTCTCGTAATCTTTCTCCTTAATACTTTCGCAATGTTTAAACTGGAGTTTTTGCGTCGGATGGGTCGGCCACTTCTACCACAATAACTTTCGGTAAATTCTTCCGGTCAGGGCGAGAACTTTCCGTTACTACTTCAACACGACGAATCTTGCTCGTGCTCCCCATTAACATCAACTATTTCTGGTAAAGTCTGCCGGTTAGGGCCAGAACTTTCTATCACTTCACAAACACTATCTTCCTGCGGGACGAGACGCGGCAAATCCTGCCCGCGCTCCCCATAAACACTTCTCCCGTACAGGCTCCTATAATCTCTTAGTTCATCGTATAAGCGACCGAACTACCTCAACGAGACCTCATCCCTCTCTGCATCCCCTCGCTCGATGACGGACGTGTTATCCGTCATCTGATATTCTCTCTACACTTGTGAATCATTCTTAAACTCAATCTCCAGTTCCGCTGTGGGTATTACAGCTGCCACTTTATAATCGATTTCCGGAACACTACTTAAATTGTTCTCACTGACAGTGAATGTATTTTCTACTGCCGTGTATACAGCTGATCTACTACTTGTGGTCGCACTCCTTTCTCTTAACACTGGCACACTCTCCCGCCGTTGATTATTCCATACGGAATTTTCATAACGACGACACCTGGGTTTTCTCTTGTTATTGGGCCTCCAAAATTTCTCCACGCCCGGTCGGCCCCTCACCGGCGCGGCTAATGGTTTCCCTGTCTCGTCCCAGCAGATACGCTCCCCAGATGCTGCTGAGGCGGCTGATCACACCCTCTGGCGTTATTACTATTCTGCGAAGCCCGTATCACGCTAGTATGATACTGGTTTCCGTCATTCCTGTTATTATTTGCATTGTACCGATTGTCATTACGGCCCCAACCACTATTGTTATTGCTGCCAAGATTGCGGTATGCATTATTCCCATACTTATCGTTGTTGTGGTTGCTGTGGTACCCGTTGTTGTTACCACGGCCTCTACCACTGTCGCGATTATTGCGCCAATTGTCCTCGTCCTCAACTCTTTCCAGGAAATCATTGATTGTCTTGTAATTGCTTCCTACGTATCGTTTTGTATCATCTGGAAGCTTCTTGTAGAGTTCCCAGACTATTTCGGATTCCGTGCGGCGATCACGCAAATATTCCAACTTGCGGATCCAGCCCTCACAAAACTCCTTCACCGAGCCGCGCCAATTCGTATCGAAAGGCCTCGATACGACAAATTCGCGCCAGACACTTTGTTGTTTTTGCTCTGACCAGTATTCAGCCAGAAACAAATTTTTAAACTCGTCAAAAGTCAGGTTCGTAATGTTGAGGTTTAAGCCCCAACGCCTGGCATCACCAGCCAGCACATCAATAACCGCAATTTTTCTCTCATTAGTCCATGATGTGGGTAAAACTCTTTCACAATTTTTAATGAAATCCGTCGCGTGTATACCGCCTTTTTTCAAGGGGTCGAACCGCTCCTCTTTCGTCAACAATTCCGAACTATGTGCACAGATTGGCACATAGCTCTGTTTTTCGTCAAGTTTCTTTTCTAATTTCGACACTCTCGTAATTACTTGGCAAGTGGTTGTCGCAAGCGTTTCTACTTCCCTTTTTTTTTCTTCGCAGGTATTAGCCTGCTTCGTCACTTTGGTATCTACTTCTGATACTAAAGCCTTTAAAGTTTCCACCTTCTTTTGATCCTCTTTTTTCACTAATTGAATTTGTTCCGTCACCTTACTCTCGATGATCGGACCAACTGCTTCTCCTACACTTTTCTCGATTCTGCTAATTTTGGAATAAAAACGAGTATTTATGCTCGCAATTTCCGCCTGAACGCCTATCATTTCCTGTTTAAGATTACCGATTTCGATATTAATCACAACAATATCTTCTTTGATTTTATCAACTTTTGTGTTAACAACTCCAACATTGTTGTTAACAACATTAATAGCTTTATTGATTGGCGACTCCATGTTGTCTTGTGCACTACGACCAGATAACAGGTATACTTGAAAAAAGAGACAGCATTGGTCGTATATTTTTTACTATCGTAAAATCGATTTTCTGTCACTGAGTGACCATCTTCAGTGCTATATTATGTAACTTAAATTAGGATGCACTGTTGTCACTAAGCTTACGGCAATCATCGTAATATACGACCAATGCTGTCTCTTTTTTCAATTAATAGCTTTGTTCTGATTGTCCAGCTTTCGTTCAATTTTTTCAGACTGAGCTTCTTGCTTGGCAGCCTGAGCTTCTTGCTTGGCAGCCTGAGCTTCTAGCGTGGCAGACAGAGCTTTAATTTCTGCCGATTGACTCTTGATTTCGTTAATCAAAACATTCAATAAATCAGTTAAATTCCCGAAAACTACCGGTTTTACTTTCCGTAGCGGCTTCCTCTTTAATTGTCCCCCCGTATTCGTCATCAAGGGATTCAGATTTGATTTTCACTTCTAAATGGGTCTGAGCACTATGGGACTTAACTTCTAAGGTCATCAGTCCCCCAGAACTTAGAATTACTTAAACCTAACTAACCTAAGGACATCACACACATCCATGCCCGAGGCAGGATTCAACCTGCGACCGTAGCGGCCGCACGGTTCCAGACTGTAGCGCCTTTAACCGCTTGGCCACCACGGCCGGCGATTTTCACTTCCGATTCCGAAACATTTTCTAAAGTTTGGAATTCTATTTCTGCTCCTTGTTGCGTTTCGGTAGTCGCGTCTTTTATGCTAGCCGCCTGCCCCTGAACAATGGGTACCGCGGTGCGCGTTTCCCACTGTTCGACCGATTGTTCCGTATCCAAGTCTACCAAATTTTGGTAATCGTTGCCTTCACTCATTTTAATAATTTTCAGTATAATTGCCAAATCTCAACTCTAATTAGGATTACTCAAACTAATTTTCTCGCTGACGTATCGACCATTTCGTAACCAGTACTTTGTTACAAGATTTGCACAATGCAAAATTCGTGTCCAGAACAACCTCAAATCCGAACATTGTCCTGTCACCAGGCCGCCACGTGTAACCTCCCCCTCACTTATCGACCTTAATGACAGTGAAAAATTAAACCGCGTGTACCTAATGGAAATTTGGGAAAAGCAATCGTCACCGAAGTTGATTTGTCGGTAAAGAGGGAGGAAAGGGTTACATCTCGATGAAAGGAAAAATGCAAATGAAACTGGTGGAAATTAATTTTGAAAAGGGGTAAAGTTAGTAAAGAAAGTAAATGTGCGGTCGTCACGTTAACAATGAATTGACGCTAATTAGATATTTGAGATTTGGGGGAAATTACGGTCGCCAGTCCTAAGGACAATTACTATAGTAACTGAAAAAGAAAGGTTATTACACATATAATTAGCACTAGAAGCATGGCAACTGAAGGTTGACAGGTGTAGTGTGAAAACTGAAAGTTTGTCAGAAGTAATAAATGTCGCTACACTCTGACTTAATTTAGCAAAAGAATTAATAAAACCGGAAAATCGAAAGTTAATTTAGTGACTGAAGTTAATAGTGAGCTTTCTTTCTGAAGCACATCGAAATTCAGTAAAATACAGTTAGTCTTGGACTACCTCAACAATCATTTCAAAAGCTACTTGAATCTACGCAATTTAGGAATAAGAGATTTAACTTTGAACTTGAATTAAATGATTCTGAACAATTAACAATAGTAAAATTTAGTATGTACCAAGCTGAGCTGCAGTCACAGGTAAGCTAAGATACGGTAACAAAACTCGCACTCTTAATTTGTGCTTGTGTAATCTAAATATTGTAGCCAGCTATGAATACCTTAACTGTACTTTGAAATTAAAGCAGTGAAATAGAATAATGTTACTTTAATGCTGGCGTTTGAATTTCAACGACACTCGGGTTAATTCCGGAAAAGGAAGGGCCCCTGCTTGGTAATGAAATTGGGACAATGAGCAACAAAGGTTCATGCTACGTTGCTGTAATTTTGTGATTTGAACAGTTTTAAAAGCTGAGGTCTGCCATACAGTTATAAAACTTTACGTGCTTCCAGTCTTCCTTGTTGGCTGATTGAAGGTTTGAAACCGTGGATCGAGGAGGTGGCGACAGTCACTCATTGTCGGCCGTCGCTGTTGCAGAAGCTGAATGTTGGCGCGCCTTCTTCTCGACACGGTCACCAGGCGAATCGGGCTCTTGATGTGCGCCAGCTAATGCTTCCCGTCCGCGACACCATGTCAGAAACTATCATCGCAAGTCGAGCGCAATTACATGCTGCCAAACCCCGAAAGCGCGGCAACTCGCGGGAGCTTCACACAACACACCTGCTCCACTGCACTACCCCAGCCAGACTCTCTCTCTGCCCGCGCTCCACGCGACCGAGTTAACACTACCAAAGATCCTAAACACTTTCGTTCTCCACACGACCTATCGATGTATTCGTTCGATAGTATAGTTTTCCCTAGGCCAGACCCAGCGTATAAATACAAATAATATTCGCAAAACAAACCAATTATACATCGACATAAATGCATACATATACAAATAGTAAAACAATTACAATATACAAAGACAGAAATGTCATATCTTGAGGTAACAAAGCAAGGAAAAGAAATTATAGTACAATAGATGGAAATAGGACGATATGCATTTCCGGCGTTACAAACATATGCAGGTGTCAGAGTTCATTGCACCCGCTTGTGGGAAATAATAGGTTGTGTTTGTACGTTAAAGTTACTCATACTTATTTTTTTGAACAAGAATGTTAATCATTCTCTCGCCTAATTAGGCTGGCGGCCATTTTCTTTATTCTTTAAACAGTGTAGCTAGGTAAAATATTGTTTGTTACTGTTTAAAAATTTACGCGTTCTGACTTTCACTTTCGATAAGCCACCTTCGTTAGGTACAACACGGTCAACACAACAAAATTCCTTTCAGAGGGTAACACTGCTCTGTTGCTTTATACCATAATTGCTTTAACAAGACAGTTTTATTTCATGACCTGCCTCCTACTTTAAGGTTATGGTATAACAGTAGCAGACAGAAGTGTTATACATCAGAGGTCATCCTGACCCTCCAGTAAGAAAATCTGAAAGAAATGGACATCACTACAGGACACCAAAAGTTACCAGAATCTTGAAACGTGTAGAGTGCATTAAAAAGGGGAGGGGGGAAGGGAGAAATCACATATTGCGTGGAATATGTTACATAAATTCCATGAAAGCCATTCCCCGTGTTGCGCGACCGGGACAGGAAAACTTTGTAGTAGCAAGCCGTGATTACTGAGCCAGAAGACGACCCATTGCGCAGACGTGGTGTGGAACAGACTGTTTAAACTGGACAAGCGCGAAGTAACAGCATAAAGGAGGCGGAAGCACCTCAACATTAAGAGAGAAGAGGACATCAAGGTAAAATATTACATTGTATGGACACTTCAACCTGTCTGCGTAATGTCGTAATTAACTGAAATATTTCTGTGATACAGATCAGAGCGTTCATCAATTGCATTTTTTGAAACTTCCTGGCAGATTAAAAAGATCTGCGGCGCCTAATGCCTAGTGGCATTCAAACTGAAGCCTCCTTCTGTGCCGGCCGGGGTAGCCGAGCGGTTCTAGGAGCTACAGTCTGGAACCGGGTGACCGCTAAGGTCGCAGGTTCGAATCCTTCCTCGGGCGTGGATGTGTGTGATGTCCTTAGGTTACAAAATTGTTAAGGCTTTCGTGGCCACTTGTTGACGAACTGCCTATTGGCTTCTGTCTCGGGTTCTTCGGCCGACGTTCATCTAATGATTTTTCTGACGTTTCGCGAGCACGAGTGGCTGGCATTGTCAAAGCTTCACCCTCCACTGCCGGTGGTGAACTGGAGGCGAGCTCGCGGCCGCAGACTATATGTACCTGGCGCGCCAACGTCCGAGGGCTTCTCCACGGTTTATTTCCGGTGCGGTTCTCCTCTTGCTACCTGCGACGGTCGTTCGCTGCAGTACGGGAAGCCAGGATCCGTTTACCTTACGGCTTTCCTTTTTCTTGTTGAAACTGTTGGCGTGTTTTTGTATTTCTACAGCTTCTCTGAACAAGCGCGTGTGATAGTGCTTCTCTACAGCTAGAACTTCCGTGTCGGCGAATTTTATTACGTGGTCGGTCCCATCCAGTGCGTGCTCTGCCACGGCCGATTTCTCCACCTGCCCCAACCTGCAATGTCGCTTGTGCTCTTTGATCTTGGTGTTAATTGAGCGTCCAGTCATTCCGACATAAACTTTTCCGCATGTGCATGGTATGCGGTATATTCCCGACATTGCAAGTGGGTCTCTTTTCTCCTTCGCCGATCTAAGACACTGCCATACATTCCCAGAGTGACGGACAGAATAGGCCGTACATTGCGCAAAGATGGCGTAAAGACGATTTTCAAACCGACAAGGAAGACCAAAGAGTGTCTTAGATCGGCGAAGGAGAAAAGAGACCCACTTGCAATGTCGGGAATATACCGCATACCATGCACATGCGGAAAAGTTTATGTCGGAATGACTGGACGATCCCGCTTCCCGCAACCGGGTTCCCGGGTTCGATTTCCGGCGGGGTCAGGGATTTTCTCTGCCTCGTGATGACTGGGTGTTGTGTGATGTCCTTAGGTTAGTTAGGTTTAACTAGTTCTAAGTTCTAGGGGACTGATGACCGTAGATGTTATGTCCCATAGTGCTCAGAGCCATTTGAACCATTTTTTGAACCCAGCAGCTGGAGAGGTCTCCCACATACCCCATATACCAATGATTATTTAAAGATGTCAGTCCCCAATGAAGGTTTCGTTTGCAGTAACAATAAACAAGGATCAAGGTCAGAGGAAGTGGTGAGAGGACAGAAAGGGGGGGGGGGGGTGACGAAATGGACGTAGTGAAGGGGTGGAAGCGATATCTTCAGATATTTTCAGCTTAATATAAGAATGTAGGTGCGTCGAATTACCTTGCGCAAAAGGTTCCTCAGTCACACAATACCCCACAACAGACCAAACAGATAAAATAGTATCAACAAAGTGTTGTTTTCCACCAACAGAAGAAGCATCGACTGTAATAAGAAACGACTTGCTCCGCTTTTTATACCCACAGCGCCGCGAAGGCGGAGCGAGTCGTTTCTTATTACAGTCGATGCTTCTTCTGTTGGTGGAAAACAACACTTTGTTGATACTATTTTATCTGTTTGGTCTGTTGTGGAGTATTGTGTGTCTGAGGAACCTTTTGCGCGAGGTAGTTCGACGCACCTACATTCTTATATTAAGCTGAAAGATAAGATGTATTTACAGGAAGTTCGGTCAGGTATCGATATTATGTTTGGTAGTATTAACGGAGTTTTCGATGTTCAAAATTGCAGGAGCCGCAAGTCGGCTTTAATTTATATAAGGAAGTATGATTGTCTACCAATATCCAATTGTAATGATGGATTAGTACCTTGAAAAAGGCGATTTTTAACTTTACATTCTTTTTCCAAATCTGTCCAAGATTTAACTTTAGATATATCGGCACTAGTCTCAGGTTTAGAATATGTTACAAACTTAAACCTATTCCTCCTCGTATATTTACGCCATGGAACACCTGCAGAACGCTCAGGATTGAGGTCAAATGCACCGATTTTATTGGTACATGCTGTACGCACTTTCTCTAGTGCGCCCTGATCTTCAAATATTTTCTTATTAGATCTTTCATCCAGAGTTAGTAGCTCAATCCTAACATTATTTCTATAAACATATGTTACAGCCTTATTAATAATTACAGAAGCTTACTTATTAGAGAAGAACTTAAATTGGAAAAAGGATGTAAAGTTAAAAATCGCTCTTTTCAAGGTACTAATCCATTTTATATTGGTCTTCAAATTGCTGGTGATGAACCTGAGAAGTCGGATAATGTTGTAACCTCCCAGCAAAAATAGAAAAAGTCAATGATAATAAAAATGTGCCAGAATGTTAACTTCCCTACAAAATTAAAGAATGATGATCGATCATAAACCCACAATAATATTAATTAAATAATGAATCATGAACTGAATGTAACATCTGAACAGAAATAATTAAACCTGATAAATTTTATAAGGGCAGCAGCGCTGACCTTCGGCCCTGTATTCAGAATAAAAAAAGCAAAAAATTGTTACCTCAATAAAAATCTGCATCTATATCTGCTCTTAATTGTAGCTTCTACTACACAGCTTCGTGCAATGCTGGCTTATATTTAATTTTCATTCTTGGAGGAAATGCATAAGAAATATTCTTTAAATTGAAATGAATGTTTTTGTTTAAAAGAGTTACTTTATAAAAAATTATTATTGGGGCATTTTTTGAACAAATTAATTACAATTAACATACATTATTAGATTTGCGCAATGCTGCTTCATTACCTTCTATAACAATATACATCGTCCCGAACCGTGACCAGAGTCGCGAGAAGAGCACGCCGCCGACGCATGCCGACGCCCGCTCAGTACAACCGTCCACCCGCTACTACTGTCGGCTGACTACTACCTCTCCCGACTCACTACATACAACAACTGTTCGTGCCGACTCGCTACGTGCTGCTGTTCCTGCCGACTCGCTACACACAACTGTCGTCTCGCGCGGTCAAGCGCAGACTAGCAACGATAAATAACTCTCTGGTCGGAGATTCTGTCATGCCTCGCCATCGCTGGTAATGAATACATACGCGTTTCAATGTTCAGAGTGAAGTAAAATACCTAAGTTATGTTGTAATAAATAGAGTTTATATGACATTTTGTAAGAGGAAAGGTACTGTTACATTCTGAATAAAAGTTATTGTTTACAGCTAATGTCTGCGTTGGAGTTTTTTTTATTTCAACTGGGATCATATCCGAAATTATCCGCACGACCTGCGCCTGGCCTTCCTTGTTCCCAACAGTCAACAGAGGACTGATGAATTAGTGGCAATAGAATTAATTATTCTGCAGCAGTTATTGTTTTAGAAGAACTGTGGTATTATAAGCCTAATTTGGACGATTTAATTCGTCAATTTTGTTCATTGTCGTTCATTTAAGGAGGATGTGGAACGTCGGACACGTCGGACTTGGAAACCCCGGAGGAAATTGTCTGTATATCGTCGGATGAGGATGTTCCGGAAGTTTCGCGCTGCGAGCCCGAGGCCTCGGATACGCCGACGGACGAATCTAACTAATCCTATATTTGGTCGTATGTGTAGGTGGCGTACAGAATTCACACAAACCGACGGTGTTAGGTTTGAGTATGGTAAAATGGGTGCCATCTAAAGAGAAGCTTCATTGGCATTGTAAATGTTCGTATGTATTTTGTTTACATCTGAGGTGGCAATTGTTGCGACGTTTGTATTATTTGTTGGATGTTGCAGGATGGCGTACAACCTGCGTTCCGCTGTGGGATTCAGAAGAACAGACGCTGCTGCAACTCCTTCGCGGCGCCGTGGGTATAAAAAGCGGAGCGAGTCGTTTCCTATTACAGTTGATGTTTCTTCTGTTGGTGGAAAACAACACTTTGTTGATACTATTTTATCTGTTTGGTCTGTTGTGGAGTATTGTGTGTCTGAGGAACCTTTTGCGCAAGGTAATTCGACGCACCTACATTCTTATATTAAGCTGAGGGAAGGAGGGAAGCAGGAGATGAGCAGAGGGAGAGAGAAATTGTGATGCATAGCTTGTTTCGCTAATGGTCTTGAGTGTCGCTTAAGTGGCTCAGTTGATAAGAGCCAGACTACATGTCTTAAGGGGCTCTGGAACGCCCTATACTTGCAATGTTAAAATAACGCTTATAAATTACATCTTTGCTCACAAAGTATTTGAGGTAGGATGTTGAACTTTTTACAGATTATTTATTGGAATATGGGCTACAACTTAACACAGGGATTTTACAAAATTTTAGTTCAGTTATTAAAGATGATTTTTTTTCAATTGCAATGAAAATTCACAACATTTTTTTGCAATTTTTTATTTATATATTCAAAAATATACAGTTTTTTGGAAAAAGGCTGTGTTAAATTATGCAGAAGGTACTGTGTAACATTTACTGAAAGTTTGAAACAAATATGTTTGGAAGATCCTTAGAAAACATGTAATTAGTATGAGAAAATAAAAGTTTTGGGAATCGAGCGACAAAGATTGGATTAACTTTTTAGTGCATTCCAGGTCCATAGGATGGATTATCTTCATCCTCTGCAAACTCCTCCTCCAGCTTCCTCTTGTTCCTCCTCCTGTTTACTCTTGCTTGTATTTCTAGACTCTTTACAGCCCTGTCTGCAGCCCGAAGGCGTTCCTAGTCCAAAGCAAGCATCGCTCGTACCATGTTAGAACCTATCTTCATTCCCATATTTCTAAATACCTTGCACCTTACAATGTTACCATCATTGAAAGTCGCAACAGCATCATACACACCAAAGTGAAGTGTTTCTATTCCAACAAATGCAGTCTTGGGGATTCTCGACCATATAACACTATTTACACTTTCATTGGGGTTTTGAGTCTTTCCGTGAATACACTTTTTCAACAGTTCAGGTGCTGCTAAGTCTCTGAAAATAGGTTAGCCACAACACATACTTTATCTCACATCACTAAAATGTACCTGATGAACACGGACGTTAATAATAACACCATTTGACAGCAGTTTAACAGCGCCACAGTGGGTCACGCCCATGTAGAACACATTTCAAAAAAAATTTAAAAATAGTTGTAGTCTTCGGAATTGAATAAATTATATATCTATTAAAAGGTAATAGTCTGCAGATTCAGAAAACGCAAAAAAGTAAATTGAACTTTTCATGATTTTGAGCCTTTCCGGAGCTCCTTAAAGTCTCGAGTTCGAAACCAGTCAGTGCCAGGATGCTTATCTGTCTCACATCGTTTCTTTCACCTTTTGCGATGTTTGTTAATCAGAAAAGACGCTGACTTTCGAAGGAGTGAAACTGTAAGCTCCGGTATAATAGCTGGATAAGGCAGTGCAAAGGTCTGAGGAGGGCACGGGCACCTGTGCTCCTATAGGACCACGCCTAGCAAAGTGATATTCAGTCTTCGGATTGAGGAAAGCCGTAGTTAACAATAACGATGACTGGAACGGTAAGTGTGTGGCGACTGCTGCAATATCCGCTGGCCTCCGCTGGAAGCCGCATATTTCGGCACTACGCGGCCAGGGCGGGGCTGGCTGCGTATCGTGCGTACCAGGGCGGCGCGTGAGAGCGCGTGGGAGCGTCGCCGGCACGCAGGGCACGTGCGTGTTGCCGTGGCCGCCGCCGTGTGGCCGCCTCCGCGATTCCGAATTTTCATGAATTGCCCGGGCGGCCTCTGCATCCGCAACTGCGCTCGCGGGCAAGAAATGCGCGGCAGGTGTCTTCCACCCAGACCGGGAGCCAAGTAGCACTGTACGAGCCTGGCTAGATGCTGCTGCCGCTGCTGCCTTCCCCGTATCGAGGGTGATCGGAATCTGGCACGCACGACGCTCGCTCTGCGATAAACTGGCACTGTATCATTTCGTCTACTCAGCGGTTTGGTCAGAAAATCGTCTTAATACACTCCTGGAAATGGAAAAAAGAACACATTGACACCGGTGTGTCAGACCCACCATACTTGCTCCGGACACTGCGAGAGGGCTGTACAAGCAATGATCACACGCACGGCACAGCGGACACACCAGGAACCGCGGTGTTGGCCGTCGAATGGCGCTAGCTGCGCAGCATTTGTGCACCTCCGCCGTCAGTGTCAGCCAGTTTGCCGTGGCATACGGAGCTCCATCGCAGTCTTTAACACTGGTAACATGCCGCGACAGCGTGGACGTGAACCGTATGTGCAGTTGACGGACTTTGAGCGAGGGCGTATAGTGGGCATGCGGGAGGCCGGGTGGACGTACCGCCGAATTGCTCAACACGTGGGGCGTGAGGTCTCCACAGTACATCGATGTTGTCGCCAGTGGTCGGCGGAAGGTGCACGTGCCCGTCGACCTGGGACCGGACCGCAGCGACGCACGGATGCACGCCAAGACCGTAGGATCCTACGCAGTGCCGTAGGGGACCGCACCGCCACTTCCCAGCAAATTAGGGACACTGTTGCTCCTGGGGTATCGGCGAGGACCATTCGCAACCGTCTCCATGAAGCTGGGCTACGGTCCCGCACACCGTTAGGCCGTCTTCCGCTCACGCCCCAACATCGTGCAGCCCGCCTCCAGTGGTGTCGCGACAGGCGTGAATGGAGGGACGAATGGAGACGTGTCGTCTTCAGCGATGAGAGTCGCTTCTGCCTTGGTGCCAATGATGGTCGTATGCGTGTTTGGCGCCGTGCAGGTGAGCGCCACAATCAGGACTGCATACGACCGAGGCACACAGGGTCAACACCCGGCATCATGGTGTGGGGAGCGATCTCCTACACTGGCCGTACACCACTGGTGATCGTCGAGGGGACACTGAATAGTGCACGGTACATCCAAACCGTCATCGAACCCATCGTTCTACCATTCCTAGACCGGCAAGGGAACTTGCTGTTCCAACAGGACAATGCACGTCCGCATGTATCCCGTGCCACCCAACGTGCTCTAGAAGGTGTAAGTCAACTACCCTGGCCAGCAAGATCTCCGGATCTGTCCCCCATTGAGCATGTTTGGGACTGGATGAAGCGTCGTCTCACGCGGTCTGCACGTCCAGCACGAACGCTGGTCCAACTGAGGCGCCAGGTGGAAATGGCATGGCAAGCCGTTCCACAGGACTACATCCAGCATCTCTACGATCGTCTCCATGGGAGAATAGCAGCCTGCATTGCTGCGAAAGGTGGATATACACTGTACTAGTGCCGTCATTGTGCATGCTCTGTTGCCTGTTTCTATGTGCCTGTGCTTCTGTCAGTGTGATCATGTGATGTATCTGACCCCAGGAATGTGTCAATAAAATTTCCCCTTCCTGGGACAATGAATTCACGGTGTTCTTATTTCAATTTCCAGGAGTGTAAATTTGTCGCCTTAAAGGCACTCTTCACTGACATCGACTCCCTACGTCCAATCTCAACGATAACTAACGCTCACGACCATTGCAGCGTGTATTTCAAGCAAACCTAATTTGGTGCTACTAGCGCCACTCTTAGGCAACTGTCGAAAAACTGGAATTCATCTTTCACATGCAGAAACACGATCACCAACTTTCATTTATATCGCATAGCTCCTTCTTGGTGCTGTGATTTTTTCCCCGTCAGGGTATTTAGAGGCAGCGATTGTACTCTCGACGGTGTCTGCAGTTGGTTTGCGGTCTGCTGCTCCAGACTTCAGAAGCTCTGCTCTGGATTTTCTCGACAGGACCTACCTCTGCGCGCACACAGCCGGACAAAAAAATTCATGCAGCCAGTGGATCTCGCCGGATGTCAGTGTAACATCGAGCCTGCAGACATTTGTGGTACGTAAGTGGTTAGAGTTGTAAGTCTCTGTGACTGGTAGAAAGGCCACAGTAGTGCATTATTGTTGTTCGTGATTAGTGCTGCTGGTAAACCTTTCGGGGTATAAGGACGCTGTGTACGGAACTATTCTGTTGCTAACGTTTCGTCCAGAACTGTGTTGGACATCTTCAGAGGCGTTGCTCCTCCCTTGAGTCCTGCCGATACCAGCCAGATGGTTTCTTGTTTGCTAGATGACACATTTGTGGTCTGGCAACATGGTAAAAAGATTTGGACGAATTCTTTGGTTTTGTAAATAATATAGAGCCAAAAATCCAGTTCACCATGGAAATAGAAAGTAACAACAAAATTAATTTCTTGAATGCTTTAGTTATGAGATGAAAGTCTGGAACGTAAGATTTTTCGAAAAATAGCACACACGGATAAATATTTTTGTAAGACAAGACAACAAAATAGAGATTTCATTAAAAGTGTTGTCGATAGAGCCAAAAGTATCGAATTAAAACTTATAAGCAGGCTTTCGAGAAAGATGGCTACTTGAGGAAAGAAGTAAATAGAATTCTGCGCGTAAATAACGGAAACCGAAGGAAGAGCATGAAAAGCAACGATGGAAAAATACAGTTTCTCTCCCTTTTATTAAAAAAGTAACTGATCAGATCGGAAAGATTATACAGGAACATGACATTAGACCGGTTTTTAGACCTTCAAAGAAAATATGTCAATCACTCCGATCTGTGAAGGTTAAAGGCCCTCCTCTGTCGGCATGTGGCGTATATAAAATCCTGTGTACATTTGGTAAGGTTTATACTGGAACAACTAAGAGAAGGGTAAATACACTGCTAAAGGAAGTCTTTGTCGACTACGGAAAACAGACAAATCTGCAGTAGCAGAGCGTGCTCTTCAGCCAGGAAGTGACGAAGTGAATTTCTCTGAAAGAAAAATTTTATCTACGACGGTGAACTATTATCCGTGGCTATGCAAAGAAGTCACTGAAATATATAAATATAGTGATAATTTTAATCGAAAGAAGAGACCGGTAGGTCTGCAGAATCGCTAAACATTTTTCTGTCTTTGACAAGGCGACAATCGATAGTTAAGTTTTATCTTTGACAGGTATCATCACTGCTTATCACGTATAACTCTGGTCACGGCCCTTTTTCTACAACATATATATCGCTTTCAGACGTCCGACCAGACAGTCGGCAAGACTCAACGGAGGAGCAACGCCTCTGAAGATATCCAGCGTAGTTCTGGACGAAACGTTGGGAACAGAAGAGATTTGTGGACCACAGCCTTATAATTCGAAGGATTTACCAGCAGCAATGTTATACAGTCGTGAAAGCCTTCATTATAGGCGGTGTTCAAAAAGTCTCTCCGCAGTGCCGTATGATTGTTAGCCGCGCTTGGCGTATGATTGTTCGCCTGCCTGGGTCACTTCCCTTCAAGTGGACTCTCCCAACGTTCCACTGTTTCGTTTCTCTCTCCCATACAAAGTGACAGTCGTGCAAGAACTGAAAAATACTGATCATGGCAAGAGACTGCCCTATTGTCAATGATTCAAAAATTTCGTTCAACAAAATGGAAGAGATATTCTTAATGAAACGTTTTTCACTGATGAGACGTGGTTTCATTTATACGGGTATATGAACTCGAAAAAATTCTCGTATGTGGAGTACTGCAAATCCATTGTGTATTCATGAGGAACCACTTCATTCGGTGAAAATAGGAGTTGGGACTGCATTTTCTAGGTGTCGGATTGTGGATCCCATATTTCCAACGAAACGATAAACGTACAACGATACTGCAGTGATATTCTGTACCCATTCATAGGAGAATCTGTGTTAAGTGAAATACTGAACGGTTATTTTCAATAAGATGGTGCAACCGCGCATTCAGCTTGCGTTTCAATGTCACTGCTTGCGGATGTTTTTAGTGATCGCATAATTTCACTGGGACTTCGGCCTCCACGATCGCCTGACCTAACACCACCTGAATTTTTCTTCTAGGGAGCAGTGAAAGCAACTATATATAAAAACCGTCCAAAATCCATTGATGAATTGAAAACTGCAATATCAACTTTCACTGCTTCTGTTACGTATGAAATGTTACAGCTTGTGTTTGGAAACATGACTAGACGAATTGAATTGTGTATTCAACAACAGGAGGAACACTTTCAACATTTAATGTGAAAATTTGTAAATAAAAATGAATATTCAATAAATTAATAACTCGTATTTCACTGAGTTTCATTTCGGTAATTTACTGCGGCATACGGCACGTGCGGCTAACAATCATACGGCACAGCGGAGAGGCTTTTTGAACACTCCGTGTGTAGTGTTGCTACACTCCTGGAAATTGAAATAAGAACACCGTGAATTCATTGTCCCAGGAAGGGGAAACTTTATTGACACATTCCTGGGGTCAGGTACATCACATGATCACACTGACAGAACCACAGGCACATAGACACAGGCAACAGAGCATGTACAATGTCGGCACTAGTACAGTGTATATCCACCTTTCGCAGCAATGCAGGCTGCTATTCTCCCATGGAGACGATCGTAGAGATGCTGGATGTAGCCCTGTGGAACGGCTTGCCATGCCATTTCCACCTGGCGCCTCAGTTGGACCAGCGTTCGTGCTGGACGTGCAGACCGCGTGAGACGACGCTTCATCCAGTCCCAAACATGCTCAATGGGGGACAGATACGGAGATCTTGCTGGCCAGGGTAGTTGACTTACACCTTCTAGAGCACGTTGGGTGGCACGGGATACATGCGGACGTGCATTGTCCTGTTGGAACAGCAAGTTCCCTTGCCGGTCTAGGAATGGTAGAACGATGGGTTCGATGACGGTTTGGATGTACCGTGTACTATTCCGTGTCCCCTCGACGATCACCAGTGGTGTACGGCCAGTGTAGGAGATCGCTCCCCACACCATGATGCCGGGTGTTGGCCCTGTGTGCCTCGGTCGTATGCAGTCCTGATTGTGGCGCTCACCTGCACGGCGCCAAACACGCATACGACCATCATTGGCACCAAGGCAGAAGCGACTCTCATCGCTGAAGACGACACGTCTCCATTCGTCCCTCCATTCACGCCTGTCGCGACACCACTGGAGGCGGGCTGCGCGATGTTGGGGCGTGAGCGGAAGACGGCCTAACGGTGTGCGGGACCGTAGCCCAGCTTCATGGAGACGGTTGCGAATGGTCCTCGTCGATACCCCAGGAGCAACAGTGTCCCTAATTTGCTGGGAAGTGGCGGTGCGGTCCCCTACGGCACTGCGTAGGATCCTACGGTCTTGGCGTGCATCCGTGCGTCGCTGCGGTCCGGTCCCAGGTCGACGGGCACGTGCACCTTCCGCCGACCACTGGCGACAATATCGATGTACTGTGGAGACCTCACGCCCCACGTGTTGAGCAATTCGGCGGTACGTCCACCCGGCCACCCGCATGCCCATTATACGCCCTCGCTCAAAGTCCGTCAACTGCACATACGGTTCACGTCCACGCTGTCGCGGCATGCTACCAGTGTTAAAGACTGCGATGGAGCTCCGTATGCCACGGCAAACTGGCTGACACTGACGGCGGCGGTGCACAAATGCTGCGCAGCTAGCGCCATTCGACGGCCAACACCGCGGTTCCTGGTGTGTCCGCTGTGCCGTGCGTGTGATCATTGCTTGTACAGCCCTCTCGCAGTGTCCGGAGCAAGTATGGTGGGTCTGACACACCGGTGTCAATGTGTTCTTTTTTCCATTTCCAGGAGTGTACAAGGCCTGACAGTGTATGCGAGAGCTACGAAAATCACCAGTGTTAGGTTATCACTGTGAAGGATGCGCAGCAGTGGCATACTGTCATGAGATAGCGTTATCATCTCCTGGCAGAGATTGAAAGGGACCTCATTACGTGTCTCCATTTGAATGACAGGTTGAATCGCACAGTTGTGTAGGTTTGTGGGGTATTCAGATGTCACGTTGGCCCGATGCTGGACTGCATAGCAACGTGAGGGCAGGCATACTTGTCGTCAAGATTCTGGTCGACCATATCTGACCACCAAAAGGAAGACTAGCCGTAAAGTGCACCAGTGCATCGTAATCGTTTTACATGTGCGCCTGCCATACGAGAACGAGTAATGGAATCCCTGCAGCATTCTGAGTCGCCAAGGAGACTAGAGAATTTCCGTCCCAAGAGTAGGCTGCCGCTAACACACCAACACAAACGGCTGCATCCGGAGTGGTTCCCCTGCCGGGAAGCGTGGACTGCTGATAAATGGCGTCGGATTGTGTTCGGTGATAACTCGCGGTTCCGCTCTACCCTGAATGACCATTGTCGGCTATTGTGGCAGTGACCTGCTAAGAAGTCTCATTCTTCCAATATTTTTGAGATGTACAACAGTGTTACTCCAGGCATCGTTGGGTTCGGTACGTCTTCAGGCCATGGCTGGTAGTGACTGGGGTAACTCTGGTGGCACATCTGTACGACACGGACGTCCTGCTTTCTCGTGTGTTACCTCTCATCCGACATCTACATCTACATCGTACTGCGCAAGCCACCTAATGGTGTGTATGGGGTGGGGGGCTGGGGTATTTTCGGTAGCACTATCTGATCCCTGCAACCATGCTCCACTCGCGAATAGTGCGTGGGAAGATGATTGCCGGTAAGCCTTTGTGTTGGCTCTAATATCTCTAATTTTCTGCTCGTGGTCAATGCCCGAGAAGTATGTGTGTTAGTGTGTGTGTGGGCGGGGGGCAGGGCGGTATAGTATGCTGTTCGACTCCTCCTAAAAAGTGCTGTCGCGAAATTTCAGTAGTAAATCTCGCCGTGATGCACAACGCCTCTTTTGTAACGTCTGCCAGTGGAGTTTGTTTGGCATCTCCGTAACGCTCTCTCGCCAGCTAAACGATCCCGTGACGAAACGCGCCGCTCTTCTTTGGATCTTCTCTATCTCCTCTATCAGTCCTACCTGATAGGGATCCCAGATAGATGAACAATACTCAAGAATCGGGCGAACAAGCGCCTTATAAGCCACATCTTTCGTGAATGAGCTACAGTTCCTTAAGATTCTTCCGATGAATCTGAGTCTGGCATTACGCCTAGATATTTTACGGAAGATACTGTCTTCAGCTGTTTGTCATCAATGGTGTACATCTTCATCTACATACACACTCCGCAATCCACCATACTGTGCGTGGCGGAGGGTACCTCGTACCACAACTAGCATCTTCTCTCCCTGTTCCACTCCCGAACAGAACGAGGGAAAAATGACTGCCTATATGCCTCTGTACGAGCCCTAATCTCTATTATCTTATCTTTGTGGTCTTTCCGCGAAATGTAAGTTGGCGGCAGTAAAATTGTACTGCAGTCAGCCTCAAATGCTCGTTCTCTAAATTTCCTCAGTAGCGATTCACGAAAAGAACGCCTCCTTTCCTATAGAGACTCCCACCCGAGTTCCTGAAGCATTTCCGTAACACTCGCGTGATGATCAAACCTACCAGTAACAAATCTAGCAGCCCGCCTCTGAATTGCTTCTATGTCCTCCCTCAATCCGACCCCATAGGGATCCCAAACGCTCGAGCAGTACTCAAGAATAGGTCGTATTAGTGTTTTATAAGCGGTCTCCTTTACAGACCACATCTTCCCAAAATTCTACCAATGAACCGAAGACGACTATCCGCCTTCCCCACAGCTGCCATTACATGCTTGTGCCACTTCATAACGCTCTGCAATGTTACGCCCAAATATTTAATCGACGTGACTGTGTCAAGCGCTACACTACTAATGGAGTATTCAGACATTACAGGATTCTTTTTCCTATTCATCTGCATTAATTTACATTTAGTTAAATTTAGAGTTAGCTGCCATTCTTTACACCAATCACAAATCCTGTCCAAGTCACCTTGTATCCTCCTACAGTCACTCAACGACGACACCTTCCTGTACACCACAGCATCATCAGCAAACAGCCGCACATTGCTATCCACCCTATCAAAAAGATCATTTATGTAGATAGAAAACAACAGCGGACCTGCCACACTTCCCTGGGGCACTCCAGATGATACCCTCACCTCCGATGAACACTCACCATCGAGTACAACTTACTTGGTTCTATTACTTAAGAAGGTGTAGAGTAGTGTATTTCTTTTCCTGCTTATGCGCAATGTGTTACATTTATTTGTTTATGTTCAGGGTCAACTGCCAGAGCCTGCACCATTCATCAATTCTCTGCAGGTCGTTCTGCAAATTCTTACTATGTTCTGGCGTTGGTACTTTGGTGTAGGCAATTGCATCATCTGCAAATATCCTTAAAGAACAACCAACGCTTTCTACTAGATCAGTCATATATGTATTGAAAAAGCAGCGGTCCTATCACACTTCCCTGTGGTACTCCGGATATTACCTTTACATCTGTCCATTTTGTCCCGTTAAAGAGCGACGTGGTGTTGACTTCTATCTGCAAGAAAGTCTTGAATCCAATTGCAGGTCTGCTCCGATACTCCGTAAGCTCTTTTTTTTTCATTAAACGGCAATGCGGGACGGGGTCTAATGCCTTACTGAAATCAAGGAACACGACATCAATTTGAGTGCCGTTGTCCACTGCGCTGTGGATCTCATGGAGGAACAGAGCGTCCTCAGTTTCACAGGATCTCTGTTCGCGGAATCTATGTTGATTTTTATACAGGAGATGTCCATTTTCCAAATGGTTCAAATGGCTCTAAGCACTATGGGACTTAACATCTGAGGTCATCAGTCCCCTAGACTTAGAACTACTTAAACCTAACTAACCTAAGGGCTTCACACACGTCCATGCCCGAGGCAGACGCGCGGTTTCGGACTGAAGCGCCTAGAACCGCTCGGCCTAAGCGGCCGGCTGCTCATTTTCCAAAAACGTCATAATTCTTGAGCCTAAAACATGTTCTGTAATTCTACAACAGATTGACATCAACGATATATGTCTATAATTGTGTGGATCTGTCTTACGGTCTTTCTTGAAAACGGGAATGACCTGCGTTTTTCTTCCAGTCGTTAGTTACCTTTCATTGCTCAAGCGATCTACGATAAATTATCGTGGTGCCATTTTTCAACAGGATAATGCTCGTCCACGCATTGCACTTGTCTCTATGAAATTTATAAGCGACCTTGCGACAGTCCCATGGCCAGCAAGATCCCCAGTGTCCCCGATAGAACGTGTGTGGGACCGGCTCCGACGTCAATCCCGTCCCACTTTCAGTACCAAGAATGTCAACGACCATTTACAACAGTCGTGCGCCAGACTGTCTCAGGAAAGGATAGGATGGCTTTAAAAAGCCCTCCCGAACCGGACAAGTGCGTGCAGTCAGGCCGGAGGGGGTGCAAAGTCATAGTGATAAATTATCAGTTTATCAGTGTTACAATTTCTTCACAAAATTTGATTTGATAGTACAGTTACTGAAATAACATCAGCTACCCTGTCAGTCAGTGAAGTTCCATTTCGTTTCGTTCTCGCCTTTTGGGTGGTTCACTTTCTTTTGTCGGGCTGTGCACACATACAAGGAGAGGCTGCTGGGACGGAAAGAGTCAATATATCGACGTGTGGTTTTGGTAAGCTGTAGTGGACAGTGTGGCAAGAATTTATAGCCTTTCTAGCTTCACAGTAGCGACACCAACTTCATTTTGTTGTAAATGGAATTACATACTTTTGCCTGTTGCCGTGGATAGAGCCTTGTGTTACACTTTTCAGGGTGTTGTTGACTGGCAAACTGAACAGGGATGATGATACAGTACCTCCCTGTCTCACTCCTGTTTTCACCTCGAATGTCTCAGAGAACTCCTGTACATTTACTCTACACTTTGATTGCGTCACACACATTTTAGTTAGCTTTATCAGCTTGTCCGGTATCCCAAACTCAGCCATTGTCCTCCACATCTCCTCTCTCTCTATGCTGCCATACTTTGCTGAAGTCTATTGACGTACAGAAGGTATCCTGACTTTCTCCCAGTTCTCATCTAGTATTTGTTTTAGTGCGGATATTTGGTTGGTTGGTGACTTACCCTTTCTGAATCCCGCTTGTGTTGTGTCTAATATTTCTTCAGTGTATGGGTTGAGCCTGTTCAGTATAATTCTGACTGAAATAGGAAAAAAATGACTGAAATATGAAAAAATGTCTCAACAGATATTAGAAACCGCATTCTGGTAGTATGAAACGTAGTGCGAAGAAAGCTTAGTATTAAAGAAAAACTTATTGTTTTAGACATATACTTTTTATGTTAACATAATATGAAAAACGAACTTCGTGTATGCTAAAACGTATTTGAGGGATTTAGAATGAACTGTTTTGGCCACTTCGCACGAATTCAGTGAAGCCGCAATACACATCCTGGAAAAAACAATTATAATTGGTATAACTGTGGTCGCATGTGGCGGGAACACACTAAAGTTGCAGAAACTATACTCCAAAACCTTACATTAGTTGGCGTTGCAGTACAATAGGCACCTTAGGCTCGTAGGTGCTAAGGATCTCGACTTTCAGAAATGATTATATTACTACAGAAAACATTTATTAGAGGTGACCAGGTGATGGTTCGAATTGAGAAAAGCCAGCACTAGTCGAAAGAAGATAAAGTTGCAGGGAAAACAGGTCATATCAAAATGAGTGAATAAGCCCGAAACACGCCGCAAAGGAAAAACAAGGATAAGTAAAATCCACCATTTTCTGATGGACAATGATACAAAATCAATACATATCTCTTTGAGCTTCGACTTGTGATATTCGGATATTTTTATCAACTTCCGAACCGTACTCATAACACTACAATCAAAGCTACAGAATAAACTACTACCTATCGTAGCACAGCGGGAAGACGGGTGGGCAAACGAGATTCCTGAAGCCTGCACAGCTTGTCTTGGATGCGCACAGCTTGGCTTGGATGTGAGTGAAGCAGCCTTCCCGTTCTGCTGATAACGTGCGGCAGGTTGCCAGCCTGGCTGACTTGCAAGCATGGGCAGGTCAAAAGTGGAATATGTACACCTCTGGCTACGAGTATGTAGCTCTGAGCTGTCCTTGAAAGAGCCTATCTGTAACAGTTCGTTGTGTCACTGTGGTGCCAATTCTTGCTCAAATCGCTGCTGCAGATCCAGTACGTTGCGCCAGAACAAACACATATTTTTTAGATTAGTATAATAAGAAAAACCAGCTTCGTGTGTGTTACAACGTATTTGAGGGATTTACAATGTACTATTTTGCCCACTTAGAATGAAGTGCGTACACCGAACATTATGGTCTTGCTTCTCTGTAGTGCCATGTGGCCGTCCCGAGCCGGTCTTCTTGCGACCGAACATTTTCGTCACCACTGCTGCCAGCAATCATTTACTGTGGTTACATTTGTGTGAAGTCTTTCTGCAATACCGCAGACGGAACATGCAGTTTCTCGTAACCCTATAACATGGCATCATTCAAACACAGCAAGGTGCTGATAATGGTGTCTTTGTCGCCTTAAAGGCAATATGGGAACATCGTCACGCATACAGGGTTTGGTGACCAGAAAAAATAAAAGCAAAATAAAAAAAAGCAGATAAAAATTCGCTTGAGGCCTTGTTGAGAGACAGTCTCTACTCCTTCCAAACTGAATATGTAAGCGTAGACCAGACGTGGTTTAAATTCAAAGAAATAGCATCTACGACTATTGAGAGACATATACCAAGTAAATTAATAAGAGATGGTACTGATCCCCTTTAGTACACTAAACAGATCAGAACACTGTTGCAGAAGCAACGAGAAAAAAGAATGCCAAATTTTTAAAAAAGACAAATTGGCCAACTTTTACAGAAGCCCGAAATGTAGAACGAATTTCAATGCGAGCTGCTTTTAATACTTACCAAAATGAAATTCTGTCTCGAAATATGACAAAAAATCCAAAGAGATTCTGATCGTATGTAAAGTGCACTAACGGAAAGACTATCACTGCACGACCAATGGTGACGTTACTGAGGACAGTGCCACTAAAGCAGAATTACTAAATACGATTTTCCGAAATTTATTCACCAAAGAAGACGAATTAAATATTCGAGAAGACGAACCAAGAACAACTGCCAACACGAGTAACTTAGAAGTAGATATCCCCGGTGTAGCAAAGCAGCTTAAATCACTTAATAGAGGCACGGCCTCCAGTTTTGATTGTGTACAAGTCGGGCTCGTCTCAGAGTATGCTCATGCAATAAGTCATATTTAGCAGTTATAGCCGGCCGCTGTGGCCGAGCGGTTCCAGGCGCTACAGTCTGGAACCACGCGACCACTGCGGTCGCAGGTTCGAATCCTGCCTCGGGCATGGATGTGTGTGATGTCCCTAGGTTAGTTAGGTTTAAGTAGTTCTAAGTCCTAGGCGACTGATGGCCTCAGATGTTAAGTCCCATAGTGCTCAGAGCCATTTGAACCATTTTAGCAGTCATATACAACTGATTGCTCGTTGAAAGATCCGTACTTGAAGGCTGGAAAGTTGCAGAAGTCACACCAATACCCAAGAAAGGAAATAGGAGTAAGCCACGGAATTACAAACTCATATCGCTCACGTCGATTGGCAGTAGAATTTTGAAACATATACTGTGTTCGAACATTATGAGTTACCTCGAAGAAAACGATTCATTGACTAACAGTCAATACGGATTCAGAAAATATACGTCTTGTAAAACACAATTAGCTCTTTATCCTCACGAAGTATTGAGTGCTATTGACAGTGGATGTCAAATTGATTCCATATTTTTAGATTTTTAGAAGGTTTTTGACATCGTACCTCACAAAAGACTTCTAATCTAATTGCGAGTCTGTGGATTATCGTCTCAGTTGTACGACTTGCTTCGTGATTTCCTGTCAGAATGGTCACATTGCTTAGTAACTGACGGACAGTCATCGAGTAAAGCAGAAGTAATATCTGGCGTTACCCAAGGAACTTTTATAAGCTCTCTGTTGTTCCTTATGTATATAAACGATATAGAAGACGATCTGAGTAGCACTCTTAGACTGTCTGTACAATCAACTTGTGGCTGTTATCAGGTATTAGCGTCGTGCTAGGTCCTTCTACTCTGACTGCGAATCGACCGAGATCTGGGCGGAGTTCGGTGTGAGGTGCCTTAGAAAGGGGCGCGGTGGTACACATTTGTATGCTGTGAGTCGAAACGGAGACCACGTCCTGTTACGGCGTCCGCAGTTCCACCGACTGGAAGAGGGCGAGCTCTGGAGAGGGGACGTCTGGCTGGGGCGCGCTGGCGGGCTGTTTAGTAAGTTTTGTCTTCCGCGACAAAGTGTACGGCGCGAGGGTGACAAAGACGTCGATCCAGCGCTGCAGGCGGTTTCTTGACATTCACGTAAAAGGAACTCTTCAATCACAGAATACCTGAATGATAGGTTTAAATCATACAATCACCGTTGATCTTTATTTTACAATTGCCATTGCCGACTTTCGCCCATAAAAAGTGGTGTGTCTAGACAAGATAGACACAATGAGAGGGAGCCGAAAGGCACGCGCTTAAACTCACGCAGGCTGGCGTGAGGTCTGAAACAGGATACGTAATGAATACTATAAAGAAAAGTACGTAGCTTCTGGAATACTTAACTTTAATCCACATTTGTAGAACATCGCTCTTGATGATACATTAATAGAATATCAATATCAATTGAATACGGCGCCTTGCTAGGTCGTAGCAACTGTAGCTGAAGGCTATGCTAACTACCGTCTCGGCAAATGAGAGCGTAGTTGTCAGTGAACCGTTCCTTGCAAAGTCGGCTGTACAACTGGGGCGAACTGGGGCGAGTGCTAGTACGTCTCTCTAGACCTGCCGTGTGGTGGCGCTCGGTCTGCAATCACTGACAGTGGCGACACGCGGGTCCGTCGTATACTAGCGGACCGCGGCCGGTTTAAAAGCTACCACCTAGCAAGTGTGGTGTCTGGCGGTGACACCACTTCTTCTTCCTTCTCGTAGTCAAAACAAACGGCATGCTTGGAACACGAGTACCATAAGGCTGTTTAGCCAACAGTCCTGTAGTCTCAGCAGTACTCCATGTCTTCCAAGCCAAAATGTTAGCATCTGGAAATGCTTCAAGGCCACCATAAACTGCTTGATTGCTCCATACAACAGCAAGTGTCAACCAGGTACTACCTCCAAACACTGCTTGTACATCACAGGTAAAGTTCAGATGGAGTCCACGAAAAACATTTGGACCTCCATTCAATTGCTGTTTATTAAACTGCCCAGCCAAGTCAATATCAATCGCCTTCAAACTGCGATACACAGGTACACTGCGCCGCCAGCGACGACGGTGGCCACGTCGCAGAGACATTGACATTACACATCCATGCCCGAGGCAGGATTCGAACCTACGACCGTAACGGTAGCGCGGTTCCAGACTGTAGCGCCTAGAACCGCTCGGCCACTCCGGCCGGCTGTATGGTTTTGAGGCATTTCATATTTTGACACTGTTGATTCCGGCCTAATCCCGTATTGCTTTGCAGACCTATGCATTTCTTGATGTGAAATAATATACAATTTAGCATCACTACTGTTCGTTTGCACGTTTTCTGGCTAAATATGTCTCGTGCGTTTAGTGTAGCGTTACTAGTTTTACCGCTAGTTTTTCCTTTGATCTAAATATTTTCTCCTTCTCTGCTACTTTTCATATGTGTGTTCTGTCATTTAATTATGTTAGTATGTATTTATAATATTTCACAATGTTTATAAATAAATACATAGTAACAAAATTAAACAATATAACACACGTACTGTAACGTCGCGAATCAATACGCAATAGGATTTTATTGCAGTATACTACTTTGCAGTACGGCTCGTAGCCTTGGAGCCGTTGGCGGTGACAGAAACAGCGTGACTCATTCGCACCTGTCGCTAGCCTAGCCGTGGGAAGCGGTACCTGTGTCAATTCGAGCGACAAAATATTCAAGCCCCTAAGAATCTAAATAAATTATATTAAATATTATTCAATGTAGTTAAAAGTCAATATACTGCCCTTCGCTATTAAAAAGAAGATTGTGTAAAAATCTCACCTTTCTAGTGGGCATACTTTCAGAGTTAGAGAAAATTACTTAAAACACCCCAAACCGACACTTGTAACATTAAAGTCAGTTAGGATTCATAACAGTTTGTCTTTTAGTACCATTTGGAATCATTACTGAAGTTAGGTCAATTTTTTGAATCTTCATAATCAAAAACGTTAACTATTTTTCATTTTGTAATATAAAATTCAGAAAAGATCAGTATTTATTTAATTTGTTGTCGTGTGAGTAAATGGGAATGAGTGAGAGTGTGTATGTGGGACACACGAAAAAATTCAATATTATCTGATGTTAAACATTACGTAACTGTGACATGGGAAAGTGCAATGCAATGAAAAATGTAATTCCCCACCGTGCTGATGACGTATATCCAAGAGTACTTGCTTTTGTAAGAAGGCAGCCAGGATAGCCATTTGCAGAGTAATAGTTTTCTTAAGTTATTTCAAGATTAGTTTTCTTTTCATTTGGTTTTGTTAAACATTTTTATTAATATTTGCATGATGAAGTGACGTAAATGCATCTGTAAATGTTGATTGGCGTAAGACAGTTTTAGCGCGGAAAAGAACTCGAAGGGTTGTTTTGATTGGATGGTCATTTTGAACAACAACCAATCAGGGTTAAGTATTTCCCGCGCATTGCAAGTAGTTACAGGCTCTGGAAGGAGCGGCAGTGAAGGGAGTCGCTAGTCAGCTATCGAACGTACAGGTCATGTTGAACGCATCCGTCTTCATTATGTGTAAAATGAAGAAATAATTGGCTTCTCTCGTCCAGATTGTGTGGCCGGAATAGCAGTTACATTTACGGACAGTTTTGTGAAGTTTGAAAGTTTGTTGATTGTTTTGTTGGAAGGAGAATCGCGTGTGAACTTTCGGCCTTACTAAAAATTCCGCGTGGCATGTTTCATATTCGTTTATGGAATATTTGGCGGGCAGTTTCTGTTAAAGAAATCCTCTGAAGAGGACCGAATGTGAAACTCATATATAGTAGCAGAGTATCGACTGTGAAATCGCCTATTCAGTCGGATCGGACGCCAGTGCATTTCTGGCTGCTTTGCGTGTGATATGTATGGCATGACTGTGAACTGAGAACAGTGATCTTTTTAAGTAAATTCAGGCTGATGGCAAGTGTGTATTTTTGAACCTAAAGAAATAAAAGAACTCGTTGCAGAAGTTGCCATTTTTTTAAGAGATGAAGCAATCGCCCTCCACCCGAAATTTGTTATAAGAGTTTACAGGACAGCTTGCTACCAGAGTTTACGCGGACTTTGCAAACGTAAGTTTTGGTGGTGTTTTTCTTCAACGCTGCTTTTAATATCGTCTGGACAGCATCTACGTATGCAGAGAAATGGGCTGGTGATCAAACGCCGTGGAACTTCTGTAGTTCACAGAGCGGCGAGTCAGTGAACAAACAATTAACGCAACGCAACGCGACTTTTAACCCGCCACGTCGCAGTACGACGAGTCGCAGAGGCAGAGGCAGAGGCAGAGAACATTTTTAGACCAGAGAAAAAACTAGCGGTAAAGTTGGTAACGCTGCATATAACACAAGAGATATGATGATGATGATGATGATGATGATGATGATGAGGTCCTATACTCCGAGGAACGTAGGGGACGATGCGGAAAACCCACACCGCCGGCATATTTAGCCAGAAAAATACCAACAGTAGTGATGCTACACTGTATTATGTTTCACATCAAGAAATTCGTAGTTCTCCAAAGAAGAGTGGGATTCGGCCAGAATCAATATTATCGAACGAAGGAATGTAACAAACCTGTACAAGCAGACGGCGTTTCCTGATGTGAGCGAAATCCAGGCGTAAAATACCTGAGTAGAATCAAGGTCTTTTGTAATTAACTGTTTTTCGAAGAAAGCAAACCAAATTGTAAATATCTTTCATTATAGACCACTGACAATGTTTTATTTCAATAAAACCAAATGCACGTAATGACAAATACAAGAATTTCCTTGCAGTTGCGAAGACGGATTTACAGGGTGTTTCAAAAATGACCGGTATATTTGAAACGGCAATAAAAACTAAACGAGCAGCGATAGAAATACACCGTTTGTTGCAATATGCTTGGGACAACAGTACATTTTCAGGCGGACAAACTTTCGAAATTACAGTAGTTACAATTTTCAACAACAGATGGCGCTGCAAGTGATGTGAAAGATATAGAAGACAACGCAGTCTGTGGGTGCGCCATTCTGTACGTCGTCTTTCTGCTGTAAGCGTGTGCTGTTCACAACGTGCAAGTGTGCTGTAGACAACATGGTTTATTCCTTAGAACAGAGGATTTTTCTGGTGTTGGAATTCCACCGCCTAGAACACAGTGTTGTTGCAACAAGACGAAGTTTTCAACAGTGGTTTAATGTAAAGGACCGAAAAGCGATACAATAAAGGATCTGTTTGAAAAATTTCAACGGACTGGGAACGTGACGGATGAACATGCTGGAGAGGTAGGACGACCGCGTATGGCAACCACAGAGGGCAACGCGCAGCTAGTGCAGCAGGTGATCCGACAGCGGCCTCGGGTTTCCGTTCGCCGTGTTGCAGCTGCGGTCCAAATGACGCCAACGTCCACGTATCGTCTCATGCGCCAGAGTTTACACCTCTATCCATACAAAATTCAAACGCGGCAACCCCTCAGCGCCGCTACCATTGCTGCACGAGAGACAATCGCTAACGATATAGTGCACAGGATTGATGACGGCGATATGCATGTGGGCAGCATTTGGTTTACTGACGAAGCTTATTTTTACCTGGACGGCTTCGTCAATAAACGGAACTGGCGCATATGGGGAACGAAAAGCCCCATGTTGCAGTCCCATCGTCCCTGCATCCTCAAAAAGTACTGGTCTGGGCCGCCATTTCTTCCAAAGGAATCATTGGCCCATTTTTCAGATCCGAAACGATTACTGCATCACGCTATCTGTACATTCTTCGTGAATTTGTGGCGGTACAAACAGCCTTAGACGACACTGCGAACACCTCGTGGTTTATGCAAGATGGTGCCCGGCCACATCACACGGCCGACGTCTTTAATTTCCTGAATGAATATTTCGATGATCGTGTGATTGCTTTGGGCTATCCGAAACAAACAGGAGGCGGCGTGGATTGGCCTCCCTATTCGCCAGACATGAACCCCTGTGACGTCTTTCTGTGGGGACACTTGAAAGACCAGGTGTACCGCCAGAATCCAGAAACAATTGAACAGCTGAAGCAGTACATGTCATCTGCATGTGAAGGCATTCCGCCAGACACGTTGTCAAAGGTTTCGGGTAATTTCATTCAGAGACTACGCCATATTATTGCTACGCATGGTGGATATGTGGAAAATATCGTACTATAGAGTTTCCCAGACCGCAGCGCCATCTGTTGTTGAAAATTGTAACTACTGTAATTTCGAAAGTTTGTGTGCCTGAAAATGTACTGTTGTCCCAAGCATATTGCAACAAACTGTGTATTTCTATCGCTGCTCGTTCAGTTGTTATTGCCGTTTCAAATATACCGGTCATTTTTGAAACACCCTGTAAAATACCTCCAACAACTGTAATGCAACTACGGACGTTACGGACCCACAAATGAAGAATTTTGTTATTATTTTACTCTAGTTCAGCCTAATTTCCACTAACAATATAGTCTTTATCATGATAAAAAACCAACTTCTCAGTTTCAGTCTCATAAAAATCTTTCAGCTGATTTGTCAGTCACTACTGAACAGTTGTTTTGACGTCGTCGTCGTGGGTCGAAATGTTTCCAGCCGTAATGTTGTGATGAGCTCGTGTGTTCGCACAACCGCCTATGAACGTCCTTTGTCATGGATTAAAGATCTCTTTCCTGAGCTTGTCACGCCTTTTGCTCTGGGTTTCGCCATGGAGTCTCAGAACTGATTATGCGCCTGTTTTCTTGAAAGTTTGATTTAACTTTCTGCATCAAGACTTCAGTGATGACACTTCGAACTTCATCAAGAATAATAGTATGGCAATCTTTAAAAGATATAAACGATTTTATTACCTTTCCATTACGCGTATGTCTTCTTCATAAATCTCTTCTGGCGACGGATTCCGCTTCTTTTCACCTGTGTATTTTGCACGTAGAAAACTAATCACTGTTCATATTTCACTCATTTTCAAGTAGCTGAGACCGAGGGAGGTGGCGCAGTGGTTAGACACTGGGCTCGCATTCGGGAGGACGACGGTTCAATCCCGCGTCCGGCCATCCTGATTTAGGTTTTCCGTGATTTCCCTAAATCGCTCCAGGCAAATGCCGGGATGGTTCCTTTCAAAAAGGGCACGGCCAACTTCCTTCCCCATCCTTCCCTAATCCGATGAGGCCGATGACCTCGCTGTCTGGTCTCCTTCCCCGAAACAACCAACAACCAACAAAGTAGCTGAGGCATTTGAAATAAGCAGAAACAAACGTAAATACAGATGTATTCTGCCGTTGTCTGTGGGCAGCCAACAGGTGCAGCAACTCAAGGCGCATGCGTGGAGCGTCAACAGCATTGCTATTGAGGCTTGGAGAAACACGCCTCATACTGCTGTTTTTAGATCTGATATTTGTTCTTCTGCTGAGCGACGTCTTCTGGAACCATGTTGGTATTTTTTAAGTTTGTGTTCGTCTTGTTATTCCAGTCGTTTTAGAATGGGTAGGAGGAAGATTTCGCACGCTAGTGATAGCAATGAGGCGCCATCTTTTCTGTTTCTGCCGTGCGAAGTGGCTGAGTGAGAGAGCACTGAACCCACACTTGGGAGGAACAAGGTTCTGACTCCCATCTGGCTCCTCACGAGTACATATCTCGTGAGTGTCATAAATAACGTGAGGCGAATGTCGAAACGCTCCTTTAGGAAGGACTCGGCCTTGTGCTCCGTTTCTGATATCGACGGGTCGTTTAATTCTAGTCTTCATACTTTTAGTGCTTCCGCCTTGTGTAAAGGGTCGACAAAGTTGATATAACATCGTCCCTAAGCTGTTGTTTCCCCACATGCCCGAGATGGGACTTAGGTGCAGGGTTATTCAAAAAGAAGGAGCAGCAGTCAAGAATTTACCTATCGGAAATCACAAAAGATAGAATAACGTCCAACGCTCCTGGACAGTGAAAGTTCTGACCAGTCCACGTAGAAGTTCTATTGAAAACCGCAGTGGTGCTGTTGCTTGCACGCAGGGAAATGGCGACGCCATGGGAACTGTCGTTTCCTGTGTTGCATTTAGCAAAATTAGAGCCCGCTGTTAATGTGCAACGTGCATTTAGCCAACAGTTCCACAAAGAGCCGCCTTGTCAAGAGCAGCTTTATGACTGGAGTAGAAAAGTCGTAGGATGTGATTGCACCGTCAGTCGGAAAAACACAGGTCGTCAACGCTAACTAGACTAAAATGTCGTGAGTATCTGTATAACTTACGAAAGTAGCCCCAGTAAACACAGAATATCACAAGCAGTGATTTTAAAATCCCTCAAATAACGGTATGACGAAATGTGATGCACCGTCTACATCAGAAACCGTACATACTGCAGTTATTTATGATTCACATACCAAAAGGTACGAGTTTGGCACTGCCATTCTAGATGACGTGGAAGAGCTCAATTTTTCTGAACGATAAATTTTTTCGGATGAATCCACTTTTCATCTTTTTTGTACAGCTAATCGCAAAAACGTTAGATTTTTGTTGAGTGATAATCCTATAATATTGATTCAACACGAACGAGACTCATTGAAGGTTACCGCCTTCTGTGCTATTCCTCTAACCTAAGTTTGTATACAATTATTTTTTTATTGTTATCACAGGGATGTGGTATCTAGACATACTACAAAACAGGCTATTACCCCGAGGAGGAGGAGGATATTGGTGTTTAACGTCCCGTCGACAACGGGGTCATTAGAGACGGAGCACAAGTTCGGATTAGGGAAGGATGGGAAAGGAAGTCGGCCGTGCCCTTTCAAAGGAACCATTCCGGCATTTGCCTGGTGTGATCTAGGGAAATCACGGAAAACCTAAATCAGGATGGCCGGACGCGGGATTGAACCATCGTCCTCCCGAAAGGGAGTCCAGTGTGCTAACCACTGCGCCACCTCGCTCGGTTTATTACCCCGATTCATGTGACTTCATCGTCATTCAGCTCAATTCTCGAAACTTTACTCGAATAAAATCATTTTGGGCACATGGATTTTGACATGAGGAGCAGATCAGTTTATTCGTCAGTGGCCTCCCAACTCACCAAGCACTGTCCGCAGTTTATATTTGCGAGGGGGGGGGGGGGGAAATCGTAGGGGAGGTCGGGGATAAGTAAAAACTGTTATCTGTGTTTTTGTCCCAGTTATACCTTCTACTCTTCATGATCTGCGACGTCAAATTGTTGAAGCTGTGAATGCAATAACTAGGAACAAGAAATAAGCTATTTAAGCTATTCTTTCGATGCCCGTCGTGGTACCTCACACTGCGAGCCTTCAAATCTGAATCTTCCTCTGTCCAAGAACTTTGGAACTGAGCTTCTGTCCTGTGTAGTTTGTGAGAAACGAATTTCTGAAATCTGCTCTTTCTTTTTATTTAATACTGTACACTCTCCACTGCTTCAGTTAGAGCGCGTTTTTCGAGTTCCACTACTACCGAATCTTCACCTGAACCCTCGTTGTTTTGGGTCTTTCAAAATTTAGCTTGAAACTTCGTGGCAGATTATAACTGTGTGCCGGACCGAGACTCGAACTCGGAACCTTTGCCTTTCGGGGGCAAGTGCTCTACCAACTTGCCCGCGAACGGCAAAGGTCCCGAGTTCGAGTCTCGGTCCGGCACACAGTTTTAATCTGCCAGGAAGTTTCATATCAGCGCACACTCCGCTGCATAGTGAAAATCTCATTCTGGAAAATTTAGCTTGCTTTCGTGGTCATCTGGGCGAAGGGACGTTACGTTTTGGTCATATCGTTTCCTGATTCAGATTGTATTGACTGGCTTTCCTTCAGGTAGGGGCTAAGAGGTTTCGAACTATATTTCAGTGATTCCAGGATTCTCGTTCTGTGGAGTTTCTACGGTTTCCTTATTAGTTTGTGGGAGTCCGCCCCATTATCTGAACGGTCAGCGCTTTGGAATGCCACGCACGGTGGCCCGGATTCCATTCCCGGCTGGGGTGGGATATTTTCTCCCCTCTGGGACTGGGTGTTGTGCTGTCCTCATCATCATTTCATCCCCACTGTCGACGCGCAAGTCGCCCAATGTGGCGTCGCACTCAATAAGACTTGCACATGGCCGCCGAACTTCCCGCCTGGGAACTCCCGGCCACTGACGCCATACGGTAATTTCCATTTTGTGGGAGGATTGATTACTCTGGAGTTCCTATAGTATTTTCCGCTCTCGCATGCCTGATTGTTTCTCACTCCTTTTATTTTACTGTTTCTACCCGTTTGGTTTTATACACTCCTGGAAATTGAAATAAGAACACCGTGAATTCATTGTCCCAGGAAGGGGAAACTTTATTGACACATTCCTGGGGTCAGATACATCACATGATCACACTGACAGAACCACAGGCACATAGACACAGGCAACAGAGCATGCACAATGTCGGCACTAGTACAGTGTATATCCACCTTTCGCAGCAATGCAGGCTGCTATTCTCCCATGGAGACGATCGTACAGATGCTGGATGTAGTCCTGTGGAACGGCTTGCCATGCCATTTCCACCTGGCGCCTCAGTTGGACCAGCGTTCGTGCTGGACGTGCAGACCGCGTGAGACGACGCTTCATCCGGTCCCAAACATGCTCAATGGGGGACAGATCCGGAGATCTTGCTGGCCAGGGTAGTTGACTTACACCTTCTAGAGCACGTTGGGTGGCACGGGATACATGCGGACGTGCATTGTCCTGTTGGAACAGCAAGTTCCCTTGCCGGTCTAGGAATGGTAGAACGATGGGTTCGATGACGGTTTGGATGTACCGTACACTATTCAGTGTCCCCTCGACGATCACCAGTGGTGTACGGCCAGTGTAGGAGATCGCTCCCCACACCATGATGCCGGGTGTTGGCCCTGTGTGCCTCGGTCGTATGCAGTCCTGATTGTGGCGCTCACCTGCACGGCGCCAAACACGCATACGACCATCATTGGCACCAAGGCAGAAGCGACTCTCATCGCTGAAGACGACACGTCTCCATTCGTCCCTCCATTCACGCCTGTCGCGACACCACTGGAGGCGGGCTGCACGATGTTGGGGCGTGAGCGGAAGACGGCCTAACGGTGTGCGGGACCGTAGCCCAGCTTCATGGAGACGGTTGCGAATGGTCCTCGCCGATACCCCAGGAGCAACAGTGTCCCTAATTTGCTGGGAAGTGGCGGTGCGGTCCCCTACGGCACTGCGTAGGATCCTACGGTCTTGGCGTGCATCCGTGCGTCGCTGCGGTCCGGTCCCAGGTCGACGGGCACGTGCACCTTCCGCCGACCACTGGCGACAACATCGATGTACTGTGGAGACCTCACGCCCCACGTGTTGAGCAATTCGGCAGTACGTCCACCCGGCCTCCCGCATGCCCACTATACGCCCTCGCTCAAAGTCCGTCAACTGCACATACGGTTCACGTCCACGCTGTCGCGGCATGCTACCAGTGTTAAAGACTGCGATGGAGCTCCGTATGCCACGGCTAACTGGCTGACACTGACGGCGGCGGTGCACAAACCCTGCGCAGCTAGCGCCATTCGACGGCCAACACCGCGGTTCCTGGTGTGTCCGCTGTGCCGTGCGTGTGATCATTGCTTGTACAGCCCTCTCGCAGTGTCCGGAGCAAGTATGGTGGGTCTGACACACCGGTGTCAATGTGTTCTTTTTTCCATTTCCTGGAATGTAGGTTTCCGGTCCTCCTCTGTCTTACAGGTGCAATTTTCTCCACCCCCTCTGACGAGCCTTTCAGCCGCATTTACAAATTTTATTTAATCATGCAAGTGTCATTCTCCCTTTGATCCCTGTTTCCTTGGTAGTTTGCGTCCGCTGCTTAATATAACTCTTAGAGTGGTTTCATATTGGCAAAGAAAGTTGTTTGAATTCATCCACTTTGTCTGTGAGGGGCATTATACCAGAATCGGTTATGCTCGGATTGTTCCTCTTTTTGTTGAAGGTGATGGGTTTGAACCTTTTACAAACATTAATTGTGCAGTGCGTCTTCCGTTTATCACAAAATAGTCTGTTTGTACGGGGAGCATTGAGACTTTTGCTATTCTTATGTGCAAGACGTTCCAGAATTTTTTTGTGTTCTTAGAATTTCACAGATTTTGTTCTGTAGTCTGGTCGTGAACATTAATTAGCGTATGTGTTTTATTTGTAGGACTTAGTGTACAAGGAAACCGTGTTGCTTACTCTTTCGCGGTTTGGAAGTTTCTGGAATTCTGTCGTTCATTACAACCACTGTGCCCTGATCAAGGGTACAGTTCATCATTCTCTTCTGTTGTCTGCTATTGAAAGCACAGCATCTGATTCACACGTTTCTTCACCTGCGAACGAGTTTCTTGCAAATTTAATATTCAGCTCTTTTTTCTACGAAGAGCTTTAGCAGTTATCCCATTTTCCCAGTATGTATCAGGAGGATCCATTTAAACTTGACAGGTTCGAGTTTTGGTGACTTTTCGGAATTTCCAAGACCATCTGACTCCTCTATGACACTACACTGCAGCCACGGAGTGATAGTGTGCTTTCTGCCTGATAGCTTATCAGTGGTGACTGATTCGTATGTTAGTTTTTCACCTGTTGTAATACCGTGCTTCAGTTCTATCATAGTGATCTTAAATTACTCACGCCAAATACCATGAGGTTAGCTAGTATTAAAGGGCCCTGTTAGTTAGTCAGTTATCAGCGTGTTTCACTGATCACATTAGTGACAACTTGCCGTTTTGTGACGCGTGTCACTAACTACATTTTCTGTGTTAAAAAGTGCATAATTGAGTGTTTATTTTAATATTAGCCTACAATAACATTTAGTAAATGGAATCCAGCCACGTAACTTATTTGTTTAGAAATTCATCTGCGGAGTAGGACGAGTTATAAGCAGAAACTGTATCAATTTATTTTTTTATTTTTTCATTATCTCCCAGAATCTTTAGTTCACGTGAGAGATGATCATTTTTTTTATTTCTTCATACTTTGCTCATGTTTGTGTAAAAGTAACATTATGTTGTGGACAGTTGAAGGTGCGTTTGATCCTATTGTTATGTTCATGAACGCCACAATTACTTTCAAATAATGATTCGTTCATTAAAACAAAAGATTTTGTGAGCAACGTTTACACATCGTGCTGAAGCGCTGCACTAGAGAGTCTAAGAAGGTTTATAATTTGTGACTTCGAATTAAAATTCTGAGCACGCCCATAATCTTCGTTCAGTTTTACACATTGCCTTTCACGTGTTGTATTGCTGTTGGTGAAGTGAACTGTGTTACTAAATTAAGCAACGGGCCATGTACCAAGAAACATTCAATAATTTTTCTGATACTTCATTTATTGTTTCTTCTGTTACTGCAATTCTAGTGCCTTGATTATGATTTTTGGGTAATCGGTAAGAAGGACTGTTCTACTTCATTACTGTAACGACGGAAGGTCTTTGTATACACCATGGACAGGAGAGGTCATATTACTGAACTGTATGGATCATTAGTATCAATTCGTTCTCACTCAACTGAAAATTCATCATCAAAACTACACGAACTGTACAAAATGAACCTGATATTTACATCACTCACAAATTAAGAGAACCACTTACTCGTTAGCTTTGAAAGCCATAAACATTAACTTTCTTCAAAGACATGCTGTTATCTCCAGTCGAATGTCTTAGACAGATCACGAAAAATCCCAGTTAGTGATGTTTTGTTATTCAGATACTTTACTATGGAGTCAACGAAATGAGTAATAACCCCTTCTTCTATCCAAATTGTGCCTGATTAGAAATCTCGTATTTGTATAGATGCTCCACCATTCTATGTACATTTTTAAGTCATCAGACTTTACTGGTTTTTGTGGTGTCACCGCCAGACACCACACTTGCTAGGTGGTAGCCTTTAAATCGGCCGCGGTCCGCTAGTATACGACGGACCCGCGTGTCGCCACTGTCAGTGATTGCAGACCGAGCGCAGCCACACGGCAGGTCTAGACGTCCTAGCACTCGCCCAGTTGTACAGCCGACTTAGCTAGAGAGGGATCACTGACAAATTATGCTCTCATTTGCCGAGACGATAGTTAGCATAGCCTTCAGCTACGTCATTTGCTACGACCTAGCAAGGCGCCGTTATCATGTGCTATTTATCTTGTGATGCATGTACCGTCAGACCGATGTACACTAATTATGGATTAAAGTTAAGTAGTCCAGCAGCAACGTACCTTATTGGCTATATTAATTACATTGTCCTGTTCCAGACGTGCGTGAGCTTAAACGCGTGCCTTTCGGCTACCGGTCATTGTGGCTTGGCTGTCTTGCCAAGTCACTGCAGTTTTAACGTTGTTTTACATTATTTTATCTCGTCTTAATCTTCGTATGTCTATGTAATAACTAATTACACACTCTTTTTCTCATATTCTTGTCTTTGATTATCGTTATAATTTTTCAGCCGTACAGCTATAATCGAGTCGGCTTCAGAAGATCCCTGACGGTTGCAGCGGGCTGGGCGGCAGGTTGGCGCGCTTACCTCAACGCTATTTTGTACAGGTCTCTATGGCAACGCCTCAGTATTGTCGCAGTTTTACAGAAGGCTACTGTCTCGCATGCATGCGTTTGCGCTCCGCAACTGAAAGCTGCCAACAGCGCTCCTAGCTGTAACGGATCTTCTTGCTCAAACTCGTCTCGATAGTACAGGGTGATTAAAAAGAATACCACAACTTTAGGAATTTAAAACTCTGCAACGACAAAAGGCAGAGCTAAGCCCTATCTGTCGGCGAATTAAGGGAGCTATAAAGTTTCATTTAGTTGTACATTTGTTCGCTTGAGGCGCTGCTGACTAGGCGTCAGCGTCAGTTGATGCTAAGATGGCGACCGCTCAACAGAAAGCTTTTTGTGTTATTGAGTACGGCAGAAGTGAATCGACGACAGTTGTTCAGCGTGCATTTCGAACGAAGTATGGTGTTAAACCTCCTGATAGGTGGTGTATTAAACGTTGGTATAAACAGTTTACAGACAATCGGTGTTTGTGCAAAGGGAAAAGTTCTGGATGGCCGACAGTATCTCGAGATGTTAGAGAATTGGCTGTTCCCTCAGCTCGACAAGAAGCACAAGAATTCATATCTCAGCAGGATGGAGCGCCACCACATTGGCACTTATCTGTCCGTAACTACCTGAACGTCAACTACCCGAGGCGATGGATCGGCCGCCAGGCAGCCCTTGACAGAGCACTTCATCACTGGCCTCCAAGAAGCCCTGATCTTACCCCCTGCGATTTTTTCTTATGGGGGTATGTTAAGGATATGGTGTTTTGGCCACCTCTTCCAGCCACCATTGATGATTTGAAGCGAGAAATAACAGCATCTATCCAAACTGTTAAGCCTGATATGCTACAGAGAGTGTGGAACGAGTTGGAGTATCGGGTTGATATTGCTCGAGTGTCTGGAGGGGGCCATATTGAACATCTCTGAACTTGTTTTTGAGTGAAAAAAAACCTTTTTAAATACTCTTCGTAATGATGTATAACAGAAGGTTATATTATGTTTCTTTCATTAAATACACATTTTTAAAGTTGTGGTATTCTTTTTGAATCACCCTGTACCTATTTGACTTTCTGGATACCATGAAAAAAATGATGTGATTGTATGGCATTTATTGGCCGGGATTTCCCCTTCGGGGTTCGACCGCCGTATTGCAAGTCTTTTTAGTAGACGCCACTTCTGGCACTTGCGCGTCAATGATGATGAAAGACACACAACACCCCGTCCCCCGCCGGGAATCGAACCCGGGCCGTCTTGCGTGGGAGGCGGTAATGCTACCGCTGTGCTACGGAGGCAGTTTCTGGATACCATAAGTTACGTCCCATTGACCAGTCTCTTCTTCTGGTAAGAGTCTTCCACAGACTTCTTTCCTCGTACGTCTTTGTTTCGTATTTTTTCTGGCCAATTTGTATCTTTGGAGGCACACCGTTCCCAATTTGTCTAGATTCTTGGTTTCTGGATTTCCAGTGGTCCACGTCTCACTACCGTGCAGCGCTGTGCTCAAGACGTGCACTTCCAGAACCTTCTTCCTCATCTATCCTCGTTCTTCTCTTTGCTGCCCTTTATCTCGTGTCTTCACGGTGTCCGCATGTTGACTAGTGGTGTTAGTGGTAGATGGTGGCTGGATATCCTTCACAACCGCTACCCCCTCTCCCTGCTTGCTCCCTCCCTGATTGCAATTGTGTACCGCGAATGGGGGAAGTGGCAACAAAACGACTATTCACGTTGGTGTGTAGAATATATGAGTCTGGCGATATACCATCTGACTTTCGGAAAAGCATCATCCACACAACTCCGAAGACGGCAAGAGCTGACAAGTGCGAGAATTATCGCACAATCAGCTTAACAGCTCATGCATCGAAGCTGCTTACAAGAATAATATACAGAAGAATGGAAAAGAAAATTGAGAATGCGCTAGGTGACGATCAGTTTGGCTTTAGGAAAAGTAAAGGGACGAGAGAGGCAATTCTGACGTTACGGCTAATAATGGAAGCAAGGCTAAAGAAAAATCAAGACACTTTCATAGGATTTGTCGACCTGGAAAAAGCGTTCGACAATACAAATGGTGCAAGCTGTTCGAGATTCTGAAAAGGGTAGGGGTAAGCTATAGGGAGAGACGGGTCATATACAATATGTACAACAACCAAGAGGGAATAATAAGAGTGGACGATCAAGAACGAAGTGCTCGTATTAAGAAGGGTGTAAGACAAGGCTGTAGCCTTTCGCCCCTACTCTTCAATCTGTACATCGAGGAAGCAATGATGGAAATAAAAGAAAGGTTCAGGAGCGGAATTAAAATACAAGGTGAAAGAATATCAATGATACGATTCGCTGATGACATTGCTATCGTGAGTGGAAGTGAAGAAGAATTAAACGATCTGCTGGACGGAATGAACAGTCTGATGAGTACACAGTATGGTTTGAGAGTAAATCGGAGAAAGACGAAGGTAATGAGAAGTAGTAGAAATGAGAACAGCGAGAAACTTAACATCAGGATTGATGGTCACGAAGTCAATGAAGTTAAGGAATTCTGCTATATAGGCAGTAAAATAACCAATGACGGACGGAGCAAGAAGGCATCAAAAGCAGACTCGCTATGGCAAAAAAGGCATTTTTGGCCAAGAGAAGTCTACTAATATCAGATACCGGCCTTAATTTGAGGAAGAAATTTCTGAGGATGTACGTCTGGAGTACAGCATTGTATGGTAGTGAAACATGGACTGTGGGAAAACCGAACAGAAGAGAATCGAAGCATTTGAGATGCGGTGCTATAGACGAATGTTGAAAATTAGGTGGACTGATAAGGTAAGGAATGAGGAGGTTCTACGCAGAATCGGAGAGGAAAGAAATATGTGGAAAACACTGATAAGAAGAAGGGACAGGATGATAGGACATCTGCTAAGACATGAGGGAATGACTTCCTTGGTACTAGAGGGAGCTGTAGAGGGCAAAAACTGTAGAGGAAGACAGAGATTGGAATACGTCAAGCAAATAATTGAGGACGTAGGTTGCAAGTGCTACTCTGAGATGAAGAGGTTAGCACAGGAAAGGAATTCGTGGCGGGCCGCATCAAACCAGTCAGTAGACTGAAGACCAAGGAAAAAAAACCGCGAATGTCTGCGTCTTGCGTCATCCAGTTAACCTATGTGTGACAGTTCTGTAAATGTGTGCTGATCGTCTAACTGAGACAACATGTGGGTAACAGCCCGGTATTCGTTAGATCCTCGTTGTTAATCCGCCGGGCTGATTCGATCCGGGGCCGGTGTGTCTCCCCGAGCCCCTGAAGCGACGTGCTAAGGCGCGTGGCTATCCGGGCAGTTTTCCCCAGCTATACACATTACAAAATAAAGTACGTTCTTCAGTCTGCACGAGAAGGCTAATCTCAGAAGCTGTAACGGTTTCCACTAATACGTAAGACTATTGCAATGTTTACTTGATGCAGCCCAAGAACAGTTCGAGTCTAAAATTGGTGAATACCAAGCAGGCTTTTGACCAAACAGATCCGGTCCGGAACAAATTCTTAATTCAAAACTAATCCTTAGGCACCAAAGGATTTATAGTAACTATATTGTGTGTACATTTGTGGATTTTAAAAAGGCCTACGAATCAGTTGATCGTGAATCTCTTTTCCAAATTTTAAAGGAACAAGGGCTACATAATGAAACTGTAACACTGATTAAGGAAACGTTAACCGACACTAGCTCTAAAATTAAATTAATGGGAGAAATTTCTGAACCATTTGATATAAAGACTGGTGTTAGACAGGGAGATGGACTCTCCCCATTACCGTTGAACTGTGTTTTGGCAAATGTAATTACAGAATGGCAGAGCAAAAATCGAGTCAAAATATAGATCAATCAGTCAAAAAAATGGTTCAAATGGCTCTGAGCACTATGGGACTCAACATCTTAGGTCATAAGTCCCCTAGAACTTAGAACTACTTAAACCTAACTAATCTAAGGACATCACACACACCCATGCTCGAGGCAGGATTCGAACCTGCGACTGTAGCAGTCCCGCGGTATCAATCAGTCAAGTTAGGTAGAAGTAATATAAGAATAGATTGCCTCGCCTTTGCAGATGATCTGGAAATTTTAACTAGGAATATTACCACAGCTCAGAAACAAATTCTTAAAGAAGTTGAGGAGAAAGTAGGACTACAAATATCATTCGAAAAAGCGGAATATATGACATGCAACAATCACCAGAGATTTTGAACATGAAATATGGAGAAATAGAAAGGGTTTCTTAGTTTAAATACTTGGGAAATCATACTAGAAAACGGTCTGGGAAAAGCTCTAAAGGAAATTCGCTGTCAAAAAACGGCAACAGCATTCATATTAACACTGAATATTTATAATAAAAAATCACTTTCTAAAATCAGTAAACTTAGGCATTACAGCAATGTAATCAAACCTGAATGTCTTCATGGAGCGGAACATTTAATTTTAAATAGAAAGAGGGATATTGAAGAAATTCAAAAGAAAGTAAGATTATTAGGAAAATATTAGGCCCTAAAATACTGATGGGGAAAATTATAGGCTGAGAAGTAAGAAGGAAATAGAAGAGTACACCGACATACATGGTGACATGAGAAGACTTAAGCTTTAAGGGCACATTAAAAGAATGGCACCCACTAGATTGACAAGAAAATACAATTCTAAGAAACAGAAGTAAGGTCATAAGTGAGCCAATCAAACGGATAGCTGCGATTAAGGAGAATCTTAAAATAGCCGATGTAACTCAGACGTTAGAGATAGAAAAACATGCAGACAAGGGATATGTAATTGGAAAGTAGGTCAGAGGTCACTCAGAAACCGGACTGGAACACCGTGGTCTGATGAGGAAACAGACTTCATTGTGAAAGGATGAAACAAATTTGGACACGAAGGAAGAGCAACCATCAAAAGCGACATTGATTTGTTTCACCTCGTGTGGTCGTATTGGTATTGGGCCCATACGTGAATAATAACAATAAGACTGATTCACGTCGAAGGTTTGTGTATACAGGATGTTCCTCCTCAGCTTTTTTTGTAGCCCGAGCTGGCCCAAAAGAATACGGCTAGTCACGCCTTTCGTGTGATGCCCAGTATCGACAGAAAGCGTCGATTTATTTACCGTTACGAACTAAATAACTTTTAAAGCGTAAGTTTACTTGCCAATTTCATAGAGCGGCTCAAAATCAGCCTAGAGTGCTACTCGTCACATCGTTATGTATTAACAGGAACAGTAAAACACAAAGAACAACCAGCAGCGAGAGCTTCTCTCTGGTTCGCGTTGACTGCTGGATTACTGGTTATTTTTCACATTTTACTGTCCTTGTTATTATATATCGACTACAGCAATCTGCTATCAGTCTATCGAATGTACACGTAAAATTTTGCCGTCAAAATGTTTTAGTTTGTAACGAGAAACAAACCGACGCTTTTCATCGACACTGGGTATCGCATGAAAGACTTCATGAGCAGAATTTGTTTGGGATGACTCCAGTTACACATTGCAAAAACGAAATTGCTGATATCTGGCGAAATATCAGAGAAATTAAGCCTGCTGATATTTAGAAGGGACATCCTCTATAGTTTGTCACCACTGTGCCAGACAAGTCTTTCGATCGGCGCTAGTGTTTACCGTGTGAAGGTGCGACAGGTCGCTAATTTTCATATGAAAATCTGATATCGGAAGCATTTCTTTGCCTTTACCGAACTACTGCTGATATTTTCCTTGCTACAGTTTTCTCAGCCGCGATTTCACAGCTCCGTGATGCCAACTGTCTTCCTTATACACTCCTGGAAATGGAAAAAAGAACACATTGACACCGGTGTGTCAGACCCACCATACTTGCTCCGGACACTGCGAGAGGGCTGTACAAGCAATGATCACACGCACGGCACAGCGGACACACCAGGAACCGCGGTGTTGGCCGTCGAATGGCGCTAGCTGCGCAGCATTTGTGCACCGCCGCCGTCAGTGTCAGCCAGTTTGCCGTGGCATACGGAGCTCCATCGCAGTCTTTAACACTGGTAGCATGCCGCGACAGCGTGGACGTGAACCGTATGTGCAGTTGACGGACTTTGAGCGAGGGCGTATAGTGGGCATGCGGGAGGCCAGGTGGACGTACCGCCGAATTGCTCAACACGTGGGGCGTGAGGTCTCCACAGTACATCGATGTTGTCGCCAGTGGTCGGCGGAAGGTGCACGTGCCCGTCGACCTGGGACCGGACCGCAGCGACGCACGGATGCACGCCAAGACCGTAGGATCCTACGCAGTGCCGTAGGGGACCGCACCGCCACTTCCCAGCAAATTAGGGACACTGTTGCTCCTGGGGTATCGGCGAGGACCATTCGCAACCGTCTCCATGAAGCTGGGCTACGGTCCCGCACACCCTGGCCAGCAAGATCTCCGGATCTGTCCCCCATTGAGCATGTTTAGGACTGGATGAAGCGTCGTCTCACGCGGTCTGCACGTCCAGCACGAACGCTGGTCCAACTGAGGCGCCAGGTGGAAATGGCATGGCAAGCCGTTCCAAAGGACTACATCCAGCATCTCTACGATCGTCTCCATGGGAGAATAGCAGCCTGATGATGATGATGATGTTTGGTTTGTGGGGCGCTCAACTGCGTTGTTATCAGCGCCCGTACAATTTCCCAACCTTTGCTCAATCCAATTTCGCCACTTTACTGGATGATGATGAAATGATGAGGGCAACACAAACACCCAGTCATCTCGGGACAGGTGAAAATCCCTGACCCCGCCGGGAATCGAACCCGGGACCCCGTGCTCGGGGAGCGAGAACGCTACCAATAGCAGCCTGCATTGCTGCGAAAGGTGGATATACACTGTACTAGTGCCGACATTGTGCATGCTCTGTTGCCTGTGTCTATGTGCCTGTGGCTCTGTCAGTGTGATCATGTGATGTATCTGACCCCAGGAATGTGTCAATAAAGTTTCCCCTTCCTGGGACAATGAATTCACGGTGTTCTTATTTCAATTTCCAGGAGTGTACATCCAGACTTGGTGCCGGATTCGGCACTTTCGGACTACTTAGTCCTACTGGCTATACTTTCTGATATTACATTTAATCCTTTTATCCTCTGTGTCTACAACACAAGGTTATAAAAAATACGTAATAATACCTTTACAATTTCTTAATTGAAAACTACCAGATCTGCTCATTTAGTTGCCTCACGGCGTGACACCTGCTTGTTTTCAGAATGGGCGTAAAGCGTTAGTTTTCTGTTATACTAGTAGGAAATCCACAGTTGCCTCCACAGGCTCCCCGTGTTTCAGTCGTGCCATTACACTTCTCTACACAGATGCCAGTGTGATTGGTGTCTTTACGTGATCTCAGTACATTGTCCGCATTTAAAGGCTTCGCTAACTGCATGGGACGAAACCGAAGGAACTATTTCTGTTCCGCTGAGGCCAAGTGCTGCGGAGGAAACCGTCCGGAACCGACTCGAAAACAATAGGCGGGCAGTGACTCGGCTTTCCGCCGCAGAGGACGGCGCGCTTCGAGTGGAAACGAATCGATTTGTAAGTCCAGAGGCCGACGTGTCTTTGTCTGCTCGAGCTTCTCACGTCTTTCATCGGCTCAGCGAGCGCTTGATTTAGAACAAACGTTGGCATTTAACGCAGAAACAATCTGTAGGGCGAGTTCAGATAAAAAAACGGATGTCTTACAAAGAGGTAGCGAGGGGGACTGATGGAGTTTCTCTGTTTTAATTGATTGTGTATCTGTCGGCACGCTCGCTTTACCAAATGCACCTTGTCGCAAAGAAGCGTTAACTGACTTACCCATCACGACTTCCCTTTCTTCAGACACCTGCAGGTTCGTAATAAAATACAGGACAGCAATGTGCGGCTGTTTGCTGATGATGCTGTGGCGTACGGGAAGGTATCGTCGTTGAGTGACTGTAGGAGGATACAAGATAGCTTGGGCAGGATTTGTGAGTGGTGTAAAGAATGGCAGCTAATTCTAAATATAGATAAATGTCCATTAATGCAGATGAATAGGAAAAAGAATCCCGTAATGTTTGAATACTCCATTAGTAGTGTAGCGCTTGTACACAGTCAGGTCGATTAAATATTTGGGCGTAACATTGCAGAGCGATATGAAGTGGGACAAGCATGTAATGGCAGTTGTGGGGAAGGCGGATAGTCGTCTTCGGTTCATTGGTAAAATTTTGGGAAAATGTGGCTCATCTGTAAAGGAGACCGCTTAGAAAACACCTATACGACCTATTCTTGAGTACTGCTCGAGCGTTTTGGATCCCTATCAGGTCGGATTGAGGGAGGACGTAGAAGCAATTCAGAGGCGGGCTGCTAGATTAGTTACTGGTAGGTTTGATCATCACGCGAGTGTTACGGAAATGCTTCAGGAACTCGGGTGGGAGTCTCTGGAGGAAAGGAGGCGTTCTTTTCGTGAATCGCTAGTGAGGAAACTTAGAGAACCAGTACAACAGAACTGCAGTACAATTTTACTGCCGCCAACTTATATTTCGCGGAAAGACCACAAAGATAAGATAAGAGAGATTAGGGCCCGTACAGAGGCATATAGGCAGTCATTTTTCCTTCGTTCTGTTTGGGAGTGGAATAGGGAGAGAAGATGCTAGTGAAAGGTAGCTACACTGAGCCACAGCGCCAGAGATTGCGCCAAAGAGTATTATTCTGCCGCCTCCACAGGCATTTTGTCGTTCAGATGCGGTGGTAGACAGTGCTTGTCGAGAGGTGGTAGTGGAGAGTTGTTGTGAAGTCATGGTGGAGAGTGCTTGTTCCATGTTTTATGCAGTTTTGATGGGCTAGACAGCAGATTTTGTTCGAATGGAGATATTGTAACGATCAGAGTGCTTTTCGTCAATATATGAGGTAAAAAAATTCCCTGTGGCTCAGTGTAGCCACCTTTCACTAGTTGTAGTACGAGGTACCCTCCGCCACGCACAGTATGGTGGATTGCGGAGTATGTATGTAGATGTAGATGTAGAGAACGTGTTAACTGGAATGAAAAGTTTGTGATTACACAGCGCCAAGGGGTTGTGCTACCAGTGTTAAAGTCTACAATTAGGCATAATTAACAGAAGCCAGCCGCGTGGAGTGGCCGCGCGGTTTGAGGCTCCATGACACGGATTGCGCGGTCCCTCCCACCGGAGGTTCGAGTCCTCCCATGGGCCTGGGTGTGTGTGTTGTTCTTAGCGTGTGTGTACGTGTAGGGACCGATGACCTCAGCTGTTTGGTCCCTTAGGAATTCACACACAATTTAACATGTATACAGAAGCCAGTGAGGGTAAAAGTCAATGAACAATCCTTATCGGTTGATAACTGCAAAAAGAACAGCAGAAAATGTTGGAGAGACTGGAGTAAGAAGAAGAAGAACTCGGCAAAATGGGAGGTTTCCCTCAAATTGCGGAAGGAAGCAGCCAGAACAAGAAGAAATACTAGAACACAGAGGATGAAGCAGAAACTGGCCGACATTGAGGACAACTTCAGGGGAAAAAAAAAATAACAGAACTCACCTTCTAGAAGCAACACAAAAGGAGGCTAAGAGGATACAATTGTTTATAAGAGCTAAGAAAGAATAACTGGCCATTACTGCGAAGGAGAACTGTAGGATACTTGCAGATTTCTTTCAAGATCTGCTGAACAGTGAATCACCTTATAACCCTTCCGTCCGCTGCTACTATACCATAACCTCAAAGCCTAAGGTAGTTCGTATAAAGAAATTATTCTTATTCTAGTTATTATACGAGGGCAGTTCAATAAGTAATGCAACACATTTTTTTTCTCGGCCAATTTTGGTTGAAAACACCGGAAATTTCTTGTGGAATATTTTCAAACATTCCCGCTTCGTCTCGTACAGTTTCATTGACTTCCGACAGGTGGCAGCGCTGTACAGAGCTGTTAAAATGGCGTCTGTAACGGATGTGCGTTGCAAACAACGGGCAGTGATCGAGTTTCTTTTGGCGGAAAACCAGGGCATCTCAGATATTCATAGGCGCTTGCAGAATGTCTACGGTGATCTGGCAGTGGACAAAAGCACGGTGAGTCGTTGGGCAAAGCGTGTGTCATCATCGCCGCAAGGTCAAGCAAGACTGTCTGATCTCCCGCGTGCGGGCCGGCCGTGCACAGCTGTGACTCCTGCAATGGCGGAGCGTGCGAACACACTCGTTCGAGATGATCGACGGATCACCATCAAACAACTCAGTGCTCAACTTGACATCTCTGTTGGTAGTGCTGTAACAATTGTTCACCAGTTGGGATATTCAAAGGTTTGTTCCCGCTGGGTCCCTCGTTGTCTAACCGAACACCATAAAGAGCAAAGGAGAACCATCAGTGCGGAATTGCTTGCTCGTCATGTGGCTGAGGGTGACAATTTCTTGTCAAAGATTGTTACAGGCAATGAAACATGGGTTCATCACTTAGAACCTGAAACAAAACGGCAATCAATGGAGTGGCGCCACACCCACTCCCCTACCAAGAAAAAGTTTAAAGCCATACCCTCAGCCGGTAAAGTCATGGTTACAGTCTTCTGGGACGCTGAAGGGGTTATTCTGTTCGATGTCCTTCCCCATGGTCAAACGATCAACTCTGAAGTGTATTGTGCTGCTCTTCTGAAATTGAAGAAACGACTTAAGTGTGTTCGTAGGCACAAAAATCTGAACGAACTTCTCCTTCTTCATGACAACGCAAGACCTCACACAAGTCTTCGCACCCGAGAGGAGCTCACAAAACTTCAGTGGACTGTTCTTCCTCATGCTCCCTACAGCCCGGATCTCGCACCGTCGGATTTCCATATGTTTGGCCCAATGAAGGACGCAATCCGTGGGAGGCACTACGCGGATGATGAAGAAGTTATTGATGCAGTACGACGTTGGCTCCGACATCGACCAGTGGAATGGTACCGTGCAGGCATACAGGCCCTCATTTCAAGGTGGCGTAAGGCCGCGGCATTGAATGGAGATTACGTTGAAAAATACTGTTGTGTAGCTAAAAGATTGGGGAATAACCTGGTGTATTTCAATGCTGAATAAAACAACCCCTGTTTCAGAAAAAAAATGTGTTGCATTACTTATTGAACTGCCCTCGTAGTATGAAGAAGCTGAGCAGTATTACCCTCTGAGAGGAATTTTGTTATATTGACCGCGTTGTACCTAACGGAGGTGGCTTATCGGAAGTGAAAGTCAGAATTACGTAATTATTCAAACAGTAACAAATAATGTTTTACCTGGCTACACTGTTTAAAGAATAAGGAAAACGGTCGCCAGCCTAAATAGGCAAGAGAAAGACTAACGTTCTTGTTTAAGAAAGTAGGTATGAATAACTTTAACGGATAAACACAACCTATACTTTACCACACGCGAGTGCAATGAACTCTGACACCTGCATATGTTAACGTTAACGTTGGAACTAACAGCTAGAGCAGCACAAACTATTTGCAAAAATATAACAGACAACGAAACACACTATAACTTTCAGGGCTTAATCAAACTGAATGGTCTTTATAACGTTACTATTAATATTCACTGCAGAATCATTAATTGGGCATAGGTTCAGTATTATTGTTCAAACATTTTCCTAATTGGAATAGAATTATAAATGTTGTTCACTGCAAAATTATGAACTGGTCACAGGTTAAGTCTCTCTTAGTTAAATACTTTACTATTTAAAATGAAAGTTACTTGGAATTCACTAACAGGTTACTTCTGACTTTTGAATAAAGAAATTATTGTTTTCATGAATAGTCGTAAGGATAACCTGTGGATCTTATTACACTATTAATATGCACTTTCAATACCCGAAAAAAAAACAAGTGCTTAGCAAGCAAATATAACTTTCCACAACTGCAATTCACGACTTTTGCTACAGTGAGACACAATGTTGACAAATTTACAAGAAACTTACTCACCTTTTAAAATTTACTACAGGCAGCACTATGATCATTAACTAAGCAAAACTTTATAAGCCTCAGTTTTAAGAACTTTATTTTTGAAGTTGGCAACGACACTTTAAAAAGCAGTTTTAATAGAAAAATTATTTTGAGTAAGCATCATTTACTTTAACTCACTCTCTTGCCACATTAACTTTAACTTATTTTTTACTATGTTCAAGACGCATTAATTAGCAAAACACTGGTCTTTAATGTTCTTTCAGTAGGGACACTCGGTAATCACGTTAGTTCAAACGGAGAGGAACCTGAAGGTGTGATGATAAGGAAAAAATCAAGATAGGTACATAAATTCAGTTATAAGTTACCTTATATTAGTGCACACTAAAACATCCAATGAGCTGATCCTTCACTGTACATTATTATAGTGCTCCATTATAGTGATTGCGCAATGTGGCGGCGATTGCATGTTGGTAGGTGGAATTGCAGGTAGAATTGCTGGACTCTGTCATTTCTTGGTGGCGTGGATGCATACAAATTCAAGAATCGTTCCAGCTACTTATCCATCCAACCAAGGCATTGGAAAGTGGCAGAAAAAGCCTCTCTCGGAACCAGCACAATATGCAACTTTTACATGGCAGTGCACAGTTTGGTAGCTCGTCCCCGACTGACTCTTGTTCCACCTTTTCTACCTAGGCCAACTACAATTTGCGCGTGCTACTAAGTTCGTTCCCGAGGAGACCCACACTGCCTCTTACACACAAAATAACTAAGATTCCTAAGTGAAGGTCAGCAGTTTACATAACAGTAAGCAAACATTTTAAATAAAACAGAACATTAGCACATATTAGTATTTCTACAAAAAAAAATTATTCACCCGAATTCCAAATGTATACAGTAAGTTTTGTCTCCCTCCAATTGAGACAAAGAATTTAAATGACAGATATACTACACTGCATAGAATCAAATCATGACATCAAAGTTTTAACAAAGAAAGGAGTATACAATTTTATGTTATCGATTCAAACACATTTACAGATACTCAATGTTAAAACACTGAACCAAAGCAAAAGGCAAAATAAATCTGTACAGCATTAGAGCTATGGTGTTACAACCTGAAGACGAACTCCATTCGGGGCCAGACGACCAAGAGACACTGTAAAGACTTCCAACCAGGAATGAGGACCTACAGGGCAATAGCGACATAAATAATAAGAGAAAACAGATATAAATTGTACTTGGGACCATCAAGAAAGCCTTAGTAAGGGAAGAGAATGCGCAGATAGTACTGATATAACATGGAGCCATGAAGGTGATAGCTTGAAGGCTTTCACGACCGGATGACATATCTTCTGATAAACCTTCCGGGATGTAAGGTCGTGGTCCATGAAACTCTTCAGCTCGTAACGTTTCGTCCAGAGCTGCGCTGGACATCTTCAGAGGGGTGTTTCTCCTCCGGTGAGTCTTGCCAACTGACGGGTCGGACGTCTGAGAGCGACTTTGTTGTCTGGCCACATGGTAGAGAAGCCTTAGACGAATTTTTTGATTACCTTAATAATATAAATCCGAGAATCCAGTTTACCATGGAGAGAGAAAATGACAACAAAATACCGTTTTGGATGTTTATAACGAAAGTAACGGATCAGATTGGAAAGATTTTAAGTAAACATGATATTAGACCTGTTTTTAGACCAACGAAGAAAATTTGTCATGTTCTCCGGTCTGTAAAAGATAAACGCACTCCTCTATCAGCCAGTGGCGTATATAAAATTCCGTATACATGTGGAAAAGTTTATATTGGAACAACAAAAAGAAGCGTAAATACACAGTTGAAAGAACACAGAAGTCTTTGCCGATTAGGAAAAACAGATAAATCGGCTGTAGCAGAACACGCTTTTCAGTCAGGAAATGATCAAGTGAAGTTTTCCGAAACAAAAATTTTATCTACGACGACGAACTATTACCCACGACTTTGTAGAGAAGCAATTGAAATATATAAACGTAGGGATAATTTTAATCGGAAAGAAGAGACCATGAAACTTAGTGATATTTGGACAGTAGCACTACAGAATTGCTAGACAGTTTTATCCGTGACGAGATCACGATCGATAGTTAAGTCTTATCTCTGACAAAGATTATCTCTGCATATCACTTGTAACTCTGGCCACGCCCACTTTCTACGATATATAAGTCGCTCTCAGACGTCCGACCCGTCAGTCGGCAAGACTCACCGGAGGAGAAACACCCCTCTGAAGATGTCCAGCGCAGCTCTGGACGAAACGTTACGAGCTGAAGAGTTTCATGGACCACGACCTTACATCCCGGAAGGTTTACCAGAAGATAAGGTGATAGCTACTTTCATGAACCTCGGGAAGCTATAAGACTCCGTTCTTGGAAGGAAGCTGAAGAACAGACGACTCGGCAGCGCTTCGTAGAACTGCTGCAGACAGTTCTTGCAGACAGTGGGCAAGGGAAAGACTCAGAGGAGCACATCCGGAAGAGTATGATACCAAGACCGGTGTCAAACAGATTGGTTGAACTTAGCGCTGGACGAAGAGATCAGTCTGTGGAGAGTAATAAATGGAGAAATTGGAATACCAAGGACACACTCGAGGGCCAAAAAAGACTACAGGACGCAAGTCGTCTGTCTTGTCCTTGCAAACAACATAGAGGTAGTCAGTGAGACGGACGAAGACGTGAAGAAACCACTCGACAACCGGATCAAGATAGCCAGAACGGTGGGACTGAGGAACACCTATAATATGACAAGTACAGGGCTATTACAAATGATTGAAGTGATTTCATAAATTCACTGTAGCTCCATTCATTGACATATGGTCACGACACACTACAGATACGTAGAAAAACTCATAAAGTTTTGTTCGGCTGAAGCCGCACTTCAGGTTTCTGCCGTCAGAGCGCTCGAGAGCGCAGTGAGACAAAATGGCGACAGGAGCCGAGAAAGCGTATGTTGTGCTTGAAACGCACTCACATCAATCAGTCATAACAGTGCAACGACACTTCAGGACGAAGTTCAACAAAGATCCACCAACTGCTAACTCCATTCGGCGATGGTATGCGCAGTTTAAAGCTTCTGGATGCCACTGTAAGGGGAAATCAACGGGTCGGCCTGCAGTGAGCGAAGAAACGGTTGAACGCGTGCGGGCAAGTTTCACGCGTAGCCCGCGGAAAATTGGCTCATGCCACAACTGGAGACCGACAGTGCCGACTTCATCTTTCAACAGGATGGTGCTCCACCGCACTTACATCATGATTTTCGGCATTTCTTAAACAGGAGATTGGAAAACCGATGGATCGGTCGTGGTGGAAATCATGATCAGCAATTCATGTCATGGCCTCCACGCTCTCCCGACTTAATCCCATGCGATTTCTTTCTGTGGGGTTATGTGAAAGATTCAGTGTTTAAACCTCCTCTACCAAGAAACGTGCCAGAACTGCGAGCTCGCATCAACGATGCTTTCGAATTCATTGATGGAAACATGCTGCGCCGAGTGTGGGAGGAACTTGATTATCGGCTTGATGTCTGCCGAATCACTAAAGGGGCACATATCGAACATTTACGAATGCCTAAAAAACTTTTTGAGTTTTTGTATGTGTGTGCAAAGCGTTTTGAAAATATCTCAAATAATAAAGTTATTGTAGAGCTGTGAAATCGCTTCAATCATTTGTAATAACCCTGTATATTGGTGCAGGTATCATACAAAAGGTGCAAAAATTTAAAAACGGTGGCGTGCTAAAATGTAATGACCGAATTTTTTTATGCAAAAGCTCTTACAGCTTTTTTAAAAAATAAATCAGACTTTATTAACATGCTACGTCTTTAGTCTTCACGTCTACATGTCTATTTTTATTTCTTAACGGTCACCCTGGCGATGAACACATTTCTTCCAACGAGAGACCCATTCGTTGATGCCATCAGTGTAGAAGGTTTGACTTTATTGAAGGAGCCACAACTTCACCTCTGCTCACATCGCTTCATCAATGTCAAAGTGAAGTCCTCGAAGGAGTTTTTAGTTTTGGAAAGAGATGAAATCGGATGGTACCAAGTCGGGACTGTGTGGAGGATGATCGATGACAGCGAACCCTAGGCGTCGGATGGTTGCAGATGTTGCAGCATTCGTGTGTTGTCTGACAATTTCATGCTGAAGAATTTCGTGTTGAAGAAATCCGCGGTTAGAAATGCGGTTTCAGCACGCTGTTTCTCACGCACCTACATGGTTAGGTTACCCGCCGCCATCTTACACGCTACAATTGGAAGGCATCCAGCGGTGGAGGGTTGCAACTTGCGTCAGCGTAGCAGAAAAGTCAGCCGTGCAATATGCATGACACGAAACGTCTCAACCGATATTGAGAAAAGAATAAAAAAATTCGGAGGCATTGATTTTCAGCACGTCCTCGTACTTGGGAGAATATACAGGGAGTTTCTAAATGAACATACCGGTTTTAAGGCGTTGTAGCATTTATTACGTTCAACTTGTAGTGGACTGACAAGACAGCCAGTCCACAGTGCCGGGTAACCGAAAGGCACGCGTTTACACACGCCGGCTGGCGTTAGGTCTGAAACAGGATACGTAATGAATGCTATAAAGAAAAGTACGTAGCTGCTGGAATACTTAACTTTAATCCATCATTTGTATACAGCATTCTGGATGATACAAGTGAGACTCTGTCTAGAAATGGTTAATGGCGCCTTGCTAGGTCGTAGCCATGGACTTAGCTGAAGGCTATTCTAACTATCTCTCGGCAAATGAGAGAAAGGCTTCGTCAGTGTAGTCGCTAGCAAAGTCGTCCGTACAACTGGGGCGAGTGCTAGTCAGTCTCTCTAGACCTGCCGTGTGGTGGCGCTCGGTCTGCGATCACTGACAGTGGCGACACGCGGGTCCGACATGTACTAATGGACAGCGGCCGATTTAAAGCTACCACCTAGCAAGTGTGGTGTCTGGCGGTGACACCACACAACTTTCAATTGTAAATAATACACCAAATGAAAGACTAACTTAGTATACCTGTGCGCAATGGGAAGAGTATGGAAGGACAAAGAGTGGCTGCAAAACGTGTTAAACGACTGTTCACACTTAGCCCCAAGGAGTATCCCCGCGGGAAGTTTATGGGCCTTTCTTTTTCGGTGAATCAACTGTAGCTGATGTTTCTTATCTTGATGTGCTACAGCTAAGGTTCGTGTCTCAATGGGAAGAAGCTGAACAACACGTCTTTATTTGGGAGCCAGGCGGTGCGCCGCCCCACTGGCATAACTCAGTACGCGACTGGTTGAACGACGTCGTGTCCGACCGGTGGATTGTGCGCAAGGGCCCGGTTGACACAGCATATTATGCACGACCTCCACGTTCACACACGATCTGACGCGATCATGTGTATGTGCCTCCGATACCAGCTGAAACAGTTTTATTCCAACAGTTACTCCTGACACATTGATCAAGGTTTCGGAACAACTCGCCTATCGCGATGTGTGATCGGTGTTCGCACTAAATAATTGTAATAAAAACTGTTTGTGTTTCTCTTTCATTTGGTGTATTATTTATAATTGTAAGGTGAATGTAATATGTGCTGCAAAGTCGTAAAACCTGTATATTCATTCTGAAACACCCTGTATAAAAGGAGAAAACACGAGCAATGAGAGAAGGAGACGAGGTCAGCCTACTGTATGGCGAGAGATACATAGGCTACAATGAAAATTGTATATCTATAAAATCAAACATCAGACTGTACATAGCAATGATGAGGAATGTGGCACTATATGCAGCTGAGACGATAGGAATACTTAATAAAGACCAACTATACGAAGAAAAATGCAGAGGAAAAATATTGGTGCCTAAGAGAGATGATGAGAGACGGATGCGAAGACGTAAAGGAGAACTCTACCGAAGCATGAGTGCAATATCAGGAGAAATCAGGCAGAACAGGCAAGTTTGAGAGATTTTGATGAGGTTGGGTGTTGGACAGAATGATCAAAAGAGTTTGAAAAACAAAGGGCAGGACGACAGCAAAGACATCTACGAGGGCAGTTCAATAAGTAATGCAGCACATTTTTTTTCTCGGCCAATTTTGGTTGAAAAAACCGGAAATTTCTTGTGGAATATTTTCAAACATTCTCGCTTCGTCTTGTATAGTTTCATTGACTTCCGACAGGTGGCAGCGCTGTACAGAGCTGTTAAAATGGCGTCTGTAACGGATGTGCGTTGCAAACAACGGGCAGTGATCGAGTTTCTTTTGGCGGAAAACCAGGGCATCTCAGATATTCATAGGCGCTTGCAGAATGTCTACGGTGATCTGGCAGAGGACAAAAGCACGGTAAGTCGTTGGGCAAAGCGTGTGTCATCATCGCCGCAAGGTCAAGCAAGACTGTCTGATCTCCCGCGTGCGGTCCGGCCGTACACAGCTGTGACTCCTGCAATGGCGGGGCGTGCGAACACACTCGTTCGAGATGATCGACGGATCACCATCAAACAACTCAGTGCTCAACTTGACATCTCTGTTGGTAGTGCTGTCACAATTGTTCACCAGTTGGGATATTCAAAGGTTTGTTCCCGCTGGGTCCCTCGTTGTCTAACCGAACACCATAAAGAGCAAAGGAGAACCATCTGTGCGGAATTGCTTGCTCGTCATGTGGCTGAGGGTGACAATTTCTTGTCAAAGATTGTTACAGGCGATGAAACATGGGTTCATCACTTCGAACCTGAAACAAAACGGCAATCAATGGAGTGGCGCCACACCCACTCCCCTACCAAGAAAAAGTTTAAAGCCATACCCTCTGCCGGTAAAGTCATGGTTACAGTCTTCTGGGACGCTGAAGGGGTTATTCTGTTCGATGTCCTTCCCCATGGTCAAACGATCAACTCTGAAGTGTGTTGTGCTACTCTTCAGAAATTGAAGAAACGACTTGAGCGTGTTCGTAGGCACAAAAATCTGAATGAACTTCTCCTTCTTCATGACAACGCAAGACCTCACACAAGTCTTCGCACCCGAGAGGAGCTCACAAAACTTCAGTGGACTGTTCTTCCTCATGCACCCTACAGCCCCGATCTCGCACCGTCGGTTTCCATATGTTTGGCCCAATGAAGGACGCAATCCGTGGGAGGCACTACGCGGATGATGAAGAATTTATTGATGCAGTACGACGTTGGCTCCGACATCGACCAGTGGAATGGTATCGTGCAGGCATACAGGCCCTCATTTCAAGGTGGCGTAAGGCCGTAGCATTGAATGGAGATTACGTTGAAAAATAGTGTTGTGTAGCTAAAAGATTGGGGAATAACCTGGTGTATTTCAATGCTGAATAAAACAACCCCTGTTTCAGAAAAAAAATGTGTTGCATTACTTATTGAACTGCCCTCGTACATCTACATCTACATCTACATACATACTCCGCAATCCACCATACGGTGCGTGGCGGAGGGTACCTGGTACCACAACTAGCATCTTCTCTCCCTGTTCAACTCCCAAACAGAACAAGGGAAAAATGACTGCCTATATTCCTCTGTACGAGCCCTAATCTCTCTTATCTTATCTTTGTGGTCTTTCCGCGAAATATAAGTTGGCAGGAACTGAGCGGGTTGTTCAATTCAGAAAAACTGGTTGGAATTGGAGTTCGAGGTGGAAATGAACACAAACAGGAGAAGCAAGTACATGGCAACCGACCTGCCAGAGAGAAATGAAGAGAAGGATTCAGGAAAAGGAGTCACCAGTGAATCAGAGAAAGAAAGACAATACTGAAGGTCTCGGAAGAAAAGTGGAAGATAAGCTGAGGCTGTGGGCGCAGAAGGAGAGAAACTTTATGGAGAGTCTGGGTGGAGAAGAAGAAATCGTAATGCATGAGGAGTTTATTCAAGATCCTAAGGAAAAGAATGAAGAGTGCGAAAATTAAAATATTAATGTAGTGTTTGTTTCAATGGCGACCGGAAGATGATAATAACACGATGTTCCAGTCAGAAGAGTACCGGCGGAGAAATGCCTCCACTGGAGGACAAAAACGGTGAAACAATGTTTTGGGGCGTTTCTCGATACGGATAAAGATTTTTGAAAACGAGAAGATGATGCTTCTAGACAAATGCCTATATAATATACTGTTAAAATTTGAGCTCCTCGCTGCTGTTAGTTGTTTAGATACGCCCTGATGACGGTGGAAAAATTCTGGATATGCATTTGGTTTTTTCAGGTTTTCTCAGGAACCAGAAATAAACTAAATACTGCCCCCATAAGCCCCTTAGCCGGCCGGGGTGGCCGAGCGGTTCTAGGCGCTACAGTCTGGAACCGCGCGACCGCTACGGTCGCAGGTTCGAATCCTGCCTCGGGCATGGATGTTTGTGATGTCCTTAGGTTAGTTAGGTCTAAGTAGTTCTAAGTTCTAGGGGACTGATGACCTCAGAAGTCAAGTCCCATAGTGCTCAGAGCCATTTGAACCATTTGAGCCATAAGCCCCTTAAGGCGCAACTTAGGGCACATCTACTGCAAAAAGAACCAACCGATATGCTCCATTTGCCTAAGTGGGAGGAAGTTTACACTGTTCAAACTCTGACCCTGCACTGTTGCACAATTACATAATATGTTGCTTCTGTTGGATATGCATTTGGTCCTTAGCCCAAGGGCTGTCCAAAACACTTGGCGCTCCTTTCCATCACCAATAGAATCCGCGCTGTGCGCTCCGGAAAAATCCAGTTTTTATGCGCGCTGATTAACCCGTTGAATTACAGACCCATATCACTGACCTCAATTTGCAGTAGGATTTTGGAGCATATACTGTACTCGAACATTATGATTCACCTTGAAGAAAATGACTTATTGATACATAATCAACACGGATTCAGAAAATATCGTTTTTGTGCAACACAGCTAGCTCTTTATTCCCATGAAGTAATGAGTGCCGTCGACAAGGGATCTCAGATCGATTCCACATACCTAGATTTCCAAAAGGCTTTTGATACCGTTCCTCACAAGCGACTATTAATCAAATTGCGTGCATATGGAGTATCGTCTCAGTTGTGTGACTGGATTCGTGATTTACTCTCAGAGTTGTCGAAGTTCGTAGTGATAGACGGTAAATCATCGAGTAGAATAAAAGTGATATCTGGCGTTCCGCAAGGTGTCATATGCACTCTGCTGTTCCTGATTCACATAAATAATCTAGGTCATAATCTGAACAGTCCCCATAGATTGTTTGTAGATGACTCTGTAATTTACTATATAGTAAAATCATCAGACGATGAATTCCAATTACAAAATGATCTAGAGAGAATTTCTGTATGGTGCGAAAAGTGGCAATTGGCACTAAACATAGAAAAGTGTGAGGTCATCCACGTGGATATTAAAAGACATCCGATAAATTTTGGGTATATGATAAATCACACAAATCTAAGGGCTGTCAATTCGACTAAATACCTAGGAATTACAATTACGTGCAACTTAAATTGGAAAGACCACATAGATATTATTGTGGGGTAGGCGAAACAAATGCTGCGCTTTGTTGGCAGAACACTTAGAAGATGCGACAAACCCACTAAAGAGACAGCCTACATTACACTTGTCCGTCCTCTGCTGGAATATTGCTGCTCGGTGTGGGATCCTTACCAGCTAGGATTGTCGAAAGACATCGAAAAAGTGCAAAGAAGGGCAGCTCGTTTCGTGTTATCGCGCAACAGCGGTGAGAGTGTCACTGATACGATACGCGAGTTGGGGTGGCAGTCACTGAAAACAAAGGCGGTTTTCTTTGCGGCGAGATCTATTTACGAAATTTCAATCACCAACTTTCTCTTCCGAATGGGAAAATATTTTGTGGACACTCACCTACATAGGGAGAAATGATCATCATAATAAAATAAGAGAAATCAGAGCTCGGACGGAAAGGTTTAATTGTTCCTTTTTCCCACGTGCCATTCGAAAGTGGAATGGTAGAGAAGTAGTATAAAAATGGTTCGATGAACCCTCTGACAGGCGCTTAAGTGTGAATTGCAGAGTAACCACGTAGATTTGCAACATATGCGTATCCATTAAGCCATGATTTTTGCCAGTCGATACATAATAGCAGTAATAAGTAAAAAATTATCACGTGGATGATGCTTGCGTTCAGTTCTGCCTACACCTTCAGGAATACACGTGCAAGGTGAAACTAGCGGGATAACGTTCGCCAGAGCGTGGCATATTAACGTCCCAGAGCGGTTATTTCAGAAATTACTGCACTGACGCACTTAGATTGGTCGTAAGAAATAGTGCCACTTTAGTAAGTCGATTGTGTTTTTGTTTTTGGTACTACAGGTTTTTAATAGGAAAAAAGGATAAATTTTAGTCTGTAGTAGTATTTTTATTTTTCCTACTGGCTTCCAGTTTCCGTACTTAGTGTCATGCATTTCTACGAAAAAAAAAAAACACACACACAGAAACACACTACATAATTAAAATAATTCTTTAAGAAACGTGTACAAATCAGTTATTCTCAATGATAGCAGACGTCTGATGTGGAGTGCAACCTTAAAACACAGACAGTCGCTTACCTCTGACGTGCAGTCCTAAAGTTCGCTTCCCCAGTAGCTATGTCGCATACTAAAAGTAAAGGTCAGTGCTAAGATTTAAATAAACGCAAGTGCGAGCAATTGTGGTAAGAATGCCCGCGACGTACAGAGTTCTTTCCTCTTAAAAAAATTACAGTGATAAGGATATGAAAAAATAAATATAGCATAAAATATGAAATCTAAGAAGATAAATAATGAAGTATAAGGCAGTCACCACTGTAATACAATACCAAAAGCGAAACTACAAATCTAGTTTCCTGTGTTTCCATTCAACGGTGTATACCACTGTAAAATTTCGATCTGACTGTAAATTCTTTAATAAAATACATGTTGCTCATGATAACAGCATTATAAGGGGTATTCAGAAAACGTGGGAATAGATTGTAAGGGTGCTGCAGGGTAGGTAATGCTGAGAAATTCTTGTCAAGAAAAAAATTCGATATGGTATTCTGTTTCCGAGATAATTAGCAGCCGGCCGCTGTGACCGAGTGGTTCGAAGTGCTTCAGTCTGGAACCGAGCTGCTGCTATGGTCGCAGGTTCGAATCCTGCCTCGGGCAAGGATGTGTGTGATGTCCTTAGGTTAGTTAGGTTTAAGTAGTTCTAAGTCTAGGGAACTGATGACAATAAATGGCTCTGAGCACTATAGGACTTAACTTCTGTGGTCATCAGTCCCGTAGAACTTAGAACTATTTAAATCTAACTAACCTAAGGACATCACACACATCCATGCCCGAGGCAGGATTCGAACCTGCGACCGTAGCGGTCGCGCGGTTCCAGACTGTAGCGCCTAGAACCGCTCGGCCACTTCTGCCGGCGGACTGATGACCTCAGATGTTAAGTCCCATAGTGCTTAGAGCTATTTTGATAATTAGCATTGAAGTTAGCCAGTCAGGTTGTTTAGCAGCCAAACTTGTTCTTCGTTCGGTTTCCTAAAACCGAACAGGGCAGCGATACAAAAATTAGACTCGTGATGCTACTAAGGATCGAACCCGAGTCAGAGGCAGAGCGGTTTCGTGCGCTGTCATCAGCGCTATGAGAACAAGTGATACTTATTGTATCTGGCGGGTCGCTTGAATTTACGCACGAAACGGCCTGATTGGCTAGCTTCAATGCTAATTAGCTCGGAAAAATATCAGATTTGTACCTTGCAGATATTTTTATATGTGGTACCTTAACATGTAACACACTACTGCGTTAAACAATATTCCCACGGGAAAGTCACGAATGGTATGACCTGACGGTATGACCTTATTGATGCTTTCTGCATGGCTGTACCTGGGCCACAGAGTGGAATATGCCTGCCAGTATAGAGTAACCTGATCTGCTGCCCAGGGTAAAGTAAGTGTTAATGGCGTGCTCTTGACACATTTACAGGGCTATTACAAATGATTGAAGCGATTTCATAAATTCACTGTAGCTCCATTCATTGACATATGGTCACGACACACTACAGATACGTAGAAAAACGCATAAAGTTTTGTTCGGCTGAAGCCACACTTCAGGTTTCTGCCGCCAGAGCGCTCGAGAGCGCAATGAGGCAAAATGGCGACAGGAGCCGAGAAAGCGTATGTCGTGTTTGAAATGCACTCACATCAGTCAGTCATAACAGTGCAACGACACTTCAGGACGAAGTTCAACAAAGATCCACCAACTGCTAACTCCATTCGGCGATGGTATGCGCAGCTTAAAGCTTCAGGATGCCTCTGTAAGGGGAAATCAACGGGTCGGCCTGCAGTGAGCGAAGAAACGGTTGAACGCGTGCGGGCAAGTTTCACGTGTAGCCCGTGGAAGTCGACGAATAAAGCAAGCAGGGAGCTAAACGTACCACAGCCGACGGTTTGGAAAATCTTACGGAAATGGCTAAAGCAGAAGCCTTACCGTTTACAATTGCTACAAGCCCTGGCACCCGATGACAAAGTCAAACGCTTTGAATTTTCGGCGCGGTTGCAACAGCTCATGGAAGAGGATGCGTTCAGTGCGAAACTTGTTTTCAGTGATGAAGCAACATTTTCTCTTAATGGTGAAGTGAACAGACACAATGTGCGAATCTGGGCGGTAGAGAATCCTCACGCATTCGTGCAGCAAATTCGCAATTCACCAAAAGTTAACGTGTTTTGTGCAATCTCACGGTTTAAAGTTTACGGCCTCTTTTTCTTCTGCGAAAAAAACGTTACAGGACACTTGTATCTGGACATGCTGGAAAATTGGCTCATGCCACAACTGGAGACCGACAGCGCCGACTTCATCTTTCAACAGGATGGTGCTCCACCGCACTTCCATCATGATGTTCGGCATTTCTTAAACAGGAGATTGGAAAACCGATGGATCTGTCGTGGTGGAGATCATGATCAGCAATTCATGTCATGGCCTCCACGCTCTCCCGACTTAACCCCATGCAATTTCTTTCTGTGGGGTTATGTGAAAGATTCAGTGTTTAAACCTCCTCTGCCAAGAAACGTGCCAGAACTGCGAACTCGCATCAACGATGCTTTCGAACTCATTGATGGGGACATGCTGCGCTGAGTGTGGGAGGAATTTGATTATCGGCTTGATGTCTGCCGAATCACTAAAGGTGCATATATCGAACATTTGTGAATGCCTAAAAAAACGTTTTGAGTTTTTGTATGTGTGTCCAAAGCATTGTGAAAATATCTCAAATAATAAAGTTATTGTAGAGCTGTGAAATCGCTTCAATCATTTGTAATAACCCTGTACTTGGAGGTACTAATCAACCTAAAACATAAGACTTGTAATAGCTATAGTTATTAATCTGCTGCTGCAAACGACATAAATATCAACGAGAGAGAGAGAGAGAGAGAGAAAGAGAACTACTTAAATCATAATCTTTTTTCAACTGCAAGAGATGTTTCAGTACGTTAGCTTAATTTTCCGAGAGATGGTTGCTCTTAACACTTTGTTTCAGAAGAAAGCATACAGAAAACTAAAATAAATATCAGTATAACCATTAAGGCCGACGAATAGCAACTGTGACACAACAGCGTGATTTATTTGGGTATAAATATGCGATTTTGAATTTCTGCTGCTGTACTAGAAATAGCTTTATAGCCACTGCAGGCTCATTGTCAGATGTAGTTGTTACAGGGACATTGTCTGGACCATGTGCAGTTAGACGCCGTGGTCAAGGGGAGTGCGCTGCCTCGTGGTATCAATGAGGAGCACGCCCTCATAATTTACGTTTTCGTGTTCTACTTACATTCTGTGTTTACTTACTGCGAATAAATGTAAAACCAAATATAACAAAATACCGTGTGTATAACCTGAAAATGTACGCTATAACAGCGGATTTGCACTGGATACCAGCAAGCATTGCACTCAGCAAGACCACAGCTTCCAGCTGCACATGGTGCAGGCAGTGTTCCTGTAACAGCTCCATCTGGCGATGAGCGTGCAGTGGCTCGGAAAACTAGTTAATCTTATGAAAATACCTGTAAATCCAACAAGCTACCGGTTGCGAGTTTATTCCCAAATAAATCACCAAGTAAAATAAATACATTGATGAGCCAAAACATTATGACCACCTGTTTAATAGGTTGTTTGTCCGTCTTTGGAAGTAAATACATCACTGATTCTGCATATCAGGGATCCGACAGTTTGTTGGTACATTTGTGGAGGTATGTGGCATTAGATGTCTACGCACAGGTCATGTAATTCGCTGATATAACAGGCCGCTGGTCTGCGTACTTTGATGAAATAATATATATATATATATATATATATATATATATATATATTATGTAAAAAAAATGAATGGATGAAAATATGGGGAAGAAATGGCTTTAAATATTTTTGTTATTTGCTGTTTCAGTACGAACTTTGTTGTAGAACCCCTTATTTACGTGTGGTAATAAAAATTGATTTAGACAGAATTAAGCACATTTAAAATTACGTGAACCTTAGCAACCCTCTCATGCTGGTAAATTCATACTAACTGATTAAGAACATTTATTTGAAAATTGTATAAATTAAATTTTTTACGTATTTCGGTCTTGGCACACATTTTCTAAATGCAGTGGTTTTTTAAATATTTACTGAATTCTTTCCCGGCGTTAGCTATGGAACACAAGACTGTCTCTGTTAGCATAAAATGGTTAAATATTGCCAAGCCGACCTGAACAAAACACACTTCACTATACGTTTAAGTTATTTGCTTTAGAAATTGAAAGAACCAACAGATTAATAACTTCAACTTTAATTATACGCCTATGAATGCACAAATGTAAAACCAGTAATAAATTCCGTCAGCCTCAGGATCGCTGGAAAAATATTTCGTAATTCACTGCTACTTTTATCTGCTCCCGATTTACGGGTTTGGTTAATTTTTTAGCGGAACAATTTCTTAAATGTGCCGCCGCTGTAAATCGTTCGGTCGCGGCACAGCCCAGCAACACCAACGATAATCGCTAAAAATGCTGAAAATTCTTTAAAGGAATATTATAGATAACATGGGCAAGCTAATTTACATTAGTAATACACAATTTTGATAAATTATAATGTATTTAGACCACAACAATAATTAAACTTACATTACTTTGTAATTTCTCCTCTAATGGCGGCTAAAGACAGATACAGACAAAAGAAGTCTACTCATTCATAAAATGCTACGTCACAGGTTCCTCTCTCTCTCAGCTCTCGAGGAAGACGACAAAGAATGCACATTATGTATTCCTATTTATACTATTGCTGATTGTTAATGTCTCTTTGTAATCTTACAACATTATTTTCCTCTGTGGCTGTATTTTACATTTTCTTTATCACAGATATTATCATATTTCGTAATTACGTTATGAGTATAGTCTCGCGGTAGCGTTCTCGCTTCCCGAGAAGGGGGTCCCGGGTTCGATTCCCGGCAGGGTCAGGGATTTTTTTCTGCCCCGAGATGACTGGGTGTTGTTGTGTCGTCTTCATCATCATCATTCATCCCCATTACGGTCGGAGGAAGGCAACGGCAAACCACCTCCATTAGGACCTTGCCTAGTAAGGCGGTGCGGGTCTCCCGCATCGTTCCCCCTCTGTAAAGAAGCATGGGACTTCATTTCCATTTCCATAGAAATATTACAATCATAAATACATCGAGAATATTATTACAGAAAATATTACAATAATAACGAATGTCCTTTATACAAAATTAAATAATATTTTTTTGTTAAACAATTACAGTACATACGAATTGCTTCATAGCGGCGTACATAGTACAATTAAATGTCATTTCATTTTATTAATAGTGTGTGTGCTGCCAGGGAACGTTACAGTACGCGGTGATGGTGCCCGATAGCGACCCAGATGGATTCAATAGGACTTACATCAGTCGAATTTGGTCGCCAAGACACCGACGTGAGATCGCTATAAAGCCCCTCAAAACACTGTAGCACGGTTCTAGCTCCGAGACGCGCACAGTATACTGCTGAAAGAGAACATCGCCGTTGGGGAAGATATCAAGCATGAAGCGACGTAAGTGGCTGGTAGCTCTCAGCGTGTTTTCGATTGCCGGCCGGGGTGTCCGAACGGTTCTAGGCGCTACAGTCTGGAACCGCGCGACTGCTACGGTCGCAGGTTCGAATCCTGCCTCAGGCATGGATGTGTGTGATGTCCTTAGGTTAATTAGGTTTAAGTAGTTGTAAGTCTAGGGGACTGATCACCTCAGAAGTTAAGTCTCATAGTGCCCAGAGCCATTTGAACCATTTGTTTTGTTTTCGATTACTACCACAGATCCCATGCAAGCGCAGGAGAATGTCTTCAACAACATAACACTGGTCCGTGCCAGCCTGCACGTATGGGGTGCTGCATGTTTCGAACCACTGTACCCGTGGTCTAGGGGTAGCGTCTTTGATTCGTAATCAAAACGTCTTCGGTCCCGGGTTCGATCCCCGCCACTGCCTAAATTTTGATAAATAATCAGCATTGGCGGCCGAAGACTTCCGGCATAAGAAGTCAGCCTCATTCTGCCAACGGCCTTGTCAAAGAGGGCGGAGGAGCGGATAGAGGTTCAGGGCACTCTCTTGTCCTAGGGGTGGGAAATTGCCCCTAAAGGAGGAAGAATCAGCAATGATCAACGACATGAAGATGCAGAAGGTAATGGAAACCACTGCATTAAAGACACGTAACGTGTATCCACAGGACATGTGGCCTGTAATTGAAGAAGTGTCATGATGATCTCTCCATTGGCAAAAGATTCCGGAATAGTCCCACATTCGGATCTCTGGGGGTGGACTGCCAAGGGGGAGGTTACCATGAGAAAAAGATTGAATAATCTACGAAAGGATAACGTTCTACGAGTCGGGGCGTGGAATGTCAGAAGCTTGAACGTGGTAGGGAAACTAGAAAATCTGAAAAGGGAAATGCAAAGGCTCAATCTAGATATAGTAGGGGTCAGTGAAGTGAAGTGGAAGGAAGACAAGGATTTCTGGTTAGATGAGTATCGGGTAATATCAACAGCAGCAGAAAATGGTATAACAGGTGTAGGATTCGTTATGAACAGGAAGGTTGGGCAGAGGGTGTGTTACTGTGAACAGTTCAGTGACTGGGTTGTTCTAATCAGAATCGACAGCAGACCAACACCGACAACGATAGTTCAGGTATACATGCCGACGTCGCAAGCTGAAGATGAACAGATAGAGAAAGTGTATGAGGATATTGAAAGGGTAATGCAGTATGTAAAGGGGGACGAAAATCTAATAGTCATGGGCGACTGGAATGCAGTGGTAGGGGAAGGAGTAGAAGAAAACGTTACAGGAGAATATGGGCTTGGGACAAGGAATGAAAGACGAGAAAGACTAATTGAGTTCTGTAACAAGTTTCAGCTAGTAATAGCGAATACCCTGTTCAAGAATCACAAGAGGAGGAGGTATACTTGGAAAAGGCCGGGAGATACGGGAAGATTTCAATTAGATTACATCATGGTCAGACAGAGATTCCGAAATCAGATACTGGATTGTAAGGCGTACCCAGGAGCAGGTATAGACTCAGATCACAATATAGTAGTGATGAAGAGTAGGCTGAAGTTCAAGACATTAGTCAGGAAGAATCAATACGCAAAGAAGTGGGATACGGAAGTACTAAGGAATGACGAGATACGTTTGAAGTTCTCTAACGCTATAGATACAGCAATAAGGAATAGCGCAGTAGGCAGTACAGTTGAAGAGGAATGGACATCTCTAAAAAGGGCCATCACGGGAGTTGGGAAGGAAAACATAGGTACAAAGAAGGTAGCTGCGAAGAAACCATGGGTAACAGAAGAAATACTTCAGTTGATTGATGAAAGGAGGAAGTACAAACATGTTCTGGGAAAATCAGGAATACAGAAATACAAGTCGCTGAGGAATGAAATAAATAGGAAGTGCAGGGAAGCTAAGACGAAATGGCTGCAGGAAAAATGTGAAGACATCGAAAAAGATATGATTGTCGGAAGGACAGACTCAGCATACAGGAAAGTCAAAACAACCTTTGGTGACATTAAAAGCAACGGTGGTAACATTAAGAGTGCAACGGGAATTCCACTGTTAAATGCAGAGGAGAGAGCAGATAGGTGGAAAGAATACATTGAAAGCCTCTATGAGGGTGAAGATTTGTCTGATGTGATAGAAGAAGAAACAGGAGTCGATTTAGAAGAGATAGGGTTTCCAGTATTAGAATCGGAATTTAAAAGAGCTTTGGAGGACTTACGGTCAAATAAGGCCGAAGGGATGGATAACATTCGATCAGAATTTCTAAAATCATTGGGGGAAGTGGCAACAAAACGACTATTCACGTTGGTGTGTAGAATATATGAGTCTGGCGATATACCATCTGACTTCGGGAAAAGCATAATCCACACAATTCCGAAGACGGCAAGAGCTGACAAGTGCGAGAATTATCGCACAATCAGCTTAACAGCTCATGCATCGAAGCTGCTTACAAGAATAATATACAGAAGAATGGAAAAGAAAATTGAGAATGCGCTAGGTGACGACCAGATTAGCTTTAGGAAAAGTAAAGGGACGAGAGAGGCAATTCTGACGTTATGGCTAATAATGGAAGTAAGGCTAAAGAAAAATCAAGACACTTTCATAGGATTTGTCGACCTGGAAAAAGCGTTCGACAATATAAAATGGTGCAAGCTGTTCGAGATTCTGAAAAAAGTAGGGGTAAGCTATAGGGGGAGACGGGTCATATACAATATGTACAACAACCAAGAGGGAGTAATAAGAGTGGACGATCAAGAACGAAGTGCTCGTATTAAGAAGGGTGTAAGACAAGGCTGTATGTAGCCTTTCGCCCCTACTCTTCAATCTGTACATCGAGGAAGCAACGATGGTAATAAAAGAAAGGTTCAGGAGTGGAATTAAAATACAAGGCGAAAGGATATCAATGATACGATTCGCTGATGATATTGCTATCCTGAGTGAAAGTGAAGAAGAATTAAATGATCTGCTGGACGGAATGAACAGTCTGACGAGTACACAGTATGGTTTGAGAGTAAATCGGAGAAAGATGAAGGTAATGAGAAGTAGTAGAAATGAGAACAGCGAGAAACTTAACATCAGGATTGATGGTCACGAAGTCAATGAAGTTAAGGAATTCTGCTACCTAGGCAGTAAAATAACCAATGACGGGCGGAGCAAGGAGGACATCAAAAGCAGACTCGCTATGGCAAAGAAGACATTTCTGGCCAAGAGAAGTCTACTAATATCAAATACCGACCTTAATTTGAGGAAGCAATTTCTGAGGATGTACGTCTGGAGTACAGCACTGTATGGTAGTGAAACATGGACTGTGGGAAAACCGGAACAGAAGAGAATCGAAGCATTTGAGATGCGGTGCTATAGACGAATGTTGAAAATTAGGTGGACTGATAAGGTAAGGAATGAGGAGGTTCTACGCAGAATCGGAGAGGAAAGGAATATGTGGAAAACACTGATAGGAAGAAGGGACAGGATGATAGGACATCTGCTAAGACATGAGGGAATGACTTCCATGGTACTAGAGGGAGCTGTAGAGGGCAAAAACTGTAGAGGAAGACAGAGATTTGGATATGTCAAGCAAATAATTGAGGACGTAGGTTGCAAGTGCTACTCTGAGATGAAGATGTTAGCACAGTAAAGGAATTCGTGCCGGGCCACATCAAACCAGTCAGTAGACTGATGACCAAAAAAAAAAAAGTTCACCTCTATGACGGCGTTTTTGGAGACGATTATCAGTCTAGTATAGCAAAAATTTCATTCGCCCAAAGAGCCGACTGTCGAATCCTGATGTTCCTGTGCCCACTGCAGTCGAAACTGTTGATGTAATAGGGTCAGCATGTGAACACGTGAAACGTCCCCTTTGAAATTTATACAGGACTGTCCTTAAACTGACACACAATATTTTTAGCGCAACGCAATCTGACTTTCATAAATCCCTACAAAAGAATGGCCCTGACTAACATTAACCTATACCTTTCACAAATCACTTACCTCACAAAAATCTTCGTTACTCAAGCTACAGCAATACAGCGAGCGCCACTACTGCCAGCTAAATAACAGATTCAAACTACGGAAGGCACTAACTACTAGTAGGCATAGTTGGCAAATGAAAGATTTTAATAGAGAACAAACAATGTATTTACCTTAATATTCATCAAAAGTCATAATATATACAACAGTTCATGACATCCATTTTTACAAATTTCAAAACTCCGCCATTTCTCTCCCACATCCACCACTGCTGGCGGCTCACCTCCAACTGCGTAACGCTACGCGCTGTTCGCGTCCAGCTGCCGAACACTACAATGGCAGACAACAATGCAAACTAGCCACCGACTGCACACAGCACAGCCAGTGATTTTCATACAGATCGCTACGTAACGTTGCCAATAAGAAAACATAAACAGCCTTCTTACATAGCCCCCACGCTCCCCACAAAAAATTTTACAAATTGTTTTGGGCGCTGGGCAATACCTATTTGTAAAAATTTTTCATAATCGTAATTACAATAACAAAGAAATCAAATGCACACACTTATTGATACAATGTTGGTCAAAAGCTAAAATTTTCTCACAGTCCATAAAGACAGGCCTGATCGTTCATCACAGTAAAATTTCAGTGTTTTCCTCCAAGTCTGAGCAGTAAAAGAAAATGCACACGGAAGTAGTGGATTTCCATGCCGTCTTGAAGAAGCAGTGTTGTCCTTCCAACAGAAAGACAGTGTTGACTCTTGACATGCAGACAGATAATGGGCCAGAACAGAGCAAACCCACAGCAGAGTCAGTCGAAGTTTTGAAGAATATTGGTAGGTAGGTCATCACACAGGAAGTGATGTAGTCCTGGAAGAGAGTATGGTATTGGTGGGCCACCAGAGGTGCAGACCCACTGCAGTCCTTGTAGAGATAATGGTATTGGTGAGTCATCAAAGATGCAGACCGACTGTAGTCCATGTAGAGACGGTCAGCAGCCATCTGTTGCGACTGTGCAGGTGCACATTCACCATCGAAGAGTCTTGGAGAGAATATAGCAAGTCCATAAACCACCACTTGTGCACGCACAAAGTTTTTGGAATTGTCCTTAGAACTAGCAATGCTGTTATCCAGTCCCTTGCTGAATTATTAACATACGTGCAAACACTAACAGTCCCAGCTTCTCACATATTGTCCATATACTATGACCAACAGAAATGTGTGCAGTGAAATGAATGCTTACGAGTTACTTAATTTGATGAACTGGTATCAATTACAATATTATAACATGAGAATACAATTACAAAGGTACAAAATACATCATTAAAGAACATAACAATACAGATAACATTTGTAGTACAGGCTTTACAAAAGAATCGAAATAACATATACAACAGTGTTACAGGAATTATTACATGAGTACATACATAAAAGATCAGAATAACTTTCGAAACATCAACTTTACACATGAGCATTAAAACAAAACAGAATAAATAATGTCTAAACATCTTTACAAAGAAAATAACATATTATCAGAAAAATTCTACAACATAGCTCTCATCAGCTAAACACATAAAGACAGGATAAAGAGAAATAAACAAGGGTACATAAACACATAGTGGGATAACATAAGGAAAAGACAACAGTTCATGACATCCAGTCTTACAAATTTCAAAACTCCGCCATTTCTCTCCCCACATCCACCACTGCTGGCGGCTCACCTCCAACTGCGCAACGCTACGCGCTGTTCACATCCAGCTGCCGCTGCCCAACACTACAATGGCAGACAACAATGCAAACTAGCCACAGACTGCACACAGCACAGCCAGTGATTTTCATACAGAGCGCTACGTAACGTTGCCAATAATAAAACATAAACAGCCTACTTACACATGTAACAGTAGTCTGCCGCGTAGCTCCATGTTCAACAACGTACGATGAACGGTACGCTCCGAAACACTCGTGCATGCACCAGCAATATCCTCTTTCGGCAGAGATGTCACAGATCCCATCTATCCTACTTCACAGAGAGGACAAGCCTCCGAACCACTCGTTCTGTGAAGAGTCGTGGACGCCCACACACCTAGCGTCTAGTGGTAGTTCCACCGTCCTTCTACCCTTTTCTGTAGATCCTCACGACAGTAGGAAGTGAACATTTAACCATCCTCGCCATTTTCGAGATACTCGTTCTTAGACTCTGAGTAATAATAATCTGCCCTTTGTCAAAGTCGCTTATCTGAATGGATTTCCCTGTTTGCAGCTCATATCTGCGCTAGGATAATCCCCCCGTCCTTGTCTGCCCCGCTTACATACAGGGTTATTACAAATGATTGAAGCGATTTCACAGCTCTACAATATCTTTATTATTTGAGATATTTTCACAATGCTTTGAACACACATACAAAAACTCAAAAAGTTTTTTTACGCATTCACAAATGTTCGATATGTGCCCCTTTAGTGATTCGGCTGACATCAAGCCGATAATCAAGTTCCTCCCACACTCGGCGCAGCATGTCCCCATCAATGAGTTCGAAAGCATCGTTGATGCGAGCTCGCAGTTCTGGCACGTTTCTTGGTAGAGGAGGTTTAAACACTGAATCTTTCACATAACCCCACAGAAAGAAATCGCATGGGCTTAAGTCGGGAGAGCGTGGAGGCCATGACATGAATTGCTGATCATGATCTCCACCACGACCGATCCATCGGTTTTCCAATCTCCTGTTTAAGAAATGCCGAACATCATGATGGAAGTGCGGTGGAGCACCATCCTGTTGAAAGATGAAGTCGGTGCTGTCGGTCTCCAGTTCTGGCATGAGCCAATTTTCCGCGGGCTACGCGTGAAACTTGCCCGCACGCGTTCAACCGTTTCTTCGCTCACTGCAGGCCGACCCGTTGATTTCCCCTTACAAAGGCATCCAGAAGCTTTAAACTGCGCATACCATCGCCGAATGGAGTCAGCAGTTGGTAGATCTTTGTTAAACTTCGTCCTGAAGTGTCGTTGCACTGTTATGACTGACTGATGTGAGTGCATTTCAAGCACGACATAAACGCTTTCTCGGTTCCTGTCGCCATTTTGTCTCACTGCGCTCTCGAGCGCTCTGACGGCAGAAACCTGAAATGCGGCTTCAGCCGAACAAAACTTTATGAGTTTTTCTACGTATCTGTAGTGTGTCCTGACCATATGTCAATGAATGGAGCTACAGTGAATTTATGAAATCGCTTCAATCATTTGTAATAGCCCTGTACTTTTGTTACTGCGACACCTGCTCGCATCGCCACCAGATGGCATCTCACGTGGCGGTCAGCAGTGGTCATAACGTTTTGGCTTATCAGTGTATTTCGGCTCTGACAGTAATGAAAACTCCTAGAATAAAACACGAAAAGCACACAAAAATATTTCAGATGAACTTGTTGTCTTGGGACTACTGGATAATCCTAGGGGATTGATGCTATCAAGAGAAAAAGAATCAGGAACTCACACTAACAAAGGGAGGCCGCCAATTGTGAAATTCAGATTCGATTCATACTGCGCATAATAAAAGCTCATGGCCAGAGGTGTAATGTGGCAAAGCACCAAGTAGCACTTCTCAGCCGTTGTCGAGAAAATCGACAGTTAAAAGAAACCGTTGCTGTGAAATACTCTCTACGATTAACACTTTTCAACAGCGTAGTGGCGCAGCGGTAAGCGCTCGGGTTCGAAATGAGAAGGTCGCCGGATCGAATCTCGCACCATGCAATTTTTTTTTATTATTAGTTTTTTGTAATTCAAATATATATATACTATTAATGAATTGCTTATGCATGTTGGTGAAGGCGGATCGCTCTCCAATTGTACCGCCTCCATTTTTCCGTTTGTTTAACAGGGTGTACCAAAGTTTTCACGTCCGCACTGATTTTCGACGATGTTATAAGTTGCGCTTCTTTCGAAGTTAGCAGGCAACTACGCTGTTATGCGGCGGCTCGTTCCGGTCCATTCAACATCTGTCCTTCAAGTGTAACGAGCGAGTAACGGAGTTTATATTTCATACCTGCCACAGCAAATTTGTGTTCGTGGGGTCTCTATTCTAATTCGAACGTTTGCCTTACGCTATACGTATTCGTTTCGGAATATCGTTTCTACGTCTTCCGTTAACTATACGTGGTTAACACTATGAAGACAATTAATAACATTTGTGAAATAGAACTTTGTTTGCGGAAAACATAATGATGTTCGAAGTCGTCAGTTTTTCCACGACAAACGACTTTCAACAACTTATAATATGCATAATTGTTGCAACTGATTGCCGGGAATTATATATATATATATATATATATATATATATATATATATAATTCCCAGCAATCAGTTGCAACAATTATATATATATATATATATATGTGTGTGTGTGTGTGTGTGTGTGTGTGTATACATTTGAATTACAAAAAACAAATACGAAAAAAAGGTTGTATGGTGCGAGATTCGATCCGGCGACCTTTGCATTACGAACCCGAGCGCTTACCGCTGCGCCACGACGCTGTGGGAAATTGTTACTCGTAGAGAGTATTTCCGGCAACGGTTTCTTTTAACTGTCGATTTTCTCGACAACGCCTGAAAAGTGCATCTTGGTGCTTTGCCACATTACACCTCTGGCCATGAGCTTTTATTATGCGCAGTATGAATCAAATCTGAATTTCACAATTGGCGGCCTCTCCTTGTAAGGCTACCATATGTGAACATGGTTGTGCATCACTGCTTCCCGCGTGTGAACTCTGACGGCTAATTTTCGAGGCGGAGTGAAGCGTGAGAAATATTCCGAGTTCCGCACGGGACGCGACCACTGCCCGTTTGCACTGTTGGTTTTTCCACCGCCCATTTCCGCCGCGAGGTTTACACGGAAAACACTTTGCCCGCCGTGCGCCCAGTCCCGACGCGGTGCAAACACTGGCCCACGCACGCAGATCTATTGTTATGCTTCCGCGTTCCCGTCGCATGTGTAATGAGGCGAGAGCGAAATGGGCCCACAAGTGGTGCTAGGTTTGTCGGTACAGACCTAAACTTCCGTCTTCCGTTGCCGGTGAAAGCGACTGCTAAAAAGCATCTGTCAGCTTACTGAAAAACTGATTTCACGACGAATGGCCGGTGAAATTTTTGATTAAACCAGTATCGCTAATTATTACTAAATATTCACGTTACTATGAGTGATAGTTGTTCGTAGGCGCAAATGACTGACTGTGGGAAACGTAGAAAGCAGTAGCAAATGAGCTGCAAAATGTGGCGACGACATTCTCCGTCTGTATACGGTAAGGGTATCTAGTGGTGGAGTTACCGCGCATATTTTTCAGGCCGTTGGGGCCACGTTATCTACAAGTCGGAACACAAGATGCCAGCTTAAACACGTGGGGTTAGGTCGGTCGCACAACATCACGATCTCCTTCCGCATCGAACATGCGCGGTTTCCACTCATCACTCACTGTCCACAGGACCTACAGGGAACAAATGTACACATCGAGGTCACAATTAGGACGCTCCATTGCGGCTGTCAATTTTCTCACGTCAGTCGCGTTGGAGCGACGTGCTACTCATTCATTCTTCTCCGTGTAGTGGAGTTGATTACCTCATCGAAACACTCCGTCTTCTTTCTCGTCTCACAGCTAATGTGTTCGTCATTACTGTTCCTCAGTTGGCCATGAGAAATGGTGCTGAACCCCTTAACGGATTAGTCTTCGCTACGCAATATTTCGTCACCACAGCTAAATTAACACCACCCAATTCATTTATTCAGCAGCCAGATGCATGGCTTCTGTCATATAAAGACTACAGCATTGATTTGCTGGGAAAATGCAACCAATAATTCGATGTTATGGCAGCACAGTTAGACTTACTGCGCTTTCCTTGACGTCTTTTGCGAGGCGTAATGAGAGATAACGCTAGAACGAGATCGCCACTTATAGATGTCGTAACTGTGATAGGATCATTACTGTTCTGAGGTCAGCTTAGCGCTGAATCGTATTCTCAGATTTTTTTGCGTACGAGAGTTAACCAATAAATTTCTGCCGGACCCTGCTACCAGCGTACTGAACGGATCGTCTAGGCAAATTTCTTATGTTTCATTTTTTATTTACTTTTAATTTTAGCATCGCTCAAGAAACTCTTGGTTCCATTAATCGTTTTCGTTAACTACACTACTGGCCATTAAAATTGCTACACCAAGAAAATGCAGATGACAAACGGGTATTCATTGGACAAATGAATTTACTATAACTGACATGTGATTACATTTTCACACAATTTGGGTGCATAGATCCTGAGAAATCAGTACCCGGAACAATCATCTCTGGCCGTAATAACGGCCTTGATACGCCTGGGCATTGAGTCGAACAGAGCTTGGATGGCGTGTACAGGTACAGTTGCCCATGCAGCTTCAACACGATACCACAGTTCATCAAGAGTAGTGACTGGCGTATTGTGACGAGCCAGTTGCTCGGCCACCATTGACCAGACGTTTTCAATTTGTGAGATATCTGGAGAATGTACTGGCCAGGGCAGCAGTCGAACATTTTCTGTATCCAGAAAGGCCCGTACAGGACCTGCAACATGAGGTCGCGCATTATCCTGCTGAATGTAGGATTTCGCAGGGATCGAATGAAGGGTGGAGCCACGGGTCGTAACACATCTCAAATGTAACGTCCACTGTTAAAAGTGCCGTCAATGCGAACAAGAGGAGACCGAGACGTGTAACCAATGGCAACCCATACCATCACGCCGGTTGATACGCCAGCATGGTGATGACGAATACATGCTTCCAATGTCCGTTCACCGCGATATTGCCAAACACGGATGTGACCATCATGATGCTGTAAACAGAATTTGGATTCGTCCGAAAAAATGACGTTTTGCCATTCGTGCACCCAGGTTCGTCGTTGAGTACACCATTGCAGGCGCTCCTGTCTGTGATGCAGCGTCAAGGGTAACCACAGCCACGGTCTCCGAGCTGATAGTCCATGCTGCTGCAAACGTCGTCGAACTGTTCGTGCAGATGGTTTTTATCTTGCAAACGTCCCCATCTGTTGATCAGGGATCGAGAAGTGGCTGCACGATCCGTTGAAGCCATGCGGATAAGGTGCCTGTCATCTCGACTGCTAGTGACACAAGGCCGTTGGGATCCAGCACGGCGTTCCGTATTAGCCTCCTGAACCCACCGATTCCATATTCTGCTAACAGTCATTTGATCTCGACCAACGCGAGCAGCAATGTCGCGATACGATAAACCACAATCAGGATAGGCTAAAATCCGACCTTTATCAAAGTCGGAAACGTGATGGTACGGATTTCTCCTCCTTACACGATTCATCACAACAACGTTTCACCAGGCAACACCGGTCAACTGCTGTTTGTGTATGAGAAACCGGTTGGGAACTTTCTTCATGTCAGCACGTTGTAGGTGTCGCCACCGACGCCAACCTTGTGTGAATGCTCTGAAAAGCTAATCATTTGCATATCACAGCATCTTCTTCCTGTCGGTTAAATTTCGCGTCTGTATCACGTCATCTTCGTGGTGTAGCAATTTTAATGGCCAGTAGTGTATTTTACATAATCAAAACTAAACGAGTAATCAAATGACATCGAGATGGATGGCAAAAAGAAGTAAAATCTTTATTATTTCAAAAGTAATTGCCAGGACTGTTAATAAATTCATCCCACTTTGAGAAAAGACGGCCAACGCTTTCACGGAAAATTTTTTGCGATCGCATCCGGAACGATGATCGTAACGAGGCGTGGACCTTTCGCGAAGCAAACAGACGGCGACGAATGACTCCCTTCAGGGCTCTAAAAAATAAGGAAATCGCTTGGGGAGAGGTGGGAATTGGATAGAGCATGTGTAAGCGCTTCCCAGCGAAACGTCAGCACCGTCTTGGCAACTTGTGGGATTTCCATATTTTTGGTGCCGTGGAGGACATTTGCGGCCGTCGATTTGCTTCGGACGTTGAGCTACACGTCTGGGCACAGTCATAGCTCCGTAGTCAACAGCAGACATTTTTCCATTAACGGATTGACCGCCTTGTCTCGTAGTGGGGTAAATATATTAACAGTTATGGTTTCGATATAATAAACAGTTTACTTACTTTTCTTCCATCCGTATCGTTTCCACTTGACCATCCCTTCTAAAAGGGAATAAAAGTAAAAGCTGTAGAGAGATTGTCGACTAAGCGAAAGAACAAGGAAGCTTCTTTGTCGTCTTTCGACATTTCGTCACCAGACGAAGGGGCTGACACTCCTCGACACGTCAAGCCATTTCGACAACTTTATGTTAACTAAATTCGCTGGCAAGAAAACTAGATCAGTTATTGTAATATCTGAGAGCAAAAGTTCTTCAACATAAATAAAAAGCATTAAGATCACCATGTCTGCAAGTCGTTGCCAGCAGTTTAACACGGAGTCTGAAACACGACGCAACTCAACATTTTTCGCGGCAACTAGTCATTGTCGCGGGTGAAAAAAAAATTGAGCACCGGAGCACAATTAAATAGACAAAAGGATCCGACATTCTTTGACTACGCAATCTGTGATGAGCCACTGCAATCAGCCACTATGTGAAGTATCTGGGAGTTACTGTCTAAAATAATTTAAGGTGGAACGAACGCATAAATTTTACAGTGGGGAAGAGAGGTACCACAGGTGTTAGAAAGACACCTAAGGTAACGAAAATAAGCACAAAGCAGGTCGTTCGCGGAACACTCGTTCGTCTAATACTATACCAAATACTTCTCAGCCTGGGACCATTGCTTAGTTAGATTGACGTTGAAAGCCTAAAGCTACTTTCTAATTTATACCTCTATGTTTATGCATAATTATCGACCTGGTTTCGCCCTGAAATTTATCCCAAAATATCGGGTAAGACCCTTCATTACGGACTCTGGCGAAAATAATGTTCTTAGTAGGTGACAGAACATTCGCAAGCCCAACTGAAGGGTTTAATATGAAATAAATCACAATGACACCGATTTGAATACTGATTACTAAGAGGTAACAATGAATTTTCATAGCCATGCCTTGTAGACTCAACTTGTGCAGGACACACGTGCATGCCACTAAGGCCTATAATGCCTGAAAAATATATTAACCTATGAGCGGAAAAAGTGACGCCGTTAATGCAACCACACGTCTCGTATAACTGGAACACGTAGCCATACCAGTAGTGTTGTGAAAATCTTACGGAAGATAATTTCAAGACTACTGTTCAGTTATATGTTATTGTCTCTGAGTGGAATGCAATGTAAGTGACTGGGACACATTTCCATGAAGAATTTTTCAGTATGTGAATGTTTAAGTGAGGGACATGTGGTCAGAATCATAGACATACAAACCGACAGTACTAAACGTGATACAATGATCAAGGAGAGAGTACAGAATGACTTACTCTTCATGGGTTATTACACTGCACCGGATCTGACATTTTCAACATACAAGCTTTTCATCGCCGTACAGTCCGCCCCAGTAGCTGAGTGGTAAGCGTGACGGATTGCCGTCCTCTGGGCCCGGGTTCGATTCCCGGCTGGGTCGGAGATTTTCTCCGCTCAGGGACTGGGTGTTGTGTTGTGTTCATCATCATTTCATCCCCATCCGGCGTGCAGGTCGCCCAATGTGGCGCCGAATGTAATAAGACCTGCGCCAAGGCGGCCGGACCTGCCCCGCGAGGGGCCTCCCGGCCAATGACGCCAAACGCTCATCATCATCATCGCCGTACAAAGAAATTTCTGAATAATCTTACATAGTTGCGTCCAGGAAGTGAGTGACCATTACAGCATGTGGCTATCGAATGACCGAAATACATAGCTCTCCCTGCACACTCTCAATTTTCAAAAGAACTGTACACATAGGGGACGAATCAATGCTGCTACCAATGTGATGAATGAAAATATTACTTTCTTCATGAAGGAAAAGGGAAAACAGCAGAAAATTCCCACTCTTGGTGTACAAAACCTATTTTAAAAAATAAGAGGTTGGTATTCAGCTGAAGCAGTGTCCCATCCATTTCTCGGCTTCTTCACATCTTATCGATTAACACTGAGTACATCAAATTTTTAGCAAAGGCAACGAACCCATTCTAGTCAGGCAATATCTCAGTATCCTGTCCTTGGATGTCCGAACAGAATAAGCAAAATATTGTGCTCAGTTGTTCTCTGGCAGTGGCTCCACAGCGCCTTCCACTCAGGGCTAGGAGAGGCGGTAGCTACGCCGTCAGAAGCACGAGGCAGGCAACAGCCTTACTTTCTCGAAAACTGCCCAGCTCCCAGGGATCTTCCCCCTCCCTAACTGGATTCAATGAGATGGCCTCCTGCCAACAAAGGAAATCCAGAGACCACACTGGGAGAAAAGCTTCCCAGAGAAACATGCAAATTTTTCCTCCTAGCAAATGTGACCAGTAAACTCTAAATAAAATTAACCACAAAATGTTACCAAAAATGAATCAATATCGCACATCACCTGTATCAAAAAGAACAGAAACTTCCCATTTAGTAATCCTCATTCGTCTCCTGGTTAAAGCATCCCAGAAATCAATCATCTCAAACAACCATTGGAATCAGAAAGCGAACCATAACAGTTTTCTCTCAGTACTATAGAAAAAAAGCAGGGCATGATACTGCTTCCTTTATTTATAAGAGCATTATCAACTAAAGAGAAATATGATATTCAAGTTTGTGAGTAAGTACAATGCGTTAGCAAGATCAAAATATAATATCAGAAACTTATGTTCCATATTACATAAATCTGATATTCATAAAATTATCTTTCAGTCTAGGTACACTTTGCACACTTGACGTTTAATCCACTCAATTAAACGCAATTTTCTTGCGTTACACGAAGAAAAATCTGTGTGTAACATGGATGTTTCATAGAATTAATCCGACTTCAGAAAAAGGCCGATTATATGTCATACAAAAATGTACTCCCGTAATGCAATGCTAAAATTACGGTAATAATACATCGTCTTCGTACGAATGTGTAACAAGCAAGACTGATATCTAGCAAATGTTGTGTAAAAGGACATGTTGTGACAAAGGTCATGTTGAGAACATGACACCTCTTAAGATCCCAACAACTAAGAGCATTAATGCAACATCTGACATCTCCAGTTATTTCTCTTTAATGTTTACAAGTTACGTAATGTATTTAACTGTGTCCAAAGGACACAAAATAAATTAAGTAATTTGATAGTTAAAAAATAGACTATAGTAGTGCCTCAATGGACCAGATGCAATTGTTACTTAATATATATGACTTAAAGAACAGTAGATGTGGGCATGAGCTGCACCACGAAATAGTGGCATTTGCCACTTGTTATGAAAAATTATTTTAAAAATAAGTTAACTATGTTTTTATCTCGGAAAAACGCTTTGTTTTCACTTGGGTTTGATTTACAGAGGATTCTTAAAAATTTTCTGTTTCTGTAGAATAGCTCATGGCTTAAGGCTACGCTCATTAAAATGATGGTCACCTCCGAGGTTTAGGGCTCGCTGATGGCCAGCTTACATCAGTACTTGTTTGTACTGACTCACATGAAATTGGCTGTTGATATACTTTCCGGGATGTGAGGTCGTGGTCCAAGAACTTTTCTGCTCCTTATGTTTCGTCCAGGACTGCGCTGGACTTCCTCAGAGGCGCTGCTCCGCTGAGTCTTGCCGACTGACTGGTCGGGTGTCTGAGAGCGACTTATATATTGTGAGAAAGGGGAGCGTGGTTCATGTGACACGTGGTGAGCAATGATAATCCATAGCAAAGATAAGGTTGACTATCGATTACCACCTTGTCAAAGATAAAAATTGTTAGCAATTTTGTAGAGCCACTGTCCATATCACGAAAATTTTAAGAGGAGGCTATGAAACTTAGCGACATATGGACAGTGGCTCTACAAAATTGCTAACAATTTTTATCTTTGACAAGGTGGTAATCGATAGTCAACCTTATCTTTGCTATGGATTATCACTGCTCACCACGTGTCACCTGAACCACGCCCCCCTTTCTCACAATATATAAGTCGCTCTCAGACACCCGACCACTTCATCATCCCTCTGTTCTTTGTTTTAAGTTCCACGATTTCTTTTCGCATTGTTACTCTTTAAGTCTCCGATTTTATCGCCTGTTTTTTATTATTTATTCTCTTGATCTTTCTCACAAAAAAAGCTGAAGAACGGCATACTAAGCTGCTGCCAGCCCGCCCCCTTCGGGGGGAATTGAAATTCAATAAAGGAAAAAAAAAAGACCCGACCAGTCAGTCGGCAAGACTCAGCGGAGCAGCGCCTCTGAGGAAGTCCAGCGCAGTCCTGGACGAAACGTAAGGAGCAGAAAAGTTCTTGGACCACGACCTCACATCCCGGAAAGTATATCAACAGCCATGTCACCCGGTCGTGAAAGCCTTCATTCTACAATCACATGAAATTGATAAAAGACTCTTGCCAGTGGTTCCGTTGCGGCTTAAAGCACGGGCCAGCCACTGACCACCTCTACACCCGCTGCCTGGAACCCTCCTCTCATCTCTCTGCAGTTAATCTGCTCCTGAAACAATTGTACAACTAAATTAGCAAGTTATATGACTGCAGAACAGTACCGCAGCACATAATAATCCTGTTTTGGTGTATCAAAATTATTGAATCTTTGAATGAATGTGACTGCACAACCATGGAAAATTTAGTATAAAAGTGCTTTGGCTTATGTGTTAATTCAGTTTATTTTCGCAAATCAAAGCACATCATAACATGGTTTCCACAGCAAAAGTTAAGTGCAACTTTGGCATAGTCAGACTCTTTAGGCATCATCTTACTCAAATCTCATTAGCCCCGAAAAATCTTAAGTTTAACAAACTACTTGTGCTCTACCTTAGATCTGTACATGTGACAGTCTAAGTGAGATGTGCACTACACACAGTAAGTCTAGAGAGGGTGGCAAGGAATTCCAGCAATACAAGCTGGTGGTGAAGATAGGAAAATGACGCAGAGAAAGAGTCAATCCCTTATATAAGTACGGTCAGAAACGCTCTGCGCTCTACTGGAAAAATTTGGAATCTTACCAATCCTCAAAACAGCAAATACCACATGGTGTAACTAAAAATGGTTCAAATGGTTCTGAGCATCAGTCCCCTAGAGCTTAGAACTACTTAAAGCTAACTAACCTAAGGACATCACACACTTCCATGCCCGAGGCAGGATTCGAACCTGCGACCGTAGCGGTCGCGCGGTTCCAGACTGTAGCGCCTAGAACCGCTCGACCACTCCGGCCAGCACACGTGGTGTAACTCACAGCTGACAGTAATCCAATAAAATCTGATAATAACGTCTGCAATTCTTTGACTGAACATGCAGAATAGAACATATATGCTGAATTCTTCAGAACTTTAAAAACAACTGGCCGAAACTACTAGTTTCTTCAAAGTAACATATACCATCACTCAACAAAACTTATTACACACAACATGGACAGAAGGCAAAAAAAAAAAATGAAGGGAGCACTATAAGAATAAACAGTGTTTTATATATAGCAGAGTGTATGTGTGTATATCCTGGATCTCTTCAGAAACCCTTAGTTCGATTTCAACGAAATTTGGCGCATAAATATCAGGTCATGAGTATTAGCACTGTAGGGTTTATAACCCACTATCTCCAACAGGGGAGGATTTATGGGTAAAAACTAGATCTTGTCGCATAGGCTTTCCTGCCTGGCAGGCATTTGTGTAGGAAAGGGAACAATATTGCCCTGCCAAATCAACCTACCAACCTTCTTTGCACTGGTAGCCTACATGTCAGGGGTAAGAAACGGTTTTCTGGGCTCTGACATGTAGACTGCCCTCCATGACAGGCATGATGTGTTGGAGAATTCTGACCTGGTTTATCGACTGGCTTTGCAAGGCGACCTGATCATCAGGGGCAAATAAATGATTTTCAAGTACCTGAGAGGGATAGACAGAGGGAGGAAGAAATGGTACAGAGATGGGGAGGAGGAGGAGGAGTTGAGTTTAATATATGTGTTGAATGCATACATGGGTGAGTCCATAGGGAAAAGGCTAGTAAATGAATAAAGCAACATACATAATTAATGCAAGTTATACAACATTAACTGAAATGACCGTAATGTATGAATGCCTTCAGATTTGGGAAGAGGTGTGTGCCAATTCAAATGGTGCAAATGGCTCTGAGCACTATGGGACTTAACTTCTGTGGTCATCAGTCCCCTAGAACTTAGAACTACTTAAACCTAACTAACCTAAGGACATCACACACATCCATGCCCGAGACAGGATTCGAACCTGCGACCGTAGCAGTCGCGCGGTTCCGGACTGAGCGCCTGAACCGCTAGACCACTGCGGCCGGTTGTGTGCCAATTCTCTTCTTCATCCTCATCATCTGTAGAATAGCAGTATTTGAGAAGATCAGGTGTTTTGTTAAGAAAGACCCAACGTACAGGGTGAATAGCTTCTGTGATTTATTCTTCGCCTTGCAGGTTTCTCACCAGCCCCTTCTGAGCTGCATAGAAGAAATGTTTCTCCCCATGCTTTGCATTGTTCCTCTGCTGTTGCAGTTTAACTTTTTAGATATTTTCAATTGTTTCTGCAATCACCTACGTGTGCCTGGCCTGCTATCATAGTGCAAATGCAACCACTTCTGATTCTCTGTATCTATCCTTTCGACGGCCGTTCACTATTGTAAAAAAAATGAAACGCTTACAGCTGTCCTTATGATCTCATTTATTGTGTAGCTATCAGTTTCGGTGCTTCAATGTGCCATCTTCAGGCCCTAGTTGATGCTGGAGTGGTCAGCACGATCCATATATATTCTTCATTAGCGGACGACATAACTGGTTTATGCAGACTATCTGTAACTATGATGTCAGCACTTCAACTGATGCAGTGTACATATGGATCGTGATAACCCCTTCAGCATCAACTAAGTCCTGACGATGGCGCATTGAAGCGCCGAAACTGATAGCTACACAATAAATAAGAACATAGGCTGTAGGCGTTTCACTTTGTTACACTTATGATTCTGTCCTCTGATTCCTGTGGCATGATGCTTAGACGCATCCTATTTTATTCAGGATTGGAACAGTACAGCTTCATGATTTCCAGTTCAAATATTGTGAAGGTTGTACAGTCCCTGTCACTAGTAACACTTGCACAATTACGTCTCTGCTCATATAGCTACTCAAGAATTCCAGCTTCCTTCAAATTGGCCACGAGTTCAGCAGAATGACTGTAAATTTTCAGATCTACCGATCTGCATTGTAATACCTTGAAAAAACCGAAATCATCTTGAAATGACCCTCGGATGAATAAATATAAATATTATACAGGGTGTGCAAAAATTTAACAGGACATAGATGATGCTCCACTGAACAATTTGAGGTGGGGGACCTGGGGTTGGAGAAGCCAGCTTGAGGAGACAATAGGAATAAAATCAGATTACTATGTACTTTTTTATTTAGTTTAGTTACAGTTAACTGTGAATACCATCACTGACACAATGAACGTTCCGTTTCTACTGTATCTTACAAAATGTGCTGAAACTGACGGCCATCAACCTCAATGCAATCATAACATCGACGCCGGCCGGTGTGGACGAGTGGTTCTAGGAGCTTCAGTCTGGAACAGCGTGACCGCTACGGTCACAGGTTCGAATCCTGCCTCGGGCATGGATGTGTGTGCTGTCCTTAGGTTAGTTAGGTTTAAGTAGTTCTAAGTTGTAGGGGACTGATGATCTCATATGTTAAGTCCCATAGTGCTAAGAGCCATTTGAGCCATAACATCGACGAACAAGATTCTGACGCATCCTGACGAATATCCCTGCTGTGTTTCCAATCACTTCACAGGCAGCTACAATTCTGGCAACTAATTCCATCTCCATATCCACTGGGGTCTCATACGTCCGTGAATTTAGATATCCCCATAGGGGATAATCATGGGGATTCAGGTCAGGTGACCTTGCAGGACATAGAATAGGACCTCCTCTTCCAATCCAACCACCAGGAAATACACACTGAGGTGGTTGCGGACATCCAGACTGAAGTGAGGCGGTGTACCGTCATGTTGTATCCCCATCCTCTCACGAACAGCCAAGGGTACGTTCTCCAACAACTCAGGTAGGACTCTTTGCACGAGCCTCATGTACAGGTGGCCATTCAGAGGCCCAGGTAGAAGGTACGGTCCAATGATATTGTCACCTACAATACCGGCCCAGATATTCACAGCAAAACGTACTTGATGGTGTGACTCTACTACAGCGTCAGGGTTTTTCTCAGCCCACTCGAAATATCATCACAATGAAATAAGGCCTTGTCAGTAAACAGCACGATTTGGAGGAAATTTGGTTGACCAATCCATTGCTGGAGCAACCACTGACATAATGCGACCCTTGGTGCAAAGTCAGTCACAAGCATTTCATGGACTCGCCGTGGGTGATGTGGGTGTAATTGTTGTTCGTGGAGTATTCGCCACACTGTAGTACGAGGTGCATTCAAGTTCTAAGGCCTCCGATTTTTTATCTCCGGACTGGAAAGAGATAGAAACATGCGCACTGTTTTAAAATGAGGCCGCGTTCATTGTCAATACGTCCCACAGATGGCAGCACCGTATGGCAGATGGAATTTTACCGCCAGCGGCGAGAATGAGAACTGTTTTAAATACTTAAAATGGCGACGTTTTCCTTACTTGAACAGCGTGCAATCATTCGTTTTCTGAATTTGCGTGGTGTGAAACCAATTGAAATTCATCGGCAGTTGAAGGAGACATGTGGTGATGGAGTTATGGATGTGTCGAAAGTGCATTCGTGGGTGCGACAGTTTAATGAAGGCAGAACATCGTGTGACAACAAACCGAAACAACCTCGGGCTCGCACGAGCCGGTCTGACGACACGATCGAGAAAGTGGAGAGAATTGTTTTGGGGGATCGCCGAATGACTGTTGAACAGATCGCCTCCAGAGTTGACATTTCTGTGGGTTCTGTGCACACAATCCTGCATGACGACCTGAAAATGCGAAAAGTGTCATCCAGGTGGGTGCCACGAATGCTGACGGACGATCACACGGCTGCCCGTGTGGCACGTTGCCGAGGAATGTTGACGCGCAACGACAGCACGAATGGGACTTTCTTTTCGTCGGTTGTGACAATGGATGAGACGTGGATGCCATTTTTCAATCCAGAAACAAAGCACCAGTCAGCTCAATGAAAGCACACAGATTCACCGCCACCAAAAAAATTTCAGGTAATCGCCAATGCTGAAAAAATGATGGTGTCCATGTTCTGGGACAGCGAGGGCACTACGGTAACAGGTGCATCCTACGAAAATGTTTTGAAGAACAAATTCCTTCCTGCACTGCAACAAAAACGTCCGGGAAGGGCTGCGCGTGTGCTGTTTCACCGAGACAGCGCACCCGCACATCGAGCTAACGTTACGCATCAGTTTCTTCGTGATAACAACTTTGAAGTGATTCCTCATGCTCCCTACTCACCTGACCTGGCTCCTAGTGTCTTTTGGCTTTTTCCAACAATGAAAGACACTGTCCGTGGCCGCACATTCACCAGCCGTGCTGCTATTGCCTCAGCGGTTTTCCAGTGGTCAAAACAGACTCCTAAAGAAGCATCCGCCGCTGCCATGGAATCATGGCGTCAGCGTTGTGAAAAATGTGTACGTCTGCAGGGCAATTACGTCGAGAAGTAACGCCAGTTACGTCGATTTCGGGTGAGTAGTTAATTAGAAAAAAAATCGGAGGCCTTAGAACTTGAATGCACCTCGTATGTGCAGCGCTCATTTCACGTGCAATACGACGTCTTCCAAATCGGGTGTGCCAGTGGTCCTCATGTTGCCAGGTCCCTCATTTCTTCTTACTGATGAACCAGTCTCCCGTATTTGTCTATCGAGAGAAATAAAACTCGTCGTGGGGGATGATGCCTGTTAGGAAATCGTTCCCTGTACAGCCTTTTAGCAGCGATAGTGTTGCAACGCACTTCCTCACACACAAGATGCATGCCAGTGAGTTCTGCGAAACTGTACCGGTACTGCTACATCGTATTGTACACTACATCGCCGAATACCACTTACAAGGGAACCTCCCCATCGCACCCCCCTCAGATTTAGTTGTAAGTTGGCACAGTGGATAGGCCTCGAAAAACTGCACACACATCAATCGAGAAAACAGGAAGAAGTTGTGTGGAACTATGAAAAAAATAAACGAAATATACAATCTGAGTAGTCCACGCGCAAGATAGGCAACATCAAGGCCAATACGTGCTCAGGAGCGCCGTGGTCCTGTGGTTAGCGTGAGGAGTTGCGAAATGAGAGGTCTTTGGTTCAAGTCTTCCCTCGAGTGTATATTTTACTTTCTTTATTTTCGCAAAGTTATGATCTGTCGTTCGTTCATTGACGTCTCTGTTCACTGTAATAAGTTTAGTGTCTGTCTTTTGCTACCGCACCGCAAAACCGTGCGACTAGTAGACGAAAGGACGTGCCTCTCCAATGGGAACCGGAAACATTTGATCGAAAGGTCATAGGTCAACCGATTCCTCCACAGGAAAACACGTCTGATATATTCTATACGACACTGGTGACGGGATGTGCGTCACATGACAGGAATATGTTGTCGACCCACCTAGCTTGGTACACTTGGCGAACGGGTAAAAAGATTCTTCTATCTTGCCCGATTTAGGTTTTCTCGTGGATGTGATAATCACTCCCACAAAAGTGATGAAAACATAAGAGTTGGTCACATAAACTGCAATAAATGAATGTAACAGTTTCACAGTCGCACAGTTTTCCCTGTGCTGTGTCAAAACATATGATTTTAACGTTTTCAAATTTTTCCGTGTGTAGACCGTCAAATCCTGCATATGTCCAAGCAAATCTGAACATGTCCTGGAAGTTTGGAGAGGGAAGCTGATTATGTGTGAGTGCTTGAACTTTGATAATTGTCTGAAAATAAAAAAATTAACTTTTCACTCGAGGGAAGACTTGAACCAAGGACCTCTCGTTCTACGGTGGCTCACGCTAACCACGGGACCACGGTGCTCCTCGGCTCATATTATCCTTGATGTTGCCTATCTTGCGCATGGACTACTCAGTTTGTATATTTTGCTTATTTTTTTTTCATAGTTCCACACAACTTCTTCCTGTTTTCTCGATTGATGTGTGTTCAGTTTTTCAAGGCCTATCCACTGTGCCAACTTATAAGTAAATCCGAGGGGGTTGCGATGGGGAGGTTCCCTTATTAGTAACGAATGGGTCTGCCGTTGATTCATGGCGCATTCTGTTACGGGAGAACGTAAATACGATACAACAGATCCACCTTATGGAAAAGTGAGGTAAACAAAACCTGCATCATGACTTACTAGCAATCAGGCTGGCCCCCCTTGTTCCCTTGCAGGAAATAAAGAATGTACACGTAAATAAACAGCACAGTACGTGAAAACATGTGCATATGTTACTCGTAAATAAGCTGGAAAATGGTAATATTAGACAAAGCAGCAGTCAAGTTTGTTGCTGCAAGTTTACTTCCATATCTCCGTAAGCTGGCTTCTTCGACCCCAGGTTCCCTACCTCAAACTGTTCAGTGGAGCATTTTCTATGTCCTGTTACATTTTTGCACTCTTTTATGGTAACACCCTGTACATGGCTTACATTACCAAATTAGAGGCCGATCTAGATTAATGTAGAAACAGAAGTACAACTTCAAACAGACAAGCTCGCTATAGCCCAGCCTTTGCTGTGATGACCGATTTCAGGAAACTACGTTGCCATCATCAGATCTTCTCCTAATGCTTCACTGAGTCTTCCTTCTGCTATTGTACGAACATAAGCGTGTATAATCAGTGCAATACGTACGTTTTTTTTTGTGTTGTGAGCCGTGCTGTGGCTCGCGTTGGTGCTGTTTGTAGGTTAGTTGGCATGGTTGCTGTTGTTTGTCTTCATCTCGTGTTGACTGGAGCCACTCGGTTTCACAAGTGTTACCTGTCCGCTAGTGGCAGCAGCGGCGGTTATCGATATGTAATAATTGTTTCCCTATCTTTGGGGCGACGTCGTTGTTTTCCGGGTCGTGTGAGTGGGCCAGTTCGGTTGGGGACTCAGGAGGAGCCAGTTCCGCACAGTGCGTAAACATGCTGGGACGGCTGGTGGCACGCATGGAGTGCCGGATGGAAGGGCTGTGGTCACCGGATCCAGCAAGCTTTAAGATGAGTGCATTTCAATCCAAGTAGAGAAACCTGCACCATTGTGAGATCTCGCGATTCTCCAGTGACTTGGGTTCGTGTTGCTGCTCGCAGTGTCGCCGAGGTGAAGAGCAGCGAGTGGAGTGCTTGGGGAAGGCGGATCTGATTAGCTTTCTTCGACTCCTTGTTACTATTTACTGCGTTCAACTTGTTACAATTTTATCAAAACTAGACATAGTTGTCTCACTGGGAATTCCGCGATCGTTCATTAAGTAAAATATGGAGTTTCAGTCTTCGATCGCTATTCTTTATTTTCAATTACCGGTTTCGGGCTAGCTGCCCATCTTCAGATCTGTTTGACAATGTTAAAAATGTAATTAATAAGAGAGATACAGTTAGTGAAAAAATATCTTAGTTTACAAAAAGAAATTTTTGGAACGTATTAAATGCCAACATACCATATGTTGTAGTTACAGAGTAACTTGTCCGTACAGAACACACAGTTCACTGTCATAAGTAAAGTAAATTTCAATCTGTTAAAACATTATATCGCAGTATTTAAGAGTAACCTGATTGGTAACAGTAAAAAGTGCCCTCTACCTATAACAATTGTGCATCTGTTATTATTTCGCCGTATATATTATTGGCGAATATTCTTTTTAATAAAACAATTTTTAAGGTAATAACAAATGAATAATCTTTTTGAGTGGACCATGAGACGAAAAATTTTTACATAAATTTAAAATTTCTTTATAAAGAAACATAAAATATAATTAAAATGTAGATATCCTTCCGAAAATGTGCGTTTACTCTTCTTTGTTTTTGATTGGTGGTGGAGTGGATTTCCCTACGTCAGAACGTATACAACACCACGCCGAGTCGTCTTGCGCCGCGCCCAATTCACCTCGCCGCCAGTACGCTGAGGGCCGTTCCGCTGTAGTTGTTTCTTACTGGGGCGTGCTGTTGCATTCAAGAGTAAGCCTAAAACAGGTCTTTAAAAATCTCATAATAATTCCTGTGCATAAAATCACTTTGCTCATTAAGTAGTAGGCCTGGGGTTTTTCTTTGAAGTGCGTATATTTCAATCTCTTCGAGCACGTTGAGATAGAGACTTTTTGGAGCTTTGTGTAGCACCTCCATTTGTTGATTTATATTACTAACTTCATGTCTACTCTCTTTTACATGTGTTCCAAATGCTGTTCGATTGCTATGACTGCGATGTTCCCTGTATCTCTCTTATTAATTACATTTTTAACATTGTCTAACAGATCTGAAGAGGGGCAGCTAGCCCGAAACCGGTAATTGAAAATAAAGAATAGCGATCGAAGACTGAAACTCCATATTTTACTTGTTACAATTTGTTCAACCAGCGGTAATTTTTCTTTCCTGGTGGCCTCTAACTCCCCAGTTACCTGCCCTGGGGGTTAGTGTATGTAACGCCTTGCCGCTGCTGTGCGGTAAGACGTGTAGTTTTGACACCTTTCTTGATTGTAGGGCGGTTGGTGATCCTTCTACTCGGGTGGTAATGATTCCTTTCTCGTTCCAGGTGCTCCAAACACAGTATTCTGGACGTAGTGCAGACTACCGGTTCCGGCTGTGGCGTATTGGTTTAATGGACGTCAGGCAGCTTCAGCAAGATTATCATTAGTCATTCATTAGACTGCGACTAGTCTGAGTCACCATCTTGTGAAGTGAATGCAACTCTTGGCTGCCTATCTAATGACGTGCGAAAGAGTTATTTGCCGGACCTTCTCACAGGTCGATTCCTGGAGCACCGTCTACATCAGTTACTTGATTTTTTAATTAACTTTTGCTATTGTATTTGCTGGTTTACAGCAGGTTTAAATTTTTTTTTAATATTATTGCCATTCCTGGAGTGTAAGGCCTTCAGCTGTGATTGTGGTCATTTGCCTTAAAATTCTAATTTGGTATTTGTATTTTAGCAGTAAGCCTTAAGACTTGGATAGAATTTTTTTGGTGGAAACAAATGTTGAAATAAGACGAAAGATCTATAGAATGAAGTTTTGGGATGGACTGCAGTACCAAATGTCACACTGAAAACAAACCCTGTCCTGTACTTTTGTGTTCTGGCGTCTGATGCCTTCTGCTGTGTTTGTGGCGACTTACCTTAATATTTCAATACCTGTAAGTTGTAAATTGGAGCGAGTCCTTAAACAATTCTTAATTTATTGCCATTCTTGGCCTGTAAGGCCTTCTGCCCAGATCACAGTGGCTTGCTTTTAAAACATTATCTGTTGTATCTGTATTTAATGGTAATTTGCTATATTGTAACTCACTGAAAACACTATTATTTACACATTTGTTTATTCCTTCATTATAACGTGTGGTATTTTTTATTTATTGTTAAGTATGGAATTATTGGTTTAAAATAAATTGTGTGTAACTGTAAAAGGGCAACCTATAGTACTTGATTACGGCCCCGTCCACAATCGTAACCGAATCCTGCCTTCCCTTGGCTATCAGGTTTCAAGTTTTTTATGGTTGACTTGCTGATATACTATTGTTCTCATGCGCACGAAGTATCGTTTTAAGACATGGCACGATATAATTCGCATTTGACCGAGATGCAGTGAAATGTACTGCAGAAGATTTGATGCTGGAAACGTAGTTTGCTGAAACCGGTCATCACAGTTAATGCTGTACAAAAGCGATCTTGGCTGTCATCGAAGTCCTGTTTGTACATGGATGTAGAACATGATGCCGCACGCGATGCTCTCGCTCTGGGCCTGTATTGCATTAACACATGCTTGTCATTGGACTACAAATTTTCACAACTGTCCAACTCATTATTGGTTTTCCACCTACACTCTGCTAGGGACATTAATGGCGCTGCGATTCACGATCACCCAATCTTCCTCCTTAACAACTTAGTATTCTGCGAGCTGAATGAGTTCTGTAGCTATAGATACAGGTCACTCCCCAAGAGCCTCTACGCTTTGAGATATCGAGGAGTTAGTTTCCTCTACAGTCCGCACCCTCTGAGACAATGAAATGTTTGTTTCCTTAAGTTTCTTCAAATTTGACTCGGTCTGTACCAGCCTGGTCACGTTTTTTGTCACCGTTTGTGTTACATTACTCAGCTGTTCGTTCACTGACTTCAATGGAATCGAGTTTTCTGTCTAGGTCTGTCTTCTTTTCCTAGAATTGTTTCCTACCTATTTCTGCATTTTTCATGTCTGCCTCTTCCTTTCCAGTTTTCTCCCACAATTGTTTCCTATCTGCTTCTGCTTCCCTACTCTCTCATGAATTTACATCCTGTCTGCTTCGACTTTTTCTAGAATTTATTTTACTGAGAAATGAATATCTTTCATGATGCTGAGATTGGAGCTACTTTGTGCAATAGTCGACTCTGTTTTGCAAGCTGCGCTAGCTTCACATTGCTCGGCTGTCAGTAGTGTTTCCATGGTTTCAGGCGATGCAACTGCTGCTGGTGCCTCTTCCACAGAAAATTCTGATGTCACCTTCTCTGATCCCATTGAATTCTCCTGACAAAGAAATCTACGACACAACAAACCGTTCCTATCATAAATTTGGTACTTAGGAATGATCCTGAGCACAAAAAAATCTTCAAATGTAATACACAAAAAATCTTCACATGAAATACACTCCTGGAAATGGAAAAAAGAACACATTGACACCGGTGTGTCAGACCCACCATACTTGCTCCGGACACTGCGAGAGGGCTGTACAAGCAATGATCACACGCACGGCACAGCGGACACACCAGGAACCGCGGTGTTGGCCGTCGAATGGCGCTAGCTGCGCAGCATTTGTGCACCGCCGCCGTCAGTGTCAGCCAGTTTGCCGTGGCATACGGAGCTCCATCGCAGTCTTTAACACTGGTAGCATGCCGCGACAGCGTGGACGTGAACCGTATGTGCAGTTGACGGACTTTGAGCGAGGGCGTATAGTGCGCATGCGGGAGGCCGGGTGGACGTACCGCCGAATTGCTCAACACGTGGGGCGTGAGGTCTCCACAGTACATCGATGTTGTCGCCAGTGGTCGGCGGAAGGTGCACGTGCCCGTCGACCTGGGACCGGACCGCAGCGACGCACGGATGCACGCCAAGACCGTAGGATCCTACGCAGTGCCGTAGGGGACCGCACCGCCACTTCCCAGCAAATTAGGGACACTGTTGCTCCTGGGGTATCGGCGAGGACCATTCGCAACCGTCTCCATGAAGCTGGGCTACGGTCCCGCACACCGTTAGGCCGTCTTCCGCTCACGCCCCAACATCGTGCAGCCCGCCTCCAGTGGTGTCGCGACAGGCGTGAATGGAGGGACGAATGGAGACGTGTCGTCTTCAGCGATGAGAGCCGCTTCTGCCTTGGTGCCAATGATGATCGTATACGTGTTTGGCGCCGTGCAGGTGAGCGCCACAATCAGGACTGCATTCGACCGAGGCACACAGGGCCAACACCCGGCATCATGGTGTGGGGAGCGATCTCCTACACTGGCCGTACACCACTGGTGATCGTCGAGGGGACACTGAATAGTGCACGGTATATCCAAACCGTCATCGAACCCATCGTTCTACCATTCCTAGACCGGCAAGGGAACTTGCTGTTCCACCAGGGCAATGCACGTCCGCATGTATCCCGTGCCACCCAACGTGCTCTAGAAGGTGTAAGTCAACTACCCTGGCCAGCAAGATCTCCGGATCTGTCCCCCATTGAGCATGTTTGGGACTGGATGAAGCGTCGTCTCACGCGGTCTGCACGTCCAGCACGAACGCTGGTCCAACTGAGGCGCCAGGTGGAAATGGCATGGCAAGCCGTTCCACAGGACTACATCCAGCATCTCTACGATCGTCTCCATGGGAGAATAGCAGCCTGCATTGCTGCGAAAGGTGGATATACACTGTACTAGTGCCGACATTGTGCATGCTCTGTTGCCTGTGTCTATGTGCCTGTGGTTCTGTCAGTGTGATCATGTGATGTATCTGACCCCAGGAATGTGTCAATAAAGTTTCCCCTTCCTGGGACAATGAATTCACGGTGTTCTTATTTCAATTTCCTGGAGTGTACAATTTTATTTTCAACAAGGTCCCCCAAGACACTGGTACATACACAAAAAAGCAGATTATGAGCAACACACAGTTTGCACATGCCGTGCTAGCGTATGTTGCAGTTGCAGATTAATGTGTGAGCTACAAAATGGGACGAAAATGGTCGCTAGAAATTTTTTGCACCTCTGATATGTGTCTCACTGTGCCAACCTAACTGCAGGATGTCTAAAGAAACCAAAAGTAAGATCCTGGACGAGTTGCCATGGAATTTTACGTCCCCTAATCTGGATCAGAGTAGAGGAACGTGAGTTTAATGCTCATTATAAAACAAACATTTTATCGTGTGAGACGACTGAGTGCCATGCTTGTTCTTTTCTCTGAATTCTTAATACGACCGATCGCTGATCTTGGCCACTGTACGCAATGACAACACTGTCAGAGTGAGAACAGTAAGCACACGTGAGCATCAGGTTGTATTTACCAGTATTGGATCGCCTAATAAAGGATACTGGAATCCAAGTAAAGACTGAGATTAACAGATATTTATTTGCTCTAATGACTACAAGATTCACACTAAAAATCGACAGAGGATAGAGCTCTCTAAAATGCAAATAAAATTACAAAATGATGCTAACGCCGTGAGAAAGCATCAAAACGGTTGGTAGACTATATGGAGAAAGCACAATGAAATCTGCTATTTGAGAAGCTCGCAGAATCAATGTTAACGATATAACAAGATGCAACAAATTACCGTATAATCAAAGTAAGAAACATGATTGCTTGCCGAAGCAAGCAAGTAATGATCTGCTCAGCATATGGATCACACTGCTGCAATTGTAGCACTTACATCTCTCTAAAATCAGCAAACTGGGGGTCCATTAGCAACAAACGGTGGCCGGGAGTCGAGTAACCCACACCGTGGGTGGCGATGGAACAAACAGGAAACATAATCTCCCTTCACAGAACGGCGCAGCGATCGAGTCACACGCTCTACCATAAGGCAGTAACGACCATATAAACATTTATGCTTCTATCAGACATTGTATGTTGTTGTTGTTGTGGTCTTCAGTTCTGAGACTGGTTTGATGTAGCTCTCCATGCTACTCTATCCTGTGCAAGCTTCATCATCTCCCAGTATCTACTGCAACCAACATCCTTCTGAATCTGCTTAGTGTATTCATTTCTTGGTCTCCCCTTGCGATTTTTACCCTTCACGCTGCCCTCCAATACTAAATTGGTGATCCCTTGATGCCTCAGAACATGTCCTACCAACCGATCCCTTCTTCTGGTCAAGTTGTGCCACAAACTTTTCTTCTCCCCAATCCTATTCAATACTTCCTCATCAGTTATGTGATCTACCCATCTAATCTTCAGCATTCTTCTGTAGCACCACACTTCGAAAGCTTCTATTCTCTTCTTGTCCAAACTATTTACCGTCCATGTTTCACTTCCATACATGGCTACACTCCATACAAATACTTTCAGAAATGACTTCCTGACACTTAAATCTATACTCGATGTTAACAAATTTCTCTTCTTCAGAAACGCTTTCCTTGCCATTGCCAGTCTACATTTTATATCCTCTCTACTTCGACCATCATCAGTTATTTTGCTCCCCAAATAGCAAAACTCCTTTACTACTTTAAGTGTCCCATTTCCTAATCTAATACCCTCAACATCACCCGACTTAATTCGACTACATTCCATTATCCTCGTTTTGCTTTTGTTGATGTTCATCTTATATCCTCTCTTCAAGACACCATCCATTCCGTTCAACTGCTCTTCCAAGACCTTTGCTGTCTCTGACAGAATTACAATGTCATCGGCGAACCTCAAAGTTTTTATTTCTTCTCCATGGATTTTAATGCCTACTCCGAACTTTTCTTTTGTTTCCTTTACTGCTTGCTCAATATACAGATTGAATAACATCGGGGAGAGGCTACAACCCTGTCTTACTCCCTTCCCAACCACTGCTTCCCTTTCATGTCCCTCGACTCTTATAACTGCCATCTAGTTTCTGTACAAATTGTAAATAGCCTTTCGCTCCCTGTATTTTACCCCTGCCACCTTTAGAATCTGAAAGAGAGTATTCCAGTCAACATTCCCAAAAGCTTTCTCTAAGTCTACAAATGCTAGAAACATTGTATGTAAACATGGGTAAATGTAAAGATCCGGCAGAGTGGCAAAAATGGGCAATCGTGTTTGATAGTGCCCATGCCAACACGGTGTGCGATATTGCTGGATTTGTCGGTATTTGGCGGCGGACTGTTCAGTGGTGTAACATGGGTGGCCACGACACACGAGTCAGATTTGTGGTCGGGGAAAGATCCCGACTGAGAGAGACCAGAGACGCGTTTCAGGGCTTGTGAAGCAAAATCGCTTCCAACCCTGACATGAATTGCTGCAGGCAGTGAATGAAGGTCCATCACAACCTAAAAGCGAGAGAACATTGTGACGGGAACTGCATGTAATGAACATTTGGAGTCTGTAACCTCGCAAGAAGCCACTGCTAGAGACAACAACAGGAAAGCTCATTGGGCTGGAAGAGAATATGACTGATTTTCTGAACTCTCCCCCAAGCTATTACATCTGGACTGGCCGGCAAAATTACCTGACTTGAACGTCGTATAAAATCTGTGGGATGTGTTGGAATGGCAGGTGAAACGACGTCATTATCAGCAGCATAATTTGGTGGAATTGTGCGATAAAATCTTCAGCGAGTGGCTTAACTCGGTTGCGACATACCTGCACAACCTAACCGAATTCGGACAGTTATCAAGTACAGGGGTGGAATTACACGGTATTAAATTAAGTTTGTAAGTATTTGTCTATGGATAACTAATTTTTTGCCCGGTGAGCTTATGTAATCTTCCTTTTATATATATATATATATATATATATATATATATATATATATATATATATATACGAGCGCGGTTCAGAAAGTAACCTCCGATCGGTCACAGTGCGGGTTGTGGGGGGAGTAGCGACGCCATCTGTGCGTTCACGCACTCAACAGGTCAGTCGGCATCAAGCCGTGGTCGAGTGAACGTCGTACCTGCGCTAGTTTAGTTTTTGTGGCAGTTTGAAATGTATGCTGCAATAGAAACCCCCGCCAAATGTGAAGTGCGTGCTGTCATAAGGTTTTTTACAGCCAAAGGATATTCTGCAGCAGCTATTCATAGTGAGCTTTGTGCCGTGTACGGACCAAGAGTTATGAGTGAAGGAGTTGTCCGTGAATGGGTACGTTTATTTAAAAGTGGACGAGAAAACGTTCATGATGAAGAGAGGAGTGGTAGACCATCATTGGTGACTGACGAACTCGTTCAGACAGTTGATGCAAAAGTTCGTGAAAATCGACGTTTCTCAATGTCGGAGTTGTCTACTGGTTTTCCACAGATTTCTAAGACTCTCTTGTACGAGATAGTGACAGCAAGATTGGGTTACTTTAAGTTCTGTGCACGATGGGTGCCCAAAATTCTTACCGACCACCACAAAACTCAAAGAATGGCCTCTGCATTAGACTTTCTGTCACGTTATGAGGACGAAGGAGAACCATTGTTAAACAGAATCGTGACCGGTGACGAAACCTGGATTAAGTACGTGAACCCTGAGACAAAAGAACAATCAAAGATGTGGGCACATTCAAATTCGCCTACCAAACCAAGAAAAGCCTCGCAAGATTTTTCTGCCAGAAAACTGATGGCAACGGTGTTTTGGGATGCCAAAGGGGTGTTGTTGGTTGAATTCATGGAACGTGGTACGACCATTAATCAAGACGTGTACTGTGAAACAATAAAAAAGTTACGACGGGCTATACAGAACAAACGCCGTGGTATGCTGACTTCCGGTATCGTTTTTTTGCACGATAACGCCCGTCCTCACTCTGCTCGCAGAACAACGGCCCTTCTTGAGTCCTTCAAGTGGGACGTTATCAACCATCCACCTTACAGCCCAGACCTGGCGCCAAGTGATTATCACCTCTTCATGCATTTGAAGTAATGGCTCTGGTCACAGCGGTTTGATGACGACGAAGAGCTCAAAGATGCGGTCACAGGCTGGCTCCAGGCACAAGCGGGTGATTTTTATGCAGAAGGAATTTCAAAGCTTGTGAAGAGATACGATAAGTGCCTCAATCGCTATGGAGACTATGTAGAAAAATAGTGCAAAGATGTAGTTGTAAGATCTATATATTAAAATATTTTTATTTAACTTGGTGTATTTTTTTAAAATCAACCGGAGGTTACTTTCTGAACGGCCCTCGTATATATATATATATATATATATATATATATATATATATATATATATATGTGTGTGTGTGTGTGTGTGTGTGTGTGTGTGTTTTAAAACAATGGCACTTCCAGTTCCACTTCAAAATGGCCTGGGTATGAAAGCCGAAACAGGTCGTGCACGTAAATAAAGTTCATATTGTGCCATCGCCAGAACTCAAACGTCGTTGCGATTTAAGAAGGCCCCTAGTTACATGGTGGCGCCAAGGGCGCTTCAGTTCTCTCGTCCTGTACGGGAAGGCGTTTCTATAGGTAGCGGCGCAGCGCAGGTGCCTTCCACAGGCAACGAGGAAGGCCCGCTTTGACTACAAGACAGAAGGTTATGAAGCAGCGGAACAGATTGCACTTCAGAGGCGCCTAGGTAGTGGATGGCATGTTGGTGGCATATAACAAGAGTGTATGGTCCCATTGGTGGAAGTAGAGTATGTATGGTGCTGTTTTTGGTGTCCACCAGTCTATTCCTTGCGGTTCCTGGAGATCACCAACAGGAACAGCGCCCTGAGCTGGAGGTGTGTGCGTTTTACACGTAGCACTGTCTGGATGCAGAGTAAGTTGTTGTTAACTCTATCCACTACACAGTCGGTACTGTATATATAGGAAAGAGCCGACGTTACTACCGAATGGCGAATATGGACCGTTACTCTGTCTAAAGGTTGACTACATCAACATTACACTGCCTTTAACTGAATTGTGAGTAAATTTATCACGTCTCCTTCTGAGTGCACGGTCTAGGAGTACTTCGGACTGTTCACACAGAAGTGTTCAGTCAACCAAATTGTACGAGGGTAATCCCAAAAGTAAGGTCTCCTATTTTTTATAGGTACATAGACCCGTTTATTTCTACAATGGTTTACATCAGTTTACAGCTTGAACATTTAGCTATTTTTCGACGTAATCACCATTTCTGTCGATGCATTTTTGTAGATGCTGTGGGAGTTTTTGTATGCCCATGTCATACCAGCTCGCCGCCACGCTGTTCAGAGAGTTATGAACCTCTTCTTTCACCTCGTCGTTGGAGCTGAATATCGCTGGGACCACAGTTAACGCTGACAGGTACTGTGAGACTCTGAAAAACTCAAACGGGCAATTCAGAACCGGAGAAGAGGAATGTTGAGCAAGGGCGTGCAGATTCTCCATGACATCGCTCGGCAAACCGTTGTTCTCCTGCAACAGTTTCAGTCGAACATAATCACCCACCCACACTATAGTCCTGACTTGGCGCCCAGTGACTATCACCTGTTCCCTAGGTTAAAAGAACATTTTGCCGGAAAGCGATTCAGCTCCGATGACGAAGTGGCAGAAAAGGTTCATAACTTTCTGAACAACATGGCGGCGAGCTGGTATGGCATGGACATATAAAAACTGCCACAGCGTCTACAAAAATGCATCGACAGAAATGGTGATTATGTCGAAAAATAGGTAAATGTTCAAGCTGTAAACTGATGTAAACCATTGTAGAAATAAACAGGTCTATGTACTTATAAAAAAAATAGGAGACGTTACTTTCGGGATTACACTCATATTTGTGATTAGTGGTGCTTGCGCATGAGGGCAATGAAATTTTTTGTGGCAAGTTATGCTTAGTGATAACTCTGATAACTTGTCGTTCTGTAATTTAGCAGGACCTGTGGGCACGATTTAGACTAATTTTCGTGTGTCTCCGGTATAGCGTGATTTTATTTAGTCCTCTGGTTTCATGTGCTTTGAGCTAGTTATGAATCCAGTATATTCTTTGTGAGGTGTGTTTACTCAGTAGCTACGTCCTAAGCAAATTGATGGTCTCAATTTTAGCATTATGGCTATTGTCCCTTTTATTTTTTTGGCGCTTGCTCTGTCAACATGGATTTTAATTATTCTTCTGATCACTTTTTCACTGTGTCTTGATCGAGCAAGCCTTGGTCTGTTACTAAAAAATTTGTTCTTATTAGCCGCTCTGATGGGTGATTTAAAGCATTTTTAAATGAAGGTTCTGAATTTGTTGTAAACTGAAGATTCATGAATCTTGTAAAATAACAAGTAAAAAGTAGGACTGTTGATATTTATAAAAATATCGGGAATCCGATCCGATGTATGGATCTTTAAAAAGGTATCATCATCGAATAAATCGAAAAGGTTTCGATATATTCTGATATATCGGCTGAAAAAGTATCGACGTGCCTGCCTATAAAATTATCGTTTGCACAATGAAAATATACTGCCGGAATTGGAGCTGTACATTTAAGTATTGATTTACTATCAGATATTCTGCAAATAAATAAGCTAGCAGCTTGCCCTTCCCACTTAGAGCAAGAATTGAAAGGAAAATGATGCGCTGCCAAGCTTGTCGATAACCACTATGCTAACAGTGGTAACTGCATGTAAGTGGCACAATAAAAGGTATCTGATGGATCCATCGTTCGATTACATCAGATACCAGAGTTGTCGAGGACACTTCATGTTGATTTCCCTGTATTTTCATTTCTGCAAACGGCAACGACCTAGCAGAAGTAGGGCCAAATTGAGTGGGAAAGCTAAACGTTGCAGTTTATGTTTGTAGCGTCGAGCGCCAATTACGTCAGCATTTCCCTCATGCGTCTCCGGCCACAGCAATGGCCAATTTTGTCATTTACATTTTTGTTCGTCATTTTCAGCAACTGTTTTTGAAGAATGCCGATGTGAAGAAATAACACACTGGGTGCATTGAAATTATTTTTTAACGCAACTGGTGTGCTGTTTCGTTACATCGGAAATCTTGTGATTCCATTCACATCGATACCTCCCCCCCCCTCCTCCCTCCTTCAGTCAGTCGTAATTCTTCTTTTGTGCTGAAACACGTATGTAACATAGCAGCAATGGTGAGGCACGTTAAAATCTTTGACCAGAGAGCCTATAATCGTAGTTAGTCTGCGCTTGACCGCGCGAGTGTTGCAAGCAGTTGAGTTGTAGTCGTCATGTAGAGCAGTACAGTAGTGGTCTGGTCCTGTCACGGTCGCGAGCGGGACGCAGTCGGGGAGCGTCGACATGGCATTCTGGTCAAGATGCTGAATGAGGTATATTGTTAATTAAGGTAATCATCAGATAATGTAAAGTTTATTTATTGTAATTAATTTCCAACAAGTGCCCCAATAATAATTTTGATTTCAAGAACAATTTTACAAAAAAATTTTTATTTAATTGAATTAACGATTTCGTTCCACTTCCCTTAAAGAAAAGTTTCAGTTAAATTACAAAAAAAAAAGGGAATATTATTATTTGCAATGCAGTTCCTCCAAGCTGTGCGCAAGAATAAGAGCAGAAATTTGACTACCAGTTACAATGAGGTAAGAATTTAATTCTGATTTGCACAGGGCCAAAGACCAATATTTCGGTTTAATTGAATTATCATTATCACTGAGATTTCATTAGTACTGAATTGTTTTTCATTATTTTTGCGGGAGCTTACAGCAGAGTCAGATTGCGAATTTCACATTTTTGTTGCCTTTGTCAGTAAATTTCATTGCGGGAGGTTACACTTGGCTCCCATTTTTATTAAATATTGTCCTTTTTAAAATTTTTCTGGGGAGGTTACACTTGGCGACACCCAGTCCAGGATCGTATTTCGTTGAGAGTCTTCCGAAAAGTAGTCAGAAATCTGCTCTTATTTGCTTAGATATAATTAGGATTTGGCGCAACGCTTTTACTAATCTTGTGACTTTCTTTCTACAGGTCAACGGCAATTCGTTGCTCTATTGTATTTGTGTGTTGCTTTTGCATTTGTGCTTATTGTTTTGTGAATAATTGTGACTATTGTAAAAATGCCGCGAAAGACTGTGAATAGTGTATCGCGAGGTATTATGAACGAAATTACTGACTTAAACAACGTGACCGATAGGACATGTGACACGCAGTGTAATGATGTCAATCCTGCGTTCACTGACAATCAATGCGTTCCAACCATTAATAATGATGTAGACCTTAATGATGAACAAACGAACTCGATTGTGTCTTGTGTTGATTTGACGACAATTGATGACGATGGGCGCACTATTGTAATGAACGCTGCCCAGCTTAATACAACCGGTTTACTAAATTCACATGACGAGCAGACAAATTTGTCTAATGAAAATGAACAGGATACACAAAGTACGCCGGAGTTATTTAATTCCGAAATAGTGAATGAGAGTGTACATTTGACTGGGACAGCTTTTTGTGAACCAAAGAATGACCAAATGGTCACACAAAACGTGACAATTGCATGTACTCCATTACAGAGTACTGAGAATGCAACAGCTACTTTAGGTTTGGATCAATTTATGACAATAATGCTACAGTTTAAGAACCAACTTAGTGTAGATATCAAACAACTAGATAAAAAACAAGACAGTCTTAAAGAAGATCTTAAACAACAATTTAGTGAACAGAACGAACAGTTAAATGAAAAATTAGACAACAATTCCAGACAGTTAAATGAGAAAGTAGACAACAATTCCAGACAGTTAAGTGAACAAATTAGAGCCGTTGCCGCGCAGTGTCATGACACTAAGGAACAGTTACGCGAGGAAATTGAGGCGTGTTCAAAGAAAAGTAGCGAAGAAGTTAGGTCTGTTGCTCAGGAATTAAGGGAAATACAGACTGCTGCAACAGAAACACTCAGAGAGGAAATTAGTGGAGTCGCTAAACAATGCTCTGAAAAAGCTACACAATTACGCGATGAGTTTAAAGCAATGACAACAGAACTTTCGCGCACAATGGATGAAAAGATTGACGCGAAATTCGACCAACAGAACACTCAAATTGACGAGCGTTTTAATCAGCACATAGAAAACAGTAATACGCGTTTCCGCAAATTTATTCAGGATCAAAATAAAGTAAAACGTCAGGTAATGGAAACAATCACTGCACAGAGACAGGAAGACAAACGTAAATTGTTCGCGAAAGCGAAGACATACGTAGACAACAATATTGCTACAGTGTCCGACGAAATTAATTCCATCAAACAGTCGAACACAGAATTACGTGACGAAATTTCTGATCTTAAATTAAAAACAGACACATACACAACAGATTTTCAAACAGTGACCGACAGACTCGAGCAATTAGAACTAACACAGGATTCCGATGTCGTCAAAGCTGATGTTAAAAAACTGAATGAAACTACACGTAAATTGCAAAAACAGATCAATGCCACTGACACTAAAACCGATGATCAGGTAAAAATACTGACTGAAAAATGTGATGAATTGGCCAGTCGTATTGACGTTATTGAAACTACTAATGAGAATAAATCAGACGATACTGCACCGGTTTCATTTAACCAAACACCTGAATTTCAAAATTTGCAGCAGACAATTAATGAGATCGACTCGTCTAACAACACGTTGCGTAGAAAACTGTCGAGTTTACAGCAAGAACTAACAGAGATGAAAAATATTTCAGTTAATAACACATTACAGCAGGCGCCACTTTTCGAACATTTGCCAGACTCACGCAGCGCGTATAATTTGGGTAATCTACAGAGAGTACGGGACTTAGATTCCGAACAACCACAGTTCAACAGATTCTCTTACAATCCTGAACCTGTTCCATCACATAGAGACGATAACTTTGATTACAAACATTTTCTGTCAGTGAGAAAATTTAAAGTGTTTAAGAATGACAGAACACAGATTCACCCCCTGGATTGGATACAACAATTTAGCTTTGCTTTTCCACCGACTTGGCCCGTAACACACAAACTTGAATTTATTTGCAGTTTTTTGGAAGGCGAGCCGGCAACTCGTATGAGACCGATCGCGAGGCAATGTTATTCAGTAGAAGAATTTCAGAATGCATTTCTGTCAGCGTATTGGTCGAAGACGACGCAACGCGGAATTAAAGATCAATTAATTAGTTTACCAAATTATGAGAACTCAAACTTTCCTAGTGTCACTCAACACATGGTGCAACAAAACCAGTACCTAAGTGAACCGTACAGTGAATCAGCACTTATTCAATTATGCATCTCTAAATTACCAAGGTCATTAAGAGTGTCACTTCTGACGGGTCATCAAAAAGAAAATATTTCGGCGTTTAGGGATCTGTTGCAGCTTTTAGAAGTGCAGCAATCTGATTATTCTTTTGTAAACAAAAACTTTTCGTATAACAACCAAGGCCAACAAACGTACAGCAATTATGATCAGACACGTAATTTCAATAGGAGAGGTAACAGACGCTTTAGGAATGACAACCACGAAAACTTTAATAACAGGCAAAATTCTAATTATCAGTATCGAGAGAATTATCAGCAGGAAGAACCACATTTTAGTAACAATAGAGGTTTTTCACAACTGCAACAAAACCAGCCGGTTAGAATACCTAACCAACAATTGAATGCACAAGGTCAACCAGGCTTTAATGTTCCGCCGCGTGCACGTATAGTCCCAGATCCAACAAATAGTAACGCACGGCATCAAGGAAATAACTATGTACAGAGAAGACAGTATTACAATTCCTATCGCAATGCACCGTATGGGAATGACTTTCACGACAGACGTAAAAACAATGAGCATAATTACCAACATAAGTTTAATAACAGTCGGTCATACCAGCAACAAAGTAATCGACAAGAACATATTCTCATGAATGAACCCGACAGTAGGTATCATCCAGAGCGTAACACGTCTGGAAGAAGTAATAGGACAGTTCAAATAGTCGAAATGCCACAGAATCCTCCTAATAATAATAACACGTCAGATAGAATCTGACTAGATACTGTACAGGACGCATCTTCCAATAACACAAGCACTACGTTTGACACGCAAAATGTTGTTCACGAAAATGTAATTACTTTTGACGATATCAGAGACACTCTCTTGCAGGAAAGACCATTTGTTCAGAAAACTATTTCACATCCTGTTATCGAAATCAAAATTGGTTCATCGAAATTCTCAGCAGTAATTGATTCTGGATCACCTATATCAGTAATAAATGAGGAGACTTTTGACGAGTGCAACAAAGAGAATACTTATCCAACATTACCTTTAGGCAAAACAAAAGTGAAAGGAGCAGTATCGAGTAAAGGAGTAGACGTTAAATTACAGACGCATTTATCATTTTGTATTGGAGGTCATACTTTCCACTCTAATTTTTGGATTATTCCTTTATTGACAACAGACGTAATTTTAGGCACGAATTTTCTGGTACAACACGACGCAGTTATCGATTTTAAAAATTCTTATTTAATGTTAAAGAATGAAAATGTACAATTGGCTTTAGAATTTCAGCACTCTTTATCTGCGGAAGAACAAACAATTAACCGCACAGAGGTCATTTCCGCAACACGTAACATAGACTGTAATCCCACATTGTTCACGGATACGTACGTACACAACTATAATACTCCAGACGAAGTTGACTACGATGTAATGCAAATGATTTCCGATAAAGTTAGACAAAGCAGTGCAACTACAGACGACGAACGAACGCAACTACACGAAATTCTTTTACAGCAAGCTCCAGTTTTTGACAACATTCCTGGTACTATGTCCGGTTTTATGTATGAATTTCAAGTGAAACAGCACGACACATTTAAAGCAAAGCATTATCCCATTCCATATATTCACAGAGAACAAGTTAAAAAAGAATTGCAGGATATGCTTGATCAAGGAATTATAGAACCAGCAGTTAGTCCGTACATAAACCCGCTACATATTGTTAAGAAAAAAGATGGCTCACTTCGACTCGTACTTGATTCACGTCACATTAATGACATAATTATTAATGAAACAGATCGACCACAGACATTAGAGGAACTGCTACAGAAATTTCACGGTACTGCTATTTATTCTACATTAGATTTGAAATCGGGATTTTGGCAAATTCAACTTCATCCAAATTGCAGAAAATATACAGCTTTTCTCTGTTTCGGCGACTGTTATCAATTTTGCAAATTACCATTTGGCTTAACTATTTCTTCTGCAGCTTTTATTCGCGGTTTGAACACAATACTTCCGACAGAACTTAAGGACAGAATTACGACGTATGTAGACGACATTCTTATCGCAGAAGCTAACTGGTCAGAACACAATCTGATTCTTGAACAACTGTTACAAACTTTCCATGCACAAGGACTCACAGTTAATCTTAGTAAATCGCACTTTGGCAAAACTTCTATAAAATTTCTTGGACACGTAATTTCAGCGGAAGGCATTGCACCTGATCCGGAAAAACTTCAAGCTCTACGTGACATTACTGTTCCTACGACGAAGAAACAATTACGCAGCTTTTTGGGTTTAATTGACTTTTTTCGAAAATTTATTCATCACTCTGCTTTAGACACACCTAGATTATGTCAACTGACAGGTAAAAACAGTATTTGGTCTTGGGATAAGCAAGCACATTCTGAATTTGTGAACCTGAGAGAAGCCTTGTTGAATGCTCCACTTTTATCGCACCCAGATCTTACCAAAAATTTTTCCATTGCCACCGACAGTTCCAACACAGCTTTAGGCGTACATATTTTTCAGGAAATTGAAGAAGATGGTTCTACAGTAATTAAAAACATTGCATTTGCAAGCCGCATTCTGTCACCTGCTGAACGAAATTATTCCGTTACTGAACTTGAAACATTATGTGTTGTTTGGGCTTTTACGAGATTTCGGCACTTTCTTTATGGAAGACACACTACAGTTTACACAGACCACAGAGCGATACAATTTTTACTTTCAGCTAAATTCACTCACGACAGGTTAAGCAGATGGAAACTTTACTTGCAGGAATTTAATTTCACAATTGTTCACATTCCCGGCACACAAAATGTTGTAGCAGACGCATTATCCCGTTCTCTTTGCAACAATCAGCAAGACATCGCAACCAACTTCTGTAAAGCAAATTTCAGCGTAATGTACATCCAACAAGTTGCATTTGAAAATTTTATTTCGTCGTCATTACAGGACATAGCAAAAGAGCAAAGTAAAGACAACGTGTGGAAAGAAATTAAACGGCTTTGACAAGATAAGAATAATGTTACGATTAGAAACCATTACACTGTACGCAATGACATTTTGTTTCGTCGCTCTCACCCTGACAGCAACAATTGGTTATTATGTATTCCTGACGAACTGGTTAACAAATTAATCTGGTACACTCATTTAAGTTACGCACATTACGGAGCACGAAAATGTTTTCTTATACTGAGACAGAACTGTTATTTTAACAACATGGAGAAACGTATACGACGAGTTTTAGCGTCTTGTAAAATTTGCCAGAAAGCTAAATCAGACACCACTTCACATATTCCTCCTTTATATCCCATTGTACCTGTTAAATTAAGACACATGGCCGCAGTAGACATTTTTGGTCCGATTCCTAGAACTAATAGAGGTTTTTGCTACATCTTTGTCGCTGTTGAGCTCACTTCAAAATTTGTTACTTTCACTCCGTTACGCAAAGCTACTGCTAAAACTGTTTCGAAAGCATTTGTAAAACATTTTCTATTTCATGTAGGGCATGCGATGAAAGTAATTTCTGACAATGGATCTCAATTTCGTAGTAGCGTATGGACACGCATGTTACGAGCCAGAAACATTTCTCCGATCTATATATCCAAGTACCACGCTTCTTCGAACCCCTGTGAACGGTTAATGAAAGAAATTGGTAAGCTGTGCCGAATATACTGCCACAAAAGACATATCGATTGGGATACACACATACTCTCATTCCAAGATGTAATTAATTCCATTCCAAATGAATCCACTATGCTATCTCCGTCTGTTATACTGAAAAACGTTGAACCACCAAACAAAATTAAAGAATTTGTAAATTTTCCTACATCTCGTCGCTTACGACACCACGAAATAATTGACATTGCGCTGAACAACATCAAACGTGCTGCAGAGCGCCGGAGAAGACAGCAAAAACAGGTTTGTACACGCCGCGACTTTCACGTTGGACAGAAAATATTAGTACGTACACACTATTTATCCAGCAAATTAAAAGGTAAGTGCAGTAAATTTGAACTTCTATACGCAGGTCCATATCGGATTCGCAGCATCCCTCACCCCAATGTTGTACACGTCGAAACTTTGAGAACCAGAAAATCGAAAGGCAATCACCATGTCTCAAACATTAAACCGTTTATTGAATGAAATCACTTTATGATGTAACATGCTATGATGCCATTTACTAATGCAATTATTTCACCTGACTAATTACTGATGATTATCGTATTTTTTCTTGGAAAGTGCCCGGCAAGGTAAGGTTAGCAGGTCGCTTTTCTTGTCGTTACACATCAGACCATGCACATTTTCCACTTTTTTTTTATGTACGATTGTATTCCAGTTTTGTCTATTATGCACTGTGAAATAGTTAAGATATAACACACACCAGTCGACTTTGACATTTTTTTTTGGCCTTATGACATCTCAACATCGTGACGTTTACATTTTTTCTGCTGCATTGTGATATTCTCTGTACATTTTGGCTTTGAACACTGTCAATGTCTTTGACATATTACGTTGTCTGTAATGTTATGCTGTATGGTTAATTGTGTCACCATAAACCAGTCATTATTTAGTGGGTATATGATTTAAATGCAAGACGTTAATCTCTGTTCATCAATTTAAGAAAGAAATAACGTGTAAAGGAAATAAATTAAACAGAAATGGGAATTTCACCTACGGAATAAACGAAAGAAGATGCAAAAACCTTATGAGGAAGAGTAAATGGATCAGGATTGGCAGGCGTTAACAAGAATATACTATACACATCGCAGAATAGCAGTCTTAACTAATTTTTTCTTTCAGAATACAAGGCGATTGATGCAGGCTGACAGACAGAACTACACATTTTAGTTTTAGTGATGAAATATGATAGAGATAAGGAATAGTTGTGTAATGAATAATTAAGTGATTTTTTGCAGATGATAATGAATGCTGATGAATAATGATGAAGAGTGTGCTACTATGGATAATGAAGTTTTTCTTTACAGGTAATGATAATGATGAAGTTATGGATAATGAAGTGATGAATTATGAAGTTTTTTCTTTACAGATGAGGATGATGTTGAAGTTTATGTATTTATGCTACGTAGTTATTTAAGTATTTGTTGCAGTTTGTTTTGACAGCAGGTGTTATATTGCATAGTAGGATGACGGAAAGTTTTGGAAAGGACAGCTATGGAACACATGTTTATACACATTTCACTACTTGTTAATTCGAAGTTCACTACTTTTCAGCATAGTGTGCGTTTCTTCTTTCAGGTCAATAATCCATTTTGTATTTTTTCCAGGAGAAGTTTCTCATGATACTTACTAAACCTGTTACTTATTATACCTGTACTAGCACTTACATTTTTTACCCGTTTGTGTCTATCATTTATACATGTGATCACATTACTGCCTTGTTTCACAACCTTGCTACAGCTGACTCATGACGAATGACGTTACACATTTTTCATTTACAGGAACAACCCAGAACCAATTTTTTTCTTTTTCTCTTCTTGCTTTCCCTTATAATAACTCCACTGTTTATTCTAATGAGACTACTTATAATGTGTATGATTATTAATGCTATGACTGTAATTAGCTGATTTTTAATAATGACTTCGTAATGATCTGAATGTCACTCAATGAATTGTTATTACTTCTTAATGATCTGAATAATACTGAATGAGGAACAATGTTTTATACTATTCGATACTTGATGGGCACTGAGTGACAATAATTAATGTCACTCAATGAATTATGTTATTAATTATGCCATTAATTAGCTCTTGTTTTCAATGTTGATACTTTGAAACTGGAAAAGAATATGATTCTTACTATATTGAAATGACAAATGATTAACTATGCTTTATAATTGGGAAAGAATGTGATTGTTTAATAATGCTTTGTAATTAGGAGCAGGCTAATGATTATTACTATTGAAATGACAAATAATTAATTAACGATGCCATACTTTGTAACTGGAAAAGAATGCGATTGCTTCATAATGCTTTGTAATTAGGAGAAGGCTAGTGATTAATACTATTGGAATGACCAATGATTAATTAACTATGGTATACTTTGTAACTGGAAAAGAATGCGATTATTTAATAATGCTTTGTAACTAGGAAAAGAAGGTTACTGTTTCTATGTAAAACAATTAATGAACATTTTTCTGTAATACTACATACTTGGTACAGAAATGTTCAATCACTGGGCTATGAATGCCGCAAACTACTAATGAAGACTGTAATTGTCAATATTATGTGACTTAATGTCCTTCACCTCATGAGCTAACTACCCTGAATTACTGCAATGTCCATTTGTCCTGTCTATCCTAGTGATCATGGAGCACTATCTTTGGTTTTGCACTAATTCTACGTTGGTGTGCCTTGTAAGAGCGTGGTGTTGACACGACATGCTGTCCACCACCGTGAGCGATGAAGACGTTATTATGGTCCCACTGTTTGGTGTACCTAATGTACTGCCAAAATGAGAACATGAAATGTTACTACGAGAGTTCAGTGTCTTGGCTACACTGATAAATTCTGATGGGAAAAGAACTTCAAATTGTGTCACTTGGTGTTGTACTTCTGTGGAAAGATATGGACTTTCAGAACAGCTGTGTGCAATCTAAAGTGCTACAACCATGATGCAATCCTTCCCTTTCCTATCCTAATTCTTGTCACATAGTGAAAATCATTTTTTGCTAACATTATTTATGTTCATGGGTTATACATTTTTTTTTTTTTTGATTCACTGAACTCCAGTGCGAGTACACTTATGTCACTTGTCGATATGATTTTTTGCCATTGTGTTTATTTATTGCAAAAATGCCTAAGACATTTTTTCGATTTGTTCTCAAGTACAGTATGTGCACTCTTGTCTTTTATATTGTATATACATTTTTTTTATTTATTATTTTATTTTAATGATATGTTCTGAACTACAGTGCATGTGCACTTATGTTGTGTGTTAATATGGTTTCTAGTGAACTTCAGTGCCTGTGCACTTTTCTCATTTTTCAATATGATTTGTACTCCTTCTGTATATTCAATACTTCAGTACGTATGCACTTATGTCATTTGTTACTAATTGTATATACATTTCGTAAATTGCTAATATGTTCTCAACTCCAGTGCGAGTACACTCATGTCACTTATCAACACAATTTTCTGCCATTCTGTTTATTTGTTCTGAAAATGCTAAAGAATTTTTTCAGTGCGTGTGCACTTTGCTATCTGTCAAATAATTTGTATATACAGTTTTCTGATTTACTACTATGTTTTGTATTCATATCCTGTCTTTGTCTGATATATTTTGTACTCGGTGCATGTGCACAACATTTAATTTATGTACTAAATTTGAATATTCTGTAAATTGTAAAAATTTCTTGCGATGGCAAGTCCAAATGACTCACCATCGCTGCCAAATTTTTGCCCCCCCAGTGGAGGGTTATGAAACACGTATGTAACATAGCAGCAATGGTGAGGCACGTTAAAATCTTTGACCAGAGAGCCTATAATCGTAGTTAGTCTGCGCTTGACCGCGCGAGTGTTGCAAGCAGTTGAGTTGTAGTCGTCATGTAGAGCAGTACAGTAGTGGTCTGGTCCTGTCACGGTCGCAAGCGGGACGCAGTCGGGGAGCGTCGACATGGCATTCTGGTCAAGATGCTGAATGAGGTATATTGTTAATTAAGGTAATCATCAGATAATGTAAAGTTTATTTATTGTAATTAATTTCCAACAAGTGCCCCAATAATAATTTTGATTTCAAAAACAATTTTACAAAAAAATTTTTATTTAATTGAATTAACGATTTCGTTCCACTTCCCTTAAAGAAAAGTTTCAGTTAAATTACAAAAAAAAGGGAATATGATTATTTGCAATGCAGTTCCTCCAAGCTGTGCGCAAGAATAAGAGCAGAAATTTGACTACCAGTTACAATGAGGTAAGAATTTAATTCTGATTTGCACAGGGCCAAAGACCAATATTTCGGTTTAATTGAATTATCATTATCACTGAGATTTCATTAGTACTGAATTGTTTTTCATTATTTTTGCGGGAGCTTACAGCAGAGTCAGATTGCGAATTTCACATTTTTGTTGCCTTTGTCAGTAAATTTCATTGCGGGAGGTTACACTTGGCTCCCATTTTTATTAAATATTGTCCTTTTTAAAATTTTTCTGGGGAGGTTACAGTGCCGCACCACCTATTTTCCGGCACTTGATACTACTGAATTGATATCGATACGTAGGGGGAAAATATCGCCATAAGTACTAATATTTTTTGAAAAATATCGATATATCGATATTTTATCATCAGCCCTACTTCAAAGCTACGTTCACTCACACCTCAACCCAGTCCAATCATTTCTCTGCGTCATTGTACGTATCATTAATTTTAAATGTAGTTTATGGTTTGAGGACTGTTTTTTTTTTATACATACGGAACGCTCTAAAGATGACTTCTTAACGAAAGCAGCACAAATATTTTGCGCACGATCTATTACACAGTAGGTTCCTCAGTACTTGAAAAGAATCTTCTACTTGAACGAGTAGGTTACGACAACACTAAAATGTCAATTTTAAAATTTCATGCAATTTGCACCGGAGGCAAAAGTTTGTATCGATATTACCTGCTCACATCAAAATGGAAGACGTGAGGGAATAAGAAAACATGCTATTTCAAGTAATATCTTTCCTCCGTGACTCTCTGTGACCAAAAAGGTACTGAAACAGAGGATGACAGACTAAAGGCCGAAATACTAAATGTCTTCTTCCAAAGCTGTTTCACAAAGGAAGACTGCACTGTAGTTCCTTCTCTAGATTGTCGCACAGATGAGAAAATGGTAGATATCGAAATAGATGACAGAGGGATAGAAAAACAATTAAAATCGCTCAAAAGAGGAAAGGCCGCTGGACCTGATGGGATACCAGTTCGATTTTACACAGAGTACGCGAAGGAACTTGCCCCCCTTCTTGCAGCGGTGTACCGTAGGTCTCTAGAAGAGCGCAGCGTTCCAAAGGATTGGAAAAGGGCACAGGTCACCCCCGTTTTCAAGAAGGGACGTCGAACGGATATGCAGAACTATAGACCTATATCTCTAACGTCGATTAGTTGTAGAATTTTAGAACACGTATTATGTTCGCGTATAATGACTTTCCTGGAGACTAGAAATCTACTCTGTAGGAATCAGCATGGGTTTCGAAAAAGACGATCGTGTGAAACCCAGGTCGCGCTATTCGACCACGAGACTCAGAGGGCCATAGACACGGGTTCCCAGGTAGATGACTTATTTCTTGACTTCCGCAAGGCGTTTGATACAGATCCCCACAGTCGTTTAATGAACAAAGTAAGAGCATACGGACCATCAGAACAAGTGTGTGATTGGATTGAAGAGTTCCTAGATAACAGAACGCAGCATGTCATTCTCAATGGAGAGAAGTCTTCCGAAGTAAGAGTGATTTCAGGTGTGCCGCAGGGGAGTGTCGTAGGACCGTTGCTATTCACATTATACATAAATGACCTCGGAAGTTCACTGAGCCTTTTTGCGGATGATGCTGTAATATATTGAGAGGTTGTAACAATGGAAAATTGTACTGAAATGCAGGAGGATCTGCAGCGAATTGACGCATGGTGCAGGAAATGGAAACTGAATCTCAATGTAGACAAGTGTAATGTGCTGCGAATACAAAGAAAGAAAGATCCCTTATCATTTAGCTACAAAATAGCAGGTCAGCAACTGAAAACAGTTAATTCCGTAAATTATCTGGGAGTACGCATTAGGAGTGATTTAAAATGGAATGATCATGTAAAGTTGATCGTCGGTAAAGCAGATGCCAGACTGAGATTCATTGGAAGAATCCTAAGGAAATGCAATCCGAAAACAAAGGAAGTAGGTTACAGTACACTTGTTCGCCCGCTGCTTGAATACTGCTCAGCAGTGTGAGATCCGTACCAGATAGGGTTGATAGAAGAGATAGAGAAGATCCAACGGAGAACAGCGCGCTTCGTTACAGGATCATTTAGTAATCGCGAAAGCGTTACGGAGATGATAGATAAACTCCAGTGGAAGAGAGATGCTCAGTAGCTCGGTACGGGCTTTTGTTGAAGTTTCGAGAACATACCTTCACCGAGGAGTCAAGCAGTATATTGCTCCCTCCTACGTATATCTCGCGAAGAGACGATGAGGATAAAATCAGAGAAATTAGAGCCCTCACAGAGGCATACCGACAATCTTTCTTTCCACGGACAGTACGAGACTGGAATAAAAGGGAGAACCGATAGAGGTACTCAAAGTACCCTCCGTCAGATGGCTTGTGGAGTAGGGATGTAGATGTAGATGTAGGAATTCCATGAGGCTTGTGCTACTGAAAGGTCACATATTTTTCTAACGCACCTTAGAACGCTAGAGACCGTTTTCGGGTGCCTCCCAGTGCACCGCAGCAGCAGGCGGAGCCACGTGGGCTTAGCACACGTGCGCCACCGCCACGTGCCCTCCAGGATCGATGCTGGAAATTCGATCTGGCGGTCCCCGCCCAACGCCGCAAGCAAACACCGCCTAACAGCCCAGCGCTCTCTCACCGGCCTCCAGCCTTCCCTGTGGGACGCGAAACTGGAGGGAAAATTCTCCACGGAAATGTCGTTCCCGTCTGTTCGCTACTGACTTCCTTCAGTCAGTATACACTACTGGTCATTAAAATTGCTACACCACGAAGATGACTTGTTACAGACGCGAAATTTAACCGACAGGAATAAGATGCTGTGATATGCAAATTATTAGCTTTTCAGAGCATTCACACAAGGTTGGCGCCGGTGGCGACACCTACAAAATGCTGACATGAGGACAGTTTCCAACCGATTTCTCATACGCAAACAGGAGTTGACCGGCGTAGCCTGGTGAAACGTTGTTGTGATGCCTCGTGTAAGGAGGAGAAATCCGTACCATCACGTTTCCGACTTTGATAAAGGTCGGATTTTAGCCTATCGCGATTGCGGTTTATCGTATCGCGACATTGCTGCTCGCGTTGGTCGAGATCCAATGACTGTTAGCAGAATATGGAATCGGTGGGTTCAGGAGGCTAATACGGAACGCCGTGCTGGATCTCAACGGCCTCGTATCACTAGCAGTCGAGATGACAGGCATCTTATCCGCATTGTTGTAACGGATCGTGCAGCCACGTCTCGATCCCTGCGTCAACAGATGGGGACGTTTGCAAGACAACAACCATCTGCACGAATGGCAAAACGTCATTTTTTCGGATGAATCCAGGTTCTGTTTACAGCATCGTGATGGTCGCATCCGTCTTTGGCGACATCGCGGTGAACGTGTGTATTCGTGTATTCGTCATCGCCGTACTGGCGTATCACCCGGCGTGATGGTATGGGGTGCCATTGGTTACACGTCTCGGTCACCTCTTGTTCGTATTCACGGCACTTTGAACAGTGGGCGTTACATTTCAGATGTGTTACGACCCGTGGCTCTACCGTTCATTCGATCCCTGCGAAACCCTACATTTCAGCAGGATAATGCACGACCGCATGTTGCAGGTCCTGTACGGGCCTTTCTGGACACAGAAAACGTTGGACTGCTGCCCTGGCCACTACATTCTCCAGATATCTCACCAATTTGAAAACGTTTGGTCAGTGGTGGCCGAGTAAATGGCTCGTCACTGTACGCCAGTCACTACTCTTGATGAACTGCGGTATCGTGTTGAAGCTGCATGGGCAGCTGTACCTGTACACGCCATCCAAGCTCTGTTTGACTCAATGCCCAGGCGTATCAAGGCCGTTATTACGGCCAGAGGTGGTTGTTCTGGGTACTGATTTCTCAGGATGTATGCACCCAAATTGCGTGAAAATGTAATCACATTTCAGTTCTAGTATAATATATTTGTCCAATGAATGCCCGTTTACAATCTGCATTTCTTCTTGGTGTAGCAATTTTTATGGCCAGTAGTGTATATGAATGAAACCATGTCTTTCTTAGTGGTGTCGTTGCCCACACATTTCGCGGTAGAAAACTACAGTTCGCACTGTAATGACCAACAGTTCGATGACCTTTGACACTGCTGACGCCGCACGTACGATTCAACCCTTCTGCAAGTATCTCGTGGCCCAGAGACCACACTGAACGTGACAGAGCCCCTTTGGAGTGCAGTGAAACAGCCAAGACCACGAAGCAGCGGTAACCCTTTTACCACTTTAACAAACGTGCAGGTCAACGTCCATGCCTTTCATACTCTGGTAATTCCGGACGGACCAGGGAAATTTTCAGTGTGCCTCTGATCTAGCCTTCGCCTCTCAACGATGTGATAAGTGGCATGTGGGTCGGATTCTGCGCTCAACTACAGGTCTTCTTCCCCGTTCAGGTAACTAGTGTAAATGAGGTACCCGCAAGCTGCTGAAGTGGCGTCCGCTTCAAAGACTTGGCTACACGGAATTATGCTTTGCTACCATGAAGAGGTCTTGAGCGCCATGTTGGTAGAACAAGCCTTGCCGAAGATCAGTGCTAATAGCAGGGTGAACAACCTCGCCGTCTGCGTTCCACTCTTCAGTTGTCTATTGTCAAATATTTTGTTATTATGGTACCAGTAATTATATAACAACGAAACTGCTTCTTGGCTCAACTTGATATCCTGAGATATGAAAAGAACAGTAGCAGTTATGTTCTTTGGAACCGCATGTACAGGGTGTTCGGAAATTCTTGTTACAAACTTCTAGGACCTGTAGAAAGGGGTGAGTACATAATATTTTGAATAGGAAGCCATGTCAGGAAACGTACCGTTTCAGTTCAGCTATTTAACACGTGCTCTTCCGCTGAAGTAAAGAGAAAAATCTGAGAGTTGCTTGTCGAGGTATGCAATAGGGTAGACAGAATGACATGTACTATATCAGACGGTCATCTGATGTCAGTTGACGTCTTCCTTGTTGCAAGACTCCTGTAGAGACAGGAAGATGTGCACTAGAAATTGAAAGGACACCAGTTCGGATGGAGTGTGTGTTCCAGAACGTACTTCGTTTGTACAATGTTTGTGACAACGTTGGTGGTAGCCACATCCAGCCGCTGTTGTAATGCATAGCTACTGTTCTGTACGTACAGTATGCTGGTTTCTTTCTTGTTCTGGAATAATGAAACACGTAAGGTTTAAGTGCCACTACAAACAAATATGCTTAAATTATAAATGGATGTTTCGTTACGTTTCCCTTAGAGTTATTGCCTAATAATTGTACTGCTTCACGCCTAATTTAGTTCCTCAAGCAGAAGTGCAGGAGTTAAAAATCTGAATTGAAACCGTTGTAGAACGGAAAGGGTACCTTTCCAGAGATGGATACTTATTTAAAATATTATGCACTCATACCGCTTTACAACTCCTGAAATTTGGAACGGGAATTTCCGAATAGAATATAGAACTCCCAGCTGAAATAAGATGACCAGCTACAGAACGACTAACTATCGAAGCTTGTAATATACCTTTTCCGAGAGTGAAGGGGTGAATGTTCGGAAGGGAGAGGCAATTATCTCGTTCGGATTTTACATCGATTTTAGGTTTCTTTTCAATCCAAGCGATAGGCGGCTTAGCTTAGGGACGAGATCTGACTGTTAGCGATGTTAATACCTGCGCGGTCAGGTTGAAACGTCCCCTTAGAACAATTTTACACGACTGTGCTTAACCTGACACACAATATTATTTAGCGCAACGCAATCTGACTATCAAAGATCCCTGCAAAAGAATGGCCCTGAGTAACATTAAACTATACCTTTCACAAATCACTTACCTCACAAAAATCTCCGTTGCTCGAACTACTGCAATACAGCGAGTGCCACTACTGCCAGCTAAATAAAAGATACAAACTACGGAAGGCACTAACTACTGATAGTCTTAGCAAATGAAAGATTCTAATAGAGAACAAACAATGTATTTACCTCAAGATTCATAATATATACAGCAGTTCATGACATTTTTCAAAACTCCGCCATCTCTCTCCCCACATCCACCACTGCTGGCGGCTCACCTCCAACTGCGCAACGCTACGTGCTGTTAACATCCAGCTATAGCAGTTCATGACAACAATGGCAGACAACAATGCAAACTAGCCACAGACTGCACACAGCACAGCCAGTGATTTTCATACAGAGAGCGCTACGTAACGTTGCCAATAAGAAAACCATAAACAGCAAACTTACATAAAGAAAACATAAACAGCCTACTTACATAGCCCCCATGCTCCCCACAAAAAAATTTTACAAAATATTTTTGGGCAGTGGCCAATAAAGATTTGATAAAATTTTTCATAATTACAATAACAAAGATATCAAATGCACACACTTATTGATACAATGTTGGTCAAAAGCTAAAATTTTTTCACAGTCAATAAAGACAGTCCAGATTGTTCATCATAGTAAAACTGCCGTTTCTTTTATCAAAGTCTGAGCAGTAAAAGGCAATGCACACGGAAGTAGTGGATTTCCATGCAGTCTTGAAGAAGTAGTTTTGTCCTTCCAACAGAAAGACAGTGCTGACTCTTGACATGCTGACAGGTAATGGGCCACAACAGAGCAAACCCACAGCAGAGTCAGTCGACGTTTTGAAGAAGATTGGTAGGTAGGTCATCACAGAGCGGACCCACTGCAGTCCTGGTAGAGAGTATTGGTGAGGCAGCAAAGGTGTAGACCCACTGTAGTCCTTGTAGAGATGGCCAGCAGCCATTTGCTGCGACTGTGCAGGTGCACAATCACCATCGAAGAATCTTGCAGAGAAGATAGCAAGTCCATAAACCATCACTTGTGCACGCACAAAGTTTTAGGAATTGTCTTTAGAACCAGCAATGCTGTTATCCAGTCCCTTGCTGAATTATCAACACATGTGCAAACACTATCAGTCCCTACTTCTCACATATTGTGCATTAGTGTGACCAACAGAAATGTGTGCAGTGAAATGAATGCTTACAAGTTACTTAATTTGATTAACAGGTGTCAATTACAATATTATAACATGAGAATACAATTACAAAGGTACAAAATACATCATTAAAAACATAACAATACAGATAACATTTGTAGTAATAGGGGCTTTACAAAAGAATAGAAATAAACATATACATCAGTGTTACAGAAATTATGACATGAGTACAAAAATAAAAGATCAGAATCACTTTTAAAAATTCAACTTCACACATGAGCATTAAAACAACACAGAATAAATAATGTCTAAGCATCTTTACAAAGAAAATAACAGAGTATTAGAGAAATTCTACAACATAGCTCTCATCAGCACATAAACACATCAACACATAAAGACAGGAAAAACACAAATAAACAAGGGTACACAAACATATAGTGGGATAACACAAAAGGAAAGGACAGGGTTTGTTTTACTGCAGTATTTTGCAAACAAAACTTTCTTTACTTCTCGGAGATCTCCCTTCATTCATCATTATTCCCAAAAAGTCCTATCTATACCTCCTTCCTGTATTCTATTCATATTTCTTTCAAAATAATTATTTCTGATTGTACAATACTCATTTGGGCCCAAATCTTTTTCATATAACTTCGCATTGCATTCTTTACCTATTCTCCATAGTCAGTGTCTTATATAGTCTACCCCCTCTTAAGCTAACTTAAATCTACTGAGCTCAGATATATATATCAAGGGACGAGCCAATGCAGCATCACATAAAACAGTTAATATAAACAGCAATGAAAAGAATGCAGATTTGCGAAGCAAGCAGCATTAAGAAATTAGCAAAAATCAAATTCAATAACACTATGCCTGGCAAACAGCAGCAGCAAATATAAAAATATAAAAAATATAAAACTTATATCTATACATGACATAGCTCAAGCAGAAAAATATTACAGTAAAAACAACAATGCAGAAAAGGGAAATGTCTATTCACATCCTAATGTCTATGTAATTAAAGTGGTGCACCACAACAACTGATTGTAAAAAAATATTACCATGTACTTGAAAAGAAAATTATGTGTTACTGTTACTAGTTTCTTCTTATTGTTCTTTCCTTTCCAAGTGCTCCTTTTTTTAAAGAATGTGGATCATAAAATAATTATTTAATAGATCTGTTGACAGAAAGTGCTCACATTAGCAAATGCATTTTATTTTATGAAAGCAATGCTGCAACACAGCTGGAAACCAGACATCAAATGAAATAAGCAACTATGAAAAGCAAAGCATAAAAATATCATTCAATAGTCATGTGGCATTTCGTAAGTCAGTAGCACTCAACTCTTGGAGAAGGACACTTGTCATAATCAGGTGTGCAGATGTACGAATATTTCCCATCCATTCATAAGCATTTCAGTAATTAGCACAAAGTGCGAGTAATCATATGTTTTCAAGTAACGAGGGTGTCGCATTAGCGATGAAAGGCACACCCTAATGACTTGTTCTCCAGGTGTTTGACACAGCTGTGTGCCCACAACGCATTACAAAAATCATATGTTTTCAAGTAACGAGCGTGTCGCATTAGCGATGCCCTCTACAAAGGAATGTCAAAGGCACACCCTAATGGCTTGTTCTCCAGGTGTCTGACACAGCTGTGTGCCGACGACGCACGTGTAGGTGGTCACTTAACTTTCTTATGGAAATATTTACGACATTTTTCCGCTACAGAGACAGTCTCATATAAACATTTCACAGGTCGAGAATTTACGTTGCAAATGTGTAGAAACAAACTCCTATGAATATAACAGTGTCCAAAAAATTTTTGCTGGCATTGTGATACATTCACGCATTTACACACACATTTCATAACTCTTAAAGTACGATTCTCGGTTTCCAACATCCTTTTTCACAAGTCAAGAGTCCTTAACTTCTATTCATTATTCATATACATATAAACACGTAATCACATTCCTCATATATGGTAGCATCATCTTATTGACATAAACATACCTCAACAGCATAATACACATCGTCGTCGTAAAAATAACATCATAACACCTCAGTCAAATCTCAAAAAAGTCGTAGCTTTCTGCAATAATTTCAAACCATAAGAAATATTCTCTGCTCATTTTAATAGTGTCATCTGCCTCAAACGTACTTTAAAAATCACGATCTCATACCAAATACATCATTCAAAGCTCTCATAGTATCACAATGGTACCAAAAAAATATGAACAGTTCACACAGTACAGACAAAATACAATTTCGTAAGTGTGAAGTTATCCAACTCTGTAATTGCGTAAACATGTGTCACTGACGTAATAAAAAAGTTTGTTTCTCTGTTAAATGATCAGATAGCTGTGTAATTTATGTGTTAGAGAAATATGGTACCGATGTGTTAAATTGTATAAGCAAATACCATATTAGCTAGGGCTCCTTCTGCTTGCCAAACACATGGTACACAAAGTAGGCGTGTACCCCCCTGAGGTTTATTGTAATTATACCCTCAGGTGTTACAGATTACAGCAATGGAATGAAATGTATCACGAAAAACTTTCTTTGTAATTCAAAAATCTTTAAAAATAAATGTTTTAAGTACAAAATTAATCACTCAAATACGTGTCCTGTAGCGCTAAATATGCGTCTTGCTGTAAGATAATCTCTGGGAAGTGTCGTATTTATCGTCCTCCAAAAGCTAAGTTCTGCAGAAGTCAATGTACTTACCTCATGATACACAAAAGTGAAATGCTTTGCGTATAGATAACTTAGTTATTACGCTTATTGCCGTGATGAGGAAAGTACTGTGCTGTAACGTATTGTTGTCCTACGGAAAAGGCTGTCTCCTTGTAGCAATAGCACAAAAGTCACCACTAAAACATGTCTCACTTTATAGAAGAATTCAAAAAAAACTGTGCAGATATAAAACAGATACACCGCAAAAGCAACATTGTAAATTATCACGCATTAGCAGCGTCGTGATAAAATCGCGTAGCTGTCACATAAACTAACCACTGTGTCATCTGGCATTTCACAGAAAGCACCTCAAATCCAGAATCCACTCTCAAGCAAACCAAAATGTTGCATGAAAATTTCATTAGCAGTGCTGGTATATGTTCTAAGTATGTAAGCCGTATATTCGTTACGTAATCGTGCAACTAACAAGGAGGAATGTATAAATAACAACACTGTGTCGTCTGTTCGCAATAACAATGCATTAGCAATTACTTGTCTAAGTTACCTATGTTCTTGACTGGATGGTTAGTTAGCTTTAAAACATAGTTGCATGTTAACAGTTTCTCAGTGTGACAAATTGTACAAGTAGCGTGAAGTGAAAATTGCAAAGACTAAGTTAAAAAGCAGATTATCTGTCAATAAATGGTTTTACATGAGAAATGTGGTGTAAACCTTTACTCTTCCTAGTACGCAGAGTTTCAACTTCAACGCAATTATCATGTGGTATACGTCGGATTCTGTAAGGTCCATTGTAAACTAGAAAGAATTTGTGACTCAAGTGTTTCTTCTTATGTGACAATGAATGAGCTTTAATGAGAACTTTCTGACCAATATATAATTTCTTTGCATTTGCTTTACCGTGTAGTTTTCTCCTTTTGTCTGCTGCAGATTTTATATTTTTAAGAGCCAAATCAATTATGTCTTTGTGTCGAAGTTTACGTGTATTCGGGAAAGGTACAAGCTCTCTGATTCTGTTCGGAGGTTCTACATTCTTCAGTACAAGAGTAGGTGGTAAAGCAGTGGAATCATGAGGCATTTCATTCAGCACATTTTGAAATAAGTGTAAATATCTGTCCCAATGCTGATGCTTTCTGTGACAATAAAGTCTGCAAAGCTTATTGATTTCTTTCATAATCCGTTCAGACGGGTTACAATGTGGTGAATACAATGAAATAAAAACAGGTTTGATTTTATGGTTCCGAAGCATGCGTGACCAAACAGCAGATCTGAATTGTGGTCCGTTATCTGAAATGACTTTACTAACGTGTCCAACTTCACGTAAGAAATTTTTAACAAAGGCGTTGGATACAGACCGTCCAGTGGCTTTACGTAACGGAGTGAAAGAAACAAATTTTGAAGTAAGTTCAACAGCGACTAGAACGTACGAAAATCCATTCGATGTTCTGACAAGGGGTCCCAAAAGATCAACAGCAGCAAATTCTTTTAATTTAGAAGGAATAATTGGAAACAACGGAGCACGATGTGAGATAGTAGACGGTTTCGCCTTTTGACAAAGTTTACAAATAGACAAGACTCTTCGAATTCGCTTTTCCATATTGTTAAAATAACAAGTCGTTCGAAGAATATGATAACATTTTCGTGGGCCAAAATGTGCGTAGCTGAAATGAATGTACCAAATGAGCTTATTAACAAAATCGTCTGGAATGCAAAGTACCCATAGCTTGTCATCAACAGTGCAGCGTTTGAAGAGTATGTTGTTTCTAACCAGATAATAATGCCGAATCTGAGTGTGTGTCTTTTCATGCCATTTACTTTTGATGTCTTTCCAAATCGGATCTTTATCTTGTTCATGAGCAATGTCCTTTAAAGATGTGGTGATAAAGTTTTCAAAGGCGACTTTCTGAATGTAAAGAATACTGAAATTTTTCTCGAGGTTGCCTTCTGTGTTACTTTTCTCAAGCCCAGCCGGTGCGCGTGACAGCGCGTCCGCAACAATGTTCTCCTTGCCGGGAATGTAGACTATTGTGAAGCGGAATTCTTGCAGAAACAATGCCCAACGTTTTAACCTATCATGATTTAATTTTGAAGACATAAGAAATTGTAATGCACGATGATCACTGTATACTTTTACGTGCTTACCAGAAAGAAAGAAACGGAATTTGTTAAATGCCCAAACGATAGCTAAAGCTTCTAATTCAGTAACGGAATAATTTTTTTCAGATTTTGTTAGCACTCGGCTAGCAAAAGCAATGGTTTTCTGAACAGTAGTGTCATTTTCTATGGCTTCTTGAAATAAGTGGGCACCAAGACCGACTTTAGAAGAATCCGTACTAAGGCAGAAATCTTGTGACAGATCTGGATGAGCTAGTATTGGCGCGTGAAGTAACGCTTCTTTCAAAGAATTGAATTCCAACTGTGCTTGTTCGTCCCAGTTCCAAATAGTATTTTTTCCAGTGAGAGAACAAAGTTTTGGTGTAACTAGAATTTGCATATTCAGAAAACGACGGTAAAAATTTACGAGACCTAGAAAACTGCGGACTTGTTTCTTTGTGGAGGGAACTGGAATGGCTCTGATTGCTTCTAACTTTTCAGGATCCGGCTGAATGCCTTCAGAAGAAATAATATGTCCCAAAAACTTCACCTTTGTCCTACCGAATTCAGACTTTTCCAAGTTAACTGTAATTCCAGATTCTGCAAAAATACGTAACAAACTGTTGAGGATGCGATTGTGTTGTTCCCATGAAGCTTCTGCTATTAGAATATCGTCAACATATAAGGTGATGTGACGTTTTAAGAACTCAGGTAGTATGGAATTTAACCCACGAATGAATGCTGCCGAAGAAATGTTCAAACCAAAAGGAAGTTTCCGAAACTGATAACAAACGCCGAAACAAAGGAAAGCTGTGTATTTTCTGCATTCTGGATGAAGTTCGATCTGATAAAAGCTGGATCTGAGATCAATGGAAGACAACACTTTTACACCATTAAAATTTTGAAGAAGTTCTTCCATCGTCTGCGGCCTGTCTGTTTCAGGAATAATGATAGTATTGATTTGTCTCGAATCTAAGACAAGTCTGATCGATCCATTTTTCTTCTCAACAACATGTAACGGATTGTTGTATGAGCTTACTGCAGGCTCAATAATGCCCTCGTCAAGCATAGATTGTATTTCTGTTCTAACACGGTCCCTATAATGTGCTGGAATTACGTATGGTCTAACACAAAATTTAGTATGCTCACGAACACGAAATTGGTATTGAAATCCCTTGATTGTTCCTGTTTTGTGAGTAAAAACTGTGGAATGTGCTTGTAAAATCTCAAAAAGGTCCTGCCTATCAGTGTCATTACAATTCTCAATTGTTTGAATTTTATTCTGAATTAACTCATTAATTTCAAATATGCCGTCGATGTCATCCCTGTCAGTACTTGCAGAGTGATTGTTAGTGTCTAGTTCCGTAGAAAATTCCGAACTGTTATCTAACAGAAGGTAAAGCCGATTAATTTCCTCATCATGGTTTGAGAGCCAGTCTTCAAATTTCAAAGCTATTGACTTACCTTCCTTCTCTAAACTTATTTCAGCATCGTGAAAGCTTAAGATTGCTTTGTATTCATTCAAAAAGTCTACTCCCAGTATAATTTCCGTCGACAATAATGGAACAATAAGAAAGTTCACAGAGAAGCTGTGGCTTTGGCAAAAGAATTCTAAATTGGTTTGTTGGCGTACATCTACACTTTTTCCAAAGATTGCACCTTGTAATTTAATCTTACGTAACGGAAGTGTGGGGCAATTGTTCGATTTGTTGCATTTGCTAAAAGCTGTTTCACTAATTACTGAAATGGGACTGCCAGAGTCAAGTACTGCCGTAAATTTTACGTCATTTACAGTAATGTGAATCACAGGATATGCAATGTTGTTATGTTTTACGTCGTGTTCCTGGAGTAAGATGTCCCTAATGTCTTCCATTTTTACGTAATTACTAGCTACGGCAGCTCCGTCGTCAGTTTCATAAGTACATATTGTGGCTGCCAGCGGTGTGAGTCATTGCCTATTGTCTCTTTGTTGGCGCGCGTCGTTATTGGGATTTGGAGACCTAACTTCTACAAATTCACGTTGCCCAGAGGGCCCAGCTCTGTTAGAAACCCGCCAGTTCTGATGAAATTCACGTCTGTCGTTTTGTCGGTAGTTTACATAGTTTCTTTCTTGTCTGTCACGTGGTGGAGAATTTCTCTCTGAGTCGTAACTGCGTGCTGGACCGTTGCGTCTAAAGTTATTCTGTCTCCCTTGATAATAGTTATATTGGTTCCCATATTGTCTGTTTCTCTGATTGTCTCCGTGATAGTCATTACCGCGGAAAGGTGATCTTTCCCTGTAACTATTACTCTGCCAGTGGTTGTCATATGGGTGGTGTCTGTTTTGGTCACGATTTACGTTGTAAGAATAGGTTTGTCGTGGCCATTTATTGTTTCTGTCGTCACGAAATTGTGACGGATGTGACCTGTAGTGATTGTTTTCCTGTTTTCGCATCCCGCGACTGTCTGTGTCAATTTCCAGTTCTTGTAACAGTCCCTGAAAAGCTTCAATGTCGTCTTTGCAACGTCCTGCCAAAATAATATGCCGTAAGTGTTCAGGTAATTTGATTAAGCAAATGCGGATGAGTTCTGAGGGGCTGTATGGGTTTGACAGGTATTGATTCTTGTGCAACATGTCTTCAAAATATTTCACAAGACTGGAAAATTCAGATTGTTCGAAGTGTTTCATCGTCATGATGCTATGTTTTACTCGGTCCTGTGTGGCTTGAGACCAATATGCTGAGAGGAAGGCATGGTAAAATTCTCCTTCACTGTGGCAATCGTGAATGACCGATCGCATTCTTACAGCTGGTTCATTCTCTAAGTAGCCACACATAAATTCTAACCTGTGCTCCAATGACCAATTGGGAGGGAAACAATGAGAGAATTGATGGAGCCACGCTTGTGGATGAATGTCGTTGGCAGAATTCTTAAACGTTTTGAATTTACGTGTAGTAATGAACAGCTTATAGTCAAAATCATCGTGTCGGCGAGTAGCATATCGGTCATTGTTACGTCGTGTCGGCGGTTCCATCTCAAACTTCGGTGTACCTTGCCAATTTCTTTCATAATTACCGAAATGCCCTGTGTTATTATTTTGTGGCTGTTCCGTATTTCTATGTCCCTCTTCCCGTATTGGGGCGCGAGTGTCCTCTGAAATACGTAATTCTTGTATTACCTGTGTCAGCTGTTCTTGTACTTCCCGGATTTCTCTTTGGTGTTGCGTATTAATTTGATTCAGATTTTGTTTCAGTTTCCTAATTTGTTCGCACTCTTCTGTGTCATTCAGATTATCATCTACCTTCGTAGATAAGTTAGTGACCTGATCCGAAAGTTCGGCTACTTTCTCTGATAATGAACTAATTTCCTCCATGTGTCTTTCTGAACCAATTTTCAGAGTATCTACTGTGTCCTTTAAGTTTTCCTGAGTTTTTGCAAGTTGCGTAACCGAATCGGTAGATGCAACTGAGTCCATTTTAGCTTGCAAGGTCTCATGATTTTCATGAACAATAGTTTGCAGTTCTTTTATGGCTGCTTCGTGATTCTGTAATGCATTTTCATGCCGCGAAAAAATAGGCTGAAAATGCTCACAAATTTGTGTTTTTACGTCATTACAGACTTTTTGACATTTCGATTCAATGTTATGTAACTCAGTAGTTAGATCTTCACGTGTTTGTTCAAGTGTGGTGTCTAACTTCCGAAGATTTTGTTCCATTGTGTCCAACTGTTGCAGCTTTTGCTGTGTTTGTCTCTGATTTTGTTCCATTATGTGTAACTGTTGCTGTGTTTGTCTCTGGTGTTGTTCCATTGTGTCTAACTTTTGAAGATTTTGTTCCATTGTGTCTAACTTTAGAAGATTCTGTTCCATGGTGTCTAACTTTTGAAGATTTTGTCCCATTTGTCTCTGATTTTGTTCCATTTGTTGCATTAATTGCAATAATAATGTATTAGTGTCTGGAATCTGTTTCTCTATGCTTTTTGGCAGTGCATTTTCACCGGCAACATTCACATTTTGACAAGCACAAAATGTGTCTTGACTCATTTGAGAAAACGGTGAGGACGCAAAACCTGAATCTACAGTATTTGCAAAATTGTGTCCTATCATTTCTGATTCCTGAGGCGAGCTGTTGCCGACCGATCGATCGATAATGCTTCCCTGTTCACTACCTGTTTGACTGGCTACACCATTGTTTGACGCCCGCTCTATTTCCCTATGCACAGTTACCAAATTACTACTTTGAATGTTAGTTAATTCATTACATGGTGGGGCCAACACACTGCTTTCGTCTTCACTGTCATTTCTTAGTTTACTTTGGAGCCGAGTGTTACGTTTTTCACATGCCATTATTGTCACAATATTTCACACGATAACACAGAAAAGCACAATTTGAATAGCAAAAATAAGAGAACACATTAACATAGCACTGAAAATAATATGTAGTTAATTACAAGCGCAGCTGCGAAATACTTGTTGCAAATCTACATGCATGCCACAACTGTTTTACATTACAACAATGAAAGACTGCAACTACAAAGGAGATTCTCTCTACAATTACGCGCTAGCAATAAACAAAAGCTACACTAAATACACAAACTACAAGAAAAAATCAGAAGATTCTAGTGAGGTATCCTAGGCTAAGGGTCGACATATGAAACGTCCCCTTAGAACCATTTATACATGGAACGTCCCCTTTAGAACAATTTATACACGACTGTGCTTAACCTGACACACAATATTATTTAGCGCAACGCAATCTGACTATCAAAGATCCCTGCAAAAGAATGGCCCTGAGTAACATTAAACTATACCTTTCACAAATCACTTACCTCACAAAAATCTCCGTTGCTCGAACTACTGCAATACAGCGAGTGCCACTACTGCCAGCTAAATAAAAGATACAAACTACGGAAGGCACTAACTACTGATAGTCTTAGCAAATGAAAGATTCTAATAGAGAACAAACAATGTATTTACCTCAAGATTCATAATATATACAGCAGTTCATGACATTTTTCAAAACTCGGCCATCTCTCTCCCCACATCCACCACTGCTGGCGGCTCACCTCCAACTGCGCAACGCTACGCGCTGTTAACATCCAGCTATAGCAGTTCATGACAACAATGGCAGACAACAATGCAAACTAGCCACAGACTGCACACAGCACAGCCAGTGATTTTCATACAGAGAGCGCTACGTAACGTTGCCAATAAGAAAACCATAAACAGCAAACTTACGTAAAGAAAACATAAACAGCCTACTTACAAGGTGTTTGCGGGAATGCACAGGCTAGATGTAGGTGCTCATTTTGGAGCATGGACCTGATGCTTTTTTATTTTCCCTAATCCACCTAGAATGGACTGTAAGGGGACGCACAGTGCATGTTCAGTGTTGTTGGCGGACTCTGACAGGCTTGTTTAAGGGTTTGTAGCAGTTGTCTACCTCCATGTCAGAAATGTTTGAGTGTGTGGTAAAAGTAGAAGTGAATGATCTGAAATGAGAGTGATTCCATGCAATTATGATTTGATACGAATGACAGTGAATGCACTGTACACAATTCAGTTCCACAGTAGCAGCTCATGGAAAACGAAGGAACACTGGTATGTCATAAAAGTTATCTCTATGTAAACATCCGAATAGCTGTTAATAGATACCCTAGATCATGCATTTGAACACAAAAATATCGGTCCCTGGAAACGACAGTGACAGGGTAGAACAGCTACACCAAAGAAGCTACTTCAGGCCAAATCTGGATAGATTATACGATAAGACCACGACCTATTACCTGACCCATGCTTGTCAAACTAGACCTGCAAGTATTTAATGTCTGTAAATGTGAAATATGTTATTTTCGTTTTTCTTAAATAGAAATAAGACTAAAAACAGCCGACCAGTTGCAAAGGATAAAGAAATCTTTACCTAGGTTTCGGCAGATTTAAATCTGTCTTCTTCAGAAGGCGGCAATTTTACATAAATATGGAATGATGTAACATCGTCGTTTTTACAAATATCTGCATAGATCCGTTAGTCCAAATTAAAATGTAGCCCTGAAAATAGGATTTGTCATGTAAATAAAAATTAGTACATGGATGTAGCAGAGCTCACAAGCGACTGAAGTAACTGACGCATCGCTGTCGAAGTAAGAGGTCGAAATATTTCTATGCATGTAATTTGTTTCATCTAAAAAACGAAGTTTTAATTGATATCAGATAATTAAAACATCGGTAAAATGAAGACACTTTGATTTGATAAACTCTGATTCCTTACTAAAAAAGGCAATTATTTGATTCACAAACAATAAAAAAATAGTTAAATACCAGCCTGTATCATACAGAACATTACATATTCCACATACAAATGGCGTTCGCCACTTACCTTCCTTAATATTACCTTAATGACTTTGGCGTCTGCAAGAGCATACTGGCATCTACATCTACATCTACATGATTACTCTGCAATTCACATTTAAATGCTTGGCAGAGGGTTCATCGAACCACAATCATACAATCTCTCTACCATTCCACTCCCGAACAGCGCGCGGGAAAAACGAACACCTAAACCTTTCTGTTCGAGCTCTGATTTCTCTTATTTTATTCTGATGATCATTCTTACCTATGCAGGTTGGGCTCAACAAAATATTTTCGCATTCGTAAGAGAAAGTTGGTGACTGAAATTTCGTAAATAGAGCTAAGAAATAAAACTCTCCAAATCTTGAAAAAGCGAACCCTGTACTAAGCGAAATAAATACCAGAGAAGAGAAGACGATCTGAAATACGTATCATCCGCTGTCTCTTCTGTCTTTGTTTTTAAATTTTTACAGTCATGTTCGTTATTCTAGGTTTTTAGCCTTTCTATTAACATGTTAACCTGGTTTAATCAACAAAATATAAAAATAGTTTGCACATGTACGGAACGGTTATTCTGTGAGGGCTCCGAATTCTACTTTTATGCACTGAATATTGCTTAAAATTGGCCTTAAGTGTAATTTAAAACTGTGTAGATGATAACTTGGCTATAGAAACATTTTGTACGAGGGCCGTTCAGAAAGTAACCTCCGGTTGATTTAAAAAAATACACGAAGTTAAATAAAAATATTTTAATATATACATCTTACAACTACATCTTTGCACTATTTTTCTACATAGTCTCCATAGCGATTGAGGCACTTCTGCATAAAAATCACCCGCTTGTGCCTGGAGCCAGCCTGTGACCGCATCTTTGAGCTCTTCGTCGTCATCAAACCGCTGTGACCCGAGCCATTTCTTCAAATGCACGAAGAGGTGATAATCACTTGGCGCCAGGTCTGGGCTGTAAGGTGGATGGTTGATAACGTCCCACTTGAAGGACTCAAGAAGGGCCGTTGTTCTGCGAGCAGAGTGAGGACGGGCGTTATCGTGCAAAAAAACGATACCGGAAGTCAGCATACCACGGCGTTTGTTCTGTATAGCCTGTCGTAACTTTTTTATTGTTTCACAGTACACGTCTTGATTAATGGTCGTACCACGTTCCATGAATTCAACCAACAACACCCCTTTGGCATCCCAAAACACCGTTGCCATCAGTTTTCTGGCAGAAAAATCTTGCGAGGCTTTTCTTGGTTTGGTAGGCGAATTTGAATGTGCCCACATCTTTTATTGTTCTTTTGTCTCAGGGTTCACGTACTTAATCCAGGTTTCGTCACCGGTCACGATTCTGTTTAACAATGGTTCTCCTTCGTCCTCATAACGTGACAGAAAGTCTAATGCAGAGGCCATTCTTTGAGTTTTGTGGTGGTCGGTAAGAATTTTGGGCACCCATCGTGCACAGAACTTACGGTAACCCAATCTTGCTGTCACTATCTCGTACAAGAGAGTCTTAGAAATCTGTGGAAAACCAGTAGACAACTCCGACATTGAGAAACGTCGATTTTCAAGAACTTTTGCATCAACTGTCTGAACGAGTTCGTCAGTCACCAATGATGGTCTACCACTCCTCTCTTCATCATGAACGTTTTCTCGTCCACTTTTAAATAAACGTACCCATTCACGGACAACTCCTTCACTCATAACTCTTGGTCCGTACACGGCACAAAGCTCACGATGAATAGCTGCTGCAGAATATCCTTTGGCTGTAAAAAACCTTATGACAGCACGCACTTCACATTTGGCGGGGTTTTCTATTGCAGCACACATTTCAAACTGCCACAAAAACTAAACTAGCGCAGGTACGACGTTCACTCGACCACGGCTTGATGCCGACTGACTTGTTGAGTGCGTGAACGCACAGATGGCGTCGCTACTCCCCCCACAACCCGCACTGTGACCGATCGGAGGTTACTTTCTGAACCGCCCTCGTATTTTTGGACTTGTTAACCCTAAAAGAACGACGACAAAAGCCCATGTTAGGAAATAAGCTGTATCAGCTGAGGTCAGCACTTTGACTGGGAGAGTAGCTACTGGCACTGTTTTACCTGGTAGCTGCAGCTGCTCATCACTTCAGATGGCACTGTATTGTCATTTCTGAGCCTTAGTCTGGTGACAACACAGCGGCGGCCATATTGAAGGTCATCTGATACATTTCTTTTGCTAGTGGTAAAAATAAAGAACAACTCCGTAATTTACGTTTTTCTGGGCCCACAGGGTGATGTGTCATAATGACGTTATAAATATAAATCCGAGGCCGCTGTTCTAATTGAATTTATTTATTGCAATAGGTTTGTTTCGGCTATTATTGCCACTTCAAGCTATCTGCGAGTATCACATAGAATTTTACCAGTATTTGATTAAATTTATTTTGTATTTACATGTTATGGCTTTATAGTGTCTATACTTTGGTACTTATGTCTGGTTAGTCATTGCTGCCATTTCACAACGGTGGTTACTGTCGCTTATTAAATTTCTGTCTAGGACTATGTTTCCTTTCAACGAATTTCAGACTGCTTTTTGGTCCTTTTACATATCAGGGGAAGCTTTCCCACGTATTTTAGTTTAACTTTGTGTGATAACGAATTTCTGGCAGGACACTTTACAGTTGTATCAACGATGGTACATGGTCACAAAGTTGCTATATGTCTATGGAGTTAGTTAATTAACCATTTGATCATTTATGCTTTCGAATATGAAGTGACTTTGTTGTGACTCTGTTTACCGTTATCGTAATTTAAGATTTGAATCAAATTTTACATTTAGGTTTTACGTTTAAAATCTGTTTTTTCGTTTAGGATGTTCTGCGGTCGCTATAATGTGTGAACATGTATTTCCATTCCTTCACGAACATTCGTCGCTAATGGCTTTTGTACGTGCAGGGTTTTCATTGTTTTTCTTGTACGGTCTGCTTTGTGGTTCTCAGATTTTAAGTGTCTGAAAAAGTAATACGTTACTTTCGTAATCTGTAGTGTGCCATTGACATCTAATGTCAAAATTTCGTCCTGTTTGACCTGTGAAAAATTTTTCAGAATTTTTAATTCCATTTTATATTTGCCTGGGTTGGCGTGAACTGGCAGTTTCTTTTTCCCTGAATGGATTTGTATTTTTAAGTTATTGCTAATTCGGGAAGCGAATTTTACTGTTGTATTTTTTAGTAATGCATTCAGTTCCTTAGATGTGCTTCTCAGCTGTAACATCGATATGTACGAGGTTTTATGTTACGTTGTGTCCTTCTGGATTTCAATTCGTTTTGATCTTCTGGTTACTGTACCGCAGGATAAACGTCAGCATAATTTTAAACAAGCTAAGGGGGCTGCACAGATTGTCACCTAAATCGTTTATGTAGATTAAGAACAGCACAAAGCCTTGGGAAACAGCAGATGTTAATTCCGGTTTCACTAGATGACTTCCAGTCAATTACTACGAACTGTGTCCTTTCTGACAGAAATTCACGAATCCAGTCGCACAACGGTGACAGAGTACGTGTTTGTTATTAAAACCTTAATATCACATGCAGACACCACCTGAAATTGTGGATCTGCAGCCCTGGTTCAAAAATGGTTCAATGGCTCTGAGCACTATGGGACTCAACTGCTGAGGTCATTAGTCCCCTAGAACTTAGAACTAGTTAAACCTAACTAACCTAAGGATATCACAAACATCCATGCCCGAGGCAGGATTCGAAACTGCGACCGTAGCGGTCTTGCGGTTCCAGGCTGCAGCGCCTTTAACCGCACGGCCACTTCGGCCGGCCTGCAGCCCTGGAAGAAATGACAAAAACAGGTGGAAACTGTGGTTTTGGGTATCTACTTATGTTGGCTCGGTTATATACCAGAAAGTAAACATAGATCTCAGTACGTCATTGGCTGTGGATAATGTCGATCCTGTGTTTAGCACCATATGAGATGCTGCAGTTATGCAGAACAGGTACTGCCTTTCCTGTTAAGGCGTTTAACGACGTAATTTAGCCAGCACTTCAGAGTTTTTGGATGCGTTTCGAAGCTACCATCTCTTACTGAAACAGATTCTTGTGTGCATGGCGCCGTTACTCCAGCTTGCATCGGGTCCACCGGAAACGGGAGCCGGTTATTAGCACACACCTGCGGACGGATGGCCATATTTGGGCGCGCCGCTCCCAACTCGTCTCTCTGTTGACTGCCATTACGGCTGTCGGCGACCACTGCTGAAATCCGGCTCCAGATTATAATTAACTCACGCGGGTGACGCAATAACTTAACTTGCCTGCACGTGGCGACTGGCGTTTCGGGCTTCTAGCAGTCGTCATCACGACATGACTGAGGGCATGTGAGCAGCTGCGGATCTCGATCCCGCACGCTAACAACAAATAACACCTGCAACTTTTCGACGTCATACGTTCGCCGGGTTTAAACTGGTGGTTCTTAAACGTTTGTACGAGGGCAGTTCAATAAGTAATGCAACACTTTTTTTTCTGAAACAGGGGTTGTTTTATTCAGCATTGAAATACACCAGGTTATTCCCCAATCTTTTAGCTACACATCACTATTTTTCAACGTAATCTCCATTCAATGCTACGGCCTTACGCCACCTTGAAATAAGGGCCTGTATGCCTGCACGGTACCATTCCACTGGTCGATGTCGGAGCCAACGTCGTACTGCATCAATAACTTCTTCATCATCCGCGTAGTGCCTCCCACGGATTGCGTCCTTCTTTGGGCCAAACATATGGAAATTCGACGGTGCGAGATCGGGGCTGTAGGGTGCATGAGGAAGAACAGTCCACTGAAGTTTTGTGAGCTCCTCTCGGGTGCGAAGACTTGTGTGAGGTCTTGCGTTGTCATGAAGAAGGAGAAGTTCATTCAGATTTTTGTGCCTACGAACACGCTGAAGTCGTTTCTTCAATTTCTGAAGAGTAGCACAATACACTTCAGAGTTGATCCTTTGACCATGGGGAAGGACATCGAACAGAATAACCCCTTCAGCGTCCCAGAAGTCTGTAACCATGACTTTACCGACTGAGGGTATGGCTTTAAACTTTTTCTTGGTAGGGGAGTGGGTGTGGCGCCACTCCATTGATTGCCGTTTTGTTTCAGGTTCGAAGTGATGAACCCATGTTTCATCGCCTGTAACAATCTTTGACAAGAAAGTGTCACCCTCAGCCACATGACGAGCAAGCAATTCCGCACAGATGGTTCTCCTTTGCTCTTTATGGTGTTCGGTTAGACAACGGGGGACCCAGCGGGAACAAACCTTTGAATATCCCAACTGGTGAACAATTGTGACAGCACTACCAACAGAGATGTCAAGTTGAGCACTGAGTTGTTTGATGGTGATCCGTTGATCATCTCGAACGAGTGTGTTCGCACGCTCCGCCATTGCAGGAGTCACAGCTGTGCACGGCCGGCCCGCACGCCTTGCTTGACCTTGCGGCGATGATGACACACGCTTTGCCCAACGACTCACCGTGCTTTTGTCCACTGCCAGATCACCGTAGACATTCTGCAAGCGCCTATGAATATCTGAGATGCCCTGGTTTTCCGCCAAAAGAAACTCGATCACTGCCCGTTGTTTGCAACGCACATCCGTTACAGACGCCATTTTAACAGCTCCGTACAGCGCTGCCACCTGTCGTAAGTCAATGAAACTATACGAGACGAAGCGGGAATGTTTGAAAATATTCCACAAGAAATTTCCGGTTTTTTCAACCAAAATTGGCCGAGAAAAAAAATGTGTTGCATTACTTATTGAACTGCCGTCGTATAAATTAATTTAATAGCACCACTCAACCGCAGAAACTGTTTTCCACTTCCTACAACAATTCCTTTCGAGAGTGCAGGCTCTCAACTTCAGGCGTTCTCCGATCGTCATTCCACAAAATTGAAATAGAAGTTGACCAATTGACTTTGTCTTTCAGCCTACAGTAATTTGAAAGTGGGTTTGTTTTAGATTTTGTGGCGCGACGAGGGGGAAAGTTGCCGAAAATCTAGTTTCTCGGACAAAATCTCAATACGAGAACTTACGTTTGGGAGTGTTGAATTATTTCTGTACTCGAATGCTGTGATTAAAGTAGACCTATGTGTAAACACGTAAAGTTACAGAGCGTTCAAGGCAGGAAATGCTGTTTTGTGACTTACCCGAGAGTCAGTTCAGTGATAAGCTAGATTCTGAGAACGTTGATCCGCCTTTACTATAGTTTAGCTGTTACCCGCTGCTTCGCTCCCGTATCACTAGTTTTGTTACGATGAGTGATGGTGAATAAGCAAGACGGTAATCTTATGATATGTCTGTGTATATAGTAGTGTAGAAATTTATGTATAAACATGCATGCAGTACCGGTATGTACGTACGTAACGAACGTGTTTCTATTATTTTGCTGTTTGTCGAATCTGAAACCATGCAAAAAATTTTCTAATTATATTTTTAAAAATGCCACAGTTCATTACGTCCGCACTGTTTTTATGGGTTCCTTTGGCTCATCTAATACTAGATGTGTTATTTTGCCAGCAGAGCAGCACATACCAAACTTTTCTTCCTTCTATTGTAATATTATGGTGCCTAAATTTTGACCCCATTCTCCTAAGATGACTAATTTATGATTAACATAATCAGTTAATAGATCATAATTAAATTCAACCTCACCAAAAGCCTTCCACGCTCCACATAGACACATGGAAGAAAGTTTTGCATCACCTCGGTTCCGAGAGTTTCGGAACCTGTACAGAAAATTGGAATAGAGGTCAACATAAACATCATTTCCGTCATTTTTATTGCTCATGAAAACCACAGATTGTATGTTGTACCACCATACAGTGAGACCTTCCGAGGTGGTGGTCCAGATTGCTGTACACACCGGTACATCTAATGCCCAGCAGCACGTCCTCTTGCATTGATGGATGCCTGTATTCTAGAGAACGCGCTGGCCACTGTAGTCGAGCGACGTCGTTATCCTGGAGGAAGTCATTCCGAAATGGGAACGCGAATTGTCGTCCATGAAGGCGAATGCCTCCCCAGTATGCTGCCGATGTGGTTGCAATATTGGTCGGAGGATGGCATTCACATATCGTACAGCCGCTACGGGGTCTTCCATGGCCACCAGCGGCGTACGTCGGTCCCACATAATATCACCCCAAAACAGCAGGGAACCTCCACCTTACTGGAGTCGCTGGACAGTGTGTCTTAGACGTTCAGCCTGACAGGGCTGCCTCCAAACAAGTCTCCGAACGTTGTCTGGTTGAAGGAATATGCGACACTCATCGGTGAAGAAAACGTGATGCGAGTCCTGAGCGGTCGATTCGGCATGTTGTTGGGCCCATCCGTACCGCACTGCATGGTGTCGTGGTTGCAAAGATGGACGTCGCCATGGACGTCGGTAGTGAAGTTGCGCATCATGCAGCCTATAGCGCACAGTTTGAGTCGTAACACGACATCCTGTGGCTGCACGAACAGCATTATTCAACATGCAGAATGAAATTTTCACTCTGCAGCGGAGTGTGCGCTGATATGAAACTTCCTGGCAGATTAAAACTGTGTGCCCGACCGAGACTCGAAATCGGGACCTTTGCCTTTCGCGGGCAAGTGCTCTACCAACTGAGCTACCGAAGCACGACTCACGTCCGGTACTCACAGCTTTACTTCTGCCAGTATCTCGTCTCCTACCTTCCAAACTTTACAGAAGCTCTCCTGCGAACCTTGCAGAACTAGCACTCCTGAAAGAAAGGATATTGCGGAGACATGGCTTAGCCGCAGCCTGCAGAGTGAAAATTTCATTCTGGAAACATCCCCCAGGCTGTGGCTAAGCCATGTCTCCGCAATATCCTTTCTTTCAGGAGTGCTAGTTCTGCAAGGTTCGCAGGAGAGCTTCTGTAAAGTTTGGAAGGTAGGAGACGAGATACTGGCAGAAGTAAAGCTGTGAGTACCGGACGTGAGTCGTGCTTCGGTAGCTCAGTTGGTAGAGCACTTGCCCGCGAAAGGCAAAGGTCTCGAGTTCGATTCTCGGTCGGGCACACACTTTTAATCTGCCAGGAAGTTTCATTATTCAACATGGTGGCGTTGCTGTCAGAGTTCCCCCGAGCCATAATCCGTAGGCAGCGGTCATCCATTACAGTAGTAGCCCTTCGGCGGCCTGAGAGAGGCATGTCATCAACAGTTCCTGTCTCTGTGTATCTCCTCCATGTCCGAACAACATCGCTTTGGTTCACTCCGAGACGCCTGGACACTAGCTCAAATGGTAGAGCATTTGCCCGCGAAAGGCAAAGGTCCTGAGTTAGATTCTCGGTCCAGCACACAGTTTTAATCTGCCAAGAAGTTTCAAATGAGCGCACAATTCGCTGCAGAGTGAAAATCTCATTCTGGAAACATCCCCCAAGCTGTGGCTAAGCCATGTCTGTGCAATATCCTTTCTTCCAGGAGTGCTAGTTCTGCAAAGTTCGCAGGAGAACTTCTGTGAAGTTTGGAAGGTAGGAGATGAGGTACTGGTGGGAGTAAAGGTGTGCTGGCCCGAGTAGCAGAGCGGTTCTAGGCGATACAGTCTGGAACCGCGCGACCGCTACGGTCGCAGGTTCGAATCCTGCCTCGGGCATGGATGTATGTGATGCCCTTAGGTTAGTTAGGTTTAAGTAGTTCTAAGTTCTAGGGGACTGATGACCACAGCAGTTAAGTCTCATAGTGCTCAGAGCCATTTGAACAATTTTTAGTAAAGGTGTGAGGAGGGGGCGTGAGTCATGGTTGGGTAGCTAAAATGGTAGAGCATTTCCCCGCGAAAGGCAAAGGTCCTGAGTTCGATTCTCGGTCCGGCACACAGTTTTAATCTGCCAGGGAGTTTCAGAAACTGCAACGTTTAACTTCACCACTCAGTTTTACACTACAATTGCTAAGCAGCTGGCTCTTGCAGAAATGAAAGAAACAGGGAAGTTGACATGAAATGTGTGACTAAACCGAACGACGGACCGATCGCAATAACTTTTATTGTGCCACTCACATGCAGTTACCATTGCAAGCAAAGTGGTTATTGCCAAGCGTGAAGGTGCAACGTTTTTCTTTCAGTCCTTGTTCTAAGGGTGATAAGCAGGCTCCTAGCTTGTTGATTTGCAGAATATCTAATAATAGATCAATACTTAAATATACAGCTCTAAAACAGAGGGTACATTTACAATGTGCAGCCGATATTTTTATACGTCAATTCGTCGGTATTTTCTCTGCCGACAGGTCGATTTATCGAAATTTTTTTTGATATATCGAGGGCCGATAAGGATATTTTTCTTAATATTTTCTTAATATTTCAGAATCTCGATATTTTTAAAAAGAGTAACGGTCCTAAGAGCTATCTCCATACCAAATTTTAATAAAATGGGTTGAGTGGTTTATTCGTGAAAGGATAACAGACAGAATTACTTTCACATTTATAATATTAGTATGCATTATCGACACAAGAGCATACATACTCGAAACTGTTGCGAGATTTGTGTAGTATGAGAAAGAGAAGACGAAAAAGGAAAGAATTGGTAACAATCCTCTATAGCTGACTCTGTAAAGAACCGAACACCCATAGCCTGCGTAATTTGCTCTCCGTTTTAAGAAAAGCTAGTTTTCACGCTTCTCAGTGCTTAAGGCATCATATATCCGGAACTACGTGTCGTACAATGACATAATTTTGCGGGCACATTCAGTGGCGTAGATGGACACTGCCTGCAAAATGCGTTGCGAGGGCAGTTGGTAGTACAGAAGTAACAAATTAAAACATCATACCCGATGCTGCAGTTTTACTGCATGAACAGCGAAAATGTAGTAAGAGGTTTACTACGTCCATCCTTTCATTGTTTTGTGGAAGGTGTCAAGGAGAAAAAGGTCCGAAAAAAGGTTTTGAAATTACATGGAAAGTTTGTTGGAAGTAGCTAAGTGCTGTCTGAATAAATATAATGTGGGTGATGTTCGTGTCGTGAATTACTCTGCCTCAAAGCATACACACAGTTTCCAACTTTAATATCTGACCTACAGCGTTACACGTTTAGCGTAAGATTATGCCTCTTAACGAGCATATTAAGATAACGTTTTAAATTAGGTCAATAAATCGATGAAATAGAGAAAATAAAATGTTTGTTGCTCCTGAAAGTCGATTGTTAGACAACCAGCAACAGCGACTTGAAGGTCGGGTTATAGCCATTTGGTAATACAAATTTCTTACGTTTTTATTGAATACACACGTTTGCGATCCACATGTCAACGTCTGTTACTTCATTTGGATAAACTTTTACAAAGATCTGAATGAACACTGACATTTACAACTGAGATAAAGACAACGATAGAAAGCAAATAGTTCAAAATATTTTGAATGTAAAATCTTCTAGGTTTTGAGATCAATTTCCTTAACTTCGTACATAATTGACGTTTCGATTTCCATGCTGGGACTTTCTGCAGTGTTTTTTGGCCTTCGCCGGCCGGAGTGGCCGAGCGGTTCTAGGCGCTACAGTCTGGAACCGCACGACCGCTACGGTCGCAGGTTCGAATCCTGCCTCGGGCGTGGATGTGTTAGTTATGTTTAAGTAGTACTAAGTTCTATAAGTTCTAGGGGACTGATGCCTCAGAAGTTAAGTCTCATAGTGCCAAGAGCCATTTCAACCATATTGGCCTTCCTGATTAGCTGAACGCCATCAAAGACCAATGCCGTGTTTGGTTATAAAAGACCTGCAGTGTTACGCAGTTCAAAGTGTTGATTATTTCACCACCACATTGTTCACAAATGGCCACTAGTTTCTGGCTGTTAGGACCATTTTCGGACCCACTATAAGGTAATTTTTTTGAGTGGTCACGAAGGTGGCCATAATGGCCAGAAGCTAATATCCATTTGTAAACAATGTGTGATCTGTGACGGCGAATTAAACAAAAATCGAACTACTTTAAATAGGGTTAGTCGGCTTCTATGTGTAAAGTTGTTACATAAATGACTTATCCTCAATAACTTACAAACGACTTGTTACAGTACAGAATTTCGAATGCTTTCTGGATTTTCCTTATTGTCTTTCAGTGCACAGATTTCGCTTCTAGTTGAAATAAATTGGTTGGCTTCTGCAGGTGGCCACAGAATGTGTGATGGACAAATATCAGGAATGAGACATAGACACGTTCGCTTTTCAGCTTCCGTGCACCTCCCCATGATCTATTTGAACTGGCTCTTGTGTTTACACAGCGGAATAAATGATCCACGCCTGTTGTACTTGACGAACCCACAAACAATAATTAACTCTCTCTCTCTCCTCTCTCTCTCTCTCTCTCTCTCTCTCTCTCTCTCTTTCTCTCTCATATATATATATATATATATATATATATATATAACGTTACCGCTGGATATATTTCGTAAACCAGATCAAATACTGACGAATCGATTCCACAGACCGAACGTGAGGAGAGGGGCTAGTGTAATTGTTTAATACAAACCATAAAAAAATGCAAGGAAGTATGTTTTTTAACACAAACTTACGTTTTTTAAATGGAATCACATTAGTTTTGTTAGCACATCTGAACATATAAACAAATACGTAATCAGTGCCGTTTGTTGCATTGTAAAATGTTAATTACATCCGGAGATATTGTAACCTAAAGTTGACGCTTGAAACCTCCGACGTTCTGTTGCGTGTTGTAACAAACACGGGCCACGGTCGGCGAGTAGCATCTGCAGGGACATGTTTACGATGACGACCGTGTTTACGAGTGTGGCTGTAGTGCACTGTTGTGGTTTGGTCTAGCTGTCGCAGTGTCTGCATGTAGCGCTTGCTGCTATTATTATTCTGCATTCGTCTCCGCACGCAGACCAACTGTAGTACACCGTGTTACCAGACGTCTGTAATAGTGTAGTGTTGTAGGAACTGTGACCATGGTGTATTCGAACTCTGAAAAGGCGGAGATGATATCTATGGCGAGTGTCGACGAAACGCAGCTGAAGCCTGCAGGGTGTATGCAGAACGGTACCCGGACAGAGAACATCCAACGTGCCGCACATTGCAAAACATCTACCGCCAACTGTATGCAACAGGTATGGTCGTAGCACGCAAACGGGTCCGTAACAGGCCTGTCATAGGAGAAGCGGGTGCAGTTGGTGTGTTAGCTGCTGTTGCCATGAACCCACACATGAGTACACGGGACATTGCGAGAGCCGGTGGACTGAGTCAAAGTAGTGTCAAGCGCATACTGCATCGTCACCGCTTTCACCCGTTTCATGTGTCGCTACATCAGCAATTACATGGTGATGACTTTAATCATCGAGTGCAATTCTGTCAATGGGCATTAACAGAAAATGCGTTGCAGTTCTACCTGTTTACCGATGAAGCGGGTTTCACAAACCACGGGGCAGTGAATCTACGGAACATGCATTACTTGACCGTGGACAATCGTCGCTGGCTCAGACAGGTAGAGCGACAGCGATCGTGGACTGTATATGTATGGTGCGGAATCATTGGCGACCACCTCATTGGTCCTCACTTCATTGCAGGGGCCCAAACAGCTGCAACATACATCGCGTTCCTACAGAATGATCTGCCAACGTTGCTCGAAAATGTCCCACTGGAAACGCGTCGACGTATGTGGTATCAGCATGCTGGTGCACCTGCACATTGCGCAATTAACACTAGGCTGACTCTTGACAGGATGTTCGACGGGCGTTTCATAGGACGTGGAGGACGCATAAATTGGCCAGCCCGTTCTCCTGATGTTACACCTCTGGACTCCATTCTTCTCCTGATGTTACACCTCTGGACTCCTTTCTGTGGGGTACGCTAAAGGAGAATGTGTACCGTGATGTGCCTACAACCCCAGAGGATATGAAACAACGTATTGTGGCAGCCTGCGACGGCATTACACCAGATGTACTGCGGCGTGTACGACATTCATTACGCCAGAGATTGCAATTGTGTGCAGCAAATGATGGCCACCACATTGAACATCTATTGGCCTGACATGTCGGGACACACTCTATTCCACTCCGTAATTGAAAACGGAAACCACGTGTGTACGTGTACCTCACCCCTCATGGTAATGTACATGTGCGTCCGTGAAAAAGACCAATAAAAAGGTGTTAGCATGTGGACGTAATGTGCTGTTCCAGTCTCTTCTGTACCCAAGGTCCATCACCGTTCCCTTTGGATCCCTACGTAATTCGGTGCTCTCCGATACACACGATCGAACAGCGGAGGAGTGGTACTCAAGCGTCAACTTTAGGTTACAGTATCTCCGCATGTAATTAACATTTTACAATGCAACAAACGGAACTGATTACGTATTTGTTTATATGTTCAGATGTGGTAACAAAACAAACGGGGTTCCATTTAAAAAAACGTAGGTTTGCGTTAAGAAACGTACTTCCGCGCATTGTTTTATGGTTCGTATTAACCAATTACACTAGCCCCTCTTCCCACGTTCGGTCTGTGGAATCGATTCGTCAGTATTTGATGTGGTTTACGAAATATATCCAGCGGTAATGTTAGGTGACTCACCCTGTATATATATGTGTGTGTGGGCGAGCACTGCCTATGTCAACTGTAGTGAACCCTGTTGACTCTTGACTGCTCGTGACTTTGAAGAAAAGTGTACCGCAACCATCCACACAAAATTGTTAGTACATATGTTTTTATCGCTTGTATGGGAATAGCACTAGACGTTAGACGTTTCGGATTTTCAACCATCGTATGATGCGTAATTATACCTAGTCTTATCACGAAACACTTCTATACAGTGTAAAATAATTTTATCTGAACTTCGTTGTAACAGGCTGTCCGATGTTCGATGTATTTTGTTTATCAGCAAATAGAAAGTTTCAATCGATGCATAGCTTGAGTGCACAACATAACTGTAGCAGATAGTAGCGGTTGTCCTGCAGGACACACGTAATCGTACTTCGGCTTACACCGTGTTGGTGGGCCATTTGCCTGGAGCTTGTTCTAGGGTTCGTTTCAATATCCTGTAGAACCCGGCCCTCCAAATCTGGTGTACGATCAGTCCGCTGACTGCCTGCACGTTCGTCTGTCTGAAAGCACCCCTGATCACACAAACGTCCCAAAAAGGGCTTCAAATGTGCGAAGTGGTTGGTGTCCGCGATAGTACTTGTTTTCGTATAGCAGTGCTGCCTCTCGACCTTTTCTATCTGGTTGGCCGTATAAGAACACCGTCTCGGCTTGTTCCGGACGTGAATGACGGACCATTCTGCTGATTACAGCAGGCTGCGTCAATCACACAGTCTGCAATACACAAGGATCACACGGCACGTGGTCACAGGAACTAAGGAACTGTCATCATGCAGTTTCAACACGATACCACAGTTCATCAGCAATAGTGACTGGCGTATTGTGACGAGCCAGTTGCTCGGCCACCATTGACCAGACGTGTTCAGTTGGTGAGAGATCTGGAGAATGTGTTGGCCAGGGCAGCAGTCCAACGTTTTCTGTGTCCAGAAAGGCCCGTACAGGACCTGCAATATGAGGTCGCGCATTATCCTGCTGAAATGTAGGGTTTCACAGGGATCAAATGAAGGGTAGAGCCACGGGTCGTAACACATCTGAAATGTAACGTCCACTGTTAAAAGTGCCGTCAATGCGAACAAGAGGTGACCGAGACGTGTAACCAATGGCACCCCATACCATCACGGCTGGTGATACGCCAGCATGGCGATGACGAACACACGCTTCCAATGGGCATTCACCGCGATGTCGCCAAACATGGATGCGACCATCGTGAGGCTGTAAACAAAACCTGAATTCATCCGAAAAAATGACGTTTTGCCATTCGTGCACCCAGGTTCGTCGTTGAGTTCACCATCGCAGGCGCTCCTGTCTGTGGTGCAGCGTCAAGGGTAACCGCAGCCACGGTCTCCGAGCTGATAGTCCATGCTGCTGCAAACGTCATCGAACTGTTCGTGCAGATGGTTGTTGTCTTGCAAACGTCCCCATCTGTTGACTCAGGGATCGAGACGTGGCTGCACGATCCGTTGCAGCCATGCGCATAAGATGCCTGTCATCTTGACTGCTAGTGATACGAGGCCGTTGGGATCCAGCACGGCGTTCCGTATTACCCTCCTGAACACACCGATTCTGTATTCTGCTACAGTCATTGGATCTCGACCAACGCGAACAGCAATGTCGCGTCACGATAAACCGCAATCACGATAGGCTACAATCCGACGTTTGTCAAAGTCGGAAACGTGATGGTACGCATTTCTCCTCCATACACGAGGCATCATAACAATGTTTCACCAGGCAACGCCGGTCAACAGCTGTTTGTGTATGAGAAATCGGTTGGAAACTTTCCTCATGTCAGTGCGTTGTAGGTGTCACCACCGGCGCCAACCTTGGGTGGATGCTCTGAAAAGCTAATCATTTGCATATCACAGCATCGTCTTCCTGTCTGTTAAATTTCGCGTCTGTATCACGTCATCTTCGTGGTGTAGCAATTTTAATGGCCAGTAGTGTATTAATGTTCGCCTTGTAATTTCGAGCTCCATACCTTTCATGTGGGCGAAGTCGCAATGGGGAGCCATAATTTACGTGCTGACACATTTCCGTAGCACACACCACATTAGGGCACATATCCAGTTCTCATCCATAATTAGAAGCTAAGAAGCATTCCCGAGTTCGCTAGCAATGTTGTAAGTCCGGTTGATTCCATATTGCTACGTGTTCCACATGTTTAGAAAGAAGTGTTTAGCTCTGTAAATGTTGGAGGGATATTTTAGAAGGTTTTTCATATTTACATATCTCAAAAGCTCAATTGTGTCTTGGACTTATTTTTTAAAGCGTGATATCGGACAGACTGTTTGGAACTCCTCGGGTGTGGACACTGCACTCTCTGTGGAACATTCAGCAGCGGCGCCTCGGCTGCCGCCGTGATTTAGAGACGTGTAATTGGTGCCCCAGGCTGCGAGGGAATTGTTTGTAGTGACAAGGGGGCGGAGGCCCCCAACTCTAATTGCGGGTAATTACAGCAGATGCAGAGGCGGCAGCTAGGGCCGCCTGTGACGGACATCACAGCCAGCAGGAGTCCACTGTTCTCTGATACGACGCCGTGGCCGACAGAACGCTATACACATACAGGGGGTTACAAAAAGGCACGGCCAAACTTTCAGGAAGCATTCCGCACACGCAAATAAAGAAAATATGTTAGGTGGACATGTGTCGGGAAACGCTTACTTTCCATGTTAGAGCTCATTTTATTACTTCTCTTCAAATCACATTTATCATGGAATGGAAACACACAGTAACAGAACGTACCTGCGTGACTTCAAACACTTTGTTACAGGAAATGTTCAAAATGTCCTCCGTTAGCGAGGATACATGCATCCGCCCTCCGTCGCATGGAATCCCTGATGCGCTGATGCAGCCCTGGAGAATGGCGTATTGTATCACAGCCGTCCACAATACGAGCACGAAGAGTCTCTACATTTGGTACCGGGGTTGTGTAGACAAGAGCTTTCAAATGCCCCCATAAATGAAAGTCAAGAGTGTTGAGGTCAGGAGAGCGTGGAGGCCACGGAATTGGTCCGCCTCTACCAATCCATCGGTCACCGAATCTGTTGTTGAGAAGCGTACGGACACTTCGACTGAAATGTGCAGGAGCTCCATCGTGCATGAACCACATGTTGTGTCGTACTTCTAAAGGCACATGTTCTAGCAGCACAGGTAGAGTATCCCGTATGAAATCATGATAACGTGCTCCATTGAGCGTAGGTGGAAGAACATGGGGTCCAATCGAGACATCACCAACAATGCCTGCCCAAATGTTCACAGAAAATCTGTGTTGGTGACGTGATTGCACAATTGCGTGCGGATTATCGTCAGCCCACACGTGTTGATTGTGAAAATTTACAATGTGATCACGTTGGAATGAAGCCTCATCCGTAAAGAGAAAATTTGCACTTAAATGACGATTGACACATTGTTGGATGAACCATTCGTGGAAGTGTACCCGTGGAGGCCAATCAGCTGCTGATAGTGCCTGCACACGCTGTACATGGTACGGAAACAGCTGGTTCTCCCGTAGCACTCTCCATACAGTGACGTGGTCAACGTTACCTTATACAGCAGCAACTTCTCTGACGCTGACATTAGGGGTATCGTCAACTACACGAAGAATTGCCCCGTCCATTGCAGGTGACCTCATCGTTCTACGTCTTCCCCAGTCGCGAGTCATGTACTGGAATGTTATGTGCTCCCTAAGACGCTGATCAATTGCTTCGAACGTCTTCCTGCCGGGACACCTTCGTTCTGGAAATCTGTCTCGATACAAACGTACCGCGCCACGGCTATTGCCCCGTGCTAACCCATACATCAAATGGGCATCTGCCAACTCCGCATTTGTAAACATTGCACTGACTGCAAAACCAAGTTCGTGATGAACACTAACCTGTTGATACTACGTACTGATGTGCTTGATGCTACTACTGTAGAGCAATGAGTCGCATGTCAACACAAGCACCGAAGTTAACATTACCTTCCTTCAATTGGGCCAACTGGCGGTGAATCGAGGAAGTACAGTACATACTGACGAAACTAAAATGAGCTCTAACATGGAAATTAAGCGTTTCCGGACACATGTCCACATAACATCTTTTCTTTATTTGTGTGTGAGGAATGTTTCCTGAAAGTTTGGCCGTACCTTTTTGTAACACCCTATATACTGACTGAAGCGGCTCCTCTATTGCCAATATATTTTTTTGGGAAAATAGTTGCAGCTTGATTATCACATAAAATTTTTTCTCTATTTTCTCCCATCTCAGCTGCACAATTTTTATGACACTCTGCAGTTTTGATACGACAATATCATCTTCAGATCAAAAATAAACTAAGAGGCATGTTCCGAAACAAAACGTACTGTCAGCATGGCGGGCCGTGTTTCTTCCTTTCTTTTTTATTGTTGGCAACACTGGGTGGTAGAGGGAGATTCCCCTGACCAGAGTGAGCATCACGGGAACACGGTGTTATATAAACTCAAGTGCAAGCCACGTGCTGTGATCCGCCTCCTACTCGCGGAAGGAATAACACCCACCGAATCAAAACAGTTTACAGTGAAGGTGTTATGAACAGAACAAGTGTATTTAAGTGATGTTGGGAGTTTAGTAGAGGCAGAACAAATCGTCTTGACGAACGGAGGAGTGGAAGATATTTCATTTTGACTGATGAGTTGTTGCAAAATTTCGAGGAAACTGTACGTGAAGACCTCCTACTCAGACAGTGAAACACGGGTGGGCTAGAGTGATGATTTGGGCATCAATGTCGTGGTATTCCACAGGTCGCATCGTTACTCTGTAAGGTCAGTGTACTGGCAATTATTATGTGACCATTAAGGTGAATAGGTCCATTCATGGTAAAATGTTTGTTCCCCAATGAGTGAAATGCTTTCCGAGAAGAAAGGGCTCCTGTTCACACAGCCTGCATCGTGCAGGACTGGTTTTGTGAGCTTTAGGATGAGCTGTCGCATCTCCCCTGGCCAACAAAGTCACCAGATCGCAATATTATTGAGCCTTTGTGGTATACTTTTGGAGAGAAGGATGCTTAATGGCTATCCATCTCCGACATCGTTATCTGGGCTAGCCGCAATTTTGCAGGAAAAAATGGTATAAGATTCCTTGAAAACCATACAGGACCTACAGTCCAAGACAACTGCTAGCTGTTTTGAATGCCAACTCTTTTCTTACACCCTAGTAAGCATGTTAATATATTGTGTTTCTGGTGTTTCCATATTGTTGTTCACCCCCCGTATGTAGTTGATCGTACATCCAATCACATCCTTGCTGCCGACACAGCCAGCTCCGTTTCAACGTACATTACAATTTCAAAAAGTATAACTTGTTCATATATCCACTTCTTGCTACACACTAATTTAGATCTATCTATTGTCTTCTCAGACCGAACCTAATTAGCATGAAAACGTACAGTTGAGACGGTGAAAGATAACGGCTAATCTCAATACGGATCAGGATTTGCACACTTCTGTCCCAGTATGGAAACTGGTGTACCAACTCCCCCAGAAGCTGGCTGAGTTTTCACTCAGATACCCGCTGAGTGATTCAGTGATACTTAGGTTTAAGTAGTTATAAGTCTAGGGGACTGATGACCTCAGATGTTAAGTCCCATAGTGCTTAGACCCATTTGAACCATTTTTTAATATTATTAAAACAGAAAATTTATAAAAATTGATATAATCTATGAATCTAGGTCCCAGAAATATCTTTATTATTCTTTAAAATCATTTTCATAGTGTCCTTTTGAATATGCAATTGTCACAGTCTCTCGTTTTGTAATATATTTGAGCTACCTGCATCAGTGATGCGACAACAAAACATGCAGAAGGCACTGCAAGTCACTAACAACGCCACCCTCGACATATCGATAGTTAAATCGAAATAAGCTTTGTTTTTAGCGCCACCTTGCTCTCCTGCACTTTTGAGTTGTTTGTGATACCATTTTCCAAGTATCTTCGGAAGTTTGTGAACAATGGCTAACCAGTTCTAAAGAGCCATAGAAATGGAAAATGCCTGATAAGAAAAAAGTTACTTCACAAGAACAAAGTGAGTGATAATTTAAAAAATTTTTCATGCGAACAGAAAATCAACATACAAAGAGACGTCCCCTGTTGATAGGTTATCAGGTTATCCTTCTCTTTCGTAACAGGATGACCACACCACATATCAAGAGAATACAAAAAAAAAAAAAAAAAAATCGGTGCAAACTTGTGTAAAAAGTTTTTGTACTGTCACTGTCGCCTGATGATGAGGTCTAACCTCGAAACATGTAGTTAACAAATAAATTACGTAATCAACAAATTCGATGACTGTTAATGGCATTTGAAAAGCCACTAAATATTAATGCATTCTAAATCCAAGCGAAATATTACGTAAATGGATTTCAGTCTGCTCACGTTTGTTAGCTGCCTTGTAAATGCAATTAATCTTCCGTTGTAGCCGAGCGCTTCTAGGCGCTTCAGTCCGGAACCGCGCGACTGCTACGGTCGCAGTTTCGAATCCTGCCTCGGGCATGGATGTGTGTGATGTCCTTCGGTTAGTTAGGTTTAAGTATTTCTAAGTTCTACGGGACTGATGACCTCAGATGTTAAGTGCCATAGTGCTCAGAGCCATTTGAACCATTTTGTTGTTCGATGATGTTTTGAAGAGGGTTATGATGTGGCGCGGATTATCGGAGCGGTCTGGAACGCTGCAGTCATGGACTGCGCGGCTGGTCCTGGCGGAGGTTCAAGCCCTCCCTTGGGCATTGGTGTGCGTGTTTGTCCTTAGGATAATTTAGGTTAAGTAGTGTGTAAGCTTAGGGACTGATGACCTTAGCAGTTAAGTCCCATAAGATTTCACACACATTTGAACATTTGGTTATGATGTGACCTTACGATCGTCACTGACCATGAATGCCAACAGGTTTTTTATAAATCTTCATCGTCTGTCCTATATCTCCTCCTCAACCTGCTGTTAACATGGTCATTTTCCAATTGAAAGGGGTACATCTTTCGCCCAACTTTCATAATTTTATGGTTTCAAGAACTGTTAAGGGCACGATTGTGTTGTTCTCAGCATCGTACCTTGAACACATCTCGATATCCCGATGCTTGGGAGAAGAATATAATGTGACGTTTCGTTTTCTCTTGACATCAGTAGCCTCTTCCTTTTCCAATACCATGTCGTCACTTCTCTGTCTGCATGACACGGAAGCATACGCGTGTATTTTTGGCCTTTCGGAGTCGATCAGAGAAGTTCCTTTCCCTCAGAAGTAGCCACAGAAACCTTCTGATTTATGCTTCCTTCCTGTCAGTTTGAGCTCCAGAGATGTCCAGTAAAATGCAGTGAATTCTGAGTCTTCCCGGTCTTTCTGTTTGTCCAGTGTAACAGCCTGTAGCAAATTGTAACCTTTCCCATTACCTCTGTTTCACCTGATTGGCTAACCGAACAGCACCTTCCCCTTCTCTTGCAAGAAAGCGAAGCGCCATCGTTCACGGAGGATCTGAGTCACTCTTCCTGAAGAGCCCAACTTGTGAGCATGGTTGTTCCCTTGGAACGTAGTCTTAATGTAATTTGGGTTACATTATGTGAGTTAGGGTGTTGTTAGATTTGAAAGTATGAGCGTTTTTATCATGTTCGGTTACTGATACCAGTTGATTCGGTGCAGCTCCTGTGTTCATGCTTTGTACTTCCACAGTATCCATCCATGTATGGTCATATTACGCTATCATTTGATTATTTTCGTGTTATGCTTCGTGTCATAATTATCCAATTCTGTTAATTTGCGTCTTCCTGGTATCGAAATTCTAGTAATGAAGCGGATTTGGTGTCTTTCATGAATGTTGGCCGCAAGTGTGTTACTATGCAATCATGAGTTACATTTATTATTTCTTTCTACCCATCGCCTTTAACGAGCTTTACCATTACAATTCTAACAAGAGCTGTTAAAATTACTTTTTCGAAGAAAATTTTCTTTCTTGATTTGGTAGAGTCACGTCCATCCTTTGCGTGGTTCTGGATACCATGTGGCGACAAACCTGTGTTTTACCATCAATAATCCTCTAAGAGCATAATGAATACCCAAATCAATAATACCAAGCTCTTGTTTTGAATTTTACTGGATTTAACGAACTTTGCTCCAAGGAGTTTGTCCTGTTTCCTTTATCCATTCGTAGCTTCCAACATAACCACATTAAACTAGTTATTGTGACTAAAATGAACCCACACATGCATGTTGATACTTTGTAAGTAGGCTGTTTATGTTTTCTTATCGGCAACGTTACGTAGCGCTCGGTATGAAAATCACTGGCTGTGCTGTGTGCAGTCTGTGGCTAGTTTGCATTGTTGTCTGCCATTGTAGTGTTGGGCAGCGGCAGCTGGATGTGAACAGCGCGTAGCGTTGCGCAGTTGGAGGTGAGCCGCCAGCAGTGGTGGATGTGGGGAGAGAGATGGCGGAGTTTTGATAATTTGTGATACTGGATATTATGAACTACTATATATATTATGACTGTTAAGGTACATACATTGTTTGTTCTCTATTATCATCTTTCAATTGCTAACTATGCCTATCAGTAGTTAGTGCCTTCTGTAGTTTGAATCTTTTATTTAGCTGGCAGTAGTGGCGCTCGCTGTATTGCAGTAGTTCGAGTAAAGAAGATTTTTGTGAGGTAAGTGATTTGTGAAAGGTATAGTTTAATGTTTGTCTGGGCCATTCTTTTGTAGGGATTTTTGATAGTCAGATTGCGTTGCGCTAAAATTATTGTGTGTCAGTTTAAACACAGTCATGTATAAATTGTTGAAAGGGGACGTTTCATATGTCGACCCTTAGCCGAGGATACCTCACTGGAATCTTCTGATTTTTTTTGTAGTTTGTGTAATTAGTGTAGATTTTGTTTATTGCTATTACGTAATTGTAGAGATAATCTCCTTTGTAGTTGCAGTCTTTCATTGTTGCACAGTAAAACAGTTGTGGCATGCATGTAGATTTGCACCAAGTATTTCGCAGCTGCGCTTGCAATTAACTAGATATTATTTTCAGTTCTATATTAATGTGTTCTCTTATTTTTGCTCTTCAAATTGTGTTTTTTTGTGTTGTCATGTGAAATATTGTGACAATAATGGCGTGTGAAAAACGTAATACTAGGCTCCAAAGTAAACTGAGAAATGACAGTGGAGACGAAAGCAGTGTGTTAGCGCCACCAAGTAATGAATTAACTAATGTTCAAAGTAGTAATTTGGTAATTGTACATAGGGAAATGGAGCGGGCTGCAAACAATGGTGTAGACAGTGAAACAATTAGTGAACAGGGAAGCATTATCGATCGATCGGTCGGCAACAGCTTGCCTCAGGAATCCGAAATGACAGTACACAATCTTGCAAATACTGTAGATTCAGGTTTTGCGTCCTCATCCTTTTCTCAAATAACTCAAGACACATTTTCTGCTATTCAAACTGCGAATATTGCCGGTTCAAATGCGTTGCCGAATAGCACTGAGAAACATGTTTCCGAAACCAGTGCACTGTTATTACAGTTAATGCAACAAATGGAACAAAGGCTACAAAAGTTAGACACAACACTTGAACAAAATCAGAAACAAATGGGACAAAATCTTCAAAAGTTAGACACAATGGAACAAAATCAGAGACAAACACAGCAAAAGCTTCAAAAGTTAGACACAGTGGAACAAAATCTTCGGAAGTTAGACACCACACTTGAACAAACACGTGAAGATTTAACTACTGAGTTACATAACATTGAATCGAAATGTCAAAAAGTCTGTAATGGCGTAAAAACACAAATTTGTGAGCATTTTCAACCTATTTTTTCGCGGCATGAAAATGCATTACAGAATCACGAAGCAGCCATAAAAGAACTGCAAACCATTGTTCATGAAAATCATGAGACCCTGTGCGCTAAAATTGACTCAGTTGCATCTATCGATTCGGTTATGCAACTTGCAAAAACTCAGGAAAACTTAAAGGACACAGCAGATTCGATTTCAACACAAATGTACACTCTGAAACTTGGTTCAGAAAAACACACTGAGGAAATGTATTCACTATCGGAGAAAGTAGCCGAACTTTCGGATCAGGTCACTAACTTATCTACGAAGGTAGATGATAATCTGAATGACACAAGACCGGTAGTCTTTAATGACACAGAAGAGTGCGAACAAATTAGGAAACTGAAACAAAATCTGAATCAAATTAATACGCAACACCAAATAGAAATCCGGGAAGTACAAGATCAGCTGACACAGGTAATACAAGAATTACGTATTTCAGAGGACACTCGCGCTCCAATACGGGAAGAGGGACATAGAAATACGGAACAGCCACAAAATAATAACACAGGGCACTTCGGAAATTATGAAAGAAATTGGCAAGGTACACCGAATTTTGAGATGGAACCGCCGAAACGACGTAACAGTGACCGACATGCGACTCGCCAACATGATGATTTTGACTATAAGCTGTTCATTACTACACGTAAATTCAAAACGTTTAAGAATTCTGCCAACGACATTCATCCACAAGCGTGGCTCCATCAATTCTCTCATTGTTTTCCTCCCAACTGGTCATTGGAGAACAGGTTAGAATTTATGTGTGGCTACTTGGAGAATGAACCAGCTGTAAGAATGCGATCGGTCATTCACTATTGTCACAGTGAAGGAGAATTTTACCATGCATTCCTCTCAGCATATTGGTCTCAAGCTACACAAAACTGAGTAAAACATAGCATCATAATGATGAAACGTTTCGAACAATCTGAATTTTCCAGTCTTGTGAAATATTTTGAAGACATGTTGCACAAGGATAAGTACCTGTCAAACCCATACAGCCCCCCAGAACTCATCCGCATTTGCTTAATAAATTACCTGAACATTTACGACATATTATTTTGGCAGGACGTTGCAAAGACGACATTGAAGCTTTTCAGGGACTCTTACAAGAATTAGAAATTGACACCGACAATCGCGGAACGCGGAAACAGGAACACAACAATTACAGGTCACATTCGTCGCAATTCTGCGATGAAAGAAATAATAAATGGACACGACAAGGCTATTCTTACAACGTAAATCGTGACCAAAACAGACACCACCCGTATGACAACCACTGGCAGAGTAATGGTTACAGAGAAAGATTGCATTTCCGTAGTAATGAATATAACAGATACAATCATAGAAACAGACAATATGGCAACCAGAACTATTATTATCATGGGAACAGAATAACTTCAGACGCAACGGTCCACCGTGCAGTGATAATTCAGGGAGAAATTCTCCACCACTTAACTGACAAGAAAGAAAGTACAGGAACTACCAACATGACGACAGACGATGTGATCGTAACGACAGACGTGAATTCCATCAGAACTGGCGGGATTCAAACAGAGCAGGGCACTTTCGACAACGTGAATTTGTAGAAGCTAGGTCTCCTAATCCCAATAACGACGCGCGCCAACAAAGAAACAGACAATGACCCACACCGCAGGCAGCCACTTGCGCCCGCCGGCTCAGGGAAAAATAACATTGAGCAAAATTCCTGTATTCTTTACGGACGAATACCGCATGATAATTGCATTCAAGTTGAAACTCTGCGTACTAGGAAGAGTAAAGGTTTACACCACATTTCACTTGTAAAACCGTTTATTGAAAGATAATCTGCTTTTTAACTTTGTCTTTGCCATAAAACGTTTCACTTCACGTTACTAGTATGCTTTAGAAACTGTTACCATGCAACAATGTTTGAAGTTAAATATCCAGTCAAGAACCTGTAACACCACAGCTCTTATGCTGTATGAATTTATTTTGCTTTTGCTTTATTTAATGTTACGTTGTTGATCTTCTGTAAGTGTGATTGAATCGATAACATAAAATTGTGGACTCTTTTCTTTGTCAAACCTTTGATGTCGTGATTTGATTCTATGCAAAGTAGTGTATCTGTAATTTAAAGTTCTTTGTCCCATTTGGAGGGAACAGAACTTATTGTATGTAATTGTAATTTTGTGTGAATAATTTTTTGTAGAAGTGTCAATATGTGAAAATGTTCTGTTTTATTTAATGTATTTGTTTGCTGTTATGTAAATTGCTGATCCTCACTTAGGGTTCTTAGTTAGTTTGTATGTAAATGGTGTAGTGGTTCCCCTCTGGAACGGAACTGTGTAGCGCGTGCAAATTGTGGTTGGCCTAGGTGGAAAAGGTGGAACTGATAGTCAGTCGGGGAAGAGCAGTCAGTCGGAGACGAGCCATGAGTCGGAGACGAGCTACGAGTCCGTGCACTGCTAGTATAAAGGTGCATACTGTGATGATTCAGAGAGAGGCTTTTCCTGCTACTTTCCAATGCCTCGGATGGGTGGATAAATAGATGGAACTATTCTGGAATTTGTATGAATCATCGCCACGAAGAAATGACAGAGTCCAGCAATTCTGTCTGCGAATCCACCTACCAACATGCAGTTGCCACCACGTTGCGCAATCACTGTAACGTAATACTATATTGATGTACAGTGAAGGATCAGCCTAATGGATGTGTTAGTGTGCTGAAATATAAGGTAATTCATATTGGAATTTATTTACCTACCTTGATTTTACTCCTCATCATAACACCTCTCAGGGTCCTCTCCGTTTGAAGTAAAGTGATTACCGAGTGTCCTTACTGAAAGTACGTTGAAGCCTAGAGCTTTGTTAAATAATGCCTCTTGAACTTATTAAAGAGAAAGTTAAAGTCAATGATGCTTGCTGAAAACAATTTTCCTATTAAAACTGCTTATTAAAGTACTGTTGCTAACTGCAAAATTTAAAGTCCTTAAAACTGAGACTTATTAAGTAAATGAACACATTGTTGCCTGTAGTAAATTCTAAAAGGAGAATCAGTTTCTTGCAATTTTGTCAACATTGTGTTTCGTTGTAGTAAAAGTGAGAAAGCTGCAGTTGTGAAACGTTACATTCTCATGTTTGCCAAATGTTTGTCTCTCTTGTGTATTAGAAGTGCGCGTTAATAATAATGTTATAAAGACCATTCACTTTGTGTATACCCTGAACGTAATAGTGTGTTTCGGTATCTGTTATAATTTTGAAAATAGTTCCTACTGCTCTAACTGTTAGCTTCAATCTTAAAACATATGTGCGTCAGAGTACATTGCACTCGCGTGTTACTAAGTCTAGGTTGTGTTTGTTGTGTTGTCCATTATAGTTACTTATACCTACTTTCATAAACGAGAATGTTAATCTTTCTCTTGCCTAATTAGGCTGGCGACCATTTCCCTTATTCTAGGAATAGTATAGCTAGGCAAAATTTTGTTTGTCACTATTCCAATATTTATATAATTCTTACTTTCATTTCCGATAAGCCACCTCCGTTAGGAACAACACGGTCAATTTAACAAAATTCCTCTCAGAGGGTAACACTGTTCTGTTGCTTTGTGCCATAGTTGCTTTCACAAAATTGTTTTATGTCACAATCTGCTTCTAGCGTTGAGGTTATGGTACAGTAGTAGCAGAGTAGGAGTGTTATACGTGGCTTTTCTGTGACAGGACTATTTCTTCTGTTGGGGCATACTACGTAATAAACCAAATTTGGTAATTGATTACGTAAGCTACGTAAACGCAGTTGTAGTGTTATAAATCAAGAGAACTTATTTAAACAGAAATTACGAATGCATTGTTATTGTGAACAGACGACACAGTGTTATTGTGTGTGTACATTCTTGCTTGTTAGTTGCACGATCGCGTAACGACTATGAGGCTCACATACTTGGAACATATACCGGCACTGCTAATGAGATTTTCATGCAACATGAAAATGCTTGAGAGTGGATTCTGGATTTGAGGTGCTTTCTGTGAAATGCCAGATGACACAGTGGTTGGTTTGTGTGACAGCTACACGATTTTATCACGACGCTGCTAATGAGTGACAATTTACAATGTTGCTTTTGCGGTGTATCTGTTTTATATCTGCACAGTTTTTTCTGAATTATTCTGTAAAGTGAGACATGTTTTAGTAGTAACTTTTGTGGTATAGCTACAAGGAGACAGCCTTTTCCGTAGCACAACAATACGTTACAGCACAGTACTTTCATCATCACAACAATAAGCGTAATAACTAAGATATCTATACGCAAAGCATTTCACTTTTGTTTATCATGAGGTAAGTACATTGACTTCTGCAGAACTTAGCTTTCGGAGGACGATAACTACGACACTTCCACAGAGATTATCTTACAGCAAGACGCACATTTAATGCTACAGGACACGTATTTGAGTGATTAATTTTGTACTTAAATCATTTATTTTTAAAGATATTTGAAGTACAATGATACAAAGGTTTTCCGTAATACATTTCATTCCATTGTAGTAATCTGTAACACCTGAGGGTATAATTACATTAATCCTCAGTGGGGTACACGCTTACTTTGTGCACCATGTGTGTGGCAAGCACAAGGAGCCCTAGCTAATATGGTATTTGCTTATACAACTTTACACATCGGTACCATATCCCTCTAACACAAATTACACAGCTATCTGATCATTTAAATGAGAGAGACAAACTTTTTTTATTATGTCAGTGACACATGTTTACGCAATTACACCGTTGGATAACTTCACACTTACGAAATTGTATTTTGTCTGTACTTTGTGAACTGTGAATATTTTTTCAGAACCATTGTGATACTATGAGAGCTTTGAATGATGTATTTGGTATGAGATCATGATTTTTAAAGTATGTTTGAGGTAGATGACACTACTGAGGTGTTATGATGTTATTATTACGACGACGATGCGTATTATGCTGCTGAGGTATGTTTATGATTAATAGGCTGATGCTATATGAGTTATTTGATTATGCTACGTATCTCTTATGATGAAATATTGAAGAAGTGTCGAGGAATATGTATATGTATAATGAAGTAAGGAATAATGAGTAGTGGTTAGGGACTCTGGTTTGTGAATAAGGATGTTGGAAACCAAGAATCGTACTTTAAGAGTTATGAAATGTATGTAAATGCGTGAATGTATTACAATGCTGACAAAAATTTTTTGGACACTGCTATATTCATAAGATTTTGTTTCTACACATTTGCAACGCAAATTCTCGACCTGTGAAATTTTTATATGAGACTGTCACTGTAGCGGAAACAGCTGTCGTAAATATTTCCGTAAGAAAGTTAAGTGACCACCTGCACGTAATGCGTCGTGGGCACCCAGCTGTGTCAGACGGCTGGAGAACAAGCCATTAGGGTGTGCCTTTTCGGAAGCACAGGTAGAAAAAAAAAGGGGAGGCCATTATCCACGCTATTGATGTTTTCTTGTTGAAAGCATACTGTGGAGCTCGTAATTTATGATATTTACTGAAATGCCTAATGAAACGATGAGAAACATTTCATGGCTATTGTCTTGCTAGTTGAGAAAAATGCCATATGGCTTGCTTTATATATTTATTTACACATTTTCTTTAATATCTAATTTCTAGCTACACTGCATCATTGGTTAATATAGAATTTTATAGATGTACTAATATAAATATTTTCTGTCTACAGATCCAGTAAATACTAATTTTGTAATACATTTCCCAAAAATGGGGGAGCACAAAGTCATTTCACAGGAACTGCATACATAATTTTCTTTTCAACTACTTGGTAATTGTTTTTGGTAGAGTAAGTTTTTGTGATGCATCACTCTAGTGTTAAGATGTGACATAAGTATTAAACATGGCCATTTTTACTGTAATATTTTTTCTGCTTGAGCTTTGTCATGTATAGATATAAGTTTTATATTTTTTATATTTTTTATATTTGCTGCTGCTGTTTGCCAGGCATAGTGCTACTGAATTTTAATTTGTGTTACTCTTCTAAGCTAGTTTTACTACTGATTTATTTTTCTTGTTTGCTGCACAGTGCCTTATCTTAGTTGTAATATTGTTGCTTCACCAATTTCCATTTTTTTTGTCATTGCTGTTTGTATTAATTGTTTTGTGCTGCTGCATTGCCTCGTCCCTTAGTTTAGCATCTGAGCTCAGTAGATTTAAGTTAGCTTAAGAGGGGGTAGCCTATAAGAGAATGAGTTGTGATGAATTTGAAGAAATGCACTGAGAGGTTATACGAGAAAAATACAGAAAGCATGCTTGGATAGGATTTTTTTGGCTGGAGCAAATATCGAAATAAGACAAAAGATCTATGGAATGAAGTTTTGGGTTGGACTGCAGTACCAAATGTTACACTGAAAACAAACCCTGTCTTTTCCTTTTGGTGTTATCCCACTATGTGTTGGTGTACCCTTGTGTATTTGTTTTCTTCCTGTCTCAGTGTAGTTTCATAGAAGTTTTTCTTCTTCTCATACTAAGCTACATTCACTATGATGAGGAATACTGTTATCCTCAAATATAATTGGCATTAATAATATGTTATTTACCTTATAAATATGCTTAGACATTATTTATCTGTTCTGTTTTGTTGCTCATATGTGAAGTTGATGTTTCGCAAGTTATTCTGATCTTTTATGTATGTACTTATGTCATAATTCCTGTAACACTGATGTATATGTTTATTTCTATTATTTTGTTAAGCCTGTATTACTACAAATGTTATCTGTATTGGTATGTTCTTTAATGATGTATTTTGTACCTTTGTTATTGTATTCTTATGTTATAAAATTGTAATTGACACCAGTTCATCAAATTAAGTAACTTGTACGTTACATTTCATTGCACACGTTTCTGTTGGTCATAGTATATGGACAATATGTGAGAAGTAGGGACTGTTAGTGTTTGCACGTGTGTTGATAATTCAGCAAGGGACTGGATAACAGCATTGCTGGTTCTAAGGACAATTCCAAAAACTTTGTGAGTGCACAAGTGGTGGTTATGGACTTGCTATATTAATTGCAAGACTCTTCAATGGTGATTGTGCACCCACACAGTCACAACAGATGGCTGCTGGCAATCTCTACAAGGACTACAGTGGGTCTGCATCTCTGATGACCCACCAATACCATTATTTCTACAAGGACTACAGTGGGTCTGCACCTCTGGTGGCCCACCAATACCACAATCTCTACCAGGACTACAGTGGGCCTGTCCACAATTTCTACAAGGACTGCAGTGGGTCTGCACCTCTGGTGGCCCACCAATACCATACTCTCTACCAGGAATACAATGGGTCTGCTCTGTGATGACCTACCTACCAATCTTCTTCAAAACGTCAAATGACTCTGCTGTGGGTTTGCTCTGTTGTGGCCCATTACCTGTCTGCATGTCAAGAGTCAGCACTGTCTTTCAGTTGGAAGGACAACACTACTTCTTCAAGACTACATGGAAATCCACACTTCCATGTGCATTGCCTTTTACTGCTCAGACTTTGAAAAAAAAACACTGAAATTTTACTGTGATGAACAATCTGGACTGTCTTTATGGACTGTGAGAAAATTTTAGCTTTTGACCAACATTGTATAAATAAGTGTGTGCATTTGATATCTTTGTTATAGTAATTATGAAAAATTTTTTCAAATCTGTATTGGCCACTGCCCAAAACAATTTGTAAAATTTTTTTGTGGGGAGCATGGGGGCTATGTAAGTAGACTGTTTATGTTTTCTTATCGGCAACGTTACGTAGCGCTCGGTATGAAAATCACTGGCTGTGCTGTGTGCAGTCTGTGGCTAGTTTGCATTGTTGTCTGCCATTGTAGTGTTGGGCAGCTGGATGTGAACAGCGTGCAGCGTTGCGCAGTTGGAGGTGAGCCGCCAGCAGTGGTGGATGTGGGGAGAGAGATGGCGGACTTTTGATAATTTGTAATACTGGATATTATGAACTACTATATATATTATGACTGTTAAGGTAAATACATTGTTTGTTCTCTATTATCATCTTTCAATTGCTAACTGTGCCTATCAGTAGTTAGTGCCTTCTGTAGTTTGAATCTTTTATTTAGCTGGCAGTAGTGGCGCTCGCTGTATTGCAGTAGTTCGAGTAACGAAGATTTTTGTGAGGTAAGTGATTTGTGAAAGGTATAGTTTAATGTTTGTCTGGGCCATTCTTTTGTAGGGATTTTTGATAGTCAGATTGCGTTGCGCTAAAATTATTGTGTGTAAGTTTAAACACAGTCATGTATATATTGTTCAAAGGGGACGTTTCAACTTTCCTTGAGGTGCTATCCGAACAGTTAAATTCTTAAATGGGCGTGCTAAACTTGGAGCTTTTGTACCCTCCCCCACTGTGAATGACATTTTATACCACATCCTATCGAGTGATGTTCTTGCTGGTACATGTAATTAATTTAATCAATGTGTTTTCCTGTGCACAAGGGGCCATACTAACCTAAGACTTTTCTGTGATGTTAAGTTCATTCCTTTTACCTTGAACTGAAATTTTCTGTAATAAACAATGGATTTCTGTGGGAATTAATCTTCAGTTTGTGTCACCCCCTGAAAGACCACAATATAGTAGAACCAACTGAGGGATGCAGTAAATTTAGACATGTGTATTAAGTCCCAATAGAAACGAGCGACACCATATGGCGACAAGCGTTTGCACTGAGTACTTTTGTCACAAAAACCTAATATGCCAGTGTGTTCTCAGATTTTCTTGCCAGGATCGATTAATAGTATGCATCTGGGTGGGAACAACAGATCGGCAGAACGCCTGGAAACAGACTATTAACACTAACGGTTATCTTTTATTTTACTATGGTTCAGTACGACCCCTGTACATGCAATGGGGGACGTTCCACTTCAATGAGAACAGAAAGAAGTCATATACCTTGATCGATCGCAAATACGTTTAATATGGTGAAAGACAAGACTCCCTAGAATGTGGTAACCGAACGTTGTAGTAGAGTAATGCCTAACTTTGAACGATTCTACAGTTAATTATAAATGAGACATGCATATAGGTGCCGGCCGGAGTGGCCGAGCGGTTAAAGGCGCTACAGTCTGGAACCGCACGACCGCTACGGTCGCAGGTTCGAATCCTGCCTCGGGCATGGATGTGTGTGATGTCCTTAGGTTAGTTAGGTTTAAGTAGTTCTAAGTTCTAGGGGACTTTTGACCACAGCAGTTGAGTCCCATAGTGCTCAGAGCCATTTGAACCATTTGAGCCATGCATATAGGGATCATCTTATTGTTTAATATTGTTTAACAACTGTTGATAACAAAGGCTTACACTTCTGAAAAAGGGGGTACAGCTTTCACCATGTCGTCCAGTACCCAAATCATTCTTCATCCCCTTCCTTTACTGCAGAGTTTCCTTTAACGATAATTCATTGCATGCCGTTCTGCAGCTCCAACCACTATGTTTTCCTCGTATTACAGAAAGTTTTCTTTTCTCTCCTATTCCCGTGTTTTTTGTGTTTGTTTATTCATCGTTATGTCAGTCCACTTCACTTCTAGCATTCTCTCCACCACAGTTTTCAAAACTGTCTGAGTATTGATCTTCCTTTTTTTTTTTTTTTTACTTCCATGACTCGCTCCCATACACTACCACACTCCGCATAAAACCCTTGTTAATCTATTTATGAACTCTATCGATATCCGTTTTTCTGTCAACAAATGACTCACCTTTTGCAAAGCTGCTTTGCTCAGAGACATTCTGAGTCACATTTCCTCCACAAAACTTCGAGATTTTGTCGCCAAATTTCCAAAGTACCCAAAAGTTTTACTTGTCACAAGGTCTTTCCTTGCAATGATATTATGATGGAACCTTTCTCTTTGTTGAGTCTCATCACTTTGGCCTTTCCTATATTTCCCGTCACTCTGTACTCTTTTCCCTCTTTTACAAACATCTCCATCATAAACGGTAATTATTCCTCTGATTCAACCAACACTCTTTAATCATCTACATACTTAATTGTTTTTATTCCTTCTCCCCCTACTATTGTGCGACTTGATTTTTTTCTGCTCTTGCTTTTCCTTCTGTTGTCGGTAGTTTCTCAGTATTAGTCTATCAGGTGTGGTTGACGTCACAAAAGTAGGATTGTATCACAACGTTTTGCATGATGTCCCATAGCGTAAAAGTGCTGAAAACCTTTAGGGACATTTCATACGGCAAAATATTAGCGGTATGTGGAACCATACTGCATCGAACACGAATATCCCATTGCAAAATTTGTTTTCAGTTTTTTCTTTTTTTTTTTCAATTTATTCCTCAAATCCAGTCACGTTCTTGTCTTTCACATCGGGTTTCATGTGGGTACAGCGTATGTGTATAAGGGATTACTCCATTCATCATCCATTTGCGCTGCATTTAGTATTCATTGGTGTTGTTATTGTTGTTCAAAAATGGTTCAAATGGCTCTGAGCACTATGGGACTTAACATCTGAGGGCATCAGTCCCCTAGAACGTAGAACTACTTAAACCTAACTAACCGAAGGACGTCACACACATCCATGCTCGAGGCAGGATTTGAACCTGTGACTGTAGCAGTTACGCGGTTCCAGACTGAAGTGCCTAGGACCGCTCGTCCACAACGGCCGGCTGTTATTGTTGTTGCTGTGGTCTTCAGTCCAAAGACTCGCTTTATGCGGCCTACTAAGTTGGTGATCCCTTGACGTCTCAGAATGTGCCCAATCAACTTATCCCTTCTTCTGGTCATGTTGTGCCACAAATTTCTTTTCTCTCCAATTTTATTCACTATTTCCTCATTAATTACATAATCTACCCAACGAATCGTCGGCATTCTTTTGGAGCACCACATTTCAAAATCTTCCCGTTTCTTCTTGTCTAAACTGTTTATGATCCACGTTTCATTTCCGTTTTTCTTGCCATTGCCAGTCTACATTTTTTATATCCTCTCTAGTTCGACCATCATTAGTTATTTTACCGCCAAAATAGTAAAACTGATCTACTGCTTTAGTGTCTCATTTCCTAAACCAATTCCCTCAGGATCATCTGATTTGATTCGGCTATATTCCAGAATTCTTGTTTTGCTTTCGTTGATATTCGTCTTATATCCTTCTTTCAAGACACTGTCCATTCCGTTCAACTGCTCTTCCTTTGCTGTCTCTGACTGAATTTCGATGTCACCGCCAAACATCAAAGCTCTTATTTCTTCTCTCTTTCTACTAAAAATTTATCTTTGTTTTCCTTTAATTCTTGTCAATGTACTGATTGAATGGCCTCAGGGATAGGCTACAACCCTGTCTGGCTCCCTTCTCAGCCACTACTTCTCTTGCATGCCGGTTATGCCTCATAAATGCCACCTGGTTTCTGTACAAGCTGTAAACATCCTTTGGCTCCCTGTATTTTACTCCTGCTATCTTTACAATTTCAAAGAGAGTATTCCAGTCAGGACAGTCGAAAGCTTCCTCTAAGTGTGCAAACACTATAAAAGGAGGTTTGCCTTTCCTTAACCAATCTTCTAAGAGAAGTTGTAGGGTCACTATTGCCTCGTGCATGCCTAAATTTCTCCGGAATCCAAACTGATCTTCCCCAAAGTTGGCTTCTACCAGTTTTTCCATTCTTCTGTAAAGAGCTCGTATTCAAATTTTGCAACCATGACTTATTAAACTGATAGTTCGTTACCATCCAAACTGATCTTCCCCAAAGTCGGCTTCTACCAGTTTTTCCATTCTTCTGTAAAGAGATCGTATTCAAATTTTGCAACCATGACTTATTAAACTGATAGTGTAAGTAGTCTGTTTATGTTTTCTTTATGTAAGTAGGCTGTTTATGTTTTCTTATTGGCAACGTTACGTAGCGCTCTATATGAAAATCACTAGCTGTGCTGTATGCAGTCTGTGGCTAGTTTGCATTGTTGTCTGCCATTGTAGTGTTGGGCAGCGGCAGCTGGATGTGAACAGTGCGTAGCGTTGCGCAGTTGGAGGTGAGCCGACAGCAGTGGTGGATGTGGGGAGAGAGATGGCGGAGTTTTGTAATTTGTCATGAACTGCTATATATATATATATATTATGACTATTAAGGTAAATACATTGTTTGTTCTCTATTAATATCTTTGATTTGCTAACTATCCCTATCAGCAGTTAGTGCCTTCCGTAGTTTGAATCTTTTATTTAGCTGGCAGTAGTGGCGCTCGCTGTATTGCAGTAGTTCGAGTAATGAAGATTTTTGTGAGGTAAGTTATTTGTGAAAGGTATAGTTTAATGTTAGTCAGGGCCATTCTTTTGTAGGGATTTTTGAAAGTCAGATTGCGTTGCGCTAAATAATATTGTGTGTCAGGTTAAGCACAGTCGTGTATAAATTGTTCTAAGGGGACGTTTCAATAGTTCGTTACCATTCACACCTATTAGCACCTGCTTTCTTTGAAATTGGAATGTCTGAAGTCTGAGGGTATGTCCCCTGTCTCATACATCTTGCATACCAGATGGAAGAGCTTTGTCATGACCGGTTCTCCCAATGCTACCAGTAATTTTTATGGAATGTCGCCTACTCTTGGGGCCTTGCTTCGACGTAAGTCTTCCAGCGCGCTGTCAAATTCTTCTTGCAGTATGATGTCTCCCACCTCGTCTTCATCTTCATCCTCTTCTGTTTCTATAGTATTGTCTCCAAGTTCATCTACCTTGCACAGACCCTCTGTATACTTCTTCCACTTTTCACCTTTCTCTTGTTTGCCGCCGAGCGAGGTGGCGCGGTTGTTTGCACACTGGACTCGCATTCGGGTGGAGGACAGTTTAAACCTGTATCCGACCATCCTGATTTAGGTTTTCCGTGAGTTCCCTAAATCGTTTCAGGCAAATACCGGGATGGTTCCTTTGAATGGGCACGGCCGACTTTCTTCCTCATCTTTCATTAACTCGATGGGACCGATGACTTCGCTGTTTGGTCCCCTCCCCCAAGCCAACCAACCAACGAACCTTCTTTGCCTAGGACTGGTTTTCCATCTGAGCTTGCATTTATCGCGAATCTCTTGCCCAACGTAAAGTCCCGAGCGACTGGAAAAAAGCGCAGGTGACGCCTGTATATAAGAAGGGTAGAAGGACGGATCCTCAAAATTACAGACGAATATCCTTAACATAGGTATGTTGCAGGATTCTCGAACATATTCTCAGTTCGCATATAATGAATTTCCTTGAGACAGAGAAGTTGCTGTTCATGCATCAGCACGGATTTAGAAAGCATCGCTCCTGCGAAACGCAACTCGCCCTTTTTTCACATGATATCTTGCGAACCACGGATGAAGGGTATCAGACGGATGCCATATTCCTTGACTTCCGGAAAGCGTTTGACTCGGTGACCCACTGCAGACTCCTAACTAAGGTACGAGCATATGGGATTGGTTCCCAAGTATGTGAGTGGCTCGAAGACTTCCTAAGTAATGGAACCCAGTACGTTGTCCTCGATGGTGAGTCTTCATCGGAGGTGAGGGTATCATCTGGAGTGCCCCAGCGAAGTGTGGTAGGTCCGCTGTTGTTTTCTATCTACATAAATGATCTTTTGGATAGGGTGGATAGCAATGTGCGGCAGTTTGCTGATGACGCTGTGGTGTACGGGAAAGTGTCGTCGTTGAGTGACTGTAGGAGGATACAAGATGACTTGGACAGGATTTGTGATTGGTGTAAAGAATGGCAGCTAACTCTAAATATAGATAAATGTAAATTAATGCAGATGAATAGGAAAAGGAATCCGGTAATGTTAGAATACTCCATTAGTAGTGTAGCGCTTGACACAGTCACGTCGATTAAATATTTGGGCGTAACACTGCTATCTAGGGCATAACCACCTATGGTAAACTAACATACGCAAACAGCGACAAACGTCGGTAAGCCCCTGCATATCAGCAACACTGACTGGCAACTACCAGCTGCTATTAGAGCCGACCAACAGGCCACAGCAGGGACACCGACGAGCTCGCCCACAGACGCACGAACAATCTCCCAACACTCCCTCGCACTGTGCCTCCGGTATATGACCTACCGGACACAAGACCGATAACAAACATAACTGTTGCAGGTTGCAGGACGCTGAACGAGGACTCTGTACCAGCACCCAGCGCCAGCCGCCGAGCAGCACAAACGCACAACGTCAAGGTATCGACATGCATGATACCCACTACTAACAAAGCCTATCCTTGCACAACCTATCGCAGGCAGCAAGACAACCGCTACTGCTCTTGCCGCCCGACCTAACTGTCGCAGAGGTTTTTTTCCCTTGGCTCTTGCCTTGGCACTTTTTTCCCTCTGCCCTTCAAACCGCTACCCTTCGTCAGATTTCGACCAATCTATCTCCAGATGAGCGCGTATTAATGGTTAATCCTAACCAGACGTACGCAAACATCGCAGTACCCACATCCTGCGACACCTCACTTTAGTGAATACTAACCCTTATGCAGAGATGGCAGTAGACCTTTTGTGTTGGCCATCATGCCGGTGTGGGCGTGGAGGGGCTCTATTAAAAAAAAAAAACTGCAGAGCGATATGAAGTGGGACAATCATGTAATGGCAGTTGTGGGGAAGGCGGATAGTCGTCTTCGGTTCATTGGTAGAATTTTGGGAAGATGTGGTTCATCTGTAAAGGAGACCGCTTATAAAACACTAATACGACCTATTCTTGAGTACTGCTCGAGCGTTTGGTATCCCTATCAGGTCGGATTGAGGGAGGACATAGAAGCAATTCAGAGGCGGGCTGCTAGATTTGTTACTGGTAGGGTTGATCATCACGCGAGTGTTACGGAAATGCTTCAGGAACTCGGGTGGGAGTCTCTAGAGGAAAGGGGGCGTTCTTTTCGTGAATCGCTACTGAGGAAATTTAGAGAACCAGCATTTGAGACTGACTGCAGTACAATTTTACTGCCGGCACCTTACATTTCGCGGAAAGACCACAAAGATAAGATAAGAGAGATTAGGGCTCGTACAGAGGCATATAGGCAGTCATTTTTCCCTCGTTCTGTTTGGGAGTGGGGGAGAGATGACGCTAGTTGTGGTACGAAGTACCCTCCGCCACGCATCGTATGGTGGATTGCGGAGTATGTATTTAGATGTAGATGAGCTCTTGATATTCATACAGCTGCTTCTCTTTTCTCCAAAGGGCTCTTTAATTTTTCTGTAGGAGATATCTATCTTTAGCCTAGTGACGTATGCTTCTAACCCTTACATTTGTCCTCTGGCCATCCCTTCTTAGCCATAAGCCGGTATGCTTTTATTAATGGCAGGTCTCCCTCAGTGGTAGGTAGAGATGGGCAAACTGAAACACGTAACTGTTTCGAAACAAATGAAACAGTACAATGTAATGTTTCGATATGCTGTTTCGAAACAGTGAAACAGTTGGTGTTTTGTTATCTAATAAACCTACACATTGTATCATCTTGAATGTCTACTGTATAAGTTTGTCCATATAAACACAAATGAGGTGCGAGAGCGCTAATCATATCGCAGAAAGTATGAAACTATCACTTAGGCGTCTTGGCAGTTTCGTATTTCCTGCAGCAAATCCGCTGCTTTCGTGTCGTGTGACTTTCATACTTTTCAATTGGCTGAGGACAGCCATAGCCTAAGACAGAAGAACCACCACGAACGGAACTGGAGGTGGGAGCAAACTGCAGACACAACGAATATGCTACTGGGATTCCCACTTTCCGTTAGTATGGGTAATATACCCATCTTGCTAATTTCCATGCACACTAAGGGAATCATTGTGGATAATAGGCACAGTGACTATAGTCTCACAGATAATGCCAAATAATTCGAATAAATAACAAAATATAACAGAAAAAATTTTGTCTTTCAAGGTGTTTCGAACCGTTGCTATACATTCACCATGCTTGTCAGCCCTTCCCGTTCACCATTACACTATCAGTGATATGTCAAACAGATTGATTGCAATTTTACCTACATCAAATTTATGTATATGTCTAATAACTGTCACTCTACGCATTTTTTTATTCGAAATGTTGTAGGCTTACTTGCGTTTCTTAATATGATTACTGTACATGAACAGAGAAGCGTATGTTATAAAAAAAGTGTAATTTAACTGAATGATTTTCACCTATTTATTATTTTGAATGTGAATAGTATACATTGTTTTATTGTTTGGTTAGTGTTTATAAAGCAGATGTTACGCCATTTCGGAATAGGACAGTCAGCTAGAAACGAAGCTTTATTTTCGGATATCTTAAGCTTCATGCTATTGCTTGTCAAAAAGATTTCGACACTCTTGAAAGTGTTTCACGAAGTGGTATGTTGTGTTTCAGTACCTGTGCCGAGCCCGAATCTCTTCCGACACAGAGCGGAATGAAACATCACTGTTTCGATACAATCAGTCCGTTCCAAGAACAGGTGGACTGAAGCAGCCTTACTTTGAAACAACGATACAGTTTCTGTGTCTGGCTCGAGACCGAATGTGGCCCAGTTATCCGAGACAGGGGCGGAATGAAACACCACTGTTTCGAGACAGTGAACCACAGCCTTTCCGAAACACTGAAACAGTTCCACGTATCGATACACTGTATCGAAACATAGAAACAGTGTCCAAGTCTAGTGGTAGGTACAGGGTGTTTCAAAAATGACCGGTATATTTGAAACGGCAATAAAAACTAAACGGGCAGCGATAGAAATACACCGTTTGTTGCAATATGCTTGGGACAACAGTACATTTTCAGGCGGACAAACTTTCGAAATTACAGTAGTTACAATTTTCAACAACAGATGGCGCTGCAAGTGATGTGAAAGATATAGAAGACAACGCAGTGGGTGTGCCATTCTGTACGTCGTCTTTCTGCTGTAAGCATGTGCTGTTCACAACGTGCAAGTGTGCTGTAGACAACATGGTTTATTCCTTAGAACAGAGGATTTTTCTGGTGTTGGAATTCCACCGCCTAGAACACAGTGTTGTTGCAACAAGACGAAGTTTTCAACGGAGGTTTAATGTAACCAAAGGACCGAAAGGCGATACAATAAAGGATCTGTTTGAAAAAATTCAACGGACTGGGAACGTGACGGATGAACATGCTGGAAAGGTAGGGCGACCGCGTTCGGGAACCACAGAGGCCAATGCGCAGCTAGTGCAGCAGGTGATCCAACAGCGGCCTCGGGTTTCCGTTCGCCGTGTTGCAGCTGCGGTCCAAATGACGCCAACGTCCACGTATCGTCTCATGCGCCAGAGTTTACACCTCTATCCATACAAAATTCAAATGTGGCAACCCCTCAGCGCCGCTACCATTGCTGCACGAGAGACATTCGCTAACGATATAGTGCACAGGATTGGTGATATGCATGTGGGCAGCATTTGATTTACTGACGAAGCTTATTTTTACCTGGACGGCTTCGTCAATAAACAGAACTGGCGCATATGGGGAACCGAAAAGCCCCATGTTGCAGTCCCATCGTCCCTGCATCCTCAAAAAGTACTGGTCTGGGCCGCCATTTCTTCCAAAGGAATCATTGGCTCATTTTTCAGATCCGAAACGATTACTGCATCACGCTATCTGGACGTTCTTCGTGAATTTGTGGCGGTACAAACTGCCTTAGACGACACTGCGAACACCTCGTGGTTTATGCAAGATGGTGCCCGGCCACATCGCACGGCCGACGTCTTTAATTTCCTGCATGAATATTTCGATGATCGTGTGATTGCTTTGGGCTATCCGAAACATACAGGAGGCGGCGTGGATTGGCCTCCCTATTCGCCAGACATGAACCCCTGTGACTTCTTTCTGTGGGGACACTTGAAAGACCAGGTGTACCGCCAGAATCCAGAAACAATTGAACAGCTGAAGCAGTACATCTCATCTGCATGTGAAGCCATTCCGCCAGACACGTTGTCAAAGGTTTCGGGTAATTTCATTCAGAGACTACGCCATATTATTGCTACGCATGGTGGATATGTGGAAAATATCGTACTATAGAGTTTCCCAGACCGCAGCGCCATCTGTTGTTGAAAATTGTAACTACTGTGATTTCGAAAGTTTGTCTGCCTGAAAATGTACTGTTGTCCCAAGCATATTGCAACAAACGGTGTATTTCTATCGCTGCTCGTTTAGTTGTTATTGCCGTTTCAAATATACCGGTCATTTTTGAAACACCCTGTATGTAGCGAAGGAGTCAGTGGCAGAGCGAGGTGGATGCCTCACTGTACAGCGAGTTGCAGGTAAGAGATTCTCACGGTCGCGCATTTTCCAGCGACAACCAAACGAGCAGTAGCAGTGCTGGTCCCACGGAGTACAAGTTGTACGCGTAACGTGGCGGCTCAATATATCGTAGCGGGCAGCGAGAGTCGGACTCTTCCGGGGTGTGAGCTCGGGCAGGGGCGGTGGTCGCTTTCCCGAGGCCTCACATGGAAACTGCACGGGGCACCTGTCGCGCTGCGGTCGCGTGCAAATGAGGCAGAGGTGGCTGGCTCGCTAGGCCCGCGGAACCGGCCACGCGGCCGTGTCGCCTGCAAGGCGAGGCCAGGCCGTTCACACAGAACGCGCGCAGCTGTCGCATCTGCCGGCGACGGGCGTGGGAACGCCGACACAAACGCAGAAATCCGCGATAACTGGAGGCGAGGGGCGCAACCCTCGGCCAGTCGGCAGCGGTAGCTGGCCAGGTGCCCATCTGCATACGAGCCGCGGCCATCTGTCATCGCTGCCACGACAGCTGCGCTACCGAGGAGACCCCGGCGTTGGCTCCGATTTCTCACCGTCGGTCTTCTGTCGCAGTTGTCACCTGACGTCTTGACAGTCGCCTCTCATCTAAACGATATCAGGCGTCTTCCGACAGTGCAGCTCAGCTGATCTTGAAAGACGATATGCCATGTTCCTGTAGCCGTTTATTTCTCCATTAATCGCCAAACACACACGGTGTCCCACCTAACTTTGTCATGTCATATGCAGGGTGATTCAAAAAGAATACCACAACTTTAGGAATTTAAAACTCTGCGGCTACGGTCGCAGGTTCGAATCCTGCCTGGGGCATGGATGTTCGTGATGTCCTTAGGTTTAACTAGTTCTAAGTTTTAGGGGACTAATGACCTCAGCAGTTGAGTCCCATAGTGCTCAGAGCCATTTGAACCCAAATCTCTGCAACGACAAAAGGCAGAGCTAACGGCCTGGCCAGACTGAATGCGGCCTGGCCGTCCGGCCTGTGGCCTTGAACCGCAGCGGGCAGGCCTCACTGTTGAATCGCTCGTTACTGTATGGCGGCGGTCACACGGAGTGCGGCTCTGACGCACCGGCATACGGCCTGCCGCACCGGCCGACGCCGGGTTGTCACAGATTACAGATTCGCCGCAAGCCGGAGCGGCTGCCTGCCACTGTTGGCCCACTCAACTGTTCTGTTGTCAAGACTGGAAGCAGCGGCGTGAGGCGGTTTTTGTCTTGCAGCTCGTAGTGCATGCACACAGAAAGACTTATAGAGGAGGTGAGAGAATACAACTTTTTGTATCATACACGCGATCCTGATTTGGAGGTAGAATACTTTTGTCCTCGATATACTCTTGATAGAAAGCTGAATAGTGTTGTCACTGTGACGTCCATAACTTCCAATATCATCTACTGTAAACTCGGTAGTATGGATCAACAATCGCCAGGAGAACTAGCGAAAAGAACTGTTTGTAACAGAAGAACTGGGATCCACTATCCTTCGGGCATTTTAACCTGATAGCCTTTCCGTCTGTGCTCCCAAGGCAGTTCGGAAACCCCTAGTTCTATAAATCCTTCTTCAGATTTCTTCCACATCTCTGTTGTAGGAGTAGGTAAATACCTGGGCTGTAGAACAGTCCATATTGCCCGGCACACTTGTTTCACAATATCTGAGACTGTTTAACGTACTAACCGAAAAGAAAAAGCTATGGTCTGGTGACTGTCGCCTGTAGTCAAGTATCTGGAAAAGATTAAAATCGAGTATGCCGATAGAACGAATAGATAAGTTAACGACCAAAGATATGTTTGTTTAAATTCAATGACAATGTTATGAATACAATGTCTCTAGCGGGACATACGGAACTAGATGTTACTATCGTTTGCTGTATTCGTAAACAATGTAGATAAATTTATCACTCCACTCGTAACTACGTTGTGAGATAGCACTTTCTTCCGCCGAACCTTTCATATGATACAGCAAAACTGAAATGGAATAATTTATATGACTTCTATTTGAAGCACAAAGAGGCCACAAACGATAAAACTTACCTCAAACAAACGGCTTGTCTGTGCCTTGTATCAACTGGCTTTCTCCGGTTCGTTGAGCACTTCTCGGTGCTACCTTTTTATCAGGCGATGCATTTCCTCGAAACATTCTCGCGAAATACGAAAATATTTGAAGAACCTATCTTCGTCACACTCTAGATCAATACACAGACGATGGTATTCTCCTAAGCTTTCTCTCTTGCTATCAATGTCGTGCACCCAACATCTCCTCTTCTTGGTGCCATTTCGTATCGCTAGTGCAAGCTACTCATTTCTGCAATTAAAAAGAAAATGAATTCGCACAATGATAACGTGTCCCGCGTGAAGATTCCAAATCGTCTAACGCAAGACAATCGCGCTACGCATGCAAGCTTCGTAATGGGTTTCGGCCCCTTCCCCAGTGTAACAGCTGACGCATCAAGAGTCGCTGCGGCCGGCCGTTGCCTGTGTGGCGTCCCTGGCCGCTGACGGGTCCGGTCCACCGCTGCGCCGTCCCTCGCAGCGGCAGGCCGGATTCTGTCTGGCCAGGCCTTAAGCACTATCTGTCGACGAATTAAGGGAGCTATAAAGTTTCATTTAGTTGTACATTTGTTCGCTTGAGGCGCTGTTGACTAGGCGTCAGCGTCAGTTGATGCCAAGATGGCGACCGCTCAACAGAAAGCTTTTTGTGTTATTGAGTACAGCAGAAGTGAATCGACGAGAATCCGCGGGAAACAACTCAGTATGAACGTGACGCGCCTAAGGTGAACGTTTTCTGTGCCATTTCAGCCAATAAAGTTTTTGGTCCCTTTTTCTTCGAAGGTGCTACTGTAACTGGACTACAGTATCTGGAGATGTTAGAGAATTGGCTGTTCCCTCAGCTCGAACAAGAAGCACAACAATTCATATTTCAGCAGGATGGAGCGCCACCACATTGGCACTTATCTGTCCGTAACTACCTGAACGTCAACTACCCGAGGCGATGGATCGGCCGCCAGGGAGCCTGTGACAGAGCACTTCGTCACTGGCCTCCAAGAAGCCCTGATCTTACCCCCTGCGATTTTTTCTTATGGGGGTATGTTAAGGATATGGTGTTTCGGCCACCTCTCCCAGCCACCATTGATGATTTGAAACGCCTGATATGCTACAGAGAGTGTGGAACGAGTTGGAGTATCGGGTTGATATTGATCGAGTGTCTGGAGGGGGCCATATTGAACATCTGTGAACTTGTTTTTGAGTGAAAAAAACTTTTTAAAATACTCTTTGTAATTATGTATAACAGAAGGTTATATTATGTTTCTTTCATTAAATACACATTTTTAAAGTTGTGGTATTCTTTTTGAATCACCCTGTATTTCAAAAACGAAAAGATGTGTAAAAATTGCAATTAACCAGGAATGTAGCTACACAGAGGAGGCAAAGAAACTGGTACACCTGCGTAATATCGTGTAGGGCCCACACAAGCTCGCAGAAGTGCCGCAACATGGCGTGCCATGGACTCGACTAATGACTGGAGTAGTGCTGGAGGGAACTGACACCACGAATCCAGCCGGGCTGTCCATAAATCCTTAAAAGTGTGAGGGGGTAGAGAACTCTTCTTAACACCACGTTGTAAGGCATCCCTTGATATGCTCAATAATGTTCATGTCTGGGGAGTTTGGTGTCCAGTGGAAGTGTTTACACTCAGAAGAGACTTCCTCCGTGAGGTGTGGCCGCTCCATTTGAAGCGTCATGTCACGGACTGCATGACCCCTTCCGCCGGAGGTTCGAGTCCTCCGTTGGGCATGGATGTGGGTAATGTTCTTAGCATAGGTTAGTTTAAGTTAGTTAAAGTAGTGTGTAAGTCTAGGAAGCGATGACCTAAGCAGTTTGGTCCCTTAGAATAAAAAAAAATAAAAGAAAAAGAATTTTCCTGAACCCCACTCTGTAGCAATCTCGACGTTTGGGGTGTCGCATTGTCCTGCTGGAATTTCCCAACTCCATCGTAATGCACAATGGACATGAATGGATTCAGGTGATCAGACAAGAAGCTTACATGAGTGTCACCTGCCAGAGGCGTATCTAGACGTATCAGGGGCCCCGTATTACTCCAACTACACAGGCCCCACACCATTAAGAGCCTTCACCAGCTTGAACAGTCCCCTGCTGACATACAGGATCCATGGGTTCATGAGGTTGTCTCCATACTTGTACACGTCCACTCGCTCGATACAATCGGAAACGAGACTCGTCCGACCAGGCAATAGGTTTCCAGTCATGAACAGTTCATGTCGGTGTTGATGGGGCCAGGCAAGGCATAACGTTTTTTGACGTGCAGTCATCAAGGGTACACGAGTGGGCCTTCGGCTCCGAAAGCCCAAATGAATGATGTTTCGTTGAATGGTTCGCACGGTGACACTTGTTGATAGCCCAGCACTGAAACCTGCAGCCGCCCGCATCTCGTGGTCGTGCGGTAGCGTTCTCGCTTCCCACGCCCGGGTTCCTGGGTTCGATTCCCGGCGGGGTCAGGGATTTTCTCTGCCTCGTGATGGCTGGGTATTGTGTGCTGTCCTTAGGTTAGTTAAGTTTAAGTAGTTCTAAGTTCTAGGGGACTTATGACCACAGCAGTTGAGTCCCATAGTGCTCAGAGCCATTTGAACCATTTTTGAAATCTGCAGCAAACAGCGGAAGGATTGCACCCGTGTCACGTTGAACGGTTCTCTTCAGTCGTTGTTGGTCCCAGTCTTCTAGGGTCTTTTTCCGGCCGCAGCGATGTCGCAGATTTGATGTTTTACCCAATTCCTTATATTCACGGTACGCTCGTGAAATGGTCATACGGGAAAATCCTACTTATCGCTACCTCAAAGATGCTGAGTTTGTCGCTAGTGCGCCGAGTGTAACACCACGTTCAAACTCATGTAAATCTCCATAATCTGCCACTGTAGTAGCGGTAACCGATCTCAGAACTGCGCCAGACACTTGCTGTCTTATATAGGTATTGTTGACCTCAACGCTGTATTCTGACTATTTACATTGCTCTGTATTTGAATACGCATGCATACTCCAGTTGCTTTGGCGCTTCAGTATACGTCAGGGGCTCATTCTACGAGCAGCAATGCACTATCCCTTCAAGTAAATAAACATCACTTTCAACACAAAGTTAAGTAAGCATCTTTCCTACTGAAATGAAAGCTAGAGGTACAATTAGTGGCCACGCGGGATTAGCCGAGCGGTCTAAGGCGCTGCCGTCATGGACTGTGCGGCTGATTCCGGCGGAGGTTCGAGTCCTCCCTCGGGCATGGGTGTGTGTGCTTGTCCTTAGGATAATTTAGGTTAAGTAGTGTGTAAGCTTAGCGACTGATGACCCTCGCAGCTAAGTCCCGTAAGATTTCACATATTTATTTACAATTAGAGATACCAGATCTGGTTTCACTACTCTAAATCTTATACCTTTCTGAAACATGCTGTAGGCAACCCTTTGCTCCGCACATTATGGCATAAAATGTACCGACATTGCCATCACTTAAAATCGGTGTATTTCAAAAGCAATACGGTTTGTAACAGTGAAACGAAGTGTTTCTGGAGAAAGAAAATACATATGCCACGTAAGAAAATGTGCTTTTGGTTGAAAGTGATGTTTTCTTACATGTGGGGATTATGCACTGCTGCCCATTGTGTGAGCCGCTGACAGGTACATCCCTGGCCAGTTCCTTTTTTCACATTTTGTTTCGTTTAGGAAGTACGAGGGGCGATCAATGGGTGATGCAATACTTTTGTTCTGAAAGCAGGTTGGTTTTATTCATGATTCCACTACACTATGTCATTCCCCACCCTTTTGGCTGCTGAACCCTATTTTTCAGTATAACCTCCTCTCAATGCGACGGACTAACACCACCTTACTGGGAAGACCTGTAGGTTGCATGGTACCACTCTACTGGTCAATATCGGAGCCAACGTCTTGCCGCGTTAATGATCTCTCCATAATCCACGTACTGCTTTCTGCGGAGTGCATCCTTCATTGCGCGAAGCAAATGGCAGGTGCGACATCTGCGCTGTAGGGTGGATGAGGAAGAACAACCCAGTCAAGTTTTGTGAGTTCCTCTCTGTGCACAGTCTAGTGTGTGGCGTTGTGCTGTCATGGAGTAGGAGAAGTTCGTTTGCACTTTTGTGGCAACGAACACGCTGAAATCGTATCTTCAATTTCCTGAGGGTAGCATAACACAATTCCGAGTTGATCGTTGCACTATGATGGAGGACATCAAGCAAAACAGTCCCTACAGAATCCCCAAAGTCCGTCGCCATGACTATAGTTGCTAAGAATGCCGCTTTGAACGTTTTCTTTGAAGGAGAGGTGACTTGGTGCCACTCCATGGATGCCGTTTTGTTTCCAGTTCTAACTGATGAGCCCATGTGTCACGGCCTTTGACAATGTGAAGATTAGCCGCGTAACGCACAAGTAATTTCACGCAATTATCTTTCGTTGCTCTTCATGGTCTTCTGCTGGGCGATGACGAACCCAGCAGGCACTCGCCTTTGAGCACCCTACTGGTGGACAAGTGTGTCAGCACTACCAACAAAGACGTCCAGTTGTGTAGCGAGGTGTTTGATCGTGACCCGTCGATCATCCCGAACGGGAGTGGTCAGCACGTTCCAGCATTGCAGTATAACCTCCCCCTCTCTTATCGACCTTAATGACTGTGAAAAATTAAATCGCGTGTACCTAATGGAAATTTGGGAAAAGCAATCGTCACCGAAGTTAAACTGTCGGTAAAGAGGGAGGAAAGGGTTACATCTTAATGAAGGGAAAAATGCTAATGAAACTGGTGGAAATTAATTTTGAAAAGGAGTAAAGTTAATAAAGAAAGTAAATGTGCGGCCGTTACGTTAACAATTAACTAGCGGTAATTAGATATTTGAGATTTGGGGGAAATTACGGTCGCCAGTCCTAAGGACAATTACTATACTAACTGAAAAAGAAAGATTATTAAACATATAATTAGCACTAGAAGCGTGGCAACTGAAGGTTGACAAGTGTAGTGTGAAAACTGAAAGTTTGTCAGAAGTAATAAATTTCGCTACACCCTGACTTAATTTAGCAAAAGAATTAATAAAACCGGAAAATCGAAAGTTAATTTAGTGACTGAAGTTAATAGTGAGCTTTCTTTCTGAAGCACATCGAAATTCAGTAAAATACGGTTAGTCTTGGACTACCTCAACAACCATTTCAAAAGCTACTTGAATCTACGCAATTTAGAAATAAGAGATTTAACTTTGAAGTTGAATTAAATGATTCTGAACAATTAACAATAGTAAATTTTAGTACGTACCAAACTGAGCTGCAGTCACAGGTAAGCTAAAATACGGTAACAAAACTCGCACTCTTAATTTGTGCTTGTGTAATCTGAATATTGTAGCCAGCTATGAATACTTTAACTGAACTTTGAAATTAAAGCAGTGAAATGCTATAATATTACTTTAATGCTGCCGTTTGAATTTCAACGACACTCGGGTTCATTCCAGAAAAGGAAGGGACCCTGCTTGGCAATGCAATTGGGACAATGAGCAACAAAGGTTCATGCTAAGTTGCTATAATTTTGTGATGCAACAATTTTAAAAGTTTGAAAATATGAGGTCTGCCATACAGTTCTAAAACTTTACGTGCTTCCAGTCTTCCTTGTTGGTTGATTGAAGGTTTGAAGCCGTCGGTCGAGGAGGTGGCGACAGTCACTCATTGTCGGCCGTCGCTGTTGCAGAAGCTGGATGTTGGCGCGCCTTCTTCTCGACACGGTCACCAGATGAGACGGGCTCTTGATGTGCGCCAGCTAATGCTTCCCGTCCGCGACACCATGTCAGAAACTATCATCGCAAGTCGAGCGCAATTACATGCTGCCAAACCCCGAAAGCGCGGCAACTCGCGGGAGCTTCACACAACCCACCTGCTCCACTCGCTACTCCAGCCAGACCCTCCCTCTGCTCGCGCTCCACGCGACAGAGTTAACACTACCAAAGATCCTAAACACTTTGATTCTTCACACGACCTATCGATGTAATCGTTCGATAGCAGTTTTCCCTAGGCAAGACCCAGAGTAAAAATTCAAATAATATTTACGAAACAAACCAATTATACATCGACATAAATGCATAAATATATATATACAAATAGTAAAACAATTACAATATGTAAAGACACAGAAATTTCATATATTCAGGTAACAAAAATAAGGAAAAAAATTATAGTACAATAGATGGAAATGGGAAGATATGCATTTCCGGCTTTACAGCAGGAGTCACAGCTTTGTGCGTCCAGCCGGCACGTGACAGCTCAGACTGGTTTGGTGACCTTGCTGCGGTGATGGAAGACGCCTCGCTCGATGACTCACTGTGCTTTTGTTCAGTGTCAGGTCTCCGTGACATTCTGTAAGCGCCTATGAATGCATGCGATGCTCTGATCTTCCGCCAAAAGGAACTCAAAGACCGCTCTCTGCTCCGAACGCACCTCCGTTACCGACGCTATTTTCACGGCTGCGTAGAGCGCCGCCACCTGTCGCAATGTTAAGAAACTATAGGAGCTGAAGCAGGAATATTCCACGGTGCCCCACAACAAATTACGCAGTTTTTTAACCGAAAATGGCCGTGAAAAGAAGTGTTGCAATACTTACTGAACGCCTCACGTGTCAGAGAGGTGACAGAGTTAGGTGGGACACCCTGTATAACAGAACCCCAACACAGTTTTTGAGTACGTGACCATGCTGCAGGAAACAGAGGCATCTCATTGATAGGACGAAACGCTGTATGACTCTTATCACCTCACCTGGATCCCTCATCTCTGCTCCATCCAATCCAAAGCCCACAACCGCCTCTGACTCCTCAAACTCCCCTCTGGCCGGACATGGGGGATTCACCCCTCTGCCATCCTCCACACCTACAAATCCTTAATCCATCTCATCCTCTGTTATGCCAGTCCCGCCTGGATATCTGTTTCCCCCCCAAATTCTGTAAGTCCCGCCAGATCCTTAAGCGTCATGCACTCTGCCTCGCTTTCCGTATATGCCTCCCGTCCCCCATGCAGATCCCCTATGACCTCATTCGTTTCCCCCATCTGATCCTATTCCTTGAACATATCTGCATACTCTATACCTCCCGCCGCCTTGATCCCCCTCACCCCCTGGTTGCTCCTCCCCTCTCCCGTCCCCGCCCCCTGCCACACCTTCACTGTTGTGTCCCCCCTACCTTCCATCTCTACGCCCTTCATCTCCTTTTCCAAGGTGGCTTCCATCAACTCCCCCTCCCGGATGATGCCCTCTCTCCCTCCATTTATCCCTCCTATCAACTCTGATCCTCACCCCCCCTCCTTTCCTCTGTCCTTTCCCTGGGCTCCCTCTTTCCCCCTTCCATACTGTTTTCTCTCCGCCAAACCTCTCCCTACCTCCCTTCTCCCCCCCCACCCCCCGAGTCCTATTGTATTCCCCTCCTCTGCCTTCCCCACTCCCTGTCGCATCTGCCCACCAACCCCTTTTATAGGTCCTCATCCTTCATCGGCTCCTTTCCCCCCCCCCCCCCCGCCCTTCGCTTTTCCTCTCCTTCCCCCATTTTTTTACTTTTCCATCATCTGTCCAGTATCCCCCCACCTGCTCTCAGCTCTGGTGTGTCACATTTGCCAACTGTTTAGTGCAGTGTTCCAGTGAATGTTCACTGTTGTTCATCTTTCTAGTGTTGCGAACAGAAACCATGCTGTCGCTGGGTGTGACTTTTACGTCTTTTGCGAACAGAAACCAGACTGTCGCCGTGTTTCTAATTGTCTGTCTATTATTTCACCTGTCTGCTTCGTATGTATTTTATTAGCATCATCACCCCTTTGTTCTATGTGTTAAGTTCCACAGTTTTTATCCCTGTTACTATTTAAGTCTCCGATTTTTATCGCCTGTTTTTATTATCTATTTGCTTCATCTTATTCAAACGAAGTCTGTAGGCTGAAGAGCGGCATACTAAGCTGCTGCCAGCCCGCCCCCTTTGGGGGGAATCGAAAAGTATGAACAACTTCGTTCGCCTCCATAGGTGAATGGGCAGTGTGTATGACTACCATAGTTAGGACACTGATTGTATTCCCAGTAATGTCACAGGTTCCAGACTTCTAAGAGATACTTTTGGTTAAGGGATAGGTACGGTATCACACTTTCTTTTTACGAATAGCACTCATATTTTGGAAGGTTTTTTTTTTTGTCACTAGTGAGTCGTCCATTTCTGTAATATATCCGTAAAATGTCAGATATATATTCCGTGCAATGGAATTAAATCATTCGGTTAGAAAATAAAGTTCTTCTGAGCTTTCGAAGTTCCACTTACTGTCTAGACTTTCCGTTCGAGTATTTTACTCTCCATTTTATCCATGAAGCTGATTGCACAACGCCGGCCGCGGTGGTCTCGCGGTTCTAGGCGCGCAGTCCGGAACCGTGCGACTGCTACGGTCGCAGGTTCGAATCCTGCCTCGGGCATGGATGTGTGTGATGTCCTTAGGTTAGTTAGGTTTAAGTAGTTCTAAGTTCTAGGGGACTGATGACCACAGCTGTTAAGTCCCATAGTGCTCAGAGCCATTTGAACCATTTGATTGCACAACAAAGTTATCACTTGTCCACGCCCATGTGGATTTCACACGCCCACACTGAATTGCACCTTGGCTGCGAATCTGCACTGTGCGCATGCGTGACGCACCTTCCTTATCAGTTGTAAGGTAAGTTACCACTTCAACATGTATTTCCTTTCTCTTTCCAGACAGTACATTTAATATTAACTACTGCAACGAGTCCTATCAGCTTATTTGCTCGAGTTACTCACGAGATCGTATCGTGTATTAGGACTGAAATTTTATTTTCAATTATAAACAATGTTGACAATTGTAATTAGTTTCAAGCCCCTTAACATAAATATTTTTCATTTGTTCTGACCAAAAGAGGTTTCAATGTCATTATGATTTTTGCTGTACAATGAACGTAGTACATTGCTGGCCATTAAAAATTGCTACAACAAGAAGAAATGCAGATGACAAAAGGGTATTCATAGGACAAATATATTATACAAGAACTGACATGTGATTACATTTTCACGCAATTTGGGTGCATAGATCCTGAGAAATCAGTAGCCAGAACAACCACCTCCGGCCGTAATAACGGCCTTGATTCGCCTGGGCATTGAGTCAAACAGAGCTTGGATGGCGGGTAGAGGTACAGCTGCCCATGCAGCTTCAACACGGTACCTCAGTTCATCAAGAGTAGTGACTGACGTATTGTGACGAGCCAGTTGCACGGCCACCATTGTGCAGACGTTTTCAATTGGTGAGAGATCTGGAGAATGTGCTGGCCAGGGCAGTAGTCGAACAATTTCTGTATCCAGAAAGGCCCGTACAGGACCTGTCACATGCGGTCGTGCATTATCCTGCTGAAATGTAGAGTTTCGCAGGGATCGAATGAAGGGTAGAGCCACGGGTCATAACACATCTGAAATGTAATGTCCACTGTTCAAAGTGCCGTAATTGCGGACAAGAGGTGACCGAGACGTGTAACCAATGGCACCCCATACAATCACGCCGGGTGATAAGCCAGTATGGCGATGAGGAATACACGCTTCCAATGTGCGTTCACCGCGACGTCGCCAAACACGGATGCGACCAACATGATGCTGTAAGCAGAACCTGGATTCATCCGAAAAAATGACGTTTTTCCATTCGTGCACCCACGTTCGTTGTTGAGTACACCAACGCAGGCGCTCCTGTCTTTGATGCAGCGTCAAGGGTATCCGCAGACATGGTCTCCGAGCTGATAGTCCAAGCTGCTGCAAACGTCGTCGAACTGTTCGTGCAGATGGTTATTGTCTTGCAAACGTCCCCATCTGTTGGCTGCACGATGTCCCCATCTGTTGACACGGGGATCGAGACGTGCCTGCACGATCCGTTACAGCCATGCGGATAAGATGCCTGTCATCTCGACTGCTAGTGATATGAGGTCGTTGGTATCCAGCACGGCGTTCCGTATTACCCTCTTGAACCCACCGATTCCAGTTTCTGCTAACAGTCATTGGATCTCGACCAACTCGAGCAGCAACGTCGCGACACGCTAAACCGCAATCGCGGTAGGCTACAATCCGACCTTTATCAAAGTCGGAAACGTGATGGTACGCATTTCTCCTCTTTACACGAGGCATCACAACAACGTTTCACCAGGCAACGCCGGTCAACTGCTGTTTGTGTATGAGAAATCGGTTGGAAACTTTCCTTATGTCAGCACGTTGTAGGTGTCGCCACCGGCGCCAACCTTGTGTGACTGCTCTGAAAAGCTAATGATTAGCATATCACAGCATCTTCTTCCTGTCGGTTAAATTTCGCGTCTGTAGCAATTTTAATGGCCAGTAGTGTATTATTTCATCAGCTATTCATTCACTCAAATTTATAGTTCCAAATCAGTTGTAAAACATAGCCCTTCAATAACATTCAGTATTCGATTATCACTTTAATCTTCGTTACACACGATCATACTCAGTCGTTGAAGTAACATTTGGTAAACCTAAGGTTTACGGCAAACACGTTCTCCATAGAAAACATGGGACATCGAAGGCTAAAATGAACTTCTAATTTTAAATCATTCCACAGTTTGTCAGACCCATTCATGACCCTATATTGTGAAGAAGCTGTATAGAATTAATATATCCTTAGCCGCGTGGCCGGCCCACTCAGCCTGTGTGAGCCAGCATTATGGTGAGGGCAGTAATTGCTGGCCACGTGCTGGAGCACTGTGTGCATAGTGACTGATGGGGGAGAAGGCAGCTCACGCCGGGTCCCCACGCAGATGCACTGTCCTGTTTTCTAGTGGTGTGTTTTGGGTTTGATGGAGACTGATTTCTATTATAGATATTCCGGAGCATTGTATAGGATGTGCACAATCATTCTGCAAGAGTTTTGTTGTACACTATGGTCATTCTAGTTCTGCTGATATTTCATCTAAGTACATGAAGGATTAGTATTATACCACTATGAGGTTCCAGCTGTGTTTTAATGTGTGGTAGTATGGAGTGATCTGCGATAAGCTTGGTCTGCCTCCACGGTTTCTACCCTCCACACCGCCCTCCAGTACTAAACTGGTGATCCCTTGATGCCTCAGAACATCTCCTGCCAACCGATTCCTTCCTCTAGTCAAGTTGTGCCACAAATTTCTTTTCTCCCCAATTCTCTTCAGTACCTCCTCATTAGGTGTGTGATCTACTCACCTGATCTTCAGCATTCTTCTGTAGCAGCACATTTTGAAAACTTCTATTCTCTTCTTGTCTAAACTATTTATCGTCCACGTTCCACTTCCATACATGGCTACACTTTACACAAACACTTTCAAAGAAAAAAAAAGCCCCTGGCACTTAAATCTATATCCTATGTTACCAAATTTCTCTTCTTCAGAAACGCTTTCCTTGCCTTTGCCAGTCTACATTTTATATCCTCTCTACTTCGACCATCATCAGTTATTTTGCACCCCAAATGGCGAAACGCATCCACTACTTTAAGTGTCTCATTTCCTAATGTAACTCCCTCAGAATCACATGAGTTAATTCGACTACATTCCATTATACTCGTTTTGCTTTTGTTGATGTTCATCTTATATCATCCTTTCAAGTCCATTCCATTCAACTGATCTTCCAGGTCCTTTGCTGTCACTGACAGAATTACAGTGTCATCAGCAAACCACAAAGTTTTTATTTCTTCTCCATGGATTTCAATTCATACTCCAAAGTTTTCATTTGTTTCCTTTCTGCTTGCTCAATATACAGGCCGACCACTGTGGCCGAGTGGTTCTAGGCGCTTCAGTCTGGAACCGCGCTGCTGCTACGGTCACAGGTTCGAATACTGCCTCCGGCATGGATGTGTGTGATGTCCTTAGGTTAGTTAGGTTTACGTAGTTCTAAGTCTATGTGTAACCTCCCCCTCACTCATCGACCTTAATGACAGTGAAAAATTAAACCGTGTGCAGCTAATGGAAATTTGGGAAAAGCAACCGTCACCAAAGTTAATTTGTCGGTAAAGAGGGAGGAAAGAGTTACATTTAAATGAAAGGAAAAATGCAAAAGAAATTGGGGGAAATTAATTTTGAGAAAAGGGTAAAATTAATAACGAGACTAAATGTGCGGTCGTTACGTTAACAATTAATTGGCGTTAATTAGATATTTGAGATTTGGGGAAATTTGCGGTCACCAGTCCTATGGACAACTACTATAATAACTGAAAATGAAAGATTAATGCACATATAATTAGCAGTAAAAGCGTGGCAACTGAAGGTTGACACGTTTTGTGTGAAAACTGAATGTTTGTCAGAGGTAATAAATTTCGCTACACTCTGACTTAATTTACCAAAAGCATTAACAAAACCGGGAAATTGAAAGTTAATTTAGTGACTGAAATTAATAGTGAACTTTGTTTCTGAAGCACTACGAAATTCAATAAAATAAGGTTAGTCTTGGGTTACCTCAACAATCATTTCAAAAGCTACTTGAATCTACGCAATTCAGAAATAAGAGATTTAACTTTGAACTTGAATTAAATGATCCTGAACAATTAACAATAGTAAAATTTAGTACGTACCAAGCTGAGCTGCAGTCACAGGTAAGCTAAAATACGGTAACAAAACTCGCACTCTTAATTTCTGCTTGTGTAATCTAAATATTGTAGCCAGCTATTAATACTTTAACTGAACTATGCAATTAAAGCAGTGAAATGGAATGATATTACTTTAATGCTGGCGTACAAATTTCAACGACACTCGGGTTCATTCTAGAAAAGGAAGGGACCCTGCTTGGTAATGCAATTGGGACAATGAGCAACAAAGGTTCATGCTAAGTTACTGTATTTTTGTGATGCAACAGTTTGAAATGCTGAGGTCTGCCATACAGTTCTAAAACTTTACGTGCTTATAGTCTTCCTTGTTGGTTGATTGAAGGTTTGCGATCGGGGAGGTGGCGACAGTCACTCATTGTCGGCCGTCGCTGTTGCAGAAGCTGGATGTTGGCGCGCCTTCTTCTCGACACGGTCACCAGGCGAAACGGGTTCTTGATGTGCGCCAGCTAATGCTTCCATCCGCGACACCTTGTCAGAAACTATCATAGCAAGTTGAGCGCAATTACACGCTCCCAAACCCCGAAAGCGCGGCAACTCGCGGGAGCGTCACACAACACATCTGCTCCACCGCCCTACTCCAGCCAGACTCTGCTCTGCCTGCGCTCCACGCGGCAAAGTTAACACTACCAAAGATCCTAAACACTTTGGTTCTTCACACGACCTATCGATGTAATCGTTCAATAGCATAGTTTTCCCTAGGCCAGACACAGCGTAAAAATACAAATAATATTTACAAAACTAACCAATTGTACATCGACATATATATACATATATATATGTATGTATATGTATATGTATATGTATATATGTATATAGTAAAACAATTAACTATATATAAAGACACAGAAATGTCATGTCTTCAGGTAATAGGGAAAAAAATTGTAGTACAATAGATGGAAACAGGAGGATATGCATTTCTAGCGTTACATATGGGACTGGTGACCTGAGATGTTAAGTCCTATAGCGCTTAGAGCCATTTGAACCATTTTTTCAATATACAGATTGAATAACATCGTGGACAGGCCACAACCCTGTCTCACTCCCTTCCCAACTACTGCCCCCTCGACTCATATAACTGCTATCTGGTTTCTGTACAAATTGTAATTAGCCTTTCGCTCTCTATATTTGACCCCTGCCACCATTAGAATTTGAAAGAGTGTATTGCAATCAACGTTGTCATAAGCTCGCGATAAGCTGATGACCTTAATCTGTGTTTCCGGTTAAAAAAAATTCAAAAATTTAACTACTAACCCCTATAACATTTTTTGTCACATCCACTAATGGTGTTGTCGGCCCCATACGTGCAATGGTCACACTGTGGTTAATTAAAAGATTAGGAATTACTGTCCCGAAAACAAGTAAAGTGCCTGACACTATGAGAACAAGGTGCACAGTATGGCCTTATGGAATTGAACCCAATGTTTAGCAGTACCTCACGTAATTTTCTTAATTTATTCCATGATGCATCTGATAGTGACCTGGGAGACTGGGGGTAAAAAAAAGAGAATTTAAATCTTAGGATCTATTGCAGTTACTTGTAAATGGAGGAAATTTAATTGTCTAACAAACACTGCTCTTAAATGCTACGCAAACTTGACAAAGTGATCAGCTTGAATGCGGGGGGGGGGGGGGGGGGGAGGGCTCTATGGGAACTAGAGAAAAAATCTTACAAGCTTGTGCGTGATTCAACATGCTGCTACAGAGGTAAGCATTACTGAGGCCAAAGAACAAGAGAGAAATTTGTTATGACTCATTCACAGCAATTCGCGATGCTAATAAACTTCTACATCTACATCTACATGGATGCCCTGCAAATCACATTTAAGTGCCTGGCAGAGGGTTCATCGAACCACCTTCACAATTCTCTGTTATTCCAATTTCGTATAGCGCGCGGAAAGAATGAACACCTATATCTTTCCGTACGAGCTCTGGATTCCCTTATTTTATCGTGGTGATCTTTCCGCTATATGTAGGTCGATGTCAACAAAATATTTTCTGCTTCGGAGGAGAAAGGTCGGTGATTCGGTGATTGGAATTTCGTGAGATGATTCCGTCGCAACGAAAAACGCCTTTCTTTTAATGATTTCCAGCCCAAATCCTGTATCATTTCTGTGACACTCTCTCACATATTTCGCGATAATACAAAACGTGGTGCCTTTCTTTGAACTTTTTCGATGTACTCCGTCAGTCCTACCTGGTAAGGATCCCACACCGCGCAGTAGTATTCTAAAAGAGAACGGACAAGCGTAGTGTAGGCAGTCTCCTTAGTAGGTCTGTTACATTTTCTAAGTGTCCTGCCAATAAAACGCAGTCTTTGGTTAGCTTTCCCCAAAACATTTTCTGTGTGTTCTTTCCAATTTAAGTTGTTCGTATTTGTAATACCTAGGTATTTAATTGGATTTACGGCTTTTAGATTAGACTGATTCATCGTGTAACCGAAGTTTAGCGAGTTTCTTTCAGCACTCGTAACTTAAAATTTCGTTAAGAGATTCGTACGGGACACAGGTAGAGCTAGAGGAAAAATGATGTGATTTGCAGTCATTGAAACAAGAGAACAAACACTCTGTTAAACTTAAAACAGGACGGTGTCAATAATTTAGCCTATAGCATACATGGCAGAGACTTTGGCAATTCGGAAAGAGTTTGATACAAATAACTGCAGCTACTAACCAGTTCTAATGAAGAACTAACTGACGGCACGCCAGCGAGAGGTTGCATTGCGTCTCACAATCATTGCCTCGTGGTACAGCTGCACAACGTGTCCCCGTCGGCCCACAGCATCTCAAACGCATCCAGCCTGTAGTACTTCCCGTCTTCAACTGTCCCGTAGTGGTGGGCAGGGAATCGCGTATCTGTTAGAAATCACAGTGACTTAAAAGTCACAGATATCACAGTAGCAACTTTACAGAATCTAATTGCGATTTCAGTCACAGTTAGCAGTCGCAAGTAGTATTTCATATTCAAAGACGTGAGCCATCTATTGGTCGAATTTAGCACTGCTTTCTGCGATTTCAGTGACAAGTCGCAACTAAGAGTCGCAAGTAGCAACTAAAAAGCGCGGTTAACAGTGGCATCTGTTGGCAAAAGTTCGTACTACGTCCATCTCTGCGGTACGCTATGGAGTCCAACTGCGATTTCCGTGACAAGTCGCAACTAAGAGTCGCAAGTAGCAACTAAAAAGCGCGGTTAACAGTGGCATCTGTTGGCAAAAGTTCGTACTACGTCCATCTCTGCGATACGGTATCGGGTCTAACTGCGATTTCCGTGAAAAGTCGCAACTAAGAGTCGCAAGTAGCAACTAGAAAGCGCGGTTAACAGTGCCATCTGTGGGTCAAAGTTCGTACTACGCCCATCTCTGTGATGCACTATTGAGTCCAACTGCGATTTCCGTGACAAGTCGCAACTGAGAGTCGCAAGTAGCAACTGAAAAGCGCAGTTAGCACTGCCATCTGTTGAGCAAAGTTCATACTACGCTATTCGCTACCGAGTCAAACTGCGATTTCTGTGACAAATCGCAACTAAGAGTCGCAAGTAGCAACTAAAAAGCTCAGTTAACATACTTTTCCTAGTGTCATCTGTTGACCGACGTACGTACTTCGTTATGAGAGCCTTGTGCCTCACGAGATCGACGTGCTGTGTGTGCATATGAAGGGCTTATTTCAATAGTGGTACAAGTCCATTTTTGTTCATTTTGAGATACAGAGTCGTAAAGTTAAATGAGCGCTGACAAATCTGCATTTGAGATACCAGAAATATTCAAGCATATGGCTTCTTGCTAGAGATGAACCTTTATTTATGTTTGATTGGATCACTAATTTCAGACGCATTATAGACAGAAAAGTGGAGGTAATGGACTTGTACCACTATTGAAATAAGCCCTTCATATTATATGACGACATGCACATTCAGCATCAGTTATGGTTGGTCAAATACTGCTGTGACTCTGAATGTATTATATTAATAAGAAACAACATTGCCTTTTTCTCCTGAAAATATCAAGTAACGTAACAAATGTGTTTGATTCTGCTTCCAATATGACAGTTTTGGTTAATACTCCACATGCCTACAGGACTTTGCAGTGTTAACACAGCAGAACTCAGACATCTGTATAAGTGTAGAGAAATGAAAACAGTCATATGAATGCCTCACTTTTGTTCCGACACAGTTCAAGACTCGGGAGAAAAGTTTTACACCTGGTGTTCTACATGGCAACTTCACACACAAGAACTTTTTGCTGACACTACTAACACCTACATAAGTAAGCTTTTCCTGTGTTACTTTCAAGTAATGCACTTAAGCTATCCCTGATTTAACTGGAAGATCTGTACTTCCCACTTTCATATCAACAGCCTCAAAATGCATATTGTAGACTTTGGGATAAGTTACAGGTCAGTGTCACACCAAGATTGTGGAGAAAGGGGGGGGGGCGGCATGTCACTCTCCAACAAGTGTTTACCAATAAGTAAGTGGCGGAAAATTATGGGTATAGGACGGCTTAAACATGAGGAAAATGAGATTTTTATTATTCACTCACTGTATTTGACATTTATTATTCCTTTAAAATCGCACAACAACTTCAATAAAACACAGTTTAATCATTCACACACTTATTTCACAATTATTTCACTTTTAAACTGCAAATTCTCTAAGAGCTGTCTTGAATCTTCACGAGTCTCTCTCAAAAACAGCCTTGATGTGGATAGATACGTACAGCAACCAGTAATCAGAATCAGAACTGTGTCTGCAAAAACACAAGGATTATTAAACAGTTTTTGCTGTCATTAATTACTGGCAATATAATTGACAGAGTAGATTGCTAATATTTGCTATAATGAATATCACATTTGCAAGAACGATCACACTGAAGTAATTAAGTCCATCGAAACGCTTAGAAACTAACCTCTCGTCTGACGAAAACGGTCTAAAGACGCAGTGGCAATTTCTTCAGATCTGTTGACAATGATATTTTGAGTTATCACTTTACTGAGTGACTGAAATGTAGTTCAGGTACCTGTGATCATAACAATATGTTAGAATTCATTTTCTAAATACGAACTATTACGGTACTGTACGGCTACTTACACATTAATTACACTATTAATATTTTCACAGTTGTTTCTTTAATACAAAATTAAAGCCAACGGAAGAAAAAACGTAAAACATACTTGCCAAAGACAGGTTTGTTGAGATGCAATTTTCTGTGTTGACAGATGTAACTTTCTCATGCAGTGGTAAGTCGCAGAAATCGCAGGAATCACAGAAATCGCAGAAGTAGCAGAAGTCACAGAAATCGCAGAAGTAGCAGAAATCGCAGAAGTAGCAGAAGTCACAGAAATCGCAGAAATCGCGGAAGTAGCAGAAATCGCAGAAATAGCAGTGGTGGAGGGATACACGACCTATGTTCCTTAACTGCGACTCTTAACTGCGACAAATCACAGTTAAGAATAACAGATACTCAAAAGTAGCATTCACAGAAATCACTGATATCGGAAAATCGCAGTTTAGCCCATCACTAACTTCCCGTCTTCAACTGTCCTGTAGTGGTCGGCAGGAAATCGCGTATCTGTTAGAAATCACAGTGACTGAAAAGTCACAGATATCACAGTAGCAACTTTACAGAATCTAACTGCGATTTCAGTCACAGTTAGCAGTCGCAAGTAGTATTTCATATTCAAAGACGTGAGCCATCTATTTGTCGAATTTAGCACTGCTTTCTGCGATTTCAGTGACAAGTCGCAACTAAGAGTCGCAAGTAGCAACTAAAAAGCGCGGTTAACAGTGGCATCTGTTGGCCAAAGTTCGTACTACGTCCATCTCTGCGATACGGTATCGAGTCTAACTGCGATTTCCGTGACAAGTCGCAACTAAGAGTCGCAAGTAGCAACTAGAAAGCGCGGTTAACAGTGCCATCTGTGGGTCAAAGTTCGTACTACGCCCATCTCTGTGATGCACTATTGAGTCCAACTGCGATTTCCGTGACAAGTCGCAACTGAGAGTCGCAAGTAGCAACTAAAAAGCGCAGTTAGCACTGCCAACTGTTGAGCAAAGTTCATACTACGCTATTCGCTACCGAGTCAAACTGCGATTTCTGTGACAAATCGCAACTAAGAGTCGCAAGTAGCAACTAAAAAGCGCAGTTAACATACTTTTCCTAGTGTCATCTGTTGACCGACGTACGTACTTCGTTATGAGAGCCTTGTGCCTCACGAGATTGATGTGCTGTGTGTGCATATGAAGGGCTTATTTCAATAGTGGTACAAGTCCATTTTTGTTCATTTTGAGATACAGAGTCGTAAAGTTAAATGAGCGCTGACAAATCTGCATTTGAGATACCAGAAATATTCAAGCATATGGCTTCTTGCTAGAGATGAATCTTTATTTATGTTTGTTTGGATCACTAATTTCAGAAGCATTATAGACAGAAAAGTGGAGGTAATGGACTTGTACCACTATTTAAATAAGCCCTTCATATTATATGACGACATGCACATTCAGCATCAGTTATGGTTGGTCAAATACTACTGTGACTCTGAATGTATTATATTAATAAGAAGCAACATTGCCTTTTTCTCCTGAAAATATCAAGTAACGTAACAAATGTGTTTGATTCTGCTTCCAATAGGACAGTTTTGGTTAATACTCCACATGCCTACAGGAGTTTGCAATGTTAACACAGCAGAACTCAGACATCTGTATAAGTGTAGAGAAATGAAAACAGTCATATGAATGCCTCACTTTTGTTCCGACACAGTTCAAGACTCGGGAGAAAAGTTTTACACCTGGTGTTCTACATGGCAACTTCACACACAAGAACTTTTTGCCGACACTACTACCACCTACATAAGTAAGCTTTTCCTGTGTTACTTTCAAGTAATGCACTTAAACTATTCCTGATTTAACTGGAAGATCTGTACTTCCCACTTTCATATCAACAGCCTCAAAATGCATGTTGTAGACTTTGGGATAAGTTACAGGTCAGTGTCACACCAAGATTGTGGAGAAAGGGGGGGGGCGGCATGTCACTCTCCAACAAGTGTTTACCAATAAGTAAGTGGCGGAAAATTATGGGTATAGGACGGCTTAAACATGAGGAAAATGAGATTTTTATTATTCACTCACTGTATTTGACATTTATTATTCCTTTAAAATCGCACAACAACTTCAATAAAACACAGTTTAATCATTCACACACTTATTTCACAATTATTTCACTTTTAAACTGCAAATTCTCTAAGAGCTGTCTTGAATCTTCACGAGTCTCTCTCAAAAACAGCCTTGATGTGGATAGATACGTACAGCAACCAGTAATCAGAATCAGAACTGTGTCTGCAAAAACACAAGGATTATTAAACAGTTTTTGCTGTCATTAATTACTGGCAATATAATTGACAGAGTAGATTGCTAATATTTGCTATAATGAATATCACATTTGCAAGAACGATCACACTGAAGTAATTAAGTCCATCGAAACGCTTAGAAACTAACCTCTCGTCTGACGAAAACGGTCTAAAGACGCAGTGGCAATTTCTTCAGATCTGTTGACAATGATATTTTGAGTTATCACTTTACTGAGTGACTGAAATGTAGTTCAGGTACCTGTGATCATAACAATATGTTAGAATTCATTTTCTAAATACGAACTATTACGGTACTGTACGGCTACTTACACATTAATTACACTATTAATATTTTCACAGTTGTTTCTTTAATACAAAATTAAAGCCAACGGAAGAAAAAACGTAAAACATACTTGCCAAAGACAGGTTTGTTGAGATGCAATTTTCTGTGTTGACAGATGTAACTTTCTCATGCAGTGGTAAGTCGCAGAAATCGCAGGAATCACAGAAATCGCAGAAGTAGCAGAAGTCACAGAAATCGCAGAAGTAGCAGAAATCGCAGAAGTAGCAGAAGTCACAGAAATCGCAGAAATCGCGGAAGTAGCAGAAATCGCAGAAATAGCAGTGGTGGAGGGATACACGACCTATGTTCCTTAACTGCGACTCTTAACTGCGACAAATCACAGTTAAGAATAACAGATACTCAAAAGTAGCATTCACAGAAATCACTGATATCGGAAAATCGCAGTTTAGCCCATCACTAACTTCCCGTCTTCAACTGTCCTGTAGTGGTCGGCAGGAAATCGCGTATCTGTTAGAAATCACAGTGACTGAAAAGTCACAGATATCACAGTAGCAACTTTACAGAATCTAACTGCGATTTCAGTCACAGTTAGCAGTCGCAAGTAGTATTTCATATTCAAAGACGTGAGCCATCTATTTGTCGAATTTAGCACTGCTTTCTGCGATTTCAGTGACAAGTCGCAACTAAGAGTCGCAAGTAGCAACTAAAAAGCGCGGTTAACAGTGGCATCTGTTGGCCAAAGTTCGTACTACGTCCATCTCTGCGATACGGTATCGAGTCTAACTGCGATTTCCGTGACAAGTCGCAACTAAGAGTCGCAAGTAGCAACTAGAAAGCGCGGTTAACAGTGCCATCTGTGGGTCAAAGTTCGTACTACGCCCATCTCTGTGATGCACTATTGAGTCCAACTGCGATTTCCGTGACAAGTCGCAACTGAGAGTCGCAAGTAGCAACTAAAAAGCGCAGTTAGCACTGCCAACTGTTGAGCAAAGTTCATACTACGCTATTCGCTACCGAGTCAAACTGCGATTTCTGTGACAAATCGCAACTAAGAGTCGCAAGTAGCAACTAAAAAGCGCAGTTAACATACTTTTCCTAGTGTCATCTGTTGACCGACGTACGTACTTCGTTATGAGAGCCTTGTGCCTCACGAGATCGATGTGCTGTGTGTGCATATGAAGGGCTTATTTCAATAGTGGTACAAGTCCATTTTTGTTCATTTTGAGATACAGAGTCGTAAAGTTAAATGAGCGCTGACAAATCTGCATTTGAGATACCAGAAATATTCAAGCATATGGCTTCTTGCTAGAGATGAATCTTTATTTATGTTTGTTTGGATCACTAATTTCAGAAGCATTATAGACAGAAAAGTGGAGGTAATGGACTTGTACCACTATTTAAATAAGCCCTTCATATTATATGACGACATGCACATTCAGCATCAGTTATGGTTGGTCAAATACTACTGTGACTCTGAATGTATTATATTAATAAGAAGCAACATTGCCTTTTTCTCCTGAAAATATCAAGTAACGTAACAAATGTGTTTGATTCTGCTTCCAATAGGACAGTTTTGGTTAATACTCCACATGCCTACAGGAGTTTGCAATGTTAACACAGCAGAACTCAGACATCTGTATAAGTGTAGAGAAATGAAAACAGTCATATGAATGCCTCACTTTTGTTCCGACACAGTTCAAGACTCGGGAGAAAAGTTTTACACCTGGTGTTCTACATGGCAACTTCACACACAAGAACTTTTTGCTGACACTACTAACACCTACATAAGTAAGCTTTTCCTGTGTTACTTTCAAGTAATGCACTTAAGCTATCCCTGATTTAACTGGAAGATCTGTACTTCCCACTTTCATATGAACAGCCTCAAAATGCATATTGTAGACTTTGGGATAAGTTACAGGTCAGTGTCACACCAAGATTGTGGAGAAAGGGGGGGGGGCGGCATGTCACTCTCCAACAAGTGTTTACCAATAAGTAAGTGGCGGAAAATTATGGGTATAGGACGGCTTAAACATGAGGAAAATGAGATTTTTATTATTCACTCACTGTATTTGACATTTATTATTCCTTTAAAATCGCACAACAACTTCAATAAAACACAGTTTAATCATTCACACACTTATTTCACAATTATTTCACTTTTAAACTGCAAATTCTCTAAGAGCTGTCTTGAATCTTCACGAGTCTCTCTCAAAAACAGCCTTGATGTGGATAGATACGTACAGCAACCAGTAATCAGAATCAGAACTGTGTCTGCAAAAACACAAGGATTATTAAACAGTTTTTGCTGTCATTAATTACTGGCAATATAATTGACAGAGTAGATTGCTAATATTTGCTATAATGAATATCACATTTGCAAGAACGATCACACTGAAGTAATTAAGTCCATCGAAACGCTTAGAAACTAACCTCTCGTCTGACGAAAACGGTCTAAAGACGCAGTGGCAATTTCTTCAGATCTGTTGACAATGATATTTTGAGTTATCACTTTACTGAGTGACTGAAATGTAGTTCAGGTACCTGTGATCATAACAATATGTTAGAATTCATTTTCTAAATACGAACTATTACGGTACTGTACGGCTACTTACACATTAATTACACTATTAATATTTTCACAGTTGTTTCTTTAATACAAAATTAAAGCCAACGGAAGAAAAAACGTAAAACATACTTGCCAAAGACAGGTTTGTTGAGATGCAATTTTCTGTGTTGACAGATGTAACTTTCTCATGCAGTGGTAAGTCGCAGAAATCGCAGGAATCACAGAAATCGCAGAAGTAGCAGAAGTCACAGAAATCGCAGAAGTAGCAGAAATCGCAGAAGTAGCAGAAGTCACAGAAATCGCAGAAATCGCGGAAGTAGCAGAAATCGCAGAAATAGCAGTGGTGGAGGGATACACGACCTATGTTCCTTAACTGCGACTCTTAACTGCGACAAATCACAGTTAAGAATAACAGATACTCAAAAGTAGCATTCACAGAAATCACTGATATCGGAAAATCGCAGTTTAGCCCATCACTAACTTCCCGTCTTCAACTGTCCTGTAGTGGTCGGCAGGAAATCGCGTATCTGTTAGAAATCACAGTGACTGAAAAGTCACAGATATCACAGTAGCAACTTTACAGAATCTAACTGCGATTTCAGTCACAGTTAGCAGTCGCAAGTAGTATTTCATATTCAAAGACGTGAGCCATCTATTTGTCGAATTTAGCACTGCTTTCTGCGATTTCAGTGACAAGTCGCAACTAAGAGTCGCAAGTAGCAACTAAAAAGCGCGGTTAACAGTGGCATCTGTTGGCCAAAGTTCGTACTACGTCCATCTCTGCGATACGGTATCGAGTCTAACTGCGATTTCCGTGACAAGTCGCAACTAAGAGTCGCAAGTAGCAACTAGAAAGCGCGGTTAACAGTGCCATCTGTGGGTCAAAGTTCGTACTACGCCCATCTCTGTGATGCACTATTGAGTCCAACTGCGATTTCCGTGACAAGTCGCAACTGAGAGTCGCAAGTAGCAACTAAAAAGCGCAGTTAGCACTGCCAACTGTTGAGCAAAGTTCATACTACGCTATTCGCTACCGAGTCAAACTGCGATTTCTGTGACAAATCGCAACTAAGAGTCGCAAGTAGCAACTAAAAAGCGCAGTTAACATACTTTTCCTAGTGTCATCTGTTGACCGACGTACGTACTTCGTTATGAGAGCCTTGTGCCTCACGAGATCGATGTGCTGTGTGTGCATATGAAGGGCTTATTTCAATAGTGGTACAAGTCCATTTTTGTTCATTTTGAGATACAGAGTCGTAAAGTTAAATGAGCGCTGACAAATCTGCATTTGAGATACCAGAAATATTCAAGCATATGGCTTCTTGCTAGAGATGAATCTTTATTTATGTTTGTTTGGATCACTAATTTCAGAAGCATTATAGACAGAAAAGTGGAGGTAATGGACTTGTACCACTATTTAAATAAGCCCTTCATATTATATGACGACATGCACATTCAGCATCAGTTATGGTTGGTCAAATACTACTGTGACTCTGAATGTATTATATTAATAAGAAGCAACATTGCCTTTTTCTCCTGAAAATATCAAGTAACGTAACAAATGTGTTTGATTCTGCTTCCAATAGGACAGTTTTGGTTAATACTCCACATGCCTACAGGAGTTTGCAATGTTAACACAGCAGAACTCAGACATCTGTATAAGTGTAGAGAAATGAAAACAGTCATATGAATGCCTCACTTTTGTTCCGACACAGTTCAAGACTCGGGAGAAAAGTTTTACACCTGGTGTTCTACATGGCAACTTCACACACAAGAACTTTTTGCCGACACTACTACCACCTACATAAGTAAGCTTTTCCTGTGTTACTTTCAAGTAATGCACTTAAACTATTCCTGATTTAACTGGAAGATCTGTACTTCCCACTTTCATATCAACAGCCTCAAAATGCATGTTGTAGACTTTGGGATAAGTTACAGGTCAGTGTCACACCAAGATTGTGGAGAAAGGGGGGGGGGCGGCATGTCACTCTCCAACAAGTGTTTACCAATAAGTAAGTGGCGGAAAATTATGGGTATAGGACGGCTTAAACATGAGGAAAATGAGATTTTTATTATTCACTCACTGTATTTGACATTTATTATTCCTTTAAAATCGCACAACAACTTCAATAAAACACAGTTTAATCATTCACACACTTATTTCACAATTATTTCACTTTTAAACTGCAAATTCTCTAAGAGCTGTCTTGAATCTTCACGAGTCTCTCTCAAAAACAGCCTTGATGTGGATAGATACGTACAGCAACCAGTAATCAGAATCAGAACTGTGTCTGCAAAAACACAAGGATTATTAAACAGTTTTTGCTGTCATTAATTACTGGCAATATAATTGACAGAGTAGATTGCTAATATTTGCTATAATGAATATCACATTTGCAAGAACGATCACACTGAAGTAATTAAGTCCATCGAAACGCTTAGAAACTAACCTCTCGTCTGACGAAAACGGTCTAAAGACGCAGTGGCAATTTCTTCAGATCTGTTGACAATGATATTTTGAGTTATCACTTTACTGAGTGACTGAAATGTAGTTCAGGTACCTGTGATCATAACAATATGTTAGAATTCATTTTCTAAATACGAACTATTACGGTACTGTACGGCTACTTACACATTAATTACACTATTAATATTTTCACAGTTGTTTCTTTAATACAAAATTAAAGCCAACGGAAGAAAAAACGTAAAACATACTTGCCAAAGACAGGTTTGTTGAGATGCAATTTTCTGTGTTGACAGATGTAACTTTCTCATGCAGTGGTAAGTCGCAGAAATCGCAGGAATCACAGAAATCGCAGAAGTAGCAGAAGTCACAGAAATCGCAGAAGTAGCAGAAATCGCAGAAGTAGCAGAAGTCACAGAAATCGCAGAAATCGCGGAAGTAGCAGAAATCGCAGAAATAGCAGTGGTGGAGGGATACACGACCTATGTTCCTTAACTGCGACTCTTAACTGCGACAAATCACAGTTAAGAATAACAGATACTCAAAAGTAGCATTCACAGAAATCACTGATATCGGAAAATCGCAGTTTAGCCCATCACTAACTTCCCGTCTTCAACTGTCCTGTAGTGGTCGGCAGGAAATCGCGTATCTGTTAGAAATCACAGTGACTGAAAAGTCACAGATATCACAGTAGCAACTTTACAGAATCTAACTGCGATTTCAGTCACAGTTAGCAGTCGCAAGTAGTATTTCATATTCAAAGACGTGAGCCATCTATTTGTCGAATTTAGCACTGCTTTCTGCGATTTCAGTGACAAGTCGCAACTAAGAGTCGCAAGTAGCAACTAAAAAGCGCGGTTAACAGTGGCATCTGTTGGCCAAAGTTCGTACTACGTCCATCTCTGCGATACGGTATCGAGTCTAACTGCGATTTCCGTGACAAGTCGCAACTAAGAGTCGCAAGTAGCAACTAGAAAGCGCGGTTAACAGTGCCATCTGTGGGTCAAAGTTCGTACTACGCCCATCTCTGTGATGCACTATTGAGTCCAACTGCGATTTCCGTGACAAGTCGCAACTGAGAGTCGCAAGTAGCAACTAAAAAGCGCAGTTAGCACTGCCAACTGTTGAGCAAAGTTCATACTACGCTATTCGCTACCGAGTCAAACTGCGATTTTGTGACAAATCGCAACTAAGAGTCGCAAGTAGCAACTAAAAAGCGCAGTTAACATACTTTTCCTAGTGTCATCTGTTGACCGACGTACGTACTTCGTTATGAGAGCCTTGTGCCTCACGAGATCGATGTGCTGTGTGTGCATATGAAGGGCTTATTTCAATAGTGGTACAAGTCCATTTTTGTTCATTTTGAGATACAGAGTCGTAAAGTTAAATGAGCGCTGACAAATCTGCATTTGAGATACCAGAAATATTCAAGCATATGGCTTCTTGCTAGAGATGAATCTTTATTTATGTTTGTTTGGATCACTAATTTCAGAAGCATTATAGACAGAAAAGTGGAGGTAATGGACTTGTACCACTATTTAAATAAGCCCTTCATATTATATGACGACATGCACATTCAGCATCAGTTATGGTTGGTCAAATACTACTGTGACTCTGAATGTATTATATTAATAAGAAGCAACATTGCCTTTTTCTCCTGAAAATATCAAGTAACGTAACAAATGTGTTTGATTCTGCTTCCAATAGGACAGTTTTGGTTAATACTCCACATGCCTACAGGAGTTTGCAATGTTAACACAGCAGAACTCAGACATCTGTATAAGTGTAGAGAAATGAAAACAGACATATGAATGCCTCACTTTTGTTCCGACACAGTTCAAGACTCGGGAGAAAAGTTTTACACCTGGTGTTCTACATGGCAACTTCACACACAAGAACTTTTTGCCGACACTACTACCACCTACATAAGTAAGCTTTTCCTGTGTTACTTTCAAGTAATGCACTTAAACTATTCCTGATTTAACTGGAAGATCTGTACTTCCCACTTTCATATCAACAGCCTCAAAATGCATGTTGTAGACTTTGGGATATGTTACAGGTCAGTGTCACACCAAGATTGTGGAGAAAGGGGGGGGGGGGCGGCATGTCACTCTCCAACAAGTGTTTACCAATAAGTAAGTGGCGGAAAATTATGGGTATAGGACGGCTTAAACATGAGGAAAATGAGATTTTTATTATTCACTCACTGTATTTGACATTTATTATTCCTTTAAAATCGCACAACAACTTCAATAAAACACAGTTTAATCATTCACACACTTATTTCACAATTATTTCACTTTTAAACTGCAAATTCTCTAAGAGCTGTCTTGAATCTTCACGAGTCTCTCTCAAAAACAGCCTTGATGTGGATAGATACGTACAGCAACCAGTAATCAGAATCAGAACTGTGTCTGCAAAAACACAAGGATTATTAAACAGTTTTTGCTGTCATTAATTACTGGCAATATAATTGACAGAGTAGATTGCTAATATTTGCTATAATGAATATCACATTTGCAAGAACGATCACACTGAAGTAATTAAGTCCATCGAAACGCTTAGAAACTAACCTCTCGTCTGACGAAAACGGTCTAAAGACGCAGTGGCAATTTCTTCAGATCTGTTGACAATGATATTTTAAGTTATCACTTTACTGAGTGACTGAAATGTAGTTCAGGTACCTGTGAACATAACAATATGTTAGAATTCATTTTCTAAATACGAACTATTACGGTACTGTACGGCTACTTACATATTAATTACACTATTAATATTTTCACAGTTGTTTCTTTAATACAAAATTAAAGCCAACGGAAGAAAAAAACGTAAAACATACTTGCCAATGACAGGTTTGTTGAGATGCAATTTTCTGTGTTGACAGATGTAACTTTTTCATACGGTGGTAAGTCGCAGAAATCGCAGGAATCACAGAAATCGCAGAAGTGGCAGAAATCGCGGAAGTAGCAGAAATCGAAGAAATAGCAGTGGCGGAGGGATACACGACCTCTGTTCGTTAACTGCGACTCTTAACTGCGACAAATCACAGTTAAGAATAACAGATACTGAAAAGTAGCATTCACAGAAATCACTGATATCGAAAAATCGCAGTTTAGCCCATCACTACGTGTCCCGTTCACTCCGCTACACCCGCGACAGGACGTCCTTTTTGGCGCAGCTTCCAGCCAATCACAGCTCCTCCTTTCGTGTGCGATATGTTGGCTCAATCGGCTCGCATGCAAAGCGCACCCTATGAGTTCCTTGTTCGCCCGTTTCAACGGACAGACTCTCTCGGAAGATCTCAAAACTTCTACCGCGAATTTCCAGCAGCCAATGGAAACCCTGCCGAGTCGGCAGATGATGGTTGAAGTGATCGCTGTGGCAAGCAGAAATCTACAAACACCAGCATTCGAATGCTGGCCCGGTTTTGACCAGAACCAAGATGGAATCTTCCTACACGTTGGTCAGGGGCCTGGATATGGCGTAGTAAATCGCCGAAACTGGTAGCCAAATATAATAAGTTTGGAAACTAGACCGCTCAAAGGTTTTTGATTTGACATCCTGTGTCGAACAGCCGAGTCCCGCAACCATCTCTGATAAGATGGATATACAGAGATATCCAAGATGGTCCTGAAATTAAACACGGTGAAATTAGCACCACGTGACATGAACAAAGCTATAAAATCATAAAATAGAAACGAATTGAAAAGTAGAAAAAGTAAAACATATGCATACGAGAAAAATTCACACATACTTTCGAATTAAAAGAAAAGTCAGACAAAAGAACTTTAAATGTGTGCTGGAGTAACGAACTTCGCACACAACGTGTTCTGGCTAAACAAAGCAAAGATCTAAAAAGTTACTAAATACAGATAATGCACTCTGAAAAATATAAGAATTCTTTTATAGAATTTGAAAACGAACTAGCAGATCAAACGCGCACATGCCCACATCAGTTACAATAGCTATACACCATCGCAGATTTCTTTATACTTATACTTACTGTTTTTCAAACTATTTTGTGATTAAAGCGCGTTTTTTTAATCAGCAAAATCAACGTCCTGGCTCTGTTCTACAAACTGTTCTGCTTAATAGTCATCTGATACTGTCTTCGACATTGCTGTTCGAACACAATCAGATCATCACACTTTGCTATGATCGCTTAAGGGGAGATGCAACGGAAAATCTAAACATTTATTCAAAAAATCATCACAGCCATATTCATTAATGTAAAAATCTAAAATTTTGGATCTTTAAAGAAAAAGACCTGTGTTTCAACGGAAAAATATAATAAAATATGCAAGATTAATATTTTTCCAGATATTTGAATTTTTATTTTTTATTGTCTTCTTTTATAAAAAGCCATAAGTCAAATTCTAATCATGCAATTAGTCTGAAAATTTTATTGCGGTATTCTGAGAAGGTTATAAGATCACTGAACTACAGTTGTCAATTTATGGTACAAACAGTATCATAAACAGAGTTTTTAATTTTGCACATCCAACATTAACTTTTCTTTTCTACGTACAATCATCTAAAAATCAGAATGTAATGGAAGGAACTAGTATTTTTTAGTTCCAGGGAGACAGAAATACGTTGCGAATAGTTCCTGAAAATTTCATAGCATTAACGTACATACTTTTTGAGAAAAGGCTTCTAATAAAGCAAGAAATCCAAAACAGAGAAAATGAGATTCAAAGATTTTCTTCTCGTCTTCTATATGTAATAAGCGTACCTCAATTTTAAAATCCTCCCTACTGATACTTCTCATCCTTCGGGTTTCTCTTCTCTCCTCTGCGAATCTGCCTGGCCTGTATTTGCAGGCAAGACACTGATCTGTTAGCTTTCTTGACCCTGCTCTCGTCGATGGTATAAAACGCTTTCGTTGTAAACACACCAGGATCTATATCAACTCACTTCACCACTTCAATTTTGCCATTATTTCCGTTATTGTAACATAAAACCGCATCATAGACACCTATTTTTAGTACTTCAAGTCCACAGAATGTCTTTTTTCAGCATCTAATCCAAATTAAATTATTGAGGCTTTCATTTGCATTTTGTGTCTTTCGGACACAGATTGTGCATTGGTGTTTGGTCATGGTATAGTTTGTGCAAAAAAATTGCCCACACAGCACACCTCATTGCGTCTAAATTGTGTGTGTTTTTCCTGATAGCTCTCCTATAAAATAACTGAAGGGAGTCAATTTCTTTCAGAGTTATCCTGCCTTTTCCTCCTAGTGGTTTTCTTTCCTCAAGTACTTCACCTTCCTTCTCTTTCAGCAAGCGACGAAGCCTACCACCGAACCTCTTTTGGATGTGGCCAACACATTCCAACTTTTCTATTGTTGTATTGTACGAATTTTTGTCTGTTACAGCTTTGAACGAAGAGGAGTCCCCATCACGAAGATATTCTAACGCTATACTGGTCATCAGATCTGGAGAATATCCTCACAACTGCAGCAGCCTCCATGCCCCCACTTGAGCCACTATAATTTTTAGAGCATGCTACTGCATTCTTTTCTTGCCACAGTTTCTCAGTGTCTTAATTGCTGGACATTTTCTTTGTTTCCCACTGGTGGCAGTATTTAGACATAATTTCTACATCTAAAACTTTACCTGAGTCAATTCCAATAACAGATGCAACTCCATACAGAGATGTGTGATCCATTTTCATCCAGGTCCCATCTACAGACACACACAGGTCAGTAACATTTGTAGGAGACTCACTGTCATTAATATCTACCCCAGGATCTATTTCTTTTTGCTTTATTCCTCCACTGCTTTCTTCATAGAAACTTTGGCAGCAGAAGGGCGCCCAGTGCAGAGTTAATCATTTAACAATTTAAAGGCCTTTCTAAAGCTGCTATCACGATAACATTTACACACAACATAGATTAAATTGTGTAGATCAAGAAAATAATATTTTTGAAAAATCGATTTTGAACCAAAATCCATTACATCCTCCCTTAAGGTCTTTTGAACTTAATTAACTTTTACTGGTAAATATTGACAGGTGAAAGATATACATACATTTATACTTGCCTGTAGCTAAGGTTTTGTTCTACCTACAGGGTCTTTAAACATGCTTCCTTGCCTCGTTTTCTTCTTCCCAATGATGAATTTGCCTTTTAAGAAACTTTATTAATACTGATATTACTCATGCGGTGGCCGCGAAACAATTTTGGAGCTTTGAGTTTACGCCATGACGACACCCATAAGCGCACTCCACCTTGGAATACTACGTCTTCAGGGAGAACCACACACACTAAAATTTAGTCTACCTACTACCCTTCCGACAGCTGGGTCTCACTTCGGGGTCAGTGCATGCCACCAGTAGCAGATTGTCATGTGTCGCCTGCACTGACAATACGCTCCCTTCTAGCGAAGTTGACCCCTCACCTCTGGTAAGGTGTATGCGGCAGGCAGTGGCAGACGTTTTCAGGGTTACGATCGAAAGGCCTCCCCTATTTGTCTAAACAGGTTTCAGGCGTTATCTGTGGCTGATAGAGATCCTGAGCCAGATACAGTTTCTGGCCCTGTTTCAGAGGAAGCCTCTTGGTGTGTAATATCCGGACTTTCACAGAGAATAAGATTATTGGCAGTACTATTGTAGAATGAAGTTTTCACTCTGCAGCGGAGTGTGCGCTGATATGAAACTTCCTGGCAGTTTAAAACTGTGTGCCGGATCGAGACTCGAACTCGGGACTGAGTTCGATTCTCGGTTCGGCACACTGTTTTGTTCTACCAGGAAGTTTCAGTACTATTATCGAAAAAACTGGAGTTAGTGGCGGCGAGTTCGTTTCTGTTAGAAGTAGTTTATCTTATAGCGAAGCTGAAGTAAATAGTTTCTGTGAGTTATTATGAGTAGAGATTACACTTAACAACGAGAAAAAATTAATAACTGCTTCGTTTTACTAGCCCCTTGACTCAGATGACATAGTTGCTGAAGGTTCAAAGAAAACTTGAATCTCATTTTAAACAGCTACCCAACTCGTACAGTTATGATACACCCTCAAAGTGTTGGCGAAAATATATGTTTACAGTCTCTGGTAGGCATAAAACATCGTCCAAAATCGTACTAAATGCTTTATCTGAAAATTGATTTAAGCAATTAGTTCAGGAGCCCGGTTGAAGTGTAAATGGTTGCGCAAACATAGTTGATCTCGTACCGACAAGTAATCCTTAGCAAATAGGAAGCATTGTGACGGATACAGAAGCCAGTGACCATGATGTCGTTGTAGCGAGACTGAATACTGTAACATCCAAACCGATCAACAATAAACACTAAATATACAGTGTGGTCAGAAACAATCGGAAAAGCTTGTAAGAGTGTTTCAGTGTAGGCTATGTTGGGAAATAATTCCTAAGAAAAAATTCTATACGGTGCGCCGTTTCCGAGTTAATTATCATTAAAGTGAGCCCACCAGGCCGTCGAGCGAGCAAATTCAAGCGGTCCCCAGAGACGGTGTCACCAAACTTGTCCCTCGTTTGGTTCCCTAAAGCCGAACAAGAGAGAGATACAAAAATTCGTCAGGGAACGGTAGTTAGGATCGAACCCGAGCGGGAGGCTGAGCAGTCTCGAAGGCTACCATTAACGCTATGAGAATAACTGATACTAATTGTGTCTGGCGGAATGCTTCAATTTACCCGCGCAACGACATGGTTGGCTGACTTCAACGCTAATAAGGTCGGAATCGGCGCATTGTATAGAATTTTTTTTTCTTAATAATGACTTCTCAGCATAACGTACCTTGCAGCACCCTTACAAGCTTTTGAAAGTGTTTCTGACCACCTGTATATATTTCAAAAGCAGATAATGCTTCTCATGATCCTTCCTCGTTTGACCTACAGGGTTATTACAAATGATTGAAGCGATTTCACAGCTCTACAATAACTTTATTATTTGAGATATTTTCACAATTCTTTGCACACACATACAAAAACTCAAAACGTTTTTTTAGGCATTCACAAATGTTCGATATGTGCCCCTTTAGTGATTCGGCAGACATCAAGCCGATAATCAAGTTTCTCCCACACTCGGCGCAGCATGTCCTCATCAATGAGTTCGAAAGCATCGTTGATGCGAGCTGGCAGTTCTGGCACGTTTCATGGTAGAGGAGGTTTAAACACTGAATCTTCCACATAACCCCACAGAAAGATATCGCATGGGGTTAAGTCGGGAGAGCGTGGAGGCCATGACATGAATTGCTGATCATGATCTCCACCACGACCGATCCATCGGTTTTCCAATCTCCTGTTTAAGAAATGCCGAACATCATGATGGAAGTGTGATGGAGCACCATCCTGTTGGCCGTCGGCTGTGGTACGTTTAGCTCCCTGCTTGCTTTATTCGTCGACGTCCCCGGGCTACGCGTGAAACTTACCCGCACGCGTTCAACCGTTTCTTCGCTCACTGCAGGCCGACCCGTTGATTTCCCCTTACAGAGGCATCCAGAAGCTTTAAACTGCGCATACCATCGCCGAATGGAGTTAGCAGTTGGTGGATCTTTGTTGAACTTCGTCCTGAAGTGTCGTTGCACTGTTATGACTGACTGATGTGAGTGCATTTCAAGCACGACATACGCTTTCTCGGCTCCTGTCGCCATTTTGTCTCACTGCGCTCTCGAGCGCTCTGGCGGCAGAAACCTGAAGTGCGGCTGCAGCCGAACAAAACATTATGAGTTTTTCTACGTATCTGTAGTGTGTCGTGACCATATGTCAATGAATGGAGCTACAGTGAATTTCTGAAATCGCTTCAATCATTTGTAATAGCCCTGTACTCTTGCACATCTGCCTAGGACCATTACCTGGTTGGATTAGTAGCAGAAATAGACGAAATCGAACGAAAAGCGGCGCGTTGCGTCAGGGATTCGTTTAGTAGCAGGCACGGTAACTTAGCGTGTTCGGTCAGAGGGGTAGCTGCCCCTCTGTAACAAAAAAACTGAGTTAATCGATCAACAAGGAACTTAAAAGGATGTCTTATGACGTCCGCCCCGAGCAGAAGCGACGAACAAAAAGGAACAAAATGAAATTAAAAAAAAAAGGTCGGTGCGAAAGCGTTGCAGAGATATTCTGCAAGCTTCTGTGAGAGACGTTACAAGGGAGGCGTTGTGCACCACGTAGAAGGTTGCTGTAGAAATTCCGGGAGCGAACATTCGAAGAAGGATTGGGACACCTCCAACACCCTATATGCCGCAGGATAGCCAAGACAAGAAAATCAGAGTAGTTAGACTACGATTTTCCCCACGAACCATTCGCGAATGGAACAGAGGTACCCTCCGCTACTCACCGTAAGGCGGATTTTTGAGTACTGTTAACCTGAATAAATTCACGTGATGATGGAGACGTAATTCTTCGAAACAAATGGTGGGGAATATAAATGAAAGGGACTGGGTGCATTTGTTGGTGCATTTAGACTTCGAAGTAACGTGAGGGTGCAAGTTAATGCAGACTGAAATGCAGGCTTTGCTGAACTGCACCGACATTAAGGGGCTCCGGAACGCCCTACACTTGCAATGTTAAAATAACGCTTATAAATTACATCTTTCCTCACAAAGTATTTGAGGTAGGAAGTTGAACTTTTTACAGATTATTTATTGGAATACAACTTAACACAGGGATTTTACAAAATTTTAGTTCAGTTATTAAAGATGAGTTTTTTTCAATTGTAATGAAAATTCACAACATTTTTTTGCAATTTTTTATTTATATATTCAGAAGTATACAGTTTTTTGGAAAAAGGCTGTGTTAAATTATGCAGAAGGTACTGTGTAACATTTACTGAAAGTTTGAAACAAATATGTTTGGAAGATCCTTAGAAAACATGTAATTAGTATGAGAAAATAAAAGTTTTGGGAATCGAGCGACAAAGATTGGATTAACTTTTTAGTGCATTCCAGGTCCATAGGATGGATTATCTTCATCCTCTGCAAACTCCTCCTCCAACTTCCTCTTGTTCCTCCTCCTGTTTACTCTTGCTTGTATTTCTTGACTCTTTACAGCCCTGTCTGCAGCCCGAAGGCGTTCCTTGTCTAAAGCAAGCATCGCTCGTACCATGTTAGAACCTATCTTCATTCCCATATTTCTAAATACCTTGCACCTTACAATGTTGCCATCATTGAAAGTCGCAACAGCATCATACACACCAAAGTGAAGTGTTTCTATTCCAACAAATACAGTCTTGGGGATTCTCGACCATATAACACTATTTACACTTTCATTGGGGTTTTGAGTTTTTCCGTGAATACACTTTTTCAACAGTTCAGTTATTATTATTATTAATTATTATTAACAATTATTAAAAATTGGTTAATAATAACACCATTTGACAGCAGTTTAACAGCGCCACAGTGGGTCACGCCCATGTAGAACACATTTCAAAAAAAATTTAAAAATAGTTGTAGTCTTCGGAATTGAATAAATTATATATCTATTAAAAGGTAATAGTCTGCAGATTCAGAAAACGCAAAAAAGTAAAAATTGAACTTTTCATGATTTTGAGCCTTTCCGGAGCCCCTTAATATGTGAAAATTACATTTGTGTAGAGCACTTGCGAATTGAAAACTAAGTCTAATCTGCATGCACGAATGAACAGGGGCAGAATTTTCATTATTTACTCCGCTCGCAGCGGGAAGGCGGATGAACTGTTTGCCGACAGAATTTCTCCTAATTACTTTTTTAATACCGCGCTTGTGTAAGCGACAGGGAGGACGTGAATTTTACTCGGAGTTAATTTCGCGGGGAGTGAGCGCTCAGAGCCGGGCCAGGCTGCGCTTCCGGCCGCAGCGCAACGCAATTACACGAGGAATTAACCGCGCGCTGATGGCCGTGCGCCCTGCACTCTGCCGGCAGACCCGCAAACCACAGCGGTCGGAGCCGAGGTTGGCTGGGTAGCGCTGCGCAGTAGAGATGGGCAAACTGAAACACGTAACTGTTTCGAAACAAATGAAACAGTACAATGTAATGTTTAGATACGCTGTTTCGAAACAGTGAAACAGTTTGTGTTTTGTAATCTAATAAACCTACACATTTTATCATCTTGAATGTCTACTCTATAAGGTTGTTGTTGTGGTTGTTGTTGTGGTCTTCAGTCCTGAGACTGGTTTGATGCAGCTCTCCATGCTACTCTATCCTGTGCAAGCTTCTTCATCTCCCAGTACCTACTGCAACCTACATCCTTCTGAATCTGCTTAGTGTATTCATCTCTTGGTCTCCCTCTACGATTTTTACCCTCCACGCTGCCCTCCAATGCTAAATTTGTGATCCCTCGATGCCTCAGAACATGTCCTACCAACCGATCCCTTCTTCTAGTCAAGTTGTGCCACAAACTTCTCTTCTCCCCAATCCTATTCAATACCTCCTCATTAGTTACGTGATCTACCCACCTTATCTTCAGCATTCTTCTGTAGCACCACATTTCGAAAGCTTCTATTCTCTTCTTGTCCAAACTAGTTATCGTCCATGTCTCACTTCCATACATGGCTACACTCCATACAAATACTTTCAGAAACGACTTCCTGACACCTAAATCTATATTCGATGTTAACAAATTTCTCTTCTTGAGAAACGCTTTCCTTGCCATTGCCAGTCTACATTTTATATCCTCTCTACTTCGACCATCATCAGTTATTTTACTCCCTAAATAGCAAAACTCCTTTACTACTTTAAGTGTCTCATTTCCTAATCTAATTCCCTCAGCATCACCCGACTTAATTCGACTACATTCCATTATCCTCGTTTTGCTTTTGTTGATGTTCATCTTATATCCTCCTTTCAAGACACTACCCATTCCGTTCAACTGCTCTTCCAAGTCCTTTGCTGTCTCTGACAGAATTACAATGTCATCGGCGAACCTCAAAGTTTTTACTTCTTCTCCATGAATTTTAATACCTACTCCGAATTTTTCTTTTGTTTCCTTTACTGCTTGCTCAATATACAGATTGAATAACATCGGGGAGAGGCTACAAACCTGTCTCACTCCTTTCCCAACCACTGCTTCCCTTTCATGCCCCTCGACTCTTATAACTGCCATCTGGTTTCTGTACAAATTGTAAATAGCCTTTCGCTCCCTGTATTTTACCCCTGCCACCTTCAGAATTTGAAAGAGAGTATTCCAGTCAACATTGTCAAAAGCTTTCTCTAAGTCTAACTCTATAAGGTATGTCCACATAAATACAAATGAGTTGCGAGAGCGCTAATCATATCCCAGAAAGTATGAAATTATCACTTAGGCCTCTTGGCAGTTTCGTATTTCTGCAGAAAATGCGCTGCTTTCGTGTCGTGTGGCTTTCATACTTTTCAATTGGCTGAGGACAGCCATAGCTGACAGTAAGGCCACCACGAACGAAACTGGAGGTGGGAGCAAACTGCAGAAACAACGGATATGCTACTGGAATTCCCACATTCCGTTAGTATGGGTAATATACCCATCCTGCTAATTGTCATGCACACAAAGGGAATCATTGAGGATAATAGGCACAGTGACTATAGACTCACAAATAACGCCAAATAATTCGAATAAATAACAAAATATAACAGAAAAAAATTTTGTCTTTCAAGGTGTTTGGAACCGTTACTATAAATTCACCATGCTTCCTAGTCCTTCCCGTTCACCATTACACTATCAGTGATATGTCAAACAGATTGATTGCAATTATACCTACATCAGATTTATGTATATGTCTCATAACTGTCACTCTACGCCTTTTTTTATTCAAAATGTTGTAGGCTTACTTACGTTTCTTAATATGATTACTGTACATGAACAGAGAAGCGTATGTTATCAAAAAGTGTAATTTAACTGAATGATTTTCACATATTTATTATTTTGAATGTGAATAGTATGCGTTGTTTTATTGCTTGGTTAGTGTTTATAAAGCAGATATTACGACATTTCGGAATATGACAATCAGCTAGAAAGGAAGCTTTATTTTCGGATATCTTAAGCTTCATGCTATTGTTTGTCACAAAGATTTTGACACTCTTGAAAGTGTTTCATGAAGTGGTATGTTAAATGTGTTTCAGTACCTGTGCCGAGCCCGAATCTCGTCCGACACAGAGAGGAATGAAACATCACTGTTTCGATACAATTAGTCCGTTCCAAGCACTGGTGGACTGAAACAGCCTTATTTTGAAACAACGATACAGTTTCTGTGTCTGGTTCGAGGCCGAATGTGCCCCAGTTATCCGAGACAGGGTGGAATGAAACACCACTGTTTCGAAACAGTGAACCGTAGCCGTTCCGAAACACTGAAACAGTTCCACGTATCGATACACTGTATCGAAACATAGAAACAGTGGCCAAGTCTACTGCGCAGTCGTCACCCTCTGTCACTAACACGTGACCAGCAGCCCAGACAACGGCGAAGCTGTCATTGAGTTGACTACAAAGTAATGTTTGATGTGACAGACGCTATAAGCATTGCAACTTTTTGTCGGCCAGTTTAGGCTAATAAAATTCTGAATATGCTGTGGGACGTCGTGAAATACCCCCGCCTGAGATCTTGTAATTTCATAAAAGTTTTGGGAGGTGGTGGCGATATACGCAGCCTCCACAACGACGTCTGTTACACATCTACATCTACATCTACATGATTACTCTGCAATTCACATTTAAGTGCTTGGCAGAGGGTTCATCGAACCACAATCATACTACCTCCCTACCATTCCACTCCCGAACAGCGCGCGGGAAAAACGAACACCTAAATCTTTCTGTTCGAGCTCTGATTTCTCTTATTTTATTTTGATGATCATTCCTACCTATGTAGGTTGGGCTCAACAAAATATTTTTGCATTCGGAAGAGAAAGCTGGTGACTGAAATTTCGTAAATAGATCTCGCCGCGACGAAAAACGTCTTTGCTTTATTGACTTCCATCCCAACTCGCGTATCATATCTGCCACACTCTCTCCCCTATTACGTGATAATACAAAACGAGTTGCCCTTTTTGCACCCTTTCGATGTCCTCCGACAATCCCACCTGGTAAGGATCCCACACCGCGCAACAATATTCTAACAGAGGACGAACGAGTGTAGTGTAAGCTGTCTCTTTAGTGGACTTGTTGCATCTTCTAAGTGTCCTGCCAATGAAACGCAACCTTTGGCTCGCCTTCCCCACAATATTATCTATGTGGTCTTTCCAACTGAAGTTGTTCGTAATTTTAACACCCAGGTACTTAGTTGAATTGACAGCCTTGAGAATTGTACTATTTATCGAGTAATCGAATGCCAACGGATTTATTCTGGAACTCATGTGGATCACCTCACACCTTTCGCTATTTAGCGTCAACTGCCACCTGCCACGCCATACAGCTATCTTTTCTAAACCGCTTAGCAACTGATACTGGTCTTCGGACGACCTTACTAGACGGTAAATTACAGCATCATCTGCGAACAACCTAAGAGAACTGCTCAGATTGTCACCCAGGTCATTTATATACACTCCTGGAAATTGAAATAAGAACACCGTGAATTCATTGTCCCAGGAAGGGGAAACTTTATTGACACATTCCTGGGGTCAGATACATCACATGATCACACTGACAGAACCACAGGCACATAGACACAGGCAACAGAGCATGCACAATGTCGGCACTAGTACAGTGTATATCCACCTTTCGCAGCAATGCAGGCTGCTATTCTCCCATGGAGACGATCGTAGAGATGCTGGATGTAGTCCTGTGGAACGGCTTGCCATGCCATTTCCACCTGGCGCCTCAGTTGGACCAGCGTTCGTGCTGGACGTGCAGACCTCGTGAGACGACGCTTCATCCAGTCCCAAACATGCTCAATGGGGGACAGATCCGGAGATCTTGCTGGCCAGGGTAGTTGACTTACACCTTCTAGAGCACGTTGGGTGGCACGGGATACATGCGGACGTGCATTGTCCTGTTGGAACAGCAAGTTCCCTTGCCGGTCTAGGAATGGTAGAACGATGGGTTCGATGACGGTTTGGATGTACCGTGCACTATTCAGTGTCCCCTCGTCGATCACCAGTGGTGTACGGCCAGTGTAGGAGATCGCTCCCCACACCATGATGCCGGGTGTTGGCCCTGTGTGCCTCGGTCGTATGCAGTCTTGATTGTGGCGCTCACCTGCACGGCGCCAAACACGCATACGACCATCATTGGCACCAAGGCAGAAGCGACTCTCATCGCTGAAGACGACACGTCTCCATTCGTCCCTCCATTCACGCCTGTCGCGACACCACTGGAGGCGGGCTGCACGATGTTGGGGCGTGAGCGGAAGACGGCCTAACGGTGTGCGGGACCGTAGCCCAGCTTCATGGAGACGGTTGCGAATGGTCCTCGCCGATACCCCAGGAGCAACAGTGTCCCTAATTTGCTGGGAAGTGGCGGTGTGGTCCCCTACGGCACTGCGTAGGATCCTACGGTCTTGGCGTGCATCCGTGCGTCGCTGCGGTCCGGTCCCAGGTCGACGGGCACGTGCACCTTCTGCCGACCACTGGCGACAACATCGATGTACTGTGGAGACCTCACGCCCCACGTGTTGAGCAATTCGGCGGTACGTCCACCCGGCCTCCCGCATGCCCACTATACGCCCTCGCTCAAAGTCCGTCAACTGCACATACGGTTCACGTCCACGCTGTCGCGGCATGCTACCAGTGTTAAAGACTGCGATGGAGCTCCGTATGCCACGGCAAACTGGCTGACACTGACGGCGGCGGTGCACAAATGCTGCGCAGCTAGCGCCATTCGACGGCCAACACCGCGGTTCCTGGTGTGTCCGCTGTGCCGTGCGTGTGATCATTGCTTGTACAGCCCTCTCGCAGTGTCCGGAGCAAGTATGGTGGGTCTGACACACCGGTGTCAATGTGTTCTTTTTCCATTTCCAGGAGTGTAGATCACGAACAGCAGAGGTCCCAGGACGCTTCCCTGGGCAACACCTGATATCACTTCAGCATACAGGTGCGTTCCAAGCAGAGAGCTGTCATTGAGAGTCTTTTGGTGGGAAAACACAGCACTGCAGATACTCATAGGTTTCTGCAGAATGTTTACGGCAGGGCCGGCCAGAAATTCTGCACGCGTGCGGTGCTCCTGCACATGTGCAACTTCCGGGTCACAGCGTGCACGCCGCAGCCGTCAGCATTCATGTAGTGCATGTTTCTACACACAGATGTCGCTTTCCTCTGTACCGGCGCACAGCTTGGAAGCCAACCATGGGAAGGTATTTGGCATATTAAAAATTTAAAATACTGTCAAAGTCTACTCATTGAGACGTCTGCTTTTATGTTAACAGTTTAACCCAGTAAGACACGTAATACAGTTAACAACCGTGGGTTTTTATTAAGGCAGCTAGACTGACGGCACGTAAATACGCGTAATGTTTTTGGTCTAGTATTTAAGAAAGAGAGCACTTAGCGACTTCCAACGAACCTTATTCACGATTTCAAATAACATTAAACTAATGCGTTTCCCATAACTTATTCTCGGTGCCCTCAGTTACACTCACATAATTTCTGTCTCACTGACCTCTGAACAGAATGATAACCGCACACCTCTCGATGATCACCTGTTATTTCATTACCATTATTGCTATGTCTTTCATCAGTTCCGTCTGAAATCTGCATAATAACCGACAATTAGATGAATGTTATATTTTATCGACTTCAGCTGAGCGTAACCCTTCACACATAAAAAAAAAACGTAAATGTAAGTATACATTGGAACAATAGGTTTAATGACCAACTTTCCTGATAATAATGTAGCATGGAGCAGAATGAGGCAATAATGCACAGTTAGTAAACAATACTTTTTAATTATGAAAGGAATAAATCCAAACACGTTTATCACTGGTCATGAGAAATGATATACACTCCTGGAAATGGAAAAAGAACACATTGACACCGGTGTGTCAGACCCACCATACTTGCTCCGGACACTGCGAGAGGGCTGTACAAGCAATGATCACACGCACGGCACAGCGGACACACCAGGAACCGCGGTGTTGGCCGTCGAATGGCGCTAGCTGCGCAGCATTTGTGCACCGCCGCCGTCAGTGTCAGCCAGTTTGCCGTGGCATACGGAGCTCCATTGCAGTCTTTAACACTGGTAGCATGCCACGACAGCGTGGACGTGAACCGTATGTGCAGTTGATGGACTTTGAGCGAGGGCGTATAGTGGGCATGCGGGAGGCCGGGTGGACGTACCGCCGAATTGCTCAACACGTGGGGCGTGAGGTCTCCACAGTACATCGATGTTGTCGCCAGTGGTCGGCGGAAGGTGCACGTGCCCGTCGACCTGGGACCGGACCGCAGCGACGCACGGATGCACGCCAAGACCGTAGGATCCTACGCAGTGCCGTAGGGGACCACACCGCCACTTCCCAGCAAATTAGGGACACTGTTGCTCCTGGGGTATCGGCGAGGACCATTCGCAACCGTCTCCATGAAGCTGGGCTACGGTCCCGCACACCGTTAGGCCGTCTTCCGCTCACGCCACAACATCGTGCAGCCCGCCTCCAGTGGTGTCGCGACAGGCGTGAATGGAGGGACGAATGGAGACGTGTCGTCTTCAGCGATGAGAGTCGCTTCTGCCTTGGTGCCAATGATGGTCGTATGCGTGTTTGGCGCCGTGCAGGTGAGCGCCACAATCAAGACTGCATACGACCGAGGCACACAGGGCCAACACCCGGCATCATGGTGTGGGGAGCGATCTCCTACACTGGCCGTACACCACTGGTGATCGACGAGGGGACACTGAATAGTGCACGGTACATCCAAACCGTCATCGAACCCATCGTTCTACCATTCCTAGACCGGCAAGGGAACTTGCTGTTCCAACAGGACAATGCACGTCCGCATGTATCCCGTGCCACCCAACGTGCTCTAGAAGGTGTAAGTCAACTACCCTGGCCAGCAAGATCTCCGGATCTGTCCCCCATTGAGCATGTTTGGGACTGGATGAAGCGTCGTCTCACGAGGTCTGCACGTCCAGCACGAACGCTGGTCCAACTGAGGCGCCAGGTGGAAATGGCATGGCAAGCCGTTCCACAGGACTACATCCAGCATCTCTACGATCGTCTCCATGGGAGAATAGCAGCCTGCATTGCTGCGAAAGGTGGATATACACTGTACTAGTGCCGACATTGTGCATGCTCTGTTGCCTGTGTCTATGTGCCTGTGGTTCTGTCAGTGTGATCATGTGATGTATCTGACCCCAGGAATGTGTCAATAAAGTTTCCCCTTCCTGGGACAATGAATTCACGGTGTTCTTATTTCAATTTCCAGGAGTGTAGTTAATATCGGGCACAAAAGCACGGCTCATTGACAAACGCAAGCAGTTGCGGGAGATTTTCATCACTGATGCTTGATCGAAACGACTGAGAACATAGATCTTCCGTCCTTTGCTTTTTCATAGTACCTGCCATTTCTCAGTACCTCTCTGTTAATGTTACGGTCACCAGGGGTAAACGAGACTGGGTATGTTGCGCTCTTGCTTGTACCACCTAAACAGGGAAGTGGGGCCGCCGCCGTTCATTTACGACACATGTCTAATAACAGATGTCGCTGTCGCTCACGTGCGCACATGTGCAGCACTTCCACACGGTTGAACTAGAGATGGGCAAAACTGTTCTTTTCAGAGATCGGATCAGAACTGTTCACTCCCTGAAATGAATTAGCTCTTTTTCATGACTCACCACTCATTTACAATAGAAAATAAATGGAAGGCACATTGCCCTTTAAACTTGGTTTATTCCAGTACTATACCTGTATTTTGATCTTATTTCATCCTATTTTGAAGTAACACAGATAATGAGTAAGAATTTTGTATTGTTTATTGAAATTTCCACGATATGACAAAGCTTTTGATTATTGATTTATTTTGCACTATCGTGGTTTTTGGGTGATCGGAAAATGTTGTAACTTGAGATTTACATTAACAATATATTTGGCTATAATGTATTAAAATTTCATTAACCTCATACAAATACATCGCAAGCCATATATTTTTAAATTGAACATTTCCTTCCGAAAACGCCTAAAATCGCAAAATCCGTACCAGAATAAGAAAAAAATATATAAATTTGACTGTAAAACGAAAGTGCTGCATATAGCCTTACACAGAATAAAACAAGGAAAATATTGGTGTATCACATTTTGCGATACGTTTATCGGTTCGCTCGTAATTAAAGTGTAAATTCGAGTGTCCATAATAAAAATCCTATAGTAAGAGGAGTCGTCAGGAACCTAATCTGATCAGTTTAAACAAATAAAAATAAAATAAAAACAAATGATGTATACATAACATAATAATGTAATATACATAGCTGTATTACTACAAAGAACAATATCCAGTAGAGACGAACTCCGATGCAGAAGCACTGAGTCGAGCAGGTAGAGCCGCGAGCTGTATTACTGCGTGAGCTAAGACCGCAGAGACCAGAATGATACCTGAGTTGCTTTGCTCAACGCTCTGGCTAGAGTCGAGAGCGGTGGGGTGAGCGCTGAGCGGGCGAGTTCCGAGGGTGGGCGGAGCGGTGAACTCACCCGCTCCGAGACAAATCGTCCGTTCCCTTGCGAGCAGGTTGTTGCAAGTAGTTCCTATGTTATCCGCTAGGCGGCTCTCTGTCCTGTTGCTCGCATCAACTGCCCAGAGGGCAGGACGTGCGACTGAAACGATCGCCGACAGAGTGCGATGTGAAGTTAAGCTGCGCCAGACACTGCACGCGGCAGACGACGCACAGAGACGGCACGGCATATGTGAAACACAAAATCCAATGGGGCACTGCTCAATGCAGGCAGCCAAGGTAGAAGCAGGGCAGAGGCCGGCGCTGGCTGTGTTCTGTGGCGTGCACTGTGCTGTGACCAGGAGAGGCGCTGCTGATATGCTCCATCTCTCTCTCTCTCTCTCTCTCTCTCTGCCGTGGGAAACGTTTGGAGCTACCGTTCTTTCTTTCTGAATCACTGATTGTTCACTCCTTTGAAAGATTCAACTCTATGAATTAGTTCAAGAGCGCATCCCCCATCTCTAGTCTGAACACTGTGCAGCATTTGGCCGGCCCTGGTTTACGGAGACCTGGCAGCAAACCGAACCACGGCGGTGAGTCATTGAGTGAGGCGTCTGTCATCACGACAACAAGGTCGCACAAAGCTGACCCATCTCTCGCATACCGGCTCGCGTACAGTCGTGAATCCAGCAGTGTTGGAATGCGCTGCTACTCTCATTCTAAGTGATCGACGGATCACAATCAAACTCGTCGCTGCTCAACTGGTCATCCCTGTTGGTAGAGTTGAAACATTCGTCCACCAGTTGGTGTACTGAAGGCTGTGCAACCTCTAGGTTCTTCGCTGCTTACCTGGAGACCATTAAGAACAATGAAGGGCCATCTGTGTGGAACTGCTTGCGCATTGTGATGCTGATTGTGACAATTCTTTGTCGAATATCATCACAGGCGATGAACCGTGGGTTCATCACTTCGAACTGAAAACAAAACGGCAATCCACGCAGTGGCGCCACGTCGTTTCTGCTCTGTCGAAAAAATTCAGAGCCCAGTCTTCTGGGCTTTGAAAGGGTTATTCTCTCTGATCTCCTCCCTGATGACGCAACAGTCAACTCTCAAGTGTGTGTGCTACCCTTAGGTACCGTGTCCGTTAAAGAAACTTCAACTAAGGCTCTTATAAGTGAGAATTGGCGCATCCGCCATTTTGTTTCCCAGAGCTCTGAAGTGTAAACGTTCTGCGGTGCTATAGAATTTGCGTCACGGCACTTCAGCACGAAATTATGAGTGGTCGTACTGCCATAAACTGTTCTAACCATTCTAGAAGTGGATTTAGAATGGTTCGTTTCTCGGAAGATTCAGAGAGAAGAAAAAAATGAACTGTTAACTGTCGTCGTGAAAACTGGCAACCCGGACCGAGCGCACACTTGTGTGGTGTAAGTAAATAATATTTGTTATGACCTGAAGTAATATTCAATAGTAAAAATCGTATGTGATATTCGAATGTAGGTTTTTGTTAAGCTGTTTTGAAATTACTACCTCTTAACAGAGATTCTGCTTGTAGGGAGTTAGCAGCCTCAAAATACTATAACACAGCAAAACATACCAGAACATACTGTACTTGGAGTAAAATATGTGTATTTTATAGTATATTGACAGTCATATCGAACATCACCCATTGGGATTTTTTTGTGATCTTTCAAACGCTTTGAATTGTGTGAATCATGAAATTCTTCTAGATAAGCTTAAGTATTGTGGTATGAGTGGAACAGTGCACAGTGGTTTACTGTTGACTGTAAGAATGCAGAAGGTTGAAATTAACAGCACATATAGTCGGCCCTTTCTCAGCGTTAGTCATTTTCCATATTTACACGTAACTTGTGCTATACCATGGAGGTATAGTGCATAAGTGTTAAGTGTGTTCTTGTGTGTCCTGGAAATTTTAACGAAGCAAACCTTCATTCGATTAGAAGTCGCCTGTTTGGTGGGTTTCATATTTATACTTGGTTATTGTGCAAATGTGCACTTTAGATGCAGCCATGCCAACTCGTACTTATAGGAGCTTGGTACATGACTTAAAAAAAAAAAAAATGGTTCAAATGGCTCTGAGCACTATGGGACTCAACTTCTGAGATCATCAGTCCCCTAGCCTTAGAACTACTTAAACCTAAGGAAATCACAAACAACCATGCCCGAGGCAGGATTCGAACCTGCGACCGTAGCAGCAGCGCGGCTCCGGACTGGAGCGCCTAGAACCGCTCGGCCACCACGGCCGGCGGTACAGGATTTAATAAACGTCATTATCGAATATTTAATTTGAATTCCGTAACGAAAATAAAACATAAACATAGTACGCGATTCTATCACAGAAATATAGATGTTTCTTGCACCTTTACTCTTCATTCGGACAGCAAAGAAAAGGAGCAATAAGCAAATAAAACGCGAGATTTTTGTGTCTAATCCACATATCGACGTAAACATGATCAGAATGAAAGCGCAAAATAGGACGATCCAAGGCTCTATGCAGAACACTTCTAAAATATTTCAGAAAACTTGAAAAAAAAAACCAGTTCGCATAAGCTACGTGCTGTGTTTAGGATTCGTTGGGAAACGAAATGGCGGATGCGGCAGCCTGTGTTTTTAGGAGCTCTATCTCAACGTATTCGTCACCATAAAAGTACAAATGAACTTCTCCTTATTCATGACAACACAAGGCTTCACATAAGTCTGCACAACCGAAAGGGACTCCAAAAACTTCACTGGACTCGTCTTTCTCATCCAACCTAAGCCAGGATCTCGCAGCTTCCGAGTTCTATCTGTTTCGTCCGGTGAAGTATGCACTTTGTGGAAAGCAGTACGTCGAAGATAGGGAGTTTATTGATGCAACAAGATGTTGGACTCGAACAGCGAAGTGGTACCAAGCGAGCATACAGCTTGTCCCAGAAAGGTGGCGTATGGCCATCTCTATTGAACAGAGGTTATGTTGAAAAATTGGGTTTCGCAGTCGCAAGAGTGTAAAATAATGTAATGTACTGCAATTCCGAATAAAACCAAACTGCTTTCAGTAAAAAAGTATTGCATTACTTATTGAACGCTCCTCATACATCGACGTGTCAATATTTTACCCCATGAGTCCCAGAAGTATCGAGACTGCATTAATAAAGAATAGAGAAATGTTAAGATGGTGATTTTAATTCATCACAAGTTCTACACAGCCTGCCCTCCCCCCCCCCCCCCCCCCCGCCCCCTCCCAGTTGAGTAAACAGCGCAGAACTTTCACACAACCAGAAAAAAACTGTCTGAAAAGTCTTTCTTTGGGATTTTGCTCAACTCGCGCTTCGCGTTGGTTCGAATGTCTGTTATGTCGTCAGAGTGCACATCTATTGTCTACAATAGTGACTTCAAGCTGCCATCGTAGTTACTGCTCTGACGTCACTTATACGCCAAGAATAAAACCAGTCTCGGAACTTTCTGGGCGGACGATGTACATCTACAAAGGCACTGACAAAAAAAAATCGCAACATAAAAAAAAATGAATTAATGAAGAGTAATGAAATTTCGGGGCTACATCTATCTAGATCACATATTTAAATGACCTTTCAAGTGAATTTCTGCACTTTGCCCTTTTATAGTGATTTCGTAATGGTAACACCAAATCTTTTCATCTGTGCTGTTTTTTCCAGAAAAGAATTTTTCGCTGTTTGCATTTCATTCAAGACGCGGCTGACGTCATTGCGTCATTATGTTTGTTCGTGAGTCGAGTTGTGCGGGACAAACTCTCTTTCTAAAGCATTCTGGAGCATGTCTTGAACAGCTGATTTTGAGATGTTGCTCCACTGCGATTTGTAACACAACGTCGTTGACATTCTACAACCGCACATCCACTGCTTAACACATCCTGCTCACAACTCACTGGTAGAATGTACATCTGTTGTCTACAATGGTTAGTTCAACCTGCATCGAGTTAATGCACTGACGTCGCTTATATGCCTAGAAAAAAAAATCTGCCTCGGAACTTTCTGGGCGGACGATGTACATCTGCAAAGACATTGACGAAAAAAGTCGTAGCATCAAAAATTAATTAATGGAGGGTAATGATATTTCAGGAATACATTTATCATGGTAACATACTTAAATGATTAACATTGCAAGGTAAGAGGATAATGTAAGCATGAGATAAACTGTAAGTAGGCTGTTTATGTTTTCTTATTGGTAACGCCACGTAGCGCTCTGTATGAAAATCACTGGCTGTGCTGTGTGCAGTCTGTGGGTAGTTTGCATTGTTGTCTGCCATTGTAGTGTTGGGCAGCTGAATGTGAACAGCGCGTAGCGTTGCGCAGTTGGAGGTGAGCCGCCAGCAGTGGTGGATGTGGGGAGAGAAATGGCGGAGTTTAGAAATTTTAAAAATGGATGTCATGAACTGCTGTATATATTATGACTTTTGATGACTATTAAGGTAAATACATTGTTTGTTCTCTATTAAAATCTTTCATTTGCTAACTATGCCTACTAGTAGTTAGTGCCTTCCATAGTTTGAATCTTTTATTTAGCTGGCAGTAGTGGCGCTCGCTGTATTGCAATAGTTCGAGTAACGAAGATTTTTGGTGAGGTAAGTGATTTGTGAAAGGTATAGGTTAATGTTAGTCAGGGCCATTCCTTTGTAGGGATTTCTGAAAGTCAGATTGCGTTGCGCTAAAAAAATATTGTGTGTCAGTTTATGCACAGTCTCGTATAATTGTTCTAAGGGGACGTTTCAAAACCATTGAAAATGTGAAATTCTGATACATTAACATGCGATGTAACCGCCAGAATGTTGAATACAAGCGCGCAGACGTGCATGTGTTATGTTGTACAAGTGCTGGATGTCAGTCTGTGGGATGGAGTTCCATTTCTGTTGCACTTGGTCGGTAGGACAGTCACCATAGCGCATTAGCGTTGTTCATGTTTAGTGCTGTTATCAGGCCTTGTAGGATATGTAACGGGGGTGAACGGGGTCAGATGTGGAGTGATCACTGTGAAGGACATCGTCTTGGCGCGTATTTTGTGAGACAGCTTTATCAGCAACTGACAGAATTTGGAATTGGCCTTACTGCGGGTCTCCATTTGGGCGATCATTCGAATCGTGCAACATCCAGATTAGTGGGGCATTTGGATGTGGCAGTGATCCGATGTTAGAGTGCATGGGAACGTGAGGGCAGGCATATTATTCGATCAACCATGTCCGACCACCGCAAGGGAGGACCGCCGTATCTTGCATAGAGCTCATTGGAACCATTTCACATCTGCGCCTACCATCTGACAACGAATAATGGGTTCCCGGTATCATTCTGTGACATCTAGCACCATTGGTTGGAGACTAGCAGCAGCCAGACTGTGGACTTACCGTCCTGTGATCAGAGTGCTGTCAACACCCTAACGGGAGATACGGAAAGGAGATAAGGAATTTTTATTGTCTATAATAGAACATACAGTCACCAGTGATCTTTATTCTACAATTGTTATTACCTACTTTGGCCGATGTAAACAGGTATTCGTCAGCATTGAGCTCCTTCTTTCTTTTTGTAGATAAAGTAAACCACTTGTCTGGCACCAGAGTACCATAGGGAACCTTAGCCATTAGACCTGTACTCTCAGTAATTCTCCACGTCTTCCAAGCCAAAATGTCTGCATCAGGGAAAGCTTCAAGGCCACCATAGTCTGTATGATTCCCCCATACGATAGCCAAGGTCAACCATGTGCTGCCTCCAAACACAGCAGAAACATCACACGTGAACTGCATTCTCAGTCCACGTAAAACATTTGGACCTCCCATTGGCAGCTGATTATTGAATTGGTCAGCGAAGTCTCTATTGCTGTCAATGACTTGTACACAGTAACACTGCGCCGGCAACGGCGACGGTAACCAATTCAATAAGCAGCAGCTAATGGGAGGTCCAAATGTTTTTCGTCGACTGAGAATGCAGTTCACGTGTGATGTTTCTCCTGTGCTTGGAGGCAGCACATGGTTGACCTTGGCTGTTGTATCGGGGAACCATGCAGACTGTGGTGGCCTTGACGCTTTCCCTGATGCAAACATTTTGGCTTGGAAGACGTGGAGAATTGCTGAGAGTACAAGTCTACTCGCTAAGGTTCCCTATGGTACTTTGGTGCCAGACAAGCCGTTTACTTTGCCTACAATAAGAAAGAAGAAGGTCAATGCTGACGAATACCTGTTTATATGAGCCAAAGTAGGGAATAACAATTGTAAAATAAAGATCACTGGTGACTGTATATTCTATTACAGACAGTAAAAATTCCTTATCTCCTTTCATTAACTCCCGTGAGTTTTTTTATAAAACAAAAAATATACGTTCATTTATGAAGACTTGTTCGACTGCTGCCCTGGCCAGCACATTCTGCAGATATCTCATCACCTGAAAACGTCTGGTCAATGGTGGCCGAGCAACTGGCTCGTCGCAATACGCCAGTCACTACTCTTGATGAACTGTGGTATCGTGTTGAAGCTGCATGGGCAGCTGTACCTGCACACGCCATCCAAGCTCTGTTTGATTCAACGTCCAGGCATATCAAGACCTTTATTACGGCCAGAAGTGGTTCTTCTGGGTACTGATTCCTCAGGATCTATGTACCCAAATTGCGTGAAAATGTAATCACATGTCAGTTCTAGTATAATATATTTGTCCAATGAATACCCGTTTATCATCTGCATTTCTTCTTGATGTAGCAATTTTAATGACCAGTGGTGTATGTTACCTCTCAAGCGACACTATCGTGTTCCCATTTTGCAACAGGGTAGCGTTCATACCCACAGGACACATTTCTCTATGAACTCTGTGTGTGATGTTGGGATAGCCCCGTGGCCAGTGAGACCCCCAGATCTGCTCGAGACAGGTCATGTGTGGGACTAGCTCGGATGTCAGCTCTGTTCCATTGTCAGTATCTAGGATATTAAGGATTGGTTACAATAGCTGTCGGCCAACTTGCCTCAGGTGTAGGGACAATGACGTTACGACACCATTCCCAAAAGAGTCAGAGCAAGCAAACAAGCCAGACGTGGTGAGAAGTCACGCTGATAAATGAGTCCATACTGTCAAGTTCTTTTTAAATATAAGTCGATTTTGTAATCGCTAAAATAACATCACATAACCTCTCGAACCACAAAGTTTCATTTAACGTCCTTCGCCCTTCTGGTTGCATCACTTTCTTTGTCAGGCATTTTATTTGGAATGACAAATGAATTCATTTGCAGCCTACAGGAAGGCATAAGAACTGGACTCTGCTGATACCACATTATGTGTGAGAAACGCTGCCTCCCAGAACGGCGTCCCCAGCTTCCGGCCGCAGCCCGTCCTTGGGTTCCGTCCGACCAGCGGGAGTAATCGTGTTAGGTCGGGGCTGGCGGCCAGTTCTACGTAATGGCGTTCCTTAACGCAGTGGGAGGGGCAGGACCTGCTGAGAGCGTCTGCGGCAGGGGCTGCGCAGCGTCCACTCAGGCAGTCTGCTGAGGGGAGTAACGAAAGGAGACGCCTGAGCTTGTTTCCAGCGGAGGCAGTTCCAGCGGACAGTGCGGGAAACATTACCAAGGGCCAGCAAGCAACGCTGCTAGTTTCTTTTTTTTTTTATCAGGGTTCATTTGCGAGTAGTTACACTGAAGAAGACAAGCCCTGTCACTGGACTGAAGAGCTCCTAGCAAATACACACATTAAAAAAAGTTTTGCATCACCCCAGTTCCCAGAACTCCTGAAGATATACGTTGACTGTGGATATTGTATCTCAGACACAGTCCCCTTGACTGTTCAGAGATGCCACTAAACCCGCCCAAAGATGTAAACAACCATGCACGAGCAGCGCCTATTTGACGGAGTGGGTCAGACACCCATTCAGTTCCATTCATTCCACCAGGAAGGAGGTACACGGCTCGTGTTGTCTGTAGTTCAACCATGCCTAGACGGTCAATACCGAGATTCGAGCCGGCTGCTGTGGCCGAGCGGTTCTAGGCGCTCAGTCCGGAACTGCGCGACTGCTACGGTCGCAGGTTCGAATCCTGCCTCGGGCATGGATGTGTGTGATGTCCTTAGGTTAGTTAGGTTTAAGTAGTTCTAAGTTCTAGGGGACTGATGACCACAGCTGTTAAGTCCCATAGCGCTGAGAGCCATTTGAACCATTTGAACCGAGATTCGATCGCGTCCTCATTGTTACTTTGTGCCAGGAAGGGCTCTCAACAAGCGAAGTGTCCAGGGGTTTCGGAGTGAACCAAAGCGATGTTGTTCGGGCATGTAGGAGATAAAGAGAGACAGAAACTGTCGATGCCATGCCTCTCTCAGGCCGCCTAAGGTCTACTATTGCAGTGGATGACCGCTACCTACGGATTATGGCTCGGGGGAATCCTGACAACAACGCCACCATGTTGAATAATGCTTTTCGTGCAGCCACATCTCGCGTCCGTCGGCCGTCGTAATATAATATATTATTATTATAATGTTGATTGTTGCCGACTTACATGGTGGGCCTTAATAAAAATGATATTTGATTCAATTTTGATTTACAATTAAATGCTTTCGTGAAGTTCTCCTTTATTAACAATTTAATCTTCAATATAAATTATTTGTTACGTTAATGAACGTTAGACTCACTGAATCTTAAAGCATGAATATATAAGTTGAACAATGGAATAAACTTTTCATATTAATTTCCTCGGCTAGTCAGCTCACTTTGAAGCAAAAAATCTTTAGTTATTAATTACAATTGCGGCCTACACACGCGCGAGAGTATTTCTTCTTACCTCCGTTAACCATTGCATTGTAGTCAGAGTCCTGGCTCTGGCTGTCAGCTATTGTACTCAAAATAAGAATCTTAAAGCTACGTATTTTCTGCAACGTCGGTCGGCTGCGGAGAAAAATGTATATTATACTAATAGCGGGCAAGTTTTCCGCTTCCGCCTATTTTTCATAAGTTAATATCGCCACGTAATGACGTCGTTGGCTGCATCGGCCGCTGCGATTGTTGAACTGTAAATTACTCGAATGCAGGTTAATTCAAAGGAAGGCGGACATGTAATCGGGATCACCTCTTACAAATTAAAAGTGAACAATAATATTAAATCAATATATTATCTGCTTAATTAGTACAAATATGCTTACATTTGCCAGAAACCGCAAGATGTCCGTCTACACGCAACCAAGACAAGAGAAGAAGTGAAGACGACTAAAAAATTAACAAAAGAGCGTATCTTATCGTCTCTTTAGATCATTTTGTTATATTTCTTTGCACTCGAAACTTACACAGAGAAATTATTATTTTACGGGTACATGATAAAAATATATATTATTCAATTTTTAAATGTCTCTTCTTTATAAATACTGTTTTTAAGTCTTTTCGTATTATTTCACTGGGGACGCTATACACAGGACATCACGTTACGGCTCTAACTGTGCGCTAGAGGCTGCATGATGCGCAACTTCACTAGCGACGTCCATGGCGAGGTCCATCTTTGCAACCACGACACCATGCACAGCGGAACAGATGGGCCCAACAACATGCCGAATGGACCGCTCAGGATTGGTATCACGTACTCTTCACCAATGAGTGTCGCATATGCCTTCTACCAGACAACCGTAGAAGATGTGTTTGGAGGCCACCCGGTCAGGATGAACGTCTTAGACACACTGTCCAGCGACTGCAGTAAGGTGGAGGTTCCGTGCTGTTTTGGGGTGGTATTATGTGGGACCGACCTACGCCGCTGGTGCTCATGGAAGGCCCTGTAACGTCTGTACGAAACGTGAATACCATCCTCCGACCAATAACGCAACCATAGCGGCAGTATACTGGCGAGGCTTTCGTCTTCATGGTCGACAGTTCGCACTCCCATCGTGCACATCTTGTGAATGACTTCCTTCAGGATAACGACATCGCTCGACTAGAGTGGCCAGCATGTTCTCCACACATGAATCCTATCAAACAATCCTGGGATAGATTGAAAAGGGCTGTTTATGGACGACCTGAACCACCAACGATTCTGAGGAATTTACGCCGAATCGCCGTTGAGGAGTGGGACAATCTGGACCAACAGCGCCTTGATGAACTTGCGGATAGCCTGCCACGACGAATACAGGTATGCATCAATGCAAGAGAACGTGGTACTGCTTATTAGAGGTACCGGTGTGTAGATCAGTCTAGACCACCACCACTGATTGTCTCGCTGTATGGTGGTACAGCATGCAATGTGCGGTTTTCATGAGCAATAAAATAGTGGAAATGATGTTTATGTTGATCTATATTCCAATTTTCTGTACAGATTCCGCAACTCTCGGAACCGAGATGATGTAGAACTTTTTTTGATGTGTGTAGAAAGCATATTGTGATCCTTAACGGACAGGAATGTTAAGGCGTAAACGAATGTACCGGATGCACCGCAAGGGTGTGTTACAGACTCATTCCTTTTCATAATTTTTGTAAATAAAATATTGGACAATGTCTAGGAGGGTATTCCTAGATGCTACCGTTGTGGTGACGGCCGCTGTGGTCTCGCGGTTCTAGGCGCGTAGTCTGGAACCGCGGGACTGCTACGGTCGCAGGTTCGAATCCTGCCTCGGGCATGGATGTGTGTGATGTCCTTAGGATAGTTAGGTTTAAGTACTTCTAAGTTCTAGGGGACTGAGGATCTTAGAAATTGAGCCCCATAGTGCTCAGAGCCATCTGAACCATTTTTTTCTTATTCAAATCGAACATCTCTTTAATTAAAACTGATAAAAATGAAATGTTTTTAGTTTAATATTCATTCAGGTGTAACTTATGGTGGTATGCGCTCAAAATGGCCATTTTCCACATCAATGCACTGTTGACAGTGACTTATAGCACATAGACATACCAATTGTATTGTCTCTAATGGAGGAGCATCGCAGGCTAGCTCAGTTTTCTTCTTTACATGATCCAATGTTGGTGTGTCCTTATCGGTATCCCAAAGACAGCAACCGAAAGGGGTTAACCAGGCGTTCAATATGGATACTCCACAGCACTTTCTCTTCGTCCTATCCGTTCAAAAATGGTTCAAATGGCTCTGAGCACTATGCGACTTAACTTCTGAGGTCATCAGTCGCCTAGAACTAAGAACTAATTAAACCTAATTAACCTAAGGACAACACACACATCCATGCCCGAGGCAGGATTCGAACCTGCGACCGTAGCGGTCGCTCGGCTCCAGACTGTAGCGCCCAGAACCGCACGGCTACTCCGGCCGGCCGTCCTATCCGTCTTGAAGGCATTGTGTAATCGAGAAATTCCTTCACATCAAGTTGAAAGTGATGTTTGGCCATTGCTTCCCAAACTGGGATTCATAACTTCCAGCTAAGTCAGCAGAAAGGAGTCGCCACATTCCTCTGCAAGAAGCTGATGGTTCAAATGGTTCAAATGGCTCTGAGCACTATGGGACTTAACATCTGTGGTCATCAGTCCCCTAGAACTTAGAACTACTTAAACCTAACTAACCTAAGGACATCACACAACACCCAGTCTTCACGAGGCAGAGAAAATCCCTGACATCCGCCGGGAATCGAACCCGGGAACCCGGGCGTGGGAAGCGAGAACGCTACCGCACGACCACGAGATGCGGGCCAAGAAGCTGAAAGAAGAGCCTAGCTGACAGGACGAAAGTCCGCACTCTGTCAGTAAAGTGTGTTTGGTTGTCACACGTCTAGCCCTGCTGCTTGCTGCCAGGACTGACACAGAATGGTACAGGGACCAGACCGTCACAGTGGTGATCTGGATTCTACCGTGCCTGGGGCTGTGCCACATCTGGTCTACGTAAACGAAGAAGATGTCGTCACAACAGTCCCGCGTCGAGCGGCCGTAAGCACCAACCATTCCAACTATGCAGTTCGCAGCCAGCACTGATACGTACTCCACAACAGTCGTCGACCTGATGTGCGTCGCCCAGCCTGAATTACTACTACAGTCTGACTAAAATTATTTGATAATTGACATCTGGTCATTTGCTGCTGCAGTGTTGCCACATCGGTTGCCAGCTACAGTTCGGTCACTGGCGACACACAAATACGGCGAATCCCTTCACAAATGCTGTTAATCTGTAACGCGGAGTAATGTTGGAAACGGCCGCCGCGAGATATGACGCAAATGGGAGATGCTCTGTCGACAGCTGATTTTTAAGTGATCAATGACCGATAAGCGGCAGGCGACGAGTTTTCTAGACCTGTATTTAAACTCATGTCCGAACCTAATCACAGCCTCGTGATGTGCAACGTATCCGAGATAACGGCGGTCAATAATCTATGGTAGAAGTGAAATCACGATCGCTTTGTTCACGGCATTTAAGCTAGCCTCTACTGAAAGGTCTCTGTTGGATTCCTTTCATGTTAATTTCTTAAATCTGTTGTCATTTACGGCATAAATTCCTCTTCTAAATTTACTGTGGCGTTTCTGACTATCTGGGAGGAGACTGAGTAGTGGAACGTGTTACTTTTACACACAAACAAGAACGATCTGTCACACTACTACACTTTAAAACACAGTTTATATGTAATTCATGTCACACAGTCTCATACGGAACCTACATCCGCTTTCTTTTATATACTGTATACGACAAGATACTGTCATCCCCCATCCCTTCTGTGTGAGAGGATGAATGAGCAAATGTATTTCAAGTTGCATGCTTGAGGGTAGCAGACAAGCCTGTCTGCTAGAGAACAGTAGGACCAACGTCGGAACAGGTAGCTAAGCTTTCTAAAAGCGAAGTGGTTTCTATCCTTAGTATGGTCCTGTCCGTCCCTTGTCATGTTGGTATAGGAAACTGCCTCTCTGGCCACTTCCGTTTGTGTTTGTGAGCCACCCTCAGAAAGGGACCAGGTCAGTCTGTCCGTGGCGAGCGTCTGAAGTGGTAAGATCTCCGGCTAAGCGCGTGTCTGCTAAGTCTGTAGGACAATGGATTTCTTAAGTTCAGCCTAACTGAAAATTTAACACCTTTATTTCAGGTTTAGCTCTAAAATATCTAATGTTATCTTAAATTGCAGCGCAGTGTAATTCTCGTGTGAAGTTCAGAATATACTTCGGCATTTGCTTTGTCACTACTTTGTGAGTAGAGTGGAACCACGTGTTGATCAGTAACTCTAACTAAGATCATCAATCTTAAATGCGAGTGTGCGTGAGATTATAACATCTCGTCTTGACAATATTTTTCAATATAGCAACTTTTCTTTATGTTCAACCCACGTGGGGTGTACTTTGTGAGACCACTACCACGTGCTTATATAATTGTTTGACCCATCAGGTTAATAGTAAGACGTTAGTAACCAGTTCGAGGTTTTTCTTTTGTAAATTGCTTTTCGATCTAATTTATTTTAATTATCAAAATTATTGTGGAGTTACACGCTTTGTGTAAACCAAGTTGACTACGTGAAGCATGTGGTGTAATCATCAAAGTAGCCCTCAGCTATTCTTTTCGGGAAGATTTCACAGAGAATTAGTATGAATTTAGTATACCAGTGTGTGGTAATTACATGACGGACAGGATTGTGCTACGAACGTAACTTCTTTGGGTGAAAATTGAATCGGTTGGTTGTGGTTAATTTCCTCTTGCATATGTTTCAACGTTCTTCGTGTGTTATTTCATGAATGCAGTGGTGTATGCAGTCTCCCAATCTTGGCTCCATATTTGATGTGTTCCGTAAGATTACAAACTCACATTTTCCACAATCCTAAATAAGGCACCAGTTTATTTATGAATCAAATTTAATATTCTGAAATTTCAATGATCAATGTTAAAATAAATTTCCAAATATAAACTGATTTATTTCTTTATATTTAAATTCTCTTTATATATATATATATATTATATCACCGGTTGTCGTATGACTATTAAAAGATCAAAATTAATGTTAGTCTGGTTGGGAATTTGGTAAGCTAGACTGGATACCTGGTGAAACAGTTGCGCAGTAATGCAAGGTTAACTTCCCCAGACAGCTCACAGCTTTTAACCCGCTTTTATTGTCTATCAGTTCCGCTTCCACCACAAAATAAAGCAACAACGTTATACTACGAGCAAAATCGAAACAGAAAAATTTCGGTTTCAGAGCTAAAAGAAAACTGTAATTTGAAATGAATTGTTGTAGCTCCGTCATGGGTTGCGTTCAGGAGTATCTTTTTTCTTTTTTTTAATTTCTTGATAGTGACTAATTTTACACACCTGTGTCCATTTTCAAACCATCCGTATCGTAAGTGTAACAAATACAGGCGATAGCCTATGTAGCCCTGCGGTATTGACTCAAGCGACACAATGTAGGGGCAGTTTTTGTGCATACGCTGACGACTTTATTCTTCACACTTACGATACGAATGGTTTGAAAATGGACGCAAGTGTCGGAAACTAGCCAAAACATAAAAAAAGAAATTTCTTAATGCAGCTTATGACACAGCTACAACCATTTATTTCATTTATAGCCGCGCGGGATTGGCCGAGCGGTCTAGGGCGCTGCAGTCATGGACTGTGCGGCTGGTCCTGGCGGAGGTTCGAGTCCTCCCTCGGGCATGGGTGTGTGTGTTTGTCTGTAGGATAATTTAGGTTAAGTAGTGTGTAAGCTTAGGGACTAATGACCTTAGCAGTTAAGTCCCATAAGATTTCACACACATTTCATTTATGAGACGAGTTGTGGACCAATTTTTCACCTGCAGCATGCTGCAAGTTCGTAAACTGTAATTTCTCGCTATCATTGATTACCTGAAACTGACTACACGAGATGGCGAGTTACCAACCGATGAGTACTCCTGGTTGGTATTGGGTTGCAGATTACAGGCGATACAGGTAGATTACAAGCGAAAAAAAAGAGTGATAAGAAAAATATAATCTAATACAAAAAGTCAACATGACGATGAAAATGACGCGGAAAAATATTAATACTAGTATACAGTATTAGTAGCATTGTACAGTACTCAGCCAGTGCTCTACCCACGCCACAAACAACTACCGGTGGCTCATCCTCTGCACGAATCGCCCAACTCTCTGCCGGTTAGTATTTGTTGACTGCCTACCCTCTTCATGGGGTCGGTTTCGTGACTACGGACGTTGAGGACATCTGCGTGTGGCAATCTATGTGGCCACGGTCAGACCAGACCTCATCGACGGTGTCAGTGTTGAGACAGGGAATAGTGATCATGATGTTGTCATTATGACTATGGTTACGAAAGTTAAAAAGTCAGTCAAGAAGGCTAGGAGAGTATTCTTACTAGAAAGAGCAGATAAGCAGTTGTTAGCATCCCACTTAGTAAATGAATCGACTTCATTTACTTCCGGTAGGATGGACGTGGAAGAATTATGGGCAAATTTTAAAAACATTGTAAATTGCGCATTGGACAAGTATGTGCCGAAAAAGTGGGTTACGGACGGAAAAGACCCACCGTGGTTTAACAGCGCAATTCGGAGAATGCTCAGGAAGCAAAGGCAGTTGCACTCGCGGTAAAAGAAAGGCCGGGAGAATGAGGACAGGCAAAAGTCAGTAGAGATTCGTGCTGCTGTAAAAAGAGCGATGCGCGAAGCTTTCAACCACTACCACCGTCATACCTTAGCAAAAGATCTTGCTGAAAACCCAAAGAAATTATGGTCTTACGTAAAATCGGTAAGCGGGTCGAAGGCTTCCATCCAGTCACTCAATGATCAGTCTGGCCTGGCAACGGAAGACAGCAAAACGAAAGCTGTAATTTTGAATTTAGCATTTGAGAAATCTTTCACGCAGGAGGATCGTACAAAGATACCGCCGTTTGAGTCTCGTACAGATTCCCGTATGGAGGACATAGTGATAGACATCCCTGGGGTTGTGAAGCAGCTGAATGGGTTGAAAATAAATAAATCACCAAGTCCTGATGGGATTCCAATTTGGTTTTACAGAGAGTACTCTACTGCATTGGCTCCTTACTTAGCTTGCATTTATCGCGAATCTCTTGCCCAACGTAAAGTACCGAGCGACTGGAAAAAAGCGCAGGTGACGCCTGTATATTAGAAGGGTAGAAGGACGGATCCTCAAAATTACAGACCAATATCCTTAACATCGGCTTGTTGCAGAATTCTCGAACATATTCTCAGTTCGAATATAATGAATTTCCTTCAGACTGATAAGTTGCTGTCCATGCGTCAGCACAGCTTTAGAAAGCATCGCTCCTGCGAAACGCAACTCGCCCTTTTTTCACATGATATCTTGCGAACCATGGATGAAGGATATCAGACGGATGCCATATTCCTTGCCTTCCGGAAAGCGTTTGACTCGGTGCCTCATTGCTGACTCCTAACTAAGGTAGGAGCATATGGGATTGGTTCCCAAGTATGTGAGTGGCTCGAAGACTTCTTAAGTAATAGAACCTAGTACGTTGTCCTCGATGGTGAGTGTCCATAGGAGGTGAGGGTATCATCTGGAGTGCCCCAGGGAAGTGTGGTAGGTCCGCTGTTGTTTTCTATCTACATAAATGATCTTTAGGATAGGGTGGATAGCAATGTGCTGCTGTTTGCTGATGATGCTGTGGTGTACGGGAAGGTGTCGTCGTCGAGTGACTGTAGGAGGATACAAGATGACTTGGACAGGATTTGTGATTGGTGTAAGGAATTGCAGCTAACTCTAAATATAGATAAATGTAAATTAATGCAGATGAATAGGAAAAAGAATCCTGTAATGTTTGAATACTCCGTTAGCAGTGTAGCGCTTGACACAGTCACGTCGATTGAATATTTGGGCGTAACATTGCAGAGCGATATGAAGTGGGACAAGCATGTAATGACAGTTGTGGGGAAGGCGGATAGTCGTCTTCGGTTCATTGGTAGAATTTTGGGAAGATGTGGTTCGTCTGTAAAAGAGACCGCTTATAGAACGCTGGCGCGACCTATTCTTGAGTACTGCTCGAGCGTTTGGGATCCCTATCAGGTCGGGTTGAGGGAGGACATAGAAGCAATTCAGAGGCGGGCTGCTAGATTTGTTACTGGTAGGTTTGATCATCACGCGAGTGTTACGGAAATGCTTCAGGAACTCGGGTGGGAGGCTCTAGAGGAAAGGAGGCGTTCTTTTCGTGACTCGCTACTGAGGAAATTTAGAGAACCAGCATTTGAGGCTGACTGCAGTACAATTTTATTGTCGCTAACTTACATTTCGCGGAAAGACCACAAAGATAAGATAAGAGAGATTAGGGCTCGTACAGAGGCATATAGGCAGTAATTTTTCCCTCGTTCTGTTTGGGAGTGGAACAGGGAGAAAAGATGCTAGTTGTGGTACGAGGTACCCTCCGCCACGCACCGTATGGTGGATTGCGGAGTATGTATGTAGATGTAGACTACTAACCACCTGAAACGCTGGTTTAACGCAGCGAAACCTGTCGTGATTAAATCAACACTTAACAGCTGTTTGTGGTTTTGTTTCATTCAACAAGGATTTCAACGGCTAGGGCTGCACATACTATAAGTTGTACGTAAAAAGAAAGAGATTCGAGCTCACGCAGATTTACCCACAGTCACTTTCCTGCACACCCATCTCGCCTGAAACAGGAAAGCTATGAAATGCCTGTGGTAAGCAAGAAGTAACCTCTCCACACGCTGTAATGAGGCTTGTAAAGTGTAGACGTAGACGCAAATGAGAGTGAACTCGTTAAGCAGGTTGTACGAACAGTTTCTTCTTTAAACGATATTCCAGTACCGATGTTATTTTGACATACGATATAACGTGCACCTACGGCCTTCATGAAATATACGAAATGTACTCGCAGTTGCGAGTTTGGGCTACCGTCAGCAGTAAATGCTGGTTGACGACATATTGAAATTTGGGTCTGGCCATGAGGAGCACTCGTATAATAAGATGGGTAGGAAAACCGATCACAATATGGGAGTTCCCGTCCAGCACCAACTTTCATTGTCGTCACTTCATTATACAACTGATGGTAGTCCATATTCACAAGTGCGAATACAATTCGTGATTTCTTCTTTGGCCTTTGTGACGTGGACAGTTTGGTAGTATAGCCAACCAGCATCACCACTCTCTGGCTACCGCTACATCTACATAAACGTGCACGACATGGTACTTTGTAAAAGTACCATGTAGAGAGGCTTAGTAATTTTTTGTCCTATTTCATTTGCGTATTGAGAGAGAGGAAAAATGGTTGTCTATCCGTCCCTGTGCCCGCTCTTATCTCCCTCATCTTATTCCTATAGTTTTCGTAGAATTTACTGTTCTGGATTTCTGAAGTTATACTCTCTCCCTAAATAAAGAGACTTATTTCCGACAGTATCTAATAAAAATATATTAATAAAAATGATAAAATGTCTTTTAGACATATGGAATTAACGAGATTAATTTTTCGGCACTCGGACAACCACAATAAGCTGGGCTATGCCTGTAAACGGGTTTAGAATCTTTTCATATTAGTTCCACAATGAAATAGCCCTTCTCTTGTTGTAAGTGTATAATGTTATGTCCGATCGCCGTATCCATCTACAAAATCTTGACCGTGTCCAAGTTGCGTTAATCGGATCTTCGTAATTTCCCGAGTACACAGGTGGGCTTCAGCTCTTCTTATTACAGTACTACTTGAATCAATAACTCAGACAGCCTTTTAGTTAGTAAAATAATAATATATTCTTCTGTTCGATGCACATAGAAAATACATAATTCTCACTTATACACATCGCCCAAAATGGCAGTCTAAGACTACGAGCTAAGACAACTAGCAGAGCGCGAATTGTTCCTCTTACCGAGGAACAGGAAAAACATCTTATGTGTGGTGTCACCGCCAGACACCACACTTGCTAGGTGGTAGCTTTTAAATCGACCGCGGTCCGCTAGTATACGTCGGACCCGCGTGTCGCCACTGTCAGTGATGGCAGACCGAGCGCCGCCACACGGCAGGTCTAGAGACAGATCCTAGCACTCAGCCCAGTTGTACAGCCGACGTTGCTAGCCATGGTTCACTGAGAATTACGCTCTCATTTGCCGAGACGATAGTTACCATAGCCTTCAGCTACATTTGCTACGACCTAGCAAGGCGCCATTACCAGTATAGATATTGAGATTCTATTAATGTATCATCAAGAGCGATGTTCTACAAATGTGGATTAAAGTTAAGTATTCCAGAAGCTACGTACTTTTCTTTATAGCATTCATTACGTATCTTGTTTCAGACCTCACGCCAGCCTGCGTGAGTTTAAGCGCGTGCCTTTCGGCTTCCTCTCATTGTGTCTAGGCTGTCTTGTCTAGACACAACATTATGTTTTTGAACATCAAAAATGTTCAAATGTGTGTGAAATCTTATGGGACTCAACTACTAAGGTCATCAGTCCCTAAACTTACACACTAATTAACCTAAATTATCCTAAGGACAAACACACACACACCCATGCCTGAGGGAGAACTCGAACCTCCGCCGGGACCAGCCGCACAGTCCATGACTGCAGCGCCTGAGACCGCACGGCTAATCCCGCGCGGCAATTTTAACATCTGAAAATCAAAAATACATAACGGTAAGCACAGGCTCTACGCTGGGCTACCGCTTCACCTTTTCTCTTTGCCTTTAAAGGAAACGAAACCATAAAAGTAAGAAATGCAAAAGGTTTATCGCAGAGTACAACGTAGTCTTTTGTCAAAAGATTCGCGTATACATTTCAAGCGCATCTCTGTTACAGTTTGGTATGGGCTGCACCGACCAGTTCCGATCTTAGAAGCGCGCCCCAAAACTCCATCGCTTTATACACTTTACGGGAAAAAAACGAATATAGGTAGATGTGATGTACATATGCAAACAATTGACTACAGTTTCAGAAAAATTGGGTTACTGATTCAAGAGAAACAGCTTTACGAATTGAGCAAGTCAGTATCGCGTTGGTCCATCTCTGTCCCTTATGCAAGGGCTTATTCGGCTTGGGATTGACTGCAAGAGTTGTTGGACGTTGAAACACCCCCGATTAAATTCCTTTACTGGATTTTGTATAACTTATCGTAGTCGCCAAACAGTTAATTATTATGACTATATGACCGTGTGCTTAATGGAAGAAAGGCTATCGGTTTTTCTGCTGGTTTCGGGGGTATTTCAACCGAGTGCGGCTGTTCTGAGATTGAATAGTGGAAATGATAGAAAGTTTGTCTATTATTAAGGACCACAAAGGTTGCGATGTACAAACTGATATACACTCCTGGAAATGGAAAAAAGAACACATTGACACCGGTGTGTCAGACCCACCATACTTGCTCCGGACACTGCGAGAGGGCTGTACAAGCAATGATCACACGCGCGGCACAGCGGACACACCAGGAACCGCGGTGTTGGCCGTCGAATGGCGCTAGCTGCGCAGCATTTGTGCACCGCCGCCGTCAGTGTCAGCCAGTTTGCCGAGGCATACGGAGCTCCATCGCAGTCTTTAACACTGGTAGCATGCCGCGACAGCGTGGACGTGAACCGTATGTGCAGTTGACGGACTTTGAGCGAGGGCGTATAGTGGGCATGCGGGAGGCCGGGTGGACGTACCGCCGAATTGCTCAACACGTGGGGCGTGAGGTCTCCACAGTACATCGATGTTGTCGCCAGTGGTCGGCGGAAGGTGCACGTGCCCGTCGACCTAGGACCGGACCGCAGCGACGCACGGATGCACGCCAAGACCGTAGGATCCTACGCAGTGCCGTAGGGGACCGCACCGCCACTTCCCAGCAAATTAGGGACACTGTTGCTCCTGGGGTATCGGCGAGGACCATTCGCAACCGTCTCCATGAAGCTGGGCTACGGTCCCGCACACCGTTAGGCCGTCTTCCGCTCACGCCCCAACATCGTGCTGCCCGCCTCCAGTGGTGTCGCGACAGGAGTGAATGGAGGGACGAATGGAGACGTGTCGTCTTCAGCGATGAGAGTCGCTTCTGCCTTGGTGCCAATGATGGTCGTATGCGTGTTTGGCGCCGTGCAGGTGAGCGCCACAATCAGGACTGCATACGACCGACGCACACAGGGCCAACACCCGGCATCATGGTGTGGGGAGCGATCTCCTACACTGGCCGTACACCACTGGTGATCGTCGAGGGGACACTGAATAGTGCACGGTACATCCAAACCGTCATCGAACCCATCGTTCTACCATTCCTAGACCGGCAAGGGAACTTGCTGTTCCAACAGGACAATGCACGTCCGCATGTATCCCGTGCCACCCAACGTGCTCTAGAAGGTGTAAGTCAACTACACTGGCCAACAAGATCTCCGGATCTGTCCCCCATTGAGCATGTTTGGGACTGGATGAAGCGTCGTCTCACGCGGTCTGCACGTCCAGCACGAACGCTGGTCCAACTGAGGCGCCAGGTGGAAATGGCATGGCAAGGCGTTCCACAGGACTACATCCAGCATCTCTACGATCGTCTCCATGGGAGAACAGCAGCCTGCATTGCTGCGAAAGGTGGATATACACTGTACTAGTGCCGACATTGTGCATGCTCTGTTGCCTGTGTCTATGTGCCTGTGGTTCTGTCAGTGTGATCATGTGATGTATCTGACCCCAGGAATGTGTCAATAAAGTTTCCCCTTCCTGGGACAATGAATTCACGGTGTTCTTATTTCAATTTCCAGGAGTGTATATATTTCCTACTAACACACAAATGCTGAGGCAGTTGCTACCTTCGCCTTACACGTCTAATTGCGTTATCTCTTTTTATTGGTTGATGACTTTTAGATATTTCGTCGCACGCAATGATGATGGTTAACATCCACAACAATCCTCACTGCAATCTATGGTTGTTGGTGGCCGACCCGGTTGACGCGAAACAGGAAATTCGGCACTTGTCACTTTTGGTGTCATATCACTCGCGAATCGGTATCGATGAGGGTCCACCACACGACGATTAGGGGGACGCGCTCATCTGTCACACTTCAGTGAAATTACTCGACCACCATTCTTGCCCGTCTCTCCAACACACTTGTCACGCTTCACTCTCTAGTACTACAGCGCATTCGACACTCGTCTCACTGCCTCATGCAGCTCTCGACAATCGACTCCTGTCTACTATCGACCTGGGCGTCGGGTACTAGCATCTATGTTCGTGGGATCATGGATCCCTTACAACGTCCTCTTGAAGGATATGGTCCCAAAGTCTGTCCTACTGACGCGTCACATCTTCATAAGTACCGAGCTGGTTGGAGTGGCCTGCCCACAGTGCTCCAGACGTTATCTGCTGGGGCGAAATTCGGCGACCTTGCTGGTTTGCTTGGCAAACACGAAGACGAGCAGCGGAAACTCTCACCATGTGTGGACGGCATTATCTTGCTGAAGCGCAAGCCCAGAATAGTTTGCCATAAAGGGCAACAAAATGAGGCGCAAAACATCGCAGGCTTGCTGCTGTGTTGTAGGAGTGCCGCGGACGGCAACCAGAGGTATCCTGCTATGAAAAGAAGTGGCATCTCAGACGAACACTCCTGGTTGTCTGGTCGCTCTGCCGGTGACAGTCAGGCTGGTATATCACCACTGTCTGGGCCGTCTCCAGACACATCTTCACTGGTCATTGGCTACTCAGTATAGTGCGGAAGTCAACAATGAAGACAATTCTGCAACAGCCAGTGACATTCCAGGCCAAATACGAGTATGAAAAGGCCCAAGACGGCAGTGGAATACTAACCTCACTGTCGCCTGCCTTACAGCCCACAACAATGTGTAATGGTCTGTAGTGCCATTTCAATTCATAGCATGAGCCCATTGGTTATCATCTGCCGCACCTTTACAGTACAGCGGTACGTCGACGATGTTGTACGAGGCGTACAATCCACCCTGGGCTTATGATCTACAGGCCATTAAAATTGCTACACCAAGAAGAAATGCAGATGATAAATGGGTATTCATTGGACAAATATATTATACTAGAACCGACATGTGATTACGTTTTCACGCAATTTGGGTGCATAGATCCTGAGAAATCAGTACCCTGAACAACCACCTCTAGCCGTAATAACGTCCTTGATACGCCTGGGCATTGAGTCAGTGCATGGATGGCGTGTACAGGTACAGCTGCCTATGCAGCTTCAACACGATACCACAGTTCATCGAGAGTAGTACCTGGCGTATTGTGACGAGCCAGTTGCTCGTCCACCATTGACCAGACGTTTCAATTGGTGAGAGATCTGGAGAATGTGATGTCCAGGGCAGCAGTCGAACAATTTCTGTATCCAGGAAGGCCCGTATAGGACCTGCAATATGCGGTCGAGCATTATGCTGCTGAAATGTAGGGTTTCGCAGGGATCGAATGAAGGATAGAGCCACAGGTGGTAACACATCTGAATTGTAAAGTCCGCTGTTAAAAGTGTCGTCAATGGGAACAAGCGGTGACCGAGACGTGTAACCAATGGTACCCCAGACCATCACGCCGGGTGATATGCCAGTATGGCGATGACGAATACACGCTTCCAATGTGCGTTCACCGCGATGTCGCCAAACACGGATGTGACCATCATGATGCTGTAAACAGAACCTGAATTCATCCGAAAAAATGACGTTTTGCCATTCGTACACCCAGGTTCGTCGAGTACACCATCGCAGGCGCTCCTGTCTGTGATGCAGCGTCAAGGGTAACAGCAGCCATGGTCTCCGAGCTGATAGTCCATGCTGCTGCAAACGTCGTCGACCTGTTCGTGCAGATGGTTGTCGTCTTGCAAACGTCCCCATCCGTTGACTCAGAGATCGAGACTTGGCTGCACGATCCGTTACAGCCATGTGGATAAGATGCCTGTCATCTCGACTGCTAGTGATACGAGGCCGTTGGGATCCAGCATTGCGTTCCGTATTACCCTCCTGAACCCACAGATTCCATATTCTGCTAACAGTCATTGGATCTCGACCAACGCGAGCAGCAATGTCGCGATAGGGTACAATTCGACCTTTATCAAAGTCGGAAACGTAATGGTACGCATTTCTCCTCTTTACACGAGGTATAACAACAACGTTTCACTTGGCAACGCCGGACAACTGCTGTTTGTGTATGAGGAATCGGTTGCAAACTTTCCTCATGTCAGCACGTTGTAGGTGTCGCCACCGGCGCCATCGTTGTGTGAATGCTCTGAAAAGCTAATCATTTTCATATCACAGCATCTTCTTCATGTCGGTTAAAGTTCGCGTCTGTAGCACGTCATCTTCGTGGTGTAGCAATTTTAATGGCCAGTAGTGTATTTCAGCAAGATAACGCCCGCCAGCACACGGCGAGAGTTTCCACTGCTTGACTTCGTGTTTGCAACTTCTGCCTTGGCCACCAAAATCGCCGGATCTCTGTCCAATTGAGAACGTTTGGAGCATTATGGGAGTGGCCCTCCAAACATTTCGGGATTCTGATGATCTAACTTGCCAGTTGGTCAGAATTTAGCACGATATACCTTACAACTGGGCAGAAAAGAAATTCGTGGTACAACCTGCCTAGAAGAAGGGATCGGTTGGTAGGACACATTCTGAGACGTCAAGGGACCGCGAGTTTACTACTAGAGCGAAGGGTGGTCGTAAAAATCGTAGAGAGAGACCAAGAAATGGTTACTGTAAGCAGATTCAGAAGAATGTAGGTTGCAGTAGTTACTCGGAGATAAAGAGGCTTGCACAGGATGGAGTAGCAGAGACAGCTGCATCAAACCAGTCTTTGGACTGAAGACTACAACAACAGCCGGCCGGTGTGGGCGAGCGGCTCTAGGCGCTACAGTCTGGAAGCGCGCGACCGCTACGGTCACAGGTTCGAATCCTGCCTCGGGCATTCATGTGTGTGATGTCCTTAGGTTAGTTAGATTTACGTAGTTCTAAGTTCTAGGGGACTGATGACCTCAGAAGTTTAAGTTCCATAGTGCTCAGGGCCATTTGAACCATTTTTGAACCACAACAACAACAATAATCCTTGAGGATGACATCCAAGAACTCTGCCAATCAATGCCAAGCCGAATAACTGCTTGCATAAAGGCACAAGTGGACCAACACGTTACTAATTTTCTTAAATTATGGAGCTCTTTCTGTTGAATAAACTGTCCAATTTTTCGGAAATTGTTGACATTTATTTGTCTGCACATGTACAGGGCTATTAGAAATGATAGAAGCGATTTCATAAATTCACTGTAGCTCCATTCATTGACATATGATCACGACACACTACAGATACGTCGAATAACTCATAAAGTTTTGTTCAGCTGAAGCCACACTTCAGGTTTCTGCCGCCAGAGCGCTCGAGAGCGCAGTGAGACAAAATGGCGACAGGAGCCGAGAAAGCGTATGTCGTGCTTGAAATGCACTCACATCAGTCAGTCAGTCAACAGTGCAACGACACTTCAGGACGAAGTTCAACAAAGATCCACCAACTGCTAACTCCATTCGGCGATGGGATGCGCAGTTTAAAGCTTCTGGATGCCTCTGTAAGGAGAAATCAACGGGTCGGCCTGCAGTGAGCGAAGAAACGGTTGAACGCGTGCGACTTAAGCCCATGCGATTTCTTTCTGTGGGGTTATGTGAAAGATTCAGTGTTTAAACCTCCTCTACCAAGAAACGTGCCAGAACTGCGAGCTCGCATCAACGATGCTTTCGAACTCATTGATGGGGACATGCTGCGCCGAGTGTGGGAGGAACTTGATTATCAGCTTGATGTCTGCCGAATCACTAAAGGGGCACATATCGAACATTTGTGAATGCCTAAAAAAACTTTTTGAGTTTTTGTATGTGTGTGCAAAGCATTGTGAAAATATCTCAAATAATAAAGTTATTGTAGAGCTGTGAAATCACTTCAATCATTTGTAATAACCCTGTACATCGCATCTACAAATATCCCTCCCTTTCGGATAATTCGTTCGTGGTGCTTCGTGTTTTCTGTCATAGACTGTTCTAACGTGACTCGTTGGCAAGGATTCAACACCATAACAATACCCTGTAACTGGTCCCAATAGCGTCCTCAATGCAATTTCCTTTACAAATGCACTGCACTTTCCCAGAACCCTTCCACCAAACCTAAGTCTCCCCTTCCTCTTGCATAACACTGTTTTTATGTGATCGTCCAATATCCTATCGCTTCTTATTATTAAGACTTAAACTTTTTGACGTGGTTTCTAAATTCACCATTAGTCTTTTAATAATATACAAGGTGAGCACAAAGTCTTGCCCTGATTATAACAATTTATTACAGAATATCCGTTTGACATTATAATTTCCATTTAATGCCGTTACATAGGTTAGTATTGCTAGTATTTCTAAGACCACTTACGTTACTAAACCTTAACGTGTGCTCCCTTGGTAGCTCGGAGAATGTCGAGGCGGTATTCCAGTTCCCGCCAGGTGTTTCGTAACATGTGTTCTGTCACAGTACGCGCAGCAACTTGTATCCTAGCCTCCAGTTCGTCGACGTCAGCAACTGGTGTGATGAAGAGTCTGTCCTTGATATAGCCCCTGAAATAAAAGTCAATGGGCGTAATGTCTGGAGAGGGGAGTAATGTCCGGATTGGTGGACTGGAAGGAACGGTCCAACACCCTGGCCACCCTGCTCTCCAGACATTACGCCCCTTGACTTTTTTTTCAGGGGCTATATCAAGGACAGAGTCTTCATCGCACTAGTTGCTGACGTCGACGAACTGAAGGCTAGGATACAAGCTGCTGTGGGTACTGTGACAGAACACATGTTACGAAACACCTGGCGGGAACTGGAATACCGCCTCGACATTCTCCGAGCTACCAAGGGAGCACACGTTAAGGTTTAGTAACGTAAGTGGTCTTAGAAATACTAGCAATACTAACCTATGTAACGGCATTAAATGGAAATTATAATGTCAAACAGTTATTCTGTAATAAATTGTTATGCCGGCCGCAGTAACCGAGCGGTTCTAGGCGCTTCAGTACGGAACCGCGCTGCTGATACGGTGGCAGGTTCGAATCATGCCTCGGGCATGGATGTGTGTGATGTCCTTAGGTTAGTTAGGTTTAAGTGGTTCTAAGTCTAGGGGACTGATGACCTCAGCTGTTAAGTCCCATAGTGCTTAGAGCCATTTTTAAATTGTTATAATCAGGGCAAGACTTTGCGCTCACCCTGTACTTTCGGCCTCTTCCTTTTTCTCACGTACTGTCTTGATTTTACCCACATTTAAATCTGACTTCAACATACATCTTGCTGCAAAAAAAGAAAAGTTGACATACGAGCATAGATGAGGTGACGAAAACACTCAACAATTCACTGCGGCTTGGACCGTTGCCTAGCATTCGTCCTAGCTCTCTGTGCTTCACACGTGTCAGCCTGTTGTTATAAGTGTCCGCTACAGAACGGCCGTACTTCAAAGTGGATCGTTCGCTCTAAGGTAAGGAACAATCAGACATAAGTGAGGTTCTCGCCAATCTACGGTTTCAAATCTTATTTGCCAGATTGCATCAGAGCATCTACTTCGGACTTGGCTAGTAACGAACATCGAAAATGTGTCTTCCCCTTGTGTTAGATCCGGTAACTGCTACGTTTTATGGAACAGGCTTCTGCAAAGAGGGTAATATTGGAGCGGCTGTGAAATTGTGAAACTGGGACTAAAGTGCATTATCAGCAGAGATTAAGTAGAGATAATATTCTAAACACTTTATCTGCAATAACTGGAGGAGTCCGAAACATATTATTAGCAATGATTGCAATCTTCCGTCTCTTTCGATTTTCCTTCACAATTTCACGTGATAAATGCAGTCGGCGCTACTGATTGATGCTTCACACGTTCTACCCCTGTAAATTATTCTTAAAAAGGAAATTAAAGACTTTACTAAGAGGCTAGTGATTTACGTGTTCTCTGTCGAAGGAATATGCAATCGTCTGCAATTTTTATTTTTAAATAGCTCTAAGTTGGTATTATGTATCTCGTCACCAAAGATTTTGGGTCTAGTGAAGCAGGGGATACAACCCGTCGGCTTTGACCAATGACGTCGTACATTAGTCACAGATAGTAATGTCTTCACTTCGAGGCATAGATAATAAAACAGTTCTGTTCGTAATGTTATTGAGGTAATTTGGAATATTAGTTTGTTATTGTAGAACAATTTTTAGTGTCTTATTTTCATTGCAGGAATGGATTTGTCTGTTTGTGGTTAGGTAATTTTCGTTACTGTCTGTCTAGGCGAGGTTCGGTTATTCCTCGATTTTTTTCGTGTGATAAGTTCACTTTTCCATTTGCTTCTTTCACTGTATTTCACTATTTTGACATATTTCACTGTTTTCTTCCACCAATATGTGTATTTTCGTGTTGTGAAGTACGTAATAGAAATTCCTCGGTTGTCGATCTTTTTTCGTTTCCCAGCACTAGTATCAGTACGACATTTTCGAAAATGTACTTGCTATATTACAGGCGAAACCCCCGACACAACTAAAATTTGTATCCCGTTTTTCACTTCGCCTTTACACTGACGACACAATTAAAATTTGTATCCCGTCCTTCACTTCGCCTTTACACTGACACTATATATGTCAATTGGCGAGCAAGATACAAATGTTGCGTATAGCTATATACACTCCTGGAAATTGAAATAAGAACACCGTGAATTCATTGTCCCAGGAAGGGGACACTTTATTGACACATTCCTGGGGTCAGATACATCACATGATCACACTGACAGAACCACAGTCACATAGACACAGGCAACAGAGCATGCACAATGTCGGCACTAGTACAGTGTATATCCACCTTTCGCAGCAATGCAGGCTGCTATTCTCCCATGGAGACGATCGTAGAGATGTTGGATGTAGTCCTGTGGAACGGCTTGCCATACCATTTCCACCTGGCGCCTCAGTGGGACCAGCGTTCGTGCTGGACGTGCAGACCGCGTGAGACGACGCTTCATCCAGTCCCAAACATGCTCAATGGGGGACAGATCCGGAGATCTTGCTGGCCAGGGTAGTTGACTTACACCTTCTAGAGCACGTTGGGTGGCACGGGATACATGCGGACGTGCATTGTCCTGTTGGAACAGCAAGTTGCCTTGCCGGTCTAGGAATGGTAGAACGATGGGTTCGATGACGGTTTGGATGTACCGTGCACTATTCAGTGTCCCCTCGACGATCACCAGTGGTGTACGGCCAGTGTAGGAGATCGCTCCCCACACCATGATGCCGGGTGTTGGCCCTGTGTGCCTCGGTCGTATGCAGTCCCGATTGTGGCGCTCACCTGCACGGCGCCAAACACGCATACGACCATCATTGGCACCAAGGCAGAAGCGACTCTCATCGCTGAAGACGACACGTCTCCATTCGTCCCTCCATTCACGCCTGTCGCGACACCACTGGAGGCGGGCTGCACGATGTTGGGGCGTGAGCGGAAGACGGCCTAACGGTGTGCGGGACCGTAGCCCAGCTTCATGGAGACGGTTGCGAATGGTCCTCGCCGATACCCCAGGAGCAACAGTGTCCCTAATTTGCTGGGAAGTGGCGGTGCGGTCCCCTACGGCACTGCGTAGGATCCTACGGTCTTGGCGTGCATCCGTGCGTCGCTGCGGTCCGGTCCCAGGTCGACGGGCACGTGCACCTTCCGCCGACCACTGGCGACAACATCGATGTACTGTGGTGACCTCACGCCCCAGGTGTTGAGCAATTCGGCGGTACGTCCACCCGGCCTCCCGCATGCCCACTATACGCCCTCGCTCAAAGTCCGTCAACTGCACATACGGTTCACGTCCACGCTGTCGCGGCATGCTACCAGTGTTAAAGACTGCGATGGAGCTCCGTATGCCACGGCAAACTGGCTGACACTGACGGCGGCGGTGCACAAATGCTGCGCAGCTAGCGCCATTCGACGGCCAACACCGCGGTCCCTGGTGTGTACGCTGTGCCGTGCGTGTGATCATTGCTTGTACAGCCCTCTCGCAGTGTCCGGAGCAAGTATGGTGGGTCTGACACACCGGTGTCAATGTGTTCTTTTTTCCATTTCCAGGAGTGTAGCTCAAGTAACGAATGGGATACTATTAGCGTCCAATGCAACAAGAAAATTGTACTCTATAGTGAAGTACGGGATACAAATTCTACATGTGTCGTCTTCTTGTCTCCGTGTAGTTCAATTGAGGTACAGGTTGCAAATGTAACGTATGTCTATTTCCACCTTTTCGTTACCAGTGCACGTATACAGAGGTCAACGGAAGTCTGGTATACATGTATTACATACGTAGGTCCTTCGATATGTACGTAAGAAAAAACTGTTAGTAATAGCGGAGACGAAATAAACAACACATCTACAATTTGTATCCCGTGTTCCACTTATGGTTTACTGAAGTGGAGGATACATCGTAATGCTAGTAAAAACGGAGCAATCGACTTACAACTAACTCGTATTCCGTACTGTACTTAAGCAACACACTTAGAATGGGCTTTTAATTTGTATCGGGTGTTTCATTTACTGTTTAGTGAAGCAGGGGATACATAGTTCAAGTGAACAACAGGACAGCAATGCTAGTTGAAACTAAGAAATCGACGTACGCTGGACTTGTATCCCGTACTGCACTTAAGCAATACAGTTCGAAAGAGTTTCGAGATACAATTGACATACATGTGACGTGATGTATTCTTTGCTAGTAATATATTTCATTCATTTCCTTCCATTGTATTTTGCGGAGAAATACTAAGTTACAAACACGCGATTCGTTAATGTGGAAATACTACTGGTCCTTATATATGTGAAGTACACTTTTTCTCTCTTGCATTCCTTTGTTTCTGAACATTCTTCTCAGCTCTTTCATCTTTGTAATCATGCTCTCTAGCCAATTCTGACGTCATTGGTCAAAGCCGACGGGTTGTATCCCCTGCTAAACTAGACCCAAGATTTTCGGTTTACATTGTAAAACTGTTGTATTAGGTCTGGAATGTATCAGACATAGCAGTTCGTTGAAATTTAATGCACTGCCGTCGTGCATGTAGAGGGTACCAGTGGCGAAAATATCTGTGCGCTCTGCAGCTCATCTCAGATGTGGTTTGCAGTAGCGAATGAATCGGTTAGTATCGCTGTGTATTTATCGTTAACTGACAGCAGCGTCCCGTTTATTTACGGCAGACATTCGAATGAAATTAGTAAGAGGCTATTCAGTCGACTTACAACAGCTGAAGTTTATCGAGCGATTATCTCGCGTGAATTATTTTTATTTACATGTATTCTCGTTTATTGTGCATTTATTGTGCCTCAAACCTCCTGCCGCCCAAGGTCAACTGGTTTCAGGTTACCTTGGAGTTTCGTTCCAAGCAGTATTACGTTTCTGTTGGTATGTTAAGCGCCACCACACGGTGCCCTTAAAATATGACGCATAAACTGTCCGTGATACAGAGACAGCATGTGAAGCCGTGGTTCTAATGACGATAACGCTTCTGTATCTGTGAGTATAAAAACTGTAATATAGGGCAATGGGCTCGATAATATTAAGACGGTAATGCTATGTTAAGATGATGTAAGGATGCTTGGTCGTGTGACAATTGGTCTTTAATAAATGAGTTGCTAGTGACTGTTGGACATTTTGCGGACTATCACAGACAGTCCTATGTATACAGCAATTTACGAAACTTATAGATACTGAGACGAAGACTCGGGCTCACCATTGCTCGTCAACTGGGTGACAATTTTAAGTGGCAAAGCAGCATTTGTCGAAAATATATCTGTACTTACATAAGGATGAAGCATCATTACTATGCTGCTGTCCCACTTGTATCTGTTTAGTCACCAGCAAATAATTTTTTGTATTTATACAGTGATCTCCAACAATATAAACATGTACATGAATGTATAAAAACACCTGAGGATGGGCGCAAGCCCAAAACCGGTCGTGTGACAAATAAATAACCTTTTATTGTGACTGGTAGCGGAATTTTTTCTGCACCCTATAAAGGAACAGTCACGGAGTACAACAGCATCCACTATAGATAAAATTCGTATAATGTAATTTTTGTCCGTCTCTTGTCTCGGGAACTTACAGAAATTTTGATGCAAAATTTAGGGCTTCACACTTCAATTAAGTATCCCTGTATATTGACCAAACAACTTTCTGTAAAGCTGCAACCCTCTGGAGGGGAGGGTGGGAGTGGATATGGGGTGTAGCGAGGGGGTTGGGGGGGGGGGAGTGTCGCACTACATCCCGTCCCACAGCCTTCGTCTTTTATCTCCGTCTTTTGCTTTAATTTACTTGACTTCATACACGTAAATGAATATTTGTGTTATTTTCAGTTCATTCATTAACAGATTGTGAAATGGTTTGTCCGCAGCTCGTGGTCGTGCGGTAGCGTTCTCGCTTCCCACGCCCAGGTTCCCGTGTTCGATTCCCGGCGGGGTCAGGGATTTTCCCTGCCTCGTGATGACTGGGTGTTGTGTGATGTCCTTAGGTTAGTTAGGTTTAAGTAGTGCTAAGTTCTAGGGGACTGATGACCATAGATGTTAAGTCACATAGTGCTCAGAGCCATTTGAACCATTTGTGGAAAGGTTTATAAATTTAGAGCTCTTACACTTTTACTGCACTCAGAACCGGCTGACAATTGTTAAGTGTGTTTCTTGGATACGTATCCCATTTGTTGACTGACCAACTAAGGCGTCCGTCTTGCGTTAGGAGGCATCGTTTTGAAGTATAACTGATATCTGAGGTTTGAATGATACGGTGTTGTGTCTCATTCAAGGAGGCTTAGCTAGCGGGTTTGGGCAGAATCAACTACGGTGACTGAACGTCACCAAAGTCCATTAGTAGGAAAGAGCAGGAAGGTTACGGTTTAACTTGCATCGACGACGGACCACAAACTCTGTTTAGGGAAGGATCTGAGGTTTTGAACACCATTCCTTTCGAATGCTAGTTTAGTTCCTTAACCACTGTCAGCTGCAGGGTGATGGCACTAAATTTGCAGAACGAAGTTCTTGTGTGCGTTAAAAGTTTGCAGTGTAGGCTCCACACCGATCTATCGGAACAGGGTGTTACAGGACGTAACCTCGCACTAAAGCGTTCCATGAATACTTACAGTGGTGGGATTTACACCACCCTACGAAGAAACAAAACATAGTAAGAGTTGACGCCCAAGTTTCTGTAACTGCAGTGTAGCTGCCATGGTCCGGTCTAGTTGTAGTGTCTGTGGAATAGAAATAGACGTGTGTTCTCTGTAAAATTCTTCACTTAAATTTGAATGACCGATTGGTATCTGAATAATTGTGAATGAAAACAGTGATGACCTGGAAACATAAATCGCAATCAAATTGTGTTGTAGGCATTTTTTTCATTGGAACAATCAATGCAGTCTGGGTGTATAAAATGTTGTATCAGTTGACTTTAGTTAAAAATATGGTTCTCCACTCCATTTCCAACCTGGTTCAGCAACAGTAATCCAGTTTTCAAACAAAAAGGCAGCCTCTGTTGCAGGTATTTATTTTAAAATTTACGTTTTTCGTGTTAGTGGTGAATCTTCAGAATTCCTGTAAATTAACAAAATATTGTGACCAGGAGCCCATCCAAACCTTGTAGGGGTGAAACATGTCAATTTTAAAATAAACACCTGCAACAGAGACTGCCTTTTTATTCGAAAATTACTTTAGTTATTTTCTCCCGTAGCTGTTTAGATCGCATACTCGTAGAACGCGCACTAGCTAAAATAGTAACATCAACAGAAAGACACATTTTTAAGCAATGAGCACAATCAGGTGGCTATACATAAGAAACGCACGTAAGTTCGTTTACCTTAATTTTAAAGCCTCTAGAAGTCTGTCCACGTATTATTACATGAATCGCTGCCAACCTGAGCGTCGTACACCACTCCGATATAAATATATTATGCATATAATCGCATTTCATCAGAAAAATCATGAATTTAGTTGTGCTCCTATCCGTGCTAAGACCAGAAAAAGCGCTGACAGAACTCTAAAAACTCGCACATTGACAATAGACAAATGATACACGCCAGTGTAATATTAAAATTTCAGCAGATTCCGGACTTCAGTGATTAATTACTGAATAAACTACATTACTAACCAACAAAAATTGTAGATTCTGCTTTAGATATTGCATAGTGTGTACCTGTTAACGACACCCTTGATTTTGTAACACTGTTGCTTCATAATATTTACATGATGTCATGCAGATGGAATGGATGAGTGAGGAATTAATAACGTACTTACTAAGGTTTGCACGTTGGTGAGACAGTAAACAAGACATTTAAGTCCTCTATGACTCTTCCATCTACAACGGAATGCACACTGCTCTGAAACTTCCTGACACATTAAACTGTGAGTCTGTTTGGGATTCGAACTATACGCGATCGTGACGTTGTCTAATAGACAGATTTAAACCACTGTGAAGGTTCAAGCCATAAAAAGATTTTCACATAATGAGAGTACTGAAGGGAGCAAGAAAGGCTGCAAGAGGGAGAGACTGCTTGTGCCTTGTAAGGTCCCAAATGTAGTATGCAGCAGGGACAGGCAATTCCTCGCAAAGATACCTGTCAAAGCAGACAGAAGGAGTACAAAGAAAGGCACCCAGATACATTACCAGCCAATTCATGAGGACATATAGAACCAATGAAACCGTAAGGAAAGTGAGGTTTGAAGGAGCCAGGCTTGACGGCTTTTGCCCAGCATATGACAGCGAGAATTGTTCAAAAATGTTCAAATGTGTGTGAAATCTTATGTAACTTAACTGTTAAGGTCATCAGTCCCTAAGCTTACACACTACTTAACCTAAATTATCCTAAGGACAAACACACACACCCATGCCCGAGGGAGGACTCCAACCTCCGCCGGGTCAGCGAGAATTCACGGGAAACAGAAGTGGGTGGTAGGATACAGAGGGATATACACTCCTGGAAATGGAAAAAAGAACACATTGACACCGGTGTGTCAGGCCCACTATACTTGCTCCGGACACTGCGAGAGGGCTGTACAAGCAATGATCACACGCACGGCACAGCGGACACACCAGGAACCGCGGTGTTGGCAGTCGAATGGCGCTAGCTGCGCAGCATTTGTGCACCGCCGCCGTCAGTGTCAGCCAGTTTGCCGTGGCATACGGAGCTCCATCGCAGTCTTTAACACTGGTAGCATGCTGCGACAGCGTGGACGTGAACCGTATGTGCAGTTGACGGACTTTGAGCGAGGGCGTATAGTGGGCATGCGGGAGGCCGGGTGGACGTACCGCCGAATTGCTCAACACGTGGAGCGTGAGGTCTCCACAGTACATCGATGTTGTCGCCAGTGGTCGGCGGAAGGTGCACGTGCCCGTCGACCTGGGACCGGACCGCAGCGACGCACGGATACACGCCAAGACCGTAGGATCCTACGCAGTGCCGTAGGGGACCGCACCGCCACTTCCCAGCAAATTAGGGACACTGTTGCTCCTGGGGTATCGGCGAGGACCATTCGCAACCGTCTCCATGAAGCTGGGCTACGGTCCCGCACACCGTTAGGCCGTCTTCCGCTCACGCCCCAACATCGTGCAGCCCGCCTCCAGTGGTGTCGCGACAGGCGTGAATGGAGGGACGAATGGAGACGTGTCGTCTTCAGCGATGAGAGTCGCTTCTGCCTTGGTGCCAATGATGGTCGTATGCGTGTTTGGCGCCGTGCAGGTGAGCGGCACAATCAGGACTGCATACGACCGAGGCACACAGGGCCAACACCCGGCATCATGGTGTGGGGAGCGATCTCCTACACTGGCCGTACACCACTGGTGATCGTCGAGGGGACACTGAATAATGCACGGTACATCCAAACCGTCATCGAACCCATCGTTCTACCATTCCTAGACCGGCAAGGGAACTTGCTGTTCCAACAGGACAATGCACGTCCGCATGTATCCCGTGCCACCCAACGTGCTCTAGAAGGTGTAAGTCAACTACCCTGGCCAGCAAGATCTCCGGATCTGTCCCCCATTGAGCATGTTTGTGACTGGATGAAGCGTCGTCTCACGCGGTCTGCACGTCCGGCACGAACGCTGGTCCAACTGAGGCGCCAGGTGGAAATGGCATGGCAAGCCGTTCCACAGGACTACATCCAGCATCTCTACGATCGTCTCCATGGGAGAATAGCAGCCTGCATTGCTGCGAAAGGTGGATATACACTGTACTAGTGCCGACATTGTGAATGCTCTGTTGCCTGTGTCTATGTGCCTGTGGTTCTGCCAGTGTGATCATGTGATGTATCTGACCCCAGGAATGTGTCAATAAAGTTTCCCCTTCCTGGGACAATGAATTCACGGTGTTCTTATTTCAATTTCCAGGAGTGTATAAGGTCAGGAATTACAAAGTAGATGTTAAAATCTGGAACAAGAACAGGGGTAAATACATGACAGTACAGGAGTAAATGATTAGAATAATTTACTAGGGGATATGCTTACTATTTTCCCAGAAAGCATCAGCAAAATTTAAATACATGATGCACAAATCACGAAATAACCAAGAATATGAAAATGAAGATAACCGTGAATTTAATACCAGATTATGAAATTCTGTTGTAAAATGTTATTGTGTAGTGCGAACTACTGTAGGAAAACAAGAGGGATACTCTTGTGATGTACTGCAATGCTTGTCAATTTTGTGTTTAGCAATTCGCCAACAGTCATATTTTTGAACTAATAAAAGAAAAATGAATAATTAAATATCTGAAATATATATATTATCTAAAATGTACATCGCAGAACATTTAATAAGTGCACAGTCCTCGTAAAACTGCAACATAAGTAGACGTCTTCGAAGTTCTTTTTTCTTGAATGTTTCCTCACTAGTGAAACAATAGCAGGAGGGCAAAATGCAGTATTTTTACCGCTATCTTGATGTTAACAGCTAAACAAGAGGTAAAGGGCAATAGTGATAGCCATTCCAAGTTTAGTTTCGCTCTGTTAATACGTATGTCAAGATATTCTGTAGGTACCACTCTTGCATACTGTTCCCAGTTCCCTGTAAGGCTAAATTTCCTATAGGTCTTCTACGAAGAACGCTCATTAGGAGTTTTGTTTTGTCTCTCAACGGATGCAATTTGTGCCATTGCTAGTCCCATTACGTACAGCTTACGGTCGATCAGAACATCACAATCTGTCGTTCAGCATGGGAAGTGGAATATGGAAGTGTCTCAACTCGGTGCGCAATTCGAAAGCTGTTTGATGAAACACTACTGAGAAAATTTAGACAACTGGCATTTGAAGCTGAATGCGGAAAGTTTCTACTGCCGCCAACATATATTGCACGTAAGGTTCAAAAATGGTTCAAATGGCTCTGAGCACTATGGGACTCAACATCTGAGGTCATCAGTCCCCTAGAACTTAGAACTACTTAAACCTAACTAACCTAAGGAAGTCACACACATCCATGCCGTAGGCAGGATTCGAACCTGCGACCGTAGCAGTCACGCGGTTCCGGACTGATGTGCCTAGAACCGCACGGCCACCACGGCCGGCACTGCACGTAAGGACCACTAAGATTAGATACCAGAAATTAGGCCTCTTATGGAGGCATATGGACAGTCGTTTTTCCCTCGCTCTGTTTGCGAGTGGAACAGGAAAGGAAATGTCAAGTAATGATACAGGGTACCCTCCGCTACGCACCGTACGGTGGCTTGCGGAGTATGTATGCGGATGTAGATGTATCCAGCGAGCACTGTAACGCAGAGAGCATATAACGCCCGGGCTTCGTGTCCAGGAGGATTAGTGTTCTACTACCTGACCGGCCATTCACATTAAAACGGGATTTTCCGGCGCTCATACCTCGGGTTTTACTGGCGAAAAAAATATAAGGTCAGGTGCTTTGGATAGCTCTTTGGCTAAGGATCATTTTTATACCAACCAGTAGTATCGTCTTAGAGACACTATCCTGCAGCACAGTGTCAAATTGTTTTATACATTCCTTCTGCTTAGGCAACTGGAGCCAATCGGTTGGTTCCTTTTGAATTTGATATGCTCGACGGTGGTCTTCATGGGACTCCTTGAGGCCCCATTAGTTCATTGGCGATTCATCGGAAAACCCCACAAAAATGGGATTTTTACTATATTTTCGTGTCATCAGCGGACAAAAACCAGTCCGGAAAATTTCAAGATGATTATACACAAACAAATCTGAAATTTTTACTGTATATTTCTAAGACCCCGATCTCGAACAACCTCGAAAATTTTCTTGATATCTTTATTTGTTTCCAAGATATAGAGGTTCAAAGTTACCTTACTTCTACACGTAAAATCCGGAATGAGGCGAAACCTTGAAAGGGTCCTGTAGCCACCTTTCATTAGTCCGATAGCCTAATTTCACAAGTATTTCTCTTTCTTTTCCTTGTTTCTCTTTTCTCTTTACTCTCATATTGGCGTGATTGAATGAATGTGGTTGTGTGTCACGTTGCTAGACGGTGGCATAGTCTACTGCAGAAAGTCTGCGATAGTCGTACAGATTCAGCAGCACTGGTACAGAATAGCCAACTCTCGTAGTGGTCAAGTAGGCAAACAGGTTTGAACTATTTGTGAGAAATCCACCTGCGTTAGGTTGGTGGCGGAAATGGCTTCTTTGGGCTTTCCGGTCCACGCGGAGCGTGGAGGAGGCTGGAGAGGAAAAAGGGGGCAGTCTGCCGCCGGTACGGGAAGCGTCCACAGCTGTGCTCCAGTCGAAGAAGGGTGAGTTAGACTGACTGCGTGGCGCGCTGTTACTTGGCGAGGGGAGAGCTGTTAGCTTTTGGTCTCGCTTTTCAAATCTGGAAGATTGCTTTGCCTTGTCGCAGCAAGGAATGCTAAACTTTGGCAGATTTTTATTTTAGCCAATTTCTGTAGCAGACTTGGATCCGCCGGAAGAGCGCCACACAAAGGTGTCGATAAGAAGTGAGCACTCGCTTCTGTATGAATGTCTGTTTGCCTTCAGCTGTGCCAGCATAAGCTTTCACCTTTCCCGATCTCGAACAACTATAAACATTTTATTCATATTTTTATCAGTTTCCGACAAACAGAGCTTCAAAATTACTCTACTTGTACACATAAAGTCCAGTATGAGGCGAAAACATAGTTTACAAAGCGACGAAGCGCGGAGAAATATGCTGCAAAGTGTCTCCGTTATTACCTGGAAATTCGGTGTTGTAAAACTGAAGCGCATGCATTATTTTTATACGTAAATTCCGGTCTGAGGTGTAGAATTAGTTTTACATTATTTCAATTTCACGTAAGTAAACTACCTAAGTTTTACTGCCCAATACATTTCTTCCATATGAGCAGGGAAAAAGAGAGGTACCAGCGGAAAAGTGCCCCTATCTGAGGCCGGCCGCTGTGGCCGAGTGTTTCTAGGCGCTTCAGACGGAACCGCGCAGCTGCTACGGTCGCAGGTTCGAATCCTGCCTCGGGCATGGATGTGTGTGATGTCCTTAGGTTAGTTAGGTTTAAGTACTTCTAAGTCTGGGGGACTGATAACCTCAGACGTTAAGTCCCATAGTGTTTACAGCCATTTGAACCATTTTTCCTATCTGAGCACAAAAAAATGTTCCTGTTGTTTAAAAGACTCTCACTGAAGAGTCTGTTACCAGCTGCCTCATTCTGCCTTCTTAGTATCTTTAAAAACATTCTCTAAACTTTATCTCGTGTGAACATACGTTTTCTTTATGTTGAGAAGGAAGAAGTCATTGGGAGTAGCACAGAGGCGAAAAATTAATAAATAATGGAAGTTATTAGACAGCGGTTGTGTTACAGAAAGAGCGAAGGGGACAGTGGCTTTGTGAGAGAAAGAAAGAGACAAAGTGGCAGTGGAAAGTAGCTGACAGTGATAGAACAGTGTCAGGAAAATAGTGAAGGAGGCAGTGCCAGGGGTGGCGGGGGAGGGGTGGTGGAGAGCGTGGGGCGGGTGGAGGAATAAAGAGAAACAGAAAACAGAGAATTGAAGTGGATGAGGGGTCAGCGATATTGATAGACAGAGTATATGACAATGACAACGAGGAAGAGAGAGTGACTAGTGACAGTGAAAAGACAGCACCAGTAGGAAGAAGAAATGAGATGTTAGAAGTAAAAGAGTGCGGGAGGGAGACTGTGACAATGAGAGGAGCCCCTAGTAGTAGGACGGAGCGAAGGGGACTGCGGTTGTGATGCAGGAGACAGTGACAGAGAAACACGAAAAGATAATGACAATGCGTTTGGCTGAATAAGTGAGAGAGAAAGGGCAGCTGAGAGTGGATGGGTATGAGCGCCTTACAGCGATGAACTAGAAGGTGTGAGTGAGTTTAAATAGCGGAGCTCGTGGGAGTCTGAAGTGAGTTGTATGTTTAAAAAGGCGCGAATATCTTCGCTTGCCAAAATTTTTGGGAAAATTTTAAAGGTGCGGAGGAAGGTAAGATGAGGCAACTGCAACCACACTTTTCGGTCTTAGTCTTTTCTATAAACAGGAAAATATTCGCATTTTTTGTGCACCAATAAGAAAATTTTTCTGCTGCTATGTACACTGAAGAGCCATAGAAACTGGTACATCTGCCTAATATCTTGAACGCCCCCACGAGCTCACAGAAGTGCCACACGACTACTTGTCATGGACTCGACTAATGTCGGAACTAGTGCTGGAGGGAACTGACGCCATGAATTCTACAGGGTTGTCCATAAATCCGTATGAGTACGAGGGGATTGAGATCTCTTCTGAGCAACACGCTGTAAAGCGTCCCAAATATGCTCAATAATGATCGTGTCTGGGGAGTCTGGATGCCAGCGGAAGTGTCTAAACTCAGAAGAGTGTTCCTGGAGCCACTCTGTAGCAATTATGGTCGTGAGGGTTGTCCCATTGACCTACCGGAATTGCCAAAGTCCGTCGTCACGCACAATGGACATGAATGGATGCAGGTGATAAGGCAGGGTGCTTACGCACGTGTCACCTGTCAGAATCGTATCTAGACGTATCAGGGGTCCCATATCACTCCAACTGCACACGCCCCACACCATTACAGAGGCTTCAGCAGCTTGAATGAATACTCCCCTGCTGACATGCAGGGTCCATGGATTTATGAGGTTGCCTCCATACCTGTACACGTCCATCCGCTCAGTACAATTTGAAAAGAGACTCGTCCGACCAGGCAACATGTTTCCAGTCATGAACAGTCCCATATCGTTGTTGGTCGGCCCAGAACAAGCGTAATGCTTTGTGTCGCGCAGTCATCATGGGTACACGAGTAAGCCTTCGGCTCTGAAAGCCCATATCGATGTATTTCGTTGAATTGTTCGGACGCTGACACTTGTTGATGGCCCAGCATTGAAAACTGCAGCAATTTGCGGAAGGATTGCACTTCTGTCAGGTTGAACGATTTTCTTCAGTCGTCGTTCGTCCCGTTCTTCAAAAATGGTTCAAATGGCTCTGAGCACTATGAGACTTAACTTCTGAGGTCATCAGTCCCCTACAACATACAACTACTTAAACCTAACTAACCTAAGGACAACACGCACATCCATGCCCGAGGCAGGATTCGAAGCTGCGACCGTAGCGGTCGCGCAGTTCCAGACTGCAGCGCCTAGAACCGCTCGGCCGGCCATCCCGTTCTTGCAGGATCTTTTTCCGGCTTCAGCGATGTCGGAGATTCGATGTTTTACTGGATTCCTGATATTTGCGGTACAGTCGTGAAATGGTCGTACGGACAAATCCTCTCTTCATCGGTACCTCGGAGATGCTGTGTCCCATCGCTCGTGCGCCGACTAAACACCACGTTCAAACTCACTGAAATCTTCATAACCTGCCATTGTATCCAGAAGTAACCGATCTAACAATTGCGCCAGACACTTGTTGCCGACCGCAGCGCCGTATTCTGCCTGTCTACATATTTCTCTTTGTATTTGAATAGGCATGTCTATACCAGTTTCTTTGGCGCTTCAGTGTATATAGTAAAATGTAATGGTTCTACAACATTCTCTTGGGGTACGCTGTAAGTTAGTTTCATGTCCGAAGACATGCGGTGTTACGTTTGCTTGGTACTCTTCAATCCAGTGGCACAGGTTGTGTGATACTGTGTGCGCTCGTATGTTGTACATCAGGCGGCAGTGTAAAACTGAATCTAAAGCTTTGTGGAAGCCTAGTAACACGGCATCAATGTGTGTGGCCTAGGTTGGACTACAACTCCAAACTCGATACTACACTCCTGGAAATTGAAATAAGAACACCGTGAATTCATTGTCCCAGGAAGGGGAAACTTTATTGACACATTCCTGGGGTCAGATACATCACATGATCACACTGACAGAACCACAGGCACATAGACACAGGCAACAGAGCATGCACGATGTCGGCACTAGTACAGTGTATATCCACCTTTCGCAGCAATGCAGGCTGCTATTCTCCCATGGAGACGATCGTAGAGATGCTGGATGTAGTCCTGTGGAACGGCTTGCCATACCATTTCCACCTGGCGCCTCAGTTGGACCAGCGTTCGTGCTGGACGTGCAGACCGCGTGAGACGACGCTTCATCCAGTCCCAAACATGCTCAATGGGGGACAGATCCGGAGATCTTGCTGGCCAGGGTAGTTGACTTACACCTTCTAGAGCACGTTGGGTGGCACGGGATACATGCGGACGTGCATTGTCCTGTTGGAACAGCAAGTTCCCTTGCCGGTCTAGGAATGGTAGAACGATGGGTTCGATGACGGTTTGGATGTACCGTGCACTATTCAGTGTCCCCTCGACGATCACCAGTGGTGCACGGCCAGTGTAGGAGATCGCTCCCCACACCATGATGCCGAGTGTTGGCCCTGTGTGCCTCTGTCGTATGCAGTCCTGATTGTGGCGCTCACCTGCACGGCGCCAAACACGCATACGACCATCATTGGCACCAAGGCAGAAGCGACTCTCATCGCTGAAGACGACACGTCTCCATTCGTCCCTCCATTCACGCCTGTCGCGACACCACTGGAGGCGGGCTGCACGATGTTGGGGCGTGAGCGGAAGACGGCCTAACGGTGTGCGGGACCGTAGCCCAGCTTCATGGAGACGGTTGCGAATGGTCCTCGCCGATACCCCAGGAGCAACAGTGTCCCTAATTTGCTGGGAAGTGGCGGTGCGGTCCCCTACGGCACTGCGTAGGATCCTACGGTCTTGGCGTGCATCCGTGCGTCGCTGCGGTCCGGTCCCAGGTCGACGGGCACGTGCACCTTCCGCCGACCACTGGCGACAACATCGATGTACTGTGGAGACCTCACGCCCCACGTGTTGAGCAATTCGGCGGTACGTCCACCCGGCCTCCCGCATACCCACTATACGCCCTCGCTCAAAGTCCGTCAACTGCACATACGGTTCACGTCCACGCTGTCGCGGCATGCTACCAGTGTTAAAGACTGCGATGGAGCTCCGTATGCCACGGCAAACTGGCTGACACTGACGGCGGCGGTGCACAAATGCTGCGCAGCTAGCGCCATTCGACGGCCAACACCGCGGTTCCTGGTGTGTCCGCTGTGCCGTGCTTGTGATCATTGCTTGTACAGCCCTCTCGCAGTGTCCGGAGCAAGTATGGTAGGTCTGACACACCGGTGTCAATGTGTTCTTTTTTCCATTTCCAGTAGTGTATAACTCAAAATTGAACACGATGAGTAAAGAGAACTGTGTGGTATATTGCGTACATTGTTACTGTGCCCAGGACTACACCGCGGTGAGATAACTCAAACCTGCACTCTAATTTGTCTCCAGTCACGAGAGACGTACACGCCTTTCAGATACTTCACTAGATTGTCGCACAGATGACAAAATAGTAGATATCGAAATAGACGACAGAGGGATAGAGAAACAATTAAAATCGCTCAAAAGAGGAAAGGCCGCTGTACCTGATGGGATACCAGTTCGATTTTACACAGAGTACGCGAAGGAACTTGCCCCCCTTCCCGCAGCGATGTACCGTAGGTCTCTAGAAGAGCGTAGCGTTCCAAAGGATTGGAAAAGGGCACAGGTCATCCCCGTTTTCAAGAAGGGACGTCGAACAGATGTGCAGAACTATAGACCTATATCTCTAACGTCGATCAGTTGTAGAATTTTGGAACACGTATTATGTTCGAGTATAATCACTTTTCTGGAGACTAGAAATCTACAGTGTAGGAATCAGCACGGGTTTCGAAAAAGACGATCGAGTGAAACCCAGCTCGCGGTATTCGTCCACGAGACTCAGAGGGCCATAGACACGGGTTCCCAGGTAGATGCCGTGTTTCTTGACTTCCATAAGGCGTTCGATACAGTTCCCCACAGTCGTTTAATGAACAAAGTAAGAGCATATGGACTATCAGACCAATTGTGTGGTTGGATTGAAAAGTTCCTAGATAACAGAACGCAGCATGTCATTCTCAATGGAGAGAAGTCTTCCCAAGTAAGAGTGATTTCAGTCGTGCCGCAGGGGAGTGTCGTAGGACCGTTGCTATTCACAATATACATAAATGACTTGATGGATGACATCGCAAGTTCACTGAGGCTTTTTGCGGATGATGCTGCGGCGTATCGAGAGGTTGTAACATTGGAAAATTCTACTGAAATGCAGGAGGATCTGCAGCGAATTGACGCATGGTGCAGGGAATGGCAATTGAATCTCAATGTAGGCAAGTGTAATATGCTGCGAATACACAGAAAGAAAGATCCCTTATCATTTAGCTACAATATAGAAGGTCAGCAACTGGAAGCAGTTAATTCCATAAATTATCTGAGAGTACGCATTAGGAGTGATTTAAAATGGAATGATGATATAAAGTTGATTGTCGGTAAAACAGATGCCAGACTGGGATTCATTGGAAGAATCCTAAGGAAATGCAATCCGAAAACAAAGGAAGTAGGTTACAGTACGCTTGTTGGCCCACTGCTTGAATACTGCTCAGCAGTGTGGGATCCGTACCAGATAGGGTTGATAGAAGAGATAGAGAGGATCCAACGGAGAGCAGCGCGCTTCGTTACTGGATCATTTAGTTATCGCCAAAGCGTTACGGAGATGATAGATAAACTCCAGTGGAAGGCTCTGCAGGCGAGACGCTCAGTTGCTCGGTACGGGCTTTTGGTGAAGTTTCGAGAACATACCTTCACCGAGGAGTCAAGCAGTATATTGCTCCCTCCTACGTATATCTCGCGAAGAGACCATGAGGATAAAATCAGAGAGATTAGAGCCCATCTAGAAGCATACCGACAATCCTTCTTTCCACGAACAATACGAGACTGGAATAGAAGGGAGAACCGATAGAGGTACTCAAGGTACCCTCCGCCACACACCGTCAGGTGGCTTGCGGAGTATGGATGTAGATGTAGATATCTCGCGAAGAGACCATGAGGATAAAATCAGAGAGATTAGAGCCCATCTAGAGGCATACCGACAATCCTTCTTTCCACGAACAATACGAGACTGCAATAGAAGGGAGAACCGATAGAGGTACTCAAGGTACCCTCCGCCACACACCGTCAGATGGCTTGCGGAGTATGGATGTAGATGTAGATGTAGATACGCAAAGTTCTACACTCTCTACCTTCTTATCTGCCGACCTATAAGCCGCAGTGAGTAAAAAGGACTAGTCGACAAATGTATGTAGTTTGGACATAGATACGTTGTCCTTCACCATCAAGCTGAAACTTTACTTCATAACGGAAGTGGATGTTGTTGCCAGTGCTCGGCTAGAACTCCGCCTGTGGCATTCCCTCGCGGAAGTAGCGAAGTGGACGCAGGAGGCTGGCTGACTGGCGCCACAGGAGGAGGCCGGGTCTGCAGAAGCGCCACGCCTCTGGTCTGAAGGCGCTGGCCGCGGGTCGTTAGCCCTGGCCGGCGCCGTCCGCCACCGTCGCTAACGACCGCGGTCGTTAGCGTCAGAAAGACGCTGCCACGCTGAAAGCCGCAGGCTCGAAGTTCGGCCGAGGCGTCGTTACGGGACCGACTCTCCTTCCAGGCGGCTGGACACACAAACAGCCGAGCGTGGCAGCCGGCCGCTAGCAGTATTCCGCATTCGGCAGTGCTCTGAACAGAGGTGCGCTACTAGCGAGACGGCAGGGCGACTTGTCCCGACCAGAGAGAGAGAGAGGGAGAGAGAGGGAGATGGAGAATGCTTTGCATCGTAACCAGCACGTTATCCGCCTCTCCCACGTCACATCGAAACACCAGTTCCTCCTGGCCTCTCTCCTTGCAATTGGAAATCCCGTAGTAAGCTTAATATCCGGCCATTGATCTCATAGCAACTGAAACGTCCCCTTAGAAAAATTATACATGACTGTGCTTCAACTGACACACAGTATTTTTAGCGCAACGCAATCTGACTTTCAAAAATCCCTACAAAAGAATGGCCCTGACTAACATTAACCTATACATTTCACAAATCACTTACCTCACAAAAATCTTCGTTACTCGAACTACTGCAACACACCGAGCGCCACTACTGCCAGCTAAATAAAAGATTCAAACTACGGAAGGCACTAACTACTGGTAGGCATAGTTAGCAAATGAAAGATTTTGATAGAGAACAAACAATGTATTTACCTTAATAGTGTTCAAAAGTCATAATATCTATATAAGTCCATGATATCCAATATTACAAATTTACTGTTTCTGTCCAGATCATCCGCTCTCAAAACTCCGCCATCTCACTCCCCACATCCACCACTGCTGGCGGCTCACCTCCAACTGCGCAACGCTACGCGCTGTTAACAGCCAACTGCCCAACACTACAATGGCAGACAACAATGCAAACTAGCCACAGACTGCACACAGCACAGCCAGTGATTTTCATAGAGAGCGCTACGTAACGTTGCCAATAAGAAAACATAAACAGCCCACTTACACAACATGTATACCCATCAAATACTTTTTAGCAATTTTGGGTCTATAAGTTGAAACGACCTGTCCCCTAGTTGCATAGAAGACGTCGTACAGGCTTACACTTACCTTTCTGTATACATAGCGTGAGAATACTAGTAAATTTAGAAATCTATCTGTATGCGGATCCCGATCCAGCTACTGCCGGGTCTGGGTCTTGACGAGTCCTCTCCATTTGGCTCGGTCCTCCCACCACTTTTCTTCCTCCACTTGCTGCCAGGTCACACCTCTTCTTTCCACAGATATTCTCACTCTCATTTTCCACCGTGTTTTTGGGCGCCCTCTAGGTCTTTTCCCATCCATCTTTAGTTCTTCCATAATTTTGGAGAGTCTCTGCCCATGCATCCTCTTAACATGCCCATACCATCTAAATCTCTTTCTTTCTATTTCTTCTCTCATCCTTTCTTGGATATGGAAGAGGATGTAGATGAAGATGAAATGGGAGATATGATACTGGGTGAAGAGTTTGATAGAGCACTGAAAGACCTAAGTCGAAAGAAGGCCCCGGGAGTAGACAAAATTCCATTAGAACTACTGGCAGCCTTGGGAGAGCCAGTCCTGACAAAACTCTACCATCTGGTGAACAAAATATATGAGACAGGCGAAACACCCTCAGACTTCAAGAAGAATATAATAATTCCAATTCCAAAGAAAGCAGGCGTTGACAGATGTGAAAATTACCGAGCTATCAGTTTAATAACTCACGGCTGCAAAATACTAACACGAATTCTTTACAGACGAATGGAAAAACTGGTAGAAGCCGACCTCGGAGAAGATCAGTTTGGATACCGCAGAAATATGGGAACACGTGAAGCAATACTGACCCGACGACTTATCTTAGAAGATGGATTAAGGAAAGGCAAACCTACGTTTCTAGCATTTGTAGACTTAGAGAAAGCTTTTGACAATGCTGACCGGAATGACCTCTTTCAAATTCTGAAGATGGCAGGTGTAAAATACAGGGAGCGAAAGAATATTTACAATTTGTACAGAGACCAGATGGCAGTTATAAGGGTCGAGGGACATGAAAGAGAAGCAATGGCTGGGAAGGGAGTGAGACAGGGTTGTAGCCTCTCCCCGATGTTATTCAATCCCTATTTTGAGCAAGCAGCAAACGAAACAAAAGAAAAATTTGGAGTAGGTATTAAAATCCATGGAGAATAAATAAAAAACTTTGAGGTTCGCCGATGACATTGTAATTCCGTCAGAGACAGCAAAGGACTTGGAAGAGCAGCTGAACGGGATGGACAGTGTCTTGAAAGGAGGATATAAGATGAACATCAACAAAAGCAAAACAAGGATAATGGAATGTAGTCGAATTAAGTCGGGTGATGCTGAGGGAATTAGATTAGGAAATGAGACACTTAAAGTAGTAAAGGAGTTTTGCTATTTGGGGAGCAAAATAACTGATAATGGTCGAAGTAGAGAGGATATAAAATGTAGACTGGCAATGGCAAGGAAAGCGTTTCTGAAGAAGAGAAATTTGTTAACATCGAGTATAGATTTAAGTGTGAGGAAGTCGTTTCTGATGTTATTTGTACGGAGTGTAGCCATGTATGGAAGTGAAACATGGACGATTAATAGTTTGGACAAGAAGAGAATAGAAGATTTCGAATTGTGGTGCTACAGAAGAATGCTGAATATTTGATGGGTAGATCACATAACTAATGAGGAGGTATTGAATAGGATTGGGGAGAAGAGGAGTTTGTGGCACAGCTTGACTAGAAGAAGGGATCGGTTGGTAGGACATGTTCTGAGGCATCAAGGGATCGCCAATTTTGTATTGGAGGGCAGCGTGGAGGGTAAATCGTAGAGGGAGACCAAGAGATGAATACACTAAGCAGATTCAGAAGGATGTAGGCTGCAGTACGTACTGGGAGATGAAGAAGCTTATTCAATCTGTATATTGAGCAAGCAGTAAACGAAACAAAAGAAAAATTCGGAGTAGGGATTAAAATCCATGGAGAAGAAATAAAAAACTTTGAGGTTCTCCGATGACATCGTAATTCTGTCAGAGACAGCAAAGGACTTGGAAGAGCAGTTGAACGGAATGGACAGTGTCTTGAAAGGAGGATATAACATGAACATCAACAAAAGCAAATCGAGGATAATGGAATGTAGTCGAATTAAGTCAGGTGATGCTGAGGGAATTAAATTAGGAAATGAGACACTTAAAGTAGTAAAGGAGTTTTGCTATTTGGGGAGCAAAATAACTGATAATGGTCGAAGTAGAGAGGATATAAAATGTAGACTGGCAATGGCAAGGAAAGCGTTTCTGAAGAAGAGAAATTTGTTAACATCGAGTATAGATTTAAGTGTGAGGAAGTCGTTTCTGATGTTATTTGTATGGAGTGTAGCCATGTATGGAAGCGAAACATGGACGATAAATAGTTTGGACAAGAAGAGAATAGAAGCTTTCGAATTGTGGTGCTACAGAAGAATGCTGAAGATTAGATGGGTACATCACATAACTAATGAGGAAGCATTGAATAGGATTGGGGAGAAGAGAAGTTTATGGCACAACTTGACCAGAAGAAGGGATCGGTTGGTAGGACATGTTCTGAGGCATCAAGGGATCACCAATTTAGTATTGGAGGGCAGCTTGGATGGTAAAAATCGTAGAGGGAGACCAAGAGATGAATACACTAAGCAGATTCAGAAGGATGTAGGTTACAGTAGGTACTGGGAGATGAAGAAGCTTGCACAGGATAGAGTAGCATGGAGAGCTGCATCAAACCAGTCTCAGGACTGAAGACCACAACAACAACAACAGATCCGACGATGACAATATAAACCGGTCAAGACCAGTAACAGTAACAGAAAGGATTACTAGCGGTCTAGGCAAACTTGATGCTTCAAGAATAATACACTAAATCGCCAAAGAAACTGGTATAGACATGCGTATTCAAATACAGAGATAAATAAAAAGGCAGAATACGGCACGGTCAGTAACGCCTACATAAGACAGCAAGTGTCTGGCGCAGTTGTTAGATCGGTTACTGCTTGATACAATGGCAGGTTATCGCAATTTACATGAGTTTGAATGTGGTCTTATAGTCGGCTCACGAGCGATGGGACACAGCATCTCTGAGGTAGCGATGAAGTGGGGATTTTCCCCTACGAACAGTTCACAAGTGTACTGTGATATCAGGAATCCGGTAAAACATCAAATCTCCGACATCGCTGCGGCCGGAAAAAGATCCTGAAAGAACGTGACCAACGACGACTGAAGAGAATCGTTCAACGTGACAGAAGTTGCTGTAGATTTCAATGCTGGGCCATCAAAAAGTGTCAGCGTGCGAACCATTCAACGAAACATCATCGATATGGGCTTTGGATCCGAAGTCACACTCACATACCCTTGATGACTCGACAACATAAAGCTTTACGCCTCGCCTGGGTCCACCATGGACTGTTGATGACTGGAAACATGTTGCCTGGTAGGACGAGTCTCATTTCAAGTAGTATGGAGCGGATGGACGTGTACGGGTATGCAGACAACCTCATGAATCAATGGACGCTGCTTGTTAGCAGGGGACTTTCCAAGCGGCTGGAGACTGTGTAATGGTGTGGGGCGTGTGCAGTTGGAGTGATATGGACCTCTGATACGTCTAGATACGACTGCGACAAGTAACACGTATCCTGTTTGATCACCTGCATCCTTTCATGTCCATTGCGCATTCCGACGGACGTGGGAAATTCCAGGAGGACAATGCGACACCCCACACGACCAGAATTGCTACAGAGTGGCTCGAGGAACACTCTTCTGAGTTTAAACACTTCCGCTGGCTACCAAATATGAACTTTATTGAGCATGCCTTGCAATGTGCTGTTCAGAGAAGATCTCCATCCCCTCGTAGTCTTACGGATTTATGGACAGCCCTGCAGGATTCATGGTGTCAGTTCCCTCCAGCACTACTTCAGACATTACTCGAGTCCATGCCACGTCGTGTTGCGGCATTTTCGCGTGCTCGCCGGGCCCGACACGATATGAGGCAGTGTACCAGTTTTTTTTTTTTTTTGGGTCTTCAGTGTATTATGTATTTAATTAAATGCTATGCTATACAAAATATCACTTGCAAATTTTAATAACTGTGCTACACTTTGCGTGCTGCTAAATAAATATATTTAATAAATCATCTTAATCTAGATTTTTGGTACAAATATGCAAAATAGTAATATAATTGAGTGGATCTTCAAATATTGTTTATGCTGAATGAGTTTTGAATCTATGTAAAAAAGAAAAAAGTTGTTCATTTGAGCAGGATATCCAGGAATCGTAATAATCAAGCGAATAAAGAACACAAACTCGTTATCAGTCCTCTTGTCCATTCATAAAAAACTAAAACGAAACTCCGTCCGAAAAGGCCTTGGAAGGCCCAACGGAACCGACCGGGCGCCATGTCATCCTCAGCCCACAGGCGTCACTGGACGCGGATATGGAGGGGCGTGTGGTCAGCACACTGCTCTCCCGGCCATATGTCAGTTTACGAGACCGGAGCCGCTACTTCTCAGTCAAGTAGCTCCTCAGTTTGCCTCACAAGGGCTGAGTGCATCCCGCTTGCCAACAGCGCTCGGCAGACCGGATGGTCATCCATGCTCATTTTGTTTCTTCAAGACTTCCTAGAACATGCTATCTCTATCGCTTATTTATCTGCTTTTATCAAAATCATTTTTGTAAAATTTTAGAACTTCATCGACGTAAGTAGGCTGTTCAAAGTAATCTTTTCCAACGATTTGAAAAATACGCGGAATAATTGTCGAACCGACTCTTGAGTGGCGCCATCAGTTGGTTAAAAACGTCAAAATTCGATTTTCTGAACGATTCTTAAGTCGTTTTGAATCTGACTTTTACATTATCACATTGATTTAGGTGTTTTGGAGTTTTGGCTGAGGAGGAAGTTTAGGTTCATTTAGATCAAAATCAGCAACACTTTCAAGCCAAATTTCCTTAAATTTAATATAATGAGGAGGGCTTAAAACATCACTCTTTTTATGATGTGACACGGTATAAATTGTACATAACCGAGATTCGTTGAAATCAATTCATATGGTTCAAATGGCTCTGAGCACTATGGGACTTAACATCTGAGATCATTAGTCCCTTAGAACTTAGAACTACTTAAACCTAACTAACCAAAGGACATCACACACATCCATGCCCAAGGCAGCATTCGAACCCTCGACTGTAGTAGTCGCGCGGTTCCATACTGAAGCGCTTAGAACCGCTCGGCCACCGCGGCAGGCTGAAATCTATTGCACAAGGTACGTTATATATATCATAGTTATGTAAAAACCTATGACACCCCATTATATATAAACCTATTGTGCTTACATTTACAATCATTGCTTTACAGGTCTGAAGATGACAAGTTATATTGGTGGTAACGAAAATCTAAAGAAATGCTGTAAAATAGCGATCTTGGCTGCTTAAAGTTTTATACTTCTACTTTCGTATCCCCCCTTTGTTTCAACTATCGACTGTGCGACGCTACTAGTTTCGATGTCTTTTAATACGTCGGTGCTGTTAACGTGCAAAGAACTTGTTGCGTGAGTCCTCATTCGTTCTGCTCCTTATTTTCGAATTAAGAATCCGTCAACGCAAATGTCATCGCCTGCCTGTAGAAACCGGCTGTTAGCTTTCACTCACATACTTCAGTCGAGATTTGACAAATTCCTTTGAAGTTGAAGCCATTTCTTATATTTCGCAAATTCGTCAATACTGAAGGGACTGAAGAGTTCTTGCAGCTGACGCAAAAAAGCGGAATATATTTTTATGTTACAGAAAAACCAAGTAAAAACTTATAAAAAAATACAAAAACAATACGATTGACGTGAGTGTTCTGTATTATTATGTATTTTTCATTTATATTTCAGGCGCGTAATATATTCTGAAAGCTCAAAATCATGTTCGTCGAAGACAATGAACTGCTTATTAAAATCACTATATAGCTTTTTGTAAATCGTTGATATTTAAACTAAATACAATGGACTGTCAAATTATAACACTACACTCTTGCATTCAAGGTGTAAAACTTAACTTCGTGTAAATGAGAGTAATACTTACACAATTTACAATAGTTCAAAAGTTAAAAGAAAGGAAAATGTATGAAGTTGTAGTACTCTTCCACGATTTCCTCTGTCAGCAGCCTCAACGTGCTCACCACCAAAGGTTCCCAGACACGCCGTTTTCAATGTTGGTGCAAGAGTCTCTTCCATATACTGCTGCCTAAATGCTTCATCTACGCACTCCTCGTTTTCCCTTTTGCTACGCACCATTCTTCTCTGTGATGATGCTGGGTCTGTCACTGAACATAAGCTCACACGAGGCATAACCTGTTGATTCGTTCCATGAGCAGTTGATAATGTTTTAAAAATGCGTAATATGACCCACCCAAGCAGTGTGTTTCTTACTACAATAAGACCTTGTAACCTCCCCCTCACTTATCGACCTTAATGACAGTGAAAAATTAAACCGCGTGTACCTAATGGAAATTTGGGAAAAGCAATCGTCACCGAAGTTAATCTGTCGGTAAAGAGGGAGGAAAGGGTTACATCTAAATGAAAGGGAAAATGCTAATGAAACAGGTGGAAATTAATTTTGAAAAGGGGTAAAGTTAATAAAGAATGTAAATGTGCAGCCGTTACGTTAACAGTTAACTAGTGGTAATTAGATATTTGAGATTTGGGGAAAATTACGGTCGCCAGTCCTAAGGACAATTACTATAGTAACAGAAAAAGAATGGTTATTACACATATAATTAGCACTAGAAGCGTGGCAACTGAAGGTTGACACGTTCAGTGTGAAAACTGAAAGTTTGTCAGAAGTAATAAATTTCGCTACACTCTGACTTAATTTAGCAAAAGAATTAATAAAACCGGAAAATCGAAAGTTAATTTAGTGACTGAAGTTAATAGTGAGCTTTCTTTCCGAAGCACATCGAAATTCAGTAAAATACGGTTAGTCTTGGACTACCTCAACAATCATTTCAAAAGCTACTTGAATCTACGCAATTTAGAAATAAGGGGTTTAACTTTGAACTTGACTTAAATGATTCTGAGCAATTAACAGTAGTAAAATTTAGTACGTACCAAGCTGAGCTGCAGTCACAGGTAAGCTAAAATACGGTAACAAAACTCGCACTCTTAATTTGTGCTTGTGTAATCTGAATATTGTAGCCAGCTATGAACACCTTAACTGAACTTTGAAATTAAAGCAGTGAAATAGAATAATGTTACTTTAATGCTGGCGTTTGAATTTCAATGACACTCGGGTTCATTCCTGAAAAGGAAGGGACCCTGCTTGGTAATGCAATTGGGACAATGAGCAACAAAGGTTCATGCTACGTTGCTGTAATTTTGTGATTTGAACAGTTTTAAAAGCTGAGGTCTGCCATACAGTTCTAAAACTTTACGTGCGTCCAGTCTTCCTTGTTGGTTGATTGAAGGTTTGAAGTCGTCGACAGACGAAACGGGCTCTTGATGTGCGCCAGCTAATGCTTCCCGTCCGCGACACCGTGTCAGAAACTATCATAGCAAGTCGAGCGCAATTACATGCTGCCCAACCCCGAAAGCGCGGCAACTCACGGGAGCGCCACACAACACACCTGCTCCACTCGCTACTCCAGCCAGACTCTCCCCTCTTCCCGCGCTCCACGCGACAGAGTTAACACTACCAAAGATCCTAAACACTTTGGTTCTCCACACGACCTATCGATGTATTCGTTCGATAGCATAGTTTTCCCGAGGCAAGACCCAGCGTAAAAATACAAATAATATTCACAAAACAAACCAATTATACATCGACATAAATGCATAAATATATACGAATAGTAAAACAATTACAATATATAAAGACACAGAAATGTCATATGTCCAGATAACAAAAATAAGGAAAACAAATTTATAGTACAATAGATGGAAATAGGAGGATATGCATTTCTGGCGTTACAACCTGCACAGTCCATTAATCTTCTTCATAACCCTTTCACTCATGTTACCTTATGGAAAATAGGTAGAAATCTTTTTGTGTTTTATTTTTTGTATTGCCATACAGAGTTCAAACCTCTCTGAAACAAATTACGGACCATTGTCAGACAAAAGTGATTTTGGTACCCCTGCATTGCAAAAGTAATCAGATGTCAACTTCTCAATTAAAGCACTAGTACTTGCCTTCTTAATTGGAGACAGTTTTACGAATGTGTCCAAAACAACGAAAATATATTTACAACCTCCTATAGATGGAGACGATGCTGCTAGAAAGTCCACTGCTGTAAGTTCTTTATGTCTGCTAGGAAGGACAGAATGCGTTAAGCCTTTTGATGGCACCCCAGTTGACTTTATTCTCTGACATTTATTACACCTATCTAGTCTCTGCTTAACTCTTCTCCACAAGTTGTTAAATATTACTGTATCCTGCATCTTAGCTACTATTTTCCTTTCATGCGAGTAGTCAATAAATTTATCAACATGTTGGTCGGAAAAGCGTAACTTCCAATCCTGATCATTCAAATTTTTCTTCCTAAACAACAAACCTTCATGTATCCTATAGCACTGTTTCACCTTTGGCATGTTGTCTGAATTGTAATACTGCTTAACCAACCTTAAATTTGGGTCCTCATTCTGCTCCCTTCTCATTTGCTTGCAAATCTTTCTAATAAGCTTCTCATTCTTCACTCTCTGCAAATAAAGCAACCTTATTGTTCATCACTGTCAGTATCCTTCTCCCCTGCTGGTATCCTAGATAATGCATCAGCCACAATATTGTATTTTCCTTTTACATACCTTACCTCCAAATCGAATTGTTGCAAATACAAAGCGCACTTCGTTAAATTGGTGTGTTTCAGTCTACACTTCTTAAGGTAATTCAAAGCCTTATGATCTGTATACACTGTGGCCTTAAGTCCAAGCAAGTAGTATACAAACTTTTGAAATCCAAAAATAATTGCCAAAGCCTCTAATTCTGAATGTGATAGTTCTTTTCACGTGGCTGTAATGTTCTACTAGCAAAAGTAATAGTTTTGTGTTCAACCCCTTCCTCAGTAGGTGCTAATTATAAAATTTCTACCCCCAAGCCACAAAACCTTGCATTAGTATACTTGTACAAAAAGGCAGTGTAAAATTTGGATGTCTTAACATCTTACTAATTACTAATTCTTTTTACAAACTCTGAAATGCCTCTTAAGACTCCCATGACCAATTCCACACCACATTCTTTTTCAGCAAATTACCAAGACAGGACGTTTACATGACTGATCTGATGCGAACTTTCTGTAGAAGTCAAACAAACCAAACATAGCTTTACGATCCTTCTTGTTCTCTGGAGGTGGGAAATCCGCAATAGCAGCAAGCTTTTCTGAATCAGGCTTTATACCTTCCTCATTAATCCTGTGACCCAAAAATGAAATTTCCTTCTTCACAAATTCAGATTTACTTATATTTAGTTTCATACCTCTTCTATAGATAGCACTCAACACTTCATTCAGAATCTCACAGTGCTTGTACCATTCTGTACTCGCTGCTAGAATATCATCTACGTAGACTGTTATTTTATTGGTTAATATCTCATCTATCACCTCTTCCATAGCTCTGAAAAGCACACACACGGTCAAGTTCAGACCAGATAGCCCCACGCAGTATTGGTAACACTTACCTTCATGTGAAAACGCTGTACATGACACAGATTCCTTGGCCAAACTGATATTCCAATAGCCACAAGTCACATCAAAAGAAGATAGAAATTTACATCCATGGAACTTCTGCAAAATTTCATCTATGTTAGCTGGTCTGTCACTCTCTCCTACTACAATTTCATTCAACTTCCTGGCATCCAGAACCAACCTGACACCACAAGTGGGTTATTGTACCAGCTGGTTGACCTTTCAATAATCCCCCACGAGACCATCTTTTGAACTTCTTTCCTCACCACATCCGTTTTTGAAGATGGAATAATGTAAGGTTTCTTGAGAATGGTTCATGATCCTTAAACTTTAATTTGCACTCAAAATCTTTTACCAGACCTGGCCTGTCTGAAAATGCCTTACAGTTGCTCAGGAGAATACCTATTAATTCCTCGCTTTGACTATTGGTAATACCTTCAACATCCTCAACTCTCTTTATTACCTCCAACCTTACTCTCTCCTCCTCTTCTTCCTCAGTAACTTGCTCTGTGGTCAAAACTCTTAATGGCAAGTCTAATTCAGTTTCCATACCCTCGTTCATACCTTCCAAAAATGATACATTATACCTCTTTCCGTTGTACTTAAAACTAAACTTACCACTAGCAAAATAAATATTTACACACCATTTGCTCAAGAAATTAGTTTCAAGTATTACATCAATGCTGAGGTTTTGAATCACCAAAAAATTGCACTGCAACAACTGTCCTGCCAATTACACAATTAATAGTACCTCTTGTTTCACTCTCTTTTATAGCTTACCAGTGGCACCAATAATTTTTATTCCAGAAACATGCATCACTACTGTACCCTTTGTGTTCTTAATAGATTCAAAAATACCTGTGAAATGCCATTCAAGTCACTAACACTGTCCAGTAAACACTTAACATGTATCCCTTGTACACTTGCTATTATTACAGGGTGTCACAATTCCGTTTTACTTACAATGTGTTCTCAAGTCCTCATTCATCCTTTCACTGCAAAAACTATCATCCTGCTTACCAATATGATTATCAGACACAGTCAAATTGTAACCTCCCCCTCACTTATCGACCTTAATGACTGTGAAAAATTAAACCGTGTGTACCTAATGGAAATTTGGGAAAAGCAATCGTCACCGAAGTTAATCTGTCCGTAAAGAGGGAGGAAAGGGTTACATCTAAATGAAAGGAAAAATACAAATGAAACTGCTGGAAATTAATTTTAAAAAGGGGCAAAGTTAATAAAGAAAGTAAATGTGCGGCCGTTACGTTAACAATTAACTATCGGTAATTAGATATTTGAGATCTGGGGGAAATTACGGTCGCCAGTCCTAAGGACAATCACTATAGTAGCTCAAAAAGAAAGTTTATTACACATATAATTAGCACTAGAAGCATGGCAACTGAAGGTTGACACGTGTAGTGTGAAAACTGAAAGTTTGTCAGAAGTAATAAATTTCCCTACACTCTGACTTAATTTAGCAAAAGAATTAATAAAACCGGAAAATCGAAAGTTAATTTAGTGACTGAAGTTAATAGTGAGCTTTCTTTCTGAAGCACATCGAAATTCAGTAAAACACGGTTAGTCTTGGACTACCTCAACAATCATTTCAAAAGCTACTTGAATCTACGCAATTTAGAAATAAGAGATTTAACTTTGAACTTGAATTAAATGATTCTGAACAATTAACAATAGTAAAATTTAGTACGTACCAAGCTGAGCTGCAGTCACAGGTAAGCTAAAATACGGTAACAAAACTCGCACTCTTAATTTGTACTAGTGTAATCTAAATATTGTAGCCAGCTATGAATACCTTAATTGAAATTTGAAATTAAAGCAGTGAAATAGAATATTACTTTAATGCTGGCGTTTGAATTTCAATGACACTCGGGTTCATTTCGGAAAAGGAAGGGACCCTGCTTGGTAATGCAATTGGGACAATGAGCAACAAAGGTTCATGCTACGTTGCTGTAATTTTGTGATTTGAACAGATTGAAAAGCTGAGGTCTGCCATACAGTTCTATAACTTTACATGCGTCCAGTGTTCCTTGTCGGTTGATTGAAGGTTTGAAGCCGTCGGTCGAGGAGGTGGCGACAGTCACTCATTGTCGGCCGACGCTGTTGCAGAAGCTGGATGTTGGTGCGCCTTCTTATCGACACGGTCACCAGGCGAAACGGACTCTTGATGTGCGCCAGCTAATGCTTCCCGTCCACGACACCATGTCAGAAACTATCATCGCGAGTCGAGCGCAATTACATTCTGCCAAACCCCGAAAGCGCGGCAACTCGCGGGAGCTTCACACAACACACCTGCTCCACTCGCTACTCCAGCCAGACTCACTCTGCTCAGCCCGCGCTCCACGTGGCAGAGTTAACACTATCTAAGATCCTAAACACTCTGGTTCTCCACACGACCTATCGACGTATTCGTTTGATAGCATAGTTTTCCCTAGGCAAGACCCAGCGTAAAAATACAAATAATATTTACAAAACAACCAATTATACATCGACATAAATGCATAAATATATATATATATATATATATATATATATATATATATATATATATATATATATACAAACAGTTAAACAATTACTATATATAAAGAGACAGAAATGTCATATCTTGAGGTAACAAAACAAGGAAAAAGAATTATAGTATAATAGATGGAAACAGGAGGATATGCTTTTCCGGCGTTACAAAATAACAGATAGCATGGTCCTTGTCCTCATTACCACTCCCAAACTCTAAATCTTCATTAGGCCTAATATAATCCTTCTTTATTCTTTCTTTACTTACCACATGGCCATCATTATCAATTATAAATTCAAATATCTCATCTCGTCACTACTGGAGTCGTCACTGCTATCATTATTACCACTACTGTCAGAATCAGACCCACTGTCACTTTCACTGTCCTCAAATATTTGGCTATTTAGTTGATCCTTGTTTCCAGTATTAGACCAAAAAGCAAAACACATGACTTCCTTACGTTTTTAAAAAAAATTAACATCTATTTTTACACTTCAGACACCTTGAGCAATTAACCTTGTTCATCCTATTTACCTGAAATTCTCTCCCTGATTGACTATTGTCATCAAAATTCCTCCTACGATCTTCAAATGAGGGCTTCACTCTCTCCACTTTATCAACATAATTCAAGAACTAGCTAATATTACCCCTAGGGGCTGGTACAAGGAATTCTCTAACTTTCTGAGGCAACTTAGTTTCCAAACCCATAACTATTGATTCACTACCTTGCTCTTTGTCCAAATATTTCGGTTTCTGCTGCTTCTCTTTGGACCAATATTCATCTAAAAATACTTTGCCACGAAGTACAACTATCAGCTACCTGAGCTGCCCAGCTGTAAGCATCCCCTCTAACAAATTACATTTTCTCTTTGTCATTCCATGTTTCAGGCAAATCATTAAATTCTCTAATGAAATCCCATGCATGCACTTCCCCATGGTTTCTAAATTATTAAATTTCTTACGCCTAACAAATGATGGACTGCCTGGGACACTACATGCTCCATGCTTTTGATTTTGTACCTCTTCCATCTTTTCTACATTTCAGCCAATTTGGAATCTACATTTTATTTACTTTTACCAGTTTTTTTGTCTACCACTACTGCACACTTGGTTTATACCGCTGTTTCTAAATAATTTTTAATCTGATCGATTTGTTTCGCAAGTCTTACTCTGTTTTCAGCACGATATTTCCTGGCAGCCTTAACTTCACCTTTACACTGTTTTTCAGACACCTCCACCCTCCTACTATGGTCATCACAAAGTTTCTTTCTCTCTTCTACACATTTACTACTCATTAATGTTAATTTCACATTAGTATGTTGCTCTACTTCCTTTACCTTTCCTTCACAGTCTTTCACTACTGCCATAACCTTCCTATTTAATTCTCAAAGATTAGAGCTGACTACCTTAATCTCCTTTTTAATTTCTTTCTTTAGTTCATCCTTTAAGCTAATCTTGTCCGTTCTAATGCTATCGATTTTCTTTTCCTGCCTATTAATGTCTTTATTCATACTACTAATGTCTTCTTTCATACCACTAATGTCTTCTTTCGTACTCATATTACTCAAAAAACTCAAAGTACTCATAATTTGCCTTAACATCATTTCCATATTTCTGTCTCAAATAAACTGTTGCCCTTGCTGACTTTCACTAGAAGATTCCTCCTCCTTAACCTAACGATCTCGCCCACTTCAGTACTGTTTTCGTCTATTTCGCTCATATCACCACACAATGTAGATGACACTTTTATCAGAACATCTACAATAGGATTTTCGTTCCCATCATTCAAAGTTACATTCATGTCAAATTGATAAGCACTATTGTCTGCTGCACCAGGCTCATGTTGTGCCTTGTCTCCCATCACACTGTCTTGTTCGTTAAGGTCACTCATTATGAATCACATAATACAATTACCTTAATACAATTACCTTATTCTCATTCACTCTTCTTCTGCTGCTGCTGTTGCGGTTGTTATCTGGATATGCATTGCTGCTGCAAGTTGTAATTCTCTCGGTGAAGCGTCTTGTTTATCCCGGTCAGCTATGTCCACCTGCGTGGTGATTGTCTGCTCGTGGACTCAATGGCTGCTTCCACAGAAACCACCCGCTTTTTTGCTGCTGTCATACTGTGGCTGTGAAACCCACGTGTTGATTGACTGTTGCACAACTGCACTGTAAACTGCTGTCTAGTTCACTGCTCAAAATTCGCGAGTCCTACTTTATTGTGACTATGTACAATATCCTTCACATCGGGGCACCATATGTGACGGTTATTTTTTCGTTTGTTGTCATCGGTGTCGACGTACAGGCTGAAAAAATAGGGGGTGGAAGACCAGTACCTCTACTATAAATGATGTATCTGACAGGTATACATTTGCGTTTTACAGTTATTTACTTTCACTTTTCACAACCCCCCATATACACATTTAATATGGCCAGTGCACTATTGTTTAACTTTCGATAAGCCTCATTAATAGTTTTCAGGCGAACAGTCACATACTGCTACAATAGTTTACTGTTGAATATCTATGAGCAGTGAAAACATAACCACATAATTCACACTTCTTTCGGAATAATCAGGTACGTATGGAACAGACACTGTCATTGTTTTAACACATGGCCTAATTGTGTTACACTTATTTCATAGTTACGTTGATGCATTGTTGTTGTTCTAACCAACATAGGTTTCTCGTCTGAAACTCGCCCGTGGACTGACTGTCTCAGGAAAAAAATCGGGCCCTTATATATCATCACAAAATAGGTACTGAAACTACACATTGTTGGAAGTTCAATTTTCAGAAATTACAATTAAAACTTAACTCATTCGATTAACTGTATATATACACACACACACACACACCTATGTCCGAGAGAGGTCTCGAACCTCCGACGGGGAAGCCGCACGAACCGTGGCAAGGCCCCTAGACCGCGCGGCTTTCTGAGATTAATGTGTTCAGACAGACAGACAGAAAGACAAGAAAGTTTTAGTAAAATTTAAATCGCGATATACTTTTTCAGTGACCCGATTTTGATGAACTAAGCCCTTGCGGTGACCCAAACTATGCTCATGTTATCTGCGTAAACCTGTAGAAAAACGTCTATTACTTTGGAGATTAACATCTTCAAATACAAACAGTCGGGCATGACGGTTTTATAGATTTATTAATAATATTAGATATTTATAATGTTGTTATCGTTAGCTTCATTTAGATAAACTGCTGCATAGATTGACTTATAAATGTTAAGCACTTCGCCGGTGTCTGAGCTGGCTTGAAGATCCAGTTGACATCAGATTAACTAAACAAATGATTAAAAATAACAGAAAGACTAAATGCTGCATGCATAATACAACATGGCCTCCTTCAAAATGAACATTGCTGAAGTCATCGCGAATAATACCCATCCTACGTCCAAACGAGATAGGCTGTTATCATTTCCACAAATGATAATAAACACATATTATGAAGCTTTCCAGTAATACTTCTACTAACACCTTTAAAGCTATATTTTAACCACCAGTAAAAAGTGGCGGGTTGTAAAAGGAAGTCTAAATAACTTATTACTGTAATTCGCATATACAGCGTAAGTGAAATTAACTTACGTCCACTAGCTTTTGTCACCCATTGCGCTATCCAAGTAAAAACTTTGCTGCAGTTGTCAGGTGGTAAGCTGTCATTAAGAAGAAAATTGTGGCTCGTTGCTGAAAATTAGCGAGTAAACAGCAACGACTGCAGAAAGCAACACTCCGTTGGTGAACGACCATCAAATTAGCCGAACATAAAGCAGACACGACCATTAAATTAACTACACGAAGGTGACACAGCGTCACAAGTCTCCCAACATCGCCCCTCGGAATCTAGACGTGCTCGGTAGACACACAGTACGAGGGCATGTCCTCAGTTCAGACAATACGAGAAAGAGACCTTCTGCGTGGAAATCAACGCCGGCCACGAAAACACCGAACATGCGAAACTCTGGCCGCAATCTTCACACATATGGTTCGAAATTCTTTTGATTGTGTGCCAGGAGGAGCCTTCAAAGAAAATACACTGAAGGGCCAAAGAAAGTGGTACACCTGCCTAATATCGTGAAGGCCCTCGAGAGCACGCAGAAATGGCACAGCACGACATGGCGTGGACTTGACTAATGCCTGAAGTAGTGCTGGAGAGAACTGACACCATGAATCCTGCAGGGCTGTCCACAAAACCATAAGAGTACGAAGGGGTGGAGATCTATTCTGCACAGCACGTTACAAGGCATCACAGATATGCTCAATAATATTCGTGTCTGGGGAGTTTGGTGGCCAGCGAAAGTGATTAAACACATATAAGTGTACCTGGAGCTGCTCTGTATTAATTCTGGGCTTTTGGGGTGTCGCATTGTCCTGCTGGAATTGCCCAAGTTTGTCTGAATGCACAATGGACATGAATGGATGCAGGTGATCAGACAGGATCCTTATGTACGTGTCACCTGTCAGAGTCATATCTAGACGTATCAGGAGTCCCGTATCACTCCAAATGCACGCGCCGCACACCATTACAGAGTCTCCACCAGCTTGAACAGTCCTCTGCTGACATTTGAGTGCACGGATTCATGAGTTTGTATCCATACCCGTACACGCCAATCCACTCGATACTATTTGAAACGAGACTCGTCCGACCAGGCAACATGTTTCCAGTCGTCAACAATCCAATATCGGTGTTGACGGGCCCAGACAAGGCCTAAAGCGTTGTGTCGTGCAGTCACCAAGGGTACACGAGTGAGCCTTCGGCTCCGAAAGCCGATATCGATTATTTTTAGTTGAATGGTTCGCACGCTGACATTTGTTGATGGCACAGCATAGAAATCTTCAGCAATTTGCAGAACGGTTGCACTTCTGTCACGTTGAACAATTCTCTTCAGTCGTTGTTGGTCCCTTACTTGCAGGACCTTTTTCCGGGCGTAGCTACGTCGGAAAGTTGATGTTTTACCGGATTCCTGATATTCACAGTACACTCTTGGAATGGTCGTTCGGGAAAATCCCCAGTTCGTCGCTACGTCGGAGATGCTGTGTCCCATCACTCGAGCACCGACTATAACACCACGTTCAGACTCACTTACTTCTTGATCACCTGCCATTGTAGAAGCAGTAACCTATCTAACAACTGCACCAGACACTTGTTGTCACACGTAGGCGTTGCCGACTGCAGCGCCGTATTCTGCATGTTTGTATGTCTCTGTATTTGATTACGCATGCCTATACGAGTTTCTTTGGCGATCCAGAGTACTTCACTATGAGACAGCTAACCAGGTTTACAATTGTCTGGAATATTTCTTGACAAGCAGAACACAGAAGTGAAAACACTGAAGTAAAACCCGGTGTGCTCCACGAACACTATTTATTGCAGTGTCAGTATTATCTCAGATGACGCAGTTACGTGTGAGGAAATTATATTTTGTACAAACTAATGTAACATCCAGTTAGATCTCGACACAATATCAGCGTGGTGTGAAAACTACATGGGGTATAGAGAGACTAGTTGGGAGAGGTAGGAATCAAATCCCCATCTTGCCACTCTGAAGATATGCCCTTGTCTAGTTAAATAGGTAAATATGATGCAAGAAATATAAAAGTATGCAATCCTTTGACTACCGGATTAACGACAAACTAAAAATCAGACATGTCCCACATATATTTGAGAATGATATTACACTGCTGGAAAAAAAATCTCAACACCAAAAAATAACAAATACAGAGTCATGAAATTACGGAAACTCATTTCTCTGGGTAACATATTTAAGTGATTAACATGGCGAAATCACAAGCTGATGTAAGCGGGATATAAGCCGTTCCAAATCTGAAAGGCTGGTACATTAATAACCGGTGTAACCGACTGCCAGAATGGTGAATGCAAGCATCCAAACGTGCACGCATTGTGTTGTACAGATGCCGGATGTAAGTTTGTGGGATGCAGTTCCTTGCCTGTTGCACTTGGTCGGTCAATACATACAGTTAATGCTGGTTGTGGATGGTGCTGGAGTCGTCGTCCGAAGATGTTCCACAGCTGCTCGACTGGAGAAAGATCTAATGATCGAGAAGGCCATGGCAACATGTCGATACTCTGTAGAGCATCTTGTGTTACAACAGCCATATGTGGGCGACCGTTATCCTGTTGGAAAACACCCCCTGAATACTGTTCATGAATGGCTACACAACACGTCTAATCACTAGACTGGTGTACAGTTTTGCAGTCAGGATGCGTGGAATAGCTGTCATACGAAATCTCACCCCGGAGCACAACTCCAGGAGTAGATCCAGTGTGTGTAGCTTGCAGCCAGGTTGGGTGCAGGTCCTCAACTGGCCTACTTCTAACCAACACACAGCCATCACTGGCACAGAGGCAGAACCAACTTTCACCAGAAAACACAGCAGACATCGCCATGCCTCCAATGAGTTATTGTTTGACACCACTGAATTCGCAAACGGCAATGGTTTGGATCCAGTGTAAAGCACTCTACAAGCGTCTGGCTCAGAGCTGTCCTTGAAGTAACCGATTTGTAACAGTTCATTGTGTCAGTGTGTAACCTCCCCCTCACTTATCGACCTTAATGACAGTGAAAAATTAAACCGCGTGTACCTAATGGAAATTCGGGAAAAGCAATCGTCACCGAAGTTAATTTGTTGGTAAAGAGGGAGGAAAGGGTTACATCTAAATGAAAGGAAAAATGCAAATGAAACTGGTGGAAATTAATTTTGAAAACGGGTAAAGTTAAAAAAGAAAGTAAATGTGCGGCCGTTACTTTAACAATTAACTAGCGGTAATTAGATATTTGAGATTTGGGGGAAATTACGGTCGCCAGTCGTAAGGACAATTACTATAGTAACTGAAAAAGAAAGGTTATTACACATATAATTAGCACTAGAAGCGTGGCAACTGAAGGTTGACAAGTGTAGTGTGAAAACTGAAAGTTTGTCAGAAGTAATAAATTTCCCGACACTCTGACTTAATTTAGCAAAAGAATTAATAAAACCGGAAAATCAAAAGTTAATTTAGTGACTGAAGTTAATAGGGAGCTTTCTTTCTGAAGCACATCGAAATTCAGTAAAATACGGTTAGTCTTGGACTACCTCAACAATCATTTCAAAAGCTACTTGAATCTACGCAATTTAGAAATAAGAGATTTAACTTTGAACTTGAATTAAATGATTCTGAACAATTAACAATAGTTAAATTTAGTGCGTACCAAGCTGAGCTGCAGTCACAGGTAAGCTAAAATACGGTAACAAAACTCGCACTCTTAATTTGTGCTTGTGTAATCTAAATATTGTCGCCAGCTATGAATACCTTAACTGAACTTTGAAATTAAAGGAGTGAAATCGAATGATGCTGGCGTTTGAATTTCACCGACACTCGGGTTCATTCCGGAAAAGGAAGGGACCCTGCTTGGTAATGCAGTTGGGACAATGAGCAACAAAGGCTCATGCTACGTTGCTGTAATTTAGTTATGAAAATGGAATAGTTTGAAATGCTGAGGTCTGCCATACAGTTCTAAAACTTTACGTGCTTCCAGTCTTCCTTGTTGGTTGATTGAAGGTTTGAAGTCGTCGATCGAGGAGGTGGCCACAGTCACTCATTGTCGGCCGTCGCTGTTGCAAAAGCTGGATGTTGGCGCGCCTTCTTCTCGACACGGTCACCAGGCGAAACGGGCTGTTGATGTGCGCCAGCTAATGCTTCCCGTCCGCGACACTGTGTCAGAAACTATCATAGCGAGTCGAGCGCAATTACATGCTGCCAAACCCCGAAAGCGCGGCAACTCGCGGAAGCGTCACGCAACACACCTGCTCCACCGCACTACTCCCGCCAGACTCCCTCTGCTCTGCCCGCGCTCCACGCGGCAGAGCTAACACTACCGAAGATCATAAACACTTCGGTTCTCCACACGACCTATCGATGTAATCGTTCGATAGCCTAGTTTTCCCTAGGCCAGACCCAGCATAAAAATACAAATAATCTTTACACAACAAACCAATTATACTTCGACATAAATGCATGTATATACAAATAGTAAAACAGTTACAATATACAAAGACACAGAAACGTCATATCTTCAGGTAACAAAATAGGGAAAAAAATTTATAGTACAATAGATGGAAATAGGAGGATATGCATTTCCGGCGTTACAAGTGCTGTTCAGATTGCTAGAGTAGATGCCGTACGTTGCTCCAGAGCCATGCGTCGAACATCATGATCCCTCTCTCTGAGTCCGGTCTTCTTGCCTGTATATTCTCGTGGCCACTGCTACCAGCAACCATGTATGGTACCTACATTCCTACCAAGTCTTTTTGCGGTATCGCGGAAGGAACGTTCAGCTTCTCTTAGCACTATTTGACGACCTCGTTAAATCTCAGTGATGTGTTGATCGCGGCCTATTTGTCGCCGTAAAGTCATTCTTGACTAACGTCAACTCAGCACGTTCAAACTCAGTGAGGCGTTGAGAACGGCGTCTTTGTCGCCGTGTAGGCATTCTTGAATAACATCAACTCACCACGTCCTACCTCAAAGGTAAGTAACGCTCACAACTGTTACAGCGTGCCGGCCGGATTGGCCAAGCAGTTCTAGGCGCTACAGTCTGGAACCGCGCGACGCTACGGTCGCAGGTTCGAATCCTGCCTCGGGTGTGGATGTGTGTGATGTCCTTAGGTTAGTTAGGTTTAAATAGTTCTAAGTTCTAGGCGACTGATGACATCAGATGTTAAGTCCCATAGTGCTCCGAGCCATTTGAACTATTTTTTTTGTTACAGCGTGTATTTAAATCAAACCTGATTTGTGCCTAGTGCCGTTCTTATGCGACTCTTTTATGTATAAAATTTCAGTATACATCATCTTTCACATTTAGAAACACGCCTACCAACTTTCCTTTATGTCGCAAAACTCCTTCTTGGTATTGACATTATTTTCCCGTCAGCGTACGAAGAACCCCCTCCCTGTGGAGAGAACAGATAAACTCGCGGTTCCTGAAGAATGGTAGTAGCCTTTTAGTGGTTGCGGGAGGAAAGGTCTGAGTTTTACTGATCTAGCGTTGTAACCTTAGCCAACATTGCCTTGCTGTTCTGATACCGCAAACAGCCGAAACAAGGGAAAGCTGCAGCAGTTATTTTTGCCGTGGGCATGAAGCTCTACTGCGTGGTTTAATGATCATGACATCTTCTTGGGTAAAATATTCTGTAGGTAAGATAATCGTCCATTCGGACTTCCGGACGAGGGCCTCCTCAGGAAAATGTCGTCATCAGGAGAAACGTAACTGGCGTTAAATCGGATAGATAATTGTTGTTGTTGTGGTCTTCAGTCCTGAGACTGGTTTGATGCAGTTCTCCATGCTACTCTATCCTGTGCAAGCTTCTTCATCTCAGTACCTACTGCAGCCTACATCCTTCTAAATCTGCTTAGTGTATTCATCTCTTGGTCTCCCTCTACGATTTCTACCCTCCACGCTGCCCTCCAATACTAAACTGGTGATCCCTCGATGTCTCAGAACATGTCCTACCAACCGATCCCTTCTTCTAGTCAAGTTGTGATATAAGCTCCTCTTCTCCCCAATCCTATTCAATACCTCCTCCTTCAGCATTCTTCTGTAACACCACATTTCGAAAGCTTCTATTCTCTTCTTGTCTAAACTGTTTATCGTCCACGTTTCACTTCCATACATGGCTACACTCCATACAAATACTTTCAGAAACGACTTCCCGACATTTAAATCTATACTCGATGTTAACAAATTTTTCTTCTTCAGAAACGCTTTCCTTGCCATTGCCATTCTACATTTTATATCTTCTCTACTTCGACCATCATCAGTTATTTTGCTCCCCAAATAGCAAAACTCCTTTACTACTTTAAGTGTCTCATTTCCTAGTCTAATTCCCTCAGCATCACCCGACTTAATTCGACTACATTCCATTATCCTCGTTTTGCTTTTGTTGATGTTCATCTTATACCCTCCTTTCAAGACACTCTCCATTCCGTTCAACTGCTCTTCCAAGTCCTTTGCTGTTTCTGACAGAATTACAATGTCATCGGCGAATCTCAAAGTTTTTATTTCTTCTCCATGGATTGTAATACCTACTCCGAACTTTTCTTTCGCTTCCTTTACTGCTTCCTCAAAATACAGATTGAAAAACATCAGGGACAGGCTACAACCCTGTCTCACACCCTTCCCTGCTTCCCTTTTACACCCCTCGACTCTTATAACTGCCATCTGGTTTCTGTACAAATTGTAAATAGCCTTTCGCTCCTTGTATTTTACCCCTGCCACCTTCAGAATTGACTATTCCAGTCAACACTGTCAAAAGCTTTCTCTAAGTCTACTAATGCTAGAAATGTAGGTTTGCCTTTCCTTACTCTTTCTTCTAAGATAAGTCGTAGGGTCAGTATTGCGTCACGCGTTCCAACATTTCTACGGAATCCAAACTTATCTTCCCCGATTGTCGGCTTCTATCATTTTTTCCATTCGTCTGTAAAGGATTCGCGTTAGTATTTTGCATCTGTGACTTATTAAAATGATAGTTCGGGAATTTTCACATCTGTCAACACCTTCTTTCTTTGGGATTGGAATTATTATATTCTTCTTGAAGTCTGAGGGTATTTCACCTGTCTCATACATCTTGCTTACCAGATGGTAGAGTTTTGTCAAGACTGGCTCTCCCAAGGCTGTCAGTAGTTCTAATGTAATGTTGTCTATTCCGGGGGCCTTGTTTCGACTCAGGACTTTCAGTGCTCTGTCAAACTCTTCACGCGGTATCATATCTCCTATTTCATCTTCAACTAGATCCTGTTCCATTTCCATAATTTTGTCCTCAAGTACATCGCCCTTGTATAGACCCTCTATATACTCCTTCCACCTTTCTGCTTTCCCTTCTTTGCTTAGAACTGGGTTCCATCAAAGCTCTTGATATTCATGCAGGTGGTTCTCCTTTCTCCAAAGGTCTCTTTAATTTTCCTGTAGGCAGTATCTATCTTATCCCTAGTGAGATAGCCGGCCGGAGTGGCCGAGCGGTTAAAGGCGCTACAGTCTGGAACCGCGCGACCGCTACGGTCGCAGGTTCGAATTCTGCCTCGGGCATGGATGTGTGTGATGTCCTTAGGTTAGTTAGGTTTAAGTAGTTCTAAGTTCTAGGGGACTGATGACCACAGCAGTTAAGTCCCATAGTGCTCAGAGCCATTTGAACCTAGTGAGATAAGCTTCTACATCCGTACATTTGTCCTCTAGCCATCCCTGCTTAGCTATTTTGCACTGCCTTTCCATATCATTTTTGAGACGTTTGTATTCCTTTTTGCCTGCTTCATTTACAGCATTTTTGTATTTTCACCTTTCATCAGTTATATTCAATATTTCTTCTGTTACCCAAGGGCTTCTACTAGCCCTCGTGTATTTACTTATTTGATCCTCTGCTTCCTTCACTATTTCATCCCTCAAAGGTACCCATTCTTCTTCTACTGTATTTCTTTCCCACATTCCTGTCAATTGTTCCCTTATGCTTTCCCTGAAACTCTGTACAACATCTGGTTCTTTCAGTTTATCCAGGTCTCATCTCCTCAAATTCCCACCTTTTTGCAGTTTCATCAGTTTTAATCTGCAGTTCATAACCAATAGATTGTGGTCAGACTCCACATCTGCCCCTGGAAATGTCTTACAATTTAAAACCTGGTTCCTAAATCACTGTCTTACCGTTATATAATCTATCTGATACCTTTTAGTATCTCCAGGGCTCTTCCATGCATACAACCTTCTTTCATGATTCTTAAACCAAGTGTTAGCTTTGATTAAGTTATGCTCTGCGCAAAATTCTACCAGGCGGCTTCCTCTTTCATTTCTTAGCCCCAATCCAGATTCACCTACTACGTTTCCTTCTCTTCCTTTTCCTACTATCGAATTCCAGTCACCCATGACTATTAAATTTTCGTCTCCCTTCACTACCTGAATAATTTATTTTCTCTCATACATTTCATCAATTTCTTCGTCATCTGCAGCGCTAGTTGGCATATAAACTTGTACTACTGTAGTAGGCGTGGGCTTCGTGTCTATCTTGGCCACAATAATGCGTTCACTATGCTGTTTGCAGTAGCTTACCCGCACTCCTATTTTTTTATTCATTTTTAAACGTACTCCTGCATTACCCCTATTTGATTTTGCGTTTATAACCCTGTAGTCGCCTGACCAGAAGTCTTGTTCCTCCTGCCACCGAACTTCACTAATTCCCACTATATCTAACTTTAACCTATCCATTTCCCTTTTTAAATTTTCTAACCTAGTTGCCCGATTAAGGGATCTGACATTCCACGCTCCGATCCGTAGAACGCCAGTTGTCTTCCTCCTGATAACAACGTCCTCTTGAGTAGTCCCCGCCCGGAGATCCGAATGGGGGACTATTTTACCTCCGGAATATTTTATCCAAGAGGACGCCATCATCATTTAATCATACAGTAAAGCTGCATGCCCTCGGGAAAAATTACGGCTGTAGTTTCCCCTTGCTTTCAGCCATTCGCAGTACCAGCACAGCAATGCCATTTTGCTTAGTGTTACAGGGCCAGATCAGTCAATCATCCAGACTGTTGCCCCTGCAACTACTGAAAAGGCTGCTGCCCCTCTTCAGGAACCACACGTATGTCTGGCCTCTCAACAGATACCCCTCCGTTGTGGTTGCACCTACGGTACGGCCATCTGTATAGTTGAGGCATGCAAGCCTCCCCACAAACGGCAAGGTCCATGGTTCATAATTAAGAAAATTAAAACTGGAAAATAGACGGGCTGAAGTTAGATATGGTGGGAATTAGTGAAGTGTGGTGGCGGGAAGAACAGTGCATCTGATCATGTGGAAAAGGGATTATAAATATAAAATCAAATAGTGGTCATGTGGAGTGACTCTAATAACAAGTAAGAATGTAGGAAAACGGATAAACAACCAGGAACAGCATAGTGAACGCATTATCTCAATCAAGATTAACTTGAAATAATACCCAACACATCAGTAAATCATTATATGACAGCTAGCTCCGCAAATGACGAACGGTTTGAGGGGAGGTATGATGAGATAAAAGAAACAATTCAGATAATCAAAGGAGATGAAAACTGAACTGCGCTGGGAAGCTGGAATTCGATTATAGGGAAAGAAAGTGAAGGAAAAATAGTAGGAGAACACGAACTGGAGGAAAGTAATGGAAGCACAAGCCACTTGGCAGAATTTTGCGCAGAGCACAATTATGTCGTTATAAATACTTAGTTTAAAAGTTCGTTTTCTACAAAAATTTTTATGCCAATCTGACGATGCTCCAATAGGGCGAAAAGGGTCATTTCTTGTACACTACTGGCCATTAAAATTGCTACACCAAGAAGAAATGCCGATGATAAACGGGTATTCATTGGGCAAATTTATTATACTAGAACTGACATGTGATTACATTTTCACGCAATTTGGGTGCATAGATCCTGAGAAATCAGCACCCAGAACAACAATACCTGCCCGTAATAACGGCCTTGATACGCCTGGGCATTGAGTCAAACAGAGCGTGGATGGCGTGTACAGGCACAGTTGCCCATGCAGCTTCAACAAGATACTACAGTTCATCAAGAGTAGTGACTGGCGTAATGTGACGAGCCAGTTGCTCGGCCACCATTGACCAGACGTTTTCAATTAGTGAGATATCTGGAGAACGTGCTTGCCAGGGCAGGAGTCGAACATTTTCTGCATCCAGAAAGGCCCGTACAGGACCTGCAACATGTGGTCGTGCATTATCCTGCTGAATTGCAGGGTTTCGCAGGGATCGAATGAAGGGTGGAGCCACGGGTGGTAACACATCTGAAATGTAACGTCCACTGTTCAAAGTGCCGTCAATGCGAACAACAGCTGACCGAGACGTGTAGCCAATGGCACCCCATACCATCACGCCGTGTGATACGCCAGTATGGCGATGACGAATAGACGCTTCCAACGTGCGTTCACCGCGATGTCGCCAAACACGGATGCGACCATCATGATGCTGTAAACAGAACCTGGATTCATCCGAAAAAATGACGTTTTGCCATTCGTGCACCCAGGTTCGTCGTTGAGTACACCATCGCTGGCGCTCCTGTCTGTGATGCAGCGTCAAGGGTAACCGCAGCCATGGTCTCCGAGCTGATAGTCCATGCTGCTGCAAACGTCGTCGAACTGTTCGTGCAGATGGTTGTTGTCTTGCAAACGTCCCCATCAGTTTACTCAGGGATCGAGACGTGGCTGCGCGATCCGTTACAGCCATGCGGATAAGATGCTTGTTATCTCGAGTGCTAGTGATACGAGGCCATTGGGATCCAGCACGGAGTTCCGTATTACCCTCTTGAAACCACCGATTCTATATTCTGCTAACAGTCATTGGATCTCGACCAACGCGAGCAGCAATGTCGCGATTCGATAAATCGCAATCGCGATAGGCTACAATCCGACCTTTATCAAAGTCGGAAACGTGATGGTACGCATTTCTCCTCCTTACACGAGGCATCACAACTACGTTTCACCAGGCAACGCCGGTCAACTGCTGTTTGTGTATGAGAAATTGGTTGGAAACTTTCATCATGTCAGCACGTTGTAGGTGTCGCCACCAGCGCCAACCTTGTGTGAATGCTCTGAAAAGCTAATCATTTGCATATCACAGCATCTTCTTCCTGTCGGTTAAATTTCGCCTCTGTAGCACGTCATCTTCGCGGTGTAGCAATTTTAATGGCCAGTAGTGTATACAAAAATATTTTGCATCTAAGACTGTCTCAATTGAAGAAATTGATAACGGGTTGCTGTACCAGGTGCCCAATATGGAATGGAACCAATTTTATGAAACACGGTTGTATACATGAAAGAGACCCGGAGACAACAGACGATTTCAGAATGATTGTATAACGGTAAGAAATAGATTAAGAGACTAGACTCTAAACTACAAAATATTTCTTTGGCAAAACTGAAACTGAAGAAACTAGAGAAAGATACGACATTAGGGAGATGGGATCCTGATAAACTGAAAAAAACAAGGGTTGTTGGGGGTTCCAAAGAGATAATTAGGCAACGATTGAACGAAATATGTGAAAGGCATACAATGGATGACGAACAGGTAGCGTACAGATGCGAAATAGTGAACGTGGCACAATATCAGATAAGCATCAGACAAATCCCAGTAGAAATACTTGGATAATTTAATTGAAGAAGGGAGACGATACGAAAATAAAGCAGACACAAGGAAATACATGCTTCTAAGACGAGTTTTACTGTCGGACAAAACGGTTGAGCAGAAATGGCTACAGGAAAAATGCAAGGCTGTTGAAGGATGTGTAACTGTGGGAAAAATAGATGCTTCCTGTAGGAAAATTAAAAAGACCTTTGGCGAAAAGAGAAATAGCTGCATGAATATTAAGAGCTCATATAGAAAGTCCATAACGTATACAGAAGGGAAAGCTGGAAGTAGAAAGGAATACATAGAAGTGCTCTACGAGTGAAATTAATTTCAGGCAATGTTGTAGACAAAGAAGAGGAAGATGAGAAGGGACCTGTGAAACTAAGAGAAGAAAATGGCAGAGAATTGGAAAATTCGAGGAAAAACGGTGCCTATGGATTGGTTCAAACGGCTCTGAGCAATATGGGACTTAACATCTGAGGTCATTAGTCCCCTAGAACTTAGAACTACTTAAACCTAACTAAGCTAAGGACATCACACACATCCATGTCCGAGGCAGGATTCGAACCTGCGACCGTAGCGGTCGCGCGGTTCCAGACTGAAGCGCCTAGAACGGCTCGGCCACCGTGGCCGGCGGGGGGCCCATGGAATAGGCGGCATCCCTCCAAATTATTGACTACTTCAGGTGAGCCATCGATGACAAAGCAGTTTCACCTATGTGCAAGGCGTATGAGACAGACGAAATACCCTCAAACTTCAAGGAGAATGCATCTTTTCCAATTTCAATGAATGCAGTTGCTGACTGAACAATCAGTTGAATAATTCGTGTTGCAAAATACTATCACGAATTACTTACAGAAGATTGGGAAAACTGTTAGAGGCCAATCTCAGAAAAGGTCAGTTTAGGTTCAAGAGAAATGTAGGGAACATACGAAACAATACTGAGTGTACGAGTTCTCTTACTTAAGTTAAAGAAAGGCAATCGATGATTACAGCTTTTGTGAACGTAGAGAAAGGTTTTGAAAATATGGACTGAATTACACTCTTTGTAATTCTGAAGTAACTGGGATAAAACAACAGCAGTGTAAGGTTATTTACATCTTGTGCTGAAACCACGCTGCAGTCCCCCCCCCCCAACTCCCCCCCTCTCCCCGAGTAGCTAAGTGGTCAGCACGACAGAATGTCAATCCTAAGGGCCCGAGTTCGATTCCCGGCTGAGTCAGAGATTTTCTCCTCTCAGGGACTGGGTGTTGTGTTGTCCTAATCATCATCATTTCATCCCCATCCACGCGCAAGTCGCCGAACTGGCGTCAAATCGAAAGACTTGCAGTTACTTGTCGAGGAGTGAAGGGGGGGGGGGGGGAGTGTTTAACGCCCCGTCGACAACGATGTCATTAGAGAGGAACCACAAGCGTGGATCAGGAAAGATGGAGAAGGAAAGCGGCCGTGCCCTTTCGAAGGAACCATCCTGGCATTTGCCTTAAGCGATTTGGGGAAATCACGGAAAACCTAAGTCAGGATGGCTGGACGTTGGTTTGAGTCGTCGTCCTTACGAATGCGCGTCCAGTGTGCTAAAAACAGTGCTACCCCACTCGGTTGTTGTGTGTCGAAGATCGTGTGAGGGAAGCAGGCTTGCAGCCTCTCCTAGATATTATTGAAGATTATTCAATTGTACACAGAGGGAGCAAAAGCTCAGAGAGAAAAAGCAATAAGTTCGAGATTTTCCGATGACGTAATTCCCTCAGAGACAGCAATGGACTTCAAGTGGCAGTTGAATGGAATGGATAGTGTCTTGAAAACAAATTGTAAAATGAACATCAGGAAGAGTAAAATGAGGATAATGGCATGTAGTCGAATTATATTATGAAATGAGACACTAAAAGCACTCCATGAATTTTGTTCCTTGGCCAGCAATACAACTGGGGATGGTTAAAGCAGCGAGGTTATGAAATGCAGACTGGAAACAGGAAGAAAAGCGTTGCTGAAAGAGATGACTTTATTACCATCTAAAATAAATTTAAATATTATAAATTCTTTTCTGAAGATATTTGTCTGCAGTGTGTAACGGCCTATTAAAGGCCTTATTTTATCGAAGTTTGCGATACCCTCCAAATTCAACCAGTTTAAAGAGTATTTATGATTATAGAAAAGTTATTGTCTATGTTAACAATGATTGCATAACATGTCTCCATAAACTGTCAACCCATTAAATTATACTGACTAACTGACCCATACAAAAGTTAATATCACTTGATCACTGATACAGCAAATGCTATCATGTAAAAACACAAAGTTCATCTTAAATAATTAATATGAAGTACGAAAAATAATGGCCAACTTAGGTATTTTGGATCTCCTTAAATAAAAATCACCCAGTGAAACCTATTTGTTCACTAGGAGCGTTTTCACTCAGTATTCATGTAATCAATCCTATTTTAGACGAAAACCAATGTAATTCTTAATAATTCATTTTATTTACTTATTTATGCAAATTAGAGAAGTCAATTGACAAACTTCTAAAAAGCTGCCTTTTTGTAACAAAGAATTATTCTGTCAAGTCAACAAATCTGTCTGTCATTTTAATAACCTGTTAAATTATGTCACTTGATATAAATTAATAACTTTTCTGCACAATTTACGATAACAGATGTACATGTGACTTATAAACTGTATCTCTTTTTAGTAGTTCTTTGACAAGGTTATAAATACAAGCTGCAATAAGGGTCGGGAGCGCAGTCGGAATGCCACTTTGGTAAAGTATGTATGTGTGTTATTGTTCGAGGTGGATAAACAATGCAAAGAACATGTAAAAGAAGTACTACTTTGTGTTGTGTCATTCTCTTTGGTGGACAGTGGAATTTAGATGGCCACCAGAGTAATAAATATTTGAAGTTTAAATATTTGTTGGTTTCGCTCATTATTTATCATCAAAGGCACATCAAAAACACGGGACCTCATTTTTTTACCCCTAGACAATCAGATTTAGAGCCAGCACCAGCATCGAGACACAGCAGCGATCCAGCAAGCAGCAGCGATTAGCACAACGCATTTTAATGGCGCCAACCTAACATCAAATGCTAACAAGCTTCGTAAATGGGAGTGAAATAGTGCGATTATAGCATTATCTACGACTAGGCGACCATTACAAGTGTGAGCTTGTAAGGAAGTGAAACCTGGACGATAAGTAGATCAGACCAGAAGAAAACAGAACATTTTGAAATGCTGTGATACAGAAGATTGCTGAAGATTAAATGAGTTTGTCGAATAACTTATAGGAAGGTACTGAATCTGGGGAAAAAAGAAATTTACAGCACAAACCGACTAAAAGAAGAGGTCAATTGATAGACAGGACGTCCTGAGACAGAATCGTCAGTTCGGAAACTGAGGAGGGATGGGGTGCAATCGCAGAGGCTTGAGGACAATGAACACGTTCAAATGGATGTAGACTGGAGTAGTTATTGAGAAGTGAAGAGCATTCCACAGTGTAGACTAGCGTAGAGAGTGCATGAAATCAGTCTTCGGACACAAAATCCAATTAACAATGTATAGAGACATGGAAAGAGACATAGGTTCAGCCGGCTAGAGTGGCCGTGCGGTTCTAGGCGCTACAGTATGGAGCCGACCGACCGCTACGGTCGCAGGTTCGAATCCTGCCTCGGGCATGGATGTGTGTGATGTCCTTAGGTTAGTTAGGTTTAATTACTTCTAAGTTCTAGGTGACTGATGACCTCAGAAGTTAAGTCGCATAGTGCTCAGAGCCATTTGAACCAACATAGGTTCAGTTGCAGGTCAAGCAAATTGCAGGCTATACAGGAAAAACTGCGGTTTGTCTTCAAAAATCCTGGCAAACGAAACAGTTGTATGGTCTACAATTGCGCACAGGTTTTCTGTGTGAGGCACCTGCAGGGTTGTATTAACAGGAGCTTAGAGTGTGTACAGAGGATGGCGCAGCGAGTGATCACTGCTTGTTAGTGTGCCAAGAGAGTGCAGCACAAATAATGAGAAACCGCAACTAGTAGAAACTCGAAGGTAGAATCCAGGCATTTCAAGAGCACCACCTTGGAGTACGGCAAACTCATCTTTGTGCTCTTCGAACAATGCACGTACACTGAAAGGTGGCTACACTGAGCCACAGCGCCAGAGATCGCGCCAGAGAGTATTGTTCCGCCGCCTCCACTGGCAGTGATTATTGAGACGTAGCGGCAAGCAGTTCTTGACGAGAAGTTGTGGTAGACACTGCTTGTAGCTGAAGTCAGAGTGAGATGCGGTAGTGGAGAGTGTTGTTCCATGTTTATGCAGTTATTTGATGGGAGAGATAGCAGATGTTGTTCTAATGGAGATATTGTAATGATCTGAGTGCTTTTCGTCAATATAAATTAAGGTAACTAACTACTGTTCTTTATTTTCTTATTATTTGTGTGTCCTGAATAATGCTTCATTACAGGTTCAGTCAACAAAGCATCTGGCGTGTGTTCTTGTATTAGAGTGTAATTCTGGTTTTCTTGCGCAATTATAGTATTTCTATTTTTTTTTTATCACGTCAGTATAATTGGTATTTAAAAATTCTTGTCTTGTTGAAGAAGAACCGTGCCAGATGTGCGTTGAGTCATACTACCACATACAGAACAGCTACACTTGTGTTTGTTGTTTCGTAGGTTTTATAGTTGCTGGGGACTTAATTAATTAATTGTATTAACTGAAATTTTCTTTTCATTCTTTGTTGTTGTTTCATGCAGTCAGATTGCGTAATAATACTAGTCAGGGCCAGCCGTTTACGAAACAGCGTAATCGGACATACAGCGACAGAAAATTAAAAAGTATTTGCATTGCATTCTTATATATCTTTATTTTAATTAAGCCCCCATGCAACACTGCAAGGTGTGTGACACATTGCATTGTCCTGCTGGTAGATACCACTATGCCAAGGGATTACCAACTGCATGAAGGATTGGACAGGGTCCCCAAGGATAGATGCGTACTTACTTTGAACCTGTGTGCCTTCCAGAATGACGAGATCTACCAGGGAATGCTCTCCGGCCTGGACCCAAACGACGATTATTGTAGGGTGTTTAGTTCCAGACGTTTTACGCCAATGGATCGTAAAACGTGATTCGTGCGAAAATGTCACCTGTCGCTACTCAGTGGACGTCCAGCTGCGGTGCGAACGTGCAAATCCCAGCCTTGGTCGCCAATGAACAGCAGTCAGGGTGGACGCACGAACCAGGCACCTGCTGCCGAGGCCTGTATTCAGCAACGTTCGCTGAACTGTCGTTGGGGAGACACAGTTGGTAGCTCCATGGTTTACCTACGTAGCCAGTTGCTCAACAATTGCACTCCTAGTCGCCGGTGTACATCTCCGCAGCAGTCTTCCTTCCATGCTGTCTACGGCGCGTCGGCACTACAGTTGCCTCGACGCCGGTTTTGGATAGCACCATTTTGCCACGCACGCTATACTTTACCTATGGCGGAACGCGAACGGTTTACAGACGTAGCCGATTCGGAAATGCTTGCATACCCTTGGCCTGGAAACCAATAATCATACCCTTTTGGGCACCATAGAAATCACTCCTTTTCCGCATTACGAGAAAGGCTGCATTGTTCTCTCTGACATGCTTTGACACCCTCCACTGCTATCCTGCCACCTGCTGCCTGTCTAACATTCTGCGTGGTGTCTGTTTGTTCTAAGTCGTGTCTCCCTACCATTTCCGCGCAACGACGCTCTGAGTGTGTTTTTTAGGGAATTGACTAGTTTGAACCTTGGACCTGTTGCTGGTAAGGAGACGCCAGACCACACATGACATGTAAGAGTTCAGAAGAGTTCAGTGAGACTAGCGATGATATAATCAAATACTTAATGATTTCAGCGTCAGCTCCACTGCACTCCCTGTAAAAGAATCTTAATACTAAATAAATTTAGTGGAAGGGGCTCAAGGCTTTCCTATTTTTAGTTAGCTGGTAAAATAACGTCGAGAAAGCAGTTAAGTTTACCATTGGAAATTTTATTCTACCCACAAAACATTGTTTATAAATTGCATTATTGATAAAAGGAAATATTTTAATACAGGATGATAAAAACCAACTGCGTTCAACAAAAATGTGAACGAATATTCCCTGAATGGGTTTCCAAGTTATATAATGGATCGAAGGATGACCTATGCCATATCACATCTATAATCTAGATATAAGTTAAGTTTCATAAAAGAAAAAACTATCAGAATGGTCTACAGTTACCCTCAATTATCTTTAATTACTTACTTAACTTGTCATAAATTACAGTGGCTGATGTGACTTCTCAATAATTATATAAGAGAAAAATCATTGCATTTCAGATTTTAACTTCTAGTAGCAAATGCGAATAACATGAAGTGTAATTGACGACCGACACTAGTATTACGTAAAAAGGGGATGTAACAGATGAGACTTCTGCAGTTCTGAGTGAAGCCTTATGGCGGCACCGCGTGCGTTCATTACCTTGTCGGTGTTTAGACAGTGTCAGGGGGCGGCAGGCGGCACAGCTCCACGCACCTCACCATCTCGGAAGCAACTCTCTCCTAACTTCTCCTTACCACAATTTACCGAAGTTGGTTTTAAAAAAAGGTATCTGGCTGTGTTTTCAACTGACCAAGCAGGGTCTCAATGTTAACCTTAAGCTCCACCTTCAAAAATTCTGTCTATCCAATGAGAAACAATATACTTTTCGTGGTGGGGCAATGTTTTTAACGTTTGCAACGTAACAGAGACGCGTATAGTCTCGCGCTAAAACCTTCAGCTGGTGTGGTCCTTTTAGTGTTATCGTAGGATCTATACTGTTCTTCTGGAGGACTCTATCTTTTAACATGGGCTGAGGGGTGGTCCTGGCGGTCGGCAGGCGACGTGGGTGTGCGTCCCTTATGGTAGGACCTCCTAGCCTACACGACTCTGCTCTCGGCTTCTGTTCTCGTTTCTCCCCTCGGAACTGCGTCTGTTTCACGGTGGGAAGGTATGACGTGCATTTAGGCGTTCTTGTGTCAGTCTGTGCTCTTCCATTTGCGCACTCGTTGATCGTATTACTTTGGTTAATTTAGTGTCACGATTTATTCGGAGCTATGTGACATACTACTGGATTTGCTTATCATGTCAGGGTTTTCATGGAAGGTGTTGGATTTGTCTGACACCTTACACCTGTGACTGGTTATTGCACATTGATGTCGATCACATTAATGTGTATTTCTGTGTTGATAGTTAATATGTATTTTCAAAAACGCATTTTTGGCAACTCCCGTATTGCCCACCCTGTATATGTACAAACGAAGAAGCTGATGGTCCTTTGTTGCTGCACTAATGTCGCGATCACGGCAGGAATTTGTGCCTTTAAGATTTGAATCGTAGGCTCATATGCTACATAGTGCTGGGCATGGCTCTCCTGAAACCATCCATTCCATATTTTCAAGACAGTCATGAGATTCAAACCAACACGAGCAACAACACCGCAGAACGATGAACCACAGTCTCGACAGGTCATGATCCTGTCACTGTCGCATTCCGACAAGTCTTTGTAGGCATTTTTCCTTCTTACACGATGTCTTGCGTGACCTTCACACAAACTAACAACATTCAAATGAGATTTTGAGTGAGAAATCCCTGAGTAAGGAACAAAACGTACGTGGCGTCACTCCTGCCTACTTCAGCCAGCAGTGTATACAGGGTGCCCCACTGATCAAGATCCTATCAAGATCTTTATCAAGATGCAAATTACAAAATGTTTCAAGCAAATGTTCTTTAGTCGCCAGGGGGACATCAATCACCATGATTACCTTCGTGTTAGCTTTGTTTTTTTATAAAGATATGACCAGCGGGACAACTTTTTTAAATGGCACCCTGTATTTTTTATTCGGTAATTCATTTCCTCTCCTAAAGAACTATTCACAAATGTATCACAGTGTACCATTCACTGAAACACAGCCTTATTAATTACAAAAAAATGGTTCAAATGGCTCTGAGCACTATGGGACTTAACATCTGAGACCATCAGTCCCCTAGAACTGGGAAGTACTTAAACATATCTAACCTAAGGGCATCACACACGTCCATGCACGTCCGAGGCAGGATTCGGTCCTGCGACCGTGGCGGTCGCGCGGTTCCAGACTGGAGCGCCTAGAACCGCTCGGTCACACCGGCCGGCTATTACTTACATAACACAACACTGACTTTGAGCCCGGGATCACAAACTCGTCCATTTGCTGTAGTTGTGAGAAAACAAATGAAAACCAAGTAAAAACATAACACAAAATTGACTCTGACTCTCCTGTACCATTGCCCAGGAGTAGAACTTTCAAAGGTGCTCAAAGTGGTGACCCTGGACACCGATACACTTTTGCACACGTTAAATGAAAGAATTATTTACTGCTTCCAGTATTGCCTGCAGAAGAGAATTACAAGCAAGCACGATACGTTCCTGTATGCAGTTATTGAAATATCGCGGTAGACAACGTCTTTAATGCATCCGCAAAGAAAAGAGTCCAGAGGATTTAAATCAGGAGAGGTAGCAGGCCAAGCAACTGTTCCTCCTCGACCAATCCATCTGGCAGGATACCTTCGGTTCAGAACACGACGTGCACGCAAGCCATTATGTGCTGAACATCCATCGTGTTCATACCACATAAGCATTCTGGTTCTTAGCGGCACTTCATCCAGAAGAGGAGGAAGATGGCTCTGAGCACTATGGAACTTAACATCTGAAGTCATCAGTCCCCTAGGACTTAGAACTACTTAAACCTAACTAACCTAAGGACATCACACACATCCATGCCCGAGGCAGGATTCGAAACTGCGATCGTAGCGGTAGCGCGGTTCCAGACTGAAGCGCCTAGAGCCGCTCGGCCACAACGGCCAGCAGAGGAGGAAGAATTCGTTTGAGGAAGTTGGCATACGCTACCATTGATGAAATAAGGGCCAATAATTGTAGTATCAAGCATCCCACACCAGACGTTAACTCCCCATTGACGCCGATGTTCCACTTGTCTAAGCCATCGTGGGTTGTCGCTGGACCAATAACGCATGTGCCTAGTATTTACCTGTCCTTCGTCGGTAAATAGAACATTGGAGGAGATATCTGGGTTGGCGAGGATTTGCTGCTGTGTCCATTGACAGAACTGTACACTATTCTGGAAATCATTCCCATGTAATTCTTGATGTAGGTGTACATGGTAAGGATGGAACCGGTGACGTGTAAGAATACGATGTACACTGGTTTTAGGAATGCCAATCTCGTATTCAAGCTGTCGCGTGCTCACATGTGGATTCATAGCAAAGGAAGCGGGAACAGTAACTTCGGCAGCTTCGTCTATGCGAGTGCCACGACGATTGCGTTGTCGCGGGTTGAAGTTTCCTGTTTCCTGAAGCGTCGCAACAAGACGAGAAGACATTCGTCGGGAAGGTGGGTTCTTATCAAGATATCGCTCTCTGTACAGTTCCGCTGCCTGTGTAACATTTCTCCTACCTTCAACAACAACAATGAAAGAAATGTTACGTTGATGCAGTCTGTAGGAAGGACATCCTTTACTGTATGACTACTCTACACAACAGTATTTAAAAGGACTAAACTACTGTACTAAATGTACCTGTACTTAAGAAACCAGTATTGCAAATACTGTTCTGCTAACTTACATTCCCCATAGATGAGCAGCATTTCTACCTTCTCTTCGTTGGTGTCCATTCCACTCACACAACTCTTCAACTGACGGTGGTTGACACAATGACGGATGTGCATTCTACTTATGTTTACATTTGCCCTCTGTCAACGCCTGCAGGTGGATGTGTTCCATTATCCCGAGTACCTGCACTAAGCGCTGGGAGCGTCAACGTCAGTGTTGTGTTATGTCATTAATAACGTTATGTTTCAGTGAATCGTACACTGTGATACATTTTTGAATAGGAAATGAATTACCGAATAAAAACTACAGAGTGCCATTTAAGAAAGTTGTCCCGCTGTTCATATATTTGTAAAAAACAAAGCTACTACGAAGGAAATCATGGCTAAAGAACATTTGTTTGGAACATTTTGTAATTTTCATCTGGACAAACAGTTACTTAGGGTGGTTGTAAGTAGGCTGTTTAGGTTTTTATGTTGGTAACGAGACGTAGCGCTCTGTATGAAAATCACTGGCTGTGCTGTGTGCAGTCTGTGGCTGGTTAGCAATGTTGTTATATTCGCTATTGTAGTGTTGGGCAGCTGGATGTGAACAGCGCGTAGCGTTGGCAGTTGGAGGTGAGCCGCCAGCAGTGGTGGATGTGGGGAGTGAGATGGCGGAGTTTTGAGAGCGGATGATCTGGACGTGTGTCCATCAGAGAGAGTAAATATGTGAGACTGGATGTCACGAACTGATATATATATATATATATATATATATATATATATATGACTTTTGAACACTATTAAGGTAAATACATTGCTTGTTCTCTATCAAAATCTTTCATTTGCTAACTATGCCTATCAGTAGTTAGTGCCTTCAGTAGTTAGAATCTTTTATTTAGCTGGAAGAATTGGCGCTCGCTGTATTGCAGTGGTTTGAGTGACGAAGATTTTTGTGAGGTAAGTGATTCATCAAAGGTATAGGATATTGTTAGTCAGGGCCATTCTTTTGTAGGGATGATTGAAAGTCAGATTGCGTTGCGCTAAAAATATTGTGTGTCCGTTTAGTGATGATCAGAATAAGTAAGGAGAGAAATGTCTGAGTACGTTCAGTTTTGCTCAGCTGGTTGAAAATCAAATAACGTAAGGGATTTAAAAGCAGAGTAATTCATAATTTTTTCTAAGCGGACGTTTCATAAATGTCTGAGTACGTTCAGCTCTGCTCAGCTGTTTGAAAATCAAACAACGTAAGAGGTTTATCAGCACAGTAATTCATAGTTTTTCTAAGGGGATGTTTCATGGTGAAGATAAATGGGACACCCTGAATTCTGAAGTGAGATTAGAGACATGCTCGCACACAGATGGCGGTAGTATCGCGTACACAAAATATAAAAGGGCAGTGCATTGGCCGAGCTGTCATTTGTAGTCAGGCGATCCATGTGAAAAGGTTTCCGACGTGATTATGGCCGTACGGCGGAAATTAACAGACCTATAACGCGGAATAGCAGTTCGAGCTAAATGCATGGGACATTACCTTCCGGAAGTCGTTAGGAAATTGGATATTACGAGACCCACACTTGAAGAGTATGCCGAGAATACAAAATTTCAGAGAGTACCTCTCAACAGGGACAACGCAGTGGCCGACGGCCATCTCTCAACGGCCGAAAGAAGCGGCATTTGCGTAGCACGACATCGCCTGCAGCGCCTCTCCTGGGCTCATAACTACACTCCTGGAAATTGAAATAAGAACACCGTGAATTCATTGTCCCAGGAAGGGGAAACTTTATTGACACATTCCTGGGGTCAGATACATCACATGATCACACTGACAGAACCACAGGCACATAGACCCAGGCAACAGAGCATGCACAATGTCGGCACTAGTACAGTGTATATCCACCTTTCGCAGCAATGCAGGCTGCTATTCTCCCATGGAGACGATCGTAGAGATGCTGGATGTAGTCCTGTGGAACGGCTTGCCATGCCATTTCCACCTGGCGCCTCAGTTGGACCAGCGTTCGTGCTGGACGTGCAGACCGCGTGAGACGACGCTTCATCCAGTCCCAAATATGCTCAATGGGGGACAGATCCGGAGACCTTGCTGGCCAGGGTAGTTGACTTACACCTTCTAGAGCACGTTGGGTGGCACGGGATACATGCGGGCGTGCATTGTCCTGTTGGAACAGCAAGTTCCCTTGCCGGTCTAGGAATGGTAGAACGATGGGTTCGATGACGGTTTGGATGTACCGTGCACTATTCAGTGTCCCCTCGACGATCACCAGTGGTGTACGGCCAGTGTAGGAGATCGCTCCCCACACCATGATGCCGGGTGTTGGCCCTGTGTGCCTCGGTCGTATGCAGTCCTGATTGTGGCGCTCACCTGCACGGCGCCAAACACGCATACGACCATCATTGGCACCAAGGCGGAAGCGACGCTCATCGCTGAAGACGACACGTCTCCATTCGTCCCTCCATTCACGCCTGTCGCGACACCACTGGAGGCGGGCTGCACGATGTTGGGGCGTGAGCGGAAGACGGCCTAACGGTGTGCGGGACCGTAGCCCAGCTTCATGGAGACGGTTGCGAATGGTCCTCGCCGATACCCCAGGAGCAACAGTGTCCCTAATTTGCTGGGAAGTGGCGGTGCGGTCCCCTACGGCACTGCGTAGGATCCTACGGTCTTGGCGTGCATCCGTGCGTCGCTGCGGTCTGGTCCCAGGTCGACGGGCACGTGCACCTTCCGCCGACCACTGGGGACAACATCGATGTACTGTGGAGACCTCACGCCCCACGTGTTGAGCAATTCGGCGGTACGTCCACCCGGCCTCCCGCATGCCCACTGTACGCCCTCGCTCAAAGTCCGTCAACTGCACATACGGTTCACGTCCACGCTGTCGCGGCATGCTACCAGTGTTAAAGACTGCGATGGAGCTCCGTATGCGACGGCAAACTGGCTGACACTGACGGCGGCGGTGCACAAATGCTGCGCAGCTAGCGCCATTCGACGGCCAACACCGCGGTTCCTGGTGTGTCCGCTGTGCCGTGCGTGTGATCATTGCTTGTACAGCCCTCTCGCAGTGTCCGGAGCAAGTATGGTGGGTCTGACACACCGGTGTCAATGTGTTCTTTTTTCCATTTCCAGGAGTGTATATCATTTGGACCCTTCACTGGTCGGTTGAGTCCCGACTTCAGTTGGTAAGAACTGATGGTACGGTTCGAGTGTGGCGCAGACCCCACGATTCCATGGACCCAACGCACTGTACAAACTAGTCGTGGCTTCATAATGGTGTGGGTTGTGTTTACGTGGAATGGACTGGGTCCTCTGGTCTAACTGAGCCGATCACTGACTCGAAACGGTTTAGTTCGTCTACTTGGGAGGACTGCATGTTCCTAGACAACGATGGAGTTGTCACCGGGTCACAATTGTCGGCAATTTTCTTGAAAAACATTCTGGACCCTAGGTTCAAATGGTTCAAATGGCTCTGAGCGCTATGGGACTTAACATCTGAGGTCATTAGTCACCTAGACTTAGAACTACTTAAACCAAACTAAACTAAGGACATCACTCACATCCCTGCCCCAGGCAGGATTCGAACCTGCGCCCGTAGCAGCAGCGCGGTTCTGGACTAAAGTGCCTAGAACTGCTCGGCCACAGCGGCCGGCCTGGACGCTAGGCCACTCAGATCGCGCTTCATGAAACCCATTGAACATTTATTGGACGTAATCGAGATCTCAGTTCGTGCACAACATTCTGCACCGGCAACACTTTCCCAATTATGTGCAGCTCTAGTGGCAGCATGGCTCAAAATTTCTGGAGGACACTTCCACCGACTTGTCGAGTCCACGCTACGTAGAGCTGCTGTATTACGTCGGGGAGTCCGACACGACATGAAGAGGTATACCGTGACTTTTGCCACCTCAGTGTAGCTGTAAGACGCTGTCACTGCCAGGCGTGACCTCAACCAGGACTGCAATAGGGCGAGACGGTTAACAAACTTGAGGTAGCAACTTACATATCTGTATACACCATAACACTTAGAGCTCTGTTATTTTTATCATCATTTCCATATCCAGCGTCTGTAGCAGAACACTTTCTCCGGCAGAGACAGAGATTTGTAGAAGAAGAGGAAACTTCGTAAACGAGAAACCAGTTACATACTGCACAGTACGTCTCCGTGTCCAAATTCAAATAAACTATCAAACAGTGCTTTACATTTTGACCAGAGGTTTCGAGGAATGTGAGGCAAATCCTCTGGGCAGCTGTTTTTCGTTAATTACACTGACTACTGCAATTGTAAACAGATCTTTGATAAACCGTGCTTCTAATTTACTCGAAATAGAATATCTACGCCTACGTGATTGCTACGAAAAACAAAGGAAGGAAGGTTATGATTTAACGTTCGCCGACATCGAGGTCATTAGAGACGGAGCGTAGGGACGAGGAAGAAGATCAGCAGTTCCCTTTCACCGGATCCATCCCGGAATCTGCCCCGAGCTATTCAGCGAACTCATGGGAAACCTAAATCTGGATGGTCGGACGCGGATATGAACCTAAGTGATTACTCCGCAGTTCACAATTGGTTGCAGAGGGTGCGATTTACCTCTTTCAAGATTATATCTGTAGTGCTCCTGTCCCACATAGCGCGTGGGAACACGAACAACTAAGTCTTTGTGCGAGTTCTGATTTCTATTATTTTATTTTGATGTTTTTCCTCTCCATGTAAGAGGGAATCATCAGAATAAATTGACATTCAAAGGGGAAAGTTGTTGACTGAAAGTTTGCGAAAAGTTTTCGCTGTAAAGTAAAATGCCTTTGTTTCAGTGAGTTCCATCACAGCTAATTAATCACATCCGTGACACCCTCTGACGTGTTAAAACGTGAGAAGGATGACCACCTTGAAGCGTTGTGTCTCGTTGTCTTCTTTATTTTGTCAACAATGGGGCACCAATTTTAGAAATTTTATTTGAATCAGCTATCTGGTCCTTTTATTCATTGAGAGGTAAGATCTATAATTTGTTGCATATTGTAAACTCTGCTGCTGTTAATTTGTGCAGTTTCTTTTTCAAGTTGTTCTGGAATTTAAATTCGCTTTGCTATTCATATATTTTCACAGAATCTGGAATGAGACAGTAATGTGAAACTCTAGCCCATCTGAATGGAATTTTAGTTTGTGTTGATTATGAGTTTTATCGGGAACCTGGAGTCATTTTCTTTTGGTAACGCTCAGCCGAATCTTGGACAGTGTCTGTTAACGACAACGTATCAAAGAACCGAGTATCCGACCAACCAACCGACTGCAATTGACAACATTTTTGGTAAGAATTTTGATATATTTTTGTCTTTTAACTTACACGTCGTAAAGATTAAATTGTTATATCAACATTAATACTGCCAAAACACGTCATGTCGCACTGTTTGGTGATAACACGAAACGATGCCCACTTCTTTGAACTTTTTCGATGTTTTCAGTCTGCTCTACGTGGTAAGGACCCTATACTGCACGACAGTACTTTATAATAGGCCTAGTCAACCTTTTTTACCTACCGCACACTTCTGTGTCTCTGGTAGTAGAAAAGTTTTTGGCCGCCCACCAGTTCCACAGGATTTATAAAACAGGGAAGTAGTCTTGCAATATAAAATTTATGAAGCAGAGTGCAGCATCTTAAAGCACATAAAAATAATTACTCACGGAATACTTTATCTCAGGTTTTTACGAAAACGTAAGGAATGTATCTTTAAGCACCTACCGCCCATAGTCCACCATGAAACTTGGAATTCCCACTAATTTACAGTAGGGACCAGGTTGCCTATCACTGGGGGAAGATAGACGAACAAGCATAGCCTAACCAGCTTCTTTACTGGATTAGTTGCGCTTTTTACGTGTCCTGTCAATGCAATACGGTCATACGGTCTTTGTTTCGCATATCTTATACTGTATGAGACTGTTCCGAAACAGGGTGGAACTGAACTGCACCGCCAAAATTTCGGACACTGTTCAGTATTTTCGTGTAAGGGATTCGTGGTGTTTGGAGGTTCATTACAGAGCACTAATGTAACATTCACTTATTTGGGATGTCACCAAAATAACATTTGTTTCTGTGATAAAATCTTTATCTCAATAAAAAGCCTAAAATATCCGTTACCAAAAGTTGCTATAAGAAACTCACAGTAAGGCAACAACCCTACATCTACATCTACATCTACATTTATACTCCGCAAGCCACCCATCGGTGTGTGGCGGAGGGCACTTTACGTGCCACTGTCATTACCTCCCTTTCCTGTTCCAGTCGCGTATGGTTCGCGGGAAGAACGACTGTCTGAAGGCCTCTGTGCGCGCTCTAATCTCTCTAATTTTACATTCGTGATCTCCTCGGGAGGTATAAGTAGGGGGAAGCAATATATTCGATACCTCATCCAGAAACGCACCCTCTCGAAACCTGGCGAGCAAGCTACACCGCGATGCAGAGCGCCTCTCTTGCAGAGTCTGCCACTTGAGTTTGTTAAACATCTCCGTAACGCTATCACGGTTACCAAATAACCCTGTGACGAAACGCGCCGCTCTTCTTTGAATCTTCTCTATCTCCTCCGTCAACCCGATCTGGTACGGATCCCACACTGATGAGCAATACTCAAGTATAGGTCGAACGAGTGTTTTGTAAGCCACCTCCTTTGTTGATAGACTACATTTTCTAAGGACTGTCCCAATGAATCTCAACCTGGTACCCGCCTTACCAACAATTAATTTTATATGATCATTCCACTTCAAATCGTTCCGCACGCATACTCCCAGATATTTTACAGAAGTAACTGCTACCAGTGTTTGTTCCGCTATCATATAATCATACAATAAAGGATCCTTCTTTCTATGCATTCTCAATACGATACATTTGTCTATGTTAAGGGTCAGTTGCCACTCCCTGCACCAAGTGCCTATCCGCTGCAGATCTTCCTGCATTTCGCTACAATTTTCTAATGCTGCAACTTCTCTGTATACTACAGCATCATCCGCGAAAAGCCGCATGGAACTTCCGACACTATCTACTAGGTCATTTATATATATTGTGAAAAGCAATGGTCCCATAACACTGCCCTGTGGCACACCAGAGGTTACTTTAACGTCTGTAGACGTCTCTCCGTTGATAACAACATGCTGTGTTCTGTTTGCTAAAAACTCTTCAATCCAGCCACACAGCTGGTCTGATATTCCTCAGAGGAAGCTTGTACTCTTTTTAACTCAGTGTGTTCATTTTATTCTGTCAGTGTACAGAATACACGAAGTGCTTCTATACCAGCTTTTCATCAGTAAACCAATCTACATCTACATCCATACTGCGCACTCCACCTTACAGTGTTTGAGGCAGGGTACCCCGTACCACTAGTAGTCATTTTCTTTCCTGTTCCACTCGCAAACAGAACGAGGGAAAAACGAATGTCTGCATCCCTCCGTATGACACCTAATTTTTCATGTCTTATATTCGTGGTCCTTACGCCCAATGTATGTTGGAGGCAACAGTCAGCTTCCAATACTGGTTCTCAAAATTTTCTCAATACTGTTCCTCGAAAAGAATGTCGCCTTCCATCCAGGGATTACAATTTGAGTTCCCGCATCATCTACATAACACTTGCATGTTGTTCGAATCTGTTGTTGTTGTGGTCTTCAGTCCAGAGACTGGTTTGATGCAGCTCTCCATGCTACTCTATCCTGTGCAAGCTTCTTCATCTCCCAGTACCTACTGCAACCTACATCCTTCTGAATCTGTTTAGTGTATTCATCTCTTGGTCTCCCTCTACGATTTTTAACCTCCGTGCTGCCCTCCAATACTAAATTATTGATCCCCTGATGCCTAAGAATATGTCCTACCAACCGATCCCTTCTTCTAGTCAAGTTGTGCCACAAACTTTTCCCCAATTCTATTCAGTACCTCTACATTAGATATGTGATCTACCCATCTAATCTTCAGCATCCTTCTGTAGCACCACATTTCGAAAGCTTCTATTCTCTTTTTGTTTAAACTATTTATCATCCACGTTTCACCTCCATACATGGTTACACTCCATACAAATACTTTCAGAAAAGACTTCCTGACACTTAAATCTATACTCGATGTTAACAAATTTCTCTTCTCCAGAAACGCTTTCCTTGCCATTGCCAGTTTACATTTTATATCCTCTCTACTTCGACCATCATGAGTTACTTTGCTCTCCAAACAGCAAACCTGATTTCCTACTTTAAGCGTCTCATTTCCTAATCTAATACCCGCAGCATCACCCGACTTAATTCGACTACATTTCCTGACTACATTCCATTATCCTCGTTTCGAACCTACCAGTAAGAAATCTAGTAACCTACCTCTGAAAATTGGAAATTTGTAGTAAGGACTATAGGACCAAACTGCTGAGGTCATCGGTCCCTAGGCTTTATTAACACAACAATACTAATTATACATATTTATCACACCTCCTAACGTGATTAGTGGGCCATTAATTATTACATAGAATTGAGTTACTATGCAGGTTGGTATTACAATTATGTTAGTGAACTACAGTTTAAGTTACTACAGTATGGTTAGTTTTCTACAACAATGGGCAGTTTAGTTTAACCTACTTTATTTATTTAATTATCTAACCTAGAAATGACTGCTAACTGCAGCGTCACAGGTGTGCCAGTAAAATACAAACCTACTTAGAGTGGCCCGGCTCCTCGAGCTAACCCCAAGGAGCATGCCCCTGGCACTGGGCCGGCCAAGGTTAGTATTCGCTGCAGTTTCCTATGTTAGTGTTCTAAACTAAGTCCTACAAAATACTAACTTAACCTACGTCATCATCGGTGCTTTTGGTCACAATCGATATAATTGACCCCACCCCCCCTAATCCTGTACGTGGCGGTTTCCAGCTGATGGAAGTCGGCCATTCCACGCACAGGCGGTATGGGAATGGGATCAGGTCTTAATTGGTTGGTCTATGAATTGATACCTATTCTTGGTCCCTCAGGTAATCTGTTAACACTTTTCGTGATACCTCATCTGCCAGAGCATTCAGAGTATGAAAAGTGTCTTCATGTCTAAGTAGATTGTATGTGTCATTGTTCGGAAGTCTGTCTCGGAGTGTTGTCGCGACGTCATTGAAGAGAGTGCACTCGAAAACCACATGGCCGGGAGTTCCCTCCGCCACGCCACAGTCACACTCGGGGGTTGCTCTTTTTCCAAACCGACATAAATGTGTCGAATAGGGTCCATGACCAGTAAGAAAGTGAATGAGTCCTTGTGTAGGTTCGAAGTATTTCATGACCCCACGCTCTTTCACGTCAGGTAAGAACTGGAATGTTCTTCTCCCCGTTTCATCTTCCTACCAAACCATCTGCCAAAGTTCCTCCCCTCTGTTTCTTATTTCTCTCTTATCCTCTACCCTCACACCCACGATCTCTATTATTTTCTCCCCGTTCCCTTTTTTGGCCCAGTACCATGCCGCTTGTTCGCGTATCTTGATATCTAACGGGCAGAGCCCCATTATGACTAACAGAGCTCCCCCTGGTGATGTCCTGTAGGTCCCTACTGACCTTAAAATCATGCTTCTTTGGACTCTTCTCACTATCATGGCGGGCACGACCCGCGTGAGCCTGTGCGCCCAGACTCCCGAGCCGTAACCCACTACTGAGGTCAGAATACTATCATGATAAACTTTGATGAGATGAGGAGGGAGATGAAATCTTTTATGTCCAATGGAGATGAGATTGTTTAGTAGTTGGAGAGCTCTCTGGGTTACGGTTTCTATGTGTCTTCCGAAGTTTCATCTCTCGTCAATTATGACCCCCAGATATCGCGCCTCCCGTCGCCGAAGAACTGGTGAGCCATCGATTCTGACAGTGGGATTCCTGATAAGCTGACCTTTTAGCAGTAAGTATGCTCGGAGATAGTTTCATCTTTGTGTTTAGGCACCATTGGTGCAGTTTCTCTATGGCCCTTTCGATCTTTGGCTCGATGTCCTCTCGGCTGCGACCGCCGACCAGCAGGAGCAGGTCATCTGCGTAGGCTATCACCTCTAGCACTTCTTCACTTTGTTGTAGTCCGTCTAGCAATGGTTCCATGTGGATGTCCCAGAAAAGGGGCCCCAGAACACAGCCTTGGGGACACCCCTTGGTAATTACTTTCCCAATTCTGTCGCTAGAGGATGATAGCCAAACCTCCGTGTCCTTACAATAGCTCCTCAGACACCCATTTAGCGGCCCTGGACACTCTTTCTCCTGGAGACAGGAGAAAAGCGAAGGCCACCACAGGTTGTCAAAGGCGCCACTGATATCCACCATGATGCCGACGATGTACTTATGCGGGGTTGAGCCACAGACCTCAGCCGCCAGAGCGATAGCATCAGATGCCAACCGCCCCGGCCTGAAGCCGAACTGCCTGCTGCTCATCCCACACAGCACCCGGTGAGCCGTCAATCTGTCAGCCAGCAGTTTTTCCAGAAGCTTCCTGAACAGGTCCAGTAGGCAGATTGGCCTGTATGATTTGACTTCTTTTTCTGGTCCCTTTTTTATTATGACCACATTCGCGGTTTTCCACTTCTTGGGGAACTTCCTTTGTCTGAGGCACTCGTTAAAGAGGTGAGTCAGCGGCGCGATTAACTGGGGTGCCAGAAATTGCACCACCTCAGCCACAATGCCGTCTGGTCCTGGAGCTTTCCCTCTTTTTAGGGATCTTATTTGTGCAGCCACCTCCTCTTCCGAGAATGGGTAGACTGCCGTGTCGTTGTTGTAATCTTCTAGGTATGTGTCTCGCGGTTGCTGCTGGCTTAATGTTTCTCCATCTGCATTGTCGTCTGGCAGCAGGGATCGCAGAAGGACCTCAGCAGTTTCCTGCCAAGATTCCGTCATCCTGTCCCCCTGCCTGACTGTTGATAGCTCCAGGGGAGAGCGGATTTTTTCCCTTACTAATTTGTAAGTGAGACCCCACGGGTCTAAGGCCAACTCGTTCAGCACGTAGCTTTCCCAGCTACGCATTCTCACTTCACGTAGCTCCTTCTGAAATCTCTGCTTGGCCTCCCTATGTTGCAACTGCCATCTTTGCCTTTCCAGCCAGACGACACTGCGCTGGTAGTTCCTCCTTAGCCTCCTGACAGATTGACGTAGTTCCTCTAATTCGGCCGACCATGGTGACGGCGAGGCCGCCATGGCCTTCCTCCTGGTTGGTACAGCGGCCGTCATCGCTCTGTGTATTGCGCCCACCAGTTCCTCAACTCTTTCGTCCACGTCTATGTCTTGATGTGCGTTACCTTCCGGTAAGGCAGGAATGTCGCACTCCCTTGCTAGGCGTTCCCAATTCGCTTTGTTATAATTGAATTGTACTCCCCACCCCATGGTCCAGCGGCACTCTCTTTCACCTAAAGTGAAGGTTATTAAATTGTGGTCACTCGTGGTGGCATTGCTCACGACTTTCCAGCTTTTTATGAGGTTTGCTGCATTATGAGATGTTAGGGTTACGTCTATATTCGTGCCCTGCCCTCCTCCTGCTGTGTAGGTAGGAGGATTGCTCGGCTTGTTGGCCACCACGAGCTGTGAAGCCATGAGAAACTCCCCGCTGTACCACAGGGGGGATTTTGCATTGATGTCAGCTGTTATGATTATCTTCCGTCCCCGTAACGCCGTGGTAACTCTTGCCAGGTGTTCTAGGTGCTGTTCAATCTCGTCTCCGTATTGGAAGTACATGTTTATGAGAATAATTACTCCCACTGGGGACTGAAGCTCCACGACGTTGCAGTGACTAGTTGTAAATTGTGAGAGCGTGGTGACCCTTAGGAGTTTATTTGTAACTGCTATCGCCGCTCTAGGGTCCTCCCCTATGCTGACAATTTGCCATGTTGCGGCAGCAAAAGCTATTTTTCCAGCTTGGGAGTACGGCTCCTGTAGGCAGAACACATCCAGTCTCCTCTCCTCCACCTCTTTACGGAGCTCCTGCATAACAAGTCGGCTGTTGTGCGTATTTAATTGTCCAATTGTTATTTCAGTCGTCGTGGGAAGTATGTGTGCGTGTGGTCGTCTGGCCAGGTCTTACTCCAGTCGAAAGCAATTCGTCCGTTTGCCAGTACAGCCTGTTCATAGATGTCCTGAAGGTCGAACTTCTCACCACGTCTCTCAAAACCTTTTTTCAGCAGGTCTCGCAGGGCTCCGAAATCAGTGGGGAGATTCACTGACCTGAGCTGAATTCTGTCCACAGCCTCCATTACCGAGAAGGTTACCTTTGTACCCTCCTCGTGTCCTACACGGACCACATTGTAACCTCCCCACAAAAATATTAATTAAAATGAACCAAGTGTAAAATCCCCACGGAAATAATAATTAAATGAATTTTTAAATATTGTAACCTCTGAACAAAATTGGTTCCCATTTATAATCTCTGCGCAGAAATGCATTCACATTTAATGTAAGCACAAAATTCAATTCCTAAACCCGGAAATAATAAAAAAAATTCAGTAACCTGGTAAATTTTATGACGACAGCAGCGCTGCGCCACGGCCCTGTATTCTGAATAAAAAAAGCAAAAATTCTTACCTCAATAAAAACTACGAATATATCTGCTCTCACCTAAAAAATTTTCGGCACAGCTCCGTGCAATGCTGGCCTATGCTTTGTGATTCGTGAAAAGAATAATCATGCATTGGGTAAAATCTTAAAATTGAAATGAATGCTTTTTTTTAAATTACTTTATATTATAAAAATTATTATTGGGGCATTTTATAAAAGAAATTGGATGACAGTTAATATACATTACTAGATATGCGCAACGCTGCTTCTTTTCCTTCTACAATAATACTCATCCTCCAGAGTCCCGACCAGAGCAGACTGCCGACAACCGCAGACACGCGCCGACTACTGCCGACTCACGCAGACTACTGTCGACAAATGCCGACTAGCGACAAGCAACAACTAACTACATACTGCTCTCTGGTCAGAGACTCTCCTGCGTCTTGCCTATTGCAGGCAGCGCATATAGCGCATACCTCTTACAACATGTCGTAAGGCAGTGGCCAGGGTAATCGGCTCTTCCAGTCTGGCCAGTTGCATCGTGTACTCGATGTTGGGGTACACCCTTACCGGGTCCACAGGTGGCAATCTGATCACTGGAGTGTTCTGCGTTGTGGACTTCAGGCTTGTACTTGTGACTGCATTGTCTTGGATAGGTTGGTTTTCTTTAAGTTTTGTTGGGGTTGTTACAGTCGTAGGATGCCCTTGCCGCTTCAGATGGACTGTCGGCTTTGTTCCCTGGCGTTGAGGGGCTGGATCTATGCTCAGTGTGGGTAGATCTGTCTGTATACTTATATCGGTCATATAAGGCTCTGTTTGGATGGCCTTGCTATTACTTCTGTCTTAGTGGCGCCCGAAAGTGCCATCAAGACGTTTTTAAATCTGGTTGCCCACGTAGCGTCCCGCCTCCTCTTGGTCGGGGATTTGCGCTTTGGCATCCTATTTTGTGGGCTGCGATCAGCCATAATCGATTTTAGTGATCAAGCGTTGCTCTAGCATTCGATATGTTGGGCAATTACGTCCCGTGGCTCCACATGACTTTTTCCCACGGCTTTTGTAGGGAATACAGACCGCTGCTGCTTGCAGTCTTTGCGGTTATGTCCGTTTGTGCCACACTTCGTACAAGCCGACTCCCTGTGTACAAAGCCTTAGAATGTGGTCCAGGTCACCACTGTTGTGGCAGCGAGGTACCACGATGTAATCTCTGACGTTGACCGAATGGAAGCCAACGTATAGTGTGCCCATTGCCGTGATCTTCCTCCACATTGGTGCCGTGACCTCAGCAACGTGCTGAACCACATCACGCCCCCGAGGCCCCGTCTTGAATCTCAATTTAAAGCTATTCCGAAATTCCTCCTCATTTAAATCATCAAAGTTTTGTTCTCTTATTGTATCTGTCAGTTCGTCATCAGTCATTATGGTGGGTACATCGTAAAGGATTACTAGAGGATTTCTCTTCTTCGGAGGTTCACACTTTACTAGTGAGTTTAGTTTTTGATTGTTCAACAATTTATCTTTGTCCTCCTCCGAAGCTACCTCCACAATTACCGAATTTCTACTAGGTTTAATCCTCTTTATCTTAATTTTGCCTTTTGCTGGGTTTATTGTTTTTGTAAACAGCTCCTGGATTTTCTTCACACTGGTGTCTTGCCCAGGCAGTGTCCTGAGAAAAACCGCAGTGTCTGTTCTTTTGGCTACTTTGTCAATCGTCTCTTTGGTTGTGTGTGGCTTGGTTGGCGCTTGCGCAGCCACCGCCGCCCAGGTCTTGACTGTTTTCTTTCTCCAACTCTTCCACCCGGCCTTCAAGTCTTGCATGAGCGATGGCCCATGCTGTAAGTTCGTTTTTTATGATAGACAGAGCCGCTTGGCTTATCTTACCATTTTTTACATTCTGCTCTAAGAGCAGTGACATTCTGGCGCGCCTCTGTGTTACTGTTTCACTCTCTGCCTGTCCCAGTTCGTCCTGGGGAGAGGGATCAGGCGCAGTAGAAGCGCGTTTGGACGCACACGAATCACTCGTTTCAAGTGTCGCCATGATGAATAAACGAGTGATAGAAGATGGGAGCCCGTCTCTTGCCCCGGACCGGCTCCTCTGGCATGGGGGGGGGGGGGGGGACAAAAAGCAGCTCGCCCACCGGCCTCGCCCCAAGGCCAAGGGCACTTCGAACTGCAGGGTTCAGCGCGCCGTTGCCAGCGCACTGGACCCCATCGGTAGCCCCGTCATCGACGATTTCACGCGACGCTCCTCGGCAAGAGCACCCCGCACTCTGGAGAGGCGGATGCACCCCTCGCCCTTCGCCGCCTACTTGCCCGAGCTTCCACCTCTCGGCCAAGGACCCACTCCTACTCAGGTGGCGGGCCTGTCCCCCAGTCGTTCGGCGGTCTGGGCCCATCTAACCTGGCCCAGGCGATGCCACCACCTCCTGGGTTTGGCAGAACACGCCCCGGTTACCCAGGGGCGCGGCGAAGCGCCCTTGCCGACTCGCGCCGCGATCCCACGCCGACGAACGAGGTCTCCGGCATGCAGAGCACCTGCTGGTCTGTGCCCTGCGAACAGAGAGGGACTGATGTTCGGTCCCTCGACACAGCTCCCCCTGTGCCACGCACCCTTCGCTTTCGCATCAGGTTGGGTCACAGCTCTCCCTTTTGTCGCAGGGAAGGATGCCGAGCTTAACATCTGGCACCACGGGAAGGCTTGCATACCAATTAAATTAACTTAAACTGACTTACGCTAAGGACAACACACACACCCATGCCCGAGGGAGGACTCAAACCTCCGACGGCACGGCTACCCCGCGCGGTCCCGCCTCTGAACTGCTTCTGAGTCTTCCTCTAATCCGACCTGGTACGGATCCCATACACTCGATCAGTACTCAAGAATAGGTCGCACTACCATCTTACATGCGGTCTCCTTTACAGATGAAGCACACATACCTAAAATTCTCCCAATGAACTGAAATCGACAAATTACTTTCCCCAGCACAATCCTCACATGCTAGTTCCATTTCGTATCTCTTTGCAACGTTACTCGCAGATACTTAAACGATGTCACTGTGTCAAGCAGGACACTACTAATGCTGCACCCGAACATAACGGATTTGTTTTTCCTACTCATCCGCATTAACATACATTTTTCTGCATGTAGAACAAGCTGCCATTCATCACACCAAGTACACATTTTGTCTAAATCGTCTTGTATCCTCCTGCAGTCACTCATCTTCGACACCTTCCCATACACCACAGAAACATCAGCAAACAGCCGCAGATTGCTGCTCACCCTTTCCGCCAAATCATTATGTATATAGAGCACAACAGCGCTACTATCACACCTCCCTGGGGCACTCCTATCGGTACCCTAGTCTCTTATGAACACTCTCCGTCGACGACAACATACTGGCCTCTGTAACTTAAGGAGTATGCACCTATGTGCACAGCTATGTAGCACTGCTGGTTGAAAGCTGGCGGTCACTATAGATGTCAGCAGTAAATACCGTGAGTGAATGAAACTTATTTCCAAACAAGGCACACAACTCATACCACCGACATTTACGCTGTCTTCAGTGCAGTACAGATATAGATATTAGTACAGTTCGAATTTATGCTAGACACACACTGAGGTGAGAAAAGTCATCCTATGCCTCATTTTGCCCATGCAGAAATACTGAGTCGTGGTGCTCTGAGCACTATGCGACTTCTGAGGTCATCAGTCCCCTAGAACTTAGAACTACTTAAACCTAACTAACCTAAGGACAGCACACACATCCATGCCCGAGGCAGGATTCGAACCTGCCACCGTAGCGGTCGCGCGGTTCCAGGCTGAAGCGCCTAGAACCGCTCGGCCACTGCGGCCGGCGGACGTTGATTGCTGCGGTTATTTCACGTGGTGTTGCTTATTCGTTAGCAGTGACAACTCTATGCAAACGCAGCTGCTCTTGGTCGTTAGAAGGCCGTCGGTCACTTTTTTGTCCGTACTGAGAGCTAATGCCTGAAATTTGGTATTCTCGGAACATTCTTGACCGTGTGGATCTTGGAATATTTAATTCCCTAAAGATTTCTGAAATTGAATGTCATATCCATCTAACTCTAACTTCCACTCTGCGCTAGAAGTCTCTTAACTGTCATCGTGAGGCCATAATCACGTCGGAAATCTATTCACATCAATCACTCGTGTACTAACGACAGCTCCGCCAGTTCACTGCTCTTTCACACCTTGTGTACGCTATACTACCGTCATCTGTGTAGATGCATGTCGCTATCCTACGAGTTTTGTCATCTCACTGTACCTTGTTTTAATAATTCAGTAATTCGTTTTGGCCGCGCGGGGTAGCCGTGAGGTCTATGGGCACCTTAGAACGGTTCGCGCGGCTGCCTCTGTCCCAGGTTCGAGTCCTCCCTTGGGCATGGGTGTTTGTGTTGTCCTTAGCGTAAGCTAGTTTACGTTAGATTAAGTAGTGTGTAAGCCTAGGAACCGATGACCTCGGCAGTTTGGCCCTATAGCACTTACCACAAATTTAAATTTTAAAATTCGTTCTGATCTTCTGTTGACGTCACCCTACGGTTACGGATGGCTTCATTTGCAGGAAATGGTAGAGGTTGTTCCTCAGATTGTTGTTTAATTGCTTTACATGGATCAAGAGGCCTATCACAGTTACATGGGAAGCGAGAAGTATGAGTCCGCTTTCCGTCGTTGAGTTCCCGTCAGTTACCCCGTGTTATAACCTTTCTGACACAATATCACCGTTCTAGCCGCTTAGCTGAGACATTATTCCACGGACATGCGCAGTAGCTCAGAGACTGCTATAGAACGGCAAGGAAGGGCAGAAACTTAGAGCAAACTAGCGGTTCGTGCGATCAAATTTGGCGCGATCACACGGTAGACTTGGGAAGAGCGCGGCGGAGTGTTTGTGAGGAGGTGCATCATCCTCAGGTAATTAAACGGGACGCCTCGCAGCTTACGAGATGAATGGCCTCCGGCGCCCCCTGGGGTGTGCTGCTTACCTGATTTACTTCCTCCAGCAAACTCCGCCCGTTCGCCACTAGGCCCACAAGGCAGGGAGGGGGAAGCCGATGGGCCTCACCAGCAACTTTCAGACGAGGAGCACATCTCTAACGTACGTGGTACTGGAGTCCGGAAACTGACACTCACCTTTGAATGTAAACGTGTTTGATCCGGTTGCACAATGTCCGCTATGAATGCAACCCTACTGCACAAGTAAGTGCTAACAGTGAATGACCTTTCCCTCGTGTGAGGACCACAGCCTTGTAGAAGTTTTTGAAAGAAATTCCGTTATTTGATTGTTAATTGTTCATTTATTTTACACAATCATGATTTCGACTTTATAGCAATACTCAAATGCATGATGAAACGTCAAAAATACGCATGACCTGTCTCTCACACGCCATCACCGAAAAAACGTATTTTTCGTCTTATTGACCAATTGTCGTATTACATTATATCAGTACGTATCGAAAGTACGTAATATTTCTGACATTGTGCACAGTGCAAAATCATTAACACACGTATGGCGTGTTTAACAGCTAATATATTCTTGTGACCTGCATTCGTCACTCCTGTTCATCAACTGCCATTAACATAGCTATACTGTGTCTTAATGGTTTTTCACTGAGCACAGTGTCACAGTGTCAGCCATATTATGTATCTTCGATACGAACCCACAGCTTGTAATACGACAACTGGTCTATAAAACCAGAAGTACCTCGTTTCGACGGTCACGTGTTGTAGATAGGGCAGATATATTTTACCATTTCAACATGGACTTGAGAATGGGTATAAAATGGAAATCATCGTTATGTAAAATAAATGAACAATTAACAGTCAAATGGCAGAAATTTATTTTGTACGGTTTTAACACATACTTTTGTTTCTTGGTGTCCAGATGGATAACAAAGTGAGGTGGAACGAACACGTTGGTAAGTTAACCGGAAAACACAGTTATGCCTGCCATGCAGTTATAAATCTGATTCATTGTGTTGACATCGAGGTAAAATAGGTACCATACTTTGCATAGTTTCGCTTAGTATTGTCTTACGGAATAATCCATTTTGGTAATGCAGCTAAGTTCAGACGTTTTATCAAAAATTGTTATAATTACAACAGACGTACGGAAATTTACAACGCTCTATCTCTGTCGGATTATCGTTATCTATACTTTTTTTCTACAAATTGCTAAACTATCTAAAGATCATAAAATCTTATATATAGCCGTTCAACTTTCATTGTGAAACCCCTAATTCTGATATGTCACTATTCAGACGTTTTCTGGAACTTCCTACTATGGGACGTGTCAGCACCTAATAGACAACGAAAAACAGAAATTAATTACTCTTCCTATAAATCTTGAAATATCAGATCTCTTGTATCTGATGCGATATTTAAAATATTCACTAACATCTCCTAACAATTATACTGTAGTGCTCCTGCACTCAATAAACAGCTTACCTCGTTTCGCCGCTGCGAATGAATGAATATTCTGCATCCAGCAACATGCTAAAATAATACCGGGCGACCAAAAAGTCAGTATAAATTTGAAAACTGAATAAATCACGGAGTCATGTAGATAGAGAGGTACAAATTGACACACATGCTTGGAATGACATGGGGTTTTATTAGAACCAAAAAAATACAAAAGTTCAAAAATGTCCGACAGATAGCGCTTCTTCTGATCAGAATAGCAATAATTAGCATAACAAAGTAAGACAAAGCAAAGATGATGTTCTTTACAGGAAATGCTCAATATGTCCACCATCATTCCTCAACAATAGCTGTAGTCGAGGAATAACGTTGTGAACAGCACTGTAAATCATGTCCGGAGTTATGGTGAGGCATTGGCGTCGGATGTTATCTTTCAGCATCCCTAGAGATGTCGGTCGATCACGATATACTTGCGACTTCAGGTAACCCCAAAGCCAATAATCGCACGGACTGAGGTCTGGGGACTTGGGAGGCCAAGCATGACGAAAGTGGCTGCTGAGCACACGATCATCACCAAACGACGCGCACAAGAGATCTTCCACGCGTCTAGCAGTATGGGGTGGAGCGCCATCCTGCATAAACATCGTACGTTCCAGCAGGTGCTTATCAGCCAGGCTGGGGATGATGCGATTCTGTAACATATCAGCGTACCTCTCACCCGTCACGGAAGCAGTCAATGACGTTTTGCTGTTCATCGCCATCTGTCGGACATTTTCTGAAATTTGTTTTTTTTTTTGGTTCTAATAAAACCCCATGTCATTCCAAGCATGTGTGTCAATTTTTACCTCTCTATCTACATTATTCCTTGGTTTATTAAGTTTTCAAATTTATACTGAATTTTTGATCAGCCTGTACAAAAGGAATCCTGTGATCGATGCAGAGTGCATTGCGTGATCACAGCTACTGATGCAACTACTCCCCCTTTTCTTTTTTATATAAATTAAATGATCAGGAGGGGTTTAGTCAACAAGACTTAAGCGGTTTAAAAAAAATGAAAGGAATCAATAAGAGCTTTTAATTTACTATATTCTGAACACTGGCGTTTCACATACTGACAAACGTTGCTTGACCTTCCTTTTCCTTGCACACTGTGATTAGCAAAAACTTTATAATTATTGCACACTCTCTTTAGTAAATAATCACGTATCTGGTCACAACAAAGATACCAATATTACTTTGAACGTATGCATACACAAATCTGACAAAATACTTCCAGTGCGCAAGCAATCAACAACTACGCGCAGTAAAAAGGCAAAATAACTAAAAATCCTCGATTAATACAAAATTCTCCTTTGGCGCCATTAGCACGGTCAGGATTGGCTGCGACCCCTCCTTCTCACCTGTGTCATGCTGTGTCCCAGTACTCTCAACAACTGTTCGCTCACCGAGCGAGGTGGCGCAGTGGTTGGACACCGGACTCGTATTCGGGAGGACGACGGTTCAATCCCGCGTCCGGCCATCCTGATTCAGGTTTTCCGTGATTTTCCTAAATCGCTCCAGGCAAATGCCGGGATGGTTCCTTTCAAAGGGCACGGCCGACTTCCTTCCCCGTCCTTCCCTAATCCGATGAGACCGATGACCTCGCTGTCTGGTCTCCTTCCCCAAAACAACCAACCTGTTCGCTCGCTACCACTCGGCGATAGTAATACTTCAGACGTCCAACTTTCAAGGTTAAAAAAAGTATGGGATTAGTCGCAAGTAACTCCAGTGTTTCTGAAGAAGATTATGCAGAAACTACGAGAGACACGCAGGAATTAAACGAATGCCATCGAATGGAGTATCTCCACAAGTTTTTAACTCACATTACAGGTGCTCCATATAGGTTCCATTTATGACGCAGCAAACTTAAATACGGTAAGAAGAGCACGTGCATGCAATTCATTGAAGTCTCAGCTGCTGCTACGATAGGTTACCGGCTTGGCTATCTCTTCACTGAGTTGCCTATCTTTAGGCGCGAACTGATTCGATGTGACAATATGCAGCGAATGATTTGTGAACAAGCTCTGACACGCCTGTCCCCTGGTGATGCACTCTGCAGCTACGCTACGGTACGAATTACGAACTGAACTTGCAGAGATGCTCTAGCCACTGCTATGTGTCATTTTTCTGTGTGCCTTCTGCTGAAATCCTGGAGGCACTTACGAATAACACGGTGTTTGCTGCAGAAAGATGAAAAAAGTGTAGACCACCTTTCACTGCTTTAAACATGTCGCACATTTCCACAGTCTGAATGTACAGATTGGCGGATTCCCTCCTCGCTAAGCCGGGTGACGAACATGTCGGTAATCGCTCAAATGCTCAAATTTTTTGATGTGTGAGCCGTACTAGTAATTTTCGGTGGTGGGTTTCCGCCGCAGCTGGATGGGTAAACGTGGCGGCTGATCATTCGTCTTCTGGGTCCAGGCTGAGACATGTTTGACATACAGAGCTACCGAGCTCTGTGACGCTGCCTGTCCCGTGACTCATTATGGGCGCTTCATACCACTTTTGTAGGCTTAACTTTCGTTCGCATTTATTTCTTCTAGCCTAAAGAACACGTTCCCTAACTATGGGTTTCGTACTGAACTTTGGACAGCCATTATTCTTTAGAATTACAGTTCACATTGATTCGTTTCTAATCATCTTGTAACCTCCCCCTCACTTATCGACCTTAATGACAGTGAAAAATTAAACCGCGTGTACCTAATGGAAATTTGGGAAAGCAATCGTCACCGAAGTTAATCTGTCGGTAAAGAGGGAGGAAAGTGTTACATCTAAATGAAAGGAAAAATGCAAATGAAACTGGTGGAAATTAATTTTGAAAAGGGGTAAAGTTAAAAAAGCAAGTAAATGTGCGGCCGTTACGTTAACAATTAACTAGCGGTAATTAGATATTTGAGATTTAGGGGAAGATACGGTCGCCAGTCCTAAGGACAATTACTATAGTAACTGAAAAAGAAAGGTTATTACACATATAATTAGCACTAGAAGCGTGGCAACTGAAGGTTGACACGTGTAGCGTGAAAACTGAAAGTTTGTCAGAAGTAATAAATTTCGCTACACTCTGACTTAATTTAGCAAAAGAATTAATAAAACCGGAAAATCGAAAGTTAATTTAGTGACTGAAGTTAATAGTGAGCTTTCTTTCTGAAGCACATCGAAATTCAGTAAAATACGGTTAGTCTTGGACTACCCCAACAATCATTTCAAAAGCAACTTGACTCTACGCTATTTAGAAATAAGAGATTTAACTTTGAACTTGAATTAAATGATTCTGAACAATTAACAATAGTAAAATTTTGTACGTTCCAAGCTGAGCTGCAGTCACAGGTAAGCTAAAATACGGTAACAAAACTCGCACTCTTAATTTGTGCTTGTGTAATCTAAATATTGTAGCCAGCTATGAATACTTTAACTGAACTTTGAAATTAAAGCAGTGAAATCGAATTATAATGCTTTAATGCTGGCGTTTGAATTTCAACGACACTCGGGTTCATTTCGGAAAAGGAAGGGACCCTGCCTGGCAATGCAATTGGGACAATGAGCAACAAAGGTTCATGCTACGTTGCTGTAATTTTGTGATTTGAAGAGTTTGAAAAGCTGAGGTCTGCCATACAGTTCTAAAACTTTACGTGCTTCCAGTCTTCCTTGTTGGTTGATTGAAGGTTTGAAGCCGTCGATCGAGGAGGTGGCGACAGTCACTCATTGTCGGCCGTCGCTGTTGCAGAAGCTGGATGTTGGCGCGCCTTCTTCTCGACACGGTCACCAGACGAAACGGGCTCTTGATGTGCGCCAGATAATGCTTCCCGCGCGCGACACCGTGTCAGAAACTATCATAGCCAGTCGACCGCAATTACATGCTGCCCAACCCCGAAAGCCCGGCAACTCGCGGGAGCGTCACACAACGCACCTGCTCAATCGCACTACTCCAACCAGACTCTCGCTGCCCGCGCTCCATGCGGCAGAGTTCACACTACCAAAGATCCTAAACACTTTGGTTCTCCACACGACCTATCGATGTAGTCGTTCGATAGCATTGTTTTCCCTACGCCAGACCCAGCGTAAAAATACAAATAATATTTGCAAATAACCAATTATACATCGACATTAATGCATATATATACAAATAGTAAAACAATTACAATATGTATAAAGACACAGAAACGTCATATCTTCAGGTAACAAAATAAGGAAAAAATTATGGCACAATAGATGGAAATAGGAGGATATGCATTTCCGGCGTTACAATCTTATGCAAATGTTTCATACGCCGTGTGCCGTTTTTCATGATTTCACTTTTTTGGGTTGTCATCACGTAGGTCGCATGTTACTTCTTACGAATTTGGTAGCTCGATTTGCCGTCACTTATACTGAGGTGACGAAAGTAGTGGGATAGCGATATGGGCATATACAGATGGCGGTAGTATCGCGTACGAAAGCTATAAAATGGCAGTACATTGGCGGAGCTGTCATTTGAACTCCGGTGATTCACATGAAAGGGTTTCCGACTTGATTACGGCCGCGCGGCGGGAAGTAACAGACTTTCAACGCGGGATGGTAGCTGGAACTAGACGTGTGGAAATCGTTAGGCACTTCGATATTCCGAGATCCACAGTGTCAAGAGAGCGCCGAGAATGTCAAATTTCAGGCATTGCCTCTCACCACGGACAACGCGGTGGCCGATGGCCTTCACTTAACGACTGAGAGCAGCGGTGCATGCGTAGAGTTGTCAGTGCTAACAGACAAGTAACACTGCGTGAAATAACCGCGGATATCAATGTGGGGCGTCAGACGAACGTATCCGTTACGAAATTCTGGGGAAATTTGACGATAATGGATGCAGACAACCATCGTCGCTCGCAATGCCTCTCCTGGGCTTTTGACCATATCGGTTGGGCCCTAGACGATGGGTAAGCCATGGCCTTATGAGTCCCGATTTCAGCTGGTCAGAATTACCAGTTGTGGGAACCAGAGATGATAATGTTGTATACCGAGTGGCATGGGCCCGCCAGGTGTTGCGCCCACGTCACAATGACGAGTGCAGTCTGGCAACGTTCGTTTTCCTCAGATCCTTCACATTATTACAAATGATTGAAGCGATTTCATAAATCCACTGTAGCTCCATTCATTGACATATGGTCACGACACACTACAGATACGTAGAAAAAACTCATGAAGTTTTGTTCGTCCGAAGCCGCACTTCAGGTTTCTGCCGCCAGAGCGCTCGAGAGCCCACTGAGACAAAATGGCGACAGGAGCCGAGAAAGCGTATGTCGTGCTTGAAATGCTCTCACATCAGTCAATCATAACAGTGCAACGACACTTCAGGACGAAGTTCAACAAAGATCCACCAACTGCTAACTCCATTCGGCGATGGTATGCGCAGTTTAAAGCTTCTGCATGCCTCTGTAAGGGGAAATCAACGGGTCGGCCTGCAGTGAGCGAAGAAACGGTTGAACGCGTGCGGGCAAGTTTCACGCGTAGCACGCGGAAGTCGACTAATAAAGCAAGCAGGGAGCTAAACGTACCACAGTCGACGGTTTGGAAAATCTTACGGAAAAGGCTAAAGCAATTGCTACAAGCCCTGACACCCGATGACAAAGTCAAACGCTTTGAATTTTCGGCGCGGTTGCAACAGCTCATGGAAGAGGATGCGTTCAGTCCGAAACTTGTTTTCAGTGATGAAGCAACATTTTTTCTTAATGGTGAAGTGAACAGACAAAATGTGCGAATCTGGGCGGTAGAGAATCCTCATACATTCGTGCAGCAGATTCGCAATTCACCAAAAGTTAACGTGTTTTGTGCAATCTCACGGTTTAAAGTTTACGGCCCCTTTTTCTTATGCGAAAAAAACGTTACAGGACACGTGTATCTGGACATGCTGGAAAATTGGCTCATGCCACAACTGGAGACCGACAGCGCCGACTTCATCTTTCAACAGGATGGTGCTCCACCGCACTTCCATCATGATGTTCGGCATTTTTTAAACAGGAGATTGGAAATCCGATGGATCGGTCGTGGTGGAGATCATGATCAGAAATTCATGTCATGGCCTCCACGCTCTCCCGACTTAACCCCATGCGATTTCTTTCTGTGGGGTTATGTGAAAGATTCAGTGTTTAAACCTCCTCTACCAAGAAACGTGCCAGAACTGCGAGTTCGCATGAACGATGCTTTCGAACTCATTGATGGGGACATGCTGCAGCGAGTGTGGGAGGAACTTGACTATCGGCTTGATGTCTGCCGAATCACGAAAGGGGCACATATCGAACATTTGTGAATGCCTAAAAAAACTTTTTGAGTTTTTGTATGTGTGTGCAAAGCATTGTGAAAATATCTCAAATAATAAAGTTATTGTCGAGCTGTGAAATCGCTTCAATCATTTGTAATAACCCTGTATATCGATTATGGTGCTGCACGCGGAACCACGACTCGTCTAGTAAAATGAATGTGTCCCACTCGTGTGTCCACAGTTGTCGATAGCCGAACCGCTGTCGGCGCACTTTGCTCTGCTACCTTGCCAACCGAAGCCGCTACAATGGTTGCCATCCTGACAATGCGTTGAACTATACGCGTCGTCGCCCTGTCGGTGTGAATGTTTGTCACTTGTCTTGCTGTATACATAGTGTCCATAATTAAAGTTCCTGTTTCAAAACGCACCAGAAAGATAATCACTGCTCAGAATGACGTCAAATTTGAATATGACGGCTATAGTTTGAGTTGAACATTACGCTATCCGTAGTTTCAATGTACATGGCTGTAGAAGTTCGCGAGTCAACAGTAGTTGCACTGCAACTTAAGTAACGACAAGGTCGCGCCTCATCGAATGAGAAAAATCGGTTTTTAATCATCATGGGCCAAAAATCACATAAAGAGAAAAATCACATTGGTCTTTCGATTTTTCTTTTGCAAAAACCCGCATAAAAAGCCAATTGACGTGGGTTTGTAATTGTCCAGGGGCCAGAAACCTTATAAAAAGTAAAATGACTTCGGTTTCTGTTATCAGACTGGTGCAAGACATGGTCAGTATGAAGTCCAGCGTTTTCTGCCACGAGCTGAAATCGAGAAACTGCACGTTCCGCTACAAATCGGAATGTCTCTGGGGTCACCTTCAGAATGCGTTGCACAATGTGCGCCTTCAGTTCTGCTACGTTCGTAATTGTAGTTCTTAACAAAATGGTTCAGGTGGCTCTGAGCACTATGGGACTTAACTACTGAGGTCATCAGTCCCCTAGAACTTAGAACTACTTAAACCTAACTAACCTAAGGACATCACACACATCCACGCCCGAGGCAGGATTCGAACCTGCGACCTTAGCGGTCGCGCGGTTCCAGACTGTAGCGCCTAGAACCTCTCGGCCACCCCGGCCGGCGGAGCTCACAACACGGCAGCTTTCAGATAACCCTACAGCCAGAAGTCACAAGGATCAAGATCAAGTGATCTTCTCGCCGAGGCTGAAGGAAAAAGACAGGTGATAATTCTAGCATGTCCGAAATGCGTCTACAGCAGTCGCTTCACTGGTTCTGCAACATTCACAGGAGCGCCGTCTTGCATAAAAATGATCCTACCCAGGCATCCACCCAATTGAAGGGTTGGTAGGCTTGCCAGTGACGGTACAGGTAACAGGACCCGCACGATTCATTACCTCGAAAAAATACGGCCCTAGTTGCATTATTGCTATCAATTTTTTTTCTTTTTTTCCACTGCAAGCCTGTAGCGATGTAGCATTTACGATGAATGCTCAGTAAGTGGTAAGACGTGTGCCTCAGCGTCTTTCAACAGCAGTGAAGCATTCCCTGTCATATGTGCAATAAGTTATGTGTAAACGAGCTTTAAGACACACAGTAAATGAGCAGGTACTTCATTGGACCCGATGGATATCAAAAGTTAACAGTTTTAATGTGTGAGCTGGTGGCATCTGGCGGGCAGTTCACACAACTGTCGTAATACGCGTTTCATGACGGACTGTGATTTCATGGTGGACGACCGTGCATATTTGGGGAAGAACACTTTTTCTTTTTATTCTTTTTTTTACACCGTTGCAGAAGTCAGACAGAACTGCGAGACAGCGCTTCGATTAGAAAGCCCATTAGCGGCTACACATTTCCGCCGAAGATGGCGTATTACCTGAGGCGTACACCGAACGAAACGGGACAAAACCCGGATGCTTTACCTTTGAAGCGCCATTAAATCGTCGGCTAATAGCCTTATGATATTTCCCGCAAAGGAAACTTGTTACGTCATGCTACGATGTATGATAGTTTTGTTGCCGCTTTAAGCAAGCGCACGGTAAGAAGCATATTTTATTTTTGCATTTACTTTCCGATGCAGAAACTCAACAGTTTTCTTCACAAAAAACCTCTGCTCGTCATCAGCCAAGCGTATGAATGAAGGAAATGAGGAGAAACTGATGACCTAAAGGTAAGTGCTAAATAACTGTTCGAAATACTGGTAATATTTGGCATAGTTGCATGGAGCAACAGCTATCGGTAAGAACATAGCATGTTGTACATGCACTCAGTTATTGTGATATATACAGCAAACTGTGCCGAATAAATAAGTACTGCCATCACCTGGCAACAGACAACACTCCTCTTACATCTGCGCACAGTGAGAAATATCTTTCCATGCCGACGACGAAACAAAAAGACAATGACACCACATTAATGATGATAAGTCGATTAAGTTGCTTTCTATTGTCTTATATGCTATTTTAACCCTATATTTTTTGTTATCGCTACTACAGTTTTAGATACTAGATTATACAATACACACTTGTAAGTACTTCATGAACTCTGTGGCGACCTAATGACTCCACCGCTAATTTAATTATCCTACCAGCTCGATTATAAAAGTACATGTCTTGTGGCTTGCAATTTAATGTCAGCAACCTTCGCTTCTGTCTTGCGATAAACTTGTGAATGGATGTTTGACATTCGAAACCGGTGGTTTAGCACATTTTGCTGTCCAGGTGAGAGATGTACTGCATGCTATGTGAGGATTAGTTGTGATACCGTACCCCGACCCTTGTTCCATAGATGGTGAGCCAAACTACAACACCATTAAGGCTCAGAAATGACACGTACGACCGAATCCTTAAGCCTGTACCACTCAGTATTACATTTTTGCCAAGTAGTACACTATGTTGCAATGTTCTTATCGTCATGGGGGACTTCTCTGTCTTCATCATAATCACCATCCTCATTCTTGTTCCTCTTGTGGCCTCTAATCTTGGACCTTAGAAATGACGTACATGCGCGTAATTATCTTCGTATACATTATATAATTTTTTTTTTCTTTATTGTATTTCAATTCCCTATCGGGGCGGGCTGGCAGCAGCATATGCGCTGCTCTTCAGCCGAAAGACATAGAACAAACAATAGAAGACATTTAAAAATAATAAAGGAGAGAATATGGTGAACATAGATATAAAAAAGGGGGAACATCATGGAAGGCAATAGTCAAAAAACGGGGTGACCGTAAAATGGAGATAAAAAACTGTTAAAACTGTTTAAAAGTAGCGTACACAAAAAGCCACACACTGCGACAATTAAAAGAACACAAGGCACAGTATGACTGGAGCATAAAAGGTATCGACGGATCGCGTAGCACATAACAAACACTGACGGCGAACCTCAAGGCAGTACACAATTAAAATCACACCTCTAGACACACAGGAGAAACAGCACTAAACACAACACTGATGTGGCACACTGACAATGATCAAAACAGAGGATCTGCCAGGCGCAAGGAGATGAGGGAGACCGGAATAAGGGAGGGAGGGGAAGAGATGGGGGAGATGAGCGGGGGGTGCACTGAAGAGGGCCAGGTAGGGAGGGACGTGGGAAGGAAAGAGGCAAGTATGGGGTGCAGGGTCTTAGGAGAGAGGGGGGGAAGGAGGAAAATCCGCTCTGGGAGAAGGAGGGAAGAGGAAAAAAACGGGGCCTGGGGAGGGGGGGGAACAAGGCCAGGTTATAGTTGGAAGGAAGGGTAGATGTCACGGCGAAGTTCGTCATCTGGGAGGGGGAGGCGTTGGAAATTGCCCTGATGAAGAAGATGGAGGGTGTGGAGGTGGAGAGAGGGAGGGATACAGCGATAGAGGTGTGGCAACGGGCAGGGGGTGGAGAGGAAGGAGGAAACCAGAGGGTGGGGGGGGTCAAGCCTGCCGACAATGTAAAGTATGCAGAGATGTTGGAGGAACAGGAGGAGGTGGGGGAAGGGCATCAGTTCATACAGGAGCCATGTGGGGGAAGGAAGGCGGATACGGCAGGCAAGGCGGAGCGCATGGCGTTCGAGGATTTGGAGGGCCTTGTAAAAGCGGGTGGGGGCGGAGATCCAGGCAACGCTGGCATAACAGAGGATAGGACGGATGAGGGATTTGTAGTTGTGGAGGATGGTAGAAGGTTGCAATCCCCATGACCAGCCAGACAGGAGATTCAGAAGGCGGAGGCGGGAATGGGCTTTCTTCTGGACGGTCTGGAGATGAGGGGTCCAGATGAGGTGTCGGTCGAGGGTGAGGCCAAGGTATTTCAGGGTGGGGGTGAGCTGGATGGGACGACCACAAAGGGTGAGGTAGAAATCACGGAGGCGAAAGGAGCGAGTGGTGCAGTCTATGATGATTGCCTGGGTTTTGGAGGGGTTGAGACGGAGGAACCACTGGTTACACGAAGTGGTGAACTGGTTAAGGTGGGTTTGGAGGGTACGTTGAGACCGTTGAAGGGCAGGATAGAGAGCCAGGAAGGCGGTGTCATCAGCGTACTGGAGAAGGTGGACTGGTGGGGGTGGCTTGGACATATCAGCTGTATACAAGAGATAAAGGAGAGGGGAGAGGACAGAACCCTAGGGGACGCCAGCCATGGGATAAAAGATACGGGAGTTGGTGTTGTGGAGGGTGACATAGGAAGAACGGTGCGAGAGGAAGGAAGCGACAAGACGGACAAAATTGATAGGCAGGCGTAGGTTTGGAGTTTAAAGAGGAGACTGGGATGCCATACACGGTCATAGGCATTTTGGAGGTCAAGGGAAACAAAAATAGCGGAGCGACGGGAGTTGAGCTGAGAAGGTGAACAAGGTTGAGGAGTTGGTCTTCAGCAGAGAAGGAGGGTCGGAAGCCACACTGGGTAAGGGGGAGGAGGTGGTGTTGAGCAAGGTGCTGATGGATACGGTGGGAGAGGATGGATTCAAGGACCTTACTGAAGACAGAGGTGATGCAGATGGGATGATAAGAAGAGGTGGCAGAAGGGGGTTTGTTGGGTTTGAGGAATAAGAGGACGCAGGAGGTCTTCCACAGGTCAGGGTAGAAGCCAGTAGAGAGGAAGACATTATGGAGATGGGCGAGGACAGTCAGGAAGGAATAGGGGCTTTCTCGAAGGTGATGGTAGGTGACACAGTCGTGACCAGGGGCCGTGTTGAATTTGGACCGGAGGATTAGTTTAATGTCTTGTGCTGTAATGGGAGTGTTTATGTCGGAGGGGGGCAACTGCCCCAAGTACTGGAGACTACGAGCAAGTGGAGCGACCGAGGTATCGGCACGTTCCATGTCGGTGGGGAAAACAGAATAATCAAAGTGGGGATCATCGGGGATGGAGAAGACCTCGGAAAGGTGGGAAGCGAAGTGGTTGGCCTTACTGGGGTTGTCAGGAAGGGGGCGATCGTTATGGGGAAGGGGGTAGTGTGGAGCGGAAAAGGAACCAGTAAGGCGATGGAAGGCGGACCAGTACTTGGAGGAGTTGATAGGGAGGGTGGCGTTGAGTCGTGTGCAGGTCTGGCGCCAGTCTCGGCGTTTCGTTGCTGTAATAAGGTTCCGTACGTGTCGCTGTATTTGCCGGTGGCGGTGGAGTGTATCCCTGTCACGGGTGCGCAGGAAGGAGCGATAGAGGCGGCGGGATTCATGGAGGAGGAGGACAGCCCCTGGAGGGAGAGTGGGACGGTGTGGCTGGATGGTTTTAGTAGGAACATGGGCCTCCACAGCGTCAGTAATTACCTTCTGAAGGAAGGACGACACATTATCTAACGGCTGTAGGCTACCATTAAACATTCTCATGTGAACGGTAAGGGGAAATAACGTAAGTCACATTTTGTTCAGAATTTAGTCACTGCCATCATTACATTCACAATGATAAGCAGTGTCTTCTCACAGGTACAGAAGTGCAAACAAGCAGGTCAGCTGTAGAGATATGAGGAATGAAATTTTATCTGTAGTGCGAATAAAGCAGGCGAGTCAGGTGAAAGGTTAAGAGTGACAGGTAAGTCAGCCAGTCTGCGACAGGTGGCAGCCAGATCGTGATGCTTAGGCCTGCTGTCTGTCGCTGTTTGCTGTTGTGAGGTTACGAGGTTATTTTTTTCGCAACGGATACCTTATATTATCCTCTTTTGGGTGTACCTTTGTTTATTTGATCGATGGAAATGTGTTGTGAGTGTGTCTGCAATGTCAGTGAGTTTGTGCATTAAATGCAGAAGTTGTAGCAAACTTCTGCCTACCGGATACGGACATTGAGCTCGGATCCGTGACGACACCAAAATAAAAACACACCTACCTATTAATACAAAAGAATTTTCATGTATTCATCGTATCAAAAAAAGTAAAGCATGAATAAGTTCAAAATGGCCTGAAGTATACTAATACCACTCCAACTGATAAGAGGCAAACACAATTCGTTACCTAGCAAGGGTCGTACCTCAACAGAATCGTTGATGCACCCACGTGAAGAGTATTTAACAGTATATTGGCGTGTTGAGTAAATATTTGGCCTCTTAAAGTGTGTTATTCAATCACAATAGAGTATTGTGATAATTATACACTTGCAGATATTTTACAAAGCGTTCAGCGTTTCTTTTGGTTCTTGTAGACCAAAGACAGCAATATTTTACCTACGCCGTTATTAGTACAGTGTTAAGAACCAAAATATTCACAGCAAGCAATACCTTGGTATAAACCATTCTTATTGGCTTACGTTGTCGTTATTTATTTCAGTTGATTTGCCTGGTTTTATCAAAGGAAAAGTAGAAGTCTGAAAGGATTTTATACTTCTACTTGGTACTGTAAGACAAAAAGCTTTCACGCTGTGTATTAAGTTTCATTTAATTATACTGTATTTTATCACACTACGGCTTCATATTACTTACCACTTTAAGTATTGAAAAGTTGACTTACCTCCTTTCCTCTCACCCTTCCTATCATTTCGTAAGATACCACTTTCCATCGATTCCTGCCAGTTCTTAGAACGAATGGAGCCCATGGAAAGGGATTCCATTCCATGTTTCCTCGAAAGCGTCGCACTCGCTTCTTCTCACAGGTCTGAACGAAGCAGCAAATTCTTACAGTGATTTACAAAGGTTTAATGGAAATGTAGGTTAACGGGACAGGTATGCCTCAATAGTATCACTAGCAAGAGCCAAAAAGAGTTATCGAGTCAAATCAGAGCAAAAGAATACACTAGTGTTGATCATCATGCTTCACAGCTTAACAAAGACGCGAATCTAGGAAGTTTTGCAGAATGAACGTCTTACGACATTTACCCTGCATCTCAACGAGTAGCTGCAGACCGAAGGCCGGCCGTAGCGGTTCATCTTCCGGTAGCGTCAATTACGACGGTAATCCATGCCTCACGAACGGCAAACGTCACGATCTATATTAGACGCTCTCACTACTCCTCTCATCGCGTGACCTCGCGGTACAAGACTTTCCCAAAGATGGCGCCCGGCATGACGTCTATTGTGATGGGCGCTGACTACCCGATCCGGAAGTTACGTATTTCTTGCTTCAGGAAACTAACAATTGTGATACTGGATGATCCTGCTGGCCTATTTAAAGACACGGTCCTAACAAATACAGCAATACCGTCTATTTTCTATTTGCACCGTAAACGGACGGCTCGTCAGAAAGTTAGGTTGCTTAAACAAGCGAGGTCTGAAGGAACCCTACAGATTTGTCAGGCTGGCATTACATGAGTGATCGTAACAGCTAAATACCTTGCCATCAAGGTGTAATTGTGCTAAAGTCTCTTCAATAAAAATGATCCTATCGAACAGTTAGTGCCAACTTGGTGAAAATTAATAAGTATAAATAAAAAATTACATCACAAATAAAAAATGGCTCTGAGCACTATGGGACTTAACTTCTGAGGTCATCAGTCCCCTAGAACTTAGAACTACTGAAACTTAACTAACCTAAGGACATCACACACATCCATGCCCGAGGCAGGATTCGAACCTGCAACCGTAGCGGTCGCGCGGTTCCAGACTGTAGCGCCTAGAACCGCTCGGCCACCACGGGCGGCATCACAAATAAAGTGAATCAGAAACACTTCTGTACCTGATGAAGAACGTTATGTAATGTTGCCTCTCACTTTTGTTTCGGAAACATCTAGTAAACCGGTGCGCAAATTTTTGAATGTGTTAGTGGATAACTTATTTTCTAAACCAAATATCTCACGTCATTTAAGTGTCACAACCGAAATCCTCAGATACTGGCGTGCTGAAGCAACTGACATACCTCTAAGCCGCTCTCCAGTCTCCAAGCTGTGCTGTTTGAAGCTGATAGTGATCAGCAGGACTTTGACTGACTGTTCTTGTGGACGTTGGCTTCAGGATCGTCTTTGGGAGCCTGTTGTATTGTGCTAACGTGGCTTTTACTTGAGACTGTACAGGATTTCTTTCTGGTGAAGTTTAATTGTCACTTACTACCCCTGTCTTTCTCGATATATGTACTGTCACCTAATCTAGTAAAAAATATGAAATGATCGTGAGGCCTGTAATGGTCGCCTGGTCGTAGATATTGCTAATTGCTATAATCGCACTATTTCACTCCCATTTACGGAGCTTGTTAGCACTTGATGTTAGGTTGGCGCCATTAAAATGCATTGTGTTGTGGTAATCGCTGCTACTTGCTGGATCGCTGCTGTGTCTCGATGCTGATGCTGGCTCTAAATCTGGTTGTCTAGGGTTAAAAACATGAGGTCCCGTGTTTTTATGTGCTTTTGATGATAAAGAACGAGCGAAAATGTAGACTTCAAATATTTATTACTCTGGTGGCCATCTTAATTCCACTGTCCACCAAAGACCATGACACAACACAACTTCCTTTACATGTTCTTTGCATTGTTTATCCACCTCAAACAATAACACACAAACACACTGTACCAAAGTGACATTCCGACTGCCTCCCGACCCTTCTGGCAGCTTGTATTTATAACATTGTCAAAGAACTACTAAAAAGAGATATAGTTTATAAGTCACATGTACATCTGTTATCATAATTTGTGCAGAAAAGTTATTAATTTGCATCGAGTGACATAAGTTAACATGTTATTGAAATGACAGACAGATTTGTTGACTTGACAGAATAATTCTTTGTTACAAAAAGGCCGTTTTTTAGAAGTTTGTTAATTAATTGACTTCTCTAATTTGCATAAATAAGTAAATAACATGAATTATTAAGAATTACATTGGTTTTCGTCTAAAATAGGATTGAAAACGCTCCTAGTGAACAAATAGGTTTCACTGGGTGATTTTTATTTAAGGAGATCCAAAATACCTAAGTTGGCCACTAATTTTCGTACTTCATATTAATTATTTAAGATGAACTCAGTGTTTTTACATGATGACATTTATTGTATCAGTGATCAAGTGCTATAAACTTTTGTGTGGGTCAGTTACTCAGTATAATTTAATGGGTTGACTGTTTATGGAGACATGTTATGCAATCATTGTTAACATACACAATAACTTTTCTATAATCATAAATACTCGTTAAACTGGTTGAATTTGGAGGGTATCGCATACTTCGGTACAGTAAAGCCTTTAATATGTTCCGTTACAGGTCCCATCTGGGGAAGTTAGGCCGCCGGGGAGCAAGTCTTATTTCAAGTGGCGTCATATTGTTGCTTCTCGATGATGATGAGAAAATCTCCAACTCAGCCAGTATCGAACCCAAGTTCGCTGCATGGTACCCAAGCATGTTATCACTTTTTTTTCTTTTGATCTCATTTTGTTCGCTATGGTTCGTTGCATTTGTTCGGGGCGAACGTCCCATGACACCTTTTAAGTTCTTCGTTGACGTTGCATTTGTTCGCGGAGAACGTCCCATGACACCTGTTCAAGTTCGTGGTTGATCCATGCACTCAGTTTATTTCTTACAGACGGCAGCAAACGCTCCAACCGAACACGCTGAGCTACAAAGCCGGCACTCTCAGCTGACCAGGTGGACCCCTATTCTGGTGACTGTAATTCACGGCACAAAAGGACATAAGAGAAGCAAGCAAAAAAGATGCATACTGAACCCATTTCTGCAGGAACGTAGACCATCAGAATCAAAAAATGTCACTGTAAGTACAGGTGTAGCTTCAAGGTTGGTTTAACACGCCATCGGCGTTGGGCAAGCACCTGATAGGCATCCGGCAGCTCTTCGGAAATTTTATAGAAAAACCTGATAGCCTTCGTCTTGTTCTTTTCTTCCACGTTTTAGTGTAAGCAAGTTTGGAAACCATCCGCTAAAATATGAAAAACATGTTCACCGAGAACAGTAACTTGAACACGAGTTTAAAAAAGAACCACAACGAAACAGATCTTCGGTATTTTTGCAAACACTTATCTTTTCGCTAAGGCACATTTCCTGATGAAATACTTGATACATACAACCTACAGTGTCCAAACCTCAAAAGTATAGAAACTAAAATTTTGAATAGAATCTTCAAGCCCTTTAGTACCTACACTCCTGGAAATTGAAATAAGAACACCGTGAATTCATTGTCCCAGGAAGGGGAAACTTTATTGACACATTCCTGGGGTCGGATACATCACATGATCACACTGACAGAACCACAGGCACATAGACACAGGCAACAGAGCATGCACAATGTCGGCACTAGTACAGTGTATATCCACCTTTCGCAGCAATGCAGGCTGCTATTCTCCCATGGAGACGATCGTAGAGATGCTGGATGTAGTCCTGTGGAACGGCTTGCCATGCCATTTCCACCTGGCGCCTCAGTTGGACCAGCGTTCGTGCTGGACGTGCAGACCGCGTGAGACGACGCTTCATCCAGTCCCGAACATGCTCAATGGGGGACAGATCCGGAGATCTTGCTGGCCAGGGTAGTTGACTTACACCTTCTAGAGTACGTTGGGTGGCACGGGATACATGCGGACGTGCATTGTCCTGTTGGAACAGCAAGTTCCCTTGCCGGTCTAGGAATGGTAGAACGATGGGTTCGATGACGGTTTGGATGTACCGTGCACTATTCAGTGTCCCCTCGACGATCACCAGTGGTGTACGGCCAGTGTAGGAGATCGCTCCCCACACCATGATGCCGAGTGTTGGCCCTGTGTGCCTCGGTCGTATGCAGTCCTGATTGTGGCGCTCACCTGCACGGCGCCAAACACGCATACGACCATCATTGGCACCAAGGCAGAAGCGACTCTCATCGCTGAAGACGACACGTCTCCATTCGTCCCTCCATTTACGCCTGTCGCGACACCATTGGAGGCGGGCTGCACGATGTTGGGGCGTGAGCGGAAGACGGCCTAACGGTGTGCGGGACCGTAGCCCATCTTCATGGAGACGGTTGCGAATGGTCCTCCCCGATACCCCAGGAGCAACAGTGTCCCTAATTTGCTGGGAAGTGGCGGTGCGGTCCCCTCCGGCACTGCGTAGGATCCTACGGTCTTGGCGTGCATCCGTGCGTCGCTGCGGTCCGGTCCCAGGTCGACGGGCACGTGCACCTTCCGCCGACCACTGGCGACAACATCGATGTACTGTGGAGACCTCACGCACCACGTGTTGAGCAATTCGGCGGTACGTCCACCCGGCCTCCCGCATGCCCACTATACGCCCTCGCTCAAAGTCCGTCAACTGCACATACGGTTCACGTCCACGCTGTCGCGGCATGCTACCAGTGTTAAAGACTGCGATGGAGCTCCGTATGCCACGGCAAACTGGCTGACACTGACGGCGGCGGTGCACAAATGCTGCGCAGCTAGCGCCATTCGACGGCCAACACCGCGGTTCCTGGTGTGTCCGCTGTGCCGTGCGTGTGATCATTGCTTGTACAGCCCTCTCGCAGTGTCCGGAGCAAGTATGGTGGGTCTGACACACCGGTGTCAATGTGTTCTTTTTTCCATATGCAGGAGTGTATTTTTATTTTATTTTCTTGGCGTACGCGCTCAGCTGAATTAACTCAATAAGACTTTATTTTACAGTGGTGTGACAATCTACATTATTTCGGTAGTTCACAAGCCTCTGTACAATTTGTGAGCGAGAGAACTTATAAAATCCTACCTTCCGTCTTCATTTGTGGCTGGGACGCTGGAATAAAGTGTGCTGGAACCTTTCTGTTTCAACGAATGTTTCTCTAATTTTGGCGTCGTGGTCTTCAACCGAGATATAAGTGCTAAGAAATAGTATACGTTTATTCACATATTTCGACACGTGGTCTCGTGGATGTTTTGGTGTAAGGCTCTCGATGATGCACAAGTCATTTTTGTAGCGCCGTCCACTGCAGTTTGATGAGCATCTCTGCGACACGCTCCCACTGACAAGTAAAAGCCGTGATTAGTCTTCCTCATCTATTCTTTGAATATTGTTTATCTTTTCTCCATTAATCCAACTTGGTAGGGGTCGCAGACAGACGAAAAAGTCAAGGATTGCTCGACAAAGGGTAACTAACGTCTTCTGTGCATAAATTACACTTCTGCAACAACAGAAAAGGGCATGAGAATGATAACCAAAAACAGTACTCGCACTTGTTGTAGAGATCTTCTCCACACACTGCGAATGTTAACTACAGTATTTGAGTTCATTTGCCTATCAGTTATGCACACAAAGATGAAGCTAATAATTACTGTATAAAACAGCCCTGTCCATGACCACGGAACAAGATTTAGACTGAATTTCTATTTACCAATAAAGAATAACCATAAAACTCAAAACAGCATTTTCTGTGAAGAAATAAGGCTGTTCAAGAAATTGCCCAAGAAGATCAAAGAGATTATTGAAACAAACTTATTTAAAAAGACTGTTAAAAAGTACCTGTGAAGCAACGCATTGTGTGTAGTGAAGCAATACTTAGACAACATAGAATAGAAGTTGGTCGAAAAAATTTGTTGTACAGCAATGGTAAGCTGAATTAGGTAGCACCGTTTTATATTGATGGAGGTCCCATTTTCATCGGACATCCTTGTTTAGTTTTTCCGTCGTCTTCCTAAATTATTTTCCTGCCAATGCCAGTGTAGTTCCTAATTTAAGGTCCATAAGTGCTGAACTACATCCGTACGCATCCAGTCTGTATACGTCAATTACGTTTTATTGTTGTTTTTTAACTGTAGAATCGTGCCAAATCCGATAACCATTGAACGTGATTCACGGAAAAATAAAACTACTACTACTAATATGCTACTACTATCGCCGCTTCCTTGAATCCCGCTATCAAATCTGTACCTGGCATGCGCATTCCTCGCTTTTACGTTTGTCTTCATTCCATATTAAATCACTTCGGACGGGAGCTTATCGATATTTCGAGTTTAAGACTGATTTAAATAACTGATCGCCGATTGCGTAGTCAAACGAAACCCGATTCTTTTGTCTGTTTATGTGCAATAATCTATATTCAGAGTCAGTTATCAAAGTTTGCGGAAACGGTTATCACCTGCATGTCTCTCTGCATAGCTTTGAACATTGCTAACAGTGTCGACTCGCAGTAGACAGCTGCATCGTATTTAAAAAACCTCATAGCGCTACAGAATTCATTTATGTCTGTTGGAGACAGCAGTGGCCCTACCACAGTACCCTGTGGGACGCTGGACTTTCCACCCGCTTCTAATGATAACTTCTCGCGCACAACGGCATACTGAGTTTTGGTCGCTAAGAAGTCTTCAATCCAGTTGCATCTCTATTCCAGATATTCATTCTTACGTGTTGTTAGCTGACGACTGCCGTTTCATAATATATTCCGTTCATCATAAGAATAAAGCTGATGTAAACATTGCACTATGTATTGTTCCGCGTTTGCTGGAACGTCATTGGATTTCAGTTTCACGTGGGACTGCAGCCAAGCTGTCTCGAGCATTGTCAAGTACGATGATAAGGGTACGTTTTGTGCTGTGCGTTACGAACACATCGACTTCGATAATACGGGACAACATTACCGGCGAATTTAACTTGGACTGCCTTGGCTGGTCAGCTGGTACAGGTAGCCTGCTTTAACGTGGCCAACTGCAGTTCACACGTAAAAACAGAGGAGCAGAGGAGCAATACAGCTCTCGAAAGTCATTTAATTTTTAAGCAGAATAAAATAATACACTGCAAATCTCCCACGATCCGCTCCTTAGACGACTAGGCGAAAACCACAACACGTTATCGTTTTTAGCTAACGTGCTATTGTCATTAGAAACAAGAATGATGAAAATTCCTGACTTAACCACAGGGTAATTTTTCTGCATAAGCTGTGGGTGACGTAAGAGAGTAATGAAGGATTTCACCGTACAGTTAAATATTGAAGCCACAGAAGGTATTACTTACAGTCAGTCGTCTGGTAGTCTCTTAGCTCCTTCCTTATGCGAATCCGAGAAATACACTCCTGGAAATGGAAAAAAGAACACATTGACACCGGTGTGTCAGACCCACCATACTTGCTCCGGACACTGCGAGAGGGCTGTACAAGCAATGATCACACGCACGGCACAGCGGACACACCAGGAACCGCGGTGTTGGCCGTCGAATGGCGCTAGCTGCGCAGTATATGTGCACCGCCGCCGTCAGTGTCAGCCAGTTTGCCGTGGCATACGGAGCTCCATCGCAGTCTTTAACACTGGTAGCATGCCGCGACAGCGTGGACGTGAACCGTATGTGCAGTTGACGGACTTTGAGCGAGGGCGTATAGTGGGCATGCGGGAGGCCGGTGGAAGTACCGCCGAATTGCTCAACACGTGGGGCGTGAGGTCTCCACAGTGCATCGATGTTGTCGCCAGTGGTCGGCGGAAGGTGCACGTGCCCGTCGACCTGGGACCGGACCGCAGCGACGCACGGATGCACGCCAAGACCGTAGGATCCTACGCAGTGCCGGAGGGGACCACACCGCCATTTCCCAGCAAATTAGGGACACTGTTGCTCCTGGGGTATCGGCGAGGACCATTCGCAACCGTCTCCATGAAGCTGGGCTACGGTCCCGCACACCGTTAGGCCGTCTTCCGCTCACGCCCCAACATCGTGCAGCCCGCCTCCAGTGGTGTCGCGACAGGCGTGAATGGAGGGACGAATGGAGACGTGTCGTCTTCAGCGATGAGAGTCGCTTCTGCCTTGGTGCCAATGATGGTCGTATGCGCGTTTGGCGCCGTGCAGGTGAGCGCCACAATCAGGACTGCATACGACCGAGGCACACAGGGCCAACACCCGGTATCATGGTGTGGGGAGCGATCTCCTACACTGGCCGTACACCACTGGTGATCGTCGAGGGGACACTGAATAGTGCACAGTACATCCAAACCGTCATCGAACCCATCGTTCTACCATTCCTAGACCGGCAAGGGAACTTGCTGTTCCAACAGGACAATGCACGTCCGCATGTATCCCGTGCCACCCAACGTGCTCTAGAAGGTGTAAGTCAACTACCCTGGCCAGCAAGATCTCCGGATCTGTCCCCCATTGAGCACGTTTGGGACTGGATGAAGCGTCGTCTCACGCGGTCTGCACGTCCGGCACGAACGCTGGTCCAACTGAGGCGCCAGGTGGAAATGGCATGGCAAGCCGTTCCACAGGACTACATCCAGCATCTCTACGATCGTCTCCATGGGAGAATAGCAGCCTGCATTGCTGCGAAAGGTGGATATACACTGTACTAGTGCCGACATTGTGCATGCTCTGTTGCCTGTGTCTATGTGCCTGTGGTTCTGTCAGTGTGATCATGTGATGTATCTGACCCCAGGAATGTGTCAATAACCTGGGACAATGAATTCACGGTGTTCTTATTTCAATTTCCAGGAGTGTACATTTCAGTTCTGGAAGTGTCACCTGCTACCTGTATAACGAGCCTATCAGCAACAGAATCCACGAAGCCAACCAGGCACAGCATTTTCTCTTCTGCTTTTATGACTAGCCGATCCATATCCTCCAGCGTTCGGCAGTGACGTGTGAAAAAGCTGCGTGCGTTAGTTCCAGTACGTTTGGCAGCTTAACTGTCTTATTACTTCTCGTGCTAAATCCCGCAGATTGGCTCCAGATCAGTCCTGTTGGGTTCATATTGGAATGGTACAGTAGAAAATATAAAAATTCAGCATTTGTATGATGTGCTCGATGCTGTGAAAATGATTGTTTTTCGTGTTTCTACGATACTTACCTACCTCAGTGGTATAAAACGATGGACACAGCCCAAATGAAGAGGATTTGGATTTTCATTTTTGCCTTAAAAATTAAATTGTTATGTTTTCTTAATTTAAACAACTTTTATGAAGTCTTTCGCAAAATATTTACATAATTAAGAATTTGTATTTGAAATGGAACAGGAATTTCGCGTCCAGTATGTACAGGGCTATTACAAATGATTGAACCGATTTCATAAATTCACTGTAGCTCCATTCATTGATATATGGTCACGACACACTACAGATACGTAGAAAAACTCATAAAGTTTTGTTCGGCTGAAGCCGCACTTCAGGTTTTTGCCGCCAGAGCGCTCGAGAGCGCAGTGAGACAAAATGGCGACAGGAGCTGAGAAAGCGTTGTCGTGCTTGAAATGCACTCACATCAGTCAGTCATAACAGCGCAACGACACTTCAGGACGAAGTTCAACAAAGATCCACCAACTGCTAACTCCATTCGGCGATGGTATGCGCAGTTTAAGGCTTCTGGATGCCTCTGTAAGGGGAAATCAACGGGTCGGCCTGCAGTGAGCGAAGAAACGGTTGAACGCGCGCGGGTAAGTTTCACGCGTAGCCCGCGGAAGTCGACGAATAAAGCAAGCAAGGAGCTAAACGTACCACAGCCGACGGTTTGGAAAATCTTACGGAAAAGGCTAAAGCAGAAGCCTTACCGTTTTCAATTGCTACAAGCCCTGACACCCGATGACAAAGTCAAACGCTTTGAATTTTCGGCGCGGTTGCAACAGCTCATGGAAGAGGATGCGTTCAGTGCGAAACTTGTTTTCAGTGATGAAGCAACATTTTTTCTTAATGGTGAAGTGAACAGACACAATGTGCGAATCTGGGTGGTAGAGAATCCTCACGCATTCGTGCAGCAAATTCGCAATTCACCAAAAGTTAACGTGTTTTGTGCAAGCTCACAGCTTAAAGTTTACGGCCCCTTTTTCTTCTGCGAAAAAAACGTTAGAGGACACGTGTATCTGGACATGCTGGAAAATTGGTTCATGCCACAACTGGAGACCGACAGCGCCCACTTCATCTTTCAACAGGATGGTGCTCCACCGCACTTCCATCATGATGTTCGGCATTTCTTAAACAGGAGATTGGAAAACCGATGGATCGGTCGTGGTGGAGATCATGATCAGCAATTCATGTCATGGCCTCCACGCTCTCCCGACTTAACCCCATGCGATTTCTTTCTGTGGGGTTATGTGAAAGATTCAGTGTTTAAACCTCCTCTACCAAGAAACGTGCGAGAACTGCGATCTCGCATCAACGATGCTTTCGAACTCATTGAGGGGGACATGCTGCGCCGAGTGTGGGAGAAACTTGATTATCGGCTTGATGTCTGCCGAATCACTAAAGGGGCACATATCGAACATTTGTGAATGCCTAAAAAAACTTTTTAAGTTTTTGTATGTGTGTGCAAAGCATTGTGAAAATATCTCAAATAATAAAGTTATTGTAGAGCTGTGAAATCGCTTCGATCATTTGTAATAACCCTGTACTTAGAAACAAGAAGACATGCGTTATTCATAAAAAATGATGATGAGTTTTATAGTTACGAGATGTAAGTATTTCAAATTGAAGGAGAAAAAAATGATACTGCGGAGATTTGAACCGTCGCACGAATAACCGCCTTTGGTTCAGTTTACCTTACGCAACCGACAGTACAACATGTTCAACGTGGGTTTGCTATGAACTGCAGTATGTACACAACCCGGGGAAAATTTAAAAGCCGATTATTTCCGTAAATTTGTGATAAACATTAAGAACAGCCTATTTCTGGGCACTTTTTAACCGTGTTCCACGCGCGTGTCTCACTACGGAACAGAAAGCAGCCACAGCCATTTTCATACTGCGCATTAACAACGCGGCAGTCGAAGCACAACGCTGCAGAGGCTGTGACTGTACACGATTTTTCAAATAAAAACCACTTAGCTAAAGCGTGAATAAGAAAAGCGTTGATGGCTGTTAATACATTTGAATATCTCAAAGTTTCATTTAACGTAACTTAGTAATAAGATATCTAATACATAAGTAGGACCTACTTCGAAGAGCGTAACAATACCAATGTACGTGTGCTACGGCTTCTGACCAATCATTGCGTTTGTGATTGTTTACATCAGGTTCATTCTTTGCTACAGAAGAATGCTGAAGATTAGATGGGTAGATCACATAACTAATGAGGAGGTATCGAGTAGAATTGGGGAGAAGAGGAGTTTGTGTCACAGCTTGACAAGAAGAAGGGACCGGTTGGTAGGACATGTTCTGAGGCATGAAGAGATCACAAATGTAGCATTGGAGGACAGCGTGGAGGGTAAAAATCGTAGAGCAAGACCAAGAGATGAATACACTAAGCAAATTCAGAATGATGTATATTGCAGTAGGTACTGGGAGATGAAGAAGCTTGCACAGGATAGAGTAGCATGGAGAGCTGCATCAAACCAGTCTCAGGACTGAAGACCACAACAACAACAACAGGTTCATTCTTATGATGAACGGATTATAGTACGCCGTTTGTTCCGAGTGGGTGGCGGGAATACAGAGTAAGCAATGGCGGAAGTGCAGCACACAGCTTTCTGTAAACACGTCCCTGAGAGGCGGGATGGGTCGACAACGTGGGCGCTCCCCTGGTTGTGCCGAGAGCGTCGGCTGACACGCGAAGCGGGGTGGTGTGAAGTCAGGACGCCGACACACACACGCCCACACTCACACACGCAGCGGGCAAACAGACGCTCCCTCCTCCACCCCCACAAGTCCACACCTCCGCGTTTCCTCAGGGCCCCACGCTCGGAGGAGTGTTTGCCACTGCGCGACTAAAACTTGGAACCACGCTGGTTCGTCACACGTCGCTAAGCGATAACATATACAATAATTTTATGGTGTATTCTACATTTACACCTACACTCCTGGAAATGGAAAAAAGAACACATTGACACCGGTGTGTCAGACCCACCATACTTGCTCCGGACACTGCGAGAGGGCTGTACAAGCAATGATCACACGCACGGCACAGCGGACACACCAGGGTCCGCGGTGTTGGCCGTCGAATGGCGCTAGTTGCGCAGCATTTGTGCACCGCCGCCGTCAGTGTCAGCCAGTTTGCCGTGGCATACGGAGCTCCATCGCAGTCTTTAACACTGGTAGCATGCCGCGACAGCGTGGACGTGAACCGTATGTGCAGTTGACGGACTTTGAGCGAGGGCGTATAGTGGGCATGCGGGAGGGCGGGTGGACGTACCGCCGAATTGCTCAACACGTGGGGCGTGAGGTCTCCACAGTACATCGATGTTGTCGCCAGTGGTCGGCGGAAGGTGCACGTGCCCGTCGACCTGGGACCGGACCGCAGCGACGCACGGATGCACGCCAAGACCGTAGGATCCTACGCAGTGCCGTAGGGGACCGCACCGCCACTTCCCAGCAAATTAGGGACACTGTTGCTCCTGGGGTATCGGCGAGGACCATTCGCAACCGTCTCCATGAAGCTGGGCTACGGTCCCGCACACCGTTAGGCCGTCTTCCACTCACGCCCCAACATCGTGCAGCCCGCCTCCAGTGGTGTCGCGACAGGCGTGAATGGAGGGACGAATGGAGACGTGTCGTCTTCAGCGATGAGAGTCGCTTCTGCCTTGGTGCCAATGATGGTCGTATGCGTGTTTGGCGCCGTGCAGGTGAGCGCCACAATCAGGACTGCATACGACCGAGGCACACAGGGCCAACACCCGGCATCATGGTGTGGGGAGCGATCTCTTACACTGGCCGTACACCACTGGTGATCGTCGAGGGGACACTGAATAGTGCACGGTACATCCAAACCGTCTTCGAACCCATCGTTCTACCATTCCTAGACCGGCAAGGGAACTTGCTGTTCCAACAGGACAATGCACGTCCGCATGTATCCCGTGCCACCCAACGTGCTCTAGAAGGTGTAAGTCAACTACCCTGGCCAGCAAGATCTCCGGATCTGTCCCCCATTGAGCATGTTTGGGACTGGATGAAGCGTCGTCTCACGCGGTCTGCACGTCCAGCACGAACGCTGGTCCAACTGAGGCGCCAGGTGGAAATGGCATGGCAAGCCGTTCCACAGGACTACATCCAGCATCTCTACGATCGTCTCCATGGGAGAATAGCAGCCTGCATTGCTGCGAAAGGTGGATATACACTGTACTAGTGCCGACATTGTGCATGCTCTGTTGCCTGTGTCCATGTGCCTGTGGTTCTGTCAGTGTGATCATGTGATGTATCTGACCCCAGGAATGTGTCAATAAAGTTTCCCCTTCCTGGGACAATGAATTCACGGTGTTCTTATTTCAATTTCCAGGAGTGTATATGATTACATTGCAATTCGCAATTAAGTGTCTAGCAGAGAGTTCAACGAACCACCTTCAAGCTATTCTCTACGTTCCACTCTCGAACACCGTGCACAAAAACAAACACTTTCCGTACGAGCTCTGATTTCCCTTGTTTTATTATGATGATCATTCCTCCCTGCGCACGTGGGCGCCAATAAAATATTTTCACACTCTGAGGAGAAAGTTGGAGATTGAAACTTCAAGAAAAGATTCTTCCTAAACGAAATTTTATTTTTAATGATTGCCACCCCAGTTCGCGTATCATATCCTGGACACTCTCTCCTCTACTTCTCAATGACACAAAACAAGCTGCCCTTCTTTGAACTTTTTCGATCTCCCCCGCAAATCCTGTCTGATGCGGATGCCACACCATTCAGCAATATTCCATATGAGGGTGTACAAGTGTAGTGTAAGCAGCCTCTTTAGTAAGCCTGTTGCTCTTTCTCAGTGTTCTGCCAATAAATCGAAGAATTTGGGTTTCTTTCCCCAGAAAATTATCTTTGTGATCATTGTACTTTATGGTATTCATAATTGTACGCTACGTGGTCAAAAGTATCTGGTCACCCCCAAAAACATATATTTTCATATTAGGTGCATTGTGCTGCCATCTACTGGCAGGTGCTCCAAATCAGCAACCTCAGTAGTAATTAGACATAGTGAGAGAGCAGAATGGGGCGCTCCGCGGAACTCACGGACTTCGAACGTGGTCAGGTGATTGGATGTCACTTGTGTCACACATATGTACTCGAGATTTACACACTCCTAAACATCCCTAGGTCCACTATTTCCGATGTGGTAGTGGAGTGGAAACGTGAAGGGACACGTACAGCACAAAAGCGCACAGGCCGACCTCGTCTGTTGACTGACAGAGACCGCCGACAGTTGAAGAGGGTCGTAATGTGCAATAAGCAGACATCTGTCCAGCCCATCCATCACACAGGAATTTCAAACTGCTTCAGGATCCACTGCAAGTACTATGACATTTAGACGGGAGGTGAGAAAACGTGGATTTCATGATCGAGCAGCTGCTCATAAGCCAGACATCACGAAGATGGAACTCTAACGTTATGAAACCGGTAGTACTATCAACTACACTCCTGGAAATTGAAATAAGAACACCGTGAATTCATTGTCCCAGGAAGGGGAAACTTTATTGACACATTCCTGGGGTCAGATACATCACATGATCACACTGACAGAACCACAGGCAACAGAGCATGCACAATGTCGGCACTAGTACAGTGTATATCCACCTTTCGCAGCAATGCAGGCTGCTATTCTCCCATGGAGACGATCGTAGAGATGCTGGATGTAGTCCTGTGGAACGGCTTGCCATGCCATTTCCACCTGGCGCCTCAGTTGGACCAGCGTTCGTGCTGGACGTGCAGACCGCGTGAGACGACGCTTCATCCAGTCCCAAACATGCTCAATGGGGGACAGATCCGGAGATCTTGCTGGCCAGGGTAGTTGACTTACACCTTCTAGAGCACGTTGGGTGGCACGGGATACATGCGAACGCGCATTGTCCTGTTGGAACAGCAAGTTCCCTTGCCGGTCTAGGAATGGTAGAACGATGGGTTCGATGACGGTTTGGATGTACCGTGCACTATTCAGTGTCCCCTCGACGATCACCAGTGGTGTACGGCCAGTGTAGGAGATCGCTCCCCACACCATGATGCCGGGGGTTGGCCCTGTGTGCCTCGGTCGTATGCAGTCCTGATTGTGGCGCTCACCTGCACGGCGCCAAACACGCATACGACCTCATTGGCACCAAGGCAGAAGCGACTCTCATCGCTGAAGACGACACGTCTCCATTCGTCCCTCCATTCACGCCTGTCGCGACACCACTGGAGGCGGGCTGCACGATGTTGGGGCGTGAGCGGAAGACGGCCTAACGGTGTGCGGGACCGTAGCCCAGCTTCATGGAGACGGTTGCGAATGGTCCTCGCCGATACCCCAGGAGCAACAGTGTCCCTAATTTGCTGGGAAGTGGCGGTGCGGTCCCCTACGGCACTGCGTAGGATCCTACGGTCTTGGCGTGCATCCGTGCGTCGCTGCGGTCCGGTCCCAGGTCGACGGGCACGTGCACCTTCCGCTGACCACTGGCGACAACATCGATGTACTGTGGAGACCTCACGCCCCACGTGTTGAGCAATTCGGCGGTACGTCCACCCGGCCTCCCGCATGCTCACTATACGCCCTCGCTCAAAGTCCGTCAACTGCACATACGGTTCACGTCCACGCTGTCGCGGCATGCTACCAGTGTTAAAGACTGCGATGGAGCTCCGTATGCCACGGCAAACTGGCTGACACTGACGGCGGCGGTGCACAAATGCTGCGCAGCTAGCGCCATTCGACGGCCAACACCGCGGTTCCTGGTGTGTCCGCTGTGCCGTGCGTGTGATCATTGCTTGTACAGCCCTCTCGCAGTGTCCGGAGCAAGTATGGTGGGTCTGACACACCGGTGTCAATGTGTTCTTTTTTCCATTTCCAGGAGTGTATTTTACGTTGCTTCTAAACCATCGTAAATTTAGCTACTCCTGATTTTATTTAAATAAATCATAATTTATAGGTTATGCACTAGTTAATTACTTTTATTAGATCTGTAATGCTATGTTACAATCGAATATTTCGAAACATGGAGCCTCATTCCTAATACTTCTAAAACCCAAGTCTCCTGTTTCCACCTCAACAACAGACAGGCAAACTATGCACCCCACGTAGAGTTCAGAGGCCAGCTGCTTAAGTACAATCCCCTCCCAAAGTATCTGGGAATTACATTGGACCGATCTCTGACGTACAAGGAGCACTTATACAAATGCGCAGCAAAAATCAAAACCAGAAATAATGTCCTACACAAACTCACTGGAAGTAGCTGGGGAGCAAGCGCCACAGTTCTCAGAACATCTGCTCTTGCACTAGTATATTCGGTGGCTGAATACTGCGCTCCGGTCTGGCTAAACAGCACTCACACAGCAACGGTGGACACCCAGCTAAAAGACACAATGAGGCTCATCTCAGGCACTATTAAACCGACGCCCCACCAATGGCTCCCGGTACTGGCTAACATAGCCCCACCTCATCTAACGCGAAGGTCTGCACTGAAAAGGGAATGGCAAAAGTGCGCTAACAACCGTGACCTACCCTTACAAGAAGACTGCAAGAATCCCAGCCACAGGCTCAAGTCCCGTAAGCCATCACGGAGATTAGGGCAACAGCTGATCGAGGACAATTATGACATCGACGAAGCCTGGCGTCGGGAATGGGATATGTCTAACCCTGATCACCTTAACTTAGTCTCGAACCCAACCGTACGGCCCGAGGGCTTCGGTCTTCCCAGAAAATCTTGGACAACTTTAAATCGTATCCGAACAGGCTATGGTAGATGGGGACAGACTGACTCATCCAACTGCGACTGTGGGAATCCACAAACTCTACATCATATCGCAATGGACTGCCCTACGAGGAGATTCCCTGGCACAATGCAGGAGCTGCACCTCCTGGAGGGAGATGCTTCTGGCTGGCTGAGAGACTTGGACATACAACCATGAGTCTGGTCTACTCTTTTCCTTCTCAAAAACCTATTACTAGATACTATTACTATAATTTCTATGTATTTTTGTGTATTTTGTGTTTTACTTCCTTTTTTAGATCTAATAATTGTTTGTTGCCGGTAACATATTGACCATTCATTGTTTTATACGTTGTTTGTGTTATTACTTACTTACTGCTGTATTCTATTATCCATACGAAATATATACAATCTAAATAAGCTCAAAACCTCTGTTTTATACCCGGTAATGCCAATTTTCCTGCACAGAATGTTACTGGAAACATAACATTACAAAGTATTATAATTGATATACATCCAAGAGTATTTTGCACACAAAATGAGTCAAGAGCCCTCTGGTTTACACACTATTATTTCCATCCAAGCAAATCCTAGCTCGGTCTTCCACGAATATTCAGCGATTCTTCTTCCAGTTCCTCGTTTTTCTCATTTGCTGCTTCGAAGTCTGAGTGTACGTAACTGTCATCTGTAGACACAACATTATCTTCTTCAAGAAAATGTTGCTTTTCACTAAATTTTCTGTTGTCCTTGTATTTTCCAGTTTGTTCAAGCAAATCATCCATAATGTTAGTGTCAAAACCAAACTCAGAAGTATTCATATTGTAGTAACTTCGCCAGCAAAAGATTAGATTAGCACTGAAGAGGGCCAATGTCATATAAACTAACATTCCTCTAACAGTGACTGCTTGATATTTCACTTAAGATGCCACGCTGAGATAAATTCTAAGCATTAAAACAAATATGCCGACTGTTAGAGAACAGGCCTCACTAAGCACTCGTAATATTTACGACAAGAGCACTAGTATCAGAAAACCGCTGGTGTCAGGCAGTCAACAGTTTAGCTACTCTTAACAACGTTTGCCCTGAAGTCAATCAAGAGCATGTGAAACTTCTTTATTTACATGAGTGTGTCTGTACTTAAATTGTAGAATGTCTGAGAAAATGAAACTTCTACGTCATTTGATACTGAACCAGCGGAGTAAAACTGAACGTACTGAGCCTACTTTCTCTTTAGTTTTTCTTATCATGTCAACACTGACCCACAATATTCTAGCGCAACGCAATCTGACTGTTCAAAAAAATTACAACGTGACTTCAAATAATTAATTCAAAAGAATGGCCCTGACTAAAAAGAAAAAAGAAATCTTAACAATAACCTATACATTTCGTTAAGCACTTACCTCACAAAAATCTTCATTACGCGAACTACTGCAATACATCGAGCGTCAATATTGCCAGCTAAATAAAAGATTCTAACTACACTACTGGCCATTAAAATTGCTACACCAAGAAGAAATGCAGATGATAAACGGGTATTCATTGTACAAATACATTATACTAGAACAGACATATGATTACATTTTCACGCAGTTTGGGTGCATAGATCCTGAGAAATCAGTACCCAGAACAACCACCTCTGGCCGTTTTAACAGCCTTGATACGCCTGGGCATTGAGTCAAACAGAACTTGAATGGCGTGTATAGGTACAGCTGCCCATGCAGCTTCAACACGATACCACAGTTCATCAAGAGTAGTGATCAGACGTTTTCAATTGGTGAGAGATCTGGAGAATGTGCTGGCCAGGGCAGCAGTCGAACATTTTCTGTATCCAGAAAGGCCCGTACAGGACCTGCAACATGCGGTCGTGCATTACCCTGCTGAAATGTAGGGTTTCGTAGGGATTGAATGAAGGGTAGAGCCACGGATCGTAACACATCTGAAATGTAACGTCCACTGTTCAAAATGCCGTCAGTGCGGACAAGAGGTGACCGAGACGTGTAACCAATGGCACCCCATACCATCACGCCGGTAATACGCCAGTATGGCCATGACGAATACACGCTTCCAATGTGCATTCACCACGATGTCGCCAAACACGGATGCGACCATCATGATGCTGTAAACGGAACCTGGATTCATCCGAAAAAGTGACGTTTTGCCATTCGTGCACCCAGGTTCGTCGTTGAGTACACCATCGCAGGCGCTCCTGTCTGTGATGCAGCGTCAAGGGTAACCGCAGACATGGTCTCCGAGCTGATAGTCCATGCTGCTGCAAACGTCGTCGAACTGTTCGTGCAGATGGTTGTTGTCTTGCAAAAGTCCCCATTTGTTGACTCAGGGATCGAGACGTGGCTGCACGATCCGTTACAGCCTTGCGGATAAGATGCCTGTCATCTCGACTGCTAGTGATACGAGGCCGTTGGGATCCAGCATGGCGTTCCGTATTACCCTCCTGAACCCACCGATTCCATATTCTGCTAACAGTCATTGGATCTATCTCGACCAACGCGAACAGCAATGTCGCGATACGATAAACCGCAATCGCGATAGGCTACAATCCGACCTTTATCAGAGTCGGAAACGTGATGATACGCGTTTCTCCTCCTTAAACGGGACACCACAACAACGTTTCACCAGGCAACGCCGATCAAGTGCTGTTTGTGTATGAGAAATCGGTTGTAAACTTTCCTCATATCAGCACGTTGTAGGTGTCGCCACCGGCGCCAACCTTGTTTGAATGCTCTAAAAAGCTAATCATTTGCATATAACAGCATCTTCTTCCTGTCGGTTAAATTTCGCGTCTGTAGCACGTCATCTTCGTGGTGTAGCAATTTTAATGGCCAGTAGTGTACTAAAGCCACTAACTACTAATAGGCATGTGGTTAGCAAAGGAATATTTTGTTGCAAACCCAATAATGTATTTTTTTTATCTTAATAATGTGACATCCGCTTCAAACACGAATATAAATCGTCATTTACATCCAGTACAAAGATATATAATCATGAATAATATTCAATCTCCAAGTCGAACATGTCAGATCGTTAACCTACGCTATCACTTAAGACCTCTACCCTCCATCGACGCTAACTTCTCACATCTAACATCCATCACTGCTGGCTGTTCACCTCCAATTGCCCAACAGTACTTCTATCACTGCTGGCGACTAACTTCAAACTGCCCAACAGTACTTCCAACAACGAGTCCGTCCAGCCACAGAGTCTCTTACAAAGAAAGCGCAATCAGAGATCCAATGCAAAGCGCTACACAGCTTTGCCAACACAGAAGCAGCCCACTTACACATGCGTCTCTCATGTGTCCAGACTGTAGGAAACCGAAACGACACACTAACTGCAATCAAATATTGTACGTGGGTTCAGTAATCTAGGGATAAAGGATCATGCAATAGCTGTTTGCGGATGAAAATTCATAGGAACAGGGAAAAATGAAAGAGAAAGAGAGAGACAGAGGAAGAGGGGGGGGGGGGATACGAATATTAAACTGAGTGGCCATAAGTCAAGGGAAGGCTTCCTTTGCCGGCCAGAGTGGCCGAGCGGTTCTAGGCGCTACAGTCTGGAACCGCGCGACCGCTACGGTCGCAGGTTCGAATCCTGCCTCGGGCATGGATGTGTGTGATGTCCTTAGGTTAGTTAGGTTTAAGTAGTTCTAAGTTCTAGGGGACTGATGACCTTAGAAGTTAAGTCCCATAGTGCTCAGAGCCATTTGAACCATTTTGAAGGCTTCCTTCGATAGAAGATTAGAAGATATGTTGTGTGTGACACGCGAATCTCGGGGCAGAATGCGGCGTGGACACGATACGTGAACAGACTGTTAAACAGGCAGGCGTGCTGCGATCATGGCAGCATGTCAGGAGTTAACCTACTTTGAACGTGGGATGACGATCTGTGCAAGGCACGTGTCTCGTAGCATAGTGGAGTTCGGTTTTCGGAGAGCACAGTGTCTGGAGTGGATCATCATTATTACAGAGACAATGTTTCCACACATGTAAACGGCAGCCCAGAACGACGACAAGTGCTTGACAAAAGAATGTCGTGTCACTTCATCTACATAGACCCAATCGGGGCCGTAGACGGTCTGCTGTGATTCGCATCGTCATCGGTATGAACGCGGTACTTCAGAAACCCATTTCTAAACGGTCTGTAGGGAGACAAATGTACCACGCAGGCTTCAGCAGCCGACGCAGACGTGACACGCGGTGCCCTCCCGTGACTTTCGGCCGCTCGCTGCACGCGCGGCCTCTGCAGTAGAGTAACAGTCGTGCTCCGGAATGTGCCCATCCTGCGTCTGCCCGCTGCCCAGTCACGCCGCTCTTTATGCGACAACGTCTCGACCAGCCGGCCGCGCTCGCTGTCGGTGGGAACGTGACGCGCCGACAAAAGAGCGCGCGTTCAACCTCTAATTTGGACGTGACGTCACGTCCCGTGCGTGAGCGCGGCACATTGCGTGCGTAGGCCTGCCTACGCGGAGAGCAGCCGGGGTCGTATATTTACCTGTCAGCCGGCTCGGGCAGCTGAGCCTCACGGCAGCGGGAGACGGGGAGCCTCAGGGCTCAGTTCCTGCACCGATGCAGCGTTGAGTATCGTCCGTCACCAAAGATTCCAGAGATTTATATCATCTCTCGCACGTTCCCTGATACTGCACGCTAAAGTCGATGCCACAAAGGACGTGACTGCTAGGAAGGCAGCGAACCGGTGTGAGATCTGGAAGTCACAGTGTGGACTTTCACATTTCGGACAATTCCCACAAGTGAACTTCGGAATACGAGGTGCATTCAAGTTCTAAGGCCTCCGTTTTCTTTTCTAGTTAACTACTCAACCGAAATCGATGAAACTGGCGTTACTTCTCGACGTAATCGCCCTGCAGACGTACGCGTTTTTCACAACGCTGACGCCATGATTCCATGGCAGCTGCGAAAGCTTCTTTAGTAGTCTGTTTTGACCACTGGAAAATCGCTGAGGCAATAGCAGCACGGCTGGTGAATGTGCGGCCGCGGAGAGTGTCTTTCATTGTTGGAAAAAGCCAAAAGTTACTAGGAGCCAGGTCAGGTGAGTAGGGAGCATGAGGAATCACTTCAATGTTGTTATCACGAAGAAACTGTTGCGTAACGTTAGCTCGATGTGCGGGTGCGTTGTCTTGGTGAAACAGCACACGCGCAGCCCTTCCCGGACATTTTTGTTGCAGTGCAGGAAGGAATTTGTTCTTCAAAACATTTTCGTAGGATGCACCTGTTACCGTAGTGCCCTTTGGAACGCAATGGGTAAGGATTACGCCCTCGCTGTCCCAGAACATGGACACCGTCATTTTTTCAGCACTGGCGGTTACCCGAAATTTTTTTGGTGGCGGTGAATCTGTGTGCTTCCATTGAGCTGACTGGCGCTTTGTTTCTGGATTGAAAAATGGCATGCACGTCTCATCCATTGTCACAACCGACGAAAAGAAAGTCCCATTCATGCTGTCATTGCGCGTCAACATTGCTTGGCAACATGCCACATGGGCAGCCATGTGGTCGTCCGTCAGCATTCGAGGCACCCACCTGGATGGCACTTTTCGCATTTTCAGGTCGTCATGCAGGATTGTGTGCACAGAACCCACAGAAATGCCAACTCTGGAGGCGATCTGTTCAACAGTCATTCGGCGATCCCCCAAAACAATTCTCTCCACTTTCTCGATTGTGTCATCAGACCGGCTTGTGCGAGCCCGAGGTTGTTTCGGTTTGTTGTCACATGATGTTCTGCCTTCATTAAACTGTCGCACCCACGAACGCACTTTCGACACATCCATAACTCCATCACCACATGTCTCCTTCAACTGTCAATGAGTTTCAGTTGGTTTCTCACCACGCAAATTCAGAAAACAAATGATTGCATGCTGTTCAAGTAAGGAAAACGTCGCCATTTTAAGTATTTAAAACAGTTCTCATTCTCGCCGCTGGCGGTAAAATTCCATCTGCCGTATGGTGCTGCCATCTCTGGGACGTATTGACAATGAACGCGGCCTCATTTTAAAACAATGCGCATGTTTCTATATCCTTCCAGTCCGTTGAAAAAAGGTTGGAGGCCTTAGCACTTGAATACACCTCGGAAGACTCGCCGGATCACCGAGCGAGGTGGCGCAGTGGTTAGCACATTGGACTCGCATTCGGGAGGACGACGGTTCAATCCCGTCTCCGGCCATCCTGATTTAGGTTTTTCGTAATTTCCCTAAATCGTTTCAGGCAAATGCCGGGATGGTTCCTTAGATAGGGGACGGCCGATTTCCTTCCCAATCCTTCCCTAACCCGAGCTTGCGCTCCGTCTCTAATGACCTCGTTGTCGACGGGACGTTAAACACTAACCACCACCACCACTCGCCGGATCTTCGGAAGCTGCTACGTGAGCCGTGCGTGGCTCGTGTTCCCGCCATCATGTATTTTACACTCTCTTTTAAACGTACTTCCACCTCACTACATTAATTTAAATAACTACTGCCACTGAGCTTCTGCTTTGCCTGACTGTGAGCAGCATTAGCAGCCCGTATCGATATATCCCCTCTCGTAGTATCTTTGCTCGACTACCATTCCTTCCCGGTCGCTGTCGCTCGTAGTCGAGTTTGGGTCGCTAGTTCGGGCTGCCAGTCGGTTGGAACGCGTCTGGAGCGCAGTCCGGACCTGCCAGTCGGGGAGTTGCAATGCGACACTAGTGCAGTCGGGTTGGAGCAGTGACGCAGTAACGTCTCCGTCGACATGGCTCGCCCGACCATTGCCGCCACGCATCACTCGAGCCGGGCCGCGGTGTTGGTGGATCGTCGGTCGGTCGTCCTGCCGGGCGACACGTATTGGCTCGCCGATCGTTCATGAGTCGGCTGTGTGTGTGTGTGCATTGACTTCCGATTTGTCTTCGTACGTGCTTAGTTACCTTCGGGTATCGTTCAGGTCTTTGTGCAAGTGTTTGTCAAGTTGGGTGTGTAGTTGGCGTTATTTCCACTGACGACTATTTTAGATGTTGTCGGCATTCTGAGGGAGTCGGTCGGTTGGTGCCGACCAGGGAGGATATCTCCGTGAGGCTGTCCGATCGCTACGAGCTTCGTGGTTACCCACCCAGGACGTCAGAGTTGAGCAGCGGATTCAACTACCCAAGCCACGTCCATCTATGTTGTGTGGTTCGCTTCGGTGGTTCACTGTTGGGGAGGGTTTCCTGTCAGCAACACTGAGTGTTTCTACTGTTGAAATTTAGCCGCCATGCGATGCAATTAACTATATTGCTTGACTATAATTCGAGTGCACCAGCGGAATGTTCTGCCTTGTGATCTTTAGTGTTCTGGTTATCTGCCATGGCCACTGACGTAAATTCAGGCAGTGTTAATTTTAGGTGAAGTTAACCGTATTATCTTGTTTCGTAGTTAAGTGAACCAGTGGAATTTTCTGCCTTGTGGCCGTTAGTGTTCTGGCTACCTGCCCTGGCCGCTAATGTAGTTTTTAGGCAGGGTCTTTTCCTCACCTGTTGTTGCTCCCCAATATGGTGTGTAGTTTTGGCAGCTCAGTTCACATACGCGTATGTTTTGTGTTAGTGATACTTGTAATTTTTTGGGGGCCTTGAGTTCTCGTGTACTCCGTCGTGGCTAGCAAGCGGTTGGTCGGTCGTTCCGTGACTGTCCCTTGGTTGGGTTTGGGTTCGCACGAATTAAGTGTAGTTGGACTCACCACTTGCCTCGCCTAAGTGAACGAAGGCAGACCGATCGACTGGAGACTCATGAGTTCCGTTCTCTTAATTATCCTTTTGGCAGTGTTAACGTCGTTGTGATTTAACTGTATTTCATATTTTTAATTTGGCAAGGTTAGTTGTGGGCCGTCATCGCTGGAAACATGTTCTCAGAGTTTTCCTTCAAGTCCGAACATTCTCGCCTTCTGTTCTTGAAAGGTTATTGTAATTTCCTCTGAAAGATTTTACAAGTTATTGTGGGCCTTCTACCGTTGGTGTCACGAAAAGGAAATTTTTAAAGCTAATGTATTGTTTTATCGACTGTTGCAATATATACATTTCCTTAATTTGCACAATTTAACTTTGCGGCCTTCAGCGATCTTATTGCGTTAGTTTATCTCTTTCTGTGCACCTTATGGGCCATCAGCCCTGTTAGCATCTTAAAACATTTTGGCCTTCTGCCTTCAGTAATCATCATAGTATATTTGGAATTTTGAACATTTAATCAGGCGGCCTTCAGCCGCTCCGTATGCTCATCTTCTATATGTATACGATTTATCTTATTCGTAAATTAACTGTGTGTCGTGTCTTTTAGAATGCCAGTGAGCATAATCGTCGAGTAGCATCCTGTCATACATTCTTCCTGGACGTTGTTCTTGAATGCTTCTGCAAGACGTCTCAGTTGTTGACACTAAACACCAGTAGTGGTGATTACACCTTGGGGACTAGCGCCTAGAACCACACGGCCACTCCGGCCGGCTAACTACATTCACTATCTCCATATGACAAATAACAATATGTGAACTCAAATAGCAACAGTGAACTTCAAACAAAAAATTACAATCGATAAATAAATCATAGCCACCGGAATACCAACAAGCAAAACATAAACGCTACGGACTTACGTACTCGCAACATAAAGAAAGAGTTGTGCGAGATAAACGAAAGTTGGTTGGGGTGTTTCTACATCTGAAAAATGATGTATACTCAATTTTCACGCTAGCTGCATACGAATGTCACTAGTAGTGCTACTATGAGGATGCACATCTGGTTTGTTTCAAATACACACTGTAATGGTAGTGAGCATTAATTACATTTGAGTTTTTGTCTAGTGAGTTGATATTAGTCAAGAATGTTTTTAAGACGATAAAGTCGCCATTATCAACACCTCTGAACGAGGTCGTGTAATAGAGCCACGAGATGCTGGAAGTTTCTTCTGTGACATTGTTGGCAGGACTGTAGCCACTGTACATGATTGCTGACAGTGGTGGTCACGAAAATATACGGCCGAAAAAGACCGTGGGAGGGCAAGACGGAGATCTACTGTGTTTTCTGATGAAAGCTGGTCCTTCATCGGGACCAGTGACGGCCGTGTGTTCATTAGAAGCAGGCCACTAGAGGGCCTACAACCAACATGTCTGCGTTTTAGACTCACTGGACCTACACCTGCGGTTATGGTCTGGGGTGCGATTTCATATGACAGCAGAGGCACTCACGTGGTTATACCACGCACCCTGACTGCAAAACTGTTCTTCCGTCTGTAACCTCCCCCTCACTTATCGACCTTAATGACAGTGAAAAATGAAACCGCGTGTACCTAATGGGAATTTGGGAAAAGCAATCGTCACCGAAGTTAAACTGTCGGTAAAGAGGGAGGAAAGGGTTACATCTAAATGAAAGAAAAAATGCTAATGAAACAGGTGGAAATTAATTTTGAAAAGGGGTAAAGTTAATAAAGAAAGTAAATGTGCGGCCGTTACGTTAACAATTAACTAGCGGTAATTAGATATTTGAGATTTGGGGGAAATTACGGTCGCCAGTCCTAAGTACAATTACTATAGTAACTGAAAAAGAAAGATTATTACACATATAATTAGCACTAGAAGCGTGGCAGCTGAAGGTTGACAAGTGTAGTGTGAAAACTGAAAGTTTGTCAGAAGTAATAAATTTCGCTACACTCTGACTTAATTTAGCAAAACAATTAATAAAACCGGAAAATCGAGAGTTAATTTAGTGACTGAAGTTAATAGTCAGCTTTCTTTCTGAAGCACATCGAAATTCAGTAAAATACGGTTAGTCTTGGACTACCTCAACAATCATTTCAAAAGCTACTTGAATCTACGCAATTTAGAAATAAGGGATTTAACTTTGAACTTGAATTAAATGATTCTGAACAATTAACAGTAGTAAAATTTAGTACGTACCAAGCTGAGCTGCAGTCACAGGTAACTAAAATACGATAACAAAACTCGCACTCTTCATTTGTGCTTGTGCAATCTAAATACTGTAGCCAGCTATGAATACCTTAACTGAACTTTGAAATTAAAGCAGTGAAATAAAACGATGCTGGCGTTTGAATTTCAACGACACTCGGCTTCATTCCGGAAAAGGAAGGGACCCTGCTTGGTAATGCAACTGGGACAATGAGCAACAAAGGTTCATGCTAAGTAACTGTAATTTCGTGGTGCAACAATTTTAAAAGTTTGAAAAGCTGAGATCTGCCATACAGTTCTAAAACTTTACGTGCTTCCAGTCTTCCTTGTTGGTTGATTGAAGGTTTGAAGCCGTCGATCGAGGAGGTGGCGACAGTCACTCATTGTCGGCCGTCGCTGTTGCAGAAGCTGGATGTTGGCACGCCTTCTTCTCGACACGGTCACCAGACGAAACGGGCTCTTCATGTGCGCCAGCTAATGCTTCCCGTCCGCGACACCATGTCAGAAACTATCATCGCAAGTCGAGCGCGTTTACATGCTGCCAAACCCCGAAAGCGCGGCAACTCGCGGGAGCTTCACACAACACACCTGCTCCACTCGCTACTCCAGCCAGACTCTCTCTGCCCGCGCTCCAAGCGACAGGGTTAACACTACCAAAGATCCTAAACACTCTGGTTCTCCACACGACCTATCGACGTATTCGTTCGATAACATAGTTTTCCCTAGGCAAGACCCAGCGTAAAAATACAAATAATATTTACAAAACGACCAATTATACATCGACATAAGTGCATAAATATATATATACAAACAGTAAAACAATTACAATATATAAGGAGACAGAAATGTCATATCTTGAGGTAACAAAACAAGGAAAAAATAATAGTACAATAGATGGAAATAGGAGGATATGCATTTCCGGCGTTACACGTCTAGTTATTCGACTAGTTGTGCTCCCATTCATGACCAGCATTATAGTGGGTGTTTTCCAACAGGATAACGCTCGCCCACGTACAGCTATTGTAATCCGCCATGCTCCCCAGATTGTCGACATGTTTCCTTGGCCTGCTCAGTTAGTCAGTGAACTTACGAATTGATGGGCATAACGTGTAAAGACTCAAGTGAGTAACGCCTGGTGCAGTCAGCATGCGGTTGGGATGGCGATCCTGACTCTAAGGGTAATCGGAAATGTACAGGAAGAGCACATATCCAACGTTTCCAGAAAGTGAACAGTCTTCCCTTACACTGGTTTCGTAAAAATGGATTTTCTCACAAAAACAGGGCATGGTCATCGAGTATAAGACTAGTTGGTTAGAACTGAATGGGTGGGACACTCCTTTGTTGATCGGACCCGAAGATGAGATACCGAAAGGATCAACGGAACGACGAAAATTTATTGGACAGATATATGCACAAAAAATCCATGATGGATGTAAGGGTGTGATGAGTGAATATCATGCTTCGACCATAGATGCTAGTAGACTGGCCTCGCTGTGCAGAAGCTATAGGGCTGGTGTGGCTCCAACATAAACCACGTGACTGTTGGCAAAACGTGGCGGGATTTCAAATCAGCGTTCTGCCATCATTTGTTTGTATCGTATTTTACCCACATTTCTCAATTGACTGCCAAACGCTTCCAACAAAAATTACTTTTTTATTTGCGTAAAATTATGTCAGAACTAGATTTGACCTGGATTTATTCACATCACCATTTATAAAATCTAACAAATACATCGAACGCCCCTCTGGTGGGCAGCGGGACGAAATTACTATAAACTATCAATTAAAGTAAAATGTCGTTAAAATTCTTTTAAACAGTAAGAGTGGGCTCGTGTCAAAACTTCAAACATTGGATCCGCAGCGTTTTGAGGTCTAGTCACTTATAAAAGAAAATGGGATATGGGAATTATGTCAAGTATAGGTGCCAAAATTGTCGACTTTAGGAGCAGGTCCATTTTAGAGTATCAATTTTAGGTGCACTTCAAAGGTTCAGTTCCTACTATTTTTACAAAAGTTTAAACTATCAGTTTAAAAAAAAATGATATTTTAGATGAAAGGTGAGACTTTGAAGTTTCAGAAAATAATTTTGGAGCCTACATTTATTTAATCGTATTAGAAGGTAGAAAAAAATTCTCTTCATGTGCCGACTACAGGTGCTCTTACCTTATTATAATCTCACTTGTATATACAAAAAGGCGCGTATGTGCAGATGGCTTAAAGTTTTTCCGTTTCAGGGCCTGTATCCAAAGCTGCCTTCGGTTTCCATCCTTAGGGAACCTATGGGTAGGAACGAGAAACAGTTATACTTACTTCTGTAACCGAATTATCACAGATACTTTCCAAAATGTAATATGAGTCTGACTTTACAGGCATCACTTTCAACACACTAATTTACGTGATACTCTATTTCAAGTGTAAAAAACATATAAAAGTCACTTCAGCAGATTTCAATAAACGCATTTGCGCTATCATAGAAACACTTACACGTGAAATGTAACGCCATTTCCCCCGACAAAACGCTGAGTACAGCCATAAGCGCAACATGAAACAACCATGTTTTGCCAACATTCACGTGACTTTAGCCCAGAGATGTTGGAGCCAAGAAAATGACGTCAGGGCCAGTCTATTATATTTATGGTCGAAGATATCATGTGAAAAAACAATGGGATGAATCGGACCAAAGGAATTTAAAATAGCAGACCGTTCTTGGTAAGAGTAACTGACCGAAGCAGTTTTCAGGTGAGATAATTATCTTATACGGTGTTTGGAAGGGAAAGCTAACTTCGCGGCGAAAACAAAAGATCAGACCAAGGGAAGACGCGGTCATGAGAATTCTAATAAAGCAATGTGGGACTGTTCCGGCACCTGAAGAGGTGAAACAAGAAGTATTAAAGGTAGTATATCTACATCTAGTCGTAAATCACGACTCCGCAAAACACGTGACGGTGTGTGGCAGAGGCTAAGTCTGGAACCACTAGCTGAACCTCCGTTCCCTGTTTCAGTCGCGATTGGTGTGTATTAAGAACGATTGTCGGTGAACTTCTGTATCAGCTCTAATTTCTCAAATTTTCTTGTCGAGGTTATTTCGCGAGATGTATGTGGGAGGAAGTAATATTTTTTTTTTACTCTTCCTGTGAAGTACTCTCTCTAAATTTCAGTATTAAACCTCCCCATGGTACACAACGCCTCTTTTGTAGCGTCTGCCACTCGAGTTTATTGAGCATTTCTGTAGCGCTCTCGCTCCCACAAAATGATCCCCTGACGAAACGCGCCGCTCTACGTTGGAACTTCTCTTTCTCTTCTATCAACCCTACCTGGTACGGCTCCCATGTTAATGAACAACACTCAAGAATCCGTCGAACAAACGCCTTATAAGCCATTTCTTTTGTGGATGACTTACATTACCTTAGGATTCTTCCTGTGAATCTCAGTCTGTCATCTGCTTTCCCTACTATTTGTTTTATGCGGTCATTCCAGTTAAGGTCGTTTTGGATAGTTTCACCTAGATATTTTACGAAACTTGCGGGAGAACTTCTGTGAAGTTTGGAAGGTAGGAGACGAGGTTCTGCCGGGAGTAAAATTCAAAGGACAGCAGCTTGGGTAGTTCAGCTGGTAGAACAGCTGCCCCCGAAAGGCAGAGGTCCTAAATTCGAGTCTCGGTCCCGTACACAGTTTTAATCTGTCAAGGAGTATCAAATCAGCGCACACTCCGCTGCAGAGTGAAAATTTCATTCTGTGTACTGTCTTGTTCGCCACTTGTCTTCACTGGTTTTATGTTTCATATATTTCATTTTACGTCACACAAAAGTGAAAGTTATTAACTAAAAGGCAATAAACAGTGGAAATTTTCTGAAGACTTTTACTCTCCCGATCATAAATAACCCCATCCAGTATTATTTGGAAGTTATTTTAAAGGGGGATAGCACGCCTAACCGACCGACTGAGGGCAGGAGTGGCACCAAAGGAGATTTTTTAATTTCCACTGTCTTGAATATAAGTTTGATGGCTTCAATTACAAAACATACACGTTTGAAGTTGACAGAGTGACATACAATGACGTGCGATAAAAGAATGCTGTGTGAAGAGGCGTGCCACTGCACTTTGGCACTCATAAGATCGAATAAGATGTGCGCTACAAAATGAACATACGTTTGAAAAACCGACTTTTTTTTCAAATTGTCGGGATTGTATTACGTTGTATTACGTTGCACGGACACTGTTTGTGTGTGCGCTGCTCAATTGACTTCATTTACTTTCTCAGTCCGACTGCGTTAATTAATGTGTTACTTTGATCCGTCCCCTTAGAAAAATTAATGAATTACTGTGCTGGTAAACCCCTTACGTTATTTGATTTTCAAACAGCTGAGCAAAACTGAACGTACTCAGACATTTCTCTCTTTACTTATTCTGATCATCACTAAACTGACACACAATATTTTTAGCGCAACGCAATCTGACTTTCAATAATCCCTACAAAAGAATGGCCCTGACTAACAATAACCTATACCTTTCATGAATCACTTACCTCACAAAAATCTTCGTTACTCGGACTACTGCAATACAGCGAGCGCCAATACTGCCAGCTAAATAAAAGATTCTAACTACTGAAGGCACTAACTACTGATAGGCACAGTTAGCAAATGAAAGATTTTGATAGAGAACAAACAATGTATTTACCTTAATAGTGGTCAAAAGTCATAATATATATATCATTTCAAGACGTCCAGCCTTACAAATTTACTGTCTCTGATGGACACACGTCCAGATCATCCGCTCTCATAACTCCGCCATCTCACTCCCCACATCCACCACTGGTGGCGGCTCACCTCCAACTGCGCAACGCCACGCACTGTTCACATCCAACTGCCCAACACTACAGTAGCGAATATTCCAACAATGCCAACCAGCCACAGACTGCACACAGCACAGCCAGTGATTTTCATACAGAGCGCTACGTGGTGTTACCAACATAAAAACCTAAACAGCCTACTTACAACTTGGGTCTTTACCGGTGTTATTACACGGCATGGTTTCTTCATATCAGAGCAGATTAGATTAGATTAATACTTGTTCCATAGATAATGAATACGACACTTCGTAATGATATGGAACGTGTCAGGTTAATAAAAGGTGTCTATACAAGATGTATTAGACAAAATATTACATGACACTTAATATTTTTAATTTTTTTGTGGAGGTTGGGAAATTACCCACTTACTATATCCAAAAATTCATCTAATGAGTAGAAGGAGTTACCATTATGAAATTCTTTTAATTTCCTTATAAATGCTATATGGCTATCTGTCAGACTTTTGATGCTGTTCTCGCTTCCCGCGCCCCGGTCCCCGGCTTCGATTCCCGGCGGGGTCAGGGATTTTCTCTGCCTCGTGATGACTGGGTGTTGTGTGCTGCCCTTAGGTTAGTTAGGTTTAAGTAGTTCTAAGTTCTAGGGGACTGATGACCATAGATGTTAAGTCCCATAGTGCTCAGAGCCATTTGAATCATTTTTTGATGCTATTAGGTAAGTGACCAAAGACTTTTGTGGCAGCATAATTTACCCCCTTCTGAGCCAAAGTTAGATTTAACATTGAGTAGTGAAGATCATCCTTTCTCCTAGTGTTGTAGCCATGTACACTGCTATTACTTTTGAATTCATTCGGATTGTTAATAACAAATTTCATAAGGGAATATATATATTGTGAGGCTACAGTGAAGATTTCTAGCTCTTTAAATAAGTGTCTGCAGGATGACCTTGGATGAACTCCAGCAATTATTCTGATTACATGCTTTTGTGCAATGAACACTCTTTTACTCAATGATGAGTTACCCCAGAATATGATGTCATACGAAAGCAGAGAATGAAAATAGGCGTGGTAAGCTAATTTACTCAGATGTATATCGCTAAAATTTGCAAATAACCCTAATAGCATAAGTAGCTGAACTCAAACGTTTCAGCAGATCCTCAGTGTGTTTTTTCCAGTTCAACCCCTCATCAATGCATACACCTAGAAATTTTGAATATTGTACCTTAGCTATTGATTTCTGATCGAAGTCTATATTTATTAATGGGGTCATTCCATTTACTGTGTGGAACTGTATACAGGGTTATTACAAATGATTGAAGCGATTTCACAGCTCTACAATTACTTTATTATTTGAGATATTTTCACAATGCTTTGCACACACATACAAAAACTCAAAAAGTTTTTTTAGGCATTCGATATGTGCATTCGTCACAAAGATATTTAAGATAAAAAAACTGTGATGGCGAGCCACTAAGGGCTGCTCGTTACTTGCGTGGTCCAGGTTATCTTAAATATCTTTCACGGTAATTCAGTGCGTGTAATTTGTATCATACGTTTTTAGTCATAATTCTGCGACCAAGTTATAGACCATTCTTTAGTTTAAATTCTGAGGAAGACACTCCTAGCAGTGTTAAAACCCGGTTCATTCGTAAAAATTAGTGACCGAGGGATGTTTTCTTTTAATTGTAACTATTCACGGTCTCTGAACGTGCAGGCATGTACAAAATTTTGTGAATAAAAATAACTTACTTTCAGAAAAAATTTGTTTCGTTACGTACTGTACGCCCGTCGTACATTACAGGGTTATTACAAATGATTGAAGCGATTTCACAGTTCTACAATAACTTTATTATTTGAGATATTTTCACAATGCTTTGCACACACATACAAAAACTCAAAAAGTTTTTTTAGGCATTCACAAATGTTCGATATGTGCCCCTTTAGTGATTCGGCAGACATCAAGCCGGTAATCAAGTTCCTCCCACACTTGGCGCAGCATGTCCCCATCAATGAGTTCGAAAGCATCGTTGATGCGAGCTCGCAGTTCTGGCACGTTTCTTGGTAGAGGAGGTTTAAACACTGAATCTTTCACATAACCCCACAGAAAGAAATTGCATGGGGTTAAGTCGGGAGAGCGTGGAGGCCATGACATGAATTGCTGATCATGATCTCCACCACGACCGATGCATCGGTTTTCCAATCTCTTGTTTAAGAAATGCCGAACATCATGATGGAAGTGCGGTGGAGCACCATCCTGTTGAAAGATGAAGTCGGCGCTGTCGGTCTGCAGTTGTGGCATGAGCCAATTTTCCAGCATGTGCAGATACAAGTGTCCTGTAACGTTTTTTTCGCAGAAGAAAAAGGGGCCGTAAACTTTAAACCGTGAGATTGCACAAAACACGTTAACTTCTGGTGAATTGCGAATTTGCTGCACGAATGCGTGAGGATTCTCTACCGCCCAGATTCGCACGTTGTGTCTGTTCACTTCACCATTAAGAAAAAATGTTGCTTCATCACTGAAAACAAGTTTCGCACTGAACGCATCCTCTTCGATGAGCTGTTGCAACCGCGCCGAAAATTCAAAGCGTTTGACTTTGTCATCGGCTGTCAGGGCTTGTAGCAATTGTAAACGGTAAGGCTTCTCCTTTAGCCTTTTCCGTAAGATTTTCCAAACCGTCGGCTGTGGTACGTTTAGCTCCCTGCTTGCTTTATTCGTCGACTTCCGCGGGCTACGCGTGAAACTTGCCCGCACGCGTTCAACCGTTTCTTCACTCACTGCAGGCCGACCCGTTGATTTCCCCTTACAGAGGCATCCAGAAGCTTTAAACCGCGCATACCATCGCCGAATGGAGTTAGCAGTTGGTGGATCTTTGTTGAACTTCGTCCTGAAGTGTCGTTGCTCTGTTATGACTGACTGATGTGAGTGCATTTCAAGCACGACATACGCTTTCTCGGCTTCTGTCGCCATTTTGTCTCACTGCGCTCTCGAGCGCTCTGGCGGCAGAAACCTGAAGTGCGGCTTCAGCCGAACCAAACTTTATGAGTTTTTCTACGTATCAGTAGTGTGTCGTGGCCATATGTCAATGAATGGAGCTACAGTGAATTTATGAAATCGCTTCAATCATTTGTAATAGTCCTGTATACTGTTTGCATGATAGATTTACTTCGCATTAGTAAAACTATTTCTAAAAAGTGTAGGCAAGTTATACATGGTGATTCAAAAAGAATACCACAACTTTAGGAATTTAAAACTCTGCAACGACAAAAGGCAGAGCTAAGCACTATCTGTCGGCGAATTAAGGGAGATATAAAGTTTCATTTAGTTGTACATTTGTTCGCTTGAGGCGCTGTTGACTAGGCGTCAGCGTCAGTTGATGCTAAGATGGCGACCGCTCAACAGAAATCTTTTTGTGTTATTGAGTACGGCAGAAGTGAATCGACGACAGTTGTTCAGCGTGCATTTCGAACGAAGTATGGTGTTAAACCTCCTGATAGGTGGTGTATTAAACGTTGGTATAAACAGTTTACAGAGAATGGGTGTTTGTGCAAAGGGAAAAGTTCTGGACGGCCGAGCACGAGTGATGAAAATGTAGCACGCATCCAGCAAGCATTTGTTCGCAGAGAATTGGCTGTTCCCTCAGCTCGAACAAGAAGCACAACAATTCATATTTCAGCAGGATGGAGCGCCACCACATTGGCACTTATCTGTCCGTAACTACCTGAACGTCAACTACCCGAGGCGATGGATCGGCCGCCAGGCAGCCCGTGACAGAGCACTTCATCACTGACCTCCAAGAAGCCCTGATCTTACCCCTGCGATTTTTTCTTATGGGGGTATGTTAAGGATATGGTGTTTCGGCCACCTCTCCCAGCCACCATTGATGATTTGAAACGAGAAATAACAGCAGCTATCCAAACTGTTACGCCTGATATGGTACAGAGAGTGTGGAACGAGTTGGAGTATCGGGTTGATATTGCTCGAGTGTCTGGAGGGGGCCATATTGAACATCTCTGAACTTGTTTTTGAGTGAAAAAAAAACCTTTTTAAATACTCTTTGTAATGATGTATAACAGAAGGTTATATTATGTTTCTTTCATTAAATACACATTTTTAAAGTTGTTGTATTCTTTTTGAATCACCCTGTATAACCTTCTAATGACAACCCTTCAATGCTCGTAACCGCCTCAGACTGGCTCATACGGCGACGGCACTTCACGTGGCGCAGAAACGAGCGTTTGAAAGCCGAGCGTCGACGCCGAGCTGCCCGCCGTTGCCGCGACTCTTTCACTGGAGGCGCACCCACGCGAGTGTGGGCTGGGCCGTGTTTTTCTCCGGCGGTGTTTGCCGAGCGGCGGTCGTTAGGTGCGGCTGACGGCGCTGACAAATGCCGTTTACAGGCCTCATTATGAGCGGGCACCGCGCCTCGTGTGTGTGTGCTAGGCTCGCACTTGCCCGCTCGGGGCCGGGAAGACAGCGCCCACCTTCCTGTACGACATGCGCCCAAAAATACCTCGGTCCACTTCACTCACAACACTCCGCGACCGAGAGCGGACAAGTAATCCTCGATCCGCTCTACACCTACACATCAGAAGTGTGTGAGAAAAGTAAGGAGACCGACAACAGTGCAAGCGATCTGGCAACGCTGTGGTGTTTTACTTGAGCGGACCGGTGTCTTCATCCCTTCCAGGTGTTCAGTCCCAGTTCATCTCCGTACAGCCAACACGAGATCTTTGAGAGCGCCAGTAATAAAGTTGTGTTTCTGTTGTGCGTTACGAAACTGCTCGGTTTAAGAAGTGTGTAAGACAGGGCTGAAGTCTTTCGCCCCTACCCTTCAATCTGTACATCCATGAAGGAGTGATGGGAGCAAAATCAAAATTCAAGAGTGGAATTAAAATTTAAAAAAAAATGTTCAAATGTGTGTGAAATCTTATGGGACTTGACTGCTAAGGTCATCAGTGTTGTGGGTTGGCAGGAGAGCCAACACCGGGTTGCTAGAGGAAGCCGAAAGGCACGCATTTTAGCTCACGCAGGCTGGCGTGAGGTCAACAGGACAAGGAAATTAGAATTTAGAAAAAACGGACGTAGCTGGTGGAATACTTAACTTTAATCCATTAATGATGAGCGTCGCTCTTGACTGTACATTATTCACAATATCAATAGTAACTGAACACGGCGCCTTGCTAGGTCGTAGCAAATGTCGTAGCTGAAGGCTATGCTAACTATCGTCTCGGCAGATGAGAGCGTATTTTGTCAGTGAACCATCGCTAGCAAAGTCGGTTCTACCACTGGGGCGAGTGCTAGGAAGTCTCTCTAGACCTTCCGTGTGACGGCGCTCGGTATGCAATCACTGATAGTGGCGACACGCGGGTCCGACGTATACTAACGGACCGCGGCCGATTTAAAGGCTACCACCTAGCAAGTGTGATGTCTGGCGGTGACACCACACGTCAGTCCCTAAGCTTACACACTACTTAAACTAAATTGTCCTAAGGACAAACACACACACACACACACACACACACACACACACACACACACACCCATGCCCGAGGGAGGACTCGAACCTCCGCCGGGATCAGCCGCACGAATTAAAATTCGAAGTGAAACGATATCAATGATAATGTTCGCTGTTGACATGGCTATCCTCAGTGAAAGTGAAGAAGAATTACGGGACTTACTGAATGGAATGAACAGTCTTATCAGTACAGAATATGGATTGAGTGTAAATCGAAAAAAGACGAAACCAATGAGATTACCAGAAAATTACAATCCTTAGCTGCTTACAGACGTTGACATATGTCAGCGGGGACAGATGAAAATGTGTGCCCCGACCTGAACTCGAACCCGGGACCTCCTGCTTACATAGAAGACGCTCTATCCAGCTTTTTTTTTTTTTTTTTTTTGAGGGCAGCTAACCTTCTTTTTTTTTATTTTATTTTTTTTTTTTTAGTAAACAAAAATGAGTCGCCTCCGTCTTATTGGCGAAGCAATCGTTTGGAACAAAAAAAGTTTCTCAAAGCCAAACTCAAATTGTGAGGAATAAATAAGGAAATTTTTTGTTTTTTTTTTTTTTTCAAAAGAAAACAAAGACTCCAATTATACTGGTTTCGCCTTCCAGTAAACAAAAATGAGTCTCCTTCATCTTGTTGGCGAAGAAGCAATCTTTTGGAACAAAAAAAGTTTCTCAAATTCAAAATCAAATTTCTTGTTCCTTTAAGAACAAACTATGAAGAATAAATAAGGAAAAGCGTTTTAAGTCGTCGTGCGACTTGTAGTTAAAGTCCAGTTCTTACAGGAGCTCCTGAAGTGTCCGCCTACAGCATGCCAGCTCGTCCAAACGTGTCTTCTCATGGCGTAGGCGTGGGTTCCGGGTAGCAGATCTATTCAGTTCGGTTCGTTTTATACAGTTTTCAGCTTCTCATGGCTTGGACGTTCCAGCTACTAGGTGGGTCATCGAAAGTGCTCCGTAAGAAATTGGAAAAATATTGTTTATAGCGTGGGTTGCGTATCAGGACGCAGTGTCGTTCGTTGAGATAAGTCCAATATCCTAGCGTAGACTTGTCGCCAGAAGTAAAAAGATAGCGGATCGTGTGGCCACAGATCCAATTCACAGAGTTAGTTTTGGCGGAGGGGTAGAAAGTCTTATCGGGGTGCAAAAGCATGTGGACGTCGATCTGAGCCGGTGTCTGGCGAGTAAGAAACGCCAAAATTCGCCGCGCAAGTGTCCAGACGTCTAGCGCTGTGCCACAGTGGAACCGGTGGACATCCGTGTCATCCACTCCACAGTGGGTGCAGAGGGATGAATCGGCGAGATGGATGCGGTGCAGACGATCTCGGTTAACTTGTTTGCCATTCACGGTGATGTACCACGCTGATTGAACGTCTGATTCGAGAAAACGCGCATGGATCGCCTTCCATATGTGTCTCCACACGTACTGTGGATACTTACGTTCGATGGGGTTGGACGGGCGGCACTGTTGTAACAATTCGGAGACTGTTTTCGTGAGGTACAAACGTGTAAGTGGTAAGGACCGGTAGATATAACTGAACTCCAGGAAAAATCGTTGGATGTAATAAAAGAGGGTTGGAATGGTCGATACCAGTACTGGGGCGGACAAGGAGGCCGGTGCAAAGTTGTGAAGCAGGAGGCTAGTAAGGCTCTGCGGGCAACGATGCCAAAGTTTTAGTTGGGAGCTGACGTATAGTGCCTTGACACGAGTCGGCACGTGGATGAGTCCCAAACCGCCACGATCTCGTGGCAGTGCAAGGGATTCATACTGCACCTTGAATAACATCCCCGAGCTGACGAAGGAGCCGAAAGCCATCAACAGTCGTCGCGCCAGGAGATTTGGGACTGGTAGTACTTGAGCCACGTGTGGTATACGGGAAGCATGATACATGTTCACGTATTGCGCGCGTTGGATAATGTCGAGAGCTCGTAGCCGGTGATCTGCGAGATTTGCTCTGATTGTCTGTAGCAAGCGTCTACCATTGATAGTCGCTGAGCGGCGCAGGTCTGCTGTGAAATCAAGTCCAAGACACCGTATGGTGGCGGAGACACTAAGCGGGGCAGCGCATCTCTCCGGCAAGCCCTCACCAATGAGCAGGACCTTGGATTTTGACACGTTGAGGCAGCTCCCCGACGCTTCGCCGTAAGTCGCCACCCATGCCAGTGCTGCTCGTACTTCATCTTCACTGCGCAGATATAGTACTATGTCGTCTGCGTAGGCTGTACAACAAAAACGGTGGCCTTGCACAGCCATGCCTTCCAAACGTTGGCGCATGCCCTGGAGCAGGGGTTCCAAAGCGAAAGCATACAAAATCGTGGAAAGAGGGCATCCTTGTCGTACAGATCGTGCGATGACCAGGGACGGTGTAAGACGACCATTGTACATGATTTTGGAGGTTGCACTACTCAACAGGCGCATAATCACCGTTACAATACCGCCAGGAAAACCCATATGCTGAAGAACTGTCCGTAAATAGAAGTGGTCAACACGGTCGAAAGCCTGGCTAAAGTCCAGTGAAGCCAAGGCGCCAGGGAGACGCTGATGATGCGCTAATGCTATCATGTCTCTGTAACGGCAAAGGGCCGTACGGATGTTGTTGTCGCCTCCTAGGGAAGTCTGGTCGCAGGATGTGACGTAACGTGCGACCTTCTTGAGACGCGATGCCAGTAGCCGTGTGAATATTTTCATGTCGCTGTTGAGCAAAGTAATTGGTCGATAGTCCTGGACCCTCGATAACCCACGCGGTTTATGTACGGGGATAATAATTCCTTCTAGAAAGGCGCTCGGGACCACTGTCATCGGTGACATCAGCTCTTGTGCGATTGCCGTCCACGTGGAAGCCAACAAATAGTGAAAACTTTTATAAAATTCGATGGGGATACCGTCAGGTCCAGGAGATCTGTTATCGGAACCCGCCTTGATAGCGTCTAGCACTTCATCGGTGGTTACGTCGTCTTGGAGGTCGTGCACTGCATCCTCTGGAAGAGTGGTCGTAGTAAGCTGAGCGACTTCTGTGATCAGTGCTGCAGAATGCGGTACGGCTGCGTATAGCCCGGCAAAATGAGCATGGAGAGCACGACCGATGCTTTGTTGGGTGTCGTGCCGGCGCCCTTCCACATCAGTGAGGACTTGGATCAGAGCTCGTCGTCGTCGTTGTCTTTCCTGAAGGAGGTGGTACATCGACGGACGTTCTTGAGGGATTCGATTAGAAGCTCGAGAACGGACTACAGTGCCTTCCAAGTTACGCCGCATGATCATGGAGATCTGCGCCTTCGTGCGATGGACCATCGACTGCCGGGCTGGCGAGAAAGGCATCGTCGTACAGTCACGTAGAATGGTGTAGTAGAAGTGCAGGGTATTAGTTTGCCACGCCTTTAATTCCTTCCCATAACTCATCAGAGTCTTCCGGAGGGTCGGCTTTGCACAGGAGATCCACCATGATAAGGTGGAGGCATAGGCTTCTCGACGATGGTGGCAGCGTGCCCACGCTTCTTCGACCATACGGCGACAGTCTGAGGAGGTCAGGTGAGCGACATTGAGTTTCCACAGACCACGACTATGCCACACTTGCTGTCGGGCGAGAGTGACGTCACAGATGTACGCATCATGGTCTGAAAAGGCCAAGGGCCAGATTTCCGCATGACGTGTGCCATCAGCAAGGGAGCGGGTAACGTAGATGCGATCTATGCGGCTTGACGAGTGAGAGGTGTAGAATGTATAGCCCGGTTGAAGTCCGTGGAGCTTCCGCCATGTGTCAACAAGTCGGAGACGGTCGATGACCACTGAGAGAGATGCACAAGGGGAATGTCGCGGGAGTTGGTCCGCGGGCTCCTGTGTCGAGTTAAAATCCCCACCGAGTACCAAATCGTCCTGCGGACCAGTGAAAAGGGGCGTGACGCTTTCGGCAAAAAAAGTTTGTCGGTCATGACGGCGGCCAGTGCCGGACGGTGCGTAGATATTAATAATACGCACGCCGAACAGTGTGAGGGCCATACCTCGCGCAGTGGGGAGGTAGATGACGTCCTCTGCAGGGAGGCCGTCGCGTAGCAGGATGGCGACGCCGCGACCGGTATCGGATGCGGGGGAAACATGGGCGTTGTATCCGGTGGGAACTAGGAAGTCAGCCACAAACACCTCTTGTAAGAGTGCTATATCCACATCCGCAGAGTAAATAGTCTCTCTGAACATGGCCAGTTTATGGGGGGCACGAATGGTGGCAAGATTCATCGTGGCGATACGATATTGCTGTGTGCGGCCATCCTCAGTATTTGCAGAACGTGCGGTAGAAGTAGCCGGCAGGTGGAGACCCGCCGGTGGTCCCGCAGTGGTGATAATTACTGGCGGGACGCCTGCCCCAGTGTCGCCGAGGTGGACTCCTGTGCAGACACGCTGGCAGTCTGTTCCGCTTCTTCTTCAACGTCATCGGCCCAGGAAGCTGACGACGTGGACATGTGACGGTCACGCACTTCCGGAACGGGTGTTGTGGATTCCGGAACATGAGTGGCAGGGGGATCGCCGTCATCATTCGTTGACAACGGCGAGGACACGTCCCTGGCCGGGAGAGTAGGCGTCACAGGAGGGGCGCCTGTTGCTGCCACATCGCGTGACTGGACGCAATGTGGGAGATCACCGTCAGACATCAGGTCGACATCTCGTGGGGCCGTCTGAGAGAGGGCGTCATCGGAAGGCGTTCGTCGTCGTTTCCTGTGTTTGCGAGGCGACCGCTGTTTCCTGATGTGGCCTTCTGAATCAGAATGTGGTCGCCCGTCGTCTGACGCCGAACCCGTCTGGACAAAGGCAGACGTCGGCACGACACCGAGGTCGACGTCCATGGTTCCAACAGGAACATCGGTTTCGGTCTGCAAACCGGACGGTCCTGAAGCGAGTACTGGAGGCGACGCCGTGCTTGTGTCCTCGGCGCGTTGTGCTGCGGCGGGTGGCGTTGACGAAGCTGCTGGCGCAATCGAGATTGGTACGACGGGGTCCTGTGCAACCTTGGCGTAGGTGATGGGTAAGGACGTGACCGTCGAAGCCTGGGTCTCTTCACGTAACGGCGTCTGTATTAAACGGCGGTGTAAGCATTCGGAACGTACATGTCCCTCCTGGCCACATCCTGCGCACGTTCGTGGCTGTCCATCATACATGACGATGGCCCTCACACCGCCAATCAGCAGGTACGATGGGACATGTTTCGTCAGCTCAATTTTTATTTGCCGGACGCCATTTAATACGGGGTAGGTCGTAAATGTTTGCCACTTCTCCGCGACGTGACCTAAGACGGTGCCATATGGTTGGAAGGCGGCAATGACCACATCCTGAGGCACCTCGAACGGGAGCTCAAACACCCGCAATGTCCGGAGACCGAATCCAGCATGGGCGACTGTCACAGCACCCATATGTCCATCAGAGTGTTTAAATTTCAGTCCGGTGGCATGACGGTGAATTATGTCATTGCAAATTTCCTCCGTCGACATCTTAATGTAGACAACACTTCCAGTGATGGAAAAATGTATGCCGATTACGTCCTGGGGGTTCAAACGTAGATCCTCACGTATAAACTGTTCGACTTCGAAAGCTCTGGGTCGTGGATGTTCGGCCTGAAACGTTACTTTGATCGTTGCACGGCGGTACGAGTGCGCCATGGTGTACGTTAGTACTGGACTCGATAGACACAAACACCGCGACGCGGAAGTAAACACCACCGAGAGCGGAGCGTCGGACGGCGCGCGGAGCAGCTCCGCACGCTAGCACGGCTGAGAGCCGACTCTGATCCAGCTGAGCCACCGAGGACACAGAGGATAGTGCGACTGCAGGGATTTATCTCTGGCACGCCTCCCGCGAGACCGCACTACATTCGTAGTGCCCCCGCCCATTATACTCATTACTCGCGGCGCGTTGCCGATTCCCGTAAGAGTTCAGGCACTGTTTGTGCATTCGCACAATATATATATATATATATATATATATATATATATATATATATATATATATATATATATATATATCGTACATGTCTTCTTCTGTGCTGATGCACAAACAGTGCCCGAGCTCTTACGGGAATCGGCAACGCGCCGCGAGTAATGAGTACTATGGGCGAGGGCAGTACGAATGTAGTGCGGGACAATACGTTGAGAATGTGAGTCTCGCGGGAGGCGTGCCAGAGATAAATCCCTGCCGTCGCACTATCCTCTGTGTCCTCGGTGGCTCAGCTGGATAGAGCGTCTGCCAAGTAATCAGGAGATCCCGGGTTCGAGTCCCGGTCGGGACACACAAATGGTTCAAATGGCTCTGAGCACTATGCGACTTAACTGCTGAGGTCATCAGTCTCCTAGAACTTAGAACTAGTTAAACCTAACTAACCTAATGACAACACACACATCCATGCCCGAGGCAGCATTCGAACCTGCGACCGTAGCGGTCGCCCAGTTCCAGACTGTAGCGCCTAGAACCGCTCGGCCACTCCGGCCGGCAGGTCGGGGCACACATTTTCATCTGTCCCCGCTGACATATGTCAACGTCTGTAAGCAGCTAAGGGTTATCATTTCATAGTAATTTAATTCTAACGAGCTGCATGGTTACTGATAGTATCTGTTCTTTCGGACATGTTCGAAAGAACAGGTACCAATATTCGTATGTAAACTAATGAGAAGTAGCAAGAATGGGAAGAGCGAGAAACTTAACGTGGCGGGATTGGTGATCACGGAGTAGATAAAATTAAGGAACTGTGCTACCTAGGTGGCAAAATAATCCATGACAGACAGAGCATGGAGGACGTAAAAAGCAGACTAGCAATGGCAAAAAGGGCATTCCTGGTAAAGAGAAGTCTAGTAGTATCAAACATAGGCCTTAATTTGAAAAATAAAGTTTCTGAGAATGTGTGTTTGGAGCATAGCATTGTATGGTAGTGAAACACGGACTGTGGGAAAAACGCAACGGAAGAGAATCGAGGAATTTGAGATGTGGTGCTACAGAAGAATAGGGAAAGTTAGGTGGACTGATAAGTTAAGGAATGAGAAAGTTCCCCGGAAAATCGGCGAGGAAACGAATGTGTGGAAAAAACTTACAGTGTCGTAGGACATCTGTTAAGGCAGCAGGAAATAACTTCCTTGGTGCTAAAGAGAGCTGTAGAGGGTAAAAATTGTAGAGAAAGAGGAACAACTTTAGAGCAACTTTATACTGTCATGTTTCGCGTTAAGCCTGAGGAATCCGCGGGTGTGACCTTTGAAAAGTTGAAACAGGCTTATGGGGAACAGTCCTGAGTTTTTCGTTTGCACAAATCGTTCCTGAAAGGCGGGGAACACGTTGAAGATAAACCTCGCTCAGGGAGGGGGAGCATCAGCTTCAAGAACTGACGAAAACGGCGAACATGTGCGTGCTCTTATGAGATCGGACCGACGTTTAACAATAAGGATGATGGGTGACCTGTTAAACACTCTCACCATATATCACAATTTGACTGAAGTTTTACACATGCGAAACACTTGTGCCAAACTGATGCCGAGAAATCTTGTTAGTAATCTGTTTAGGTTTCTATGTTGGTAACGCCATGTAGCGCTCTATATGCTAATCACTGACTGTGCTGCGTGCAGTCTGTGGCTGGTTTGCATTGATGGAATTTACTATTGTAGTGTTGGGCAGTTGCCTGTTAACAGCACGTAGCGTTGCGCAGTTGAAGGTGAGCCGCCAGCAGTGGTGGATGTGGGGAGAGAGATGGCAGAATTTTTAGAGCGGACGATCTGGACGTGTGACCATCAGAAAGAGTAAATTTGTAATACTGGATATCATGAACTTATATATATATGATGACTTTTGAATATTATTAAGGTAAATACACTGTTTGTTCTCTATCAAAATCTTTCATTTGCTAAGTACGCCTATCAGTAGTTAGTGCCTTCAGTAGTTAGAATCTTTTATTTAGCTGGCAGTATTGGCGATCGCTGTATTGCAGTAGTTCGAGTAATGAAGATTTTTGTGAGGTAAGTGATTCATGAAAGGTATAGGTTACTGTTAGTCAGGGCCATTCCTTTGTAGGGATTATAGAAAGTCGGATTGCATTGTGCTTAAAATATTGTGTGTCAATTTAGTGTTGAGCAGAATAAGTAAAGAGAGAATAGTCTGAGTACGTTCAGTTTTGCTCAACTGTTTGAAAATCAAATAATGTAATAGGTTTATCAGCTCAATTCATTCATACATTTTTGTAAGGGGACGTTTCAACCTCACAGCTGAGGAGAAGGACAATCGAGGAAACGTGTACGTTGATCTTCTTGATGAGATGATGATGATGATGATGCTTTGCCGGCCGGAGTGGCCGAGCGGTTCTAGGCGCTACAGTCTGGAACCGCGCGACCGCTACGGTCGCAGGTTCGAATGTATGTGTGTGATGTCCTTAGGTTAGTTAGGTTTAAGTAGTTCTAAGTTCTAGGGGACCACAGCAGTTAAATCCCATAGTGCTCAGAGCCATTTCAACCATTTTTGATGATGCTTGGATTGTGATGCGCTACACTGCGTGGTTATCAGCGCCCGTACAAATTCCCAACATTTGCTCAGTCCAGTCCCGCCACTTTCATGAATGATGATGAAGACAACATAAACACCCATTCATCTCGAGGGAATCGAACCCGGGACCCCGTGCTCGGGAAGCGAGAACGCGACCGCGAGACCACGAGCTGCGGACTTGATCTTCTTGAGAGGACTGCCAAAGACCACGAATGGTTCAGTCGTGTGATCACAGGTGGTGAATCCTGGATTTTTGAGTACCATCCTGAGACAGAGCGGCAAAGTCAGGACTGGCACATTGAGACATTTTCACGACCAAAAAAAGCTGAAATGAGCAAAACAAAGATCAAAACAGTCCTGGTTTGCTATTTTGACAGTAGGGGTCTCGTGCATGACGAATTTGTTCCTCCAGGACAAACTGTCAACCAAGTGTTTTACAAAGATATCCTTGAAAGACTCAGGAAAAGCGTGAATTGAGTGAGACCGGACATTATGGAGAAGTGGGATGCTGCATCATGACGACGCCCCATGTCACACGGCCATTTGACCGGCCGTTGTGGCCGAGCGGTTCTAGGCGCTTCAGTCTGGAACTGCGCGACCGCTACGGTCGCAGGTTCAAATTCTGCCTCGGGCATGGATGTGTGTGATGGCCTTAGGTTAGTTAGGTTTAAGTATTTCTAAGTTCTAGGGGACTGATGACCTCCGATGTTAAGTGCCATAGTGCTCAGAGCCATTTGAATCATTTTTGAACACGGCCATTTCCATCACGGAATTTTCGATCTCAAAAAAAATTCCTGTGGTTCCACGGCCTTCCTCTATTCAGCTGATCCGAGCTCTTGTGACTTTTTACTTTTCCCGGAATTGAAAAATGTCTTAAAAGGATTTATGGAGAACATTTAAAAGAATGTGACTGACCTGTTAAAGGCCCTACCAGTTGAAACCTTTCAGCGCTGCTACCACGACTCCACTGGCATATAGCTGTCGAAGGGAACTAATTTGAAGAGGAAAATATTGTTATTTTAAATAAAATAAATAAAAATAGGTCTCATTGCTTTTCTAAAAAAAAAGTGGTTCAAATGGCTCTGAGCACTATGGGACTCAACTTCTGAGGTCATTAGTCCCCTAGAACTTAGAACTAGTTAAACCTAAGGACATCACACACATCCATGCCCGAGGCAGGATTCAAACCTGCGACCGTAGTGGTCTCGCGGTTCCAGACTGCAGCGCCTAGAACCGCACGGCCACTTCGGCCGGCCTGCTTTTCTCACACATCTCGTACACTGCCTAACAGAAAAAGGGAAGCACCCAGAAGTTGAAGACGAAACGAAATGACACTTACGCGTTCAGAGCGTATGTGATGCTATTTCATCGATTAACAAATCGAATGAAATTAGCAAAGAACTTTGCAATATGGGCCTACATATCTGTGTGACGTTGCACACCCTCTGGCCTTATTTTATTGTGGATGATGCCACAAAACCATTCCATCCTCTCTTGAGAAAATCTAGCCCAAAAACGTTGTATCTGGTCACTGACATCCTGGATAACGGCACTGGGATGGAGCTGATCGCACACACTTCCTATCAGGGACAGATGTCCGGATCCTGCTGACCAAGGGAGACCTCAGAATGACGTAGACAGTTGACAGAGAGGCGCCATCTACAACGAGCATTTCCCTGCTGAAAATGGCACCAATGTACTGTCACAGGAGAGATAACACACGAAGACTCGAGATGTCCGTGACTTATAATTTTGCAGTCAAAGTTCTCTCAACGACTTGCAGCCGTGACCTGAAGTCATATCTGATTCCTCCCCACACCGCGGCGCCGCGAGCAATTTCGCTGTATCTCTCCAAAATATTGGAAGAACGAGACGTCCGTCCAGACCATCGCCATTATCCCCGTCGATGCACATCCGGGGCAATGCGGAACTGCGATTGATCACCGAAGAGAATGTGACGCCATCCATCAGCAGTCTATGGCCCCCAGTCACGACACCATTGCAAACCAAGCCGTTTGCGTTCTGGTTTTAGCGACACCACGCGCAAGGGTAGATAATTCCCTAGTGCGGAGGCTGCTGATCTCCAATCAGTGGTGCGGGATGATGCAGAATCTTGCAGGGAGTCTATTATTTCTTTCCCGGAAAACAGACTCACAAGGGGACCCTCCAGACCGTAAATCACGGATTTCGATGCGCTTCAAATATGTTGTAGAGGCACTTACTGTGAGCACCTGGCTATCCGGTTTTTTAGCGACGGGCCGTGGTTCATGAGAAAATCTATTTTGAAGTTCATTGCGTGCTTTATACACTCCTGGAAATGGAAAAAAGAACACATTGACACCGGTGTGTCAGACCCACCATACTTGCTCCGGACACTGCGAGAGGGCTGTACAAGCAATGATCACACGCACGGCACAGCGGACACACCAGGAACCGCGGTGTTGGCCGTCGAATGGCGCTAGCTGCGCAGCATTTGTGCACCGCCGCCGTCAGTGTCAGCCAGTTTGCCGTGGCATACGGAGCTCCATCGCAGTCTTTAACACTGGTAGCATGCTGCGACAGCGTGGACGTGAACCGTATGTGCAGTTGACGGACTTTGAGCGAGGGCGTATAGTGGGCATGCGGGAGGCCGGGTGGACGTACCGCCGAATTGCTCAACACGTGGGGCGTGAGGTCTCCACAGTACATCGATGTTGTCGCCAGTGGTCGGCGGAAGGTGCACGTGCCCGTCGACCTGGGACCGGACCGCAGCGACGCACGGATGCACGCCAAGACCGTAGGATCCTACGCAGTGCCGTAGGGGACCGCACCGCCACTTCCCAGCAAATTAGGGACACTGTTGCTCCTGGGGTATCGGCGAGGACCATTCGCAACCGTCTCCATGAAGCTGGGCTACGGTCCCGCACACCGTTAGGCCGTCTTCCGCTCACGCCCCAACATCGTGCAGCCCGCCTCCAGTGGTGTCGCGACAGGCGTGAATGGAGGGACGAATGGAGACGTGTCGTCTTCAGCGATGAGAGTCGCTTCTGCCTTGGTGCCAATGATGGTCGTATGCGTGTTTGGCGCCGTGCAGGTGAGCGCCACAATCAGGACTGCGTACGACCGAAGCACACAGGGCCAACACCCGGCATCATGGTGTGGGGAGCGATCTCCTACACTGGGCGTACACCACTGGTGATCGTCGAGGGGACACTGAATAGTGCACGGTACATCCAAACCGTCATCGAACCCATCGTTCTACCATTCCTAGACCGGCAAGGGAACTTGCTGTTCCAACAGGACAATGCACGTCCGCATGTATCCCGTGCCACCCAACGTGCTCTAGAAGGTGTAAGTCAACTACCCTGGCCAGCAAGATCTCCGGATCTGTCCCCCATTGAGCATGTTTGGGACTGGATGAAGCGTCGTCTCACGCGGTCTGCACGTCCAGCACGAACGCTGGTCCAACTGAGGCGCTTGGTGGAAATGGCATGGCAAGCCGTTCCACAGGACTACATCCAGCATCTCTACGATCGTCTCCATGGGAGAATAGCAGCCTGCATTGCTGCGAAAGGTGGATATACACTGTACTAGTGCCGACATTGTGCATGCTCTGTTGCCTGTGTCTATGTGCCTGTGGTTCTGTCAGTGTGATCATGTGATGTATCTGACCCCAGGAATGTGTCAATAAAGTTTCCCCTTCCTGGGACAATGAATTCACGGTGTTCTTATTTCAATTTCCAGGAGTGTATACCCGTAACATTTTAAATGTTTCGAGCAGGTCAGGGTAGAGCAGCGGTAAAGGTTCACGGTTACCGCGTTGGAGTTAGCGTGTTCGCACCCTGCTCGTGCAAATATTTTTTTTTTTTAAGCGTCAGAATTTTTCAATTTTATTTCAAAGAATATCAACAATCAGTGTAAGGTGTGTGAAATTATAAGGATATATTGAGTTATTAATTTTTTCAAATATTTACTTCGTTTGTGGTTCGCAGTTGAAGTTCCAAATGTTCGAACAACGGTCGCTTCTTGTATTACCTGAAATCGGTCTCCGCCCATTATCGTCCCCTCTCCCGTGAATACCGTTAGCCGTAACGGGATCCCCAGCTCCTAGGCCAATGAGGATGCGCGTTGCATTTCTTTAAGTTCGCATCTAACTACAGCGTCAGTTGCTCGCAAAGCGTCTCTAGTGCCGTGTGTTAGAAAAATTCTGTGAAATGGAAGAAACAAGTGTTTCTGCAGTAGTGCAGCCAGAAGAAGATCCACAGGTAGAGCAGTTGAACGAAGACTCAAAAGGTGAAACCACAAATGCCATTAAATACGCCGAAAATCAACACCGCGATTTGAACCTCGTAACGAATACACGCCTAGCGTCATCTCTCACAATCCCGTTGCAATTGGCGATGAGATATGTATCGCAATACAGGATCTCTTGGTCGAAAGACTGATCATTATTGATGATGAATTGATAGATTTCAACGAAGGAGATGAATTGGGAGAATATGATGCGAACCACAAACGGAATGAATATGTGAAAAAATTAATAACTGAATATATCTTTATAATTTCGCACACCTTACGCTGTTTGTTGATATTCTTTGAAATAAAAAAATCGTTTTTTTAAATAAAATTGAAAAATCCGATCGATTTTGAAAAAAAAAATACTCGAGCAGGATTCGAACACGGTACCTCCAAAGCGGTAGCCGTGATCGTTTACCGCTGCGCTACCCTGACTTGCTCGAAATATGCGTAATGTTACGGGTATACAAAGCACGCAATGACCTTCAAAATGTATTTTCTCAAAAACCAAGAGCCGTCGCTAAAAAACCGGATAGCCAGATACTTACTGTAAGTGCCTCTACAACATATTTGAAGCGCATCAAAATCCGTGATTTACAGTATGGAGGGTCCCCTTGCCAGAGGGAAAGGGGTTACGATGTGCTTAGTGCAAAATGTGGAAATCCTCCTTTATGGTGATCCGGCTTGTGCGTGCTCGGCTGGACCCTTGACGAAGACGGGGCTAATCTCAAGTTTCCATGTAGCCTTCCATCGGGTCACTGTCACTTCTGAATGCCATACAAGTCTGGATACTGCACAATTCGACCAGTCGGTCTAAAGGAGACCCGCAGCAAGGTCTCTTTGAACTCTGATAGGCGCTAATAGCAGCATCTCTGAGCCCCTCACAGTGACCACTCAACGTCTGACGCCGGCCGCGGTGGCCGAGCGGTTCTAGGCGCTCAGTCCGGAGCCGCGCGACTGCTCCGGTCGCAGGTTCGAATCTTGCCTCGGGCATGGATGTGTGTGATGTCCTTAGGTTAGTTAGGTTTAAGTAGTTCTAAGTTCTAGGGGACTGATGACCATAGATGTTAAGTCCCATAGTGCTCAGAGCCATTTGAACCATTTTCAACGTCTGACGCTGTTCACGCCACTTACGTGCCCCACCTGGCCTGGTAAGAACACCAAGCAAGAACATCACTAATACACTCTGATGGCCATTCCAACTGTTATAAGGAATTTCAACTCGAAATCATACCTTCCGACAGTGTTTGCATACCGGGTGATCAAAAAGTCAGTATAAATTTGAAAACTGAGTAAATCACGGAATAATGTAGATAGAGAGGTACAAATTGACACACATGCTTGGAACGACATGGGGTTTTGTTAGAACCGAAAAAAAATACAAAAGTTCAAAAAATGTCCGACAGATGGCGCTTCATCTCATAAGAATAGCAATAATTAGCATAACCAAGTAAGACAAAGCAAAGATGATGTTCTTTACAGGAAATGCTCAATATGTACACCATCATTTCTCAACAATAGCTGTAGTCGAGGAATAATGTTGTGAACAGCACTGTAAAGCACGTCCGGAGTTATGGTGATGCGTTGGCGTCGGATATTGTCTTTCAGCATCCCTAGAGATGTCGGTCGATCACGATACACTTGCGACTTCAGGTAACCCCAAAGCCAATAATCGCACGGACTGAAGTCTGGGGACCTGGGAAGCCAAGCATGACGAAAGTGGCGGCTGAGCACACGATCATCACCAAACGACGCGCGCAAGAGATCTTTTACGTGTCTATCAATATGGGGTGGAGCGCCATCCTGCATAAACATCGTACGTTCCAGCAGGTGTTTATCAGCCAGGCTGGGGATGATGCGATTCTGCAACATATCGGCGTACCTCTCACCCGTCACGGTAGCAGTTACAAAACCAGATTCTCGCATTTCCTCGAAGAAAAAAGGCCCGATAACGGTAGATGTGGTAAATCCAACCCATACCGTGACTTTCTCGTGGTGCAATGGAGTTTCCACGACAGTTCTAGGATTTTCGGTAGCTCAAATTCTGCAGTTGTGGGCGTTGACAGACCCTCGGAGCGTGAAATGAGCTTCGTCAGTCCACAACACGTTACTCAACCAATCGTCATCTTCCGCCATCTTTTGAAACGCCCACACCGCATATGCCCTCCGCTTCACTAAATCGCCAGGTCCCAGTTCATGATGCCGATGGATTTTGTACGGATAGCATCGGAGGGTACGCCTCAGTGCCAACCAGACAGTAGTGTATGGAATGCCGGTGCGACGTGCGACTGCACGAGTGCTGACTTCCCCGTGCATAGACGAACCCGCTACAGTCTCCATCTCTTCCTGAACTGTCTCAGCAGCATTACGCCTTGTGCTCGGGCGGCCACTACGGGGTCTGTCGTCTAAACAACCCGTGGCTTGGAACTTCGAAATCATTCTCTCCACAGCTGCATTTGTCAACGGTCCTTTACCCGTTCGAATTCCCTTCCTATGGCGATAGCATCGTAACGCTTAACTAGCACATTCCCCATTCTGATAATACAGCTTCACGAAAAGCGCCTTTTCAGGTAACGTCAACATGCTGCGACTGCTGGCACATCTGATTCTCTCTCTCATTATAGCTTCTTTTATACACGAGTGTCATGCCCAGTCACTGACGTTTTACTGTACAGCGCCATCTGTCGGACATTTTCTGAACCTTTTTTCGGCTCTACTTAAACCCCATGTCATTCCAAGCGTGTGTGTCAATTTTTGTCTCTCTATCTACATTATTGCGTGGTTTATTAAGTTTTCAAATTTATACTGACTTTTTGATCACCCGGTATATGGAGTAACAATGGAACCTGCTCCATCTTCTGGGTGCTTCACGGCTTTTGCCAGTTGGTATACATATAGGATTTTCAAAAATACGTGACCCAAACTAACAGACGTGCTAACGGAGACAAAAACAAATTTATTTCCTTAAGCAATCATGTGTCGGAAACATACGTCTTTGGAGTACTGAGTATGCAGTAGCTTATTGTGTATGATTAAGAATAAAATGGTGTTAAGTGTTTTTCATTGCGTTATTGTTCTGACCACAATTACATTACAATACACGTCCAAAATGAGCACCATTTATCTCAGCACAGAGCCGCTATCGACGTAGCAGGGAGTGTAGTGTTTACTGGAAAATGAGTGCTGTGTTGTGTATTTGTGTGGTCGCTGCAAGAATTATTGCAACCAATCCCGCTTCCGAGTCAACATGGATAGAATATACCTCGACTCTCATGTTGCCCCATGGAAAGAAGTGTAATGGAGTGAGGTCCGGGGCTCTTGCACGCCAGTGTAGAGGTACTGCCTAGCCGGTCCAACGACTGCTGAAAGTACTGGTTGTTACTAATCGGACTGGTTCTTCTTAGGGCGCTCGGGCCCAATCACGCTGAAACCACATCCTCCTCCTGATATCTAGGGGCACCTCTTACAACGACATATGCAGGTGAACTTACAAAGAATGCTCTGTACATTGGCCACCTGAGTCAAGCAGGACACACGTAAGGCCCAGGTAAGCTGACACCCATGTTACTGGCCCACATGTTTACTGCATAACGTCTCGCACAACTGCAATACGTGGGGTTTCATCCGGCCGTACATGAGAATTATGACTAGTCACAATAACTTTTATGTGCTCCACTCGTGTATAACTTACACAAGCTCAGTACTCACGCAGTAAGAGTTTACGACACATGGTTGCTTTACGATATATATATATATATATATATATATATATATATATATATATACAGGGTAAGTCACCTAACATTACCGCTGGATATATTTCGTAAACCAACACATGGTTGCTTTATAGTCACCTAACATTACCGCTGGATATATTTCGTAAACCACATCAAATACTGACGAATCGATTCCACAGACCGAACGTGAGGAGAGGGGCTAGTGTAATTGGTTAATACAAACCATTAAAAAATTGCACGGAAGTATGTTTTTTAACACAAACCTGCGTTTTTTTTTAAATGGAACCCCGTTAGTTTTGTTAGCACATCTGAACATATAAACAAATACGTAATCAGTGCCGTTTGTTGCATTGTAAAATGTTAACTACATCTGGAGATATTGTAACCTAAAGTTGACGCTTGAGTACCACTCCTCCGCTGTTCGATCGTGTGTATCGGAGAGCACCGAATTACATAGGGATACAAAGGGAACGGTGATGGACCTTAGGTACAGAAGAGACTGGAACAACACCTTACGTCCACATGCTAACATATTTTTATTGGTCTTTTTCACTGACGCACATGTACTTTACCATGAGGCCTGAGGTACACGTACACACGTGGTTTCCGCTTTCAATTACAGAGTGGAATAGAGTGTGTCCCGACGTGCCAGGCCAATAGATGTTCAATGTGGTGGCCATCATTTGCTGCACACAATTGCAATCTCTGGCGTACTGAATGTCGTACACGCCGCAGTACATCTGGTGTAATGTCGCCGCAGGCTGCCACAATACGTTGTTTCATATCCTCTGGGGTTGTAGGCACATCACGGTACACATTCTTTTACGTACCCCACAGAAAGAAGTCCAGAGGTGTAAGATCAGGAGGACGGGCTGGCCAATTTATGCGTCCTCCACGTCCTATGAAACGCCCGTCGAACATCCTGTAGAGGGTCAGCCTAGTGTTAATTGCGGAATGTGCAGGTGCACCTAATGCTGATACCACATGCGTCGACGCGTTTCCAGTGGGACACACTCTATTCCACTTCGTGATTGAAAACGGAAACCACGTGTATACGTTTACCCCACCCCTCATGGTAATGTACATGTGCGTCAGTGAAAAAGACCAATAAAAAGGTGTTCAGATGTGCTAACAAAACTAACGGGGTTCCATTTAAAAAAACATAGGTTTGTGTTAAAAAAACATACTTCCGTGCATTTTTTTATGGTATGTATTAACCAATTACACTAGCCCCTCTCCTCACGTTCGGTCTGTGGAATCGATTCGTCAGTATTTGATGTGGTTTACGAAATATACCCAGCGGTAACGTTAGGTGACTCATCGTGTATATATATATATATATATATATATATATATATATATATATATATATATATATATATATATATATATATATTATCTCCTGTATCAAACCTGTTAGTTTCAGCAATGAATTCTTTAACACCTTGTGTAGGCTTAACCCAAAGCCCCACGTTAAAATTTCGGAGTTTGTCAGGGGATATTTTCGGAATATTTTGCTATAAGAGACCCGTCTCCTTCACTGACATTACAGAATAATAATGTAACCCTCATTTAATCGGTTTGTTACCTCAGTTATCTTGTTTACTGTGAAAGGCTGAAAAATCCGCAATATATAGTCATCATTATGGGGTGCAACTGACGTTCATGTAAGTTTTTCAAGGCAGTTGTTTGACTGCTGTTCAGAGCTCTAGCAACGAGCCAACTTGTCCGGTAGGCGCCTATGTACAGGTGGAGTAATGTGATGTGGTTGCCATCGCTGAGGTGGAAGTTCAACATAGTCTCGTTCTCTAGCTCGTCCATTGCATCTCGTACACTGCATTCGGTGAACCCCTACACGAAGTAGATATAGCCTGTCTCTTCATTCGTAAATCCACTCATCACTTTTAAAGTACAAGAGACACTGCCGGAAAAGCAAACCCGAGACAGAACCGAACAGTACTGAACGCAAGAGTGAGGGTGAATAGCAATGTGAGCATTACTGCTATCAGCCCTAAATAAAGTGAATGAGTTGAACAAGTTTGTAGCCAAGTAAGACACAAAGTGCATACTGTCGACACGGCTGGTCAGATCTTTCCAGTGCAATACCGACACAGATATTAATGGGGGGTAAGAAATAAAACGAAATGCAATTACTTTTGTAGCGAGCCGCCGGAGAGTACGGACGTCGCAGACAGAAACGCTCGGAAAATATTCCTGAAGAGTCTCTGAAACTTTGTCGATGGAATTTAAGTTCACACAGTACACCCCGCAAGCCACTGTTCTGTGTTTGATGTAGGGTACTTTGTACCAATTTTAGTGAATTTCTTGTCTCTCGCATATTATTCTTATGGTCCCTATGCGACGTGTACGATAGCGGCCGGAGAATTGTCTCGAATTTACCCGAGCGGTTCTGGCTGAGACAACGTCGCTCCTCTTCCAAAGATTCCTATTTAAGTTCCCCAGCACCCATTTTACAATTTCGATGCAAGTTTGTTGCGTTATTAATAGAGCGTGTCTCATGTCTATTTGATAAGTACTCCAGTCCTCCAAATGTTGAAACCGAACTTTAGAATTTCTCTCACTAGTGACCTGTATGAGATATCGTTTACAGATGCACGGCACTTTTCACAGAACCTTCTTATTTTACACGTTCATCTCACTCCATATCACTTCCTCGTATTACCCTGAATATCTGTACAATATGACATTGTTCAAAAGTTTGTCACCAATCCTGCCGCCCGACGCCGTCGGGTTTTTACTGGTTGTCGCTGACATTGTCTTGCATTTATACGAATTTAAGAAGAGCTGCCATTCATTAGACCAAATGGATTTTTGTCCAAGTCTTTAAGAGCTCTTTACGATAGCCCCACAACGTTTTCCTGTAGAGAACAGCCGGCCTAGGTGGCCGAGCGGTTCTAGGCGCTACAGTCTGGAACCGCGCGACCGCTACGGTCGCAGGTTCGAATCCCTGCCTCGGGCATGGATGTGTGTGATGTCCTTAGGTTAGTTAGGTTTAAGTAGTTCTAAGTTCTATGGGACTGACCTTAGAAGTTAAGTCCCTTAGTGCTCAGAGCCATTTATTTTTGTAGAGAACAACATAGTTACAGAAAACACTTAAGACTTCCGGGCTAATAGGCCGTAGCCGATGTACTCCTAACGATTCCTCTCCGAGTACGGGAGACATCTTCAGAAGTAAAGTGGCAAATTGCAACCGGAATTCGAGGGAGTGACGAATGTACGGGTATTATAGAGGGCATCACGTGACGTCGGCTACGAGCTTATCTCTGGTAATGCCAACATTCTCGATTGAAAGTAATCGATCGTCATTCTCACGAAGCAACGTTGACACCCAAGTTTTATCTAATTTAACATTTTCCTCTTTTCTGTTAAAATTATTTGTCGACCACGGCCTATTAGCCTGAAAGTCTTAAGTGATGCCAGTACCAGCCTTGATAGCTTACATTATACGACTATAGTTAGCGAAAAATTTGGTTGTATTACTTAGTCTGTCTTTTAAATCCAGTTCGTACTAGGCTTCATAGCTACAAAGCCGACGTTGTTTTAGTTTCTGTTGAGTATTCATCATCCAAAATATCTTGCAGGCTTCTATTAGGCAAAACTGTATCTAGGCAAAAACACATCTGTAATACCCTCCATCGGTCATTCAGTTTCAATTCATTATTGACAGTTCCAGAAATATCTCTGCCAAACGCCCAAAGAAGACTGTGCGTGAAACAAAAATTAGTATGCAGAAACTCTGAAAGGAGTATGTTTCATTTCCTTTCATAATTCCGTCATGTTTCACATCCTTTCATCATATGCATATACACTCCTGGAAATTGAAATAAGAACACCGTGAATTCATTGTCCCAGGAAGGGGAAACTTTATTGACACATTCCTGGGGTCAGATACATCACATGATCACACTGACAGAACCACAGGCACATAGACACAGGCAACAGAGCATGCACAATGCCGGCACTAGTACAGTGTATATCCACCTTTCGCAGCAATGCAGGCTGCTATTCTTCCATGGAGACGATCGTAGAGATGCTGGATGTAGTCCTGTGGAACGGCTTGCCATGCCATTTCCACCTGGCGCCTCAGTTGGACCAGCGTTCGTGCTGGACGTGCAGACCGCGTGAGACGACGCTTCATCCAGTCCCAAACATGCTCAATGGGGGACAGATCCGGAGATCTTGCTGGCCAGGGTAGTTGACTTACACCTTCTAGAGCACGTTGGGTGGCACGGGATACATGCGGACGTGCATTGACCTGTTGGAACAGCAAGTTCCCTTGCCGGTCTAGGAATGGTAGAACGATGGGTTCGATGACGGTTTGGATGTACCGTGCACTATTCAGTGTCCCCTCGACGATCACCAGTGGTGTACGGCCAGTGTAGGAGATCGCTCCCCACACCATGATGCCGGGTGTTGGTCCTGTGTGCCTCGGTCGTATGCAGTCCTGATTGTGGCGCTCTCCTGCACGGCGCCAAACACGCATACGACCATCATTGGCACCAAGGCAGAAGCGACTCTCATCGCTGAAGACGACACGTCTCCATTCGTCCCTCCATTCACGCCTGTCGCGACACCACTGGAGGCGGGCTGCACGATGTTGGGGCGTGAGCGGAAGACGGCCTAACGGTGTGCGGGACCGTAGCCCAGCTTCATGGAGACGGTTGCGAATGGTCCTCGCCGATACCCCAGGAGCAACAGTGTCCCTAATTTGCTGGGAAGTGGCGGTGCGGTCCCCTACGGCACTGCGTAGGATCCTACGGTCTTGGCGTGCATCCGTGCGTCGCTGCGGTCCGGTCCCAGGTCGACGGGCACGTGCACCTTCCGCCGACCACTGGCGACAACATCGATGTACTGTGGAGACCTCACGCCCCACGTGTTGAGCAATTCGGCGGTATGTCCACCCGGCCTCCCGCATGCCCACTATACGCCCTCGCTCAAAGCCCGTCAACTGCACATACGGTTCACGTCCACGCCGTCGCGGCATGCTACCAGTATTAAAGACTGCGATGGAGCTCCGTATGCCACGGCAAACTGGCTGACACTGACGGCGGCGGTGCACAAATGCTGCGCAGCTAGCGCCATTCGACGGCCAACACCGCGGTTCCTGGTGTGTCCGCTGTGCCGTGCGTGTGATCATTGCTTGTACAGCCCTCTCGCAGTGTCCGGAGCAAGTATGGTGGGTCTGACACACCGGTGTGAATGTGTTCTTTTTTCCGTTTCCAGGAGTGTAAATTTTACGAGACATTCAGAAAGTAATGTACTGTGTTCATAGCGTGCTGTGTATTTTTGCGTTTTGAGGGTTGTCAACACTGGGTGGTAGAAGAGGCGAGGGGGAAGGGGGCGGGGGAGGCATCCTTTGACCACAGCGAGCATCGGTGGAACACGGTAGTACGTTGTAGTGTCGAGCTGTATGAGAGATGTTACTAACAAATCTCACCAGACGCGAGCCACGTGCTGTGATACGCCTCCTACTCGCGGAAGCAATAAAACCTACAGAATTTTTTTCCCGAGTCGAAACGGTTTACGGTGTAGGTATTACGAACACAACGAACATGTTCAAGTGGTGTGGGGAGTTTGGTGGAAACAGAACAAATGTTCATGACGAACAGAGATGAGGAAGACCTGGTGAGTAGGTACAAAAAATTGAGGAAACTTTTCGCGGAGACCGCCGATTGGCATTGGATCAAATTTCTGCGATATTTCCACAGCTCTCCAGAACCTTCTTGTACGAGACTCTCACAGATACACTGGGGTATCGAAAACTGTGCTTCAGATGCGTCCCAAAACAGCTGACAGAGCAGCAGAAGAAAAGTCTGGTCAATAGCACCTGCGAGTTTCTTGAGTGATTTAAATTGGAACGTGAGGATTTTCTGAGCTCTACTGTTACTGGAGATGAAACGTTGGTGGTTCATTACACGCCTGTGACAAAAAAAAGAGACGTCATAGTGGCGCCACACCAATTTCCCATGTACCAAAAACTCCAAAACCACAATTTCGGACAAAAAAAACATGGCCTCTGTTTTTTGGGACCTAAAAGGCAATATTTTAGTCGAATTTCTGCCTCGTGGGGGCGGCTATCAATGCACAAAGGCATTGTAAGACCCTAAAGAACTGAAAAGGAGCATTCGAAACAAAAGGAGGGAACGCTGACGAGAGAAGCGTACTTCTTGTACAAGAACGCCCTTCCCACACACAGCCTTAGCCACCAGTGAGCTGTTGGACTCATTTGGTTGTGTTTTGACACACCCCCTCCGTATTCCTCTGACTCTTTGTCTTCAGAGTATAATCTCTTCATCTGTCTGAAGGAGCAAATGAGGGGGATTAAATTTTCAACCATCGAGCAGGTGCAGAAAAGAGGAGGAAGGAGCCTGCAGGTAGAGTTCTTCGAGAAGTACATAAGGAAGTTTATTCCACGGCTTACCACATGCATTGAACGGGATGGCGACTACGTGTAAAAATAGTCAACAAATTATCGACAATATCCTGTCATTATTTCTTATCAAATACACTTTTCTTTGCCGATCCAACAAGTGGTCAGGCCTTGAGGTTGTGCTTGCTGCAGCTCCCTTTTTCTAACATTATTTGTCATGGTTTCCGCCAGTCTCTCCTGAGCGCTTTCCTATGTTTTAAAGTAAGCCGTGTATGACTTCACAATTTTTTACCATTTTTGTTGCGTGCAGGTGGTTCCACGAAGCGAAGTACCTGTATATCCGGCGCTAGAAATATATCAAATTTATATCGTTTATTTACCAGACTTGTCTTCACTTTCATTGTGCTCTGTATGTCTGTATTTAACACTAATATCTGTTATTTTCCGCATATATCATCGTCTTTCTGTGGATAAAATGCACATTAAAATGTGGTATATTAATTTATAAGTAGTTCAAGCCAGATCAGCATACGAAATAAAAAACATCCGTGTTTCTTCTTGCGACAACATGTAGAATGAAAAGTAAAAATTTATGGAGGCTTGACATTCTGTCAAATGAAGAAATCCACAACGACTGAACTACACTCCTGGAAATTGAAATAAGAACACCGTGAATTCATTGTCCCAGGAAGGTGAAACTTTATTGACACATTCCTGGGGTCAGATACATCACATGATCACACTGACAGAACCACAGGCACATAGACACAGGCAACAGAGCATGCACAATGTCGGCACTAGTACAGTGTATATCCACCTTTCGCAGCAATGCAGGCTGCTATTCTCCCATGGAGACGATCGTAGAGATGCTGGATGTAGTCCTGTGGAACGGCTTGCCATGCCATTTCCACCTGACGCCTCAGTTGGACCAGCGTTCGTGCTGGACGTGCAGACCGCGTGAGACGACGCTTCATCCAGTCCCAAACATGCTCAATGGGGGACAGATCCGGAGATCTTGCTGGCCAGGGTAGTTGACTTACACCTTCTAGAGCACGTTGGGTGGCACGGGATACATGCGGACGTGCATTGTCCTTTTGGAACAGCAAGTTCCCTTGCCGGTCTAGGAATGGTAGAACGATGGGTTCGATGACGGTTTGGATGTACCGTGCACTATTCAGTGTCCCCTCGACGATCACCAGTGGTGTACGGCCAGTGTAGGAGATCGCTCCCCACACCATGATGCCGGGTGTTGGCCCTGTGTGCCTCGGTCGTATGCAGTCCTGATTGTGGCGCTCACGTGCACGGCGCCAAACACGCTTACGACCATCATTGGCACCAAGGCAGAAGCGACTCTCATCGCTGAAGACGACACGTCTCCATTCGTCCCTCCATTCACGCCTGTCGCGACACCACTGGAGGCGGGCTGCACGATGTTGGGGCGTGAGCGGAAGACGGCCTAACGGTGTGCGGGACCGTAGCCCAGCTTCATGGAGACGGTTGCGAATGGTCCTCGCCGATACCCCAGGAGCAAGTGTCCCTAATTTGCTGGGAACTGGCGGTGCGGTCCCCTACGGCACTGCGTAGGATCCTACGGTCTTGGCGTGCATCCGTGCGTCGCTGCGGTCCGGTCCCAGGTCGACGGGCACGTGCACCTTCCGCCGACCACTGGCGACAACATCGATGTACTGTGGAGACCTCACGCCCCACGTGTTGAGCACTTCGGCGGTACGTCCACCCGGCATGCCCACTATACGCCCTCGCTCAAAGTCCGTCAACTGCACATACGGTTCACGTCCACGCTGTCGCGGCATGCTACCAGTGTTAAAGACTGCGATGGAGCTCCGTATGCCACGGCAAACTGGCTGACACTGACGGCGGCGGTGCACAAATGCTGCGCAGCTAGCGCCATTCGACGGCCAACACCGCGGTTCCTGGTGTGTCCGCTGTGCCGTGCGTGTGATCATTGCTTGTACAGCCCTCTCGCAGTGTCCGGAGCAAGTATGGTGGGTCTGACACACCGGTGTCAATGTGTTCTTTTTTCCATTTCCAGGAGTGTATTAAAATGCATTTTATTACAGTGTACAGTCGCAATTACTTCACCATGGTGACCACTTTATGACTTACTTCTTCAGATCTGTTAATTATAAGTAAAATATATGATAAGTGTGCCGTAACTACACTCAACAGACAATGAAACTAGTACACCTGCCTAATATCGTGTAGGGTACCTCGAGCATGCAAGTGCCCCAACACGACGTGGTATGGATTCGACTAATATCTGAAGTAGTTCTGGATGGGGTTCACAACATGAATCCTGCAGGGCTGTCCATAAATCCGTAAGAGTATGAGGAGGTGGAGACCTCTTATGCTCAGCATGTTGCAAAGCATCCCAGATATGCTCAATAATATTCATGTCTAGGGAGTTTGGTGGCCAGCGGAAGTGTTTAAACTCAGAAGAGTGCTCCTGGAGCCAGTCTGCAGCAATTCGGCACGTGTGGAGTGTCGCATTGTCCCGCTGGAATTGCCCAAGTCTTTCGAAATGCACAATGGACATGAATGGATGCATGCGATTCAGACTGGATGCTTACGTACTTGACACCTGTCAGGGTGATATCTAGACGTATCAGGGGTTGCATATCATTCCAACTTCACACACCCCGCACCATTACGGAGCCTGCACCAGCTTGGACAGCCCTTGCCGACATATGGGGTCCTTGCAATAATAAGGTTATCTTCATACCCGTACACGCCCATTCGCTCGATATAATTTGAAACGAGACTCGTCCGACCACGTGACATGTTTCTAGTCATCAACAGCGCAATGTCGATGTTGACGGGCCCAGGCGAGGCTTAAAGCTTTGTGTCGTGCAGTCGTCAAGGGTACACGAGTGGGCCTTCGGCTCCGAAAGCCCATATCGATGATGTTTCGTTGAATGGTTGGCACGGTGACACTTGTTGATGGTCCAGCACTGAAATCTGCAGCAGTTTGCGGATGGGTTGCACTACTGTTACGCTGAACGATTCACTTCGGTCATCGCTGGTCCCTTTCTCTTTCCAGCCGCGGCGATGTCGGTGGTTTGACGTTTTACCGGTTCCCTGATATTCACGGTACACTGAAAGGGTACAGTACCGCCAGACATTGAAAATAGGTACAACATACTTCATTATTCTTGTCTGAACAACATATTTTTTCTAATAATAACTCAATTCCAATTAATACAGTGAAGCCGGATACCAGTGTGGGAAAGAATGACAATTTATTTATTTAATTGATCACATGTGCACTCCCACAAAATAAATCCCTCCATCCAGTTTGGTGAGATCTGTGAAATGAATGTATGGTCGTCTGCTAACCGCAGATAGTGAATGTGAATATATGATCATCTTTGAGACGATCCTTTGGCCACCTTTGGTGGAACCAAAGAGATGAAACTTAGCGGAGCTTTGAGCACCTGAAATGTGGCTGACCAATACGGTAGCATGGTCTTCCCCCACCTCGACAGAGGTGCGAGATGACCTGAAGAATGGCCATGTTTCAGCACTCTGCCGCTGGATCTAGTGTTGGTAAGGCCCGTCTTAGGCGTGCTCCGTAAAGAGAAAAGAGTGGAGACATGGTATGCATGTGAAATACTTAAGAGTAGTTTGGAATAATTATTTCTCTATTTCAGGAACTTTTGTGGGGAGAATTAAATGTCAGGCAGGTAATATTAAGGGGATCGTAGTAATCTTCGGAAGTGACCAACAGTCACAATGAAACCACGTGTAGCAATAAGTTGAAATACTTCCGAGTGCTTAAGTTAAGCTGAATTACTAGCGTGTGTACCATAAGTTGAAATATTTAAGAAATGGTGTATGCAGGACTTGAAATTAGAGGCGAGTACTTCCACGTGGTGAGTACTGTGTGAGTCTCAATCTGTGTATTAGACAAAGGATAAAGAGAAGTACTCGTCCATGGTATCAGTTGAGGACTCGCGTGTGTGATGAATATGTTCTTAACATTACTTTGCGTGTTATGTTTCCGTGTGACGCTTCATTCAAACTATAATACTCTGAGAGAGAAGCAAGGTGAGTCAGCCGTCTATCCAGCAACGCCACTTGGCTTGCATTGCACAGGAAGACGTGCATATAACGTCCAGAGTTCGTAGTAGGAAAGAAAAGTTACGAAGTGGGGCAGTGTCGTGTGGAACTGTGATTAATACTAATTGAAGTGCGAAAGCTGAAAGTGATGTGATTATATTGTTGTGACTATTCCTTATGTCGTATTCCATGTTGCAGTGTGGTGTATGTCATGTAATTTAAGTATGTGTGGTTTGCATGGGAGAGTAGCAAGGTAGTTTCAGAGGTAGTGGGTTATGCATGTTCCTTTTGTACCGCTCGGTCTGGAGGAAAGTTTCGTGACGATGGTTGTGAGAGTCGAAGTGTGAGATATAAAAAAAAAGATCCACCATCCTATCCAGAAAGTGCACTGTAGCATTAAATAATTACGAGACCATAAGATAGAGAATCACCAATGTAAAGCCATGCCCACTGGGCGGAATTTCTCATGTGTTATTGTTGTAGGTTATAGAATTTGTGTGTTTAGGTTATAGAATTTATCTGAATAAATAAGACAGTGAAAAGAAAAAGATTGGTGGCCTTTTCCTTCGAATTGTATGATATCCAGAGTTTATAATGTGTGCCCCATTCATATTCAGTGCGATGGCCATGTGTTGATAAAAGCCGTTAAATAAGAAAGAAAATGTGGTATTGCCAGTGCGTAGTGAACAGTCAGTGTTGTGTAAATTACTAATAGTCAGATGTGCGTTTCCGTTGCGTAATATCCAAGCAGGAGAATAACTTTTAACTTAATTGTGAGTACGAAAGTTCATGTTACTCGATAAATAAGAATGAATCTACTCGCTTGGCAGACCACTCATCTTGCAGGCCTGACTGCTTGATGCCACAGTATGAGCAAGGCATGTGGGTGCCTCTCAACACTCGTGAAGTAGTCGTGCAGGAAACCCCCACCTCATAGCTACCTTGGAGATGCTGTGTCCTATCGCTCGTGGGCCGACTATAACTCCACGTTCAAACTCACTTAAATCTTGATAACCTGCCATTGTAGCAGCAAGAACCGATCTGACATTTGTTATCTTATACTGGTGTTGCCCACCGCAGCGCCATATTCTGCTTGTTTACATATGTCTGTATTTGAATACACATGCTTATACGAGTTCCGTTGGCGCTTCAGTGTAATTAATGTCCACAAAAATTTTAAAGGAGGCCGGCCGGAGTGGCTGAGCGGTTCTAGGCGCTTCAGTGCGAACCGCGCGACCGCTACGGTCGCAGGTTCGAATCCTGCCTCGGGCATGGATGTGTGTGATGTCCTTAGGTTAGTCAGGTTTAAGCAGTTCTAAGTTCTAGGGGACTGATGACCTCAGATGTTAAGTCCCACAGTGCTCAGAGCCATTTGAACCATTTTAAAGGAAAGCAATGTATATGATAGCAGTCCTAGCTTCAGATGATCCAAGCACTTTGCAAGTCCAGTATGCAGCATCTACGTACCACTGTCGTACAGAGAATAGAGAGGAAGGATTTATAAAGGAGAGGGGGATACACGTTATGCAGAAATTTGATGCTGTTCCTCACTATGTCTGGTATATTAATGTAACAAAATTGTTTTATCTGAAGAAAAACAATTTCAAATGTTAAGCACAAATGAAACCAACGTCGGTAGTGTTCCAAGAAAGTGTGTTAGGACCGCTAATGTCCTCAATATACAGGGTGAGTCACCTAACGTTACCGCTGGATATATTTCGTAAACCACATCAAATACTGACGAACCAATGCCACAGACCGAACGTGAGGAGAGGGGCTAGTGTAATTGGTTAATACAAACCATACAAAAATGCACGGAAGTATGTTTTTTAACACAAACGTACGTCTTTTTAAATGGAACCCCGTTAGTTTTGTTAGCACATCTGAGCATATAAACAAATACGTAATCAGTGCCGTTTGTTGCATTGTAAAATGTTAATTACATCCGGAGATATTGTAACCTAAAGTTGACGCTTGAAACCTCCGACGTTCAGTTGCGTGTTGTAACAAACACGAGCCACGGTCGGCGAGCAGATGCAACAACATACATCGCGTTTCTACAGAATGATCTGCCAACGTTGCTCGAAAATGTCCCACTGGAAACGCGTCGACGTATGTGGTATCAGCATGATGGTGCACCTGCACATTCCGCAATTAACGCTAGGCTGACCCTTGACAGGATGTTCGACGGGCGTTTCATAGGACGTGGAGGACGCATAAATTGGCCAGCCCGTTCTCCTGATCTTACACCTCTGGACTTCTTTCTGTGGGATACGTTAAAGGAGAATGTGTACCGTGATGTGCCTACAATCCTAGAGGATATGAAACAACGTATTGTGGCAGCCTGCGGCGACATTACACCAGATGTACTGCGGCGTGTACGACATTCATTACGCCAGAGATTGCAATTGTGTGCAGCAAATGATGGCCACCACATTGAACATCTATTGGCCTGGCATGTCGGGACACACTCTATTCCACTCCGTAATTGAAAACGAAAACCACGTGTGTACGTGTACCTCACCCCTCATGGTAATGTACACGTCCGTCAGTGAAAAAGACCAATAAAAAGGTGTTAGCATGTGGACGTAATGTGCTGTTCCAGTCTCTTCTGTACCTAAGGTCCATCACCGTTCCCTTTGTATCCCTACGTAATTCGGTGCTCTCCGATACACACGATGGAACAGCGGAGGAGTGGTACTCAAGCGTCAAATTTAGGTTACAATATCTCCGGATGTAATTAACATTTTACAATGCACCAAACGGCACTGATTACGTATTTGTTTATATGTTCAGATGTGCTAACAAAACTAACGGGGTTCCATTTTAAAAAAAACGTAGGTTTGTGTTAAAAAACATACTTCCGTGCATTTTTTTATGGTTTGTATTAAGCAATTACACTAGCCCCTCTCCTCACGTTCGGTCTGTGGAATCGATTCGTCAGTATTTGATGTGGTTTACGAAATATATCCAGCGGTAATGTTAGGTGACTCACCCTGTATATTAGTAATCATCAGGATCGGTCGGCAAGTTTCAGCCAGTTCAATGGTAGTGCTGGTGTTTGGCTGTTAAATGATCGTAAGGAAATGCAAAACTATTCAAACAGTGTTATACGAGTATTGCCAAAAACAAAGAAAAAGACTGGATTGTTTCTGAGAACTACGTTGGCAGAAAACATCTGAAACTCTTTGGGCGAGACCACTCATAAGAGACAAGCGAAACATCGTAGCCATTTAGTATGAGAACTCGATACGGCAATCAGTCTATATCACCACCTACGTGGATACTCTGCAAATCACACTTAAGTGCCTGGAAAAGGGTTCGTCGAGCCACCCTCGCGGTACTTCTCTATTATTCCAATCTCGAAGAGTGCGCGGGAAGAACGAACACCTACATCTTTCTCTGATTTTCCTTGTTTTCATTAGGATCGTTTTTTGCTAAGTTGGTCGACGTAACAAAGTATTTTCTCATTCGGAGGAGAAAGTTGGTGATTAAAAATTCATGAGAAGATTCCACCGCTTTTGCTTTGATGATATCCATTCAAAATCGTGGATCATTTCAGTGACACTTTCTCCCGTATTTCGCGCTTATACAAAAGGTGCTGCCCTTCTTTGAACTTTCTCGGTGTACTCCGGCAATCCACCTGGTAAGGATCCCACAACGCGCAGGAGTAGTCTAAAGGGGACGGACAAGCGTAGTGTATGCAGTCTCTTTAGTAGATCTGTTACATTTCCTACGTGTCCTGGCAATAAAATGCAGTCTTTGGTTTTCTTTGACCACAACATTTTCTATGCGTTCTTTCCAATTCCAGTTGTTCGTAATTGTAATTTCAGGTGTTTAGTTGAACTTACGGCCTGTGGATTTGAGTCATTTATCGTACAACCCAAGTTTCACGGATTCTTTTTATCAGTCATGTGGATGACCCCACACTTTTCCTTATTAAGGGTCTTAGAATAAGTACAAAAAACCCATGGCAGCTTGCCCTGACGAGGTATACATGAATGAGATAAAAAACTTCGGACCTGCAACCAAAATACTGTTACACACTCTCATGGACAACAGCACGGCACCCTGCAAAATCCGAGGATCTGGAGGAAATTCCGCGTCACAGCCATTCTAAAACCCGGCAGTGAACCGGATAAACCTAACAGCTAAACCCCAGTTTCACTGCTTCGTCATCTTTAAAAAATTCTCAGGAGGATGATACCCCAGAGGTTTGCAGAAGTGGTGGTGCCTCTGATGTTGCACATCGCAGGTGCTGAAACTAACACAACACATCGAGGATAGATTCGACGAAAGAAGAATCACCATGTAACCTCCCCCTCACTTATCGACCTTAATGACAGTGAAAAATTAAACCGCGTGTACCTAATGGAAATTTGGGAAAAGCAATCGTCACCGAAGTTAATTTGTCGGTAAAGAGGGAGGAAAGGGTTACATCTAAATGAAAGGAAAAATGCAAATGAAACTGGTTGAAATTAATTTTGAAAAGGGGTAAAGTTAATAAAGAAAGTAAATGTACGGCCGTTACGTTAACAACTAACTAACGGTAATTAGATATTTGAGATTTGGGGGAAATTACGGTCGCCGGTCCTAAGGACAATTACTATAGTAACTGAAAAAGAAAGGTTATTACACATATAATCAGCACTAGAAGCGTGGCAACTGAAGGTTACACGTGTAGTGTGAAAACTGAAAGTTTGTCAGAAGTAATAAATTTCGCTACACTCTGACTTAACTTAGCAAAAGAATTAATAAAACCGGAAAATCGAAAGTTAATTTAGTGAGTGAAGTTAATAGTGAGCTTTCTTTCTGAAGCACATCGAAATTCAGTAAAATACGGTTAGTCTTGGACTACCTCATCAATCATTTCAAAAGCTACTTGAATCTACGTAATTTAGAAATAAGAGATTTAACTTTGAACTTGAATTAAATGATTCTGAACAATGAACAATAGTAAAATTTAGTACGTACCAAGCTGAGCTGCAGTCACAGGTAAGCTAAAATACGGTAACAAAACTCGCACTCTTAATTTGTGCTTGTGTAATCTAAATATTGTAGCCAGCTATGAATACCTTAACTGAACTTTGAAATTAAAGCAGTGAACTCGAATGGTGGTGGCGTTTGAATTTCAACGACACTCGGGTTCATTCCGGAAAAGGAAGGGACCCTGCTTGGTAATGCAATTGGGACAATGAGCAACAAACGTTCATGCTAAGTTGCTGTAATTTTGTGATACAAAAATTTTAAAAGTTTGAAAATCTGAGGTCTGCCATACAGTTCTAAAACTTTACGTGCTTCCAGTCTTCCTTGTTGGTTGATTGAAGGTTTGAAGCCGTCGATCGAGGAGGTGGCGACAGTCACTCATTGTCGGCCGTCGCTGTTGCAGAAGCTGGATTTTGGCGCGCCTTCTTCTCGACACAGTCACCAGACGAAACGGGCTCTTGATGTGCGCCAGCTAATGCTTCCCGTCCGCGACACTATGTCAGAAACTATCATCGCAAGTCGAGCGCAATTACATGCTGCCAAACCCCGAAAGCGCGGCAACTCGCGGGAGCTTCACACAACACACCTGCTCCACTGCACCACCCCAGCCAGACTTCCCTCTGCTCGCGCTTCACGCGACAGAGTTAACACTACGAAAGATCCTAAACACTTTGGTTCTCCACACGACCTATCGATGTAATCGTTCGATAGCATACTTTTCCCTAGGCAAGACCCAGCGTAAAAATACAAATAATATTTACAAAACAAACCAATTATACATCGACATAAATGCATAAACATATACAAATAGTAAAACAATTACATTATACAAAGACACAGAAATGTTATATCTTCAGGTAACAAAATAAGGAAAAAAATTTGCAGTGCAATAGATGGAAATAGGAGGATATGCATTTCCGGCGTTACAACCGTGGCAGTGTTTATAGATTTATCAGCTGCTTGCGACATAGTCATCTACCAAGCACTATTAAGAAAAGCAATGATAACAGTGTGGTACAAGTAATTGCAAATCTTCTCCAAAACTGAAGATTCTTTATTGATTTTGCAGGGCAAAAACCCGGCGGAGAACACAAAATAATGGACTACCTCAAGGTAACGTGCGTGTTGGCACGATGCTTTTCAGTATTTATACCAATGACCAGTCACTCACAGAACGTACTCATAGAAGATAACTGTGCCATCAAAGCGCCAGAAAATAATTTTGGGAGCATCGAAAAGAGACTATAAAAAAAAATGGTTCAAATGGCTCTGAGCACTATGGGACTTAACATCTATGGTCATCAGTCCCATAGAACTTAGAACTACTTAAACCTAACTAACCTAAGGACATCTCACAACACCCAGTCATCACGAGGCAGAGAAAATCCCTGACCCCGCCGGGAATCGAACCCGGGAACCCTGACATGGGAAGTTAGAACGCTACCGCACGACCACGAGCTGCGGACAAAAGAGACTATCAGAAGCTCTTGAACAACTGGCTGTCTCGTATAAGTAGAAACTACTCAGACCAAACTCCAAGAGTACTCAAACCTGTGTTTTTTACCTGAGGAATAGACAGGTGTTAATTATATTACAAGTACAATGTGAGGGAATATGCTAGAGCACTGCGCAACCCCAAAATACTTGGGTATCATATTAGATGGAGCATTTATTTACAGGAAACATTGTAGGACCACGAAGCGTAAAGTCTGTTCTAAAAGCAACATTGTGCGCAATCTAGTAGGCTCCAGATGAGGTGCACAACCGAAGACAGTAAGGACTACAGCTTTAGCCTAGTGCGACTCCGCTGTGGAGTACGCATGCCACGTATGGTGTAACTCCAGCCCTGATAAACAAGTAGACATACCACTCATTGAATCGTGCTGCATCATTACAGACTGTTTGAGATCATCACCAACTGACAAGCTGTGTTGTGTAGCCCGTATCGCTTCCTCTATCTTCATACGCATAATGGCAGCCAAAAGAGAAAAAAAACTAAATCGTTAATATCTACAGTGCATCCCGTTTTTGGATACTAAACTGCCTGACGTCGACTTACATCGATGAGGAGTTTCCTGTACTCAACAGAAAATGTCACCAACACACCGCCGGCCAAAGTGGCCGTTCGGTTCTAGGAGCTGCAGTCTGGAACCGCGAGACCGCTACGGTCGCAGGTTCGAATCCTGCCTCGGGCATGGATGCGTGTGATGTCCTTAGGTTAGTTAGGTTTAACTAGTTCTAAGTTCTAGGGGACTAATAACCTCAGAAGTTGAGTCCCATAGTGCTCAGAGCCATTTGAACCATTTGAACCACTAACACACCGCAATAAACTAGAACTTCCTCCAGCACACACAAACGTTCAAATGGCCCTGAGCACTATGGGACTTAACATCTGAGGTCATCAGTCCCCTAGAACTTAGAACTACTTAAATATAACTAACCTAAGGACATCACACACATCCATGCCCGAGGCAGGATTCGAACCTGCGACCGTAGCGGTCGCGCGGTTCCTGACTGAAGCGCCTAGGACCGCTCGGTCACATCAGCCGGTCCACAAAGGAAAAAAAAAAATTGGAAATTTCTGGTAAGGTCTTATGGGACCAAACTGCGGAAGTCATCTGTCCCTAAGCTTACACACTTCTTCATCTCACTTAATCTAAGAAATAAGAAACTAATATTTTAAATTTTTGATGCAATACTAGGAAGCGAAATGAAATGGGGTGAACACGTAAAATGAGAATCAGGGAAGACAAATAGAAGTTCGTTGTGATCATTATGAGATAGTGATGCGCGTCTGTCAAAGAATTCGCATACAACACGTTACTCCAAGAAATTCTAGATGATTTGCTGCAGCGTTTGGAATTCTTATCAAGCATGACAGCAGACATCGAAAGAAATAATATAGCTTCTGCTCGGATTGTAAGAATCTGTATACTGCATGCGGATATGTCAGTGATTCTTGGGTAACTTAACAGGGGGATAATTAACTTCTCATGATCGAGGGTCACAGTCACATATAAGATTTTAAAGGACATCGCATTCGCCGTCGACTGTGGAAATTATTTATTCTACAATTGTAGTTTCACCTTGTGGGCTATTGTCAAATGGTTCTGCCGGAATGCACTGTCTCTGATTAATGCACAGTGAGTCTTGACTTGTGAAAGTATTCTGGCGCCAATGACCTTAGTAAACAGTCTGCTACAACATTGATTTGTAGAGATTTACGAGAATATTAACGTTGTTAACATTTCTCATAATTTACATTTCATGATGTACAGAGCTTAACACTCGTCTGATATTACTGTATTTCTACATCGAAAAGGCCTTTTTTGACGATGACGTATATACATATCGGAGAATTTTAAAGTCTGACATATACTGAAGTAGAATCTTTCGTAGTACCACTTGAAAATGGCCCAAAGGCAGATATTGCAACTCTGAAATAAACAATTTCTACAGTTCACGGCGAATATGATGCCCTTTACAAAAGGATATCAGGGGAATGTTTGATAGAAAGGCGAGTTTGTTCTAGCGAAAACCTTTATAGAGTCAGTATTAAATCTGTAATCTGCATCGATTCTGCTGCTTCCATGGTATGTTTCGCATAGCAATTATGAGATTGAGATCAGAGAGTTTATAGATGTACGCAAGTGGAATGGGAGAGAGAATGGCTAATGTAAGTTGTAAACGCTCTCAAATAAGTACTGTAAAGTAGCTTCTGTGTTGACGCAAATACAGTGGTCGGCTTGTTAACCCATATTAAAAAGAGTACTGTTTATCGTGACGTGAGTGTATTTGCACGTCATGGCATACAAGCAAAAATTTATTTCCCTCCATTCCAGTGTGGCGTATGTAGTCTACAATACTACACAAATAAACAACGGAAACCCTGCGGAAAAGTTAACGACAGCGTAAGTCTAGAAATAAAAATAACGCTAATACGGGCACACGACGGTGGCAAAAACCAGCAACAGACGTGGTTACACCAAGAGGGTAATCCCGAACTCATGTAGTCCGAAATTAACTAGAGGTTTAGCGAAATCTCGCTGCAGTTATTTATTCTGTAACACTCCCATTACGAAGAATGCCTGTAAGGACCAGGATGTGCCCGCAGCAGCACAACAGAGGATTACTAGCGTCCTCCAGCGGACCCGCATAATCCTCAGAGAATGGCCGCACCGCCTCGCCCCGGGCACGCGTCCCTGTCGCGGATTTGGCCCCTGCTGAGTAATCCCAGGTAATTGCTGACCGCGCAGCCACAAGACGTTCACTGCAGCCGGGAACAGCCGCGCGATTCACTGAGTGCGACAGCCAAACTGGAGGATTACAGCCTAATGCGATTTCCATAGCAGAGTCGGAAAAAAGTCGGGCAGTTCTCAAGATAAAATTACCCATACAAAGGTTGTCTACGGGCCAATAGGTGTTCCGCTTAGTTTTATCTATCTTACTACAGTTGTCGACGGACGTTCTGCAGTTATCTGTGCCCTGTCGATTTTCCTTTTTAACTTTGTCCACTTTTAGTGTCAGCCAGCATTTCAAAGCCTTCCTCCCTGTCCCTTTGTGACCTCCCCCTCACTTAACGACCTTAATGACAGTGAAAAATTAAACCGCGTGTACCTAATGGAAATTTGGGAAAAGCAATCGTCACCGAGGTTAATTTGTCGGTAAAGAGGGAGGAAAGGGTTACATCTAAATGAAAGGAAAAATGCTAATGAAACTGGTGGAAATTCATTTTGAAATAGGGGTAAAGTTAATAAAGAAAGTAAATGTGCGGCCGTTACGTTAACAATCAACTAGCGGTAATTAGATATTCGAGATTTGGGGGAAATTACAGTCCCCAGTCCTAAGGACGATTACTATAGTAACTGAAAAAGAAAGGTTATTACACATATAATTAGCACTAGAAGCGTGCCAACTGAAGGTTGACAAGTGTAGTGTGAAAACTGAAAGTTTGTCAGAAGTAATAAATTTCGCTACACTCTGACTTAATTTAGCAAAAGAATTAATAAAACCGGAAAATCGAAAGTTAATTTAGTGACTGAAGTTAATAGTGAGCTTTCTTTCTGAAGCACATCGAAATTCAGTAAAATACGGTTAGCCTTGGACTACCTCAACAATCATTTCAAAAGCTACTTGAATCTACGCATTTTAGAAATAAGAGATTCAACTTTGAACTTGAATTAAATGATTCTGAACAATAAACAATAGTAAAATTTAGTACGTACCAAGCTGAGCTGCAGTCACAGGTATGCTAAAATATGATAACAAAACTAGCACTCTTAATTTGTGCTTGTGTAATCTAAGTATTGTAGCCAGCTATGAATACCTTAACTGAACTTTAAAATTAAAGCAGTGAACTCAAATGATGCTGGCGTTTGAATTTCAACGACACTCGGGTTCATTCCGGAAAAGGAAGGGACCCTGCTTGGTAATGCAATTGGGACAACGAGCAACAAAGGTTCATGCTAAGTAGCTGTAATTTTGTGATGCAACAATTTTAAAAGTTTGAAAAGCTGAGATCTGCCATACAGTTCTAAAACTTTACGTGCTTCCAGTCTTCCTTGTCGGTTGATTGAAGGTTTGAAGCCGTCGATCGAGGAGGTGGCGACAGTCACTCATTGTCGGCCGTCGCTGTTGCAGAAGCTGGATGTTGGCGCGCCTTCTTCTCGACGCGGTCACCAGACGAAACGGGCTCTTGATGTGCGCCAGCTAATGCTTTCCGGCCGCGACACCATGTCAGAAACTATCATCGCAAGTCGAGCGCAATTACACGCTGCCAAACCCCGAATGCGCGGCAACTCGCGGGAGCTCCACACAACACACCTGCTCCACTCGCTACTCCAGCCAGACTCTATCTGCCCGCGCTCCACACGGCGGAGTTCACACTACCAAAGATCCTAAACACTTTGATTCTCCACACGACCTATCGACGTATTCGTTCGATAACATAGTTTTCCCTAGGCAAGACCCAGCGTAAAAATACAAATAATATTTACAAAACAACCAATTATACATCGACATAAGTGCATATATATATATATATATATATATATATATATATATATATACAAACAGTAAAACAATTACAATATACACTCCTGGAAATTGAAATAAGAACACCGTGAATTCATTGTCCCAGGAAGGGGAAACTTTATTGACACATTCCTGGGGTCAGATACATCACATGATCACACTGACAGAACCACAGGCACATAGACACAGGCAACAGAGCATGCACAATGTCGGCACTAGTACAGTGTATATCCACCTTTCGCAGCAATGAAGGCTGCTATTCTCCCATGGAGACGATCGTAGAGATGCTGGATGTAGTCCTGTGGAACGGCTTGCCGTGCCATTTCCACCTGGCGCCTCAGTTGGACCAGCGTTCGTGCTGGACGTGCAGACCGCGTGAGACGACGCTTCATCCAGTCCCAAACATGCTCAATGGGGGACAGATCCGGAGATCTTGCTGGCCAGGGTAGTTGACTTACACCTTCTAGAGCACGTTGGGTGGCAGGGGATACATGCGGACGTGCATTGTCCTGTTGGAACAGCAAGTTCCCTTGCCGGTCTAGGAATGGTAGAACGATGGGTTCGATGACGCTCTGGATGTACCGTGCACTATTCAGTGTCCCCTCGACGATCACCAGTGGTGTACGGCCAGTGTAGGAGATCGCTCCCCACACCATGATGCCGGGTGTTGGCCCTGTGTGCCTCGGTCGTATGCAGTCCTGATTGTGGCGCTCACCTGCACGGCGCCAAACACGCATACGACCATCATTGGCACCAAGGCACAAGCGACTCTCATCGCTGAAGACGACACGTCTCCATTCGTCCCTCCATTCACGCCTGTCGCGACACCACTGGAGGCGGGCTGCACGATGTTGGGGCGTGAGCGGAAGGCGGCCTAACGGTGTGCGGGACCGTAGCCCAGCTTCATGGAGACGGTTGCGAATGGTCCTCGCCGATACCCCAGGAGCAACAGTGTCCCTAAGTGGCGGTGCGGTCCCCTACGGCACTGCGTAGGATCCTACGGCCTTGGCGTGCATCCGTGTGTCGCTGCAGTCCGGTCCCAGGTCGACGGGCACGTGCACCTTCCGCCGACCACTGGCGACAACATCGATGTACTGTGGAGACCTCACGCCCCACGTGTTGAGCAATTCGGCGGTACGTCCACCCGGCCTCCCGCATGCCCACTATACGCCCTCGCTCAAAGTCCGTCAACTGCACATACGGTTCACGTCCACGCTGTCGCGGCATGCTACCAGTGTTAAAGACTGCGATGGAGCTCCGTATGCCACGGCAAACTGGCTGACACTGACGGCGGCGGTGCACAAATGCTGCGCAGCTAGCGCCATTCGACGGCCAACACCGCGGTTCCTGGTGTGTCCGCTGTGCCGTGTGTGTGATCATTGCTTGTACAGCCCTCTCGCAGTGTCCGGAGCAAGTATGGTGGGTCTGACACACCGGTGTCAATGTGTTCTTTTTTCCATTTCCAGGAGTGTATAAAGAGACAGAAATGTCATATCTTGAGGTAACAAAACAAGGAAAAAAAATAATAGTACAATAGATGGAAATAGGAGGATATGCATTTCCGGCGTTACACCTTCGCTCATATTTTTCTGCCGATGACCCTTCATTGCAGGTTCTTTGAGGAAGACGTTTTTCTGTTTCTTGTAATTTCCACTCGTCCCCTTTCTTCTCCTATTCTTATAAGTACGTATTTCTACACACCTCAGTCAGCCATTCTATTTCACTTTAAATATTTTTCTCACAACCAGATTCAAAACCATTCAAGAATTCTTTCAAATGGTTCAAACGGCTCTAAGCACAATGGGACTTAAGATCTGAGGTCATCAGCCCCTGGACTTCGAACTACTTAAACCTAACTAACCTAAGGACATCACAAACATCCATGCCTTAGGCAGCATTCGAACCTGCGACCATAGCAGCCGCGTGGTTCCGGACTGAAGCTCTTTGAACCGCTCGACCACAGCGGCTGACCAAGAGTTCCATATAGAGGAAAGTGCCGAAACCGGAATCCCATTTTGCTTTTGCTTAAAAAAAAAAGAATAGAAAAAGACAGAAAGAAAGTTGGCAATGTGCGAGAAGGACTCGCGTACTGAAGGATCCTTACAAACTTAACTACGTATACAGACAGTTCATCCATTCCCAGAATCCACGATCTCAACGATTTTTCCCTGTTGTCGACACTGACACTGGCAAGATATCGTTTCCGCAGTTTCCAAGCCTTTCGAAAAAGTTTTAATTTCAAGTTTTAAGCCGGATAACAAATGACAAAAGGAATATTTTTCGTATTATGTAATTACAAGTTAAAAATACATTAATTTTTTTCCATTTCTTGTACTGTGAAATATTTCTTCTTGACAAATAATTCTACGTCAAGGAGAATTACCATGTAGGTTTTACTGAGTGAGCTTGCGAGTATCAAAATATTTGACATATGAGGGGCGTTTGAAAAGTCCGTTCAAAAATAAGAACTACTTACGTGTTTGGGGCAGACCTTTTTTTATTTTTCGACATAGTCTCCTTTTACACTGATACACTTCGTCCAACGCTGTTCTAATTTGTTGATCCCTTCCGGATAAGAGCAACTATCCAAGTCTGCAAAATAGCTATTAGTTGCTTCAATCACCTCCTCGTTTGAGTAAAATCTTTGACCCACCAGCCATTTCTTCAAACTGGGGAACAAATAATAGTCCGAGGGGGCAAAGTTTGGAGAACAGGGGGGATGTGAAACGAGTTGGAGTCCTGTTTCCATTAATTTTGTGACCACAAATGCTGAGGTGTGTGCTGGTGCATAGTCGTGATGGAAAATGACTTTTTTGCTGTCAAATCGCCGGCGTTTTTCTTGCAGCTCGGTTTTCAAACGGCCCAATAACGATGAATAATACGCACCTGCAATAGTTTTACCCTTTTCCAGATAGTCGATGAGGATTATCCCTTGCGAATCCCAAAAGACAGTCGCCATAACCCTTCCGGCCGAAGGAATGGTCTTCGCCTTTTTGGTGCAGATTCTCCCTTGGTAATCAATTGTTTAGATTGTTGTTTGGTCTCAGGAGTATAGTAATGTATCCATGTGTCATACATCAAATAATACCCTCCTGGCGGTCTCCTACTTCATTTATCTCCACACCATACCCCACCTCCTTCTTCCGTTCCACAATCAAATCCTATCAAATTTCTATCCAGAGCTGCTAGTCGAGCCCTGTAAGACCATCTCCAGTGGAATCACAGCAGCTCCGGTACCAATAGCCTCACCAATATTGTAGCACCATTACCAAAGATACTTTTCGTCATCACATGCAGAGCATCCATTTTAATTATGAATGTAATACACACTTTCTTATAACCATTTAACAGTTCCTGTTTTCAGATGTGTTGTACTTAATGACTATATAGACGATGAGTAAGTACTTAACCGCATAAAATCAGCCCCACCATCGGAATGAAAATCAATTTAAAAAAATTAACACGGACTCAGGAAAACACGTTCCTGTGAAACATAGCTTGCTTTATTCATGCACGACGTCTTAGCTGCATGCGGAACAAGTAAATCAAATATCTGTAGATACTGCACTACGTCCGTTTTTACACCACACCTGCGATCATTAAGCAAGATTAGATCGTACGGTTATCTTTAATGATATACGTTTCGCACGATGAATTTTTTACTACTAGAGCCCAGTACACCTGTCTTCCCCAGGGCTGGATTTAGTCGGTCGTTCCACTTTAAATCATTCCGGACGACAACTTTTAGGTGTGTGAATACTGTGACTGATTCCTGTGACTGATCGCTGACTTGTTACAAACATCATTGGATCATTTCAACTGCTTACTTACAGTTATCATTTACGTTATCACTGAAATAACTTCTATATAATTATTTATTACTTTCGTTTTTCACGAGTAAGAATTCCAGTTTAGTGGCCACGACATACAGTGGCGGCACACTTCGCCCCGACAGTGTCACGTAGCCAATCATAAAACTACATCAAATAATTTTCGTTTTGTAATTGTAACTGGACCTTGTTTTCACCGAGGCGTAAGTTTTGGACTGGGACGGATTACACGAGCTCTGCAGGGGAAGGAGGGCTGGATCAGCAGTTGAGATTAGGCACTGGCTTGGATGACTACACTCACAAGACGCTTCCAGTCCTAAAATGCAACTCGCCTCGAACAACTGGAGATTCCGTGTTCCACTTGTACATTTTTTATCATACAAGAAACGATTAAAGCAACTACGCTGAGCCTGTGAGCGAACTGCAGTATTTTGCTGAGCTTAGGTGTTAACGAATGTGACGTGAAGGAGCGTTGTTGAAAACGTCTTCCTTGATCTCTCTACAGTTCTCGAGTTAACGTGAAACTCACGGATCAGTCTTGCCATAAGGCACAACGGTGCTGCCTACACAGCAGGCGCTACCCAAGGCGTACAACACTTGCTCTGCCAGTACACTGCTGCCGTAAGCAGACTTCCACTTCTCAAATCGTCAACGGAGAATGCTAGAAGAGTTCTTTTTAAGTAAACACCGTATTTTAAATCAAGCAAACACAAGCACGTTCTTAAAACAATTTTATTAACACATGAAAACCTTTATCCCAAATATATTTTCAACATAATTTCCACCAATGTTAAAGACAGCACGTCGAGTAATAAACTTATGATTCTGTTCTCATAAAAATCTGCCACACTACTCAACAGCCATTTTGGCGTCCTTGTCATCCTGTAATAATTTCTGAAAGAAATTTCTTGAAACTTGAAGAAGCTCATTCGATAAGAACGAGATCGTCGAGCGTCAGTTTTCTTGAACTTTTGAATGAACGTTTTGCATCAAGACTTGAGTCATAACAGATGGTCACTTTCTTCGAATTTGGTCACGAACCTTGGAACATCTGTTTTACCCCTGGTCCATTTTCTTACCATTCCATACTGTTCGTCAGGATAGAAGTCAGGGGCGGAGGGCGTTGTAAAATGACAATTAATTGAGTGGAATGGACCCAATTTATTCTGGTAATGATGGTACAGGGGTGCCTACATAGGGCTGAGCAGCCCCAAGAGGGGTTGCCGTCTGTTCATCAGTGAGGCAGAGGCTAGAGGAGCGACTACTCGGGGCCGAGGTCAGAAGCTAAGAGAGCGCGGAGCTGTTTCCAAGCCGCCCTCGCCGCTCCCGGCCGCGTCCCCACGTGATCACACGATTAGTCTCTGATTGGAGGGTTGATTCCGCCAACGCGCCTTGCTAGTAGCGTACCCCCGTCAGCGAAACCAACCCGTGGGACTTGAGTCTAACCGAGGAGCACGTGGCAGGAATGTGCCGACCATGGTCTTCCGGCCAGCACCTTCCACCACAGTATGCCTAAGCCGGCTACGCCGAACATTGTGCATTGAAAATTTACTTAATAAAATTTTGTCGGCAATGATCCCTCTTGGGGGGTCTCATCCCTGCACATCCTTTCCCCTTCCGAAGAAGGCTCCCTGAATGAAAATGAATGAGACTATTCTAGTTGATTATTCCATTTAAAAAAAATATATGATCAATATGTGCAAACGTTACAAAGTGGCCTGAAGGGCCTGAAGGAAGGCTCTTGAATAACAAACTTGTGGTGCGACGGCAGTGAGGCGGCGCCATGCTGTGAGTGTGTGTCGGCGGTATCAGTGGTGGTGGGTACCCAGGCGATGATGAGGGGCACCGTAGTACAGCACACTGAAACACTCCACCCTCGTGGGGGTGAGAGAATGCTCCCAGGCCTAACAGTTCCAAGGGGTTTTTCCCCGTAATATTACTTTGAGTTCTTAAATCTAGGATTACAATGGTAATTGCCCAAGTGGGTGAATGAGAACATTACAAAATGACAAAAATTTAAAGAGAAAACAAAATGACTTACATGAGGGTTAAAACTCGACAGAACCTAGAGATTTCCATAGTGGGAACAGAAAGCGTAAGGAATTGGATTAGAAAAGACTAAGTTGAGCGTAATTTCTGAAGGACTTTTCCTTTATGAAGATATAGTGCACGGCGCATCGTTGACACGACGGTGTCGCCTACTTAACTGTGTAAATGACAATTCTGCGACTCCAAGATAGTTCCTTCATACTTCTTCCTCAAATACGACACCTCTTCACAAAAACCTTCGTTGTGCGACCAAATTCGACGTCTTTATCCTCTCAACATTTTGCGACTAACTTTACTTTGCGACCAAATTCGCCGTCTTCATCCTCTCAACATTTTGCGACTAAACTCGCCGTCTCTATAACTCCATGGTGCTGGCCTCCTCGGGCCCAGCTGGTTGCTTAAAACTCCGTCTATCCTTGGTTATATCGCAGTGTCCTGGGACACGTCATACAGTTAAATGCTACTACTTCAATAGTCGGTATTCCTTCGGAAAATACAATGGAAAACAAAGAAGGCTCAAGGTTTTGAACAGAGATTTCCGCTTACTGGCGTTTAGCTGCGGGCTAGACGCGGTTCGCGTCTGACGTTGCCTGATCAGCTGTCGTCAGAGAGCACGGAACACTGTTCTCGTGAACTCTTCTTCGAGATGGAAGAGCAAAGTGTGGGCTGAATAGTTTTGTGTTAGGATACGCCCGGGTAATAGACTGCAAAAGGCGTTGTTCGGTTGAAAGTTGTCAGATGAAAGTGGATAGGACGGACTATGTCGCGAAAATGAAAAGTGAAGAAACGACACATACAGCTAAGGGTTCGCGCGGGTGCCAACCGCGTCACGTAAGGTACGTGCCCTTGCGGGTGGTGTATGACTCTTCATGTGTTGTGTTGAGAGAGGAAAAATGAAAGTGGGTAGGATGGACTATGTCGCGAAACGGAAAAGTGAAGAAACGACACAGACAGCTAAGGGACCGCGCGGGTGCCAGCCGCGTCACGTAAGGTACGTGCCCTTGCGGGTGGTGCATGTCTCTTCATGTGTTGTTCTGTTGACAGTAGAAAGATGAAAGTGGTTAGGATGGACTATGCTGCGAAGATGAAAAGTGAAGAAACGGCATAGACAGCTAGGGTTCCGCGCGACCGCCATTCGCGTCACGTCAGGTACGTGCCCCTGCGGGTGGTGTATGACTCTTCATGTGTTGTGTTGAGAGAGGAAAGATGAAAGTGGGTAGGATGGACTATGTCGCGAAACGGAAAAGTGAAGAAACGACACAGACAGCTAAGGGACCGCGCGGGTGCCAGCCGCGTCACGTAAGATACGTGCCCTTGCGGGTGAGCAAGAATACAAGAAAGCGGGCCCGGCGACGGGCGGCCGGGTATGTTCGACGCACCACGCGGCTTCCTCCGCCCTGATTGGTCAGGACCGAGCAAACCGTGCGGGCGGCATGGAACTTTCCAGAGCGTTGCCTGCTAAGCGACGCCTGGGGCGGCGTTACCTCGTCAGCACACGAGAGAGGCGCGTGAACAAGGTGCCCTTCATCGGTGCTGACTTCCTGTTACTAGACCGTGGGACGAAAGAATTTACAGGCAGCTAACGCTGCCGGCCGTGGCTTGGCCGTAATGGGAAAACGAAGTTACCAGTTTGAGGCTCATGTAATAAAGTAAAATCCCTTATTGTCTGGCTCATCCTTTACATTCCTCCCCCTTCCGTGGGAGCGGAGAACGTACGTGAATTCGCTCAATGTAATTATTATTAGAATGTAAACAAATTTAGCTTGCAAAACAAAGTAAACATTACTTGATTAAGAATGGCCCTCACGGAAGACGGCAGGGGTCTTAATCTATGGGAGGGTATAGAGACTCTAAAGACCTCCTAAGGGTCGCAAGGGGACTTACACATGTCAACTATATTGTGTGTGTACAAGAATCATCATAAAACATCAAATCATAAACATCAAAACATCATAAAATATCAAAATAAAATTCGAACAAAACATGACAGTGTGAGTTAGATAAATATGTCAAGTGTTCTTGTTGCTAAGTTGAAGTAAAAATGTCTTTTTTTTCTTGTGTTAGAATAAGTTGAAAATATAAACATATCACCACTGATGAGTCACTGCGGGGGCGCCTGGCGCGAGGCCGCGTGGTGTGTTGTCCTCAGCGGGCAGCGCGCAGGCTGCCGGCGGGACGGGGGCGTGGCCGTGGCCAGGTCCGTGCACTGCAACTCAGCGCAGGGTAGGGGGGTATGAGGGGAGGTCCACATGTTTCAAAACACAGTTGAAAAGGGAGTTATCACTAAGGGAACACTTCACTACACTACACTAGTTTTTCCACATTAGTTGACATCTTAGTTTCACTCTTAAAACTAAGGGAGGGCACATGCCTGATAGGTTCTTGTTTTCTATTTTTTGTTTAGTTAGTTTGCCATTCATTTAAGTGCCAACAGGCGAACGTAAGAAATTTGTCCTTTTTCAATGTTTTAGCAAGTCATCAGTTGACGATAGGAGGTGATCATTTGATTTATTAGTTAAAACTGAAAGTTAGTTGACAAGGTAATCATGAATGGGCTTTCAGGTATGAAAAACATAATTAAAGGGGTGCGAATACTAAGTAATGCGTAGTGGCATGAACGGTTATAAGTGGTGTTCCAACAGGAACCGTTTGCTAAAGACCTGCGCGGAGGCTACGTCAGAGTGGCAGCTGGCTGCAAGGCCGAATCTTCGCGCTACGTCAGAAAGGCACGGGGGATAACTTCGGTGCGACGTCAGGGCTGCACGCGGCAGCTGAGGGGTCTACGACTGTCAAATGCAACAAAATAGAATAACATTTTACAAATTGTACGGTGTACGCGTTCAACGCGACCGTTGGCTTTATGATGGAAGGGAGTTGTACGCCATTTTTTGATTCTTAACAATTTACAAACTTGTACAAATTAAGCAGACATGAAATTGGTTCCTTGATCCGTTAAAATGACATCAGGACTTCCAAAAGGTAGTATCACACGATTTACAAACTCTCTCGCCACAGTTTCAGCTGTCATGTCGGGGAGGGGAATCAAAATTAGATAACGTGAAAAGTGATCAATAACAGACAAAATGTATTTGTTACCTTGTTGCGACTGTGGAAAAGGACCTTGGAAATCTAAAGCAAGAATTTCGAAGGGTGAAGATGCCTGAGGAAGTGTTTGCAGCGGCACTCGCGGATGCCTATTTTGTGCTCGTTGTGCACACGGCAGGCAAGATCTTACATACCTGTCCACGTCACGTTGTCGGTATTGCCACCAATAACGTGTCGCAATTCGAGCGTTCGTAGCGCGTTTTCCGCTGTGACATGCTTGGATTGTATCATGGCATTGCCGTATTATACGTTGCTGCAAGCATTCCGGTATTACCAAACGATTTCCATGGGGAGTTCTTCGATACAAAAGGTCGTCTATTACTTCAAATTCTGGCAAGGTGGCGTATCTTTGACATTGAACGTCCACCTGCTGTGCTTCTTTTAACTCTTCAATTGATACCTCATCTGATTGAATGACACGCACTTTTCTACTTAACGCATCAGCATTTTGATGCAACCGACCAGGCTTGTGCCGAACTTCAAAATCATATTCTGACAGTTTCATGGCCCAGCGCATAAGTTTGCTGCTAGGGTCTTTAAGATTCAATAACCACTGCAGAGCAGAGTGATCGGTAAGAACTGTAAACTTGCGACCATAAAGGTAACATCTAAAATAATTAATTCCAAAAAGAAGGGCAAGCAATTCCTTTTCTGTAGTACTGTAATTAGTTTCTGCTTTATTCAGTTGACGAGAGGCATACCCAACGGGTTTTTCCTCACCATCTTGCACTTGGCTTAGGACACATCCTACAGCAAAATCAGATGCGTCGCAAGATAAAATAAAAGGTTCAGCGAAGTCTGGGTAAACAAGTAGAGGTGAACTAGTTAAAATAGTTTTCACTGTTTGAAAGGCGGTCGAACATTCATCCGTCCAAACAAAAGGAGTATCCTTTTTCAACAATTTAGTAAGTGGTTTGGTAATAGTAGCATAATCTTTAACAAAACGGCGGTAATAATTTGCAAGACCAAGGAAGGATTGTAATTCCTTTAAATTTGTTGGAATAGGAAAAGTGTCTACTGCTTCAGTTAATCGTGGATCTGGCTTGACTCCGCTGGAACTGATGACATGACCTAAATACTGCACTTGTGATTGAGCAAAAGAACATTTTTCTAATTTTAAGCTTAAATTAGCATTTTGCAAGCGCAACAGCACACTGCGTAGATGTTCAGCATGTTCAGCAATGGATTTTGAAAATATAATTATATCATCAAGATACACAAGGCACATAGTAGGTTTCAACCCACGTAACAGCAGATCTGCAAATCGCTGAAAGGTTGCTGGCGCGTTGCGAAGCCCGAAAGGCATCCTTAAGAATTCATATAAGCCACCAGGAACTACAAAAGCTGTCTTAGCTCGATCTTGAGGAGCAATTGGAATTTGATGATACCCACTGCGCATGTCTAATGTTGTGAAGTACCGGCAATTGCCCAGACGATCGAGTGTTTCATCGATCCGGGGTAATGGATAATGATCTGGAGTAGTAACTTTGTTTACTGCTCGCATGTCTACACAGAGGCGATAGGATTTTTCTCCGTCTATAGATTTCTTTGGAACGACTACAATTGGGCTAGACCACGCACTAGAAGAGGGTTGTATTATTCCTGCTTCTAGTTGCTGTTGTATAGTTTCCTCTACCACTGACTGAAGATGGTAGGGAATTCGGTACCCTTTTTGAGCTATTGGCCTAGCATTTCCGGTTGGAATCTCATGTTGTATTAGATCTGTTGCTGGTAAATATTTCCTGTCTTCAAACAACCATGAATATTCATTCAATACTTCATTTATTAGCTTTTGTTCATGCAATGGGAGGTGACTAAGCTTAGCTTTAAACTTATCTGTCAGATGTGACGTGATTGTCAAAAGGTGTTGAGAGGCGGCAGCAGTCTTTTTCTTTTTCAGAGAAGGGGTTCTCTTTGACAACTCATCTTCTGTGATAACCTGTAAGCTGGCTAATACTGTACCACGCGGTATTAAAGCTTGCTTATGACTAAAATTGTCTAAACACACGGGTACGCAATTTTCTTTCTGTACTTGCTGCGCTTTGCACAGGCTACGTTTTACGTGGACCTGCATCTGGTCAAGAGTTTCATTCTGGCAGAGTGGATCTACCAAGAAATGAACCTCTTCGGATTCACGTATCCCGACAGGCACCCAAAGGATCTTTCCTGTGCCTTCTGGTATCTCCACGGGATTATCGGCTTTTAGCATCGTTACGGGAGACTCCGAAACTTGGGAAACGGATCCTTTTTTCCCAGCTCCGCTCGCCCGCAACGTGCAGTCACGTCCAAAACGGTGCACGTTGTCGCCGAATTGGACGGTATTTAACCTATAGTCAATAACCCCCTGGAAATGACGCAGAAAGTCACTTCCCAGGATGATGTCGTAATCCGTGCGCCTGTTCCGTACAACCTCCATCGTAAAAGCATATTCTGTGGAGTCCAACATGAACTCAACGCAACAGCTGCCATCAGGTTTCACTATGCCGGGACCAATACCACTGATATGGTACCGCGGCGGTTGCAATGATCTTTTATCCTTCTTCGATAAAAATGCCAAGCTGATCTGTGCGCCTGTGTCAATTAGCACGCGTATTGGTTTGCGACCTCTAACACCATCGACAACCACGCTTGCCACCTGCGTGATTCCCTTATAAGCTAGGGGGGTCACTATTTTTAACGGGGGCCGGGAGGGGTGGCACTTCCTGCCCCGCGGCCGTTTCCCGAATTCTGTGGTTGGTTTGCATTTCGCCTGGAATTTGCAGGCGGTTGTGGCCTACTATTTGGACAATGCACGCTTTGGTGACCCATGTTCCTGCACTGATGACAATATGGCACGCGACATTGCTCGGCCACATGTCCTTGTCTGTTACAGCGCCCACACTTAGTATCGTTCGAAAAGACACGTCGGGGCTCGCTTTGCCGCGCGGAGACGGCCACAAATCGGCTCGCCTCCTCTCTCAAGAGTGCTAATCGCACGGCTTCGTGTAAGGTGCGGGGGGAAGCTACCTTGATTTCACCCCCTATTTGAGGGTTTATGCCACGAATAAACACGTCTATCGCACGACATTCTGATTCCTCCAACAGAACTTCGTTACGAGCAGAACTGGCACTTAGTGCGTACGTGCGGCATGCGACGCTTCTAATCCTGTCCGCGAATGCTTCTAAATCTTCACCCGTTTTTTGCTTAAGGGTGGAAAGCAAGTCGCGGTAGTAACTAGTACCACGTTTGTCTGTATACCTTTCAATCAACCCTGTTGCAAGGGACTGGAAGGTAGGGGCATTTTTCAAGCTCTCGACCGACTGCACGTAGTTCCGCGCTTCGCCGGTGAGTTTCATTTTCATCACGTTTAAGAGAAATTCATCTGGCCAACCGCAAAGCTTTCCGATGTCCTGGATATTCTGCACAAGCGTTTGAATATCCTCGTGCGGCTTTCCAGCGAACGCCGGAATAAACGCTACTGCTGGGAAGCTCTGCACCAAAGTAAAGGTGGCTACTGCCACAGGTGATTCTGCACTAGTGAGTGGTGGAATCACCTGCTTCGGCTGTTCTTCCACTAGCACTGGCTTAGCAACATTAGATTGCGGGGAATCCATTTTAAGATCATCTAACTGTTGCTTAAGCTCCGCGTTAGTTAGAATTAATTGATTTATCTGGGACTGCAGCGCCAAGAGGGGATCTTCATCCGCTCCGGCTGCTCCTGCCTCCGATTGCTGCCTGGTGTTCGGCATGTTACAATAGTGTGGGCATCTACACCAACGTAGCGTCGCTAGCGACTTACATTAGTTGGTGGCGTGCAGACGACGGACAGCGGCGGTGTCGACGAGCGGCGGCAGGCGCGTTGACCACGCGCGGGCGCAGCAGGCGGCGGGCCACAGCACGGACAGCTGCGACGGCGGGGCGGCGCGAGGGCCGCACCCCGGACCCTGGCGCAGGCGGTGACCCGTGGCAGCTACGGACAGCGGCGGCGGCGGTGGCGTCGGCGAGCGGGACTGCATCGCGGACCCTCCTCGGCTCGCGTCCGGCGGCGAACTGCGTCACGCTTGTGGCGCGCTAGTGCGCGGCCACGCACATTCTGCAACGCAGGCGAGCGGCTAGCACGCGCATGGCGCGCTGCAGCCTCGCCACGTTCGGTCTAGTTTCCTTTACTTGCTCAGACTCGGCCCCTTTGTAGCACTCATAACTGATGAGTTAATTTTACAACCATAAGGTGGGTCGCATCCCACTTCTGACACCATTTGTTCGTCAGGATAGAAGTCAGGGGCGGAGGGCGTTGTAAAATGACAATTAATTGAGTGAAATGGACCCAATTTATTCTGGTAATGATGGTACAGGGGTGCCTACATAGGGCTGAGCAGCCCCAAGAGGGGTTGCCGTCTGTTCATCAGTGAGGCAGAGGCTAGAGGAGCGACTACTCGGGGCCGAGGTCAGAAGCTAAGAGAGCGCGGAGCTGTTTCCAAGCCGCCCTCGCCGCTCCCGGCCGCGTCCCCACGTGATCACACGATTAGTCTCTGATTGGAGGGTTGATTCCGCCAACGCGCCTTGCTAGTAGCGTACCCCCGTCAGCGAAACCAACCCGTGGGACTTGAGTCTAACCGAGGAGCACGTGGCAGGAATGTGCCGACCATGGTCTTCCGGCCAGCACCTTCCACCACAGTATGCCTAAGCCGGCTACGCCGAACATTGTGCATTGAAAATTTACTTAATAAAATTTTGTCGGCAATGATCCCTCTTGGGGGGTCTCATCCCTGCACAATACTCTCGGTGTGTTTTCCACAAATTTCACTAACGTGTCGACGAATTCCGATCGATTTGCCGTCTTTCACAAACAGAAAAATTATCACTGCTTGTAGGCCTATTTCACAATCTGTGCGATTTTCAATTAACTGTGATGTTTAAACAAGCACAAACAGACGCCAACACGGATGAATGTATCCGTTACAGCGTCTGTGGTAACCAACAGATCGAGGTAATCAGCGTGTATGTACGAAACGCCTTTCATTTACAAAAACGGCACTTAAACAACACACCGTGTACTATTGTTAAAGAAACTACAAGTCGCTCACCAGGAAACCCACGGAGGCAGTAATTCTCCCGACTTGACATGAGCAGTAATTTTGTTTGCAATGAAAGAGGAGAAATCAGAAATTAACACGCTTTGCTAATATTTGTTTCGGTACGTTTTTTGGCGTTATGGAGATGACCAAGTGGTATCACACGAAGTTGGGCAGACGCTAAAGTTAATTTAAAAGCATAGATTTTATAAGAAAAACACACATAGCAATAATCTGAAGCGCAGTAACGATTCGTCTAAGAAAATTGATGAGGATTTTGAGAGTCAAACTGTTAATAATATCTGACTCACTGCAGCAGCTCTTTTGATAATCAGCATATACTAATATATTCTGTTTCATGTCTTAACATTATTATAGTATCTCCAAAAGCCTAAATAAAAAATCGTTAACTATAAATGCCTGTTCTGTGAAACAGCTGTACATTATGACTAAAGATAGATCTAATTTCTGACAACAGCATCAGAAACATTTTCTCGTATTTTTGAGTAATCGACCGAAAATAATGTATTGTGTCCAAACTGATGTGTTGAGTTGATTTGATGTACTTCCGCCGCACAGCCCATAGGTGATAAGATTCTTCACTTTAGCTGACGTTGGTGTTTGCACATTTTACAGAAACTATATTGATTTCCGCTATCAAGATAATCATCTAGAGTCACAGAGTGGCTTGAATATGGTTTGCCGTAACACCGAAAGCGGTTGCGTCTGAATAAATCCACTAAATGAAAGTGATGGTGTTGTCGTTACTACTCATATAAGTTGTCTTCCAGTCCTGCGTGAACGGCAGACCAAGCGACGCCTAATACAGCAAAATAGAGGAAGTGATGGAAGAAAAAGTAATCATAACCAGACTACAGTATTATTGCACTTGGTCTCCCATGGCCGTTGTCGGAAACACTTGGTGTAAACATTTACAGTGAAAATTCATCGCTCTGTGAATGGTTTCGAGGTAGTTGCGTGTATACTACTAAGTGGTTCAGCATATCCTCATGAAATACCGGGATAAAAACTCACGATAAGCCGATCGAAGTGCTCTCACTCCCATGTGCATTAATATTGTGGTCGACTAATAAGTTGCCTGTGAAAACTAAATACAGTAAGCGACATGAACATCTACATACATGTTGTGTACATAGTTATGCGTAGTCAACGCGTACACAACTTTCCCACTAGAGCGCGCCCCGCTAAGCAAAACAGCGCAGGCGCAGCGCTCGTCCGTCTCCGCACTACGAGATGGCTCTGCCTTAGAGTCGGACCAAATTCTGCTTCCACCGAGCCGCGTATTAATATGTAACGCAGCCAATGAGATCGCTGCTAACGTAGAACCTTTTCTCCTCACGGATCACACTCACGCAGTGATACCTGAACGCGCGAGGTATTATAACGAGTGTACAGACCTCCGATTAGTCAGGCTGCATTAGTCTGCATTTATCTGCACCTGTCTGTACCAGTCTACATTAGTCTGTACCAGTCTATAGTCAAGTTTCAGTCTGTGCCTAATAAGATTACCATATTTCTGTACATAGCCATGAAGATAAATGAATAGACACTTTGTCAAGTATCAGAGATATGTGAGAATTAGATTAACGTACCAAGACCAAAGGAACTTCAGATTGTCAATTGTAAACAGCATCCAGAATCAAATTACATAATGTCTACGCTTTTTATTATTTTAATAAATGTGTGTGAAAATTAATCAAGTTCTGTTTAAAGTTGGTCACCGTCAATCTACTAATCTAAGCGTGCAAGTGGCATTTCTATTGTGTGATCTAATGGCAGAAGATAAACACGCCAGGATAAGACCACGAGACATATTGCTGACACTCGCCTACTTCGTTAGAGCGACAAGTCAAATAATCTGATGGTGTGTGTACCGAAGGTCTTACGGTATGCACACCACAATACATAATCCGCAAGCCACTATAAGGTTCATGTGGCAGGTACCTTCTACCACAGCTAGCCATTGTCCTTCCTACTCCACCCGCTAACGGAGCGAGAGAAAACGGCTGTCTGCATGATTCCGTACGAGCCCTAATTTCTCTTGTCTTCGCGGCCCATAACTGAAATATGCGTTTGTGTTAATAGAATCGTTCTGTAGTTTCTCTATATTTTCTCAATAGTGTTTCGCGAAAAGAACGTCGTCACGCTCCAGGCATTCCCTTTTGCTTTCAGGAAGCAACTCCATATCATTCGCGCGTTGATCGAACCTACCGGTAACATATCTAGCAGGCCGCATCCGAACTGGTTCAGTATCTTCCTTTAATCCTACCTGGCAGGGATCCCAAACACTCTAGCAGTACTCAATAATGGGTCACAGCAGTTTGCTAGAGATCTCGTATGCAGCTGTCTTCTACAAGGTACACCTTAAAAACTTATTCTTTCTTTTGTGCCTTAATTCGTTTCTTTGGTTTTCTACAACGCGCGTAGATGTCAGTTATTATATTAAATTGTCCGGTCCATTATCCACTCCTCGACAATCTCTGGAATCTTTAACCTGCCCAGGAAATCCTTCATTCATTATTTCGTAATCTATACCCTCCTGACGAGCAGGTAAATATTTGTATATCTTTCTTCCTAAAAAAGCTATTGGTAATTTTTGAACGTTAAAAGGTAGCCAAACGCTTCAAGATTTTACGAGAAAAACTGTAAAATATAAATTGAATTTAGAGACCCTCGTCGTTACGACCCATGGCTTGCCTGACGCATAACATTCACGTCATAAGGCACCATGACAGAATACGCTGCGTCGGCTGAAGAGGCGCGTAGTGTGTGACGTAAACAGCACGCGTTGCGTCCGCGTATGTTTGGCATGTTTATACGGTGCCTATACTGACTGACTGCAGCCTTCTTAAATCTTTAACCAATTTCTGTGTTACCATATGATATTTGTCTGCGAGCTGAAACTAAACAAATAGTACAGAAACCACTTTCTATTTTTCATTGATAACTTAGCTTGTAAATGTCCCCAGAATATCAAGAGAGCTATGGACCTGCATCTCTAGAGAATAAAAACAAACAACTCTGAAGTCGAACCAATAAGAGCGAGAATCGACCGTTAAGTTCTTACAAACTAACAACTAACTGACGTATTGCAACCTGTCTTTAGTATTGATAAAATGCTCTCGAGCTTAATATTGTTTGAAACCTTGTCATTTTTTACTGTCAGCACAACGATATCTCGGAAACTGGCCCGGAAATTTGAATTCTGTGAGCGTTTGAGGAAACAGTGTTTTGAAAAAATGGAAATTTCGCGTTGGATGACTTTTATAATTTTCATCAAAGCATAGTGCCTCGAATCGCTTCGCTCAACCTTTGGAATCAGTCCTCTTAAGAAAATACGGTCTGCAATTGATTTGTAGAATTTCGTCGTACTCTCGAATCCGTCAGCGATGATTTTCTTGGATGTTGAGCAAAATCAGTCGTAGTTCCAGGGAAACATCTACCCTGACCGCAACATTATTCAATGGAAGCGGCATCTGACTTTCTGCGGAACATCGATTTGACATTGGCATATAGCCATTGCGGTACCATAATTCGTTGGTAGCTGTTTGCGACTCAGCGTTGAAGAGGCATAAATTCTTTTCAAGTTTAAAAACACATTTAGCAAATCAGAGTTATTGAGCCTAATAAAAAGAGAGGAAAAAACTAAAAAAGGAACGGTAATATGTTTTGTGATATTATTTGCCTATAAGTAAGAAATAAAGTGGGGCAGAGAAACATAACATGGAATGATGCTCGACGTCATGTTAAACGAAGCGAGTCACGTTTCTCTAATCTACACTCCTGGAAATGGAAAAAAGAACACATTGACACCGGTGTGTCAGACCCACCATACTTGCTCCGGACACTGCGAGAGGGCTGTACAAGCAATGATCACACGCACGGGACAGAGGACACACCAGGAACCGCGCTGTTGGCCGTCGGATGGCGCTAGCTGCGCAGCATTTGTGCACCGCCGCCGTCAGTGTCAGCCAGTTTGCCGTGGCATACGGAGCTCCATCGCAGTCTTTAACACTGGTAGCATGCCGCGACAGCGTGGACGTGAACCGTATGTGCAGTTGACGGACTTTGAGCGAGGGCGTATAGTGGGCATGCGAGAGGCCGGGTGGATGTACCGCCGAATGGCTCAACACGTGGGGCGTGAGGTCTCCACAGTACATCGATGTTGTCACCAGTGGTCGGCGGAAGGTGCACGTGCCCGTCGACCTGGGACCGGACCGCAGCGCAGCGACGCACGGATGCACGCCAAGACCGTAGGATCCTACGCAGTGCCGTAGGGGACCGCACCGCCACTTCCCAGCAAATTAGGGACACTGTTGCTCCTGGGGTATCGGCGAGGGCCATTCGCAACCGTCTCCATGAAGCTGGGCTACGGTCCCGCACACCGTTAGGCCGTCTTCCGCTCACGCCCCAACATCGTGCAGCCCGCCTCCAGTGGTGTCGCGACAGGCGTGAATGGAGGGACGAATGGAGACGTGTCGTCTTCAGCGATGAGAGTCGCTTCTGCCTTGGTGCCAATGATGGTCGTATGCGTGTTTGGCGCCGTGCAGGTGAGCGCCACAATCAGGACTGCATACGACCGAGGCACACAGGGCCAACACCCGGCATCATGGTGTGGGGAGCGATCTCCTACACTGGCCGTACACCACTGGTGATCGTCGAGGGGACACTGAATAGTGCACGGTACATCCAGAGCGTCATCGAACCCATCGTTCTACCATTCCTAGACCGGCAAGGAAACTTGCTGTTCCAACAGGACAATGCACGTCCGCATGTATCCCGTGCCACCAAACGTGCTCTGGCCAGCAAGATCTCCGGATCTGTCCCCCAGTGAGCATGTTTGGGACTGGATGAAGCGTCGTCTCACGCGGTCTGCACGTCCAGCACGAACGCTGGTCCAACTGAGGCGCCAGGTGGAAATGGCATGGCAAGCCGTTCCACAGGACTACATCCAGCATCTCTACGATCGTCTTCATGGGAGAATAGCAGCCTGCATTGCTGCGAAAGGTGGATGTACACTGTACTAGTGCCGACATTGTGCATGCTCTGTTGCCTGTGTCTATGTGCCTGTGGTTCTGTCAGTGTGATCATGTGATGTATCTGACCCCAGGAATGTGTCAATAACGTTTACCCTTCCTGGGACAATGAATTCACGGTGTTCTTATTTCAATTTCCAGGAGTGTATTTTATTTCTCAACTTTAGACAAATTATTTCATAAAACATTTTTTTATTTTATATTTTATTTGAGATTATGACTTATTTAAATATCGATCGGTTTATATTATCATTAGAAGTATATAAATCAAAATAAAGCAGAGAAATTTCAACTTTTTCCGTAATCTGATATTTATGTACAGCAGCGTGAAAGAAGAATCCCACGACTTCTACATCAGTGTAACTCTGTATCTGCAAAATAGCTGGGACTAAAAAAGACGAACTTTTTGACACTTCATTTAGAGCAGCACCTGTTAATGAAATATTCAGATTTTCCCTCAGATCACTTACTTAGGCTGATTTGATGCTCCATTTGTCCATTTCCCATTCTTAGTTTGGCTATGAAAATTGGGTTGAGAAACTATTATGTAACTGGCAAGAAGCCTTATTTTCGCCTTTCTCAACCGTTTGGCCAGTTAGTTCAGTAACGTTACAAGACAGGGCATCACAACGTAAATCAAAAAGCCCACAATTAACTATACAAACTGGAAGGGACAGCACTGGAATAGGGTGACTATGCACAAATTTAAGATAAATTTTACAATTAAAATATTAATGAAAAGTGACATGAAACAGCCTAAGCTAATATTAATTTCGCCGATAAACTGAAGGCAATGTCAAACAGACAAACAACACAGAAGAAACACTAGATTGTGCCGTAATATAGACAAGATGAAGAGTTACATTAAGCTAACCAGTTAATATAAGAAAATTCCTTATTAAACACATGTTAACAACAGAAGATTATACACACAGGGTATAATTCACAAAAATCTTCAACAACTGAAAAACACGCTTAGGCAATGTAGCGGCCCCGCCATTAGGACAACAGTGAAAGAAAATACTGAAACATGCAATTGCTAACACTGCTTAACGTGAATCACAGCCAGAACGCAAGTGACGTCTTATCTGACACATCCGATGTTTTTCGTGAAGCACGAACGACGCGACACTCTTCCTGTGAACCGCCACCACGGATAATTCTCAACTAGTATATTAACAGCGCAGCCTAAAATGGTTCAAATGGCTCTGAGCACTATGGGACTCAACTTCTGAGGTCATTAGTCCCCTAGAACTCAGAACTAGTTAAACCTAACTAACCTAAGGACAGCACAAACATCCATGCCCGAGGCAGGATTCGAACCTGCGACCGTAGCGGTCTTGCGGTTCCAGACTGCAGCGCCTTTAACCGCACGGCCACTTCGGCCGGCTAGCGCAGCCTACCCTGGAGCGAATACGCCAGTCAACGTCTGCCTATCCGTACCAGAAACTGATGCCCGCACGTGTGTAATAAGTTTCGTCAGACGCTGTGTTAGATCTGGACTCCATCTCGACAAGACTGCCCCACAGATGGCCACGCGAACTCGGAGCTCGCTCTGCGTTGCTCACGCCAGTCAGTGTTGCTCCCTTCTTGTCCTTCCTCACTTGTTCTCCACGGACTGACAGGTCTCCACCCAAATGCCTCGCAGCTCTAGCGTGGCGGCAATGGCAACAGACCGCTGCGCTTTAGTCGACCTCTCGGCGATCAGCCACAACCACTGGACACGCCCATCTAAGAGGACAAAAGTTCACTACACAGCCGGGAAAAGGAATCCTTTTCCCAACATATTCTGCACAATTTGACCTTGTATAAAGTCTACAACTTCGCTTCCGCCGTTTTGTAGTAGACGGCAGTAGTGGAAAGTAGTGGTGCAAGTTGTTCGCCGCGTCATTCACGACAACGCCCGGGCCCACACGGCAAATGCCACTCGTGAAGTTCTCGAATCTTTTAAGTGGGAGTTGTTTCCTCATCCGCCGTACAGTCCCGATCTGGCACCGGGCGACTTCCACTTATTCCCAGCAACGAAGAAGTGGTTGGCTATGCAGCGTTTTGATGACGACGCACAGCTTCAAGAAGAGGTAACCACGTGGTTGAAGGCGCAGTTGGCCGAATTTTACGACGAAGGAATTTCCAAGCTCGTCCATCGCTACGATAAGTGCCTTAATTTAAATGGCAACTATTTAGAAAAGTAGTATTTAAGTGTGGCTTTCATTTGTATATAATAAAAAAAATTTCCAATACTTTATTTTTAATTCCAAAACGTAATGTACTTTGTGGATAGCCCTCGTACTTAGGCATTTGAGAACATAACGCCATCAAAATATCAGTCGATTTTTAATTGCATCATAAAGTTGTTGTCGACTGAATGCGTAGACTTATGAGCCCAGTTCTCGTCATCTGCTAGAGGTTTTAATTTTCTGCTTTGGTATGAAGAAATCTGCGGCTGAGGCTCATAAAAAGCTGGGTAAGGCCTATGATGAGACGCCTGTTAGTGACAGAACTTCGCAGAAAATGGTTTCCATGCTTCGAGAATGGTAATTTTGACGTTGAAGACGGCATGGTTGTGAAAGAGAGAGAGCTTTCGATGCTACTGCAACCGACGGGAACAAACACGGGAGATCGTTATCGAAAGCAATTGATGTGTTTGAGCCGAGCACTGGAAGATAAACGGCCACACTACAGCGATAGACGTGAAAAAATGATTTTGCAACATGACAATGCACGACCCCGTGTCGAAAATCCAATCAAAACATACTTGGAAACGGTGAAATGGAAAGTTCTACCCCACCCCCTGTATTCTCCAGATATTCCTCCCTCTGACTGCCACATTTCTCGATCTATGACACACGACCTAGCTGACTATCACTTGCGGTCATATGAACAAGTGCAAAATTGGATCGATTCATGGTTCCCCTCAAAAGATGCCCAGTTTATACACTGCGGGAGTCGTATGCTGCCCAAAAGCTAAGAGAAAGCAGTGACCAACGCTGCCCAATACTTTGAATCGTAAATTTTTTGTAAGTTTTTCACAATAAAGTCTAGAACTTCGAGAAAAAACGGCAGAGGCAAAGTTGTAGACCTTGTATATAAACTGAAGTTGTAGGTTTGAGGGCGCACATACACCGAGAGGACAAAAATATGAAAACACCACAAACACAACACATTACCGTAAATAATACAGCCTACAAAGGCCATTGCCATTCTAAACAGCTAGTATTTGTCTCAGAGTGGAAACTATAGGTCCTTAATGGATTTCAGGGTAATCTTACGCCATTAATTCAGTAAAATAGTGGCAAGCTATGGTAACGATGGTGAAGATACAAAGGGCGCTTAGTAAGAAAAGCAACACATTGTTTATATCGGCCAGTTTTTGACTGAAAAAAATGCGGAATTTGTTGTGTAATATTCCCGCTTCAGCTCCTATAGTTTCACGAAGTTCCGATGTGGGGCGTGCCTTCAAAATGGCGTGTGTAGTGGAGGCGCGTTCCAGGCAGAGAGCTGTCACTGAGTTTCATTTGGCAGAAAACCAAAACATCGCAGGTATCCATAGGTACTTGCAGAATGTCTAAGGAGACCTGACAGCGAACAAAAGCACGGTAAGTCATTGGGCGAGGATCAGTGGACAAAGTTCAAAACCGTCGTACATAATGCGTTAGATGAGTATGTGCCAAGCAAGATCGTAAGAGATGGAAAAGAGCCACCGTGGTACAACAACCGAGTTAGAAAACTACTGCGGAAGCAAAGGGAACTTCACAGCAAACATAAACATAGCCAAAGCCTTGCAGACAAACAAAAATTGCGCGAAGCGAAATGTAGTGTGAGGAGGGCTATGCGAGAGGCGCTCAATGAATTCGAAAGTAAAGTTCTATGTACTGACTTGGCAGAAAATCCTAAGAAATTTTGGTCTTATGTCAAAGCGGTAGGTGGATCAAAACAAAATGTCCAGACACTATGTGACCAAAATGGTACTGAAACAGAGGATGACAGTCTAAAGGCCGAAATACTAAATGGCTTTTTCCAAAGTTGTTTCACAGAGGAAGATTGCACTGTAGTTCCTTCTCTAGATTGTCGCACAGATGACAAAATGGTAGATATCGAAATAGATGACAGAGGGATAGAGAAAGAATTAAAATCGCTCAAAAGAGGAAAGTTCTCTGGACCTGATGGGATACCAGTTCAATTTTGCACAGAGTACGCGAAGGAACTTGGCCCCCTTCTTGCAGCGGTGTACCGTAGGTCTCTAGAAGAGCGTAGCGTTCCAAAGGATTGGAAAAGGGCACAGGTCATCCCCGTTTTCAAGAAGGGACGTCGAACAGATGTGCAGAACTATAGACCTACGAGTATATCTCTAACGTCGATCAGTTGTAGAATTTTGGAACACGTATTGTGTTCGAGTATAATGACTTTTCTGGAGACTAGAAATCTACTCTGTAGGAATCAACATGGGTTTCCAAAAAGACGGTCATGTGAAACCCAGCTCGCACTATTCGTCCACGAGACTCAGAGAGCCATAGACACGGGTTGACAGGTAGATGCCGTGTTTCTTGACTTCCGCAAGGCGTTCGATACAGTTCCCCACAGTCGTTTAATGAACAAAGTAAGAGCATGTGGACTATCAGACCAATTGTGTGATTGGATTGAGGAGTTCCTAGATAACAGGACGCAGCATGTCATTCTCAATGGAGAGAAGTCTTCCGAAGTAAGAGTGATTTCAGGTGTGCCGCAGGGGAGTGTCGTAGGACCGTTGCTATTCACAATATACATAAATGACCCGGTGGATGACATCGGAAGTCCACTGAGGCTTTTTGCAGATGATGCTGTGGTGTATCGAGAGGTTGTAACAATGGAAAATTGTACTGAAATGCAGGAGGATCTGCAGCGAATTGGCGTTTGGTGCAGGGAATGGCAATTGAATCTCAATGTAGACAAGTGTAATGTGCTGCGAATACACAGAAAGATAGATCCTTTATCATTTAGCTACAAAATAGCAGGTCAGCAACTGGAAGCAGTTAATACCATAAATTATCTGGGAGTACGCATTAGGAGTGATTTAAAATGGAATGACCATATAATGTTGATCGTCGGTAAAGCAGATGCCAGACTGAGATTCATTGGAAGAATCCTAAGGAAATGCAATCCGAAAACAAAGGAAGTAGGTTACAGTACGCTTGTTCGCCCACTGCTTGAATACTGCTCAGCAGTGTGGGATCCGTACCAGATAGGGTTGATAGAAGATATAGAGAAGATCCAACGGAGAGCAGCGCGCTTCGTTACAGGACCATTTAGTAATCGCGAAAGCGTTACGGAGATGATAGATAAACTTCAGTGGAAGACTCTGCAGGAGAGACGCTCAGTAGCTCGGTACGGGCTTTTGTCAAAGTTTCGAGAACATACCTTCACCGAGAAGTCAAGCAGTATATTGCTCCCTCCTACGTATATCTCGCGAAGAGACCATGAGGATAAAATCAGAGAGATTAGAGCCCACACAGAGGCATACCGACAATCCTTCTTTCCACGAACAATACGAGACTGGAATAGAAGTGAGAACCGATAGAGGTACTGAAGGTACCCTCCGCCACACACCGTCAGGTGGCTTGCGGAGTATGGATGTAGATGTAGACGTAGATGTGTCTGTCATCATCTCAACAAGATGTCGCAAACCTGTACGATCTCCCGGCTGCAGGCTGTGTGCACACAGCTGTGACTCTTGCAAAATTGCAATGTGCGTACACTCTCATGCGCGGCGATCGACGGATCACAAACACCTCGCTGCCCAACTGGACGTCTCTGTTGGTAGTACTGACACACTCGCCCACCAGGTCCGCAGCTCGCGGTCTAGTGGCTATCGTTATTACCTCTGCACCACGGGGTCCCGGTTTCGATTCCCGGCCGGATTGGGATTTTTCTCCGCCCCGGGACTGGATGTTTGTGCCGTCCTCGTCATTCCATCATCATTCATGAAAGTGGCTAGATTGGACTGTGTGCAGATTGGGTACGTGTACGGGCGCCGATGACCGCGCAGTTGAGCGCACCACAAATCAAACATCATCATCATCATCATCATCGTCCACCAGGTGGGGTACTCGAAGGTATGTACCGCCTAACAGAAGACCGTAAAGAGCAACGAAGGACCACCTGTGCGTGTCGAACCTGTTGTTTGTCGGACATCTTGACAGGCGATGATATGCGTCCACTACTTCGAAAATTCAAAATAAAATTACAATGTTGCGTATCATGTCTTTACGAGTGGCGAATAGCGATTATGAGTGACACAGGGAGAGCCAGTCCTGACAAAACTCTACCATCTGGTGAGCAAAATGTATGAAACAGGCGAAATAGCCTCAGACTTCAAGAAGAATATAATAATTCCAATCCCAAAGAAAGCAGGTGTTGACAGATGTGAAAATTACCGGACAATCAGTTTAATAAGCCACAGATGCAAAATACTAACACGTATTCTTTACAGACGAATGGAAAAACTAGTAGAAGCCGACCTCGGGGAAGACCATTTTGGATTCCGTAGAAATACTGGAACACGTGAGGCAATACTGACCTTACGACTTATCTTAGAAGAAAGATTAAGGAAAGGCAAACCTACGTTTCTAGCATTTGTAGACTTAGAGAAAGCTTTTGACAATGTTGACTGGAATACTCTCTTTCAAATCTAAAGGTGGCAGTGGTAAAATACAGGGCGCGAAAGGCTATTTACAATTTGTACAGAAACCAGATGGCAGTTATAAGAGTCGAGGGACATGAAAGCGAAGCAGTGGTTGGGAAGGGAGTAAGACAGGGTTGTAGCCTCTCCCCGATGTTATTCAATCTGTATATTAAGCAAGCAGTAAAGAAAACAAAAGAAAAATTCGGAGCAGGTATTAAAATCCATGGAGAAGAAATAAAAACTTTGAGGTTCGCCGATGACATTGTAACTCTGTCAGAGACAGCAAAGGACTTGGAAGAGCAGTTGAACGGAATGGATGGTGTCTTGAAAGGAGGATATAAGATGAACATCAAGAAAAGAAAAACGAGGATAATGGAATGTAGTCGAATTAAGTCGGGTGATGCTGAGGGAATTGGATTTGGAAATGAGACACTTAAAGTAGTAAAGGAGTTTTGCCATTTGGGGAGCAAAATAACTGATGATGGTCGAAGTAGAGAGGATATAAAATATAGACTGGCAATGGCAAGGAAAGCGTTTCTGAAGAAGAGAAATTTGTTAACATCGAGTATAGATTTAAGTGTCAGGAAGTCATTTCTGAAAGTATTTGTATGGAGTGTAGCCATGTATGGAAGTGAAACATGGACGGTAAATAGTTTGGACAAGAAGAGAATAGAAGCTTTCGAAATGTGGTGCTACAGAAGAATGCTGAAGATTAGATGGGTAGATCACATAACTAATGAAGAGGTATTGAATAGAATTGGGGAGAAGAGAAGTTTGTGGCACAACTTGACCAGAAGAAGGGATCGGCTGGTAGGACATGTTCTGAGGCATCAAGTGATCACCAATTTAGTATTGGAGGGCAGCGTGGAGGGTAAAAATCGTAGGGGGAGACCAAGAGATGAATACACTAAGCAGATTCAGAAGGATGTAGGTTGCAGTAGGTACTGGGAGATGAAGAAGCTTGCACAGGATAGAGTAGTATGGAGAGCTGCATCAAACCAGTCTCAGGACTGAAGACCATAACAACAACAGGTCTACGGATGTTGGAACTAGGATCGGAACTTGGCTGCCACGTGTTCCGATGAAATCGAATGACTAAAAAGGGATTAAGGTTCCCATAACAACACGAATGAAAATGGAGCGCGCAAAATGTGAAAAACTCCAACAAAGTACACAAAACGCGCGAACACACTATGCAGGCTGCGATCTCGCCAAATTTCTTATAGTAGCAGTTTGGATGCTCCTATCTCGAAACGCACAAGACAAGCGTCTTGGACGAAGATGTTAGGACCAGAGTAAGGCTTTCCTCGACCACATGATGTTTTGCAGAAACGTTGATGGTTTACGTTCAATTGGCGTCACAGATAAAACTCTGTGTACGACCAAGACCAAGCCTCGTGATGCTTTGCAAAAACTTACTCCGCTATGATACAGAGATGCTAGCGACTGAGAATCTCTGCGAAAAAATGGCTTGCGTTTGTGTATGTGTGTGTGTGTGTGTGTGTGTGTGTGTGTGTGTGTGTGTGTGTCTGTGTGTGATACGACACAAAGTTCACGCGAGAGTGATCGTGTTTCAAAGTCGAAAATGTAACGCACTACAACCGGCTCAGTTGCCTTGTACAGAGAAAACTGTTGGCCCACAACGAAAGAAGTGTAACACCATAGCTCTAATACTCTACTGATTTATTTTGCCTTTAGTTCTATTTAATGTTACATCGTTGAGCTTCTGTAAATGTTGTTTGGTTGAAATGAAATGTCGTGTGGCTAGGGCCTCCCGTCGGGTAGACCGTTCGCCTGGTGCAGGTCTTTCGATTTGACGCCACTTCGGCGACCTGCGCGTCGATGGGGATGAAATGATGATGATTAGGACGACACAACACCCAGTCCCTGAGCGCAGAAAATCTCCGACCTAGCCGGGCATCGAACCCGGGCCCTTAGGATTGACAGTCTGTCACGCTGACCACTCAGCTACCGGCTGAATCAATAACACAAAACTGTATGCTCTTTTCTTTGTAAGAACTTTGATGTCTTGGTTTGATTCGATGCAATGTAGTGTATCTGTCATTTAAATTCTTTGTCTCAATTGGAGGGAGACAAAACTTACTGTATATATTTGGAATTTTATTTAAATAATTTTCTGTAGAACTACCAACATATGCAAATGTTATGTTTTATTTAAAATGTTTGTTTGCTGTTATGTAAACAGCTGACCTTCACTTAGGGTTCTTAGTTATTCTGTATGGAAAAGGTAGTGTGGTTCCCCTCGGCAACGGAAATTAGTAGCGCGCTCAAGTTGTGGTTGGCCTAGGTAGAAAAGGTAGAACAAGAGTCAGTCGGGGACGAGCTACCAAACTGTGAACTGCCTATGTAAAAGTTGTATATTGTGTTGGTTCCGAGAGAGGCTTTTTTCCTAACGCTTTCCAATGCCTCGGATGAATGGATGAAGAGCTGGAATTATTCTGAAATTGGTATCTATCATCGCCACCAAGAAATGACAGAGTCCAGCAATTCTACCTGCAATTTCACCTACCAACAAGCAATCGCCACCACATTGCGCAATCATTATAATGGAGCACTATAGTAATGTACAGTGAAGGATCAGCTCACTGGATGTTTTAGTGTGCATAAATATAAGGTAATTTAAAGCTGAATTTATGTACCTACCTTGATTTTTTCCATATCACAACACCTCTCAGGTTCCCCTCCATTTTAACTATGATTACCGAGTGTCCTAGTTTGTGGAAAAAAATGAATGCCTCAAAGCCACATAGTTAATTAAATAATGTTGTTTGATCTTTGGTAAGAAGGGATTATTCAGATTTACTGTGGATTTAGTGAAATTGTGGGAGGTAGTAAATGTAGTTTTGTGAAAGCCTCCCAGTGATAGAAACAGTCCAATTTAAAGTTTTGTGGAACTTCAGAGTCACCTATATAATCATTTACTTGAAAGTAGAAGACTGTGGTAATAAAGAATAATTTGCTGTTTCTTTTAAAGATTGAAAGTTCTTAAAACTAAGGCTTATAAAGTTTTGCTTATTTAATGATCGTAGTGCTGCCAGTAGTAAATTTTAAAAGGTGAGCCAGTTTCTTGCAAAATTGTCAACATCGTGTCTCAGTGTAGTAAAAGTGGAAAACTGCAATAGTGGAAAGTCATATACTCATGCTTGCTAAGTACTTGTTTCTTTTGTGTAATAAAAGTGCATATTAATGTTGTAACAGGATCCACAGTTTGCCTATTGTGCTCATACCGCATAACGATTAATAGAAAGACCACTATTTATGAAAACAAGAACTTCTTTATTCAAAAGACAGAGATAAGTAATTTGTTAGTGAAATACATTTATAATTTTATGTCAACTAGGAAAGTGTTTGAAAAATAATACTTAACCTATGTCCAATTCATGATACTGCAGTGAATATTAATAGTAATGTTATAAAACTTACTCGGTTTGAATAAGCCCTGAAAGTAATACTGTGTTCCGTTATCTGTTATATTTTGCAAATAGTTTGTGCTGCTCTAGCTGTTAGTTCCAACCTTAACGTTAACATATGCACGTGTCACAGTTCATTGCACTCGCGTGTGGTAAAGTATAGGTTGGGTCTGTCCGTTAAAGTTACTAATAACTATTTTCTTGAACAGGAATGTGAATGTGATTCTTGAGTTTCTCCCGGCGTATTTGATAATCAAAATATCCACGGGTGTACTGCCGGTCTATAATGTCCAATGGGCACAATATTTCGGCGATCATACATGTCGCCATCATCAGGTGAACTGACGGACTGAGCTCCTGTGAACGGAGGGAGTCGCCATGGGTAGCCCACTCTCACCAGTGGTAGCGAATTTGTACATGGAGAACTTCGAGGAGGAAGCCCTGTCGTCATCCGTATGGAAACCTACTTGCTTTTTCCGTTACGTGGACGACACGTTCGTCATCTGGCCACATGGTATGGATAAACTCCTTGACTTCCTTACACAGCTAAACTCCATACACCCCAACATCAAATTCACTATGGAGACTGAAACGGAGGGTAAATTACCTTTCCTTGACGTCTTGGTCAAGAGAAGGGCTGACGGCACCCTAGGTCATGGGGTGTATCGGAAGACAACGCAGACTGATCTGTATTTGCACGCAGACAGCTGCCACCACCCTTCACAGAGGAACGGGGTACTTAAAACTCTAGTACATAGGGCGCGCACTATCTCTGACGCAGAGAGTCTACCCCAGGAATTGGAACACCTGACAACTGTATTTCGAAAAAATGGGTACTCAGAGTGGCAGATTCAACGTGCTCTCCGCCCAACCACTGCAGCACAACCTGTTGAGATGGATGAAGTCACGAGGGAGGAGGTAGGCACTGCATTTATTCCATACACAGGCGCACTCTCGGGGAAAATCGCCCGCATTCTGGAGAAACACCAGGTCGGAACTGTGTTTTGTCCTCCAAATAAAACTCGTGCATTGGTGGGGAGCGCCAAAGATGACCTCGGTTTGAGGAAGGCCGGCGTGTACCAGATTCCGTGTCAATGTGGCAAGTCGTATATTGGTCAGACGATGCGTACCGTCTAGGATCGATGCCGTGAACACCAGAGGCACACTCGACTGATGTATCCGAGCAAGTCGGCGGTCGCTGAACATTGTTTGTCGGAAAATCACGCCATGGAGTATGACCGCACGAGGATTCTGGTACAGACGTCGAGATACTGGGACAGCGTTGTTAGAGAGGCCATCGAAATTCGCACCAATGACGACCTCATAAACCGTGACTGTGGCTATAATCTTAGCAAGGCTTGGGAACCAGCGATTGGGTTAATCAAGAGTAAATCGAGCAAACGTATAGTTGTCACGACCACGGCGGACAGAGCCATCACTCCGACGTCATCTCAGACGCCGTCGCAATCTGTTCCACCGCGCGACCGTGGCGCGGGGCGCGGATGGCGGAGGGAGCACGCCGCGGGCGGAGGGTATTTAAATCGGCCGCCGCCGCGACCGAACCCAGTTCCCTCTGAGCAGCCATAGCGTACGAATCTCCGTGCCGGCACGTTCACAGGAGTTCAGTCCGTCAGTTCACCTGATGATGGCGACATGTATGATCGCCGAAATATTGTGCCCATTGGACACTATAGACCGGCAGCACAACCGTGGATATTTTGATTAAGAATGTTAATCATTCTCTTGCCTAATTAGGCTGGCGACCGATTTCTTTATCCTTTAAACAGTGTGGATAGGTTAAATGTCATTTATTACTGTTTAAATATATACGTATTTCTGACTTTCGCTTTCGATACGCCACCTCCGTTGTAACGTTGTAACTTTAATTTGGTATGCTGAGATCGGAGCTAATTGACAATGAAAGTGGGTTAAAAGCCGTGATCTGTCTGGGGACGTTAACCGTGGATTACTGGGCAACTGTTTCATCAGATATTTAGTCTAGGTTTACCAAGTAGACTAACATTAATGATAATCTTTTAATAGTCATACAAAACCGGTAAAATATATATATAAAAAGGAGAATTTAAATAAAAAGAAAGAAATCAGTTTATATTTGGAAATTTATTTTAAGATTGTTCATTGAAATTTCAGCATATTATACGTGAGTTATAACTGAGCTGGTGCCTTATTTACGATTGAAAAGAATGTGAGATTGTAATCTTACAGAACACATAAAATATGGAGCCAAGATTTGGAAAACTGCATACAACACTCCATTCATAAAATAACACACGAAGAACATTGAAACATAAGCAAGAAGAAATTAACCACAACCAACAGATTCAGTTTTTACCCAAAGAAATTACGTTCATACCACAATCCTGTCCGTCATGTAATTACCACACACTGGTATACTAAATTCATATTAACTCTTTGTGAAGTCTTCGCAAAAAGAATAGCTGAGGGCTACTTTGATGATTACACCACATGCTCCACGTGGTCAACTTGGTTTACACAAAGCGTACAACTCCACAATAATTTTGATAATTAAAATACATTAGATCGAAAAGCAATTGACAAAAGAAAAACCTTGAACTGGTTACTAACGTCTTACTATTAACCTGATGGGTCAAACAGTTATATAAGCACGTGGTACTGGTCTCGCAAAGTACACCCCACGTGGGTTGAACATAAAGACAAGCATAAAGAAAAGTTGCTATATTAAAAAAATATTCTCAAGACGAGACGTTATAATCTCACGCACATTCGGATTTAAGATTGATGAACTTAGTTAGAGTTACTGATCAACACGTGGTTCCACTTTACTCACAAAGTAGTAACAAAGCAACTACCGAAAAATAATCTGAACTTCACACGATAATTACACTGCGCTGCAATTTAAGATAACATCGGATATTTTAGACCTAAACCCGAAATAAAAGTGATTAAATTTTCAGTTAGGCCGAACTTAAGAAATCCATTGTCCTACGGACTTAACAGACACGCGCTTAGCCGGAGATCTTACCACTTCAGACGCTCGCCACGGCCACCCTGCAACTGCCCTACTTCCGAGCGTGCTTCCTGAGGGGTGGCTCACAAAGACCAACGGAAGTGGCCAGAGGGGCAGCTTCCTATACCAACATGACAACAGACGGACAGGACCATACTAAGGATAGAAACTTCTTTGCTTTTAGGAAGCGTAGCTACCTGTTCCGACGTTGGTCCTACTGTTCTCTAGCAGACAGCCTTGTCTGCTACCCTCAAGCATGCAACTAGAAATACATATGCTCATTCATCCTCTCACACAAAAGGGAAGGGGGATGACAGTATCTTATCATATACAGTATATAAAAGAAAGCGGATGTAGGTTCCGTATGAGACTGTGTGACATGAATTACATATAAGAATTACATATAAACTGTGCTTTAAAGTGTAGTAGTGTGACAGATCGTTCTTGTTTATGTGTAAAAGTAACACATTCCACTGCTCAGTCTCCTCCCAGATAGTCAGAAACGCCACAGTACATTTAGAAGAGGAATTTATTCCATAAATGGCAACAGATTTAAGAAATTAAACATGAAAGGAATCCAACAGAGACCTTTCACCGTTAGGTATATCACGGTCAACATAACAAAATTCCTCTCAGAGGGTATCACTGCTCTGTTGCTTGATACCATAGTTACTCTAACAAAATAGTTCCATTTTACAAACTGCCTCCAGCTTTGAGGTTATGGTATAGCAGTAGCAGACAGGAGTGTTATAGAAGCAGACGAACGTCTTGTTGTAATGGAATCTAACATGCTTCTGGTATATCTGGCCTGACACTTCATGATATGTGATCAATGATAAAATTTACAGTTGGTACGGAGAGGCATCTACCGTTCAGAAGTGAGAGAAAGCCACCTACTGTGGTACTGATACGTACTTCGAACAGATCAAGAAACGGTTGCGAAACAGGGGTATTTATTGAAAGACGATGGTACACCACCTATTGGGAGACCGGTGCAACGTTGACTGGATACCATCCAAGATAGCGCGTCATCACCCTCACCAAACATAAGATCGTGCACAGGGCCAAAAGGACACCGATGCCTTGAGAGACAGTCGGTGAGGAAGAAGAAGTCATATGTGTGTTCATGGGCTCCTTTATCAGCCAAATAAATGCGACGTAGATGTCAGTAGTGTAACGGCTTCCAGCGATGTCAGAGACGAAGCTTGGTTGGGCCGTAAATCCGTGCTAGGAGCAGAACGGGTTGCGTCAATGTCAGGGGCGTGGTAGAGGAGTGGTAGGAGGAGAGGGGGGGGGGGGAGAGGAGACGCTGCCGTCCGTCATGACGGGGGAGTGTTCAGGGTCAGCTGTGTGTGGCCATTCGTCACGTTACTAGCCGGCGTCCCAGCTGGCGAAGGTGCTCATCCACCTTTGCCATCGGGTGTTTCTTTTCACTAGCGCACAACTATATCATCTAGCGAGGTTAATAAATAACATTACTAGGCATTTAACGTGGAATCTATATCTGTATCCGCAATCCATCTTACGATGGGAGTATCATTACTCCTTGTTGTCCTGTCCCTTTCGTGACTGCGTAGAACGTCTAACTGGTCATTTCGCGAGATGTATGTGGGAGGAAGTAATGCGTTAACTGGCTCTTAAAAGGACGTATGCTTTGGGAATTGCAACAGCACATGTCTCTGCGATGCATAACGTCTTTTACGTAGAGTCTCCCATTGGTATTTGTTGAGTATCAAACCTTCTTAGTCTAGCATCTCCGTAACGCTATCGGGCATCTAAACGAATTTGTGATGAAACGCTCCGCTACACTTTGAAACTTCTGTAATTTCTCTATTTATCCTACCAGGTACGAGTACAGCACTGATAAGTTAGAGCGAAGATTTGATCGAAGACGTATTTTGTATGGCACTTTTTCCGAGGATGAGTTACATTTCTTTAGGATTCTACTGATGATTGTACTGACTGCCGAGAAGGCACTGTGGGCGGGGGAGGGGGGGGTAGGGGACGGAGGTTTGCACCTTGATGATACCTGAAAGCAGTGGCTAGACGTTACGGACGGTGCAACTGTAGACACGATCTCTGAGCAGTGACAAATGGCGGAGGTTCAAATGGCTCTGAGCACTATGGGACTTAACTGCTGCGGTCATCGGTTCCCTAGAACTTAGAACTACTTAAACCTAACTAACCTAAGGACGTCACACACATCCATGCCCGAGGCAGGATTCGAACCTGCGACCGTAGCGGTCGCGCGGTTCCAGACTGTAGCGCCGAGAACCGCTCGGCCGGCAAAGGCGGAGTGTATCACATACCACTATTAGTCATTTCTTTTCCTGTTCCACTCGCAAACAGAGCGAGAGATAAGTGACTGTATATCAGCCTCGGAACGAGCTCTTATTTCTCTGATCTCTGTCGTCCTTAACACTAAATGTACGTTAGCGGCGGCAGAACTGTTCTGAAGTCAAGCTGAAATGCCGGTTCTCTAAATTTCCTCAATAGTGCCTTGCGAAGAGAACTTCGTCTTCCCTCCAGCGATTCTGATTTTTCGCGCAACATCTCCGTAATACTTGCACCTGCCATGGTAGCCGAGAGCGCTAATGTGCTGCTTCCTGGACTCAAGTAGCCGCCCAGGTCCCGGATCGAATCCGCCTGGCGGATAAGTGACGTGGCCGGTCTGCCGGCCAGCCTGGATGTGGTTTTTCGGCGGTTTTCCACATCCCGCTAGGCGAATACTGGGCTGGTCCCCACGTTCCGCCTCAGTTACACGTCTCTCAGACATCTGAAACACGTTCGCCCTGTTCCATGCCTTACACTAGACGCAGACAGTTGGGTCACACTACTTCCATCCCAGGGGTTCGGGGTGGCGGCAGGAAGGGCAACCGGCCACCCTGTACTACTAACTGTGCCAAATCAATAGTACCACGGCCGCCCCCTGTGACGCCGAACACGGGCCTCAAGAAAGAAAGAAAAATAAAAATCTCTGTAATACTTGCGTGTTGGTCGAATCTACCAGTAACAAATCTAGCAGCACGCCTGCGTATTACTTCGATGTCTTCCTTTAATACGACCTGATGGGCATCCTAAACTCCAGTGCTGTACTCAAGAATGGATGGAACCAGTGTTCTATAAGCCATCTTCTTCACAGATGAGCTACATTAGCCAAAATTCTCCTAATATAGTGAAGTGGACCATTCACTTTTCCTACTAGTAACAAACGCGCTGTTCCGTTACATATCGCCTTGCAACGTTGTGCCTAGATATCTAATCGATGTAACTGTCAAGCGGCACACTACCAATGCTGTATTCCAACATTACATAAGTATTTTTCCTACGCTGCAGGTTGTGAGTTAATCGCCTTTGAATGTGGGATGATAACCGGTGCACGACGCGTGGTTCATAGAATATCGAGGGTTACATAAGAATTCCTAGTTCAGCTGTGTCTAGGATGGATGTTCAGTATGACGAAGACAATGCTTCTACACACGTAAACTGCCGCATGGGACGTCTGCCCTTGTTTGACCGATGCACACGTCACGTAGCCTCCACCATGTGCGACAATACACTGTCCGGAGCCAGGAAACCAAATAGGACCGTTCGTACAGGCTTCAACAACCGACGAGAGACTCGTCTTTCACTGTTGATACCTCAACACAGAGCTCAACGACAGCCATGGGCCCGTTGAGGGGAGGTTTACTATCTTTGGCCCTAACAAAACGTGTTCTTTGGGAATTTTTTCCTCTGGATATGTTATAGATATCAACGTCAAATTTGGTCAAAATGTTTATTGATATTCCCTCTAGAAACTGAAGTTTTTTCGACGGGAAATGTCGAAGAGCAAAGGCGGAAGTGCCGGCGGAACGAAACAAAACTTCGATGTAGACCTCCTTGCGTGGTATGTCACAGGTCAGCCGGCTCGTCTGAAATCAAAATTGAGTTGACGTTAACGAAGTATATAATATTCTTTAGGAGTAGTACCTCGCGTAAGTTATTTGAACCATAGGAAACAAAATGGCGGTCATTTGAAACAAAATAGGGTTTTTTCATCGATTTTTCAACTTCGTCGGCCAAGTAAAAATATTTACAGTTGATGGATCGGACTAAACGTGTTACAAATCCTAGACAATTTAGTTAGCTTCGTCGGAAACAAAGAATCATGCCAATCGGTTCAGTAGATTTGAAGTTACCATACCGCGCGATAAAAAAAAAGTCATTTCGAGAAAAACTCGTTTGAAGTTTTGACTGCAAATAAATGCAATATTCTGCAACTCACGTTCACTCTGCTATTCCGGGTCCATAAACTAGTCTCTCCTCTTCCTCTGCTCGATCTGGGCCATCCTGCGCTGCTCCAGAGTTGCTCGTACGGCCGGTGACAAGAGGTTTTCGGCCGCTTTAATCAGGTGGTCGTCCGAATGTTTGGCGAAGTGCGTTGAATAGAGTCCCAGCGTGACATCCATCGTTGTCATGGTCTTCAGAACTGCTGAATACCCTTCGCTGAAGCTGCTCACTGCCAGGAAAATCGCAATCTGCACAGCCTTCGCACCAGAATGGAAATGCTTGGGGGCTAACTTCCAAACACACGCGTGCAAACTTTCATTTGAGTTTTGTGTGTTTCCTCCCAAGCACCGGTACAATAACTCGTCCTCCGAAAGGGCCTCGTAGATCGGGTGAATCACTTTTTGAACTTCTTTGGAGAGCGGCTGGTCGTGTTAATATTCGTCCAGATGACCGGTAGCCTCTGCAATGCGCCACTTGCACCAACTAGTTTCCCCAGACGGACAATTTTAGTGTTGTGGGTGGTCATCTACATCTACATCTACATTTATACTCCGCAAGCCACCCAACGGTGTGTGGCGGAGGGCACTTTACGTGCCATTGTCATTACCTCCCTTTCCTGTTCCAGTCGCGTATGGTTCGCGGGAAGAACGACTGTCTGAAAGCCTCCGTGCGCGCTCTAATCTCTCTAATTTTACATTCGTGATCTCCTCGGGAGGTATAAGTAGGGGTTACCAAATAACCCTGTGACGAAACGCGCCGCTCTCCTTTGGATCTTCTCTATCTCCTCCGTCAACCCGACCTGGTACGGATCCCACACTGATGCGCAATACTCAAGTATAGGTCGAACGAGTGTTTTGTAAGCCACCTCTTTTGTTGATGGACTACATTTTCTAAGGACTCTCCCAATGAATCTCAACCTGGTACCCGCCTTACCAACAATTAATTTTATATGATCATTCCGCTTCAAATCGTTCCGCACGCATACTCCTAGATATTTTACAGAAGTAACTGCTACCAGTGTTTGTTCTGCTATCATATAATCATAGAATAGTCATCCGTCATATAATCATACAATAGTCATCCGTCGAACACTTCTGATAATACGTTGCCCAAATTGCCCCCTTCATCTGTTCCACGTAATTGCAATGCCGTCGGATTGCCAAGCCGTAGTACGTCGTAAGCTCCTTGCTCACTTGATCAGTTGATCCTTAGGCAAGCACATATAATAATTTTTCGCGGCTGCAAAGTCGAAATTCCGGAAAAAACTGGTGCGTGAAAAAGGCTTATTTCCGGCAGGTGCATTTTTTTGTTCACCCGCGAATGACATTTCCGTTTCGTATTCGGAGAAACCGTTTCAGGGGTGAATTCTAAACACTTTTATGGATCCAAAAATGCAATTTAGAAAAAATCAATTTTTTGAACCAAAATATAGTAAACCTCCCCTTAACATCGTCTCTCTACCATAGAACTGGCGCCATTTAGCATTGTCCTTTGAGTTCCGTTGCAGCTGTATAGAGCTGACGGCCACGCGAGAGTGTAGCTACACCCCTTGAAGCCCCGGATCCTGCTCGTCGATAGGGTTATGTCCATGTAGGAGGCGGCTTAGTTGTGGCGTGCAGCCGTACCTCTGTGGCGGAGCGGTTCTATGCGCTTCAGTCCGGAACCGCGCTGCTGCTACGGTCGCAGGTTCGAATCCAGCCTCGGCCATGGATGTGTGTGATGTCCTTAGGTTAGTTAGTTCTAAGTTCTAGGGGACTGATGACCTCAGATGTTAAGTCCCATAGTGCTTAGAGCCATTAGAACCATTTTGTGGCGTGCACTGTATTCACGTGACCACAATTAGAGCCTGTTATCAGTCTGCTGAGACGAATTATGTGTGTTGACTATGGTGACATTATAGAAGACCGTGTGCATCCCATTCTTGGATTAGATAACCCTGATGTTGGTGCCATGTTTCAGCAGAACTATGTGAGAAGTTTCGACTCTTCGGCTGCAATTAGGTGACTAGATGAACACGCTAGTAAATTTTCGACCATGACTTGGCCCTCCAGATAATGCAGTCCTAACCTATTTGAGATTGGACCTGCTAGTCTAACAGTAAAGCACGTGCCTGGAAACCGAGAGGTTGTGGGACTGAATCCTTGCCGGACCATGGAAATTTTCAATTTGTCTTTAATGTAGACCGCATCTCTCAACGATATGAGAAGTTTCCAGGAACTATAAGTCGTTAGGACTCCATCTTAAACTGTAGGTTGTGATCCTACATTTATTTTATTAGCAAATTGAGATGTAAATTAAAATAACCAAAAACCCTGTCTCCCGACTTTCTGAGCGTCCCCGAGACGAGAGAGAGTGAAAGGGTACAGTACCGCCCGACATTGAAAATAGGTACAACATACTTCATTATTTTTGTCAGAACAACACATTTTTGTTGTAAAATAACTCAATTTCAATTAATACAGCGAAGCCGGATACCAGTGTGGGAAAGAATGACAATTTATTTATCTAATTGATTACATGTGCACTCCCACAAAATAAATTCCTACGTCCAGTTTGGTGAGATCTTTTGAAATGAATGAATGTATGGTCGTCTGCTAACTGCAGATAGTGAATGTGAATATATGATCATCTTTGAGTCGATCCTTTGGCCACCTTTGGTGGGACCAAAGAGATGAAATTTACCTGAGCTTTGAGCGCCTGAAATGTGGCTGACCAATATGGTAGCAAGGTGCTCCCCCACTTCGACAGAGGTGTGAGAGGACCTGAAGAACGGCCATGTTTCAGCACTCTGCCGCTGGATCTTGTGCTGTTAAGACCTGTCTTGGGTGTGCTCCGTAAAGACAAAAAGAGTGGAGACATGGTATGTATGTGAAATATTTAACAGTAGTTTGAAATAATAATTTCTCTATTTCAGGAACTTTTGTGGGGAGAATTAACTGTCAGGCAGGTAATATTAATGGGATCGTAGTAATCTTCGGAAGTGACCAACGGTCACAATGAAACCACGTGTAGCAATAAGTTGAAATACTTCCGTGTGTTTAAGTTAAGCTGAATTACTAGCGTGTGTACAATAAGTTGAAATATTTAAGAAATAGCGTGTGTACCATAAGTTGAAATATTTAAGAAATGGCGTGTGCAGGACTTGAAATTAGAGACGAGTACTTCCACGTGGTGAGTACTGTGTGAGTCTCAAACTGTGTATGAGACAAAGCATAAAGAGAAGTACTCGTCCATGGTATCAGTTGAGGACTCGCGTGTGTGATGAATAAGTTCTTAATATTACTTTGCGTGATATGATTCCGTGTGACGCTAGATTCAAACTCTGAGAGAGAAGCAAGGTGAGTCGGCCATCTATCCAGCAACGCCACATGGCTTGCATTGCACAGGAAGACGTGCATATATCTCCAGAGTTCATAGTAGGAAAGTAGAATTACAAAGTGGGGCAGTGTCGTGTGAAACTGGGATAAATATTAATTGAAGTGGGAAGGCTTAAAGTGATAATGTTGTGACTATTCCCTGTGTAGTATTTCATATTGTAGTGTGGTGTATGTCATGTAATTTGGGTATGTGTGGTTTGCATGGGAGACTAGCGAGGTAGTTTCAAAAGATTAGTGGGTTATGCGTGTTCCTTTTGTACTGCTCGGTCTGGAGGAAAGTTTCGTGATGATGATTGTGAGAGACGAAGTGTGAGAAATAATAAAAGATCCATCATCCTGTCCAGAAAGTGCACTGTAACGTTAAATAATTACGAGACCATAAGGTAGAGATTCACCAATGTTAAGCCATGCCCACTGGGCGGAATTTCTCATGTGTTATTGTTGTAGGTTATAGTATTTGTGTGTTTAGGTTATAGAATTTATCGGAATAAATAAGATAGTGAAAAGAAAAAGATTGGTGGCCTTTTCCTTCGAATTTTATGTTTTCATGATATCCAGAATTTATAATGTGTGCGCCACTCATATTCAGTGCGATGGCCACGTGTTGATAAAAGGCGTTAAATAAAAAGGAAAGAAAATGTGGTACTGCCAGTGCGTAGTGAACAGTCAGAGTTCTGTAAATTACTGATAGTCAGATGCGTGTTTCCGTTGCGTATTATTCATACAGGAGGATAATTTGTAACTTATTTGAGAGTACGAGAGTTCATATTACTCGATAAATAGGAATGAATCCACTCGCTTGGCAGACCACTCATCTTGCAGGCCTGATTGCTTGATGCCGCAGTATGAGCAAGGCATGTGGGTGCCTCTCAATAGACGGAAGTTACGTAACATTATCCCCTCTGTACAGGACTAATTTTGGGACACTTTACTTTAAGGTAAATCCTTTCAGACTATAGTCATTGGTGCTCATAAAGATGGTAGTGACTATCAGAGAATCTCCTTGGTTTGAAGAAGAACGCCAGGAGAGTAGGTACACATTACTGGGACGTATTTGGCGTTTAGGACTAGCCAGGTAATAGTGACGTAACAGATCTGGTGAATTCCTCAGAAATTGGTGAAAAGAAACATAACTTTTTGTGGAAACGACCGTTTAGGGTGCCAATAGAAAATAGTGCCTACCGTAACAGTCTCCTGTTATCCTGTAGGGACCGAGTTCTCAAACAGGATCCATCAGGGTCACTCTGCCTCATTTTATTGGTTTCCTGGAGAAACCAACACGTAGCCGCCGTGTTCATCACATAGAGCCTCGTGGACGGCTACCAGCCGCCATCAGCACATCACGGCACGATGCCATGGCCTACAAGATGGTAACGCGCCATCACGCTCCACTGTTGCTCCTCATTCGCATTGTTCCCTTCTCTCGGCTTCTCTACGGAATTGATGTTTCATTAATTGCAATTTTGTATCTTTGATTCTAACTAATGCTCGATAACGTGTAAGCTTGATATTGAACACTTCTTCTTCATATTGAACGCTCGCTCCTCCCAATTTCACTGACTGATATTTTTTTCATGTTATCTTATAAGTCTGGAATGCTGAATATATCTAAATTAAGTAGTCGAATTTGGACTCTTCCCGCTGTTTTAGTTTTTCTACTCCCTTTCCCTTTGACACACGTGCTTATGATAAGCTTTGGATATTAACTGCTTGATCGAAAAATATCTTCCAAGATCATTGTCTTCGTTGTGTACTACTTGTTAGCGGAAGCGGTGGGCAGGCGGTATGTAACAACACGAGGACCCCTTTCTTCGGTTGGATAAATGAGGCAGGTTAGTGACGCACAAGTCGCCGAAGTGGCGCCGAATTGCAGTACTTGGGATCGTTCTATACAAATCTTGCAGAAGTGTCCACAACTGTTCTTGACCATTTGATGCTGGGTTCATAAGACAAAACGTGGTATCGACAGCATCCTACAGGGTGAAAAGTATTTAAACCGACAAACTCTGGGAGGCTGTAGGGGACATCAAAACAAATATTTTTCCCCAATGTCATTTTTTCCTATGGGGATTATTTAAACGAGTGGAGGCCGTATTAAGCCCTTCAGTTGTTAAAGGACGTATTACGAACTTTAGTTGTTATAGGGCGTATTACGCTCTTCAGTTGTAGGCAACTGCTGTCCATCAGTGTAGTAGTGCATTGTCTCTGTTTACTAATGGAGCGATACACCGGGAGTGAGTACACTGATATGGTTGGTGCGTACTACGTAGCGCACCACAAAGGACGAGCTGCACAGCGGGTTCATCAACAAAAATATCCTAATCGCCGTATCCCGCATTATACGAGCTTTGCTGCTGTGTACCAACATCTGCGTGAGAGTGGGTCTTTTAGCAGATTACCTGGACAGGGACGCCGTCGCACTTTAAGAACGCTGCAATTTGAAGAAGCTGTCTCGCAGCATGTGGAGCGGGATCCTTCAATCAGCACTCGTACAATTGCACCTAACATGGGGACGAATCAGACGAATGTAAGAACAGTCCTTCGAGAGGAATTGTAACGTCCATTTCACTTACAGAATGTCCACAACCAGAAACGAGTTGATTATCCACCCGCAGCACAGTTTTCGCAGTGGTACCTGGAACAGTGTGAAATGCATCCTACATTTCCATCCTCTGTGTTGTTTACCGATGAATCAATGTTCGGGCGTGATGGAGCCTTCGTCGTGGTGTGCGTCGATTCCTGAACCGACGGTTCCCAGAAACGTGGAATGGCAGAGGTGGTCCTGTGCCGTGGCCTGCTCGATCCCCAGATATGTCCCCTCTGGACTTTTTTGTGTGGGGAGAGATGCGCTACCTTGTTTACGCAATTCCTGTTGCATCAGAAGAGGATCTGGTTGCTCGGATAGTAGCAGCAGCAGGAACAATTCAGGATACTCCTGGGGTTTTTTCCCGTGTCAGAGAGAACATGATCCGATAGTGTCAACTTTGTTTATGTGTCAATGGAGGCATTTTTGAAAATCTACTGTAATTGAAATTGGGTTGTGATAATGTGTTGTCTTTTGGTCATAAAAAAAAAAGGACAAGTATTTGTTGGTTTAATTAATCTGGCGCCAGAGAAATCTTCCTCTACCGGTTTAAATACTCCTCATAGGAAAAAATGACATTGGGGAAAAATATTTGTTTTGATGTCCCCTACAACCTCCCAGAGTTTGTCGGTTTAAATACACTCCTGGAAATTGAAATAAGAACACCGTGAATTCATTGTCCCAAGAAGGGGAAACTTTATTGACACATTCCTGGGGTCAGATACATCACATGATCACACTGACAGAACCACAGGCACATAGACACAGGCAACAGAGCATGCACAATGTCGGCACTAGTACAGTGTATATCCACCTTTCGCAGCAATGCAGGCTGCTATTCTCCCATGGAGACGATCGTAGAGATGCTGGATGTAGTCCTGTGGAACGGCTTGCCATGCCATTTCCACCTGGCGCCTCAGTTGGACCAGCGTTCGTGCTGGACGTGCAGACCGCGTGAGACGACGCTTCATCCAGTCCCAAACATGCTCAATGGGGGACAGATCCGGAGATCTTGCTGGCCAGGGTAGTTGACTTACACCTTCTAGAGCATGTTGGGTGGCACGGGATACATGCGGACGTGCATTGTCCTGTTGGAACAGCAAGTTCCCTTGCCGGTCTAGGAATGGTAGAACGATGGGTTCGATGACGGTTTGCATGTACCGTGCACTATTCAGTGTACCCTCGACGATCACCAGTGGTGTACGGCCAGTGTAGGAGATCGCTCCCCACACCATGATGCCGGGTGTTGGCCCTGTGTGCCTCGGTCGTATGCAGTCCTGATTGTGGCGCTCACCTGCACGGCGCCAAATACGCAAACGACCATCATTGGCACCAAGGCAGAAGCGACTCTCATCGCTGAAGACGACACGTCTCCATTCGTCCCTCCATTCACGCCTGTCGCGACACCACTGGAGGCGGGCTGCACGATGTTGGGGCGTGAGCGGAAGACGGCCTAACGGTGTGCGGGACCGTAGCCCAGCTTCATGGAGACGGTTGCGAATGGTCCTCGCCGATACCCCAGGAGCAACAGTGTCCCTAATTTGCTGGGAAGTGGCGGTGCGGTCCCCTACGGCACTGCGTAGGATCCTACGGCCTTGGCGTGCATCCGTGTGTCGCTGCGGTCCGGTCTCAGGTCGACGGGCACGTGCACCTCCCGCCGACCACTGGCGACAACATCGATGTACTGTGGAGACCTCACGCCCCACGTGTTGAGCAATTCGGCGGTACGTCCACCCGGCCTCCCGCATGCCCACTATACGCCCTCGCTCAAAGTCCGTCAACTGCACATACGGTTCACGTCCACGCTGTCGCGGCATGCTACCAGTGTTAAAGAATGCGATGGAGCTCCGTATGCCACGGCAAACTGGCTGACACTGACGGCGGCGGTGCGCAAATGCTGCGCAGCTAGCGCCATTCGACGGCCAACACCGCGGTTCCTGGTGTGTCCGCTGTGCCGTGCGTGTGATCATTGCTTGTACAGCCCTCTCGCAGTGTCCGGAGCAAGTATGGTGGGTCTGACACACCGGTGTCAATGTGTTCTTTTTTCCATTTCCAGGAGTGTACTTTTCATCCTGTATAAATACTCGATCGAAATATTGTAATTTCGTGCGGCTCATTGGCCGAGTGCAGCTCCTCGTAGATTCCATGCCAATACATGTAAGTACAGTTCGGAGGACTCGCGTAGGATTGATTCAATAATCAGTACACTTTTCTCTCCTTTCCACGACGTTAGACCTCTCAGTGTATTTACGTTGCGGGCCAACCCCCCCAGGCCGTCTCTGCGGTTTTCTGCCGTTGGATCCTCCTTTTTCTGCGAAGAGCCTCGCAGAGCGGGTGGCGTTCAGGGGCTTAGCGGCTTAAGCAGCTGGGTCCGGCACGGGATTAGCATGCTGACTGGCCGGCGGGTTTTCTCGCCGTCAGAGCTGCAGCAGGATGGACGAGGCGTTGGCACGCGAGCGGCGCTCCAAGCCAACAGAGCTCTCACAATCAGCCGGCTACCAGGACGACAACTCCACTCACTGCGCTTGTATCCCTTAAAACCAAAGCCTTCCTTCTAACACAGAATATAAACGTAACGTGGTACACATGGAATACAGTACTTTTCTAAATTTTCCCGTACCACTCGAAGCAAGTGATTTCAACTAAGACGGTCTTCAGAATAAGCTTTGGTTCGGCACATTACGTTACACCTCAAATTTCTTTTTTAGAGCGATCACATAATATCGGCACAGAACCTAAGCACCAACTTACCAAAAGCGTCGGTCCCGTGCGGAGGTTGGAGTCCTCCTTCGGGCATGGGTGTGTGTGTGTGTCCTTAGGATAATTTAGGTTACGTAGTGTGTAAGCTTAGGGACTGATGACCGTAGCAGTTAAGTCCCATAAGTTTTCACACACATTTGAACATTTTTTTGAACCAAAAACGTCGCGTCTAGGTACAGAATCCTTGCAATGCCTACATTAAATACAGTGTAAAATAATTAGGCGTAAGTGCAGTGGGAGCAGAAAACGAAAGCTACTTAGGAACCAGGAGTGGTAAGAGGCTAGGTCACAAAAAACACGTCACCCACAAAAGATAAACTGATTTTATTTAACAAGTTGTGCAAACTGTTATTATGAGTTCATTTTTAACGCTAGAAATTTGACAAATTCAAATGAATGAAGTTATTTATAACAGTCCAAGAAAATTAGCAATAAGCATTTAATATTTCAAGTTTGAACAATATTACTTTTAGCTTTCAAAACGTAACGTTGTGTGAAGCTTTACCTCACTCAGGTGACTATCTCAAAATGAATTCAGTAGAGCACACTATGAATTCAAGTACTACTGGAAATGAAGTCCCATGCTTCTTGACAGCATAGGGGAACGATGGGGGAGACCCGCACCGCTGTACTAGGCAACGTCGTAATGGAGGTGGTTTGCAGTTGCCTTCCTCCACTCGTAATGGGTATGAATGATGATGATGAAGACGACACAACAATATCCAGTCATCTCGGGGCAGGTGAAAATCCCTGACCCCTGGCTCGGGAGCGAGAACGCTACCGCGAGACCACAAGTTGAAGACTCAAGTACTACTAGAATAGAGAGACACTGATATCTATGTACGTGGGATCACGGATCCCTTACAGAGTGTGTCGACACTGAGTAACTGTAGCAAAATAGAAGATGACTTAGACAAAATTTCTGGTTGGTGTGATGAATGGCAGCTTGCTTTAACTGTTGAAAAATGGAAGTTAATATAAATGATTACGAAAAACAATCCTGTATGTTTTGTCGAATACAGCACTGATAGTTTGCTGCTTGACACAGTGACATCAAGTAAAAATCCAGTCGTAACTTCGGAGCTTAAGGTACAAGACGCTAGTGAGACACATTCTTGCGTACTGATCGAATGCCTGGGATCCCCACTAGCTCTGATCAAAGGGAAACAGCGAAGAAATTCGGAGGCGGGCTGCTAGATTTGTTACCGGTAGGTTCGATCAATGCCCTGGAGTGAGGGCGACTTTCTTTTCGAGATACACAACTGAGAAAATTTAGAGGACCAACATTTGAAACGGACTGCAAAACGAGTCTACTGACGGAAACGTACATTTCGCGCGAGGATTACGAAGATAAGAGAAATTAGGGCTCGTACAGAGGTCATATACGTAATCTTTTTCCTTCGCTCTATTTGCCAGTGGAACAGGAAAGGAAATGACTAATCGTGGTACAAGGTACCCACCCTCATGACCAAACGGTGGCTTGTGGAGTGTGTATGCAGATGTAGATGTAAGTTTTCGCGGCGTAGTTGACTGCTATCTTGAAGTGTCTGGCAGTTGAGGTTTTTCCGGATTTCCGTGACGTTATTTCGTTTTTTCAGTTGCACAATTTCTGAACTTTTAAAGCAAGTTGCCCAACTTTGCACTACTTTGAAAACCTTTCAATATCTGATGGGAAATGTATGCAGCTTTATTTCATATAGTACCTTTTACCATACAGAATGCTCAGTGAGGACACTAAGACCCTTTCATGAGGTAAATGAAGTTCGTTCTGCATCTATCGACTTTCCATCCAGAATAACGTGCTGCAATCCGTCGACTACGAGATTATTAGGGACGGAACTCATGTTCCGATTGGACAAGAAAGAGGAGGAACTCGACGCGGCTATTTAACAAAAACGAACCAGACAATCCCTTTGCTGATCTAGAGAAATCACAGAAAATCTACACTATGTGATCAAAAGTATACGGACACCTGCCTGAAAATGACTTACAAGTTCGTGGGGCCCTCCATCGGTAATTCTGGAACTCAGTATGGTGTTGACCCACCCACTGGAAGGTTTCTTGGGGAATGGCAGCCCACTCTTCACGGAGTGCTGCAGTGAGGAGAGGCATCGATGTCGGTCGGTGAGACCTGGCACTAAGTCGGTGTTCCAAAACATCCCAAAGGTGTTCTATAGGATTCAGATCAGGACACTGTGCAGGCCAGTCCATTACAAGGATGTTATTGTCGTGTAACCACCCTGCCACAGGCCGTGCATTATGAACAACTGCTCGATCGTGTTGAAAGATGCACTCGCCATCCCCGAATTGCTCTTCAACAGTGAGAAGCCAGAATTTGCTTGCTGTGCTGTGATAGTGTCACTCAAAACAACAAAGGCTGCAAGCCCCCTCTATAAGAAACACGACCACACCATAAAACCATCGCCTCCGCACTTTATTGTTGTCGCTAAACACGCTGGAAGATAACATTCACTGGACATTCGCCAAACCCACACCCTGCCATCGGATCGCCACATTGTCTACCGTGATTCGATATTCCACACAACGTTTTTCCACTGTTTAATCGTCCAATGTTTACGCTCCTTATACCAAGCGTGGCGTCATTTTTCATTTACGGGCATGATGTGTGGCTTATGAGCAGCCGTTCGACCATGAAATCCAAGTTTTCTCACCTCTCACCTAACTGTCATAGTACTTGCAGTGGATCCTGATGCAGTTTGGAACTCCTGTGTAATGATCTGGATAGATGTCTGCCTATTACACATTACAATCCTCTTCCACTGTTGGCGGTGTCTGTCAGTCAACAGACGAGGTCGGCCTGCACGCTATTGTACTGTACGTGTACCTTCACGTTTCCAGTTCACTGACACATAGGAAACAGTGGACCTAGGGATGTTTACGAGTGTGGAAATCTCGCGTACAGACGTATGACACAAGTGACACCCAGTCACCTGACCACTTTCGAAGTCTGTGAGTTCCGCGGAGCGCCCCATTCTGCTTTCTCACGATGTCTAATGACCACAGAGGTCGCTGATATGGAGTACCTGGCAGTAGGTGGTAGCACAATGCACCTAATATGAGAATGTATGGTTTTGGGGGTGTCCGAATACTTCTGATCACACAGTGTATATGTGGATGGCTGGACAGGGACTGAACCCTTGTGCCCCAGAATACGACTCCAGTGAGCAGCTTTAGTAATAAGTCACACAGCTGTCTTTTACGCTTTCCTGGCGTTTGATGATTCTGAAATTTGGACAACGAGGAACCCCACGAACATTTCAAACCAGTAGAGCTGTATTCTCCTCTAGTGCTATAGTTGTGGATATCACTATTTTTCTAACATATTGGTTGATTATTTATGTTGAATTTCATTAGCGAATACATATGTCCAACTTCTTGATGAAAAGTCTACAACATAATTACGAGTGGGTACTACATATTATTCGTGTTGATCACTTTTGTGCAGTCATTCTTACTTGGTAAGTGATAAGTACAGAAAACTATGCTGTAAAACATTAAGGAGTATAACTGTTCGAAATGTATTAAAATGTTTATTTATTAGTTTTCAATACAAACAATAATACGTTGAGGAAAAGCTGCAAACTTGGTTGACGGACCACTTGAGTAACATGTTACTCCGAGTTGAAATTGTCATTTATATGTACACCCAAATATTTGGAACATTATTCTAATTAAAGTAGTTGTCAACCTTAGAGATGATTTCATTATGTAGCCGGACCGTAACATCTCTGGCAGATAGCAAAGAAAAATTTAAATATCGCCAAAAATCTTTTCTCTGGCCAACTTCTGTTCCACACACAAAATTTTAATTAAATCTGATAGTGGACATAGCGGAAAAAATCGAATATGTGATTCGTTATGTGAAAATAATAAAAGACTAACATGTTTATTCGAATTAAGTGTAACTCAGTGTGCAATTTAGTAACCCGTTAATGGCAGCATGAAAAAATACAAACAAATTACATTTGCACACCCTGTAAACCGACGTATTTCAATGTATTTCGATAAAAATCGTGGCGTGACGTACGAAACATCTAGCTGACTAATTAACTAACTATTGCGACACCTCACTCCGTTCTGGAGGAGAAGAAATCAAGCAGCAAACTGTTTTGAGTGAACATGCCAAATCTTGTCTGATTATCACCGCCTTGAACAGCAACGTCCGATCCGTTGGCCTGTCGATTGTTCTACCTGTTTTAGCAGTAAACAGGCCAATTTTAGAAGAAATGCAAACAGTTTCTCCTTCTTATGCATGCTATAATACGATCTTCTCATAAAGAAGCAACATTCAAATATGACTTCTGAATGGGAAACCCGCTGCTTAACCTTCCTTCATATATAGAAAATAGATGGTCTCAATCCATTCCACTTTGTGCGGTTAGTCGATAATGCTGATGATTTAAATAGCCAAGCATGTAATGCAGTCCACGGCAGTTTGACGTTTCTTGCATACAACCTTCATGGCGCTGCGAGCTTACCATCAGAGATATTCACTGTCATTCCGTAATTCATTTCGTCAAATGCACTATTACCCTTGTTAGAATACATTTCATTTGGATATGAATAAGAATTCCAATGAATAACGTCTTTAGTTTCCTTTTTTAATGCAGTAGATGTGCTACAATGCGTTCCTGACACGTGCGTTTCTTCGATATGGACTCGTAAGCGTGGTATAATCCCTTTACCTGCGTACCTATGCAACAGCATCCTTCGCGTCCCACCAGGGAGCATGCACGCTTTCCACTGCCCTAGCTTAATAGGGTTGCCCATGAGCTCGTCCACCACAGATAACTGCAGAATGGCCATCCAGGGACAAGTGGAACGTAAAAGCTGTGAACATTATTCAAAGTTGAATATGACTTCGAACGGGTGGGCGAGTCTCTTTTCTACTAAGTTACAAGTCATAGAAACACGTCGCTTCGATTTATGAGAGATGGCCTTGGAATGTCGTCTGCTGTTTCTGTCCACAGAATTCCTTGGTAAAGTGGGTTTCGTGAGCCGTAGTCATCGGTACTTGGACTAATTTGATGAGCACCTTAGTGTGTAGAGTGTACGTGGAGTCAATCGGAACTATCTTCTGTGACGTATGGTTCTTTAAATCATGTGTCTATGCTGTTTTATGTTTGAGTTATTCCCATTTTTATTTAAAGGAGATACGAGTTTCAACTTGGTTAACTAACGTTGCTAAAATTGCATATATCATGGTTATAGCGGCTTGTTTAATACTTGTATGACGTGTTTGAACCCTGCTGGAAATTTATGAGTGTTATACGTGCCGGCGATGTGTAATTTCCTTTGCGCTCTGACTGTTTTAATTTAAATCGTGTGGGCGTCATTGTTAAACTTTCATTTTACATTCTTCTATAGAACTAGCCTCAGCTATCATAGCTGAAAATCAGTGTACATACATATCTGCATTTTTTTCTTGGTTAAGAGTTGCTTATAATCTGATTCCGTCTTTGACTATATGCTCCTAATCTCAGGCTCTTTATGGAGACAACCGATACCTATTTATGAGAATTCAAATACTGTTCCTCCTGCGTATGTAAAGGTTATATTTCACATTGTTTTCATAGCTGCTCATTGCCGGCTGGATTTGGTGTGCTAACAGCTGTTAACTGATGCCTCAGTTAAATGTTTGTTAATACTTCTTGTGTTAAACTATAACATTTCTTAATTTAAATGTTGTCCCTCTCTTTCATAAACAAAACAGAACATAAAAATGCGAAACTTCCTAACGTATATAAATTTTTCCGGGCAGGAAGCCGTGCTGGTCTCCGGCACGAATCCGCCAGGCGGATTAGTGCCGAGTTACGGTGTGCCGGCCAGTCTGCGAATGGTTTTTAAGGCGGTTTTCCATCTGCCTTAACGAATGCGGGCAGGTCCCCCTTAGTCCGCATCAGTTAAACTATGTCGGCGATTGCTGCGCAAACACACTGTCCCTACTTACGCGTACACCATAGTTACTCTACCATGCAAACAATTGTGGTTACACTCGTCTGGTATGAGACGTTCCCGGGGGGGGGGGGGGGGGGGGGTCAACTGGAGGATGAACCGCACAATAACCCTGGGTTCGGTGTGGGGAGGCGGTGGAGTGCTGTAGCCTGTTGGGGGTTGTGAATCACTGAGGGCTATGGCGGGTACGAAGCCTCTCCGTCATTTCTAGGTCCCCAGTTCAAATTAAAGCCCATCCTTTTTTAATAAAAAGAAAGAAAGAAAACATAGGAATTCCACAAGTACTCGCTACCCGCTACCCGAATAGCTGCTACCGTCGTGTGGTGCACCCGTGACGTAACAAGGAGAATCCTGTAGCTCTGAATCCTGTAACGACGTCAGGAAATCTGCAGCTATAAAGTTACAGAATCGACGAACCCTCTGCTTGAGACCCTCCTCTCGGCTCAAGACGAAAGGACCCCGATCAACTGTGGGTACGATGCTGCAAATTCTTAGCTCCAGATCTCTACTGGCTCCCCACGAGTGAGGCCAGCAGTTATCATCTCTTCGCTTTGGACGACTTAAGATGAAATAAGGCAGAAAGTATAGATAACATTCCGTCGGAATATCTGAAATCATTGGGGGACGTGGCAACAGAACGACTATTCACGTTGGTATGTAGAACCTATGAGACTGACATTACAGCATCAGACTTTCTGGAAAAAAGTATGCAAACAATCCTGAAGTTAGCAACAGGGAACAACTGAGAGAATTATCCCACTACGAGCTTAGCACCTCATGCATCAAAACTGTTGACAAGAATAACGTACAGAAGAATGGAAAGGAAAATTAGGGATCTATTAGATGATGATCAGTTTGGTTTTAGGAAAGGCGAAAGCACCAGATAGGCAGTTCCGTCGTTGTGGTTGATAATGGAAGCAAGAATGAAGAAAAATCAAGATAGGATTTGTCGACATGGAAACGGCGTTAGGCAATGTAAAAAGGTGCAAGATTTCGAAATTCTGAGAAAAATAGGGGTAAGCATAGGGAAAGACAGGTAATTCATATTCCATACTAATATTATTAATGCGAAAGTAAATCTATTACGCTTTCAACACTACCCCGCCGAGCCGATTTTGATAAAATTTGGTATGGGTTGGTTGGTTGGTTTGGGGAAGGAGACCAGACAGCGTGGTCATCGGTCTCATCGGATTAGAGAAGGATTGGGAAGGAAGTCGGCCGTGCCCTTTCAGAGGAAACATCCCGGCATTTGCCTGGAGCGATTTAGGGAAATCACGGAAAACCTAAATCAGGATGGCCGGACGCGGGATTGAACCGTCGTCCTCCCGAATGCGAGTCCAGTGTCTAACCACTGCGCCACCCCGCTCGGTAAATTTGGTATGGGAATAGCATGACCGCTGAGGAAGAACATACGCTACTTTAGAAAGTGTGTATGGCGGCAGATTTGAAGTTTATAATGCGAAATGTGGGACAATAATTATTCTTTGTTAGAGCTATTTATTCTTTGACTTTTGAACTTTATCAGATTTGTGAAAATGCTTTTATTGATTGATATTATATACGTAACACGTTTCAACGTTATCAATACAGTGCTTATTGAATTCTCAAAGCAATAAAATGATTATTCAGTTTTCAACCATTTAATCCATACTTCCATACGAATACCAGTGTTATTAATTGCTAAAGTAACTCACTCTCGTACGTTTTCACGACTCTACAGTTGAACCGATTCCTATGGTACTGGGTATGGGAATAGCTTGAAGCCTCAGGAAGGCCATAGGCTATTTTAGAAAGTTGTTACTTTTTGAGTATTACTAACATTTTTAAATCTGGTATACAAGAGTGGCTTGCAGACGACGCTGGCGTGATGGTCGTCATCTCTTAGTGTCTATAGACTATTCAGTGACAGTGCAAATCCAGTGTTATAGTGCGCATGGTTTATGATGTTGAGCTCCTACATCACCTGGCATTTTTGGAGAGTTTCGGTGCCGGCCGCTGGGGCCGAGCGGTTCTAGGCGCTTCAGTCAGGAACCACACAACTGGTACGGTCGCAGGTTCGAATCCTGCCTCGGGCATGGATGTGTGTGATGTCCTTAGGTTAGTTAGGTTTAAGTAGTTCGAAGTCTAGGAGACTGATGACCTCAGATGTTAAGTCCCAGAGTGCTTAGAGCCATTTGAACCATATGAAGAGTTTCGGTGGAGATACAAAATAAAATTGGACGATAAGTTCAATAACCATAATTAAATATGATGCTATAAACCTCACAAACGTAAGTCTGATGTAGCTCATTGTTCTAAGAGAGCTCAAGCTGCGAAAGTTACTCGAATCCAGCAAACTTCAGTGCAGTCTCGTGTCCGCCAGAACTTGGATGCAGAGTTACAGAGACGCTAAATGAGTCACAAGCCCATTGCATTTTAGACGCTGATCGTGTACGCGTCTCTTACAGCTTCCAACACGCCTGACGACTCATAAAGATGACGTCATTTAAAGGCTGTACAACAAACATACAGTCGTAGTTTTACGTTTGGAACGTTGGAGACTTTTACTAGGTAGCATTTCATTATGAACTATTAACTGACTTCGTTAATCGTAGATTAGTCATCACAGAGGAATGGATCAAAAATGTAGGCACAATAATGGATTAAAATGGAAGGGAGAAACGGTTGGTATGTGTAGCTCTGGTGTCAATAGCTCACATCCATTAGTAAGTGAGCCAGACAAACCCCAAAAACTCTGCTTCTGCGCGAATGTAATGAATCAAGGCATTTTCAAATATAATTAGAAAATATAGTGCACTGTTTCAGATTCTACATACCGGCACTGCATCCATTTTTATAGATACGTCTCTACATCACTACATACACAGAAACATCGTGAATTACTAGCTTGCTTACCCGGCATCACTCATCATAAAAAACTATATGCGAGCGAAGCAGCGGGTAACAGCTAGTACACAACATGTACAAGAACCAAGAGGAAACAATAAGACTCGAAAACCAGAATCGTAGTGCTAGGATTAAAAAGGATGTATAAAATATTCTCGGTATTCTTGCCGCGTCAGTTCTAGATAAAATCTCGAGCTTTCGACGATTACCTCCATCGTCATCGTCAGGAGCTGACTGTCTCTACTGCTGCTATGGTAGCCTCTATATAGCCCGAAGACGGCTTCTGATTGGTCGGATTCTGATTGGTCGGCGATTACGTGCTGCTGTCTCAGACGGTGTCACTGTGTGCGCCGGTGGCGCCACCGCTTCCGTTTAAACGTAAACCTTGGAAGGAACGTCTCTGCTGCTTCTCTGCATCAAGCGCTCGTTTCCACGCACAGCTCAGATGGTATCCGCTATCGCGGTTAAAGTTCTTTTGGCTCATTCTGATTTCAACAGCCTCCTTAATAACAGAATCCCAGTACGTGGAGGCATGGGACAGAATTTTAGTTTCATCGAACAATATTTTGTGTTTGTTCGTGAGGCTGTGCTCCGCAATTGCCGATTTCTCAAGCTCTCTATTTTTAATGTGGCGTTGGTGTTCTGCACAGCGGTCGGAACACCAACGCCACATTAAAAATAAAGAGCTTGAGAAATCGGCAATTGCGGAGCACAGCCTCACGAACAAACACAAAATATTGTTCGATGAAACTAAAATTCTGTCCCATGCCTCCACGTACTGGGATTCTGTTATTAAGGAGGCTGTTGAAATCAGAATGAGCCAAAAGAACTTTAACCGCGATAGCGGATACCATCTGAGCTGTGCGTGGAAACGAGCGCTTGATGCAGAGAAGCAGCAGAGACGTTCCTTCCAAGGTTTACGTTTAAACGGAAGCGGTGGCGCCACCGGCGCACACAGTGACACCGTCTGAGACAGCAGCACGTAATCGCCGACCAATCAGAATCCGACCAATCAGAATCCGTCTTCGGGCTATATAGAGGCTACCATAGCAGCAGTAGAGACAGTCAGCTCCTGACGATGATGATGGAGGTAATCGTCGAAAGCTCGAGATTTTATCTAGAACTGACGCGGCAAGAATACCGAGAATATTTTATACATAAGTGCCGCCGCGAAAAACTTCGTTCTCATATTAAAAAGGATGTAAGACATGGATATAGCCTTTCGCCGCTACTGTTCCGCTTGTATATCGAAGCAACAATGACAGAAATAAAACAAAAGTTCAAAAGTGGGATTAAAATTCAATATGAAAGGACATCTATGATAAGGTTTGCTATCGTCACTGAAATTGAAGAAAAATTACAGGATCTGTTGAGTGCAATGAACAGTCTAATGAGTACAGAATACGAACTGAGAGAAAATCGAAGAAAGACGAAGGTAATGATAAGTAGTAGAAATGAGAACAGCGAGAATATTAGCATCAGAACTGGGGACCACGAAATAGTTGAAGTCAAAGTCTTCTTCTACCTACGCAGCAAAGTAACCCATGAAAAACGGAGTTAGAAGGACATAAAAAGCAGACTGGCATTACCAAAAGGGCATTACTGACTAAGAGAAGTCTACTAGGAGCAAACATAGGCCTTAATCTGAGGAAGAAATTTCTGAGAATGTACGGTTGGAGCATTGCATGGAGACGAAACATAGACTGCGGGAAAACCGGAACGCAGAGAATCGAAGCCTTTGAGATGTGGTGCTACAGAAAAATGTAGAAAATTAGATAGACTGGTAGGATAATGAATGAGGAGGTTCTTCACAGAATCGGCGATGAAAGTAATATATGGAAAACAGTGACAAGAAGGAGGGACAGAATGATACGACATCTGTTAAGAATTCGAGAAATAACTTTCATCGTTCTAGATGGACCTGTAGAGAGTAATAGAGGAAGAAAGATAGTGGAATATATTCAGAAAATAATTGAGGACGCAGATTGCAGTTGCGACTCTGAGATGAAAAGGTTGACACATGAGAAGAATTTTTCTTGGGCCGCATCAAACTAGTCAGAAGACTGATGACAAAGGTAAAAGGTATCCATCGTTGCTCCAGCGATCTATGATAAACTGCTGCTAGAAGAGGGAAGGACGTTCTTTCAAGCAACCTCTGTAGAATCTTACAGTTAAATCATCTGGTCCTGACGCCCTTCCGCAACAAAGCAACTGTACTCGTTTTTCTGTTCCGCGATCAATTATCCCAATATCTCCAATTCGAAGTTCGTACGATGGTTGAAAGGGCGGACCGTATTACGACCATCCTTGGTGAAACAATTTCGGAAGACCGTATTCATTATTTAGGCCTTCTCTCTCTTATCTTCCGTTTCGGTATCATGATTACCACTGAGTGGCTGAATAGATAATTCCGAACCGCTTACTGAACACGAATTCTTTGCAGACGAATGGAAAAACTGGTAGAAGCCGACCTCGGGGAAGATCAGTTTGGATTCCGTAGAAATGCTGGAACACGTGAGGAAATACTGACCCTACGACTTATCTTAGAAAATAGATTAAGGAAAGGCAAATCCACTTTTCTAGAATTTGTAGACTTAGAGAAAGCTTTTGACAATGTTGACTGAAATACTCTCTTTCAAATTCTGAAGGTGGGAGGGGTAAAATACAGGAGGCGAAAGGCTTTTTACAATTTGTACAGAAACCAGATGGCAGTTATAAGAGTCGAGGGGCATGAAACGGAAGCAGTGGTTGGGAAGGGAGTGAGACAGGGTTGTAGCCTCTCCCCGATGTTATTCAATCTGTATATTGAGCAAGCAGTAAATAAAACAAAAGAAAATTTGGAGTAGGAATTAAAATCCATGGAGAAGAAATTAAAACTTTGAGGTTCGCCGATGACATTGTAATTCTGTCAGAGACAGCAAAGGACCTGGAAGAGCAGCTGAACGGAATGGACTGTTTCTTTAAAGGAGGATATAAGATGAACATCAACAAAAGCAAAACGAGGATAATGGATTGTAGTCGAATTAAATCGGGTGATGCTGAGGGTATTAGATTAGGAAATGAGACGTTTAAAGTAGTAAATGAGTTTTGCTATTTGGGGAGCAAAATAACTGTTGATGGTCGAGGTAGAGACGATATAAAAAGTAGACTGGCAATGGCAAGGAAGGCGTTTCTGAAGAAGAGAAATTTGTTTACATCGAGATTAGATTCAAGTGCCAGGAAGCCTTTTTCTGAAAGTATTTGTATGGAGTGTAGCCATGTATGGAAGTGGAACATGGACGATAAATAGTTTAGACAAAAAGAGAATAGAAGCTTTCGAAATGTGATGCTACAGAAGAATGCTGAAGATTAGATGGGTAGATCACATAACTAATGAGGAGGTATTGAATAGGATTGGGGAGAAGAGAGGCCTGAGGCACAACTTGACTAGAAGAAGGGATCTGTTGGTAGGACATGTTCTGAGGCATCAAGGAATCACCAATTTAGTATTGGAGAGCAGCGTGGAGGGTAAAAATCGTAGAGGGAGACCAAGAGATGGATACACAAAGCAGATTAAGAAGGATGTTGGTTGCCGTAGGTACTGGGAGATGAAGAAGCTTGCACAGGATAGAGTAGCATGGAGAGCTGCACCAAACCAGTCTCGGGACTGAGGACCACAACAACAACAACAACAACCTTACCAAGGATGCTCCAGGAGGTTACTAATATATTAACGTTTTCAGTTTCTGTTACAGAGTGGACGAGCATACTCTAGGAATAATGTGGCTGATGTACATTCGATCTCGGCAGGCAATTCGTCTCTGATCCTCTAACCCAAAAAACTCCTACGTGGGCGCCAGGTCTGCCACTCTTGCAGCCACTTGCTACCTGTAGTGCACTCCTGGTCCACTTCAGGGGAACCCTATATCTCTCCACCCGATAACGGAGGACGAGAAATTCTCATCTGATACCGTCGCAGGATCGTCTGAACCTCTAGTGTAGACATAGACATAACACATACCGACGGCATCGTCTGAACCTTGCTAGCTTACACATGCGGTTCCTCTTCATCGAAATATCTTGGCTCAAACTCGTCTAGGGGATGAACCACGCGTGTCGCACTACACGCCCTAAATTAGACACTTGTGACCATTTGGTTAAACTGTCCGGCTGACGGCAAGTTTGCGAAATTTTATGAACCATTCAAAGTTAATGTAACATTTAACAACAGTAATAATAATAATATCGGGAGCTAAATCAACGAGCCACAAGTAACGTAGGCCACACAGTTGCGATTTCGTTAGAATACGAGGTGCGGCTAGAAAAAAACCGGACTGATGCTGGGAAAAACATTTATTTACAATTATTTACAATTTCATGTTATCTCCTTCAATGTACTCTCCTCCTCGGTCTCTACACCGCTCCATACGAATTTTCCAGTGTTCATAGCAATGCTGCAGATCATTTTCGGTAAGTCCATACATTACTTCCGTCGCTTTTTCTTTTACTGCTTCAACAGTCTCAAATCTAGTTCCTTTCAAAGCTGACTTTAGGGGAAAGAAAAAAGTCACAGGGGGCCAAATCAGGTGAGTAGGGTGGATGATCTAAGATGGGAATGTTGTGTTTTGTCAAAAACGTCTTCACTGACAACGCACCGTGAGCTGGGGCATTGTCTTGGTGAAGGATCCATGACTTTTTTCTCCACAAATCGTTCCGTTTTCTCCGTACTCGCTCACGTAGGGTAGCCAGGACGCTAATGTAGTAATGCTGATTCACTGTTTGTCCCTCTGGTACCCAATCAATGTGCACAATCCCTTTGATGTCAAAAAAAAAAAAAAAAAATCATCATTGCCTTGAATTTCGATTTTGACATTCGTGCTTTTTTTTGTCGTAGAGAACCAGGAGTTTTCCAATGCATCGATTGGCGTTTAGTTTCGGGATCGTAAGTAAGAAACCACGATTCATCGCAAGTAATAACATTTTGTAAGAAGGTGGGATCACTTTCAATGTTTTCCAGGATGTCAGAACAAATCATTCTTCGGCGTTCCTTCTGTTCAATTGTGAGACACTTTGGAACCATTTCTGAACACACTTTGTTCATGTTGAAACTTTCATGAAGAATCTGCCTAACACTTTCCTTGTCAACTCCTGTTAACTCAGACACTGCTCTGATTGTTAAACGGCGATCTTGTCGAACAAGTTTACCGATTTTTTCAATGTTTGCATCAGTTTTTGCTGACAATGGTCTGCCAGTGCGAGTGTCATCACTGGTGTCTTCGCGGCCATCTTTAAATCGTTTAAACCACTCAAACACTTGTGTTCGCGATAAACAATCATCGCCGTACACTTGTTGTAACATTACAAACGTTTCACTTGCAGATTTTCCTAGTTTGAAACAAAATTTGACGTTAACACGCTGTTCTTTCTGTACACTCAACATTTTCCGACGCACAGACAAAACGTCAACTACTTGAAACAGACGCGACGGGCAGACTGAGTGCAGGAGGCAGATGAAACTCGAGCAGTAGGTGGAGCGAGAGTCACGTGACAGGCCACGCGACTTTCAGCCTTATTGCATTCGTTTTATTGTTTCACCAGTACTAGTCCGGTTTTTTCCTAGCCACGTCTCGTAATGTTTATTCAGGAGGCAAAGTAATAGCGAATGTGGTGGTATTTAGAGTTACTGTTACACTCAAGCGCATATTCATTAGACACAGTTCGGTCATTGACAGTCTCATCGCAAAATGCAAGTTCAATACTCCACCTCAGAGTTCACACCAGGCGCACGGCTGATCACCGCTCAGAGACTAAGTCCTGCCATACCACACAACGCGAAATTTTCTAATTCGTTTCACTTCCTAGCTAACTAAAGACTGACTGTCCGCTTTCGCGTCACAATCCGAACTGTACCCTTTGGTGTATAGAACAGAACTGTCCCTCTCTGCCCGTCTTTGGCCGCGCTTCCCACACGCCGAACATCCTCGCTCAACTGACTAGCGCAGTTCCCTTCCCTGAAGCCGTCCATCTGATTGGCTACAGCTTATTCTACATTACTTTACATTTTAACATATTTAAATAATCAAAGCTTGATCAGTTTCACTTTCTGAATAAAGTAACAATATTATCCATTACATAATAAACGTTAAATTCTTTTACATAAAAGCAATACAATTTCCTTCTTAATTGTGAATGTCACAGCCAGTAGTATTGCACCAATTTGCTTTCTGATAAATAAATAAAGAATAAAAGTAACTATTATGCACTAAACTTTACAACAAATATTCTGTTACCTGATGATTCAATAAGGTGTCATGCTGTCATCGTTCAATTTGTTTTGTGTGGAGGAAATGATGATCTGATGCGTAACTGTAAATACTGATGACATAAATTTGTTATATCTTTTAAACAAATAAAGTTAAGGGGTTGATATTTACAACGTTTGTCATTTTAATGATGCGCTTCTATATGAACAACCAAAGCGTTCAGATTTTAGCATTCAGGTCTTTGTTACAAAACTTGTTAATTTCACTTTGGCAGTAAATCCTAAACTGTTATAGGTATGATCAATATTCAAGTTTTATTGGGATCACAATGAAAATTCATTGAGGATGGCAGATTAAAATTACTGTGGCTTCATTACCTCCATTACTACAGAATTAAATAGTTTTCATACATGTTTCCCTTTGTGGATGACCTTAGGTCCGCCATATTTAACACTGCTACGTCTCCTTGGCCACAAAAGCCTTATACTGGGTTTCCTACGACGTAGGTTCTCGTCTGTCTCGCTCGCACACTACAGCGCTTAGGCCTCAACAGACAATACTTGCCTGTGAGTTACCCCATCTCGTTGTGAATCTGCGCCCTTTGTGGCATCCGGTCCTGAACGACAGGGTTCATTTGAGAAGTCCTGTAGGCTGACTCTTTCGGCCATATATTTATATGACGGCGCAATGCTCGTTAACTCACAACCTCTTTGTAAGTAGGCTGTTTTGGTTTTTATGCTGGTAACGCCACATAGCGCTCTATATGAAAATCACTGGCTGTGCTGTGTGCTGTCTGTGGCTGGTTTGTATTGTTGGAACATTTGCTATTGTAGTGTTGGGCAGCTGGATGTGAACAGCACGTAGCGTTGAGCAGTTGGAGGTGATCCGGCAGCAGTGGTGGATGTGGGGAGAGATATGGAGTTTTGAGAGCGGATGATCTGGACGTGTGTCCACCAGAGATAGTAAATTTGTAAGACTTGATGTCATGAATTGATATATATATATATATATATATATATATATATATATATATATATATATATATATATATATATATATAACTTTGGAACACTATTAACGTAAATACATTGTTTGTTCTCTATCAAAATCTTTCCTTTACTACGTATGCCTATCAGTAGCTAGTGCCTTCAGTAGTTAGAATATTTGATTTAGCTGGCAGTATTGCCGCTCGCTGTATTGCAGTAGTTGGAGTAACGATGATTTTTGTGAGGTAAGTAATTCATGAAAGGTATACGTTACTGTTAGTCAGGGCCATTCTTTTGTAGAGATTATTGAAAGGCAGATTGCGTTGCGCTAAAAATATTGTATGTCAGTTTAGTGTTGATCAGAATAAGTAAAGAGCGAAATGTCTGAGTACGTTCAGTTCTGCTCAGCTGTTTGAAAAACAAATAATGTAAGAGGTTTATCAGCGCAGTAATTCATAAATTTTTCTAAGGGGATGTTTCATCTTGTATAGATCTAGACGTAGCACACATACTGTCGACATTTGAACAGTTATATCTAGTACAATAAAGGGACCAACATAAATGCGCTTTAGAAATTAAACGACATGCAATTATTCTATAACGAGGCACTGGAAGCCATGGATCCCAGAAAATATCGCTTAAGGACCGCCGAAATTTTGTCGGTGGAGTTCGGGTTCAGCGTGTTTTTAAACAAAGGATGGGGCCCCTCCACGCCCACACCAACGTGGTGACCAAACCAAAAGTTCTACTGTCACCTCCGTAAACATGTTAGTTTTTGAATCAGGCGTCACAGGATGCAGGCTGTGATGTTATCAATGCGTCTGGGTAAGATTACTCATTAACATGGTCCATCAGGAGATAGAAGTGGTCGAAAACGATTGAAGGGTAGCGGTTGTAAGGGCAGAGGAAAAAAAGTGCAAAGGCCAGCGCCAAGGGAAAAAAACCTCTGCGACAGTAGGACGGGTAGTAAGGGCAGTAGCGGCTTGCTGGCTGCGACAGAGCATGCAAGGTGCGGTTATATTAGTTCGAGGTATCGTGCATCGTTACCTTTGTCGTTGCTGGAGCTTGTTGCGGCTCTTGCTGTAGTTGCTGCGTCCCTGCAACAGTTCAAGGTCGTTGTAGATTAGTGGGCGATCGGTCATAGATCGGCTCACGGACGGTGTGGGGGGTGTGTGTGGCTGGTTTGCGTGCTGTGTACAGTACGGCTTCCCTGCGGTTGCCTGTTTTTCGGCTGGTCGCACATCTGGGTTTCCAGTAGTAACTGTGTTGCAGGGGCTCGCCAGTACTGTCGTGTTAGCGTTATATGGGCCATAGATGTTTAGTTCCTAGCCAGTAATGTCTTTGGTCTGTTATGCTTCCATCTATGGTTGTGGTCGTAGTTACCCAGAGAAAGGATAAACGGGTTGCGCGAGTGTCTCGCGTTATTGTACAGTCGCGTGGAGAGTTTTTGGAATACCTGCAAGATAGTATCTAGCCGGTATTCCCGGTGAAGGTCCGCGATGCGTGTGTAGCGCGGAGCGTTGCTTATGATTTTGAGTAGTTTGTTCTGTATGAGCTGGGTTCAGCGTGTGTGGCTGTTTCCTTCAGTGACAGTCAGGACGCAGCCTGTGTCGGCGGCCTGCCGTATTGCCTTTTGGGGCCTGACGCCCAGCGCATTGGGGGTGTCGAGGGGCGACAGAGAGGCGTGAATTAACGCGTCCGTGCCTGTGTGTGTGTGTGTGTGTGTGTGTGTGTGAGTGTGAGAGAAGATGGCCGGCCCTCGAGACGGAGCAAAAAACTCCGCTCCGCGCTCGGCCGTAATTGCCACAAAGGCGGGCGGGCCTACTAATACGTAAGTCTGGCGTTATTTACGGTTATTCTGATTTGTGGCGACGTGTGGGGAGGCCCGGCCACTGGAAGGGTTCGCCTCCTGTAGTGGGACGACCTCGCCCACGGCGCCAGGCGGGCCCCAACCACAAAGTGGCTTCTGGCTGCTTCCAAACGGTCGCAGCAACAATCCCTTGCTCTGGTGAGACCCTATAATACTACCGTCTGCTACTGCTATACCATAACCTCGAAACTGGAGGCAGTTTGCAAAACAGAATTATTTTGTTAGAGTGATAATGGTATAAAGCAACAGAGCAGTGTTACCCTCTGAGAGGAATTTTGTTATGTTGACCGTGTTGTACCTAACGGAGGTGGCTTATCGGAAGTGAAAGTCAGAATTACGTAAATATTTGAACAGTAACAAACAAAATTTTGCCTATCTGCACTGTTTAACTGATATAGAAAACGGTCTCCAGCCTAACTAGGCAAGAGAATGATTAACATTCTCGTTAAAGAAAATAGTTATTAGTAACTTTAATGGATAAACGCTACCTATACTTTGTCACACGCGAGCGCAGTGAACACTGACACATACATATGTTTACGATAAGATTGAAACTAACAGTCAGAGCAGCACAAACTATTTGCAAAATTATAACATATAACGAAACACACTATTACTTTCAGGGGTTATACAAACTGAATGGTCTTTATAACGTTATTATTACTATTCACTGCAGAATCATTAATTGGATATAAGTTAAGTCTCTCAGTTAAATACTTTACTATTTAAAATGAAAGTTAATTGAAATTCACTGACAGGTTACTTATCACTGTCTTTCTAATAAATAGATTATGGTTTTCATAAATAGAGATCTTTCCGTTATTTGTTACCTAGCATTAGCTCAATAGATAGACTGTGTATCTTGTTATACTATTAATATGCACTTCCAATACACAAGAGAGACAAACACTTAGCAATCATGAACATATAATTTTCTACTATTGCAGTTTCCCACTTTTACTACAGCGAAACACAATGTTGACAAAATTGCAAGAAACTGACTCACCTTTTAGAATTTACTACAGACAACAATGTGATCATTTACTTTATAAGCCTCAGTCTTAAGAACTTTTAATTTTGAAGTTGGCAACAGCACTTTAATAAGCAGTTTTAATAGGAATATTTTCAGCAAACAACATTTACTTTAACTCACTCTCTTGCCACATTAACTTTAACTTTCTTTTTACTATGTTGAAGAGGCATTAATGAGCAAAATATTGGGCTTTAATGTTCTTTTAGTAAGGACACTCGGATATCACTTCAGCTCAAACGGAGAGGAACCTGAGAGGTATTATGATGAGGAGAAAAATCAGCGTAGGTACATAAATTCAGATATAAATTACCTTATATTTGAGCACACTAACACATCCATTAAGCTGATCCTTCACTGTACATCATTGTAGTATTCCGATGTAATGTGGCAACTGCATGTTGTTAGGTGGAATTGCAGGTAGAATTGCTGGACTCTGTCATTTCTTGGTGGCGATGATTGATACCAATCCCAGAATATTTCCAGCTATTTATCCATTCTTCCGAGGCATTGGAAAGCGGCAGGAAAAGCCTCTCTCGAAACCAGCACAATATGCATCTTTTACATGGCAGTCCACGACTCGTAGCTCGTCCCCGACTCGTAGCTCGTCCCCGACTATCAGTTCCACCTTTTCTACCTAGGCCAACCACAATTTGCGCGCGCTACACAGTTCCGTTCCCGAGGGGAACCACTACACCTTTTACATACAAATTAACTAAGAATCCTAAGTGAAGGTCAGCAGTTTACATAACAACAAACAAACACATTAAATAAAACAGAACTTTTTCACATATTGACACTTCTACAAAAAATTATTCACACAAAATTACAATCATATACAGTAAGTTTTGTCCCCTCCAAATGGGACAAAGCATTTAAATGACAGATACACTAATTTGCATAGAAACAAACCATGACATCAAAGTTTGTACAAAGAAAGGAGTATACAATTTAATGTTATCGATTCAAACAAACACATTTACAGAAGCACAGCAATGTAACATTAAATGAAACAAAAGCAAAATAAATCAATACAGCATTAGAGCTATGGTGTTACAACCCGTCGGGCAAAGGGTGACACTGGTGTCAGAAGAGGAAGAAACAGCGAACAGGTACTCTATGGTGTCGCTGCCCTCTCAAAGTAAGTCAACCGGCTAACGTTCTGTGCAGGCCAACAGCCACATTTTACGTATCCGGAAAGTTTTCAACACCGTACCACATTGTAGACCGTTAACAAAGGACCGTGCACACGGAACAGGCTTTCAGATATGAGACTGATTTTGAGTGGCAGAACTCAGTAAGCCATCCGGCGAGTGTCCCTCCAAGACAAGGAGAATGTGTCGCTGCTGAGAGACTGTAGGGGCTTTCACGATAAATTGGACATAATTTCTCTTTGGTATGATTCTTTCGCTCTTCATGGAAGTATGTGTCGTGTCTGAAACATCCTGACAGATTTAACGTTCCACTAACTCAATAAAAAGACTGAGTACTATATAAAAATAAGAATCCCTATAAGGATACAGTTATTTCCACCCATCAGTGATACGGTTGAATGCCTACTGTAAGAAAGGTCCTAATACATTAAAATTGTTCGCAGGACCGAGGTTGGCCAAATACAGAGCTTCTTTTCCGAAATAGCAGTATTTATAACTTTTGGGAAACGAAAGCAATACCGACGATTATGTCAGTATGTAATTAGTTTTGCCAAGTATAAATATAGATCCCTCTGTCTGTACGGTAGCTTCCTTTCACGCTTACTGATTGCTATGGAAACAGTCCATGGCCATGAGAGCAACAAGAAAGGAATAATGTAAAGAGAATGAGAATGTACGCTTATTATTTCTTTTTGATCAATGCATTTGTGCCTACTTTAATTACTGAATCTGCATGCCCAAAAGACAACAAGGAAAGAAGAAATGGGTATGTGAATGTTTGAAAAGAAGAACGACATACTGCCTATTAATTTACTCTCTAAAATGCAATATCCCTTGCGGCGAAACATTAGTTAATAAAGTGTAGCGGGACAATGTTCAAAACATGACTGAAAATACGTTCACTAAATAGAGATAAAATCATCTATGATTGACATGTCATCTAAAGTCGACATACAATTTTAAAATGTTAGAAATAAGGAAATGAAATAATACACAATGCTATGCTTGTAACGTACGTTGTTGCTCTACATTGTTTAGCTCTTGTATTTGCAGGGTCACAGAGAAAGAATCCTAGGTTTTGGAGGGAAAAGCCGTAATTGTAACGATCTGCACTACAACAGAAACAAGAAGCACAACTTAAGGAAAAATAATGTAATGTGTGTTCCAGCTCACAAGCGACATTGAAGCAGATAGTTCCTGTGACTTTGTATGGGCAGAGATTATATTCGACAACCGGAATAAATTAATAACTGGCTCCTTTTACCGAGCCGCGGTATCAGATGAAACAGTTGCTGAACAGTTCGAAGGAAACTTAAGTCTCATCACAGGTACTCTACTCATATAATTATAGTTGGCAGTGACTTCAATCTGCCTTCAGTATGTTGAAAAAAAGACATTTTCAGACCCTATTACAGATAGAAAATAAATGTTTTTTTTAATTATTTTGAACAATTAGTTCATGAGGCCATTCAAATTTTAATGGTTACGAAAACACACTTGACCTCTTAGCCACAAATAATCCTGGGCATCACGACGGATACAGGGATTAGTGACACACAGTCGTAGCGAGACTCAGTTCCATAAGCAAGAAATTCAGCAAAACTAAACGCGAAATATACAGGGTGTTACAAAAAGGTACGGCCAAACTTTCAGGAAACATTCCTCACACACAAATAAAGAAAAGATGTTATGTGGACATGTGTCCGGAAACGCTTAATTTCCATGTTAGAGCTCATTTCAGTTTTGTCAGTATGTACTGTACTTCCTCGATTAACCGCCAGTTGGCCCAATTGAAGGAAGGTAATGATGACTTCGGTGCTTGTGTTGACATGCGACTCATTGCTAGTACGTAGCATCAACAGGGGCCCCATGTTCTTCCACCTACGCTCAATGGAGCACGTTATCATGATTTCATACGGGATACTCTACCTGTGCTGCTAGAACATGTGCCTTTACAAGTACGACACAACATGTGGTTCATGCACGATGGAGCTCCTCACATTTCAGTCGAAGTGTTCGTACGCTTCTCAACAACAGATTCGGTGACCGATGGATTGGTAGAGGCGGACCAATTCCATGGCCTCCACGCTCTCCTGACCTCAACCCTCTTGACTTTCATTTATGGGGGCATTTGAAAGCTCTTGTCTACGCAACCCCGGTACCAAATGTAGAGACTCTTCGTGCTCGTATTGTGGATGGCTGTGATACAATACGCCACTCTCCAGGGCTGCATCAGCGCATCAGGGATTCCATGCGACGGAGGGTGGATGCATGTATCCTCGCTAACGGAGGACATTTTGAACATTTCCTGTAACAAAGTGTTTGAAGTCACGCTGGTACGTTCTGTTGCTATGTGTTTCCATTCCATGATTAATGTGATTTGAAGAGAAGTAATAAAATGAGCTCTAACATGGAAAGTAAGCGTTTCCGGACACATGTCCACATAACATATTTTCTTTCTTTGTGTGTGAGGAATGTTTCCTGAAAGTTTGGCAGTACCTTTTTGTAATACCCTGTATATATTTATAAAAGCAGCTAAAAATTCGGTTGACGTCTTTCTAAGAGACAGTCTCCAATCCTTCCAAACTATGTAAGTGAAGACCCTATGTGGCTTAAGTTTAAAGAAATAGCGTCAACAGCACTCGAGAGATTCATACCAAATAAATTAATAGGAGACGGAATTGATCCCCCATTCTACACAAAACACGACAGAAAGCTGTTGCAGGAGCACCGCAAAAGGCACGTATAATTTAGACGAACGCAAAATCTCCGAGATTGGCGGAGTTTTACTGAGGCTTGAAATTTGTCGCGGATTTCAATGTGAGCTGCATTTAATAGTTTCCACAACGAAACTCTCTCTAGAAATTTGGCGGAAAATCCATAGAGATTCTGGTTCTATGTTAAGTAAACCAGCGGAAAGGGTCAGTAAGCGATGAGGAGGAGGAGGAGTAGGAGGGGGCGTTCGTTACAGTTCCGCACAGTAGTTTAATGAACAAAGCAAGAGCATATGGGCTATCAGACCAATTGTGTGATTGGATTGAGGAGTTCCTAGATAACAGGACGCAGCATGTCATTCTCAATGGAGAGAAGTCTTCCGAAGTAAGAGTGATTTCAGGTGTGCCGCAGGGGAGCGTCGTAGGACCGTTGCTATTCACAATACATAAATGAACTTGTGGATGACATGGGAAGACACTGAGGCTTTTTGCGGATGATGCTGTGGTATATCGAGAGGTTGTAACAATGGAAAATTGTACTGAAATGCAGGAGGATCTGCAGCGAATTGACGCATGGTGCAGGGAATGGCAATTGAATCTCAATGTAGACAAGAGTAATGTGCTGCGAATACATAGAAAGATAGATCCCTTATCATTTAGCTACAATATAGCAGGTCAGCAACTGGAAGCAGTTAATTCCATAAATTATCTGGGAGTATGCATTAGGAGTGATTTAAAATGGAATGATCATATAAAGTTGATCGTCAGTAAAGCAGATGCCAGACAGATTCATTGGAAGAATCCTAAGGAAATACAATCCGAAAGCAAAGGAAGTAGGTTACAGTACGCTTGTTCGCCCACTGCTTGAATACTGCTTAGCAGTGTGGGATCCGTACCAGATAGGGTTGACAGAAGAGATAGAGAAGATCCAACGGAGAGCAGCGCGCTTCGTTACAGGATCATTTAGTAATCGCGAAAGCATTACGGAGATGATAGATAAACTCCAGTGGAAGACTCTACAGGAGAGGCGCTCAGTAGCTCGGTACGGGCTTTTGTTGGAGTTTCGAGAACATACCTTGTTTATTTCTCCCTCCTACGTATATCTCGCGAAGAGACCATGAGGATAAAATCAGAGAGATTAGAGCCCACACAGAAGCATACCGACAATCCTCCTTTCCACGAACAATACGAGACTGGAATAGAAGGGAGAACCGATAGAGGTACTCAAGGTACCCTCCGCCACACACCGCCAGGTGGCTTGCGGAGTATGGATGTGGATGTAGATGTATATGTAGAGGAGAGGGAGACAAGGCACCCAACCCTTCGGAGCAGGTAAAATCGTGGCAAATCTCCGGCGTGGCAAATGTCCGCACACTGTCTTCGGACGCCGTCAGCAGGCATCCACCTGTAATGGGAGTCATCGCGTGGGGTGTGCTGTAGTACTGCACTGTCGCCAGCGTCCTGGGACGCTTCCTCCACAAACACCGCGAGCGGGACAGGAGTTGCGAACCCCGGTCCGCAGACGTCAGACAGCCACCGCCGGGGATGGACGCTGAGACAGGGCGCTGGTGGCGCCGCCACCACGCCGCTCAGCGTCGATCACAGCAGAGGCCAGTGGTGCGTGGATCCAGCCGCGAGCGCCGCTGCCGACGTAGCGGATTCCAGTTGCGCCAGCGCATCTACTGTTGCATCAGCAGGCGCTCGTGTCAGGTTCCGCCGGCCACCTTCGTTCTACATCTACATTTATACTCCGCAAGCCACCCAACGGTGTGTGGCGGAGGGCACTTTACGTGCCACTGTCATTACCTCCCTTTCCTGTTCCAGTCGCGTATGGTTCGCGGGAAGAACGACTGTCTGAAAGCCTCTGTGCGCGCTCTAATCTCTCTAATTTTACATTCGTGATCTCCTCGGGAGGTATAAGTAGGGGGAAGCAATATATTCGATACCTCATCCAGAAACGCACCCTCTCGAAACCTGGCGAGCAAGCTACAGCGCGATGCAGAGCGCCTCTCTTGCAGAGTCTGCCACTTGAGTTTGTTAAACATCTCCGTAACGCTATCACGGTTACCAAATAACCCTGTGACGAAATGCGCCGCTCTTCTTTGGATCTTCTCTATCTCCTCCGTCAACCCGATCTGGTACGGATCCCACACTGATGAGCAATACTCAAGTATAGGTCGAACGAGTGTTTTGCAAGCCACCTCCTTTGTTGATGGACTACATTTTCTAAGGACTCTCCCAATGAATCTCAACCTGGTACCCGACTTACCAACAATTAATTCAATATGATCATTCCACTTCAAATCGTTCCGCACCCATACTCCCAGATATTTTACAGAAGTAACTGCTACCAGTGTTTGTTCCGCTATCATATAATCATACAATAAAGGATCCTTCTTTCTATGTATACGCAATAAATTACATTTGTCTATGTTAAGGGTCAGTTGCCACTCCCTGCACCATGTGCCTATCCGCTGCAGATCTTCCTGCATTTCGCTACAATTTTCTAATGCTGCAACTTCTCTGTATACTACAGCATCATCCGCGAAAAGCCGCATGGAACTTCCGACACTATCTAATAGGTCATTTATATATATTGTGAAAAGCAATGGTTCCATAACACTCCCCTGTGGCACGCCAGAGGTTACTTTAATGACGCCGAGAATATTACGAGCGGAAGCAAATCTCGCCGAGAGGGTCGAAAACCATGTATTTCAGTAGATGTTTTTTGTCATCAGGAGCCATCCGTGGACACACCCCCACCATCCTCTTCCTCACTCCCAGCAGAGAATCCACGTTGGAATCCAAGCGATAGGCAGTGGAGTCCCTTGCCTGCTTACAGCCCACAGGAGAATTTGTGGCCTCTACAAAAGCGTTGAGGCCCCAAACTCGCCGCTAGAGACATATGGCGCACACTCACTAGACGGCAGAGCGAGTACATTCTGCGGCGACAGTATTCTGCAGTAATTTATGCTGAAAACAGGGAGATGGAGGCTTCAGAAGAAGGGCAAATGGGTATCGTGCATTTCGTTACAGTGGATGGAAAGCAGGGAATGGAAATGCGTCAGAGAATGGCACAAATGTACTAACTGCACTGCACGTCCGTGGCAAGAGCCAAGGCATGGCACACGCTATTCGAGGAATGACTAATGTCGTAGGCCGATGGCGCACCATCTGGAACGCCACACCGGGTTACCGATACCATTGTGCCACCAGCTAGATATCCTCATTACTGAGACAAGCGAGTCACAGTGGCAGCTACCGTCCCAGAGATCGGATTTATTTCGGAGTTGTAACGGAATTCAATGCTCTTCTGACACTTGTACCATTCTGTGAGGCGGCCGGGATGGCCGAGCGGTTTTAGGCGCTTCAGTCTGCAATTGCGCGACCGCTACGGTCCCAGTTCGAATCCTGCCTCGGGCACGGGTGTGTGTGATGTCCTTAGGTTAGTTAGGTTTAAGTAGTTCTAAGTTCTAGGGGACTGATCATAGTGCTCAGAGCCATTTGAACCATTTTGAACCATTCTGTGATGATTTCCGTTCCGCTTTAATGAAACGCGCTACATCCCTTTGGTCTTCTTTTGATGCCTCCAATTCCTCTGTTTTGAGCACTACTGAGTGCAGTCGACGGTCGACGCGTACGGGCCCTCGGTCTGTCCTCACGTCGATGTACACTTCGTCCCTCTAGCGGCGAGTTTGGGGCTTCAGCGCCCTTACGGCGACCACAATTTCTTCCGTAGCCAATGGCTTTACGACCCTTCCAGCGGTTCACAGTTTACAGCATACGGCTGGTTGCTTTTTGAATGATCCTAACAGTTACAATGTTCGGTTACGTACGCAGCACAACTTAAAATGGTGAAGCACTTCCTATGTCTTTTGACCATTCATTTGAGACGGATTAAAGGTTCTTTTACTGTCGAAGCACCGACTCATTGTTGTGGTCGAGCGGTTCTAGGTGCTTTAATCCGGAACCGCGCTGCTGCTACGGTCGCAGGTTCGAATCCTGCCTCGGGCATGGATGTGTGTGCTGTCCTTAGGTTAGTTAGGTTTAAGTAGTTCAAAGTATACGGGACTGATGACCTCAGATGTTAAGTCCCATAGTGCTGAGAGCCATTTGAACCATTTTTGTCTCATTGTTGCGGTATGGCGAAAAATATTTTTATTCCGACTGTAATAAGTATCTTATTGCTATCGAATATTTCTTGCGAGTGTCTGCTAAGTTTTGAAGTGTATCTATTAAAACCACGAAATAGGCATTGAGTGGACATGTACTGACGGAAAAAGTCCCCACACCAAGGAGGAGTCTTGCGAGATAAACGGAAGTTGGGAAGCGTGTTCCTACATCTGAAAGATCACGTCTATTCAAATTTCGTGCCTTTCCCATAAAGTGGCGCTAGTAGCGGCACTATATGATGTAAATCACGTTCACTAAATACGCGCTGTAATAGTCCCGGACGTTAGTTACCTTTGAGACTGAACGTGGCAGGTTCATGTTAGCCAAGAACGCCTCGAAGACGATGAAGACGCTGTTATCAACAGCTCACTGATTTTGAACGAGGTTGTGTAATAGTTCAACGAGGAGCTATGTGTTCCTTCTGCGATGTTGGAGAAAGACTCGACTGGAATGTAGCAACTGTAGATAATTGCTGGCAGCGGTGATCGTGTGAAGGTACTGTCGCAAGAAGGCCGAGCTCCGGAAGTCCACGTGTCACTAACGAGAGAGAAGACCCTCGTATTCGGCGTATAACACTCCTGTCTGCTACTGCTATACCATAACCTCAAAACTGGAGGCAATTTGCAAAACAGAATTATTTTGTCGGAGTAATAATGGTATAAAGCAACAGAGCAGTGTGACCCCCCTGAGAGGAATTTTGTTATGTTGACCGTGTTGTACCTAACGGAGGTGGCTTATCGGAAGTGAAAGTGAGAATTACGTAAATATTTGAACAGTAAGCAAACAAAATTTTGTTTAGCTATACTGTTTATAGAATAAGGGAAACGGTCGCCAGCCTAATTAGGCAGGAGAAAGATTAACGTTCTCGTTTAAGAAAGTAGGTATAAGTAACTATAATGGACAAACACAACGTAGACTTAACCACACGCGAGTGCAATGAACTCTGACACACACATATGTTTTAAGATTGAAGCTAACAGTTACAGAAGCACAAACTATTTGCAAAATTATAAGAGATACCGAAACACACTATTACTTTCAGGACTTACACAAAGTGAATGGTCTTTATAACATTACTATTAATATGCACTTCTAATACACAAGAGAGACAAACACTTAGCAATCATGAACATATAGTTTTCTACTATTGCAGTTTCCTACTTTTACTACAGCGAAACACAATACTGACCAAATTGCAAGAAACTGACTCACCTTTTAGAATTTACTACAGACAATAATGTGATCATTTGCCTTATAAGCCTCAGTCTTAAGAACTTTTAATATTGAAGTTAGCAACAGCACTTTAAATAGCAGTTTTAATGGGAAAATTATTTTGAGCAAATAACATTTACTTTAACTCACTATATTGCCACATTAACTTTAACTTTCTTTTTACTAAGTTCAAGAGGCATTAATTAGCAAAACTCTAGGCTTTAATTTCTTTTAGTAAGGACACTCAGATATCACTTTAGCTCAAACAGAGAGGAACCTGAGAGGTGTTATGATGAGGAGAAAAAATCAAGGTAGGTACATAAATTCAGATACAAATTACCTTATATTTCAGCACATTAGCACGTCCATTAAGCTGATCCTTCACTGTACATCATTATAGTATTACGTTGCAATGATTGCGCAATGTGGTGGCAACTGCATGTAGGTAGGTGGAATTGTAGGCAGAATTGCTGGACTCTGTCATTTCTTGGAGGCGATGATAGATACAAACTCCAGAATAGTTCCAGCTATTTATCCATCCATCCGAGGCCTTGGAAAGAAGCAGGGAAAGCCTCTCTCGGAATCATCACAATATGCATCTTTTACATGGCAGTGCACCGACTCGTAGCTCGTCCCCGACTGCTGGCTCGTCCCCGACTGACTATCAGTTCCACCTTTTCCACCTAGGCCAACCACAATTTGCGCGCGCTACACAGTTCCGTTCCCGAGGGGAACCACTACACCTTTTACATACAGAATAACTGAGAGCCCTAAGTGAGGATCAGCAATTTACATAACAGCAACCAAATACATTAAATAAAACAAAACATTTACACATATCGACATCTCTACAAAAAATTAATCACACAAAATTACAATCATATACAGTAAGTTTTGTTCCCTCCAAATGGGACAAAGAATATAAATTGCAGATACACTACTTTGCAAAGAATGAAATCACGACATCAAAGGTTTGACAAAGAAAAGAGTATACAATTTTGTGTTATCTGTTCAATCAAACACATTTACAGATACTCAATGTTATAACATTAAATAAAACAAAAGTAAAATAAATCCGTACAGCATAAGAGCTATGGTGTTACAGGCGTATCGCTGAGCTTCATCTTACTGCACCTGCAGCATCAGTTCGAGGAGCAGTTGGCACCACAGTGACACAACGAGCTGTTACAAATCGGTTACTTCAAAGACAGCTCCGAGCCGGGCGCCCTGTAGCGTGCATTCCACCGGCCTCAAACCACCGCCGTTTGCGACTTCAGTGACGGCAGGTAAGAAATCAATAGACTGTGAAGCTCTGATGTGTTTTCTGATGAAAAACGATTCTGCCTCAGTGCCAGTGATGGTCGTGTGTTGGTTAGGTGAGGTTCAGTTCATGTCAACCCTAATCAAGAATTGTCACAACTGGTATTGTTCAAGACGTTTCATTCCATTCAACAGGACCTCCAACTCTTGTTCACTTTCTCATGGGATAACAATAACATCACCGAATCTTATCGTTTATAGCCTTCCAGACAAAATTTTTATCCCGTTTCTGAAAACAGTGGAAGGCTGCAACCTGTCTCCACTGTTGTTCATATTATTTATGGATCATATGCTGAAAACAATAGACTGTCTGGGTGAGATTAAGATATGTGAACACAAAATAAGCAGTCTTGCATATGCGGATGACTTAGTTGTGATGGCAGATTCGATTGAAAGTTTGCAAAGTAATATTTCAGAGCTAGATCAGAAATGTAAGGACTATGGTATGAAGATTAGCATCTCCAAAACGAAAGTAATGTCAGTGGGAAAGAAATATAAACGGATTGAGTGCCAAATAGGAGGAACAAAGTTAGAACAGGTGGACGGTTTCAAGTACTTAGGATGCATGTTCTCACAGGATGGCAACATAGTGAAAGAACTGGAAGCGAGGTGTAGCAAAGCTAATGCAGTGAGCGCTCAGCTACGATCTACTCTCTTCTGCAAGAAGGAAGTCAGTACCGAGACTAAGTTATCTGTGCACCGTTCAATCTTTCGATCAACTTTGTTGTATGGGAGCGAAAGCTGGGTGGATTCAGGTTACCTTATCAACAAGGTTGAGGTTACGGATATGAAAGTAGCTAGGATGATTGCAGGTACTAGTAGATGGGAACAATGGCAGGAGGGTGTTCACAATGAGGAAATCAAAGAAAAACTGGGAATGAACTCTATAGATGTAGCAGTCAGGGCGAACAGGCTTAGATGGTGGGGTCATGTTACACGCATGGGAGAAGCAAGGTTACCCAAGAGACTCATGGATTCAGCAGTAGAGGGTAGGAGGAGTCGGGGCAGACCGAGGAGAAGGTACCTGGATTCGGTTAAGAATGATTTTGAAGTAATAGGTTTAACATCAGAAGAGGCACCAATGTTAGCACTGAATAGGGGATCATGGAGGAACTGTATAAGGGGGGCTATGCTTCAGACTGAACGCTGAAAGGCATAATCAGTCTTAAATGATGATGATGATGATGATGATGATGATCTGAAAACTTCTGAACAAAGCGTAACAGTTGTTTTAAAACTCTGGGATAATTTCCTTTGACCATTTCCTGTAGTGGTGCGTAAAATTCTAAAGTAAAATTTCCGTGACTACAAAAGTTTTAACGATTCCATTATTTTATTTTAATTTGCTATTAAGCTGTGCGTGTTTCGAGAGCACTCGCTCTTTCTCAGGCGGTCTTCCGTTGTAGCTGATTCTGGAGGCAAGTGCGATTTTGGATGGCGCAAAGTGCGCAGCCAGACAGCCTTCTTCCTGTTTAAAACAGTAAGGTATGTGCAGGCAAGGTCAGTAATTTTCTTTTGTACTTTCTATTGAACTTTTATGAGTGTAATGGTTTTCCCTGGGTTTGTTTCTCTGAACATTTTCGTCGGTAGAACGATTTCACACTACCGACAACGGCACTTGACTCAGAACCTCGTATTTAACTTAATGTTGACGATCCGATAATGACTAAATTAATAATAAAATAAGACTGAAACTATAAAATTATTTCAGTTTAGCTGTACGTATTTTCAATTACTGAACCTCACAGTCTTGTTAAACTTGACATTTCGATGAGGTATTGAATTACTGCACTTGGAAAAACTGAATTTAGAATCAGTGATCAGTATTTATAAAAATCGATGACAGAAAATTTCTTAAGCCGTCTTATAAGACATTAAACTCTGTGACATTCCGGCTTCCATGATACTAGTGCAATCAAACTCTGATTGCTGTATTAATAGATCTTCCGAACCTACCTGATTGCTCAGTTTCGTAACTATGACTGAAAAAGAGACAATGAGCTGGCATGAGCCCCCTCTCATATTTCTATCTTACGATTTTCGTCTCTAATTGCATGCGGTGAAAAGTTGCTATTACTTCCCACGCAGTGTCTCTCGTCACCCGGGTCCGGTGACAGGCGGGCTCTGCTGATCTTGAAAGGGTAAGCCGACGGGTGTGAGGGAGTCGAGTGAAGGCTTTCCAGACGCCGACGTTGTACAATAGCGGCAGACACGCTCGCGGGGGCCTGAAGTAGCGGCTGGGCTAGAGGTTCTGTTACTTCGCAGAAACTTAGCGAAAATACTTTCTGGCGGGCTACCAGCGAGGCATGGGAATGACTTGTGTACCCAGACAGTTGTGGCGGGCAAATTCCCGCGCTTTCTGCAAAATCGTAACTGTGATTGGCTTGCTCAGGGCATAGCTCCGTGACGTAACAAAATCGGTGCAGAAATTGGCGCCAAGAATCTCCATTGGTGGAATGGTGGTTCTCCGGCAATACAGTGGAATTTTCCGCCGGTTTTCGAGTTGCTGATTGGAACGGTTAACCACGGCCACTGTCGTGGGGGCGGGAATGTTCTGTGTTCGGTTTGTATGGGTGCTCTTGTGGGTTAGTCGGCTCTCGCCTTTCGGTCGGAGTAGGTTACAAGACTGAGCTCTCGCTCCTCTGGTCAGCCTGCTTCCGTTGGCTGTCTAATATACGTTTATTTAATTGTAACTGCTTGACGAAGTTGCTGAAGTTTCGACTTCAACGTAACTTTCCGAGTACAGTTGGCAATTGAGCGTTCTGCGTACAAGAGGCTATGTTGTCTGTCTTGAGCAGTTTTGGCTAAAGTTGACGGTATCGGAGTTACTATGTGACTTTGCTTGTTAAAATCAATCACTGTACCGTCAGTGATTGTGTGGCGAGCCTTCTTCGTCTCCCTCAGAGGCGCATTTGTATTGCTAGGAAGTCCTTAGTCTGGAACAACCAGACCAGGACAATTTGTTTCGGGCTATACTCGCGACATTATCATCACCACGACGGGACGTCGAAGCAACCAGCCATCGCTTCCAGTACACCTGATCGTTTCCTTGCAGCTAAGAAGACAGCTTGGTAATGTACGTCCGCAGCACCGGCAAAGCAGGCATTTTTGCTAGGCGATAATCAGAGCTCAGCAGAGCGCGCCTGTTCGTCTTATCTAACTTTGTTCTATCTTGGGTGTTCATTGTCTGAGTTCTTACTAATGTAGCAGCCATTAATGTTGGGTTAGCTGTGTGTCTCTCTTAAGATTTGAGTTGCTAGGAATTGGCTCCACATACCACTTCGTCATAAACGTCACAATCTAGTTTAGGGACAACTTCACCTTCACATCATTTATTTGAGTATCCAATTTGAGCCAATTTGATGTATTGCAAATGTTTCCTTTTTTTTGTTTATTGTTCAAATGGCTCTGAGCACTATGGGACTCAACATCTTTGGTCATAAGTCCCCTAGAACATAGAACTACTTAAACCTAACTAACCTAAGGAAATCACACACACCCATGCCCGAGGCAGGATTCGAACCTGCGACCGTAGCAGTCCCGCGGTCCGGACTGCAGCGCCAGAACCGCTAGACCACCGCGGCCATTTTTTTGTTTATTATTTTGTGTTTAGTCTTAATAAATCATATTGTTATTTTGGACAGAACTTTCATTCTGTTAATCGGTAGAGCAACCCTATCATTTCTCACTACATTAATAAAACCTTCCTTTATTTAACTTATTTATCAAATTAAATTATTGCAGGTGCCAAACTTTTTTACTACTCCACTTGCAGGGTTTGTTACAGTCAGTTCGCGTATCTTTTTAATCCATGTGCAGCAGCAAAAGTCGGAGTTAGAATAGGGGGAGGGGGGGCTTAGAGCATCATTTACATTTGTAGATTCTAGAAGAATTTAGTGTTAAATACACTGCTAGCCCCGGTACCTCGCAAGTTTATAAATAAAACAATCTTACAATTACAAATCTTTTTGTACCTCTGTACCTCTTCTGAAATAAACCTCTACTAGTATGCACGTATTGTGCTTCACATCGCAACCGCACGATAATAATGAGGCGTAGGTGCCGGTAGTAACTGCGCCCGTTACGTGCTTTCGTTTGCTGATGGCTGTCTGTCTCCTCATATTTCCCAGCGAGACGGGGCAGTCGCCGGCACCCCGCCCCTGCTAGCAGTGGGGACTGCGCCTCCGCCCCTCTACAAATAGACGGCTGGGAGTCGGCAAGTAGCGCAGCCCAGGAGCAATCGGACGGGACGGCTGCCGGTGTCGCCCGATCGCTATCTGTAACGAGGCGCGCGGCCCACTGCGGGGAATGGCCGATGCCTCGTTTGCCCGATAACATCTCCGACACTTTTGGACTGGGGACGCCTCGCTTTCGGATCGAAACGGCCAAAAAGTATGAAGGCAAAGAAGCGCCGGTCTCCTGTTTGGGAGGGTATTGCTCATTACTGCTCTTCCCAGATCTCGTAAATTACCTGAGGTACGTCTCCTCTTTGCGATTAAAGGAAGATTTACGCCATACGTACAGAGAAATATACGTATTAGGTAATACAGTGCCACAACACCAGCTTTGTGTTTAGTAGCGTTATATGGACCCACGTAATTGTGAAACATTTACAGGACCTCCAGCTGCTTTACAAGGATACTCGTAACGTAAATTTGATACAGTAATTTTTTCTGTAGTGGACTGACCCGACAGCCAATCCACTATGGCTTGTAGCCGAATAGCACGCGCTAAGCTCACGCAGACTGGCGTGAGGTCTGGAACAATGTAAAGTAGTGCAGTCTAGTAAGAAAAGAACGTAGTTGCTGGAATACTTAACTTTAATCCATAATTGGTGTACATCGCTCTTGACGGTACATGTTTTAATATCTCAATATAAACTGGTAACGGTGCCTTGCTAGGTCGTAGCAAATGACGTAGCTGAAGGCTATGCTAACTATCGTCTCGGCAAATGAGAGCGTATTTGTCAGTGCAGCTTCGCTAGCAAAGTCGGCTGTACAACTGGGGCGAGTGCTAGGAAGTGTCTCTAGACCTGCCGTGTGGCGGCGCTCGGTCTGCAATCACTGACAGTGGCGACACACGGGTCCGTCGTATACTAGCGGACCGCGGCCGATTTAAAAGCTACCACCTAGCAAGTGTGGTGTCTGGCGGTGACACCACATTTTCTATGTTCATATAATGACTATTTTGTGGTTTTTAGTTCATTCACTACAGTATTTAGTAGTTATCTCCAACAGTATTTGTTAGCAATATTACCCGTAACATAGAACGAAAACTCTACAAAGTGGCATTTCCGCAATATTGCAACAATGAGAGTGTTGGTCGATGATCAGAAAACTTTTAATGTGTCTTAACTGAATTGTCTAAACTCACGAGAAGGTTTTCTCCGTTTTGAGATGTACCGTGTACGTACCGAAACGTCGTAACTGCACTGACGAAAAAAAAAAAAATCCCAACACCAAGAAATACCTAATTCAGAGCAATGAAATTTGTGTAATAAATTTGGCTGAGTATTATATTTAAGTGATTAACCTTGCAAGATCACAGATTAATATAAGCGAGGGAAAATCCATTGCAAATATGAAATGCTGGTACATTAACAACCGGTGTAACCGCCAGAAGCCGTCCGATGTGGCCGAGCGGTTCTAGGCACTTCAGTCCGCAACCGCGCTGCTGCTACGGTCGCAGGTTCGAATCCTGCCTCGGGCATGGATGTGTGTACTGTCCTTAGGTCAGTTAGGTTTAAGGGGCTCCGGAAAGGCTCAAAATCATGAAAAGTTCAATTTTTACTTTTTTGCGTTTTCTGAATCTGCAGACTATTACCTTTTAATAGATATATAATTTATTGAATTCCGAAGACTACAACTATTTTTAAATTTTTTTTTGAAATGTGTTCTACATGGGCGTGACCCACTGTGGCGGTGTTAAACTGCTGTCAAATGGTGTTATTATTAACGTCCGTGTTCATCAGGTACATTTTAGTGATGTGAGATAAAGTATGTGTTGTGGCTAACCTATTTTCAAAGACTTAGCAGCACCTGAACTGTTGAAAAAGTGTATTCACGGAAAAACTCAAAACCCCAATGAAAGTGTAAATAGTGTTATATGGTCGAGAATCCCCAAGACTGTATTTGTTGGAATAGAAACACTTCACTTTGGTGTGTATGATGCTGTTGCGACTTTCAATGATGGCAACATTGTAAGGTGCAAGGTATTTAGAAATATGGGAATGAAGATAGGTTCTAACATGGTACGAGCGATGCTTGCTTTAGACAAGGAACGCCTTCGGGCTGCAGACAGGGCTGTAAAGAGTCTAGAAATACAAGCAAGAGTAAACAGGAGGAGGAACAAGAGGAAGCTGGAGCACGAGTTTGCAGAGGATGAAGATAATCCATGCTATGGACCTGGACCGCACAAAAAAGTTAATCCAATCTTTGTCGCTCGATTCCCAAAACTTTTATTTTCTCATACTAATTACATGTTTTCTAAGGATCTTCCAAACATATTTGTTTCAAACTTTCAGTAAATGTTACACAGTACCTTCTGCATAATTTAACACAGCCTTTTTCCAAAAAACTGTATATTTTTGAATATATAAATAAAAAATTGCAAAAAAATGTTGTGAATTTTCATTACAATTGAAAAAAAATCATCTTTAATAACTGAACTAAAATTTTGTAAAATCCCTGTGTTAAGTTATAGCCCATATTCCAATAAATAATCTGTAAAAAGTTGAACTTCCTACCTCAAATACTTTGTGAGGAAAGATGTAATTTATAAGCGTTATTTTAACATTGCAAGTATAGGGCGTTCCGGAGCCCCTTAAGTAGTTCGAAGTCTAGGGGACTGATGACCTCAGATGTTAAGTCCCATAGTGCTCAGAGCCATTTAGCTGCCAGAATGTTGCGTGAAAGCGTGCAAATATACGTGCATTCTGTTGTACAGGTGTCGGATGTCAGTCTGTGGGGCGGAGTTCCACGCCTGTTGTATTTGCTCGGTCAATACAGGGATGCTTGTTGTGGATGAGGTTGGAGCTGTCGTGCGATTATGTCTCATACCTGCTCTCTTGGAAACAGATATGGTGATCGATCAGGCCAAGGCAACGTTACGACACTCTGAAGAGCATGTTGCGTTACAAAAGGGGTATGTGGGCGAGAGTTATCCTGTTGGAAAACGTCCCCTGGACTGCTGTTCATGAATGGCAGCACAACAGGTCGAATTGCCAGAGGTACAAATTTGCAATCAGGCTTCGTGGGATAACCACGAGAGTGCTCCCGCTGTGAAACAAACCTTAACTCCAGACACAGGTCCATTGTGTCTAGACCGCAGACAGCTTGGTTCCTGGCGCTAACCTGACCTAGAAAAAAACTAGTTTTTATTGAGTCTAACGAAGGCAGTGTTGGCCTGATACGTTTGACGATGCCCTTTGGCTACACTGACTAAAGGATTCTTCTAAGAAATACCAAATTAAGGTACTTGCTCTTTCAATAGGTGATCTGTTTATACTTTCAATAGGTATTCTGTTTATACATGCTTACAGTTTATCCAAGTCTGCACAACGCGATCGCGATTCTTAAATATATGTTGTTGTTCTCTCTTTTCTATGTAGATAACCTGAAGATGCCTAAATAAGGCGAAACGCGTCGTTGAAAAATAAAAAAAACTAAAATTGCATCCAAGACTGTTTTTAACCAATACATTTCGTTTATTTCATTACGGCTGTAGTCGCTGCAGTGCCTGGCTGGTGGCAGATCTTTGTACTAGGACGTTGCTGCTTAGTTTGTTCTCAATCAATCCTTTCTTTTCCTTGTGTTGGCATAAAGGTACCATTTGTCGTCACGAGTAACGATACAGGATAGTAGTGGTCGGTGTTGCTCACGATCCATTTAGTGACAAGGAAGCAGATGCACGTAGTGCCACCCTCTGATTTTTGTGGTTTTGGCTTAGTGCGTGTGGTATGCATACACACGATGTCTCAACCATCCCTATTGCATGATAATGTTACGTCATCGAGGCTTATCACAGTTCATGACATTTACCAGTTCTCGAGTACTCTGTTGGAGATCATTGTGGATTAATGCGTTCAAACGATCTTCATGAAATCCCTGAGGTCTTCCTGAACTTGGAGAGTCACTAATGTGATAAAGAGCCTCCTTAGTAAGAGGAAACTATTTTTTGTCGTGATCTTTCCAATGGCACTATCTCCACACACTGCGAAAGTGTTTCTGGCTGCCTGCGCTGCTGTCACCCCTTTACTGATCTCGAACAGAAGAACATGTGGGAAATGTTCCAATTTCTCCACTTGGCTCTCCATTTTCTGGCATCCACAGCTCCGCTCTCTATCTCCAAATGACAATATGACAATATGCAAACTCAAACAACAACAGTGAACTACAAATAAATAAAAAGCGACAATCAATAAATAAACTCATAGCAACTTTCTGGCAGATTAAAACTGTGTGCCGGAACGAGACTCGAACTCGGGACCTCTGCCTTTCGCAGGCAAGTGCTCTACCATCTGAGATACCCAAGCATGACTCACGACCCGTCCTCACAGCTTCAATTCTGCCAGTACCTCGTCTCCTACTTTCCAAAGTTCACAGAAACTCTTCTGCGAACCTTGCAGAACTAGAACTCCTGGATGGTGGTGGTTGGTTGTTTCGGGGAAGCAGACCAGACAGCGAGGTCATCGGTCTATCGGATTAGGGAAGGACGGGGAAGGAAGTCGGCCGTGCCCTTTGAAAGGAACCATCCCGGCATTTGCCTGGAGCGATTTAGGGAAATCACGGAAAACCTAAATCAGGCCGGCCGCGGTGGTCTAGCGGTTCTGGCGCTGCAGTCCGGAACCGCGGGACTGCTACGGTCGCAGGTTCGAATCCTGCCTCGGGCATGGATGTGTGTGATGTCCTTAGGTTAGTTAGGTTTAAGTAGTTCTAAGTTCTAGGGGACTTATGACCTAAGATGTTGAGTCCCATAGTGCTCAGAGCCATTTGAACCTAAATCAGGATGGCCGCACGCGGGAACTCCTGGAAGAAAGGATATTGCGGAGATATGGCTATCAGAATTGAAGCTGTGAGGACGGGTTGTGAGTCGTCCTTGGGTAGCTCAGATGGTGGAGCACTTGCCCACGAAAGGTAAAGGTCCCGAGTTCGAGTCTCGGTCCGGCACACAGTTTTAATCTACCAGAAAGTTTCATATCAGCGCACACTCCGCTGCAGAGTGAAAACCTCATTCTGGAAAGTCATAGCAACCGGAATACCAACATGCAAGCAAAAACGATACGAACTTACGCACCAACCTTATACATAATGGATGTACGGGTGCAGGTAGTAGGCACATGGTTGATGATTATATAGAAATTTGGGTCTGGCCGTGAAGCGCGTTCGGTTAGCCTAATGATATGGTGCCTGCTCGCGATAAGTGGGAAATACGCGTTAGAGTCCTCGTCCGCCACAAATTTTCATCGTCATCATCTTATCATACACTGACGGTTGTCCATATCTGCAACTGCGAATACGTTCCATCTATATGGTTACGGGATGGACCGGGGGCAGTGCTTGGATAGCTGAAGTGGTTAAGAAGATTGCTCGCTCTAAAGCGGAATTGCTGGATTCGAGTTCTGATTCGGCACAAAATTTGACATGTCACCAACAATTGTGCAGCTGAGATCTACTTGTACTTGCAATTGCGAATATACTTCTTCTGTTCCATACACTTGTAGATCGTAGCAGTGTCTGCGCCTTCAGACGTGCATGCATGTCTGAAGGAGATACTGCAAAATAATGCAACGCACTAGTTTAGTCCTGAGATTCAAAATTAAGTTTTATTTCAGTAAGTCATTTATTAAGTCTGGGATCTCGACACAAATCATATTAAAATAAAAGAGAATAAGTATCCAATGAAATAAAGTCTTGTAATGTTGACTTATAAATTACTCCAACGCAACGACCACGAAGTCACCTAAAATACTGAAAGACAAAACTCTCTTGAAGCTCAGTTTATGGTAATCATGAATGTCCAACTAACATTGTGGGGAGGTACCTCATCCATGTGGAAGATGCTTCGCCGGCCGGTGTGGACGAGCGGTTCTAGGTGCTTCTGTCTGGAACCGCGCGACCGCTACGGTCGCAGGTTCGAATCTCGAAACCTGCCCTTGGCATGAATGTGTGTGATGTCCTTAGGTTAGTTAGGTATCAGTAGTTCTAAGTTCTAGGGGACTGATAACCTCAGATGTTAAGTCCCATTGTGCTCAGAGCCATTTGAACTTTTTGAAGGTGCTTCGGAAACACTACCAGCTTCCCTAATCTGTGCAGCTCGCAAATTCAAAGTAAATGAGTTCAAGACCAACGCAACAATAGTATTAATGAGCAACTCAAGCTGCATAATAATTCCCGCAAATTGATAGTTGCTCAGAGAGTGGATTGTGCTAGTATGAATTGAAACACTTACCCCAAACGCAGCCGTGCGGGATTAGCCGAGCGGTCTCAACCGCTGCAGTCATGGACTGTGGCTGGTCCCGGTGGAGGTTCGAGTCTTCCCTCGGGCATGGGTGTGTGTTTGTCCTTGGGATAATTTAGGTTATTTAGTGTGTAAGCTTAGGGACTGATGACCTTAGCAGTTAAGTCCCATAAGATTTCACATACATTTGAACTCCAAAAGCAGCAGACATGTACCAGAACCCGCCAGTCAGCAGCAGATATCACAGCCAAGATGGTAGCAGAAAAAGGCTGCCCCTGAAGATCCCTGGACTACAAGGAGCCCAAGCAGCTTCCCCTTGAGAAGGGCCCAAAATTTACTTCCACTAAACCTCACTTCTCGAAAAACTCTGCGTGGAATGAATGACATTCAGCCGTCACCACAGTGACCAACGAGAATTTTGTGTTATTTACGTGAATACAGGGGTCCCTGCAGAAATTTTCCTTTCTTATCACACAAGAGTTTGGTATTGACTACTAGCCATGTTCCACTGATTGCTCGAGGCCTTTTCAAGAAAGTACGGTGGCAAGCGAGATTGATTTGATTCAGTAACAAAATTCGGAGGGAAAATCAGGGTTTTCCTCAGAGTGGCCAAACAGCGACCTGGCGGCGCGTTCTCAAATCTGCGTACAAAGAGGCGAATTCTTCGCTCATAGTTAGCGCTCTAGGGACTTGCAGTAGATTAGAAGCAGGCTGCCTTCTAAGGAGAAAGACGTATCCGTCACCAAAGAGTATAGCAAATGCTCATCGCAACCGCTTCTATTAACTGTAGTGCGCTGGAGAACCGTTTCCCTTCACTAGAGAGTCTGTGAGTCAAGCCAGACCACGGGACGAATGCTTGGCCCTGCTCTATACTTAACAAGGTAATCTGAACCCTTCTTCCTGCGTTAGTATGCCTTCTTCTCTCCTATAAATAGCCAAGAAATGAGCCAAAAACAATCAAATATCAGTCAGTCATATGTAACGGTCACAGCACAGTCTGCTGAGAAAAGAGACAGAGTGTACGATGGCAAGATGTATCGCCGACCACATTGGCAACAAACTTAACGCCGTACTTGGGAACCACAAAGTAAAGGGGTAAAAAATTTTACTACCTGAAAAGCTAAGAAGCACGTGGGAGATGTAAGAAACAAACTATTACAGGAAACGGGAGCGTTCCTTGCTAAAATAAATCTATTGGTGTCAATAAATGGTGTGCATATACCGAGAAATACATTTCCGAGAGTGTCCATCTGGAACACAGAAAATATGAAAACGGAAAGGAAGAGTCTGAAGCGTGGTATTACAACAGGATGCTGAAAATTAAGTGCGCTGATGAGATAAAACGTGAGGAGGAAACAAATATAGTGTTAAGATACAGGGGGCTTGATACTGTAAAGCGGGCCATTTGCGGCAGATCGGTGACCCGCCATTGCCCCACAGTGTTCTCCAGGGTGCCAATTCTGTATCTTTCCGTCATTGTGCCGATCGTTTCGGTATTCAAGAGCACCAAACGGTCTAGTACTCGAATTAGAGTCCCTGCATTATTCAGTATGCATTTCGGTTTCGATACCGTTCGGGTCTAGAGAACCAAAGCGCTGTTGTCTGTTAGCGTCGCGCAAGCCAATCAAAAGCAACCGGCCGCAGATCCGCGCATGCGCACTTCAGCGCGCACTGCGCCACGAATACAAAGCGGATAGCAGACGACACAGGCGCGCTATTCTCCCAAGTACTGAAAATTGCGTTTACATTGCCATAACGCTTGACGGTTTCCATCGAGCTGACGTGCCCGTCTTCATCGCCCTTGCCTCCTACTTAACAGTATCAGGCGCAGTATATCCAATTCCATGATTCTCAGCTGAAATGCATAAAAATTTTTACAGTTTCTCTGACCGCATGTTTCCATGCATGCATAATAACGATAGCGTATTTGACTGTATTCTGCAGACTGTCGTAAATGCCGCATTATGTCATCTTATTCTCATTCACACTGACATCGTGTTTCCGATTTTACGTTTCGGAAAATGAATTAGGAATAGTGTGTAGTACCACATTGCCTAGCATTTGACAATGTTGACTGGAATACTCTCTTTCAAATTCTCAAGGTGGCAGGGGTAAAATACAGGGAGCTATTACAATTTGTACAGGAATCAGATGGCAGTTATAAGAGTCGAAGGGTATGAAAGGGAAGCATTGGTTGGGGAGGGAGTGAGACAGGGTTGTAGCCTATCCCCGATGTTATTCAATCTGTATATTGAGCAAGCAATAAAGGAAACAAAAGAATAGTTCGGAGTAGGTATTAAAATCCATGGAGAAGAAATAAAAACATTGAGGTTCGCCGATGACATTGTAATTCTGTCAGAGACAGCAAAGGACTTGGAAGAGCAGTTGAACGGAATGGACAGTGTCTTGAAAGGAGGATATAAGATGAACATCAACAAAAGGCAAAACGAGGATAATGAAATGTAGTCGAATTAAGTCGGGTGATGCTCAGGGAATTAGATTAGGAAATGAGACACTTAAAGTAGTAAATGAGTTTTGCTATTTGGGGAGCAAAATAACTGATGGTCGAAGTAGAGAGGATATAAAATATAGACTGGCAATGGCAAGGAATGCGTTTCTGAAGAAGAAAAATTTGTTAACATCGAGTATAGATTTAAGTGTCAGGAAGTCGTTTGTGAAAGTATTTGTATGGAGTGTAGCCATGTATGGAAGTGAAACGTGGACGATAAATAGTTTGGACAAGATGAGAATAGAAGCTTTCGAAATGTGGTGCTACAGAAGAATGCTGAAGATTAGATGGGTAGATCACATAACTAATGAGGAAGTATTGAATAGGATTGGGGAGAAGAGAAGTTTGTGGCACAACTTGACTAGAAGAAGGGATCGGTTGGTAGGACATGTTCTGAGGCATCAAGGGATCACCAATTTAGTATTGAAGGGCAGCTTTGAGGGTAAAAATCGTAGAGGGAGACCAAGAGATGGATACACAAAGCAGATTCAGAAGGATGTAGGCTGCAGTAGTTACTGGGAGATGAAGAAGCTTGCAGAGGATAGAGTAGCATGGAGAGCTGCCTCAAACCAGTCTCAGGACTGAAGATCACAACAACAACAACCACATTGCACTAATTCATCTATAAAAACACCAGAAAAATTGATTATGAGAGTTTGATAGAATAAGAAGATAAACAGAATGTGGTTATAACTCGCTCCTAGAGATCCAAATGATTAAGTAGCACACTACCCTGCATGATAGGTCAACGATTTGGGTCTTAAAAACAAAACTGAAAAAAAAGCATTTTCGAGAGCTCCTACAGTTCGTCAAAGTTTATAACATGCATCTCATGAATGAAAATGTTTCGTATATGGTGCTACAGTCTAAAAATATTACGACAGAGTTCTTTCATTTCTGTCTACTGTGGTTTAGGATTCGATCGCAGATAAATACTTGTGACAAGCAAGATTATGAAGATGACTGCTGCTAGTTACATTCCCAGTAATTTAAGTTGTGCTCTTAGATTCCTGTCTAACCTCATACTCGGAAATCGCTACATATTCGGAAAAAAATGGTGAATTATTTCTGACAAGAAAAAATATAAAGGTCACTGTCGGTTGTTTCACTCACAGCAATTTCATCTCAAACAATTTCATATTTCGTATTTTAAACACACAGAAATCACGAAATCATTACTGAGGTAGTGCGCTGTTACATGTAAGTAATAACGAATATTGCAGAAAAATCTTAACTTACACGAATAACAATGTCTCAGAACGTGTTGCATATATGAAGAGGAAAAGAAATTTTTTTGCATCTATCCATACGCGAACCTGTGTCCTTTCGTATCGCATGCGCGCGCGCTAACCACTTGGCCACGCCAAACAACGGACTCAAAGTGCTCAATTCTTTTAGTATTGTGTAGAGGAACGTAGGCTGACTTCGTTGCCAAACGGTGCTGTGTAAGTCATAAATGTGTGATAGTTTCGAAGGATTCCAATGTCAGGCTTCACATATTTGCTTTCCATTGATACTTAAAAGTTCTAAACAAGTTTCGATAGTTAGTAACTAAGCCATTTGTGGGAAAAAGTACACAAAGGCACTAGTAACGTCAGTTCAGACTCATGTAATATATGTAAGCAGAGCCGATGTGTTGATATTTAATGATCTTTAAACTCTTATTTGCATAAAAATAACACGTATTTTGAGAGAATATTGACCGAAAACTTTTTTTTTATGTAATCATTCACAGTAAGAACCTAACCTAAACATATTTCTAACAAAGGAAAATAGTCTATTATGAACTCACTTTCCAACTGGGTGCGTCCTCTGGTGATTCTTTAGTAAAACAACCATTAAATCCAAAGCTAAAACCGCTAAATACACTCCTGGAAATGGAAAAAAGAACACATTGACACCGGTGTGTCAGACCCACCATACTTGCTCCGGACACTGCGAGAGGGCTGTACAAGCAATGATCACACGCACGGCACAGCGGACACACCAGGAACCGCGGTGTTGGCCGTCGAATGGCGCTAGCTGCGCAGCATTTGTGCACCGCCGCCGTCAGTGTCAGCCAGTTTGCCGTGGCATACGGAGCTCCATGGCAGTCTTTAACACTGGTAGCATGCCGCGACAGCGTGGACGTGAACCGTATGTGCAGTTGACGGACTTTGAGCGAGGGCGTATAGTGGGCATGCGGGAGGCCGGGTGGACGTACCACCGAATTGCTCAACACGTGGGGCGTGAGGTCTCCACAGTACATCGATGTTGTCGCCAGTGGTCGGCGGAAGGTGCACGTGCTCGTCGACCTGGGACCGGACCGCAGCGACGCACGACGCAGTGCCGTGGGGGACCGCACCGCCACTTCCCAGCAAATTAGGGACACTGTTGCTCCTGGGGTATCGGCGAGGACCATTCGCAACCGTCTCCATGAAGCTGGGCTACGGTCCCGCACACCGTTAGGCCGTCTTCCGCTCACGCCCCAACATCGTGCAGCCCGCATCCAGTGGTGTCGCGACAGGCGTGAATGGAGGGACGAATGGAGACGTGTCGTCTTCAGCGATGAGAGTCGCTTCTGCCTTGGTGCCAATGATGGTCGTATGCGTGTTTGGCGCCGTGCAGGTGAGCGCCACAATCAGGACTGCATACGACCGAGGCACACAGGGCCAACACCCGGCATCATGGTGTGGGGAGCGATCTCCTACACTGGCCGTACACCACTGGTGATCGTCGAGGGGACACTGAATAGTGCACGGTACATCCAAACCGTCATCGAACCCATCGTTCTACCATTCCTAGACCGGCAAGGGAACTTGCTGTTCCAACAGGACAATGCACGTCCGCATGTATCCCGTGCCACCCAACGTGCTCTAGAAGGTGTAAGTCAACTACCCTGGCCAGCAAGATCTCCGGATCTGTCCCCCATTGAGCATGTTTGGGACTGGATGAAGCGTCGTCTCACGCGGTCTGCACGTCCAGCACGAACGCTGGTCCAACTGAGGCGCCAGGTGGAAATGGCATGGCAAGCCGTTCCACAGGACTACATCCAGCATCTCTACGATCGTCTCCATGGGAGAATAGCAGCCTGCATTGCTGCGAAAGGTGGATATACACTGTACTAGTGGCGACATTGTGCATGCTTTGTTGCCTGTGTCTATGTGCCTGTGGTTCTGTCAGTGTGATCATGTGATGTATCTGACCCCAGGAATGTGTCAATAAAGTTTCCCCTTCCTGGGACAATGAATTCACGGTGTTCTTATTTCAATTTCCAGGAGTGTATGTTCAAAATAACAAATTATAGGTGTACATAAACCACAGTCCACCGATTGACAGGGCCAGACCGAAACGCAGAACCTCTCGGTACAATTGTCGGAAAATCGGTGGGAGGACAGTTTGGTAACAAGTCTCACAAGCTTACTGAATAGGATATTTCGATAAAGAACCGAAAATGGCGTCACTACCGAGACTAACCTACTACACCGATCGGTATAAACGATACTGAATAGGGCCCCATGTCTGCCTGCCGAGACAATTACCGAAACCACGAGACACTTCTTCTTGTGGCATACTTAACTTCAGCAGCCGCAACACTCCAGCAGACCGCCTTTGGGACCCATAAATACTGCCCGTTCAGTCGTCTATGGAATCGTAGGGTTAACACATGGTCAGCCGTCGTAGAGTCGGCTCCCGCCGCGCTGTCACAAGACCTCCTGACAGGGCTTCCAGTTGATGCAGGATGTGCTGTCGGTGTAACTGAGGTTCTCTTACGAGGAACCCCTTGACTGAGATGTCCCAAGAGCATGTAACGCCGGAAGTGCATATCCTCCTATTTCCATCTATTGTACTATAAATTTGTTTTCCTTATTTTTGTTACCTGAATATATGACATTTCTGTGTCTTTACATATTGTAATTGTTTTACTATTTGTATATATATATATTTATGCATTTATGTCGATGTATAATTGGTTTGTTTCGTAAATATTATTTGTATTTTTACGCTGGGTCTTGCCTAGGGAAATCTGCTATGGAACGATTACATCGATAGGTCGTGTGAAGAATCAAAGTGTGTAGGATCTTTGGTAGTGTTAACTCTGCCGCGTGGAGCGCGGTCAGAGAGAGTCTGGCTGGAGTAGCGAGTGGAGCAGGTGTGTTGTGTGACGCTCCCGCGAGTTGCCGCGCTTTCGGGGTTTGGCAGCATGTAATTGCGCTCGGCTTGCTATGATAGTTTCTGACACGGTGTCGCGGACGGGAAGCATTAGCTGGCGCACATCAAGAGCCCGTTTCGTCTGGTGACCGTGTCGAGAAGAAGGCGCGCCAGCATCCAGATTCTGCAACAGCGACGGCCGACAATGAGTGACTGTCGCCACCTCCTCGATCGACGACTTCAAACCTTCAATCAACCAACAAGGAAGACTGGAAAAACGTAAAGTTTTAGAACTGTATGGCAGACCTCAGCTTTTCAAACTTTTCAAACTGTTGCATCACAAAATTACAGCAACTTAGCATGAACCTTTCTTGCTCATTGTCCCAATTGCATTGCCAAGCAGGGTCCCTTCCTTTTTCGAAATGAACCCGAGTGTCGTTGAAATTCAAACGCCAGCATTAAAGTGACATAATTCAATTTCACTGCTTTAATTTCAAAGTTCAGTTAAAGTATTCATAGCTGGCTACAATATCTAGATTACACAAGCACAAATTAAGAGTGCGGGTTTTGTTACCGTATTTTAGCTTACCTGTGACTGCAGCTCAGCTTGGTACGTACTAAATTTTACTATTGTTAATTGTTCAGAATCATTTAATTCAAGTTCAAAGTTAAATCTCTTATTTCTAAATTGCGTAGATTCAAGTAGCTTTTGAAATGATTGTTGAGGTAGTCCAAGACTAACCGTATTTTACTGAATTTTGATGTGATTCAGAAAGAAAGCTCACTATTAACTTCAGTCACTAAATTAACTTTCGATTTTCCGGTTTTATTAATTCTTTTGCTAAATTAAGTCAGAGTGTATCGAAATTTATTACTTCTGATAAACTTTCAGTTTTCACACTACACGTGTCAACCTTCAGTTGCCACGCTTCTAGTGCTAATTATATGTGTAATAATCTTTCTTTTTCAGTTACTATAGTAATTGTCCTTAGGACTGGCGACCGTAATTTCCCCCAAATCTCAAATATCTAATTACCGCTAGTTGATTGTTAACGTAACGGCTGCACATTTACTTTCTTTATTAACTTTACCCCTATTTCAAAATTAATTTCCACCAGTTTCATTAGCATTTTTCCTTTCATTTAGATGTAACCCTTTCCTCCCTCTTTACCGACAAATTAACCTCGGTGACGATTGCTTTTCCCAAATTTCCATTAGGTACACGCGGTTTAATTTTTCACCGTCATTAAGGTCGATAAGTGAGGGGGAGGTTACAAGCAATCTTTAGTAAGGCTCATTTGAAAGTAAAGTGTTGACAACTATAACTGGAAAAATATTAGCTGCTAATGACTCACCATGTGCATTAGGAAAGCGAGAGAAAATGAGTGACCTGGAGCAGCAGAGACCAATCTTCTGTGGGATGCATGTATTACCCTTCACTAAATGGACATCGTCGACATTCGAGAAATGTTAGGAGCAAACCAGTAATTTGGCACCACGAACACCGAATGAAGAACGGCGCGACAAGATATTCACAGAGCTTCGCACCATCCACTCCTTGGGAATTACAAATTGTGCAGCATGTTCAGCTAGGTATCTACTCTTAAAGAATCGTATAGAATCGTATTGGCGTAAAGGGGTAATGAGGGCTGATGTAATGTGATGGTATGCAACCGAATGCGAAACAGACTGTCGTGGAGCTTATCGTGAAACTGGCTATCCTTTAAGGCGTAGCTGCAGATAGTGCGACAATATGTTTTATAGCAATGGAAAAAAAAAACATCCAGAGGCTGAATTTGTCCACTTGTTCCAGGTGGTATGAGATACAATGTCACACACTTTTCTGGAGGGATAGTTTGTTCTAAAAGAGTATGATATTTATAAGCCGACAGGAATCAAGCAATAGCAAGTTATTTTGATTAGCTATTGGCCAAAGACAATGTTCATACCATAGTAGTTGTTCTCCTACGCCCTTTTTCCCACTCTTTCTTTCTGTGACGTAAATATTCCGTACTGCCCTTAAGAGATCACTCAACAAGAGAAAGAATCGTAGGGGACAGAGCAGCTCCAACTTTTTGCAGCATAATAAATAACTTTCCAGCCAATGTACCATCCAGTTTAACAGTCGGCATTATTTTATGCAAATGTGTTAGCGTATTGAGGTTAGTTGATCTTAATACACCTCTATTAGTACCTCTTATTTCCTGTGTTCCTTTAACATTCGTTTCCTCCTCAAATCCCGACTGGTCAGAGTTGAAAACAAATTCCTTACTAAACCATGTGGTGAGTTTGTTTATCTCGTCTACGGAGTTTCGGGCGGATTCCGCAATTTACTGTACATCGTCAACTTGACGCTTTGTCTGAAATTTCGTTATCTTATGTCTTCCAATTCTGCAGCACAGTTTGAAGTAAGGCTAATATCCGCAGCTTCCCTTGAAAACGCTGTAATCTATGTCGCGCCCAATTTGATGTGCATAACGTACTAGGTCACTACCACGCATGTCCTGTAAATTGTACCGACCATCCTTGAAACGCGCAAACAGCAGTTCTTTTTAACAAGTGCGCTTTGTTCTCCCTTGAATATCCGTAGTTTTTTTATTGCGGACTTATTCGAAATCCGTTTTTTTTTTTTTACTATGCTGCGGATGATACTCCATGTACGTAATTATGTTTAGTATCCACTCCCTGGACAGTCCGCCCCGATAGCTGAGTGGTCAGCGTGATGGATTGCCGTCCACCCGGCCCGGGTTCGAATCCGGCTGGGTCGGGGATTTTCTCCTCTCAGGGACTGGGTGTTATGTTGTCTTCATCATCATTTCATCCCCATCCGGCGCGCAGGTCTGTCAATGAAGCGTCGAATGTAGTAAGGCCTGCACCAAGGCGGCCGGACCTGGACAACGATTGTCCTTTACTATGTTTCTCTGGACACGGAATCTGTGGCTCCCTGTCCGACAAGGATCTAGAACTATAAGGCTTGGCACCTGTTTCAATATCACTTTCGCTTGTTAAGCACGTATCGTCATCATTGCACTCCTCATGTACATTGTCCACACAGACGAGCAGTTACATCACACATTCCTCCTACTCATCTTTCAGAGACGCTATATTTCCTCTGCTGTTTCTGTCTCACTCTGCGACATTCCTAGGGTTGATTCTGACGAAATGTCAACTTCGGAAACTAATGTTGTGGATATAATGCAATGTTGGCTTTGTTTATCGTTGGTATTGATCTGCTTTGTATCAACACCAGTAGCACTGTAGCACTCTTGTGACTTACTCGACGACTTAAATTCCGTAAGGTCATGCTGCGTTCACCACTGGATACCTCTACCCCGCTCCCTGCTGCGATTAGCAGTCAGTATCGTAGTTTCTTGATAGACAACAGATCTCGCACTCAAGGGGTTCCTTGTTAGCCACCGAGACACTGGGCCACCGCCAGCCAGCCAGCCCCACCTGTGGGCCAGTCGGCTAGGCTCCTCGCAGCACCGACTGGACCAAGCACGGCCACTGCGGCCTAGACCTACAGGAATGGTGTGCTAGCTTCAGCTATCAGCTACTAACGCTGCTCAGCAACTTGTCAGCGCGCTGCAGTCCAGCTGCGTGTGTAATCTTCGACGGCGCTCTCTCTGCTGTAGCCACACAAGGATACGGTCGATCAACGGCACGCTGTGCCATATGACGATAGCATGTAGCTGCCACTTTGCGAGCTTGTTGGAACAAAAAAAAAAAAAAAGAAACACAGCACAGGCCTCTGAGGGTCTCTTGTAGTTCTACCCAATCCTCAAACCCATAAAGTCCAGGTATGAGAGCCGAACACTATTCTGACAACTTGAAGAAATAATTAATGAAAAACCACTCTAGACACTGTTGAGAAATTTGGTGAGTCCACTACCAGTTTCGTTCTTTACTTTAGACCATTTTCAAGATGTTCTGAAAACACCAGACATGTGTTAGATAGGACTATGTCGAAGAAGCAATGATGGAAATAAAATAAAGGCTCAAAAGTGGGATTAAAATTCCAAATGGAAGGATATCTGTGTTAAGATTCGCTGATGACATTGCTATCCTCAGTGAAAGTGAAGAACCCTATATATGTACAGGCAACCGCCTTGCCACAGTGTTTCCCATCAGATCACCGAAGTTAAGCGCTGTCGGGTGTGGCCGGCACTTGGGTGGGTGACCATCCTATCCACCATGCGCTGTTGGCATTTTTTGGGGTGCACTCAGCTTCGTGATGCCAATTGAGGAGCTACTCGACCCAACAGTAGCAGCTCCGGTCAACGAAAACCATCATAACGGTCGGGAGAGCGGTGTGCTGATCACACGACCCTCCTATCCACATCTTCATTGAGGGTGACACGGTGGTCGGATGGTCCCGGTGGGCCACTTGTGGCCTGAGGACAGAGAGCTATATAAGCACAGATGGACTATAAAACTTACATTATTCTGCAGAGAAACAACGTTCAAATCATAAAAGTAGAAGCTATATGGATTTAAAATGTGATCCGTCCAATAACATGTGAGAAATATGAGCGTTTTCAAATAGACTCTATAATTTATTACATTGAGAGGCGGCATGAGCCTGCTCTCATATTTCTATCTTACTCTGAGTAATTCGATTTTCCTCTCTAATTGCATGCAGTGTAAAGACGCTATTCCTTCACACTCAAACTTCCCACGCAGCGTCTCTTGTCACCCGGGTGGTCCGGTGACAGGCGGGTTCTCCTGAGCCTGAAAGGGTTAAGCTGACGGGTGTGAGGGAGTTGAGTGGATGCTTTCCAGATGCCGACATTGTCATAAGAGTGGCGGCGACACGCCCACAGGGGCCTGAAGGAGCAGCTGGGCTAGAGATTCCGTTACTTCGCAGAAACTTAGTGAAAACACTTTCTGGCTGGCTACCATCGAAGTGTGGGAATGACTTGTGTTCCCAGGCAGTCTTGGCGGGCAAATTCCCACGTATTCTGCAAAATCATAACTGTGATTGGCTTGCTCAGGGCGTAGCTCCGTGACGTAGCAAAATCGGCGCAGAAATTGGCGCCAAGAATCTCCATTGGTGGAATGGTAGTGCTTCGGCAATAGAGTGGAATTTTCCGAGGGTTTTTGAGTTGCTGATTGGAACGTTTAACCACGGCCACTGTAGTGGGTGCGGGAATGTTCTGTGTTCGGTTTGTATGGGTGCTCTTGAGAGGGTCAGCTCTCGCCTTTCGGTCGGGGTAGGTTAGAAGACTGAGCTCTCGCTGCTCTGGACAGTCTGCCTTCCGTTGGCTGTCAAATATGCTTTCATTTAATTGTAACTGTTTGTCGAGGTTGCTGCAGTTTCGACTTCAACGTAACTTTTCGAGTACAGTTGGCAATTGAGCGTTCTGCGTACAAGTGGCCTGTGTTGTACGTCTTGAGCAGTTTTGGCTAAAATTGACTGTATCGGAGTTACTGTGTGACTTCGCTTGTTAAAATCACTCACTGTACCGTGGGTGATTGTGTGGCGAGCCTTTTTCGTCTCCCTTAGAGGCGCGTTTGTGTTGCTAGGAAGTCTTTAGCCTGGAACAACCAGACCAGGAAAATTTGTTTTGGGCTATACTCGCGACATTATCATAACCACGATGGGACATCGAAGCAACCAGCCATCACCTCTGGTATGCCAGATCGTGTCCTTGCCGTTAAGAAGACAGCTTGGTAATGTATGTCCGCAGCACTGGCAGATTAGGGCATTTTACTAGGAGAAAATCAGAGCTCAGCAGAGCGACCCCTATTCGTCTTTTCTAACTTTGTTATGTCTTGGGTGTTCATTGTCTGAGTTCTCACTAATGTATCAGCAATTAATGTTGGGTTGGCTGTGTGTTTCTCTTAAGATTTGAGTTGCAAGGAATTGGGTCCACATACCACTTGGTCATAAACGTCACAGTCTAGTTTATGGACAACTTCACCTTCACATCATTTATTTGAGTATCCAATTTGATGTATTGTAAATCTTTCATATGTTTTGTTTATTATTTTGAGTTTAGTCATAATAAATCAAATTGTTATTCTGGACAGAACTTTCATTCTCTTAATCGGTAGAGCAACCCTTTCATTTCTCACTACGTTAATGAAACTTTATTTAATTAATTTGTATCAAATTAAATTATTGGAGGTGCTACTCCACTTGCAGGGTCAATTACAGTCAGTTCGCGTTTCTTCTTAATCCATGTGCAACAGTGAAAGTCTGAGTTAGAATAGGCGGGGGGGGGGGGGGGGGTTAGAGCATCGTTTACATATGAAGATTCTGGATGAATTTAGTGTTACACTGCTAGCCCCGGCACCTCGCAATCTAATAGACGGTTACGTATTAATTTCCCAAAAAATGGTTCGAATGGCTCTGAGCACTATGGGACCTAACTACTGAGGTCATCAGTTCCCTAAAACTTAGAACTACTTAAAACTAACCAACCCAAGGACATCACACTCTTCCATTCCCCAGGTCAGGGTTTGAACCTGCGACTGTAGCAATCGAGCGGTTCAAGACTGTAGCGCCTAGAACCGCTCGGCCACCCCAGCCAGCTTAATTTCCCAGCTCACACAGGTTGTCAACCAAGTTACCGGTACCTACCTTCGCAACACCTTGCCGCCTGAAAGTCTCGAAATCGATCATGCAATAAAACTTATAACACCATAACTGCAGTCTGAGGCTATTTTATTTATTGTCATTCCAACTTGCATGTTTTACAAGTAAAAGACTAAAAATAGTTTTTTGATGCAATAAAAGTGTATAATAATAATAGAGCATGGGGTATCCAAGTCATGCGTAGAATTACGTCCTCTACTGTACTAAACGTGAACCACAGAGAAATGCAGAAGTCATTACAGAAGCTTAGATGTGTCGTGGACTGCTTACAGAGTATATTTATCAGCTTCTAGGTACAGCTACTATGAGGGCTATTTGGAAAGCAAAGTCTGATCGGTCATGGCATGGAAACCACTGTGAAAGCCAAAAATTTTTTATTCTGAGCAGTTAGCTACGCCTTCCAGTTACTTCTCTACATGGTCACCGCTCCTACATTAGACATTTGTCGTAGCATTGTACCAACTTACTCGTCATAAAAGGCAGCCTCCTGTGCTTTCCGACAATTCTCTACGCTGGTCTACAGCTTGACTGTGCCAAAACGTTGTCTTCAAAGCCAGCTGTTCATGTGAGCAGAGGTGAAACTCGGGGCAATACAGTTGCGGGCTGTATAGTGGGAGATCAAACAATTCACACCGGGAAAGTTGCAGGAGCATCTTCATTGACCCTAGAGTGTGCGGCCGAGAATTGTTATGAAGAAGGAAACACATGGCAGTTCCGCTATACTGGCTGCATGAAATCAGGCGAAATCTCTCACCAGGCACTCATACTTGGCGAGAGACGCTATTTTCTAAGGATCTTTAAGTGCTCACTGTGCGCCGAAAATTTAAACGAGCGACGTGACGTTATCGACAGGAGTGCTAGAGACACTGCCCAACACGTCTGCGCAAAGCTACATCAGGTTTTAAGTGTGGTGTCCTTTACGCGTACGGTAAGGCCTTACTTTCCGAATAGTCGTACTAATCTGGAGATTAAAAGAATTTATCAGTAATGGGGTGGCAGATGTCCAAGAAACATTTCATCAATTCAACAAGCGCTTGAGGGATCAAGAAATGGGGAAAGTGATGGCTAGAAGGACGCCTCTTCCACCTCTCCATAGTGAAAATTGCACACTGGGCCGCTGAAGTCTGGTATACACGAACCAGAGGAAGGGTTGTGGTCAAGGCATCAAGGAAAAGCCTCGTGATACTAGAGGGAGCTCTAGATGGCAGAAATTGCAAGGGAAGACTGAGGTTGGAATATAAAAGTACACACCAAATAATTGAGGACATTGGTTGTGAGAGCTTGGTTGAGATGACTAGACTGGCATAGAGGAGAGGAAATAGTGGATGGACACACTAAACATGTCAAGTCTTACGAAAATAATCCACTGCGATAAGTGTGAGCCTCTGTGGATTCTGTTACCGCATGAGGAAGCCATGTTCCTCCACTAAAATTCCAGGGGAGGAAGCGGACAGTAAAGCAGCCCAGACTGCTCCGGATTTCACGGGCGTGACAGCGTTTCGTAATGAGTGTGGGGCGTGTCGGCGGCGCGGCTGTGAGGCGCCTTTCCTACCCGCGTGTCCAGCCCGCGGCCGTGCCGAGAGCGCGTGGGCGTGGGCGTCCTAACTCTGCCACTGTGACCGGCCGGCTGTGCCCTCCAGTCGCCGCCTACCTGCTTGGTATGCGCGTGCCCGCCGCCCATTCAGCCGGCGCCGGCTCATCTTTATAAATAGGGACGCGGCCGCACCTGTGACTGCCGGCTACTGGCTTCTGGCTACTGGCTACCAGCTAGAGGCGCGCCCCTATCCAGCCGCCTAATTAAACCAGCGCGGCTTCCAGTTCATTGACCAAGCGGGGCCGGAAATACTGGCCATCCAGGTGTCGAGACTCGAAACAAATCAGTAAATGAGACACTGGGGCTCACGAAACCCCCCAAAATAGACAAAAATATTACTCAAACACAAACCGATATTTCTTTCCTGGGGAACTACGGTAATGTAGAATTCTTTGAAAGAAATTTCCACCACTTGACTGTAGATTTGTACTCATTTATTTCACACAAATTTACAATTTGTACAGAAAGCAGATGGCAGTTGTAAGAATCGATGGACATGAAAGGGAAGCAGTGGTTGGGAAGGGAGTGAGACAGGATTGTAGCCTCTCCCCGAAGCTATTCAATCTGTATATTGAGCAAGCAGTAAAGGAAACAAAAGACAAGTTCGGAGTAGGTATTAAAATCCATGCAGAGGAAATAAAAACTTTGAGGTTCACCGATGACATTGTAATTCTGTCAGAGACAGCAAAGGACTTGGAAGAGCAGTTGAACGGAATGGACAGTGCCTTGAAAGGAAGAGCAGTTGAACGGAACGGACAGTGTCTTGAAAGGAAGACCAGCTGAACGGAATGGACAGTGTCTTGAAAGGAGGGTATAAGATGAACATCAACAAAAGCAAAACGAGGATAATGGAATGTAGTCGAATTAAGTCGGGTGATGCTCAGGGAATTAGATTAGGAAATGAGACACTTAAAGTAGCAAAGGAGATTTGCTATTTGCGGAGCAAAATAACTGATGATGGTCGAAGTAGAGAGGATATCAAATGTAGACTGGCAATGGCAAGGAAAGCGTTTCTGAACAAGAGAAATTTCTTAACATCGAGTATAGATTTAAGTGTCAGGAAGTCGTTTCTGAAAGTATTTGTATGTAGCCATGTATGGAAGTGAAACATGGACGATAAATAGTTTAGACAAGAAGAGAATAGAAGCTTTTGAAATAAGGTGCTACAGAAGAATGCTCAAGATTACATACGTAGGTCAGGTAACTAATGAGGAGGTATTGAACAGAATTGTGGAGGAGTTTGTGGCACAACTTGACAAGAAGAAGGGATCGGTTGGTAGGACATGTTCTGAGGCATCAAGGGATCACCAATTTAGTACTCGAGGGCAGCGTGGAGGGTAAAAATCGTAGAGGGATACGAAGAGATGAATACACTTATCAGATTCAGAAGGATGTAGGCTGCAGTAGGTACTGGGAGATGAAGAAGCTTGCACAGGATAGAGTAGCATGGAGAGCTGCATCAAACCAGTCTCAGAACTGAAGACCACAACAACAACAACAACAACAATCACGATTTTCACGGAAGCAGGTGGTATCTGTCAGATCGGTGCTCAGTGCTGCGGAAGAGGCCGGTTGTTGTCAATCGTCGAAATTTTGTGTGCGAAACATGTGGTGAGCATAGCGCCTGGTTACAAAAACTTACTTTTAAGAGACTTTGCTTGACATAGCCCTCTGGTTTGTTGCAAATGGTAGCTTAATTCATAAAGCTTTTTATGGGTGCATTTCTATATGTGTTCAGTTTCTTGCCCATAAAACGTCTAGGCCATACTCAATTTGTCACCATTTCTTTGTCAACGAATCTTCCATCACCACCTCTACAGGGCTTCGTATTCCTGCTGCAAGAGTGAACACCTGAAACTGCTGAACTGAACACGTTACCCTTTAAAGCAACTCGACAATAAAGTGAAGGAGGCTTTGTCTGGTGAGCATGATGGCCATAGTGTTGAACTGCATATTGGACTTTCTATAACGATTCATCTGTCCAGAAAGGTCTCATCCAAGAACTGGTAAGCAATGGATCTCCTGTGTGGCGGTGCACCATCTTACTGAAATGATACTCATTTCTCAAATCTCTCTAACAGAGGTGCCACGCAGGGCTCCGTTATGTCTAGGTAAACTGTCACCGTAATGGTTCGTTCAGAGAAAAACAACGATCGAATGGTAGTGCTGTGCATTAAGCCATCCCATAAATTCACTTTCGAGCTGCCCTTACCTCCTGTTCCATAATATGTAAGTTCTCGGACCCCCCAGCACCCGACAGTAAGACTGTGTAGTTTCTCGAAAATGCGAAAAGTCGCTTCACTGGGAAAAAAATTAATAAGAAATTCGTTCTCTGCATGGATTCTTTCCAGAATGGTCCTACCAAACTGAGAAAGCTACAAAGCTTGTCGCTTCAAAACTTGCAGGAAATGCGCTTTGGAAACATGGAAATGCAACCGTTTGTGCAAAATCATCACCACTTCTCTAAGGTTTGCCTGTTTCTCTAGAAACATTAAGCATCGACTTCCGTGGATTGCCTTGAAATTCTGTGCACACTGTTCGTCACCAACTCTAGCACTACCATCTCACGTACAATGCTAGTCTCTTTAAAATTCTCATACCATATTTTCGTGTTCTTCATATCTAGCGTATGTCACGATAGGCACTTCCGAACTGTCGCTGTAACACGCGACTGTATTTCATGATAGGAAAAAAACAGAATGTACTTTCGTCTTCATAGACACCATTGTGACAACAGCACTGCTTCGAACGTTGTCCAATAAGTAATGCAACCGTTTTATTTTTCTCGGCAAATTTCGTTTAAAAATGCGAATTTTCTGTAGGACGTCGTGGAATATTACCGCTTCATCCGCTGTAGTTTTATGACATTCCGATCACTGCTGGCGCTATATGTAGCCCCGAAAAAAGCGTGCGTAACGGAGTTGTGTTTCAAGCAGAGCGTTTCTTTCGGTGGAAGGCCAGAGCTCTGCAGATACTGTAGATATGCGTATGTGCTTGCACATTGTCTATAGAGATCTGACAATGAACAAAAGCATAATGAGTCGTTGGGCGAGGTATCTGTCCTCATCTCAACTTATATGGATATGGTGCCTGTTCTTTCGGATATATCCATGTAAGTATATAGTTCTGGCAACACCGGCCATGACCTACTTCTTCTATGCGGATGCACACATATTCCCCGTACTCTTACGGGACTTGGTAAGAATGTCTTCCACGAGTAACGAGTGTGCTGGCGTGGGACACTACGAATGTAGTGTGTGGACATACAAGGTGAGAATGCGGGTCTCGCGGGAGGCGTGGGCGAGTCAGTCCCTGCAGTCGCGCTATCCTCTATGCCCTCGGTGGCTCAGATGGACAGAGTGTCTGCCTTGTAAGTAGGAGATCCCGGGTTCGAGTCCCGGTCGGGGCACACACTTTCACCTGACCCCGTTGATATACAGGGTGAGTCACCTAACGTTACCGCTGGATATACTTCGTAAACCACATCAAATACTGACGAACCGATTCCACAGACCGAACGTGGGGAGAGGGGCTAGTGTAACTGGTTAATACAAACCATAAAAAAATGCACGGAAGTATGTTTTTTAACACAAACCTACGTTTTTTTAAATGGAACCACGTTAGTTTTGTTAGCACATCTGAACATATAAACAAATACGTAATCAGTGCCGTTTGTTGCATTGTAAAATGTTAATTACATCCGGAGATATTGTAACCTAAAGTTGACGCTTGAAACCTCCGACGTTCAGTTGCGTGTTGTAACAAACACGGGCCACGGTCGGCGAGCTGCAACATACATCGCGTTTCTACAGAATGATCTGCCAACGTTGCTCGAAAATGTCCCACTGGAAACGCGTCGACGTATGTGGTATCAGCATGATGGTGCACCTTCACATTGCGCAATTAACACTAGGCTGACCCTTGACAGGATGTTCGACGGGCATTTCATAGGACGTGGAGGACGCATAAATTGGCCAGACCGTTCTCCTGATCTTACACCTCTGTACTTCTTTCTGTGGGGTACGTTAAAGGAGAATGTGTACCGTGATGTGCCTACAACCCCAGAGGATATGAAACAACGTGTAAGTAGGCTGTTTATGTTTTCTTTATGTAAGTTTGCTATTTATGTTTTCTTATTGACAACGTTATGTAGCGCTCTGTATGAAAATCACTGGCTGTGCTGTGTGCAGTATGTGGCTAGTTTGCATTGTTGCCTGCCATTGTTGTCATGAACTGCTATAGCTGGATGTAAACAGCGCGTAGCGTAGGGCAGTTGGAGGTGAGCCGCCAGCAGTGGTGGATGTGGGGAGAGAGATGGCGGAGTTTTGATGATTTGTGATACTGGATGTTAATTATGAATATTAAGGTAAATACAGTGTTTGTTCTCTATTAAAATCTTTCATTTGCTAACTATCCCTATCAGCAGTTAGTGCCTTCAGTAGTTTCAATCTTTTATTTAGCTGGCAGTAGTGGCGCTCGCTGTATTGCAGTAGTTCCAGTAATGAAGATTTTTGTGAGGTAAGTTATTTGTGAAAGGTATAGTTTAATGTTACTCAGGGCCATTCCTTTGCAGGGATCTTTGATAGTCAGATTGCGTTGCGCTAAAAACATTGTGTGTCAGGTTAAGCACAGTAGAGTATAATTTGTTCAAAGGGGACGTTTCATATGGCGACCCTGCCAGGATACCTCACTGGAATCTTCTGATTTTTTTTTCTTGTAGTTTGTGTAATTAGTGTAGATTTTGTTTATTGCTAGTGCGTAATTGTAGAGGGAATCTCCTTTGTAGTTGCAGCCTTTCATTTTTGTACTGTAAAACAGTTGTGGCATGCATGTAGATTTGCACCAAGTATTTCGCAGCTGCAATTAACTAGATATTATTTTCAGTGCTATGTTAATGTGTTCTCTTATTTTTGCTATTCAAATTGTGCTTTTCTGTGTTATCGTGTGAAATATTGTGACAATAATGGCGTGTGAAAAACGTAACACTCGGCTCCAAAGTAAATTAAGAAATGACAGTGAAGACGAAAGCAGTGTGTTGGCCCCACCATGTAATGAGTTAACTAATGTTCAAAGTAGTAATTTGGTAACTGTGCATAGGGAAATGGAGCGGGCGTCAAACAATGGCGTGGACAGTCAAACAGGTGGTGAGCAGGGAAGCATTATCGATCGATCGGTCGGCGGCGGCTCGCCTCAGGAATCCGAAGTGATAGGACGCAATTTTGCAAATACTGTGGATTCAGGTTTTGCGTCCTCACCGTTTTCTCAACTGAGTCAAGACACATTTTCTGCTTGTCAAAGTGTGAATGTTGCCGGTGAGAATGCGCTGCCAAGGGGCATAGAGAAACAGATTCCAGACACTAATACATTATTATTGCAATTAATGCAACAAATGGAACAAAATCAGAGACAAATGGGACAAAATCTTCAAAAGTTAGACACAATGGAACAGAATCTTCTAAAGTTAGACACAATGGAACAAAATCAGAGACAAACACACCAAAAGCTTCAAAAGTTAGACACAATGGAACAAAATCTTCGGAAGTTAGACACCACACTTGAACAAACACGTGAAGATTTAACTACTGAGTTACATAACATTGAATCGAAATGTCAAAAGGTCTGTAATGACGTAAAAACACAAATTTGTGAGCATTTTCAGCCTATTTTTTCGCGGCATGAAAATGCATTACAGAATCACGAAGCAGCCATAAAAGAGCTGCAAACCATTGTTCATGAAAATCATGAGACCTTGTGGGCTAAAATTGACTCAGTTGCATCTACCGATTCGGTTACGCAATTGACAAAAACTCAGGAAAACTTAAAGAACACAGTAGATTCGATTTCAACACAAATGGACACTCTGAAACTTGGTTCAGAAAAACACACTGAGGAAATGTGTTCACTATCGGAGAAAGTAGCTGAACTTTCGGATCAGGTCACTAACTTATCTAGAAAGGTAGATGATGATCTTAATGACACAAGACCCATAGCCTTCACTGACACAGAAGAGTATGAACAAATAAGAAAATTCAAACAAAATCAAAATCAAATCAACACACAGTACAAAAGAGAAATCCGGGAAGTACAAGATCAGCTGACACAGGTAATACAAGAATTACGTATTTCAGAGGACACTCGCGCTCCAACACGGGAAGAGGAACTTAGAAATACGCAAAAGCCACAAAATAATAACACAGGGCATTTCGGTAATTATGAAAGAAATTGGCAAGGTACACCGAATTTTGAGATGGAACCGCCGACACGATATGCTACTCGCCGACACGATGATTTTGACTATAAGCTGTTGATTACTACACGTAAATTCAAAACGTTTAAGAATTCTGCCAACGACATTCATCCACAAGCGTGGCTCCATCAATTCTCTCATTGTTTCCCTCCCAACTGGTCATTGGAGCACAGGTTAGAATTTATGTGTGGCTACTTAGAGAATGAACCAGCTGTAAGAATGCGATCGGTCATTCACGATTGCCACAGTGAAGGAGAATTTTACCATGCCTTCCTCTCAGCATATTGGTCTCAAGCCACACAAGACCGCGTAAAACATAGCATCATAATGATGAAACACTTCGAACAATCTGAATTTTCCAGTCTTGTGAAATATTTTGAAGACATGTTGCACAAGAATCAATACCTGTCAAACCCATACAGCCCCTCAGAACTCATCCGCATTTGCTTAATCAAACTGCCCGAACATTTGAGACATATTATTTTAGCAGGACGTTGCAAAGACGACATTGAAGCTTTTCAGGGACTCTTACAAGAATTAGAAATTGACACAGACAGTCGCGGGATGCGAAAACGGGAAAACAATCACTACACGGCACATCCGTCACAATTCCGTGACGACAGAAATAATAACTGGACACGACAAGTCTATTCTTACAACGCAAATCGTGACCAAAACAGACACCACCCGTATGACAACCGTTGGCAGAGTAGTAATAATTACAGGGAAAGATCACCTCTCCGCAGTAATGACTATCACAGAGACAATCAGAGAAACAGACAATATGGGAACCAAAATAACTATTATCAAGGGAGACAGAATAACTTTAGACGCAATGGTCCAGCGCGTAGTTACGATTCTGGGAGAAATTCTCCACCACATGACCGACAAGAAAGAAACTATCGAACCTACCGACATGACGACAGACGATATGATCGTAACGACAGACCTGAATTGCATCAGAACTGGCGAGATTTAAATAGAGCAGAGCACTCTCGTCACGATGAATTTGTAGAAGTTAGGTCTCCAAATCCCAATAACGACGCGCGCCAACAAAGAGACAATAGGCGATGACTCACACCACTGGCAGCCACAAGACGTACTTATGAAACTGACGACGCATCTGCCGTAGCTAGTAATTACGTAAAAATGGAAGACATTAGGGACATCTTACTCCAGGAACACGACGTAAAACATAACAACATTGCATATCCTGTGATTCATATTACTGTAAATGACGTAAAATTTACGGCAGTACTTGACTCTGGCAGTCCCATTTCAGTAATTAGCGAAACAGCTTTTAGCAAATGCAACAAAGCGAACGATTGCCCCACACTTCCGTTACGTAAGATTAAATTGCAAGGTGCAATCTTTGGAAAAAGTGTAGATGTACGCCAACAAACCAACTTAGAATTCTTTTGTCAAAGCCACAGCTTCTCTATGAACTTCCTTATTGTTCCATTATTGTCGACGGAAATTATACTGGGAGTAGACTTTTTGAATGAATACAAAGCAATCTTAAGCTTTCACGATGCTGAAATAAGTTTAGAGAAAGAAGGTAAGTCAATAGCTTTGAAATTTGAAGACTGGCTTTCAAACCATGATGAGGAAATTAATCGGCTTTACCTTCTGTTAGATAACAGTTCGGAATTTTCTACGGAACTAGACACTAACAATCACTCTGCAAGTACTGACAGGGATGACATCGACGGCATATTTGAAATTAATGAGTTAATTCAGAATAAAATTCAAACAATTGAGAATTGTAATGACACTGATAGGCAGGACCTTTTTGAGATTTTACAAGCACATTCCACAGTTTTTACTCACAAAACAGGAACAATCAAGGGATTTCAATACCAATTTCGTGTTCGTGAGCATACTAAATTTTGTGTTAGACCATACGTAATTCCGGCGCATTATAGGGACCGTGTTAGAACAGAAATACAATCTATGCTTGTCGAGGGCATTATTGAGCCTGCAGTAAGCTCATACAACAACCCATTACATGTTGTTGAGAAGAAGAATGGATCGATCAGGCTTGTCTTAGATTCGAGACAAATCAATACTATCATCATTCCTGAAACAGACAGGCCGCAGACGATGGAAGAACTCCTTCAAAATTTTAATGGTGTAAAAGTGTTATCTTCCATTGATCTCAGATCCAGCTTTTATCAGATCGAACTTCATCCAGAATGTAGAAAATACACAGCTTTCCTTTGTTTCGGCGTTTGTTATCAGTTTCGGAAACTTCCTTTTGGTTTGAATATTTCTTCGGCAGCATTCATTCGCGGGTTAAATTCCATATTACCTGAGTTCTTAAAGCGTCACATCACCTTATATGTGGACGATATTCTAATAGCAGAAGCTTCATGGGAACAACATAACCGCATCCTCAACAGTTTGTTACGTATTTTTGCAGAATCTGGAATTACAGTTAACTTGGAAAAGTCTGAATTCGGTAGGTCAAAGGTGAAGTTTTTGGGACATATTATTTCTTCTGAAGGCATTCAGCCGGATCCTGAAAAGTTAGAAGCAATTAGAGCCATTCCAGTTCCATCCACAAAAAAACAAGTCCGCAGTTTTCTAGGTCTCGTAAATTTTTACCGTCGTTTTCTGAATATGCAGATTCTAGTTACACCAAAACTTTGTTCTCTCACTGGAAAAAATACTATTTGGAACTGGGACGAACAAGCACAGTTGGAATTCAATTCTTTGAAAGAAGCGTTACTTCATGCGCCAATACTAGCTCATCCAGATCTGTCACAAGATTTCTGCCTTAGCACTGATTCTTCCAAAGTTGGTCTTGGTGCCCATTTATTTCAAGAAGCCATAGAAGATGACATTACTGTTCAGAAAACCATTGCTTTTGCTAGCCAAGTGCTAACAAAATCTGAAAAAAATTATTCCGTTACTGAATTAGAAGCTTTAGCTATCGTTTGGGCATTTAACAAATTCCGTTTCTTTCTTTCTGGTAAGCACGTAAAAGTATACAGTGATCATCGTGCATTACAATTTCTTATGTCTTCAAAATTAAATCATGATAGGTTAAAACGTTGGGCATTGTTTCTGCAAGAATTCCGCTTCACAATAGTCTACATTCCCGGCAAGGAGAACATTGTTGCGGACGCGCTGTCACGCGCACCGGCTGGGCTTGAGAAAAGTAGCACAGAAGGCAACGTCGAGAAAAATTTCAGTATTCTTTACATTCAGAAAGTCGCCTTTGAAAACTTCATCACCACATCTTTAAAGGACATTGCTCATGAACAAGATAAAGATCCGATTTGGAAAGACATCAAAAGTAAATGGCATGAAAAGACACACACGCAGATTCGGCATTATTACCTGGTTAGAAACAACATACTCTTCAAACGCTGCACTGTTGATGACAAGCTATGGGTACTTTGCATTCCAGACGATTTAGTTAATAAGCTCATTTGGTACATTCATTTCAGCTACGCACATTTTGGCCCACGAAAATGTTATCATATTCTTCGAACGACTTGTTATTTTAACAATATGGAAAAGCGAATTCGAAGAGTCTTGTCTATTCGTAAACTTTGTCAAAAGGCGAAACCATCTACTATCTCACATCGTGCTCCGTTGTTTCCTATTATTCCTTCTAAATTAAAAGAATTTGCTGCTGTTGACCTCTTGGGACCCCTTGTCAGAACATCGAATGGATTTTCGTACGTTCTAGTCGCTGTTGAACTTACTTCAAAATTTGTTTCTTTCACTCCGTTACGTAAAGCCACTGGATGGTCTGTATCCAACGCCTTTGTTAAAAATTTCTTACGTGAAGTTGGACACGTTAGTAAAGTCATTTCAGATAACGGACCGCAATTCAGATCTGCTGTTTGGTCACGCATGCTTCGGAATCATAAAATCAAACCTGTTTTTATTTCATTGTATTCACCACACTGTAACCCGTCTCAACGGATTATGAAAGAAATCAATAAGCTTTGCAGACTTTATTGTCACAGAAAGCATCAGCATTGGGACAGATATTTACACTTATTTCAAAATGTGCTGAATGAAATGCCTCATGATTCCACTGCTTTGCCACCTACTCTTGTACTGAAGAATGAAGAACCTCCGAACAGAATCAGAGAGCTTGTACCTTTCCCGAATACACGTAAACTTCGACACAAAGACATAATTGATTTGGCTCTTAAAAATATAAAATCTGCAGCAGACAAAAGGAGAAAACTACACGGTAAAGCAAATGCAAAGAAATTATATATTGGTCAGAAAGTTCTCATTAAAGCTCATTCATTGTCACATAAGAAGAAACACTTGAGTCACAAATTCTTTCTAGTTTACAATGGACCTTACAGAATCCGACGTATGCCACATGATAATTGCGTTGAAGTTGAAACTCTGCGTACTAGGAAGAGTAAAGGTTTACACCACATTTCTCATGTAAAACCATTTATTGACAGATAATCTGCTTTTTAACTTAGTCTTTGCAATTTTCACTTCACGCTACTTGTACAATTTGTCCCACTGAGAAACTGTTAACATGCAACTATGTTTTAAAGCTAACTAACCATCCAGTCAAGAACATAGGTAACTTAGACAAGTAATTGCGAATGCATTGTTATTGCGAACAGACGACACAGTGTTGTTATTTATACATTCCTCCTTGTTAGTTGCACGATTACATAACGAATATACGGCTTACATACTTAGAACATATACCAGCACTGCTAATGAAATTTTCATGCAACATTTTGGTTTGCTTGAGAGTGGATTCAGGATTTGAGGTGCTTTCTGTGAAATGCCAGATGACACAGTGGTTAGTTTATGTGACAGCTACACGATTTTATCACGACGCTGCTAATGCGTGACAATTTACAATGTTGCTTTTGCGGTGTATCTGTTTTATATCTGCACAGTTTTTTCTGAATTCTTCTATAAAGTGAGACATGTTTTAGTGGTGACCTTTGTGGTATAGCTACAAGGAAACAGCCTTTTCTGTAGCACAACAATACGTTACAGCACAGTACTTTCCTCATCACGGCAATAAGCGTAATAACTAAGTTATCTATACGCACAGCATTTCACTTTTGTGTATCATGAGGTAAGTACATTAACTTCTGCAGAACTTAGCTTTCGGAGGACAATAACTACGACACTTCCCAGAGATTATCATACAGCAAGCCGCACATTTAGCGCTACAGGACACGTATTTGAGTGATTAATTTTGTACTTAAAACATTTATTTTTAAAGATTTTTGAATTACAAAGTAAGTTTTTCGTGATACATCTCATTCCATTACTGTAATCTGTAACACCTGAGGGTATAATTACAATAATCCTCAGGGGGGTACACGCCTACTTTGTGTATCATGTGTTTGGCAAGCACAAGGAGCCCTAGCTAATATGGTATTTGCTTATACAACTTTACACATCGGTACCATATTTCTCTAACACATAAATTACACAGCTATCTGATCATTTAACAGAGAAACAAACATCTTTTTACTACGTCAGTGACACATGTTTACGCAATTACAGAGTTGGATTATTTCACACTTAAGAAATTGTATTTTGTCTGTACTGTGTGAACTCTTCATATTTTTTCGGAACCATTGTGATACTATGAGAGCTTTGAATCATGTATTTGGTATGAGATCATGATTTTTAAAGTACGTTTGAGGTAGATGACACTACTGAAATGAGCAGAGAATTTTCTTTAGGTTTTGAAACAATTGCAGAAAGCTACGACGTTTTTGAGATTTGACTGAGGTGTTATGATGTTATTATTACGACGACGATGTGTATTATGCTGCTGATGTATGTTTATGATCAATAAGCTAATGCTATATGAGTTATTTGATTATGTTACGTATGTTATGATGAAATATTGAACAAGTGTTGACGAATAAGGTAAGGAATAATGAGTAGTGTTTAGGGACTCTTGACCTGTGAAAAAGGATGTTGGAAACCAAGAATCGTACTTTAAGAGTTATGAAATGTGTGTGTAAATGCGTGAATGTATCACAATGCTGGCGAAAATTTTTTTGGACAATGTTATATTCATAGGATTTTGTTTCTACACATTTGCAACGTAAATTCTCGACCTGTGAAATGTTTGTATGAGACTGTCTCTGTAGCGGAAAAATGTCGTAAATATTTCCATAAGAAAGTTAAGTGACAACCTGCACGTGCGTCGTCGGCACACAGCTGTGTCAGACACCTGGAGAACAAGCCATTAGGGTGTGCCTTTCATCGCTAATGCGACACGTCGTTACTCGAAAACATATGATTTTTGTAATGCGTTGTGGGCACACAGCTGTGTCAAACACCTGGAGAACAAGCCATTAGGGTGTGCCTTTCATCGCTAATGCGACACCCTCGTTACTTAAAACCATATGATTACTCGCACTTTGTGCTAATTATTGAAATGCTTATGAATTGATGGGGAATATTCGTACATCTGCACACCTGATTATGACAAGTGTCTTTCTACGAGAGATGAGAGCTATTAACTTATGAAATGAAATGTCACATGACTACTGAATGATATTTTTATGCTTTGGTTTGCGTAATTGCTTATTTCATTTGATATCTGGTTTCCAGCTGTGTTGCAGCATTGCTTTTATAAAATGAAATGCATTTGCTAATGTGAACTCTTTCTGTCAACAGATCTATTAAATAATAATTTTGTAATCCACATTCTTTAAAAAAGGAGCACTTGGAAAGGAAAGAACAATAACTGGACACATAGTTTTCTTTTCAAGTACATGGTAATATTTTTTTACAATAAGTTGTTATGGTGCACCACTTTAATTACATAGACATTAAGATGTGAATATGCATTTCCCTTGTCTGCATTGTTGTTTTTACTGTAATATTTTTTCTGCTTGAGCTATGTCATGTTTAGGTATAAGTTGCTGCTGTTTGCCAGGCATAGTGTTACTAAATTGGACTTTGTGTTACTCTTCTAAGCTAGTTTTTCTTGTTTCCTGCACAGTGCCTTATATTAGTTGTAATATTGCACTTGCTTTGCTAATTTATGCTGCTAGCTTTGCCAATTTGCATTTTTTGTCATTTCTGTTTGTGTTGATTTGTTGTGATGCTGCATTGCCTCGTCCCTTGGTATATATATCTGAGCTCAGTAGATTTAAGTTAGCTTAAGAGGGGGTAGACTATATAAGGAACTGACTATGGAGAATAGGTAAAGAATGCATTACGAAGTTATATGAAAAAGATTTGAGCCCCAATGAGTATTGTACAATCATAAATAATTATTTTGAAAGAAATATGAATAGAATACAGGAAGGAGGTATAGGTAGGATTTTCTTGGAAATAAATGATGAGGTAAGCAATGTGTGAACATATAAATACAGAAAGCATGCTTAGATAGAATTTTTTTGGTGGAAACAAAGGATGAAATACGAGGAAAGATATATGGAATGAAGTTTTGGGGTGGACTGCAGTACCAAATGTTACACTGAAAACAAACCCTGTCCTTTCCTTTTGTGTTATTCCGCTATATGTTTGTGTATCCTTGTGTATTTGTGTTTTTCCTGTCTTTATGTGTTTAGCTGATGAGAGCTATGTTGTAGAATTTTTCTAATACTCTGTTATTTTCTTTGTAAAGATGCTTAGACATTATTTATTCTGTGTTGTTTTCATGCTCATGTGTGAAGTTGACGTTTCAAAAGTGATTCTGATCTTTTATTTTTGTACTCATGTCATCATTCCTGTAACACTGATGTATATGTTTATTTCTATTCTTTTGTAAAGCCCCTATTACTACAAATGTTATCTGTATTGTTATGTTTTTAATGATGTATTTTGTATCTTTGTAATTGTATTCTTATGTTATATAATTGTAATTTACGCCAGTTAATCAAATTAAGTAACTTAAAAGCATTCATTTCACTGCACACATTTCTGTTGGTCATAGTATATGGACAATATGTGAGAAGTAGGGACTGATAGTGTTTGCACGTGTGTTGATAATTCAGCAAGGGACTGGATAACAGCATTGCTGTTTCTAAGGACAATTCCAAAAACTTTGTGAGTGCACAAGTCGTGGTTATGGACTTGCTATATTCTCCGCAAGACTCTTTGATGGTGAATGTGCACCTGCACCGTCGCAGCAGATGGCTGCTGGCCATCTCTACCAGGACTACAGTGGGTCTACACCTTTGATGACCCACCAATACCATTATTTCTACCAGGACTACAGTGGGTCTACACCTTTGCTGACTCACCAGTACCACAATTTCTACAAGGACTACAGTGGGTCTGCACCTCTGGTGGCCCACCAATACTCTCTACCAGGACTGCAGTGGGTCTGCTCTGTGATGACCTACCTACCAATCTTCTTCAACACGTCGACTGACTCTGCTGTGGGTTTGCTCCATTGTGGCACATTACCTGTCAGCATGTCAAGAGTCAGCACTGTCTTTCTGTTGGAAGGACAACACTACTTCTTCAAGACTGCATGGACATCCACTACTTCCGTGTGCATTGCCTTTTATTGCTCAGACTTTGATAAAAGAAACGGCAGTTTTACTGTGGTGAATGATCAGGACTGTCTTTATTGACTGTGAGAAAATTTTAGCTGTTGACCAACATTGTATTAATAAGTGTGTGCATTTGATATCTTTCTTACTGTAATTATGAAAAAAATTTTCAAATCTGTATTGGCCACTGGCCAAAAATATTTGTAAAATTTTTTTGTGGGGAGCATGGGGGCTATGTAAGTAGGCTGTTTATGTTTTCTTTATGTAAGTTTGCTATTTATGTTTTCTTATTGACAACGTTACGTAGCGCTCTGTATGAAAATCACTGGCTGTGCTGTGTGCAGTATGTGGCTAGTTTGCATTGTTGCCTGCCATTGTTGTCATGAACTGCTATAGCTGGATGTAAACAGCGCGTAGCATAGGGCAGTTGGAGGTGAGCCGCCAGCAGTGGTGGATGTGGGGAGAGAGATGGCGGAGTTTTGATGATTTGTGATACTGGATGTTAATTATGAATATTAAGGTAAATACAGTGTTTGTTCTCTATTAAAATCTTTCATTTGCTAACTATCCCTATCAGTAGTTAGTGCCTTCAGTAGTTTGAATCTTTTATTTAGCTGGCAGTAGTGGCGCTCGCTGTATTGCAGTAGTTCCAGTAATGAAGATTTTTGTGAGGTAAGTTATTTGTGAAAGGTATAGTTTAATGTTACTCAGGGCCATTCCTTTGCAGGGATCTTTGATAGTCAGATTGCGTTGCGCTAAAAACATTGTGTGTCAGGTTAAGCACAGTAGAGTATAATTTGTTCAAAGGGGACGTTTCAAACGTATTGTGCCAGCCTGCGGCGACATTACACCAGATGTACTGCGGCGTGTACGACATTCAGTACGTCAGAGATTGCAACTGTGTGCAGCAAATGATGGCCACCACATTGAACATCTATTGGCCTGACATGTCGGGACACAATCTATTCCAGTCCGTAATTGAAAACGGAAACCACGTGTGTACGTGTACCTCACCCCTCATGGTAATGTACATGTGCGTCAGTGAAAAAGACCGATAAAAAGGTGTTAGCATGTGGACGTAATGTGCTGTTCCAGTCTCTTCTGTACCTAAGGTCCATCACCGTTCCCTTTGGATCCCTACGTAATTCGGTGCTCTCCGATACACACGATCGAACAGCGGAGGAGTGGCACTCAAGCGTCAACTTTAGATTACAATATCTCCGGATGTAATTAACATTTTACAATGCAACAAACGGCACTGATTACGTATTTGTTTATATGTACAGATGTGCTAACAAAACTAACGGGGTTCCATTTAAAAAAAACGTAGGTTTGTGTTAAAAAACATACTTCCGTGCATTTTTGTATGGTTTGTATTAACCAATTACACTAGCCCCTCTCCTCACGTTCGGTCTGTGGAATCGATTCGTCAGTATTTGATGTGGTTTACGAAATATATCCAGCGGTAGTGTTAGGTGATTCACCCTGTATATCAACGCCAGTTAGCAGCTGAAGGTATTAATACAATTCTAAATTCATCTCAACAAGGTGGCGCAAACCTGTCTGATCTTCCCGGTGCGAGCTGGCCACACACATCTGTGAATTTTGTAATCTTGGAACTTGCGGGCACTCTCATTCGAGGTGATCGAAAAGATAACAGTCAGATTCCTCGCTGCTCCACTGGACATCTCTGTTCACATTGATGGCACACTCGTCCACCAGTTGCGGAAATCGAGGTGAGTGCCCAGTGGACTTCTCACTGCCAAACAGAAGAACCCTCTGTGCGGAATTGCATGTCCGTTAAGAGGGTGGTCGTGCCCACTTATTATCGAAAATTGTCACAGGTGATGAAACGTAAGTTCATCACTTCGAACTGGAAACGAAACGGCAGTCCATGGAGTGGCGCCAGACCACCTGTCCTCCGAAGAAAAAGTTGAAAGCCACACCCCCAGCCGGCAAAGTCATTATGACGGTCTTCTGGGAGTCGAAACGGGTTATGCTGTTTGACTTCCTCCTTCACGGTTGTAAGGTGGCAGAATAAATGAAGGTCAATTTGGCACCTTGACAGGTCTCTGTTGGATTCCTTTCATGTTAATTTCTTAAATCTGTTGTCATTTACGGCATAAATTCCTCTTCTAAATTTACTGTGGCGTTTCTGACTATCTGGGAGGAGACTGAGTAGTGGAACGTGTTACTTTTACACATAAACAAGAACGATCTGTCACACCGTTTAAAACACAGTTTATATGTAATTCATGTCACACAGTCTCATACGGAACCTACATCCGCTTTCTTTTATATACTGTATATGATAAGATACTGTCATCCCCATTCCCTTCTGTGTGAGAGGATGAATGAGCAAATGTATTTCTAGTTGCATGCTGGATGGTAGCAGACAAGCCTGTCTGCTAGAGAACAGTAGGACCAACGTCGGAACAGGTAGCTACGCTTTCTAAAAGCAAAGAGGTTTCTATCCTTAGTATGGTCCTGTCCGTCTCTTGTCATGTTGGTATAGGAAGCTGCCCCTCTGGCCACTTCCGTTTGTATTTGTGAGCCACCCTCAGGAAGGGACCAGGTCAGTCTGTCCATGGCGAGCGTCTGAAGTGGTAAGATCTCCGGCTAAGCGCGTGTCTGCTAAGTCCGTAGGACAATGGATTTCTTAAGTTAAGCCTAACTGAAAATTTAATCACCTTTATTTCAGGTTTAGCTCTAAAATATCTAATGTTATCTTAAATTGCAACGCAGTGTAATTCGCGTGTGAAGTTCAGATTATTTTCCGGTAGTTGCTTTGTCACTACTTTGTGAGTAAAGTGGAACCACGTGTTGATCAGTAACTCTAACTAAGATCATCAATCTTAAATGCGAATGTGCGTGAGATTATAACGTCTCGTCTTGACAGTATTTTTCAATATAGCAACTTTTCTTTATGTTCAACCCACGCGGGGTGTACTTTGTGAGACCACTAGCACGTGCTTATATAATTGTTTGACCCATCACGTTAATAGTAAGACGATAGTAGCCAGTTCGAGGTTTTTCTTTTGTAAATTGCTTTTCGATCTAATTTATTTTAATTACCAAAATTATTGTGGAGTTACACTCTTTGTGTAAACCAAGTTGACCACGTGAAGCATGTGGTGTAATCATCAAAGTAGCCCTCAGCTATTGTTTTCGGGAAGAGTTCACAGAGAGTTAGTATGAATTTAGTATACCAGTGTGTGGTAATTACCTGACGGACAGGATTGTGCTACGAACGTAATTTCTTGGGGTCAAAATTGAATCGGTTGGTTGTGGTTAATTTCCTCTTGCATATGTTTCAACGTTCTTCGTGTGTTATTTTATGAATGCAGTGTTGTATGCAGTCTCCCAATCTTGGCTCGATATTTGATGTGTTCCGTAAGATTACAAACCCACATTTTCACAGTCCTAAATAAGGCACCAGCTTAGTTATGACTCACGTTTAATATACTGAAATTTTTATAATCAATGTTAAAATAAATTTCCAAATATAAACTGATTTATTTCTTTTTATTCAAATGCTCTTTTATATATATATATATATATATATCACCGGTTATCGTATGCCTATTAAAAGCTTATAATTCATGTTTGTCTGGTTGGGAATTTGGTAAGCTAAACTGGATACCTGGTGAAACAGTTGCTCAGTAATGCAAGATTAACTTCCCCAGACAGCTCACAGCTTTTAACCCGCTTTTATTGTCTATCACCACCGCTTACACAACAAATAAAGCAACAACGTTACAACCTTACGTAAGAGTTTCATACATCATAACGGGAAGGTGAATATGACACCCAACTTACTTTGGCAGTAATGAGCAGATTTGCCTATAAGTATGTAATGCAGAAGGGATGACACTCAATCGACGGTATTGACGTACCACACCTATATATGTCAATGAGCAGAAGGTGTAACAAGCAGCGAGAGGAAACGTTTTGTGCGGAAGCCAGCGTGGGCAGACACAGAGGCTGCACCCTGGGAGGCTCTACAGAAAACACTTAGGGGGGCGTCCCAGAGCGGGAGTCAGTGACGCATACTCCAGAGCGAGTAACGGGCCACCAGAAGTAGGACAGAAAAAAGCTTTAGAAAGCTGCGTTTAGGAATTCCAAATGGATACGTAAAAAAAAAACAGTGACGGAGTTGATCATGTGAACAGCGAATGGTACACAGGTGAGCGAGCACGAAACGTCCGATTGAAGGAAACGAACTAGGAAAGAGTAAAGTGCCGAGATTTCGATGCAGTTCAATGGTAGGGCCCTTGCGATTGGTACAGTTTCCACACTATAAGAGGAACGCTCCTATTGGTCGAAATAGCTGTGGTGTGGAGAACGAAAGAACCCAGGTGGGAAGAGAGTACGGTTACGAGAAAGACGAGAGCGAAATTTTGGTGGACTATTCTCTGAACTGGCGTCAAGTGCAGAGTCGAGCACATAACGCTCTGTGCGACGCAGAGGAGAAATTTGTGTGAACACTGCATTCACTGTGGCTGACATTCAGCTACATACTAGCTGTATCATCATTGAGCTCCCACTGTGGCGAAACGAACCACCCAGTTAGTTAATTGTCCTTGAGAGGACTGAGAGGGCATTTTAATATGCACACTGCTCCAGCCATGCACGTGCATATCGCCATATTCCAAGACTAGGGATGAGTCCGTGTTTCCTCGCATCATGAGAAACATAAGGAGAATTTCTGCGGAAAAAAAAATTAGCAAAGGCTTAATTAGATTTTATAGGAATTTCAGTGGGCGAGAGCAGCAAGGCAGACGACAGCTCATCGCAGCTTAAGGTAAACACCGCGTGCAGAGGCGTAAACTTGTTGGTTCACCAGCTTGCATCCACTGTAAACTCGAGCTCAACTTGTCACAAAATTAACCATCCTCCGTAGACTTGGTTGTCATCCTAAATAGTACCGATTTTTGAACCGGAATTGGATGATTTATCGTAGTACTGGCCAACATTATGATGTAGTCATAAGAATAATTTTGTAAAGAAACTCTTTATCATTTTTGTGTTTAGGATTATTTCACTTTCTGAGGACGAGATGCGTTTGTTTGACAACTGTCGTAACATTGTCACATTGTAAACTATGTAAATGCGTGTATTTCTGTGGTGAGTTTGCAATATTAAACCAAAATTATTTACAGCTTACACAGTTGTTGTTGATGCACATGGTGCAACGATCAACTCTGAAGTGAAACTTCCTGGCAGATTAAAACTGTGTGCCGGACCGAGACTCGAACTCGGGACCTTTGCTGTGAGGACGTGGCATGAATCGTGCTTGAGTAGCTCAGATGGTAGAGCACTTGCCCTCGAAAGGCAAAGGTCCCGAGTTCGTGTCTTGGTCCGGCACACAGTTTTAATCTGCCAGGAAGTTTCATATCAGCGCACACTCCGCTGCAGAGTGAAAATCTCATTCTGGGATCTCTGAAGCGTATTGTGCTAACCTCAGGAAATTGAAGAAACGACTTCAGCATGCTCATCGCCACAAAAATGCAAATGAGCTTCTTCTTCTCCACGACAACGCAAGGCCTGCGTACCCAAGAGAAGCTCACGAAACTTTATTGGGCTGTTCTTCCTTACCCAACCTGCAGCCCCGATCTCATATCTGCTGACGTCCATCTGTTTGGCCCAACGGAGAATGCGTTCCATGGGAAGCAATACGTGGTTGATGGGGAGACTATTGTTGTAGCAAGACGCTGGGTTCGACGTCCACAAGTAAAATGGCAACATGCGGGCATACAGACCTTCCCAGTAAGGTGGTAACGCCGTCGCACTGTGCGGCTATTATGTTGAAAAACAGAGATTTGTAGCCAAAAGAATGGGGAGTGGAATGGTGTACTGGGTACCTGAATAAAAATACAATTAAAAGAAAACAGCCCTCGGTCACTAATTTTTAACGAATTAACCGGGTTTTAAACACTGCTAGGAGTGTCTTCCCCAGAATTTAAACTAAAGAATGGTCTATAACATGGTCACGGAATTATGACTAAAAACGTATGATACAAATTATGAGTACGGAATTATCGTGAAAGACTGGCAGTACTTATATGTCATTTATAAAATAATAAATATGCCAAAAGGGCATTAGTCACAAAGATATTTAAGATAAAAAAACTAAGTGCTGCTCGTTACTTGCGTGGTGCAGGTTATCTTAAATATCTTTCACGATAATTCCGTACGTATAATTTGTATCATACGTCTTTAGTCATAATTTTGTGACCAAGTTATAGACCATTCTCTAGTTTAAATTCTGAGGAAGACACTCCTAGCAATGTTATACCCGGTTAATTCGTTAAAAATTAGTGACCGAGGGCTGTTTTCTTTTAATTGTAATTATTCACGGTCTCTGAACGTGCAGGCATGTACAAAATTTTGTGAATAAAAATAACTTACTTTCAGAAAAAAATTTGTTTCGTTACTTACTGTACGCCCCTCGTACGTTATGTGGGGCGGCGGATAGAAATTATTTTGTTTTAAAATGTAGAAACACTGCATTTCCCGGCCGATGCACCATATGTGGGGCGGCGGGTGGAATTAATTGTTATATAAATGCTTTGTAGAAAAGATGCATTTCCTGGCCGTTTAACCATATGTGGGGCGGCGGGTGGAATTAATTGGTTTATTTATATAAATGTTCCTATTATTTATGCTGTTGTTTTGCCGTTCTCAACACTGGCTCTCTAACTACAATTTTAGCAACCAGAAAGTGATTAGCAAAACGTGAAGCCTGTAATTAGAATTCCTAGTGCCCACTTCATCTGAGAAGTACACTTAAGCTACAGCTTATAGCTCTGAGGAATTAGGAGATTGTCTGGGATTCATAATCAAAAACGATCGTGAAAAAAATGTTCTCTGTATTCTGAAAGTCACAGATGAAAAAAAAAGAATCCACACAACCTGACTAACAGAGCAGTTCAGAGTCTAATGCGCTGATGCAACTATAACTGTCCAAATTAAATGTTTAAATGAATGCTCGCCATAATTTGACGATAATGTTCATCAAACGCCACGCTAAATAATGGTAGAATGTCTGTCCTGCGGCGGCACGTGAAAACACGACATATGCAAACTGAAGATAGATAATTAAAGTCATCCCAGAATTAACACTTCACTCTAAAATGATTTCATGGTTACGCGTATCCCGAGTAACTTATTACGGCACCGGAGGCTGTTTATAGCAATGACACCGACGCGACGCGACTCCCGACACAGGTGGTGTGCTATTCAGCGTCTGGAGAGAACTGGGGCCTTCCTTCCTCGCGCAGCGTTCTTATATATAAAGCCGCGGTGCGGACGGCTAAGGGAACGCCTGATCAAATCGGCTCTCCCGACTAGCCGCTGGGCTAGTAATGCACCACTTTAAGTTATTGAATAAATCATCGCTTCCTTTGCTGATGGCAGATGAAGCTCTCAATTTAAATGTGCATTCAGCACACAGGTAAGTAATCATAATAAAAGTCTGACGTGGCTAAGTAAAATATTTTGGGCGAGAGAATTAATTTAATTACACTACACGCAGTAGACGAGCTCTGAACTTACCCTTTGGAGATACGCTATCGCTATATTTTTGTAGTTATTCAATTGAAACTTCTCATATCTTTATGATTATAGCGGATCTCCATTCTACTTAAATATAAACATTCTAGCCTTATTTATTAGCCTACTTAATCTATCTTGCTTCCTTAATTTTTAAGACAAAAACCAGAAAATCATGTATTTCAACTAAAATCTTAATTTGTGATATCCAAAGTACTGTTTCTATCTAATTATTATGAAAAAGGAATCTAAATATAAATTTTTAAGTCTCTAGCTCTTTTCTGTTGCGCCAATGATTTTTACAGAAAAATATCCAAATTTTGAAAATGGTTAAAGTTATTGAACTGACACTCAACACATATTGATTTAGTATTACTCCTGACATGGTAGAACCGTTTCAGGTTATTTACTTGATTTTTAAAGTATTGCGCAACATTCGTGACGTCAGAGCTAGTTACAGCTGACTTGGCTGGCACACAATGGAAAGACTGATGTGAATTTTATAAGGCGTGAGTAGGCTGCTTCCCTACAGTTACACTATCTGTAACAAGAGAGAGAGAGAGAGAGAGAGAGAGAGAAAGAGAGATATACAGAGAAAATAAATTAGATGCTGTTAGAACATAGGTAGAAATGTAGCTATACAAACTTCATGAGTTAAGCTACCATTTGCAAGAAACCGCACTGATGTATCTAGCAGAGTTCCTTAGAAATAAATTTTTGTAACCAGGAAAAAACTTTTTGTTCACCGTGGAGAATCGTAAACTCGGCTGCAAACTTGTAAACATGCCATCAGTAGGTCCAAATGAGGATGATCTGCATGCACTGCTCAGACGAATGTTGGCCAACATAAGCTGGGGGCCGGCCAGAGTGGCCGAGCGGTTCTAGGCGCTACAGCCCGGAACCGCGCGGCTGCTACGGTCGCAGGTTCGAATCCTGCCTCGGGCATGGATGTGTGTGATGTCCTTAGGTTAGTTAGGTTTAAGTAGTTCTACGTTCTAGGGGACTGATGGCCTCAGAAGTTAAGTCCCATAGTGCTCAGAGCCATTTGAACCATTTTTTACCTGGGGAGACACCCAGTTTACGGACGGTGTACAAGACTGTTGTCTCTACTCTGGGAACGCAGTGATCTACCGCGGAGCGACGGCGACACGTGTCTCTTGGCCAGCGACTCCCTTCTGTGTTCCTCTACCGGTCAGGCTGAGCAGTGAGCCTAAAAAGGACGCGTCGTGGACGCTGGTACAGGAGACGCCCAGCACGTGACCGGCATGGCTGTACGCTGCTCTTCTCCTCTCGCAGCCACCGCCTGACGTATTCCGGTTCCTCTGGCCGCTCCTAATTGCTTATAAGAGGAAGTTAATTAACTGTGACCGCGGGACAGTTTACGTGCGCCGGCTGGCCTCGTGCCTGCAAGGAAACCCATCCTTAGCCGTCGTAAAGTTTGCCGACAACGCATTATGTGTCAAAACGTTAAGGACGCTGTCACCGTGGGCGGTATTTTAGGAGGAGGTTAAAGATCACACAGGCGCCGTATCCCGAATACTGGAGACGATTGTGCACGAAGAAAACGCGGATGTTAGCAGTAGAAAGAGTAAAGTGAATCACTGTACACGATATGGCTCTTCGCCAAATACTAGGTGGTCGAGTGATAAATTTCTAAATTTCCGACCTAACTAACAAACCGACGACTTTTCGGTGAAATGAAGTTACTTTTTGATAACGGAGGTTACGTGCGGCTTACACAGAGGGGTTAACTGTAGAAGAAATTAGTAATAGCTAATGTTAGAGTGCTGAAATAGCATTTGGTAGGAAACTTCCTGGTAGATTAAAACTGTGTGCCCGACCGAGACTCGACTTCGGGACATTTGCCTTTCGCGGGCAAGTTTTAATCTACCAGGAAGTTTCATATCAGCGCACACTCCGCTACAGAGTGAAAATCCCATTCTGGAAACATCCCCCAGGCTGTGGTTAAACCATGTCTCCGCAATATACTTTCTTTCAGGACTGCTAGTTCTGCAAGGTTCGCAGGAGAGCTTCTGTAAAGTTTGGAAGGTAGGAGACGAGGTACTGGCAGAAGTAAAGCTGTGAGTACCGGGCGTGAGTCGTGCTTCGGTAGTTCAGATGGCAGAGCACTTGCCCGCGAAAGGCAAAGGTCCCGAGTTCGAGTCTCAATCGGGCACACAGCTTTAATCTACCAGGAAGTTTCATATCAGCGCACACTCCGCTGCAGAGTGAAAATCTCATTCTGGAAGCATTTGGTAGCTTTGTCAATTATCATTAATCAATGGTCTTATTTAATTAGTAATCTAAGGGAAATAAATTTCCTGAACGGGTTCGCGAACAGTGTGAATATTTTGTGAATGCAGTAAAACCATGGAGGTCATATAATGTGTGTTTTTATTTACAGCGCCGTTTCTGCTACTGCCATCATCAGATGAAACCTTAGAACTTGTAAAACAAAGTTCAGTTTCAATATCAATCAGCCCTAAGCCTAACTGGGTGTCAATTGATAGCTTATGTTAAACAGCTGGAAACGTTTATGAAACGCAGTATGTCGGGCAGTGAAAACACACAGTACATGTGTTGCCTCCACCTGATCATGCTCATATTGCGCTACTTTGGATGACTGAGGACGGTGTAGCGAAAAACATTTCGTTAGTGTTTGCGTCATTCGTAGTCTAATAATTAAGGTATTACAAGTGGTATGATTTTAGGTTGGCTAGTACTTCCAAGAACATATGGCAAGAACAAACGATTAACGCTTGTTTTTTCCTGAGCAGCATGTCAGGTAATGAAGTGTGGAGGCGTGGATGCAAAACGGTTAATCTACACTCTGAGCCGCTTGTCAGTGGTGGAGCTACGACCATGCAGAGAACATCAGGTAGTAAATTATGTGGTGTGTTTGTGTAAAGACTATTAGACGGAGAGAGATAACAACCAATACACTGATGTGTGAACATATTAAGACAACAATATAAAAATATCTGCACTTACACCCGTTACAACATGGACATATGAGAGTACCTACACGGGTGTATTTTGTTTTCTCCCCTAGCAGCGGAAACTAGATGCGTGGGTCACAATCCTTTCTGGCTCTGCAGAATGACGTAATAGGAAGGTATCAAAACTGGCAAAGGAATACAACACGACTGGAATGTCGCCGTACTAATGCGAAGTTGTATTTCCAGAACCCAGTTTTTCTGCTCGTTCATTTAAGGCGTGAAGAGTGCTCTTTTTTGCTCCCTTGTTTTTACATTTCCGGCATTTTCCAGTGTAGTTTTAGTGACAAGCTGTTAAGGAACAGAGCTTTATATTATACGATTTCGTCTTCAGGGCCGGCCTGGGTGGCCGAGAGGTTCTAGGCGCTACAGTCTGGTACCCCGTGACCGCTACGGTCGCAGGTTCGACTCCTGCCTCGGGCATGGATGTGTGTGATGTCCTTAGGTTAGTTAGGTTTAAGTAGTTCTAAGTTCTATGGGACTGATGACCTCAGAAGTTTAGTTCCACAGTGCTCAGAGCCATTTGAACCAATTTTCGTCTTCAGAAAAGCAGAAATAGTTTATGGAAAGTCGATGTTTGCTCCTTGTGTTGTGCTTACTTACGTAATACTTAATTCTTAATTGACTTCTGTTATCAGCAGGAAACAACGCAGGAACGAAAGTTTCCTCTCTTGTGGGTAGCTCCGTTGTCCAATTTGATCGAGAATGCCTGTACAAAAACATCTTTCGACTCATGTTACCAAAACTGCACTGAGTGAGAGAAAGTGAATATGAGTTAAGAACCCTACCGTTGCTGGTTTTGTAGTTCCAGTACACACACTTCCATTCGTCTGTTCAGTGGTATGCTTTAGTTGCCCGCCACGCGGAATGGCTGCGCGGTTCGAGGCGCCATGTCACGGATTGCGAGGCCCCTCCCGCCGGAGGCTCGAGTCCTCCCTCGGGCATGGGTGTATGTGTTGTTCTTAGCATAAGTTAGTTTAAGTAGCGTTTAAGTTTAGGCACCGATGACCTTAGCAGTTTGGTCCCTTAGGAATTCACACACGTTTGAACATTTTGTTGCCCAGACGAACTATATCTGCTATACACAAAAAGTGGAACACCGAGAAGAGATGGCTGGATGTTAAGGAACTACGTAAACGTACACATCAACAGCGGGTATGTGACTGATTTAAATTTCAATTCTTGGTTGCATGTAGAATGGTCACCAGACTGTGTTAATAATATTCGTGGCAGTGCTGTTACAGGCTCTGTAGCGTATAAAAGGGGCTTGAACAGCGTCAGACATTGAGTGTTCACCGTCAAGAACACGGAAATGCCGCGTACTCGTGTGAGACAGCATTATCACCATCCGACAGAAAGAGGCCTCATCTGGTGCCTCCACTAAGCTGGCCGGTCGAGTCGTACAATTTCCAGATTTTTGTGGTATTCGGATGTAACAGTGGCCCGATGTGGCACTGCATGGGAACGTAAGGGCGTGCGTACTCATCGCCAAGGCCCCGGTTGACCGCGTCTGACCAACACAGGGGAGAATCGGCTTATAGTGTAACAGGCACATCGTGATGCATTTTCACTATACCCGACGCTATTACCCTCAGTTGCGCATTTTTAAATAGATGACATGTTTCGATCACTCTGCATCATCTTCAGATCTATGTAGTTGCCTTAGTAACTTGTCGAGTTTATGTCAGAACTTCGTATCAGAGTGCAGTACTGGGAAAACCCCATTCTTCCACTGTTTTGGAGAGGCACAGAAGTGTTACTCCTGGTGTCATGGTTTGGGAAGCCACCAGGGCGTGGCAGGTACTGATTGAGGCATCTGTGATGGCATGCAAATTATGTGTCATCATGTGTTAGCTCTCATGTGACAGCATTGCGCTGCCATTTTATATCAGAGTTATGCTCGTCCACACCAGACATGTGTCACTATGAACTGTCTACGTGACGTTTAGGAACTCACATGACTGGCAAGATTCCAAGATCTGTTGAAAGGTGGCTACACTGAGCCACAGCGCCAGAGATCACGCCAGAGAGTTTTGTTCTGCAGCCTCCACTGGCAGTGACTATTGAGAGGTAGCGGCAAGCAGTTCTTGCCGAGAAGTTGTGGTGGACACTGCTTGCCGTGAAGAACTGCCTGCCGCTACCTCTCAATAATCACTGCCAGTGGAGGCGGCGGAACAAAACTCTCTGGCGCGATCTCTGGCGCTGTGGCTCAGTGTAGCCACCTTTCACTGTTCCTGATAGACCATGTGAGTAGTGGGACAAAGTTTGTACCACCCCACATTGCATTGTTGCCAAATGTATTCAAAATGATCAAATATGATAATGATAGATGTGGCAACAGTGCAATGACGTCATGGCGGGAAGTTTAAATGTTGTCGGGAAAATAGGTCAGTTGGGCTACCTCCACTAACCTAAGTAATACGACCACCACCTCTTCCTTGGAATTGGCGGGAAAACGTCTCAGTCTGTGCTAGGCTGCTGGATAGGATGGACGTATGTCGTTATTTTCCATATAGTGTTTATTCAAACAATTTTAGGCAGTAGCTCCATCCACTGTGTTCACCATGAGGTCCAGAGTCCAGCTGACCCGGTACACAGTACTGCAACCAAAGGGCGCTGTCGTCCCATGGCGGTCTGGGGAAAAATGGCAAGAATAGGACTCACTCTGTGCTGGAGAGAAAGGAGTGTACTTTATTTATTTTCAGTGGTAAGTTGGAAGAATTTATTTAAGGATGGATTTCACATGGTATGTTAATTACACTGATACAAAACACTCGCCATGTCGTGCTTGGGGTCACAGTAAATAGCCTGCAGATCTGTAAACTACTCGCAAATCACTGAAATAATGCAGTACACTGATGTGCAAACATGAAAACAACTAGTACATTGTCAAAATAGTGCATGTATAATGCTCTGCAAACATGTTTAGGTACTCACAAGATCGGCAAGATTCCCTGATCTGTTCCCCATAGACCATGTGTGGGACTAGCTCAGACATTAACTCCATCCCACTGCTAATATCCAGGATCTCAAGGAGCAGTTACAACAGCTATGGTCTAGCTTGCCTCAGTTGTTTTAAATTTGACTCATTTTGTAGTTACTCAACTAACATCACATATCCTCTCAACCTGTGTGTTTCGGTTCCTTTCCTCCTCCCACTGTGAGTGCTTCATTTTATCTGGCAGGCAGTGTATTATATCACTTGTTTGCCCACAGTTGTACTTCTATTCTACAAGTAAAGCCCTCATTAGCGCGAGTATTGGTTTGACCTCAACAGTGCTTTACTAGACATGGTCCTATGCAGGTTGTACGCCTTTGGCTTGCTCCAGCCATTGAATTGATTTAACCAGTCAGTTACAGAGGATCTGCAAGTTAACATGGACTACGAACCGCGGTACAGCTCTGCAGTTTCCACATTCACAAATCATTACCGAAGGTGAAAGCACCGACAACTGGCACAACAATTCTGAGATCGACTGGGTCTCGAAACCCGGTGCCACAGACTGGTAACGTAACATTTAGTGTAGGAAGCATCGAATAACAAGGTGCTTTCACAATTGCAAAAAGGATCAGTGATGTAAGAAAAACGCGTAACGTAGTATTTCACTGCATTGTATAGTGAATTCCACCAATGTTTCACAGATTCGAAACTACCTTTTTTTATTTACCTTACTTGGTGATTTAGTTAACCGTTATTGACGAGGCCAGCAGATGAAACTGTAGCGTACTTATAATCAAGTACTTCCTCAACCTTATTGTGGAAGTCGTACATGATGTCCGGAATATTGAGAGATGACACTTTTATGCAGTTCTTTTTTATTTCTTCTGGGCATAATCACAGTAACACTTTCATCCATCTCAAATTTCGGCCGTACATTGATCATCTTGAGAAACTGTAAGTCTTAGGCAGCATATGGAGAATAAAGTTTACACGCCGCCCATTGTCATAAACGCGTATCTTTCCACCATAAGCTGCCTAAAAAGGGTTTTTGGATATGTGCAATTTATAGTCAAGCCTATCACGGTTAAAAACCATTTACTGGCACAGTGTCCAGAAGAAATAGAATAGAGTTGCGTAATGTATGTCAATCACTTTTCCCCTGGACAGCACGTTGTTCAGCGAGTGAACTACCACAACGTCTAGCCTCGCTACTTGTAGCAAAATGACCGTGTTAAAGATGGTCGGAAAACTTCAGAGACGATTTTCTCTAGAATTGTTGAGAGTTGCATTGAAGTACTTCGGGTAATGGTTATTTGAGTTCTGAACTTCACTCTCCATAAATATAAAAAAAAAAATTACGAAATTACGATTGGCGTGTGGTCCCCTCGTCAAATAAATTTCAGTAGTAAACGCCGGATCGAATTGTTTTATTGCTTACTTGTAGACGTCACAGAGGATTTCAGAGGCCGGCCGCTGTGACCGAGCGGTTCTAGGCGCTTCAGTCCGGAACCGCGCTGCTGCTACGGTCGCAGGTCCGAATCCTGCCTCGGACGTGGATGTCTGTGATGTCCTTAGGTTAGTTAGGTCTAAGCAGTTCTAAGTCTAGGGGACTGATGACCTCAGACGTTAAGTCCCATAGTACTTAGAGCCATTTGAACCATTTTTTGATATTTCCTCGTTTTGTGCCTATTGCATCTTTCTATTTGGAAGTGTGGATACCGTACCCAGAGTTTAACTGTGCCAGAACAGTAGCATCTTACTTCCCCTTTACTAATGGAGACAGTGACGCAATATGGTCTCTTCCTCTCTAATACCATTAGAGGAATAGGAGGCTGCCCTTAATGATTGCCTCTTAGGGGCTGATCATCACCACCACCACGTTTCAAGTGTCTACAGTGCATAGAAGATTTTGCATTTAAGCAATGAATATGTTCTAGGGTTTGGGTCGATTATGCCAGACATACTCCTGTTCCCCTACTGGCTGGATTGATGCGTGAGTTGGCTCTTTTGAGTCTAATATCCCTTTTTTTTTTGGTCATCAGTCTACTGACTGGTTTGATGCGGCCCGCCACGAATTCCTTTCCTGTGCTAACCTCTTCATCTCAGAGTAGCACTTGCAACCTACGTCCTCAATTATTTGCTTGACGTATTCCAATCTCTGTCTTCCTCTACAGTTTTTGCCCTCTACAGCTCCCTCTAGTACCAAGGAAGTCATTCCCTCATGTCTTAGCAGATGTCCTATCATCCTGTCCCTTCTCCTTATCGGTGTTTTCCCCATATTCCTTTCCTCTCCGATTCTGCGTAGAACCTCCTCATTCCTTACCTTATCAGTCCACCTAATTTTCAACATTCTTCTATAGCAACACATCTCAAATGCTTCGATTCTCTTCTGTTCCGGTTTTCCCACAGTCCATGTTTCACTACCATACAATGCTGTACTCCAGACGTACATCCTCAGAAATTTCTTCCTCTAATTAAGGCCGGTATTTGATAATAGTAGACTTCTCTTGGCCAGAAATGCCTTTTTTGCCATAGCGAGTCTGCTTTTGATGTCCTCCTTGCTCCGTCCGTCATTGGTTATTTTACTGCCTAGGTAGCAGAATTCCTTAACTTCATTGACCTCGTGACCATCAATCCTGATGTTAACTTTCTCGCTGTTCTCATTTCTACTACTTCTCATTACCTTCGTCTTTCTCCGATTTACTCTCAAACCATACTGTGTACTCATTAGACTGTCCATTCCGTTCAGCAGATCATTTAATTCTTCTCCACTTTCACTCAGGATAGCAATGTCATCAGCGAATCGTATCATTGATATCGTTTCACCTTGTATTTTAATTCCACTCCTGAACCTTTCTTTTATTTCCATCATTGCTTCCTCGATGTACAGATTGAAGAGTAGGGGCGAAAGGCTACAGCCTTGTCTTACACCCTTCTTAATACGAGCACTTCGTTCTTGATCGTCCACTCTTATTATTCCCTCTTGGTTGTCGTACATATTGTATATGACCCGTCTCTCCCTATAGCTTACCCCTACTTTTTTTCAGAATCTCGAACAGCTTGCACCATTTTATATTGTCGAACGCTTTTTCCAGGTCGACAAATCCTATGAAAGTGTCTTGATTTTTCATTAGTCTTGCTTCCATAATAAGCCGTAACGTCAGAATTGCCTCTCTCGTCCCTTTATTTTTCCTAAAGCTAAACTGGTCGTCACCTAGCGCATTCTCAATTTTCTTTTCCATTCTTCTGTATATTATTCTTGAAAGCAGCTTCGATGCATGAGCTGTTAAGCTGATTGTGCGATAATTCTCGCACTTGTCAGCTCTTGCCGTCTTCGGAATTGTGTGGATGATGCTTTTCCGAAAGTCAGATGGTATATCGCCAGACTCATATATTCTACACAGCAACGTGAACAGTCGTTTTGTTGCCACTTCCCCCAATGATTTTAGAAATTCTGATGGAATTTTATCTATCCCTTCTGCCTTATTTGACCGTAAGTCCTCCAAAGCTCTTTTAAATTCCGATTATAATACTGGATCCCCTATCTCTTCTAAATCGACTCCTATTTCTTCTTCTATCACATCAGACAAATCTTCACCCTCATAGAGGCTTTCAATGTATTCTTTCCACCTATCTGCTCTCTCCTCTGCATTTAACAGTGGAATTCCCGTTGCACTCTTAATGTTGCCACCGTTGCTTTTAATGTCACCAAAGGTTGTTTTGAATTTCCTTTATGCTGAGTCTGTCATTCCGACAATCATATCTTTTTCGATGTCTTCACATTTTTCCTGCAGCCATTTCGTCTTAGCTTCCCTGCACTTCCTATTTACACTCCTGGAAATGGAAAAAAGAACACATTGACACCGGTGTGTCAGACCCACCATACTTGCTCCGGACACTGCGAGAGGGCTGTACAAGCAATGATCACACGCACGGCACAGCGGACACACCAGGAACCGCGGTGTTGGCCGTCGAATGGCGCTAGCTGCGCAGTATTTGTGCACCGCCGCCGTCAGTGTCAGCCAGTTTGCCGTGGCATACGGAGCTCCATCGCAGTCTTTAACACTGGTAGCATGCCGCGACAGCGTGGACGTGAACCGTATGTGCAGTTGACGGACTTTGAGCGAGGGCGTATAGTGAGCATGCGGGAGGCCGGGTGGACGTACCGCCGAATTGCTCAACACGTGGGGCGTGAGGTCTCCACAGTACATCGATGTTGTCGCCAGTGGTCGGCGGAAGGTGCACGTGCCCGTCGACCTGGGACCGGACCGCAGCGACGCACGGATGCACGCCAAGACCGTAGGATCCTACGCAGTGCCGTAGGGGACCGCACCGCCACTTCCCAGCAAATTAGGGACACTGTTGCTCCTGGGGTATCGGCGAGGACCATTCGCAACCGTCTCCATGAAGCTGGGCTACGGTCCCGCACGCCGTTAGGCCGTCCTCCGCTCACGCCCCAACGTCGTGCAGCCTGCCTCCAGTGGTGTCGCGACAGGCGTGAATGGAGGGACGAATGGAGACGTGTCGTCTTCAGCGATGACAGTCGCTTCTGCCTTGGTGCCAATGATGGTCGTAGGCGTGTTTGGCGCCGTGCAGGTGAGCGCCACAATCAGGACTGCATACGACCGAGGCACACAGGGCCAACACCCGGTATCATGGTGTGGGGAGCGATCTCCTACACTGGCCGTACACCACTGGTGATCGTCGAGGAGACACTGAATAGTGCACGGTACATCCAAACCATCATCGAACCCATCGTTCTACCATTCCTAGACCGGCAAGGGAACTTGCTGTTCCAACAGGACAATGCACGTCCTCATGTATCCCGTGCCACCCAACGTGCTCTAGAAGGTGTAAGTCATCTACCCTGGCCAGCAAGATCTCCGGATCTGTCCCCCATTGAGCATGTTTGGGACTGGATGAAGCGTCGTCTCACGCGGTCTGCACGTCCAGCACGAACGCTGGTCCAACTGAGGCGCCAGGTGGAAATGGCATGGCAAGCCGTTCCACAGGACTACATCCAGCATCTCTACGATCGTCTCCATGGGAGAATAGTAGCCTGCATTGCTGCGAAAGGTGGATATACACTGTACTAGTGCCGACATTGTGCATGCTCTGTTGCCTGTGTCTATGTGCCTGGGGTTCTGTCAGTGTGATCATGTGATGTATCTGACCCCAGGAATGTGTCAATAAAGTTTCCCCTTCCTGGGACAATGAATTCACGGTGTTCTTATTTCAATTTCCAGGAGTGTATTTCATTCCTCAGCGACTTGTATTTCTGTATTCCTGATTTTCCCGGAACATGTTTGTACCTCCTCCTTTCATCAATCAACTAAAGTATTTCTTCTGTTACCCATGTTTTCCTTCCCAACTTCTGTGATGGCCCTTTTTAGAGATGTCTATTCTTCTTCAACTGTACTGTACTATTCCTTATTGCCGTATCTATAGCGTTAGAGAACTTCAAACGTATCTCGTCATTCCTTAGTACTTCCGTATCCCACTTCTTTGCGTATTGATTCTTCCTGACTAATGTCTTGAACTTCAGCCTACTCTTCATCACTACTATATTGTGATCTGAGTCTATATCTGCTCCTGGGTACGCCTTACAATCCAGTATCTGATTTCGGAATCTCTGTCTGACCATGATGTAATCTAATTGAAATCTTCCCGTATCTCCCGGCCTTTTCCAAGTATACCTCCTCCTGTTGTGATTCTTGAACAGGGTATTCGCTATTACTAGCTGAAACTTGTTACAAAACTCAATTAGTCTTTCTCCTCTTTCATTCCTTGTCCCAAGCCCATATTCTCCTGTAACCTTTTCTTCTACTCCTTCCCCTACCACTGCATTCCAGTCACCCATGACTATTAGATTTTCGTCCCCCTTTACATAGTGCATTACCGTTTCAATATCCTCATACGCTTTCTCTATCTGTTCACCTTCAGCTTGCGACGTCGGCATGTATACCTGAACTATCGTTGTCGGTGTTGGTCTGCTGTCGATTCTGATTAGAACAACCCGGTCACTGAACTGTTCACAGTAACACACCCTCTGCCCTACCTTCCTATTCGTAACGAATCCTACACCTGTTATACCATTTTCTGCTGCTGTTGATATTACCCGATACTCATCTGACCAGAAATCCTTGTCTTCCTACCAATTCACTTCACTGACCACTACTATATCTAGATTGAGCCTTCGCATTTCCCTTTTCAGATTTTCTAGTTTCCCTACCACGTTCAAGCTTCTGACATTCCACGCCCCCACTCGTAGAACGTTATCCTTTCGTAGATTATTCAATCTTTTTCTCATGGTAACCTCCCCCTTGGCAGTCCCCTCCCGGAAATCCGAGTGGGGGACTATTCCGGAATCTTTTGCGAATGGAGAGATCATCATGACACTTCTTCAATTACAGGCCACATGTCCTGTGGATACACGTTACGTGTCTTTAATGCAGTGGTTTCCATTGCCTTCTGCATCCTCATGTCTTTGATCATTGCTGATTATTCCGCCTTTAGGGGCAATTTACCACCCGTAGGACAAGAGAGTGCCCTGAACCTCTATCCGCTCCTCCGCCCTCTTTGACAAGGCCGTTGGCAGAATGAGGCTGGCTTCTTATGCCGGAAGTCTTCGGCCGCCAATGCAGATTATTTATCAAAATTTAGGCAGTGGCGGGGATCGAACCCGGGACCGAAGACGTTTTGAGTATGGATCAAAGACGCTACCCCTAGACCACGGGTACAGCCTCTAATATACCAACACCTGGAAATAGGGCTGGGAGGTCTCAATTGGAAATAATCTGGAGAGGTTTTCCGGTTCTGGAAAATATTTGGAAATTTGTGGTAAGATCTTATGGGACCAAACTGCTGAGGTCACAGGTCCCTAAACTTACAGTCTTCTTAATCAAACTTAAACTAACTTACGCTAAGGACAACACACACACCCATGCCCAAGGAAGGACTCGAAACTCCGACGAGGTAACCGCACAAACAGTAACAAGACGCCTGAGACCGCGCGGCTACCCCACGTGACGCCGGTTCTGGCATTGCGTGATAACCGAGGGAAACCTCACGAAAACTTTGATCGGAACCGGTGGATTGACACAATTTTCGTGTAGTTGACGAACTATATTGATCAGTGTGACAGCCAAAAATTGAAATGTTTTGTGTGTATACCTGTGAGAGTGCGCTTGTGTGTGTGTGTGTGTGTGTGTGTGTGTGTGTGTGTGTGTGAAGATTCAGCTGGCGTTGTAACATGATTAGACAGTAGGAAAACGAGTATGTAATCATGTCACGTGAGTAGTACATGCCCAAAACTTACAGAATTTCAATTGCCAATTATTTCAGCACTCGTCTGTTACGTGATCTACATCTCCCCCAAGTAGGATTCAACAGAAGGTTCTGAATATGAGAGCATAGAAACAAACAGGATTACGTAATCTAGGTCTTCATTAGTGTATGGAAGTATTACTTCGTACGTAAGAGGTCTGAGCACGGGGCTCACAACCCAAACCACACGCCACTGTTAAGCACTAATGAAGGACTGGGTCCCTTACTTCGATTGCACATAATTCATTAAGGTCAAACCAGCACATTTATTTCAAATAACATAAATGAAGTTACATTTGAATCTGTCTGACGTTAAACAGGAATAAAAAGAACTTTCAATATCAGCTGATTTAGTGCGTGAAGCGCGAGTTAAGCCAATAACCAGGTAAACTAAACAATTCACCGTAATTCAAAAGAAAAAGAAAAACAAAATTGAATCAATACACCCCACTGACAAATATCCAAAAAACCTTACAATAGTACTCAAAAGAACACAATGAAGTGGGGAGCAGTCATTCACCCGACAGAACACTTCAAAATGAGTTCACAGCTGCGTGCCCCAGAAAACAGCAAGATATTAAACACACTTCATTTGACGAATAGCAAATACTCATTAATAAATACTGAAAGAACCAGAGGTTGTACAGAGTTTAAGGGAGAGCATAAGGGAACAATTGACAGGAATTGGGAAAGAAATACAGTAGAAGAAGAATGGGTAGCTTTGAGGAATGAAATAGTGGAGGCAGCAGTGGATCAAATAGGTAAAAAGACGAGGGCTAGTCGAAATCCTTGGGTAACAGAAGAATACTGAATTTAATTGATGAAAGGAGAAAATATAAAAATGCAGTAAATGAAGCAGGTAAAAAGGAATACAAACGTCTCACAAATCGACAGGAAGTGCAAAATGGCTAAGCAGGGATGGCCAGAGGACAAGTGTAAGGATGTAGAGGCTTATCTCACTAGGAGTAAGATAGATACTGCCTACAGGAAAATTAAAGAGACCTTTGGAGAAAGGAGAACCACTTGTATGAATATCAAGAGCTTTGATGGAGACCCAGTTCTAAGCAAAGAAGGGAAAGCAGAAAGGTGGAAGGAGTATATAGAGGGTCTATACAATGGCGATGTACTTGAAGACAATATTATGGAAATGGAAGAGGATGAAGATGAAGATGAAATGGGAGATACGATACTGCGTGAAGAGTTTGACAGAGCTCTGAAAGACCTGAGTCGAAACAAGGCCCCCGGAGTAGACAACATTCCATTAGAACTACTGACAGCATTGGAAAAGCCAGTCCTGACAAAACTCTACCATCTGGTGAGCAAGATGTATGAGACAGGCGAAATACCCTCAGACTTCAAGAAGAATATAATAATTCCAATCCCAAAGAAAGCAGGTGTTGACAGATGTGAAAATTACCGAACTATCAGTTTAATAAGGCACAGCTGCAAAATACTAACGCGAATTCTTTACAGACGAATGGAAAAACTGGTAGAAGCCGACCTCGGGGAAGATCAGTTTGGATTCCGTAGAAATGTTGGAACACGTGAGGCAATACTAACCCTACGACGTATCTTAGAAAATAGATTAAGGAAAGGGAAACCTACATTTCTAGCATTTGTAGACTTAGAGAAAGCTTTGGACATTGTTGATTGGAATACTCTCTTTCGAATTTTGAAGTTGGCAGGGGTAAAATACAGGGAGCGAAAGGCTGTTTACAATTTGTACAGAAACCAGATGGCAGTTATAAGAATCGAGGGGTATGAAAGGGGAGCAGTGGTTGGGAAGGGAGTAAGACAGGGTTGTAGCCTAACCCTGATGTTATTCAATCTGTATGTTGAGCAAGCAATAGAGGAAAAAAAGAAAAGTTTGGAGTAGGTATTAAAATCCATGGAGAAGAAATAAAAAATTTGAGGTTCGCCGATGACATTGTAATTCTGTCACAGACAGCAAAGGACTTGGAAGAGCAGTTGAACGGAATGGATGGTGTCTTGAAAGGAGGATATAAGATGAACATCAACAAAAGCAAAAGCAAAACGATGATAATGGAATGTAGTCGAATTAAGTTCTGAGGGAATTAGATTAGGAAATGAGACACTTAAAGTAGTAAATGAGTTTTGCTATTTGGGGAGCAAAATAACTGATGATGGTCGAAGTAGAGAGTATATAAAATGTAGACTGTCAATGGCAAGGAAAGCGTTTCTGAAGAAGAGAAATTTGTTAACATCGAGTATAGATTTAAATGTCAGGAAGTCGTTACTGAAAGTATTTGTATGGAGTGTAGCAATGGAAGTGAAACGTGGACGATAAATAGTTCATACAAGAAGAGAATAGAAGCTTTCGAAATGTGGTGCTACAGAAGAATGCTGCAGATTAGATGGGTATATTACATGACTAATGAGGAGGCATTGAATAGAATTGGGGAGAAGAGGAGCTTGTGGCACCACTTGACTAGAAGAAGGGGTTGGTTGGTAGGACATGTTCTAATACATCGAGGGATCACAAATTTAGTATTGGAGGGGAGCGTGGAGGGTAAAAATCGTAGAGGGAGACCAAGAGATGAATACACTAAGCAGATTCAGAAGGATGTAGGCTGCAGTAGGTACTGGGAGATGAAGAAGCTTGCACAGGATAGAGCAGCATGGAGAGCTGCATCAAACCAGTCTCAGGACTGAAGACCACAACAACATTAACATTACGCCACTCCTGTTTGAACTGCAGTGTCCCAAAGAAACAGACGCTTATTCTGAAAGACCAATTTTTTTATATGTTTAAATTACAGCATTAAGGAATTCCAAATCTTTCCCCTTTCTGGGCGGAGGCTGAGCCAGAAACACAGAATACCACAAAAACACAGTTTTGCTGTGAAATCTACGTGACACACGGAAGCAGTAACAGACAAGGGGTCGGCACCACAAGTAACACAGGCTAAGCGTCAGGCTGGGAACAAATCCTACGAGAACTTGTTCACACTATGCTCACGACAAACTGTAGACATTCCGGCCGAACATGCGCTTGCGGTGGCTGCCAGAAGGACGAAGCAACCAGCAGGCCCACTCCGTGCTTCTCACACTGGCGCCTCAATTTGTACGAACATCTAGGTCAACACCAACTCCGGACTCCCCTCTCACTGCGAGACTTGGCAGAGTTTATATCAAATGCCTTCCAGGCAACGAGTAACCGCCGCAGGTGTTTCACGATTAGCAAACATCCCCAGCATAACAGACATCGCACACGTGGTTACGCCCGAGCCACAACTCCGCCAGTCTCACCGGCCGCCACAAACCGACTGCCTCTCGCCGTCCCGCGCGCCCCAGCCGAAAACGCAAAGATGTTCATGCCCGGAGACGCGCCAAAGATAACAAACCGATCGCTGATGATCGACCAGCGATCTGGCTCAGTAAGACTTTTTACATTACTTAGTTGTGCTTAGTTCCCTGCTACTTCAGAGGATGCCTTCTCATCTTATGTTACTAGTCATTGTAAAACTTATTTTCTGTGTAAGCAAATTACTTTCGCCTAAGGGTTCACAGCCTCACTCACAATGTCGAGTAGTCCTATGAGTCGCGAGTTGTGGAACGAAGTTTATAATAAGTAATTCTTACCCGGTTTACTTCTTCAAAGGACCTAATTTAATGACTCTTACGTAAACACAAGCTCATATGAGCGTTTAAATGTGTTTAATTATGATCTAATTGATGCCCCATAACTGTCATTTTAATTCCCACAATGCATGAACCAAGATGGCCATTGAGTAGTGCGCTTGTGCTTTGGTTTTCGCAGGTGTCCAAATGACATGACATCTTAATAATCAAAATTTATCCTTATATGGACAGAATTATAAAGCAATAACGACAACAAACTCTAATAATTACATATACACTCTCTCTGACATGAAAATATTTTTTCAAAATAAGGTTAGGGCAAGTGGTCAGTATGGTTATGTAAGAAAACAATGGCCCCTTTGTCCTGAAAGAGGCAATGTCCCGCTACTTTTAATACTTAGACTGTAGTATATCGTATCCCCTGTAACCACGTTAATACCGTTTTCAGACAGTTAGGGATAGAATTTTACAAAAATGTCTTCTCAGTGGAAGCCTACGATAATAAATAATTATTCACATCAAATTTCGTGTTTGTGATACCGATAACTTAGCTTCGCTGTCAATTCAACAAAAAAGTTTCAACCGCTCTTCTTCCCTTAGTGGTGGAATTTGAAAAATCTCTTTCCTAGCAGGATCCTATGCCATTCGTCCAAATTTCATTTTTGTAGGACCAGTAGATAAGGCTATATGTTGTTCCATCAGTCAACCGGTTCCTTCTTTCGTATGTAAAGGATTTAGTGAAAAGTGTCAGATGTTAAATTGGCAACCGACTTTAAAGAAACAGCAATTTTCATCAAATTTCTTGGTAGATATGCTTCAGTTCTACACTTCTCTGTCCTCAATTTGTATAGTTCTGCAAAATTCCCACAGAGAAAACAATAGTATTCGAAAAAATTTTAATCTTGTGAAAAATTTAATTACCAAATTTGCGAAAAAAGTAATGATTACACTTCTGAATAGCTTCCCAACAGCCCTAAAGAAAACCATAACGACGTTTTCTTCTGCAGATAATAGTTTATGATATAATTTGTAAAATGAGAAACCCACTGTTACTACTTGTGAAGTTGGCACCCGACTTTCCAGAACTGTACATTTTTTTTCAGAGTAATTGGTAGATGTACTATACTTTTAGAGTTATCTATACAATATTTGAATAATTTCTGTAGAATTTCTTAAAAAAATTATGATCATATTTCTGAAAAACAGAATAGCTATGAAGTTGGCACCTGACTTTTGAGAAATATATATATTTTTCAGAGTTGTTGGTAGATATGCTGTAGTTCTAAATAACTCTATTTGAATAGTCCTGTAGAATTTCGCGAAAAAATGTAAGATCACGATTCTGAATAGCTGTGAACTTGCCACCCAGCTTTCGAGAAATGTCGATTTTTTTAGAGTTCTTGATAGATATGATATAGCTCTAGAGTTCTCCGTAGAACATCTGAATATTTCTGCAGCACTTCGCGAAAAAGATTATGATCATTAATCTAAATTGCTGAGTAGCTGTTATTAGAGATGAGTAAACTGGTTCACGTTTGGAAACTAGTTCACTGGTTATCGTTCCTTTCTGGGAATCGTTCATTTTTACTCGTTGATCATTCCTTTTTTATCTAAGTGTGTGCTATATGGGTCTTAGACATATATCCAGAAACAATATCAAGTACGCGCAAGTATTACTTCTGCATGACAAATTCATTGATTACCTAATACAGACAGCTTATTTATTTCCATTTTGTTAGCTGAATGTGTTCTCAGAAAGCATCATATTAGTCGTGTGATGTAAGAGGTCAATGACCACAAGACTGGGAAAGGTCAGGACAAAGAGGGAGAGAGGGAGAGAGAAAGAGAAAGAGAGAGCTACTTTTACAAATTGCGTGCATGTAAACTGATTGCGAATCAAAGTGTCATGATGTATGGGAAGTGATTATCTATTTAGAAAATTAACTACTGCCGAAACAGAAGCTGAGAAACTGCATACTAAAATTAGAAGGTTTGTATCAGCAAGGGCGGGAGCTACATAAATATTCTGCGAGATTTTCGAAACTTAACAAGTATAAGGAACCAAGACTTTTTTTTGAAAGCCTTGACGATATAGCACACGTCATTGCTTTGAAGATCTTTACAGTCGAGAAAGGTCAGTCAGCAGCTGAAGGGCGCCCCAAGGTACACGCATTGTATCAATGAGTTATATCAGAAAGAGAACTTCTGAGAGGGCACAGGCAGCCACTAACAGACGAGAGTCACACAAAAACGTATTTGAGAAAGAAAGAAATGAAAAATCCACCACTAGTTCCAAGCTGATAATATTACCTATATTTCGGCCCTTTAACTTACTACGCTAAATGGCAGGAAAAATTTTTCAATGAAACTCGCACTAAATGGCTTTTCTGTTATATCATTTGGTTCTGTCACAGCAGCATAAAATACGACCACTTTTAAAGGTGCGTGTGCTTTGGCTTAAAACATTTCGGAAAAAAACATTTCTTGTATTTACGTTGCAGGCATAAGATATGCGAGATGATAGTACAGATATTTCTTGAATGAACCGAGTATTCTCTTGTCGAAGAACGATGTCATGGAGTATATTTCCGCGCTGCGAAGGAATTCATCACGCAAGGTGAATGGAAAAAAAAAGATTTACGTTGTAGAAAAGTTTATTTTCCTTAATGAAGTTTAATTATGGCCACAATTACAGGCTGCAATTTGTTTTGTTCGTATTTTCCTTACCGTTATCTATGTCGAAGCAAGATCCTGCGCCGCTTCAGAAGCCGAAGTTCTGTATTTGGATTTCAGGATCCTTTCAAATCTTAATATTTATATATCAGGTTGTCGATAGCGATAGCCCGTCTGTGGCTTTGCAAAAACTGAAGCTTTGCAAAAACTGAATGGATCCAGTCCCTGTTCTATCGGATTAATACTCGAAATCAAAAATGAAAACAGTCTGAATCGTGAAACAGAACCAACAAAGGAAGATACGCAAGGATTAAAGCAGAAATCGATCAAATCGCTGGAACTGAACTGAATTTAACTGCTCGTTTACAACAAAATGAGAGTGTATTTAAACAATTTAAGACAGATTCTTCACAGTGGACGGTAAATGAAGATGTCAGCGCTGTACACCTAGTTACTTAGCTAGACGTATGTAAATTATTCGACTGAGACAGATTACAACTTCATGTGACGCTGTAAAAAATAATTTACAAACAAAACAAAAAAAGCAAGAAACAGCAACAGAAGCTATCGGTTGAGTCTTATTATCCCGATAAGGTTGGTTCCAGGGCATAAAAAAGTATGTTTAAAAGAAAATGTGATTTGCTTGTCATATTTTCAAAAGCTTAGCAATTAGAAGGTTTACAAGCCGCTTGATTAAAGTTCATACAGCAGTACACTTTTAATAAGTAAGTTGAAAGTAAAAAACGTTTTTCGCTAAAAAGTTGCTTCTATAAGAATGAGCTTCAGAGATATGTCATTCACGTCTTCGCCTTTTTTTTTAACAAAATTCCGTACTGTTCCCCTGTGTAATAAATATTCTCGAAATGGTGTGTGGTCATGATCGTCTTCCAAACGTGAAAATAAGTTGCCGCTGTCTCCAGTAAATAAATGAAAAGTGCACCGAGAGTTCTTAGCACAATATCTCCACACTGCCTCAGACTCTGGACCGCTTCGCTTTGCAAACGAAATGTACATTAAGAACTTTCAGCATTGCAGCGCGTCAGCAATCGTAAGTTTCGAAATAATTATTAGCGCGATAACTAAAAACGCTGCAAAATATACCTCTGTCACAATTTTACTTTAAATGGCTAACTTAGATTAGACAACGAGACGCTACGTAATCTTGCGCAGATGGCTAATCCTGTTGGGTGTTAGGCCGTTCAGCTGCCTGAAAGCCAAATTTTCCGATCTGACCATTTTCGGCAGGACTCTTGGGGTGCTATCCAATACTGTGATCAGAAATACTGTATGTTACAGCAATTATCAGATAAATTTTTATCTGCAAACAACAAATGTCATTAATATTTTCCGTATTTTTTCCGAATTTCTGCGGAAGTATTCAAATTTTGTGCAGAGGTCACAAGAACTGTAGCATATCTACCAGTATCTCTGGGAAAGTGTATATTTCTCGAAAGTCAGTTGCCAACTTCACAGCTTTTCAGTTATTCAGAATAATGATCAACTTTTTTCGCGAAATTCTGGAGAAGTATTCAAATTTTGAGCAGAGAGCTCTAGAATTGTAGCATATCTATTAAGAATTCTGGAAAATGTGTATTTGTCGAAAGTTGCATCCAACTTCACAAGTAGTGAAAGTGGGTCACTCATTATTGCAATTACCCTATAAATTATTATTTACAGAAGAAAATGTCATTAGAGTTTTCTGTAGAACTCTTCGGGAGCTATTCAGAATTGTAATCATAATTTTTTTCGCAAATTGGCAGATAATTTTTTTGCAAGATTAATATTTTTCATAATACCAATGTTTTTTTCGCGGAATTGTGCTGAGCTATTCAAATTTTGTACAGAGAACACTAGAACTATAACATATTTGTCAGGAACCGTGATAAAAATGAATATTTCACAAATGTGGCGTGCCAGCTTCACCAGACTATGGACTGGCAGTACTCTTCGATATTCCTCGATACCGGAGAAGCAAGTCCAGTTAAAAAGGTTGCAAAAACGAATGTTTTCTGATATATGAAGGCTTTTAGTTCCCAGTAAGAGCACAGTCGGCAGCACGCCTGGCAATTAAAATAACTAATGCTCTCTCTCACCCACTCATGTGATTGCTGCAGAAAGTTGCTTCAAGCAGAGACACGTGGATGCGATATTTTACGAGCGCGAATATAAATTCCACGTACCTCATTCCCCGCAGCGGTTGTCCTATTGCTGCTCCCACTGTCAGCTAAGGTTAAAATCCTACAACGTTAATTAACTGAAAACGAGTTGTAGAGGCAATTTCACAACGGAAATCCCTAGCCACTGTTAGAGATCGTAATTTATTGTACCATGAAGTCTGATAGTTGGGCTGCACTGTTGGCAATTGAAATTATAGTGTAATTGGCTTAGTCATTAATTGGCACTTAGCAACGCAGCCTGTTTTAATGATACTGAAGTCTGTTATCAAACTGTTAATCATTCAGTTCAACTACTTACAGGACAAATACGTAAAATAAGTTTAAACGAATGGCACAGTTCTTGCAATTAACATTTATCCATTCTGGCAGCACTACCAATTCTTCTCATGAGGGAAAGCGCGATAGACCGCGATGTGCTTGTCTAAAGATTTAGCGGTCCGATATCCGAATGAAAAGTATCTATGCTCGCGATATTTAGTCATGTTGGTTATATTGTTATACGCTTCTCTTCACTTCACTCACATGTAATCAAGTCCACGTCATTGGCCCCGCAACCATCGCGACACGAGTGGTTGTTGTCCAACAACACGATACACGATTTCGGAAATTTTAACGCTCATCTGACCCACTGATAAAGATCTGTTAACGTGACATATACAACTTCCTTGATTCATTAATTCATCAAATTACTGCAGATTGCATTTCTGCAGCTGCGACGTCGGCACTGCACGTGAGACGCTCCAGGAATGCCTAACCACCACTTTCGACAATCTTGCTCTGCGCTATCCGGAGAGGCGACTATCGATAGTGCCGCGGGGTAGGCAGCGATACTGCAGGATGCTTACAAGTCGTTGTGTTGGCACTCAATCAAAGGGATCGAAAGAGTGTTTTAATGTCTTTCTGCATTAGGCAGTATGCAATCAGTTTTGTGGCTGGAGCTGCGATGTACTGTAGCTTCAGTTGTGACGTGTGAGTGATTATACAGTAAATTACTTCTAGCTCTGGGTTTGATTCATGGCGTCCTATCTAAACACAGAAATTACCTCACTTTAATGTTGACTGTTGTTATACTTTGTATCCACGAATGCTTCATTACAGTTCTTTACCGTTGTCTTCACGTGGTAGCATTGGAACCCTACTACTCAAGTGATATGGCGCATTTGATTTTCTGCAATGGTGTAGCAAATGGAAGTAGCCTTCGAGCCCTTAACGTCCACGCTGAAAAATGTCCACGTTGCAGCATACTATCGCGGAAGCTGTTCGTACTGGAACTTAGTGTACACGATTGAGGTTTGTACACTGAAGAGCCAAGGGAACTGCTATACCTGCCTAACATCGTGTAGGGCCCCCGCCAGCACGCGGAAGTGCCGCAGCACGACAACGCATGGACTCGACTAATGTCTGTTATAGTGCTGGAGGGAACTGACACCGTGAATCCTGCAGGGCTGTCCATAAATCTGCAAGATTACGAGGGGACGGAGATCTCTTCTGAACAGCACGTTACAAGGCGTCACAGATATAATATTCATGTCTGGGGAGCTTGCTAGCCGGCGGAAACATTTAAACTCAGAAGAGTGTTCCTGGAGCCACTCTGCAGCAGTTCTGGTCGTGTGGGGTGTCACATTGTCCTGCTGGAATTGCCCAAGTCCGTTGGAATGCACAAGGGACGTGAACGGATGCAGGTGATCAGACAGGACGCTTACATACGTTTCACCTGTCAGAGTCGTTTCTAGACATCACAGGGGTCCCTTATCACTTCAACTGCACACGCCCCACGCCATTACAGAGCCTCTACTAGTTTGAACTGACCCCTGCTTACGTGCAGGTTCCATGGATTCATGAGATTGTCTCCATACCCGTACACGTCCATACGCTAATCTGAAACGAGACTCGTCCGACAAAACGACATATTTCCAGTCATCAACAGTCCAATGTCGGTCCAGGCGAGGCGTAAAGCTTTGTGTCCGCAGCTCGTGGTCGTGCGGTAGCGTTCTCGCTTCCCGCGCCCGGGTTCCCGGGTTCGATTCCCGGTGGGGTCAGGGATTTTCTCTGCCTCGTGATGACTGGGTGTTGTGTGCTGTCCTTAGGTTAGTTAGGTTTAAGTAGTTCTAAGTTCTAGGGGACTGATGATCATAAATGTTAAGTCCCATAGTGCTCAGAGCCATTTTGAATCGTAAAGCTTTGTGTCGTGCAGTCATCAAGGGTACACGAGTGGGCCTTCGGCTCCGAAAGCCCATATCGATGATGTTTCGTTGAATGGTTCGCACGCTGACACTTGTTGATGTCCCAGCACTGAAATCTGCAGCAATTTGGGGAAGGGTTGCACTTCTGTCACTTGAACGATTCTCTTCAGTCGTCGTTGACCCGTTCTTGCAGGATCTTTTCCCGGCCACAGCCATGTTGGAGATTTGATGTTTTACCCGATTCCTGATATTCACGGTACACTCCTGAAATGGTCGTACTGCAAAATCCCCACTTCGTCGCTACCACGGAGATGCTGTGTCCCATCGCTCGCGCTCCGACTGTAACACCACATTCAAACTCACTTAAATCTTGATAACCTGCCATTCTAACAGCAGGAACAGATCTAACATCTGCGCCAGACCCCTTTTGTCTTGTGTAGGTGTTGCCGACCGCAGCGCCGTATTCTGCCTGTTTACATTTTAGCCTGTTCCGTTTACGGTGCACATGGTTCAAATGGCTCTGAGCACTATGGGACTTAACTGCTATGGTCATCAGTCCCCTAGAACTTAGAACTACTTAAACCTAACTAACCTAAGGACATCACACACATCCATGCCCGAGGCAGGATTCGAACCTGCGACCGTAGCAGTCTCGCGGTTCTAGGCTGCAGCGCCTAGAACCGCACGGTCACTGCGGCCGGCATAATGCATGTACGAGAGCAGGTTGTAGACACTTGGTTGACGACGTACAGGAGTTTCGGTCTGGCCGTGGAGCGCTCCCCGATAGCCTACTGGTTAGGCGACCGCTCGCGATATGCGGGAAATGCGGGTTCGTTTCTCAGATTTTCCACAAATTTTCATTGCATTCTTCCCATTAAACAGTTGATGCTTGTCCGTATTCGCAACTGCGAACACATTTAATTCATTTTATAACGGCAGTAGTGGCCAACGGACTTGCCGCAGTGCCCGCATCTCGTGGTCGTGCGGTAGCGTTCTCGCTTCCCACGCCCGGGTTCCCGGGTTCGATTCCCGGCGGGGTCAGGGATTTTCTCTGCCTCGTGATGGCTGGGTGTTGTGTGCTGTCCTTAGGTTAGTTCGGTTTAAGTAGTTCTAAGTTCTAGGGGACTGATGACCATAGATGTTAAGTCCCATAGTGCTCAGAGCCATTTGAACCATTTTGAACTTGCCGCAGTGGTAACACCTGTTCCCGTCAGATCACAGAAGTTAAGCGCTGTCGGGCTGGTCTAGCACTTGGATGGGTGACCACCCGGTCTGCAGAACGCTGTTGGCAAAGCGAGGTGCACTCAGCCCTTGTGAGGCAAACTGAGGAGCTACTTGATCGAGAAGTAGCGGCTCCGGTCTCGTAAACCGACACACGGCCGGGAGAGCGGTGTGCTGACCACTTGCCCCTTCATATCCGCATCCAGTGACGCCTGTGGGCTGAGGGTGACACGGCGGCCGGTCGGTATCTTTGGGCCTTCATGGCCTGTTCACACGGAATTTACTTCAGATTATAACGGCTTTAGTGCCTTCAATTCCTGTTCCTTTGTACATGTACACATGTTCGAAGGAACATTGCGCCGTAGTTTTGAACAATACAGGCACTGTGATATCGTATTTATCCGCCGGTACAGGACAAGCAACTTCGAGTTAAAATGTCTGCCCTGTGCGGGAGTATAAATGACGAATGTACGAGAGCAGGCTATACACATATAGTTGACGACATATAGAAGTTTGGGTCTGGTCGTGGAACGTCCTAATGTTAAGCTGACCACTCTCGAGAAGCGGAAAATCCGGGTTTGAGACCCCGTCCCGAACAAATTTTTACTGTCTTCATTCTATCATACATCTGATGGTTGTCGATACCAGCAACTGCGACGCATTTCGTGTATATAAGAATTCATTCTGTCACCATCTGACGGTGGCAGCTGGACGCGTTTTCTGCCGAGCAAAGTTGGCGTCGCTGTGACCGCTACATTTCACACCACCTGGAAAAGAAATGACCGCCGTGTAATGGAAAGCCGCCGAGCTTCAGCGCCCGTGGTTGCGGAGGCAAGTATCTGCGTACTACAACTACTTTTGTTACTACACTACTGGCCATTAAAATTAGTACAGCAGGAAGATGACGTGCTACAGACGCGAAATTTAACCGACAGGAAGAAGATGCTGTGATATGCAAATGATTAGCTTTTCAGAGTATTCACACAAGGTTGGCGCCGGTGGTGACACTTACAACGTGCTGACATGAGGAAAGTTTCCAACCGATTTCTCATACACAAACAGCAGTTAACCGGCGTGGCCCTGTGAAACGTTGTTGTGATGCCTCGTGTAAGGAGGAGAAATGCGTACCATCACGTTTCCGACTTTGATAAAGGTCCGATTGTAGCCTATCGCGATTGCGGTTTATCGTATCGCGACATTGCTGCTCGCGTCGGTCGAGATCCAATGACTGTTAGCAGAATATGGAATCGGTGGTTTCAGGAGGGTAATACGGAACACCGTGCTGGATCCCAACGGCCTCGTACAACTAGCAGTCGAGATGACAGGCATCTTATCCGCACGGCTGTAACGGATCGTGCAGCCACGTCTCGATCCCTGAGTCAACAGATGGGGACGTTTGCAAGACAACCATCTGCACGAACAGTTCGACAACGTTTGCAGCAGCACGGACTGTCAGCTCGGAGACCATAGCTGCGGTTACTATTGACGCTGTTTCACAGACATGATCGCCTGTAATAGTGTACTCGACGACGAACCTGGGTGCACGAATGGCAAAATGTCATTTTGTCGGATGAATCCAGGTTCTGTTTACAGCATCATGAAGGTCACATCCATTTTTGGCGACATTGCGGTGAACGCACATTGGAAGCGTGTATTCGTCATCGCCATATTGGCGTATCACCCGGCGTGATGGTATGGGGTGCTATTGGTTACACGTCTCGGTCACCTCTTGTTCGCATTGACGGCACTTTGAACAGTGGACGTTACATTTCAGATGTGCTACGACCCGTGGCTCTACCCGTCATTCGACCCGTGCGAAACCCTACATTTCAACAGGATAATGCACGACCGCAGGTCGCAAGTCCAGTACGGGCCTTTCTGGATACAGAAAATGTTCGACTGCTGCCCTGGCCAGCACATTCTCCAGATCTGTCACCAACTGAAGACGTCTGGTCAATGGTGGCCGAGCAACTGGCTCATCACAATACGTCAGTCACTATCTTCATGAACTGCGGTATCGTGTTGAAGCTGCATGGGCAGCTGTACCTGTACCCGCCATCCAAGCTCTGTTTGACTCAATGCCCAGGCGTATCAAGGCCGTTACTACGGCCAGAGGTGGTTGTTCTGGGTACTGATTTCTCAGGACCTATGCACCCAAATTGAGTGAAAATGTAATCACATGTCAGTTCTAGTGTAATATATTTGTCCAACGAATACCCGTTTATCGTCTGCGTTTCTTCTTGGTGTAGCAGTTTTAGTGGTCGGTAGTGTATTTGAGCGCTGGTGTTTTGGAAGGAGGCAGGGGGTTCCGGCCGGTCGCCCTATGAGCTGGAGCCGCGTGTCTTTTGAGGAGAGGAGTGGCGGCGTGGCCAGTGGCCAGCGAGAGTGGGCGCGGCCGGTAGCCGCTCTGGGGCCAGCCGGTAGCCGCCTGAGACACGGGCCGGCTCATTAAGATGCGCCCGATAACCGGCCGGTCGGCGCGCTCGTGCCGACAGCCGGGCCAGCACGGTGAAGTTCACCACCGCTCTCGTCTGCGCTCTGTCGTACGTTCCTCTACAGCGTTTCGTTTAAGAGAACGCTATGCAGGGCGCTTGTTTTCAGCTATCTCGTGAGCTTACAGGACATAATACCAGTCAAAACTACGATCGAACTAAACGACGGGTGAGTGAGGCGGTTGTGAGAGAAAGGTTACGCTATACGCGTAAGGAATTGTGCTTGGTGTCCAGACCACCACTATCACTCCATCTGAAGGTTTCAGTGAACCTTTCAGCGGTATCCTGGAACTGGTTAGACAGGGCCACTTGGGCACTGGCTGACTGGACTGAACGACAAGCTAAGGTTCGTCAAATGACTAAATACGATCGACCCGAAGCCCGAACGGATAACACTTGCCAAGAAGACGTACCGTGTTTAATGTCACGGAAAAGACATCACAGTAAACAACAAGTGTGTGGGCGGGACTAATTCTTGATTTTTCATTGTTGGAAGAGTGAATTCAGAGTATTCCGTGACCTACTACCACAATAATTGTTTTGAATACTCGCGTCACACCGTCAATTAATACTTTTGTACACCAGAGGCTCAGTACAGTCCAGTAGCGTTATTGAAGTTTCCCTGTGACGCTGTCACAAATCTCTCGATAATAATTCATGATCGCATGTAATGGATGCCCAGCACTTTTCACTTATTGGTGTATACAGTATACTTCTATGAAAATACTTCCATCCCATACTTCACAGCATTCAGTCCACCTTGCGAGAAAACGTATAACATTATCGGAAGCATTGAGATGTTCCTCATAACGCGACTTATATTCCGATACAGCACTGCATTGCTACGAATATGGATCCAGACCCCAATTGTTGTGCTGGCGACAAAGCCCAGATGCGCCGACGACTCCTCAAGTCGAATTACAAGCTCCGGCGCGCTGCTTAAATGTTCAAATACTGTAAGGTGGTATGAAGCACTATGGCAGGTGTGCAGCAGAAAGAACGTTGTAAGGGGTCTCACTTAACCCGCTGGTGATAATAGCATCAATACACAAGCACTGGAATGGTGTAAGCGTTGCGCTACATCTGTACCTCCATCTATACGGCGCAAGTCACCGTACAGTGTGTGGCGGAGGGCACTTTCTGAACCATTATCGCTTCCCCACTCACCTGCTACAGTAGCCAACTATCCGCAAGAACAATTATTGGTAATCCTCTGTGTGAGCACGAATCTCTCCAATTTTTCGTTCGTGACCTTTTCTCCAGGTGTACGTAAGAGTAAGCAAAATATTAGTTGATTCTACTAGGAACGTACGCTCTCGGAATTTTAGCAGTAGCGCACACTGCGAAGCAGATCGGGTTTCTTTCAGCGTCTGCCACTGCAATTGGCTAAGCTTTACTGTGACGCTTTCGCGCTTTCTAAATCCATCTTCACTGGATTTTTTATGTTTTCCTTATCAATTCCATATGAAGCTTCAAGTTTGTCGATTTGTGCACTCGCAGCACGTGAATAAGGCGGCTGGGTCGATTGTTGAAACCAACCACTACGCATAAAATGGAAACAATAACTCAGCAGTACCCCCGCAAGCACATTATTAATCAATCACGCCGAGAAAACCTGAGAGACCACAGTAGTTAAGTACTGGTCAAACCAGGGTTGCGTAAGCTATCTCTTGTGTTGGTGCACTACACCTCCTGAGAATTCTTCCTGTGAATCTCAGTATGGTACATGCCTTACCTCTTATTTGTTTCATGTGGTCGCTCCATCCGAAATCGCCCTATAAGCACATTCCTAGGTATTTTACGGATGTAACTTCTTCCAGCGATTGTTCTGTAATCGTTTAATCAAGCAGTAAGGAGTTTTTCTGCCTACTTTTTGCGTTATACGTTACATATTTTTTCATGTTGCTGGTCAGCTGCCAATCCCTTCACGTCTTTCTGCACTTCAGTGCAAAATTCTAGCGTTGTGAGATCTGTGTACAGAACAGCACCATCCACAACAAGCCCCATGGAACTTCCGACGCCGGGCGGGGTGGCCGAGCGGTTCTAGGCGCTACAGTCCGGAACCGCGCGACCGCTACGGTCGCAGGTTCGAATCCTGCCTCGGGCATGGATGTGTGTGATGTCCTTAGGTTAGTTAGGTTTAAGTAGTTCTAAGTTCTAGGGGACTGATGACCTCAGAAGTTAAGTCCCATAGTGCTCAGAGCCATTTGAACCATTTTGAACATCCGACGTTATCCACTAGATCATTTTGTATAGACATGAGTTTGAAAAATAATATGAAAAGACCAAAAACACAGCAATGCCTAATACGCTGTATGAAGTCAGTTGGCATTCAAAACAGCTTCCAGGCGTCTCGAAATGTATAAAACCAGATCATATACGCTTTTCAAGGGAATCTTGTACCATTCTTCTTATAAACGAGTGGCGAGTGACGGTGATGGAGGTTGGGTAGCGATCACGCGACCTCCTCTCCGAAGTAGACCACGAAGGCTCAATAATACTGAGATCTGTTGGCTGTGGTGACTAGCGAAGATGAGACAGCTGACCCTCGTGCTCACAACAACAGCCGTGGACGCGTGGACGATTCGAGCTGTGTGAGCAGCGAACCTGTCACCACAGGGGAACACAAACCACACCATGGGATTGACATGATCGGCCACATTGGTCACATAATTTTTGGCAGTAATGCGACTTTGCAGAGTAATCATGGAGCCTGTCGAACACCACGGTATGAATGTCGAAACCCTATTGTACTAGTCCATTAAATTTCGGGCATGCAGCCGCGCAAATAAAATTTCTTCCTCCGATGTTTCGGCCGCACATCGTCCGGCCATCGTCAGAGTAAGTCACAAGACTGCCGACAAGGTGCTCCACCGCGGCGGTACTGCGCATGCGGGTCACAGATGCTGGTCCGCGGCAAAGAAATACGCTTACACATGCACTGCCTGTGGCGAAGGCGTACAGACATTCGATTCGCTTATCGATGTACGTTCGGCGGCGGTGACACCATGACCACTTCTCTGCAGTTTAATTACCCCAAGAGCCGGATTCCATGGTTTGTCCAAATTAAACCCATTATCTCTTTTTATTAAAGTATTAGTTAATCTAAACTCTACAGGGTGTTTTAGAAGTGACGGTCAACGTTGAGGGATATGACAGTAATGATAATTCTAAACAAAAGAATCAAGTAAACATGGGCTCTAAAACGCATATCTTAAGAGCTATGGGCAGTTCCTGATCATCGATACTGTGAAGCAGATCTCTTCTACTGCAAGCCCTTTGCTTTCCATATTTTGGGAAGTGGTAGTGTGGACCAAAAAAAGAAAAAAATGATCAGTAAATATGTGCTCTAAAATGCATACCTTAACAGCTATGAGCACCTGTTCATCTTCGATACTTTGGAACACAGCTCTTCTAATGAACAAGTGCTCGTAACTTTTAAGGATGCATTTTACAGCACATGTAAATGCTTACTACCACTTCCAAAAATATGGAAAGCAAATATCTTGCAGTAGAAGAGATTTGTTTCACAATATTGAAGATCAAGAATATCTCATAGCTCTTAAGGTATGCATTTTAGGGCCTATGTTTACTTGAGTTTTTGTTTAGAATGATCATTCCTATCATCTCCCTGAATATTGATCATCACTTTTGAAACACCTTGTATAGCTTCTTTGAAGACAGAATCCCAAAAGAAAGAAGTGAATGTTTACATCTTCACATCACTGTAGCTCATGGAATGCCCTGTATCAATACAACGTTAGACCACAGCTGACTTCTCTGGCTGTGATAAGCGTGTGTATCTTTGATGCTCCACATATGTCTCATCAACGGAGAGTGTTGTTTGACCTATGTACGACTTCTCACAATTTCCACTTTGGAACACAGCTCTTCTAATGAACAAGTGCTCGTAACTTTTAAGGATGCATTTTACAGCACATGTAAATGCTTACTACCACTTCCAAAAATATGGAAAGCAAATATCTTGCAGTAGAAGAGATTTGTTTCACAATATTGAAGATCAAGAATATCTCATAGCTCTTAAGGTATGCATTTTAGGGCCTATGTTTACTTGAGTTTTTGTTTAGAATGATCATTCCTATCATCTCCCTGAATATTGATCATCACTTTTGAAACACCTTGTATAGCTTCTTTGAAGACAGAATCCCAAAAGAAAGAAGTGAATGTTTACATCTTCACATCACTGTAGCTCATGGAATGCCCTGTATCAATACAACGTTAGACCACAGCTGACTTCTCTGGCTGTGATAAGCGTGTGTATCTTTGATGCTCCACATATGTCTCATCAACGGAGAGTGTTGTTTGACCTATGTACGACTTCTCACAATTTCCACTTTGGAACACAGCTCTTCTAATGAACAAGTGCTCGTAACTTTTAAGGATGCATTTTACAGCACATGTAAATGCTTACTACCACTTCCAAAAATATGGAAAGCAAATATCTTGCAGTAGAAGAGATTTGTTTCACAATATTGAAGATCAAGAATATCTCATAGCTCTTAAGGTATGCATTTTAGGGCCTATGTTTACTTGAGTTTTTGTTTAGAATGATCATTCCTATCATCTCCCTGAATATTGATCATCACTTTTGAAACACCTTGTATAGCTTCTTTGAAGACAGAATCCCAAAAGAAAGAAGTGAATGTTTACATCTTCACATCACTGTAGCTCATGGAATGCCCTGTATCAATACAACGTTAGACCACAGCTGACTTCTCTGGCTGTGATAAGCGTGTGTATCTTTGATGCTCCACATATGTCTCATCAACGGAGAGTGTTGTTTGACCTATGTACGACTTCTCACAATTTCCACTTTGGAACACAGCTCTTCTAATGAACAAGTGCTCGTAACTTTTAAGGATGCATTTTACAGCACATGTAAATGCTTACTACCACTTCCAAAAATATGGAAAGCAAATATCTTGCAGTAGAAGAGATTTGTTTCACAATATTGAAGATCAAGAATATCTCATAGCTCTTAAGGTATGCATTTTAGGGCCTATGTTTACTTGAGTTTTTGTTTAGAATGATCATTCCTATCATCTCCCTGAATATTGATCATCACTTTTGAAACACCTTGTATAGCTTCCTTGAAGACAGAATCCCAAAAGAAAGAAGTGAATGTTTACATCTTCACATCACTGTAGCTCATGGAATGCCCTGTATCAATACAACGTTCGACCACAGCTGACTTCTCTGGCTGTGATAAGCGTGTGTATCTTTGATGCTCCACATATGTCTCATCAACGGAGAGTGTTGTTTGACCTATGTACGACTTCTCACAATTTCCACTTTGGAACACAGCTCTTCTAATGAACAAGTGCTCGTAACTTTTAAGGATGCATTTTACAGCACATGTAAATGCTTACTACCACTTCCAAAAATATGGAAAGCAAATATCTTGCAGTAGAAGAGATTTGTTTCACAATATTGAAGATCAAGAATATCTCATAGCTCTTAAGGTATGCATTTTAGGGCCTATGTTTACTTGAGTTTTTGTTTAGAATGATCATTCCTATCATCTCCCTGAATATTGATCATCACTTTTGAAACACCTTGTATAGCTTCCTTGAAGACAGAATCCCAAAAGAAAGAAGTGAATGTTTACATCTTCACATCACTGTAGCTCATGGAATGCCCTGTATCAATACAACGTTCGACCACAGCTGACTTCTCTGGCTGTGATAAGCGTGTGTATCTTTGATGCTCCACATATATCTCATCAACGGCGAATGTTGTTTGACCTATGTACGACTTCTCACAATTTCCGCAAAGAATCTGATATACACCCGCTTTACGAAGCAGTAAATCATCCTTCACAAAGCCGAGTAAAGCTGCAATCGTCGTGCGAGGCCGGAAAATCACCTTAATCGAGTGTTTGTCAAGAAAACAGCCTAGTTTCGAGGAAAGAGCACACACATAAGGTAAAAACCCACTTGATCTGAAGGAATTACTATCTTATTCCCCCATCACATACCTGCATTCTATGTTTTACATTGAATGCACTACGAATTTGTTGCGGAGAAAAACCATTCGCTTTAAAAATGATCTTGAGGTATGTCAGCTCTTCTTGCAAATTATCTTTATCGAATATACAGTGTGCCCTATGCACCAAGGTATAAGGACGCCTATGTTCTGTGAAGGGTGATGGCAGGAACTGGCATGTAAATATAGATTTGTAGGTGTTGGTTTACGATATGCGGCTTGGCCCAATGTGCCATCAACTTTACGGCGGCCGGCCACTGTGGCCGAGCGGTTCTAGGCGCTTCAGTCCGGAACTGCGCTGCTGCTACGGGCATGGATGTGTGTGATGCCCTTAGGTTAGTTAGGTTAAAGTAGTTCTAAGTCAAGGGGACTGATGACCTCAGACGTTAAGTCCCATAGTGTTTAGAGCCATTTGAACCATTTGAACCAACTTTACGGCGAACGGCAACATCCAAAAAGGAGAGGCGGCCGTCTTTTTCTATTTCCATAGTAAATTTTATGCTAGCATCGACAGAATTCAGATGCTCAATAAATCGATGTAATTCATCCATCCCGTGCGGCCATACCACAGATGTATCGTCCACGTACCTCCAGAAGACCCTCGGTTTAAAACTTGATGAGTCCAGTGCCCTGTCCTCGAAGTCTTCCATGAATAAATTAGCTACCAGATGCGAGAGGGGGATTCCCATAGCAACGCCATCAATCTGCTCATAAAATTCACCATTGAACTGAAAAAGGGACGTGAACGCTACCACAAGTTCGAAACAGTGAAACGTCCCCTTTGAAAAATTATACATGACTGTGCTTAAACTGACACACAATATTATTTTATCGCAACGCAATCTGACTTTCAAAAATCTCTACAAAAGAATGGCCCTGACTAACATTAACCTATACGTTTCACAAATCACTTACCTCACAAAAATATTTGTTACTCGAACTACTGCAATACAGCGAGCGCCACTACTGCCAGCTAAATAAAAGATTCAAACTACTGAAGGCACTAACTACTGATAGGCATAGTTAGCAAATGAAAGATTTTGATAGAGAACAAACAATGTATTTACCTCAATAGTGTTCAAAAGTCATAATGTATATCGCAGTTCATGATATCCAGTATTACAAATTTCAAAACTCCGCCATCTCTCTCCCCACATCCACCACTGCTGGCGGCTCACCTCCAACTGCCAACGCTACGAGCTGTTAACATCCAGCTGCCCAACGCTACAATGGCGAGTATTACAACAATGCCAACCAGCCACAGACTGCACACAGCACAGCCAGTGATTTTCATACAGAGCGCTACGTAACGTTGCCAATAAGAAAACATAAACAGCCTACTTACACAGTTTGCAGTGAGACTCATCCGACGAAATAACTTGTTCGTTAGCTTCGCCACTACGTTTTCCTGTTAAAAACATTTGCATCACTGACGAATGGGTTTCGAATTCCAGCTCGCCCTGCAGTTGCCTACTTATGTAGCTCCGCTCGTTTTGTTATGGTGGTGATCAGGTTCGCGAGTGTGACATTCAGTTCAGGAGTGACTTTCGCAGTTGTCACCCTCCTGTTTGTCACCAGTATTCTCTTCAACGACCGTCCGTCACGATCACTCGGTACGCACTTTAATCCGCCTTGTGATTTCTCGGATGATGTTTCTCCGCTTTCTCTGTATGCGGTATAAATTTTCGATACGGTGGCTCTTGAAACACCAAACACTTCGGCTGCCTTGTTTACGGAAGCGTCCACCATACGAGCACCAGCAATTTGCCCACTTTCGAAATGCACAGCTGCCGTTCGTGGTCAGATACCACAGCGCAATCTGCAGGCTTGGCTACGATCTGAATTTGTGTTCAAGTATTCATTTCTCGCGGTGTTTCCATATTTTTGTGTAAACCCTGTACATTCTGAAAAGTAATAATCCTGAACGAGATTTTCACTCTGCAGCCGTGTGTGTGCTGATATGAAACTTCCTGGCAGATTAAAACTTTGCTTGCAGGACTGTAATCGTCCTATAACTCTCCGTTGCGGTACGGCTCTTGAGACGGGGCCCCTCCACGCTCGCACCAACTTGGTGACCAGCCCAAAAGTTCTACTGTCACCTCCGTCAACATGTTAGTTATCTAGAAAGTGGATCACAGGATGCAGGGCTGTGATGTTATCCGTGCGTCTGGGTAAGACTACGCATTAACACGGTCCATCAGGTGATAGATAGTGGAAGTAACGCGAATGAGGGTAGCAATTTGAAGAGCAGAGGGAAAAAAGTGCCAAGGCTCGTGCCGTGGGGAAAAAAAAACCTCTGCGACAGTAGGTTGGGTACTAAGAGCAGTAGTGGCTTACTAGCTGCGATAGTTCATGCAAGGTTGGGTTTGTTAGTATGGGTATCATGCATCATTACCGTGGCTATCGATGGCGATGTATCCAAGTTTGCTGCAGCTGCTGCATTCCTGGAACAATCAGGATCGTTATACAGGGTGTTACAAAAAGGTATGGCCAAACTTTCAGGAAACATTCCTCACACACAAATAAAGAAAAGATGTTATGTGGACATGTGTCCGGATACGCTTAATTTCCATGTTAGAGCTAATTTTAGTTTCGTTCCTCCACCTACGCTCAATGGAGCACGTTATCATGATTTCATACGGGATACTCTACCTGTGCTGCTAGAACATGTGCCTTTACAAATACGACACAACATGTGGTTCATGCGCGATGGAGCTCCTGCACATTTCAGTCGAAGTGTTCGTATGCTTCTCAACAGCAGATTTGGTGACCGATGGATTGGTAGAGGCGGACCAATTCCATGGCCTCCACGCTCTCCTGACCACAACCCTCTTGACTTTCATTTATGGGGGCATTTGAAAGCTCTTGTCTACGCAACGCCGGTACCAAATGTAGTGACTCTTCGTGCTCGTATTGTGGACGGCTGTGATACAATACGCCATTCTCCAGGGCTGCATCAGCGCATTAGGGATTCCATGCGACGGAGGGTGGATGCATGTAACGGAGGACATTTTGAACATTTCGTGTAACAAAGTGTTTGAAGTCACGCTGGTAAGTTCTGTTGCTGTGTATTTCCATTCCATGATTAATGTGATTTGAAGAGAAGTAATAAAATGAGCTCTAACATGGAAAGTAAGCGTTACCGGACACATGTCCACATAACATATTTTCTTTGTTTGTGTGTGAGGAATGTTTCCTGAAAGTTTGGCCGTATCTTTTTGTAACACCCTGTATAGTAGTGGGAGATCGGCCACAGATCATCTCACTGTGTGTTTGGGGGGGGGGGGGGGGGTGGAGCATGTCTGCATGCAGTGTACGGTACGGCTTCACTGCGTGGGGCCAGTTATTCGCCAAGTGTGTTCCAGCTGGATATCCAGTAATGGCGTCTGATTAACAGGGGCTCACCTGTACCGTTGTGTTTGCGTGTACTTGGCCATAGATGTTAGGTCCTTACAAGTATGTCTTTTGGTCTTTTATGTTTCCATCTATGGTTGTGGTCGTAGTTCCCCAGATTCAGAATAAAAGGGTTCTGCGAATGTCTGGAGTTTCTGTATAGTCTTGTGGTGAGATATTTGCCTTTCTCACGGAAACTTATTGGGCGTGCATGTAGAGTTATTGGTCTGCAGTATCGGTGTTCGTGCTTTTGCTTCGGTCTTCTAGTGAACAGAACGGCTTCGCACTTGTCGACGTTTACTCTAACACGCCATTTCTCCAACCAAGGCTCAACCACTCTGAGTGCAGTCTGTAAGCGTGATGTAATGTTTGATGGTTTCCAATCTTGCGCGAGGATGGCTGTGTCATCCGCGTAGATTGCCATCGTTGTGTTGTGTGTGGTTGGGAGATCGTTTATGGATGTGTGTGATGTCCTTAGGTTAGTTAGGTTTAAGTAGTTCTGCATCTAGGGGACTGATTACCTCAGATGTTAAGTCCCACAGTGCTCAGAGCCATTTGAACCATTTTTTTGAGAACAACTCGCTCTTTTGTGTCTGCTAGGTCGTGAGGCTTAGAAACCTAGAGAGAAGCGAAGAAAATGATAACAGGTAACACCGTGCTTTCAGGGTAAGACCGGCCTGGCAGAAGTGTGAGTAAATTCAGAGTTGCCGATCATCGATGATGATGACTGCACGCGCGCCCGCTCTGAGAGAGTGGCGGCTGGACGGTCGTGCGATGGCCTCGGCCGATAGAGAGAGCGCCCGCCCATTCCGGGCTGCCCGGCTGCCCGCCGCTATGACGCCATCGACGCCGTGCCTCGTGCCTCGTGCCTCGGAACCGATCACGCCGGCGGGCTATTGTTCGCGTTCCAGATCTCGTTTCGTCACGACCTGCCAATCCGGAGAGCAGGGGTCGCAGTCTGCAGGAGACTGTACCGCCCTATCCTTCAGCCGTTACCGCTCTGGTTTCCAGAATTCAAGCCAAAAAAGAATAACCAACCAACTGTAACTCACTGAAGCAAGACCGCATCGAATATTGTGACAGTTTAAGGTAATGTGTGCTAGTGTGTGTGTGTGTGGGGGGGGGGGGGGTATGTGTAGGCAGCCCTTTTCAGTTGTTTAGTCTCCGTCCATCTGTTCATAACGGAACACAACTTCCGCCATTTTTTGTCACTATTCAGAAGTAATATATAATTCCGTTATTGACAGAAGATGTTAATGGTTGATAAAGACTTGTTCACACTACGTGGTTTCCTTCAGATCCCAGACATCATATACAGTGTGTTACAAAAAGGTACGGCCAAACTTTCAGGAAACATTACTCACACACAAAGAAAGAAAATATGTTATGTGGACATGTGTCCGGAAACGGTTACTTTCCATGTTAGAGCTCATTTTAGTACTTCTCTTCAAATCACATTAATCATGGACTGGAAACACACAGCAACAGAACGTACCAGCGTGACTTCAAACACTTCGTTACACGAAATGTTCAAAATGTCCTCCGTTAGCGAGGATACATGCATCCAGCCTCCGTCGTATGGAATCCCTGATGCGCTGATGCAGCCCTGGAGAATGGCGTATTGTATCACAGCCGTCCACAATACGACCACGAAGAGTCTCTACATTTGGTACCGGGGTTACGTAGACAAGAGATTTGAAACGCCCCCATAAATGAAAGTCAAGAGGGTTGAGGTCAGGAGAGCGTGGAGGCCATGGAATTGGTCCGCCTCTACCAATCCATCGGTCACCGAATCTGTTGTTGAGAAGCGTACGAACACTTCGACTGAAATGTGCAGGAGCTCCATCGTGCATGAACCACATGTGTCGTACTTGTAAAGGCACATGTTCTAGCAGCACAGGCAGAGTATCCCGTATGAAATCGTGATAACGTGCTGCATTGAGCGTAGGTGGAAGAACATGGGGCCCAATCGAGACATCACCAACAATGCCTGCCAAAACGTTCACAGAAAATCTGTGTTGATGACGTGAGTGCACAATTGCGTGCGGCTTCTCGTCAGCCCACACATGTTGATTGTGAAAATTTACAATTTGATCACGTTGGAATGAAGCCTCATCCGTAAAGAGAAAATTTGCACTGAAATGAAGATTGACACATTGTTGGATGAAGCACTCGCAGAAGTGTACCCGTGGAGGCCAATCAGCTGCTGATAGTGCCTGCACACGCTGTACATGGTACGGAAACAACTGGTTCTCCCGTAGCAGTCCCCATACAGTGACGTGGTCAACGTTACCTTGTACAGCAGCAACTTCTCTGACGCTGAAATTAGGGTTATCGTCAACTGCACGAAGAATTGCCTCGTCCATTGCAGGTGTCCTCGTCGTTCTAGGTCTTCCCCAGTCGCGAGTCATAGGCTGGAATGTTCCGTGCTCCCTAAGACGCCGATCAATTGCTTCGAACGTCTTCCTGTCGGGACACCTTCGTTCTGGAAATCTGTCTCGATACAAACGTACCGCGCCACGGCTATTGCCCCGTGCTAATCCGTACATCAAATGGGCATCTGCCAACTCCGCATTTGTAAACATTGCACTGACTGCAAAATCACGTTCGTGATGAACACTAACCTGTTGATCCTACGTACTGATGTGCTTGGTGCTAGTACTGTAGAGCAATGAGTCGCAAGTCAACACAAGCACCGAAGTCAACATTACCTTCCTTCAATTGGGCCAACTGGCGGTGAATCGAGGAAGTACAGTACATACTGACGAACCTAATATGAGCTCTAACATGGAAATTAAGCGTTTCCGGACACTTGTCCACATAACATCTTTTCTTTATTTGTGTGTGAGGAATGTTTCCTGAAAGTTTGGCCGTACCTTTTTGTAACACCCTGTATATTTCTACAGAAAACATGGACTGTCTTGAGGACTCGACTTCAACTACATCCCACTACGATGCGTGTTGTGCAGATTTGAATATTTAAAGAAGACTGACATTGTCACGTACACCTTGTAAATAGCTGTTAACACATGAAAGGTGATGGATTGTCTTTATTACCAAAACGGCGTAATGCATGATTGCCTATACTAGCAGAGTTTGGAACGCCAGTGGAAATGAAGTGGCAGGCGTAACTCAGGCCCTGTTGATTCTGCCAAAAGCAGGAAGTAGCCCAAGACGGACAGTCGGGGCACCTGAGCGCTGAAGAACAATACAGCGGCGGCCAGCGAGTTTTGTAGCAGGGCCGGAAGGATAATCGGATAATACTTAGGAAACTCTGAAAGTTTTGGACACAGCAGAGAGGAACAAGGAAGCGTTACCTCGGAAACCACGCAGGCTGGGTTATTTCTAAGGATTTTTACTCTGAGAAGCGTACCATTGTATGTATTCCTAATTAACGAGGATAGGTATTTCCTCACAAACTTTCCACGCTGGACAACAAAAGACTTAAATATGGTTGGTCGGCGTTAAGAAGAATCTGTAGAGAGGGAGAATATTCCGTGATTTCGAGAATATGATTCGCTTACTGCAGTTACGAGAAAGGGGAGCCTAGTTTAGCTGGGAAGCCAGCGATGGAGAGAAAGGGGTCTTCTGTTTTGAGCGCCCGTGTTTAACGGTCGCTCAGTATCAGCTTTTGTTGGTGCAGACGGACTTGCTGTCTTTTCTCTCAGAAGGTTTTTGAATGAGAACGGTTAGTCACTGCACTGTTGCGGTCTTAAACGATTCTGTACTTCACCTCCAGGTAGGGAGTCGTCGTTGATTACGCAGCGTTCAGTGATTGAGAGCGCTTCTCCTGTCTATACTCACGTTGAGACGTTATCTGAGCCGGTCGGCGTGGCCGAGCGGTTCTAGGCGCTTCAGTCTGGAAACGCGCGACCGCTACGGTCGCAGGTTCGAATCCTGCCTGGGGCATGGATGTGTGTGATGTCCTTAGGTTAGTTAGGTTAAAGTAGTTCTAAGTTCTAGGGGACTGATAACCTCAGCTGTTAAGTCCCATAGTGCTCAGAGCCATTTGAACCATTTGAACCAATGTTATCTGAATTCCGTACTTGTGGTGAGAGTTCGCGTTTCTTGTCTGTAGAACACAGAGAGGAGAAGACAGTATTAGAGTATACTAGTCAGAGGACTGCGCTCTGCTGTCCTAGTGTTTGAAACAGATTTTTATTTTGTGGCTGGGGTCCTTCCATCGTCGCAGACATGTACGAGAACCATCATTCCGATGCACCGGACGCAGTACATATGGTGATATTGCTAATTGCTTTGGATTATTAGGGCTATAAAACTAAACAGCTGTGATCACGTAAGTTTTACTTCCACTGAGGTTGCACACCACTGTATATCATCTTTGAAAGTAGTGTCTTCCAGTGCTTGGTACACAAATTATGTCAGTCGCCTCGCGTTACTTATACTCGATCCCGTAGCCATAAAAAGGGACAGATTTGGGCAGTGGATCAGTAATTCATTAGTATCTCTTAACGTCCATTGGACATCGATATATAAACATTTGTAATATATAAAAGAGGTTTCAATCTAGAATAAATGCATAAGCAGAATCAATATTTATCATTTTGTAGTTACTAGCTCCCTTAATCATTTATTTATGTAATTTATATGTTAAAGAGCAACAAGGAGGAAATAATGTCACCATTAAGAGATCCTAAGATCTGCTTCATGGGGTTGTCAGACAGGGCCAAATCTTCATTTTCGCGTTCAGTATTTTCCGTTGCGCACATTCATTTTTACACCCGCCTGGTGTAGCATCTTGGAAGGTTATTCACATACACTCCTGGAAATGGAAAAAAGAACGCATTGACACCGGTGTGTCAGACCCACCATACTTGCTCCGGACACTGCGAGAGGGCTGTACAAGCAATGATCACACGCACGGCACAGCGGACACACCAGGAACCGCGGTGTTGGCCGTCGAATGGCGCTAGCTGCGCAGCATTTGTGCACCGCCGCCGTCAGTGTCAGCCAGTTTGCAGTGGCATACGGAGCTCCATCGCAGTCTTTAACACTGGTAGCATGCCGCGACAGCGTGGACGTGAACCGTATGTGCAGTTGACGGACTTTGAGCGAGGGCGTATAGTGGGCATGCGGGCGGCCGGGTGGACGTACCGCCAAATTGCTCAACACGTGGGGCGTGAGGTCTCCACGGTACATCGATGTTGTCGCCAGTGGTCGGCGGAAGGTGCACGTGCCCGTCGACCTGGGACCGGACCGCAGCGACGCACGGATGCACGCCAAGACCGTAGGATCCTACGCAGTGCCGTAGGGGACCGCAAGGCCACTTCCCAGCAAATTAGGGACACTGTTGCTCCTGGGGTATCGGCGAGGACCATTCGCAACCGTCTCCATGAAGCTGGGCTACGGTCCCGCACACCGTTAGGCCGTCTTCCGCTCACGCCCCAACATCGTGCAGCCCGCCTCCAGTGGTGTCGCGACAGGCGTGAATGGAGGGACGAATGGAGACGTGTCGTCTTCAGCGATGAGAGTCGCTTCTGCCTTGGTGCCAATGATGGTCGTATGCGTGTTTGGCGCCGTGCAGGTGAGCGCCACAATCAGGACTGCATACGACCCAGGCACACAGGGCCAACACCCGGCATCATGGTGTGGGGAGCGATCTCCTACACTGGCCGTACACCACTGGTGATCGTCGAGGGGACACTGAATAGTGCACGGTACATCCAAACCGTCATCGAACCCATCGTTCTACCATTCCTAGACCGGCAAGGGAACTTGCTGTTCCAACAGGACAATGCACGTCCGCATGTATCCCGTGCCACCCAACGTGCTCTAGAAGGTGTAAGTCAACTACCCTGGCCAGCAAGATCTCCGGATCTGTCCCCCATTGAGCATGTTTGGGACTGGATGAAGCGTCGTCTCACGCGGTCTGCACGTCCAGCACGAACGCTGGTCCAACTGAGGCGCCACGTGGAAATGGCATGGCAAGCCGTTACACAGGACTACATCCAGCATCTCTACGATCGTCTCCATGGGAGAATAGCAGCCTGCATTGCTGCGAAAGGTGGATATACACTGTACTAGTGCCGACATTGTGCATGCTCTGTTGCCTGTGTCTATGTGCCTGTGGTTCTGTCAGTGTGATCATGTGATGTATCTGACCCCAGGAATGTGTCAATAAAGTTTCCCCTTCCTGGGACAATGAATTCACGGTGTTCTTATTTCAATTTCCAGGAGTGTATATAGGCACTAGATGTGGATCCAAAATTGAACCCTGTAGGACTCACTTTCTGGTTTCCCCCTGTCAGTAAATTTTTCTACCCTTCCAACATTTTGTGAATTATCCATTACAGCTCTTTCAATCCATTCATTTAGGATGATTCAAACCAGCTGCGTGTAAAACCATCGGTTCCAGAAAATTCGAGTTTTTCTAAAAGAGTTACATGATCTACACAATCGAACGTCTTGGAAAGACCACAAAAAATTCCAGCTGGCCACATTTTATTATTTGAGTCTTGTACTATTTGTTGAGTAAATGAATAAATAGGATCTTCAGTTGAGCAACGCTTCTGGAATCCAAATTCTGATACGCAAAGCATATATCGAAACCACCTCAACCGGCGTCACACAGTTGGCAACGGAAATGCACATTTCCGACAGACACCGATAGCGGTCACGCAAGGAACCAGTGGATCAAATGGCGCGTGCCCGTTGCGCCACACCTTCAGCGGCTCCGACTACGAGCGCCCTCTGCAGCTGTGGCGTACGATGGCCGGGGTCAGCTGCAGGTCCTTCGACCATAGATACTAGTAGACTGGCCTTGCTGTGCAAAAGCTATAGGGCTGGTATGGCTCCAACATAAACCACGTGACTGTTGCTAAAACGTGGCGGGATTTCAAATCAGTGGTCTGCCATCCTATGTTTGTATCGCATTTTCCTCACATTTCTCAACTGACTGCCAAACGCTTCCAACAAAAATTACTTTTTTTATTTGCGAAAAATTATGTCAGAACTACATTTGACCTGGATTTGTTCACGGTACCATTTATAAAATCTAACAAATACATTGAACGCCATTCTGGTGGGCAGCGGGACGAAATTACTGTAAACTACCAATTAAATCAAAATGTCGTTAAAATTCTTTTAAACAGTAAGAGTGGGCTCGTGTCAAAATTTTAAACATTGGATTCGCCGCGTTTTGAGCTCTAGTCACTTCTAAAAGAAAATGGGATATGAGGAATTATGTCAACTATAGGTGCCAAAATTGTCGACTTTAGGAGCAGGTCTATTTTAGAGTATCAATTTTAGGTGCACTTCAAAGGTTCAGTTCCCACTATTTTTACAAAAGTTTAAACTACCAGTTTTAAAAAAAATGATGTTTTAGATGAAAGGTGAGACTTAGAAGTTTTTCCGTTTCAGGGCCTGTATCCAAAGCTGCCTTCGTTTTTTTTTTGTTTTTTTTTCATCCTTAGGGAACCAATGTGTAGGAACGAGAAACAGTTATACTTACTTCTGTAACCGAATTATCACAGATACTTTCCAAAATGTAATATGAGTCTGACTTTACAGGCATCACTTTCAACACTTTAATTTACGTGATACTCTATTTCAAGCGTAAAAAACATACAAAAGTCACTTCAGCAGGTTTCAATAAACGCATCTGCACTATCATAGAAACACTTATACGTGAAATGTAATGCCATTTCCCCCGACAAAACGCTGAGTACAGCCGTAAGCGCAACACGAAACAATCATGTTTTGCCAACATTCACGTGACTTCAGCCCAGAGATGTTGGAGCCACGAAAATGACGTCAGGGCCAGTCTATTATACTGTATATTACAAACTTTAAATTTCCTGTCACAAATCAATGACCTTAACTAACGAAGAACAAACACTTCATAATCACAGATACACAGTTACATAGTATGAACCAACTTCTAATCGATATTGATATTGGTGTTACAGCCCGACTGATTGGCCTGCACATTCTCTCGACTTGAAGCCGCTAGACAGCCACCTCTGGGATCACATGGAACCCTTAATTTACGCCTGCGGCCTCCACCGGAAAATGGTGCTGAAATACTGTACCTGTGCTGACGTCGGTGTTCGTGACATCGAGCCCTACTTGTAAGTGAACACATACCAGCAGGACTCAGAGAGCAACGTGTGTTGTGGTATTTTGCATGTAGCGGGAAAACATTACGTTTCCGGACATGAGTTCCTACGCTAAACTTAACATCTTGGTCCGCGCTACAAGTCCTCGAAGTCTGAAAACGGACTTCAACTACACCCTGCATGTGACACCGGCAACAGTCACCGGTAACCTGAAATTGTTGGAGAAAAGCATTGGTCATCTTCTCCCACAACATACGACTATTCATCACGAAAATAATCTTCACTCCAAGAAAACTCCGGAGACGACGAAATTCCGAATGAAACTACACTCCTGGAAATGGAAAAAAGAACACATTGACACCGGTGTGTCAGACCCACCATACTTGCTCCGGACACTGCGAGAGGGCTGTACAAGCAATGATCACACGCACGGCACAGCGGACGCACCAGGAACCGCGGTGTTGGCTGTCGAATGGCGCTAGCTGCGCAGCATTTGTGCACCGCCGCCGTCGGTGTCAGCCAGTTTGCCGTGGCATACAGAGCTCCATCGCAGTCTTTAACACTGATAGCATGCCGCGACAGCGTGGACGTGAACCGTATGTGCAGTTGACGGACTTTGAGCGAGGGCGTATAGTGGGCATGCGGGAGGCCGGGTGGACGTACCGCCGAATTGCTCAACACGTGGGGCGTGAGGTCTCCACAGTACATCGATGTTGTCGCCAGTGGTTGGCGGAAGGTGCACGTACCCGTCGACCTGGGACCGGACCGCAGCGACGCACGGATGCACGCCAAGACCGTAGGATCCTACGCAGTGCCGTAGGGGACCGCACCGCCACTTCCCAGCAAATTAGGGACACTGTTGCTCCTGGGGTATCGGCGAGGACCATTCGCAACCGTCTCCATGAAGCTGGGCTACGGTCCCGCACACCGTTAGGCCGTCTTCCGCTCACGCCCCAACATCGTGCAGCCCGCCTCCAGTGGTGTCGCGAGAGGCGTGAATGGAGGGACGAATGGAGACGTGTCGTCTTCAGCGATGAGAGTCGCTTCTGCCTTGGTGCCAATGATGGTCGTATGCGTGTTTGGCGCCGTGCAGGTGAGCGCCACAATCAGGACTGCATACGACCGAGGCACACAGGGCCAACACCCGGCATCATGGTGTGGGGAGCGATCTCCTACACTGGCCGTACACCACTGGTGATCGTCGAGGGGACACTGAATAGTGCACGGTACATCCAAACCGTCATCGAACCCATCGTTCTACCATGCCTAGACCGGCAAGGGAACTTGCAGTTCCAACAGGACAATGCACGTCCGCATGTATCCCGTGCCATCCAACGTGCTCTAGAAGGTGTAAGTCAACTACCCTGGCCAGCAAGATCTCCGGATCTGTCCCCCATTGAGCATGTTTGGGACTGGATGAAGCGTCGTCTCACGCGGTCTGCACGTCCAGCACGAACGCTGGTCCAACTGAGGCGCCAGGTGAAAATGGCATGGCAAGCTGTTCCACAGGACTACATCCAGCATCTCTACGATCGTCTCCATGGGAGAATAGCAGCCTGCATTGCTGCGAAAGGTGAATATACACTGTACTAGTGCCGAGATTGTGCATGCTCTGTTGCCTGTGTCTATGTGCCTGTGGTTCTGTCAGTGTGATCATGTGATGTATCTGACCCCAGGAATGTGTCAATAAAGTTTCCCCTTCCTGGGACAATGAATTCACGGTGTTCTTATTTCAATTTCCAGGAGTGTAGTTCGAACATAACATCACCACATGTCACAAACAATGTACCTTCTATGTAAGTCTGCAGGCTTTCGTGGCCGTTGTCACTGAAGTTAAAATCTTCTGGGTTATTAAGCCGCGCCATGTTTCTTCTAAAATGTTCGAAGTTTCAACCCCTATGCTGGGATTTTCCTCAGGATCTTTCGGTGTCCACTACTGCTAGAACACTGTCAGAGACGAGTGTCGCGTCCACTTATAAAACGGCGCAGACCAATACCACAAGCATCCTCATACAAAACATACAAAATCTAACACTACAAAACAAACATTGGAAATCAGTCCACAGCCATGAGGACATCTAAAAAGGGGAGGTCACGAGGCTGGGATCACGGATTTACTTCAGACTGTGTACACCTTTAGTAGGCCATTAATACAACATAACGTACAAGTAGAGAGGTGCACTACCCTGGCAATTCCGAGAAGACCGCAAGAGAAGTATTACATGTCTACTACGTAACTAATGTATCTGCCCGTAGGTACCGGACATTATAGTTCACGGTGGTCAAGTAGCTAGCGTTAGAGCTTCTGAAAACAAAGGTGGATGAGAGAACGGATCCACTCCCGCTCAAACCTTCATTTTTATATACAAGTGTAAATTTTGTGATATTCAAACAATTTGCACCTACACCGCTCGTTCTTGCTACATTAGCAACGACTCGCCGCTACGTAGGTTAACTGCCAAATGGGACCTGCATATATGTCTGCAGCTCGAAGCGTCGGGGTGCAAAGTAGTTCCAGGTACCAGACTGCATGTGTAAGGGATTTCGCAAATCACGACAGGTATACATTTCAGGAAAACTGTACGCGTTTCTTCATTTACTTGTCGATAGTTATAACTATTGTTGGATGTGACGTCCGCCAGTTATGGCAAAACACCGTTTTTTCTCAGTACCCAAACATGTATTGGCACCACTGTACCATCATCAGTGGGTTTTCGTATTTATTTATTTTCTAATGTGAACATTAGACATTACAGAATAAATAAAAACATAAAACCTACTGATGATGGCACAGTGGTGTCGAAACATGTTTGGGTACTGAGAGAAAACGCTGTTTTGTGTAACTGGCGGACCTCTCATCCGACAATTTTACCTGCAAACATGGCCAACACAAGAAGCTGCAAACCAAAATGACGAATATAGTTATAACTATATTTGTTCTAATAATTAAATTTAAATACAAATAGTGAGTAGTCAAATAACACGAAATTCACTAAAATTCGTGCAAAACCACGAGGTATTTTTTAAATTACCGTACCGTTCAAATGTTATATAAATTAAATACCATGACCAGTGATGAAAAAAGTGTGTTTTAAAGGTTAAGTTTCAACGGGAACCGCCGGCCGGAGTGGCCGTGCGGTTCTAAGCGCTACAGTCTGGAGCCGAGAGACCGCTACGGTCGCAGGTTCGAATCCTGCCTCGGGCATGGATGTGCGTGATGTCCTTAGGTCAGTTAGGTTTAATTAGTTCTAAGTTCTAGGCAACTGATGAACTCAGAAGATAAGTCGCATAGTGCTCAGAGCCATTCAACGGGAACCGTCCCCTCATACACGTTCGTCATTCGTTGCTCGAACGCTAACCACTTCACCTCCATGAACTCTTAACGTCCGGTCGCAACGCAAGATCCACTGAACTGCCAAAGAAACTGATAGAGTCTTGTGTATTCAAAGACAGAGATATGTAAACAGGCAGAATACGGTATTGCAATCGGCGACGCCTGTGTAAGACTAAAAGCGTCTGGCGCAGTTGTTAGATCGGTTACTTCTGGATACAATGGCAAGTTATCAAGATTTCAGTGAGTTTGAACGTGGTGTTATAGTCGGCGCACAAGCGATGGGACGCAGCATCTTCGAGGTAATGAAGTGAGGATTGTCAGTACAACCATTTCACGACTGTACCGTGAATATCAGGAATCCGGTAAAACATCAGATCTCCTAAATCGCTGCGGTCGGAAAGAGATCCTGCAAGAACGGGACCAACGACGACTGAAGAGAAACGTTCAACGTGACAGAAGTGTAACCCTTCCGCAAATTGCTGTAGATTTCAATGCTGGGCCATCAACAATTGCCAGCGTGCGAATCATTCAACGAAACACCATCGATATGGGCTTTCGGAGCCGAAGGCCCACTCGTGTTCCCTTGATGACTGCACGACACGAAGCTTTACGCCTCGCCTGGGCCCATCAACACTGACAGTGGACTGTTGATAACTGGCAATATGTTGCCTGGTCGGACGAGTCTCTTTTGGAATTGTATCGAGTGGATGGACGTGTACGGGTATGAAGACTATGAAAGGTGGCTACACTGAGCCACAGCGCCAGAAATCGCGCCAGAGAGTATTGTTCCGCCGCCTCCACTGGCAGTGATTATTGAGACGTAGCGGCAGGCAGTTCTTGCCGAGAAGTTGTGGTGGACACTGCTTGTCGTGGAGTCAGAGTGAGATGTGGTAGTGGAGAGTGTTGTTCCATGTTTTATGCAGTGGTTTGATGGGAGAGATAGCAGATGTTGTTCTAATGGAGATATTGTAATGGTCAGAGTGCATTTCGTCAATATATATGGAGGTATTTTCTTTTATTCTTTTATTCTTTCAGTGACCTGAATAATGTGTCATTACAGGTTCAGTCAACAAAGCATCTGGCGTGTGTTCTTGTATTAGAGTGTAATTTTGGTTTTCTTGCACAATTATAGTATTTCTATTTTCTTTTATCACGTCAGTATAAATGCTATTTAAAATTTCTTGTATTGTTGAAGAAGAACCATGCCAGATGTGCGTTGAGTCACACTACCACACACAGAACAGCTACACTTGTGCTATGTTGGCTTCGTAGATTTTATAGTTGCTGGGGACTTAATTAATTAATTGTGTTAACAGAAAATTTTCATTTCATTCTTTGTGGTTGTTACATGCAGTCAGATTGCGTACAAAAACTAGTCAGGGCCAGCCGTTTACGAAACAGCGTAATCGGACATATAGCGACAGAAAATTAAAAAGTATTTGCATTGCATTCTTATATCTTTATTATAATTAAGCCCCCATGCACGTGGCGACCGCTGCTTCGGATCGTCCCTTGGAATTCTTCTGATTGCAAAAATAGTAGACAGTAGTATTGTTGTAGTAATCTGTAGTTCAGTAATTGTAGTCTATATTGCATGTGTAGATTTGGTAATTGTCATTCTTCTAATGGTATTTTTCAAATTTTTTTTGTTGTTGTCTTGTATACGCGTTTGACAGTTTAGTGCAATTATTTCAATTGTTCGTCAATCGTGTTTGAGGGAAACATTTCGTGTGAATGATATTGTTGATGATAAAGTGTCATTGTGTGTAATTTTCATATAGTGACGAGTTTTGTATATTTTGTAAATGATTACGCGATCAATGAAAAAGGCAAAAATGATGAATAGTGAGAATGACGAAATTGTTGATATGGCGAACTCGCCAACACAGGAGAACAGAGTAATGAATAATGAAGTTGAAAACAATTTAATAAGTCGGGAAAATAGTCCGGAACCATTTCAAAATTTTTCTCATTCAGAAAATTCACAGAATACGAGATTGACGATAGAAGATTCTGGAATAGTATCGAACACAGATAGCTTTACAGCTATGCAGAAGGAAGTTAGTTTTGTGGGAAATGTTAGGGGCGAAAAGAATTTCGAACCGGCTGATATGGAGCAGTTGATGAGTGCAATATTAAATTTGGGATCACAGTTACGATCTGAATTAAAAACAGATAGGGAAACAATGGAAATACGGTTAGACTCACTGGGATCACAGTTACGGTCTGAATTAAAAACAGATAGGGAAACAATGGAAAAACGGTTAGACTCACTGGGATCACAAATGGGAACAATGGAAACACGGTTAGACTCACGAATAGGGACATGTTTCAAAAATATGAAAGATGAGTTAAAGAAAGAAATCAGAGAAGAAGTACAACCGATTTTGAACTCTCACAATAATAGATTAATTGCAGTAGAGATTAGACAAAGGGAACAGGATAGAGAACAGGAAGAAAGAGATCGCGTGATAGCACAAAAATTTTCAGAGTTAAATTTACAACGTGCACACGATAAGGAAGAAATAATTGAAGGAATCGAGGAATCCGTACCAAATGACAGAATAAATAACTTAACGCAACAGTGTGAACAGTTAACTACTAAAGGTGACAATACCGAAACACGAGTCGCGACACTTACGGAAGACGTAAATAAACAGAAAGAACAAATAGGTGATTTATCGGAAAGAGTTGAGGAGATTTCAGACAAATTGACAAGTCTTAGTTTAAATGGGGACAGAGATTCAGATGATACAGCACCATTGCCATTTGCAGAAACCGAAGAGTACCAGAACATAAATAAGCGTGTTGAAAATTACGGAAAATTTAATGAACGCGTTAAAAAGGAATCTGAGGCATTAGAAAAGCAAGTCAAACAAATTGAAAGCAAAATCGTAGGAAAAGACGGCAAAAGAAATTTAGAATCACAGATACCAGAGGGGTTTGAAGAAAATAATTTGTTTCATTTACGGGATGCAACAAGAGAGCGCCAGGCGCGCGAACTTGACAATAATCGGCATTGGGACTGGGACAGACGCGGTAGGTCTTTGTCGCCACGAGGCGAAAACTTTGACTATAAACACTTTTTAACTGTTCGGAAATTTAAGATCTTTCGCAAATCTAAGAATGACATACATCCATGTGCATGGTTAGATCAATTTACGTACGCACTTCCGCCAAATTTGCCACTAAGTCACAAACTGAAATTAATGTGCAGCTATTAATGACCTCAGGGGATTCATTACGCTTTAATGAATATGTGCCGTAGCGAGCATAGGGCCCCGAGCTGTAGTGGTGCTATTTCTCTTTTAGTTTTCTGCACTGCCGCCTACTCTTTCACTATTCTTTGCATCTATCGAAACAACTCTTCAACTATCAATCTATCTAGAGAGTAGATAAACAATAACCGGATATGACTGTTTTACCCAAAAGTGACTTTGGAAATTACCGTTTGGACTTACTATATTTTCTGCAGCATTCATTTGTAGTTTAAACGAAATTTTACCTGTTCATCTTCGTGACAATATTACTTCTTATGTCGACGACATTCTTATTGCTAAACATTCTTGGAGTGAGCACAACAAAATTTTGGATTCATTATTACGTATCTTTGCAAGAGTTGGCATTACAGTGAACTTGGAAATATCTGAATTTGGTCGTTCTCAGGTGAAATTTCTCGGTCACATTATTTCTACAGAAGGTATCCTTTTTGATCCAGAAAAATTAGACGCTATTCGTAATTATGCTGTTCCTACCACAAAACGTGATGTTCGTAGTTTCCTTGGTGTCTGTAATTTTCTTAGACGCTTTGTTAGATTGGACAGTTTGGCCACACCTCGTTTTTGCGATCTATCTGGAAAGTTCTTTTTAAACGAAAATCGGTCGACATCTCTGTTTGGTTAGTTTGTATTCCTGATGAGTGGGTTAATAAGCTGATTTGGTATACGCATTTCAGTTATGCACACTTTGGTCCCAGAAAATGCTTTCATAAATTACGAGAAAATTGCTACTTCAATAATATGGAAAAACGTATTCGATTTGTTCTTGCCAAATGCAAATTATGTCAAAAGGCTAAGCCGCCGACAGTTTCTCACAGAGCACCGTTGTTTCCTATCATTCCAGCAAAATTAAAGGACATGGCTGCAGTTGATTTGTTCGGTCCAGTGGTTCGATCTACTAATGGTTTTGCGTACATTTTCGTAGCAGTGGAGTTGACATCAAAATATGTGTGTTTTACACCGTTACGCAAAGCAACAGCTCGTTCAGTATCTAACGCTTTCATCAAACATTTTCTTAAAGAAGTGGGTCATGTTGATAAGGTTATATCAGATAATGGATCACAGTTTCGTTCTAAAATTTGGCTTCGTACTCTACGGCGTCGTAAAATTAAACCAATCTTCATTTCACTTTTTCACCCTCAATCTAACGCTTCAGAGAGATGGATGAAGGAAATCAATAAATTGTGTCGTCTTTATTGTCATCAGAATCACAGAACTTGGGATCAGTATCTTCATATTTTTCAAAACATTCTGAATGAACTTCCTAATGACTCAACTTCTTTACCACCTATACTGATATTAAAAAATAAAGCACCGACAAATCGCATTTCTGAAATCGTTCCTTTTCCGCCTTCACGGAAACTGCGGCATTCTGAAGTTGTGAATCTGGCTCTACAAAATATTGCATCTGCACCTGCTAGAAGAGAGAAATCAGCTAAGCGTCCTGGTCGTTTAAAAATCTTGTCAGTTGGTCAGAAGGTGTTAATTAAGGCTCATCGTTTGTCTCACAAAGGAAAAGGCTTGTGTCGGAAATTTTTTCTGCTTTATAACGGTCCATATAGGATTCGCAAAATTATTCATGATAACACTGTTGAAGTAGAAACTCTTAAATCACGACGCTCTAAGGGAATACATCATATATCAAACGTCAAAATTTTTGTAGAATGACATACTTGTGAGAAACTAACAGCTACATGTAAACATGCGGAGAGTACAAGGAAACCGCGCTGTGTTTTGGCGGCGCGGCGGCACATATTCAAAGCAACAGTGAAGTCTGCGCTCCGCACAAGGCAGTCGTTGACCGTAAACAATCACTTCCTACGTCACGCGCCTACAGCTGATCGAGCGCTCAGTGCGAATGCACTGACAGCCGTAAATAAATACACAGTCTAATTTCTCCGACTAAATTCAGTATAAAGCTATAGTGACTTGATGAATTCTGTTATTAACATTCAGTATTTTTCAGGATACGGTTCTATAAAATATTTAAGAACTTCAGGTAAATTCTGTGCGTGTCCGACGTTAAGACGACTTGCTATCGAGAAAATTTCAGGGAAAATGTCATTTCGAAGAAGAAAGTAATAAACTAAAAAGGTAATTATTAATTGAGTTTATTTTTCAGGTAACATATTTCCACTTAGGTACGTACTTTAGACGTAATTTGCTGCTCGCGATTACGTGATTCATACTTTGTGCTAATTACATGTTCAATGAAATTACTTGTGAAGCGACGTGCTTGCGTACGTTAACTGATTTTGACAATGATTATTAATGAACTGGATTGTTACTTGTGTATATTATGCATCGCTTGGCTGCACTGCATTTTCACTGATGTCATATTTTTAATTATGTGCCTGCTGTGCCTATTTATTTAAATTATAATTGTCACCTGATTAATTATGCTGATGTGGTTAGGTATGTAAGTTATACTTTGTGATTTATCTGCTTGCGCCTTCATGTTTACTTATTAAGATACGATGCTAATGACCTGTTTAGTACGTAAGATATATGTTTACTGCTATGCGTATGGATTGCACATTTACACATTTCTGCTTGTTGTCATAACTATACTTTAATTTGGTATATAGCAATGCTGATGTACAGTGTACAAACATAGAGTTTAGGTTACACTATGGTACTACTTACAGATTGTTCGCTTGGCAGAGCCTCGTTGTAAGAATTGTGCTGCATCCACTTGTTGACATTCTGTTCACTACTGGTATATTTACTCGCTGTTGCTTGTTTTGCTTACGCTCAGTGCTTTATATTTTAACATAAGTAAATGACCTGCAGTAATTCGACGAGCGACTTTAGTACAAGAAACATCATAGAAGTCACATGAGCTGGAGGTTTTATGAAAGCTGTATAAATGTATGCCAATAGGAAGGAAGCTAACGACATGACATACCGACACAGTTATTACACTGCATTTTTCGTGAGCAATTGAAATAGGAAGTGACACTTGACACAAGAAATACTCCACATGTTTGCTTCTGTTTGCCATAATTCTTGAAGTGGTGTACACACTGTGAAATATTAGGATCATTCACACTCCGTAATCGTACTTAATTACTGAGAGTTATTCGAACTAAGTCTGTTAGAGGTCATGTATGCATTCTTTGTTTATAATTCATAATGAGTAGAAGATTTTGGTCAGATAGATTACACAGAGGTTGTGTGTTGACAGTGTGTCTTCGGATTGTATGGGATGAGGAGGTTTGCATTAGGATTTTATCTGTACTCGATCGAGGAGACTGACTAGAGGAAAGAGTTGTCATGGAAGTGAAATGATACTGGCAATAAGGTTTATATGTATCGACATATTGAAGAGGTATTATGGAGGTATTGAGATTATATGAAGTTGATTGGAGTTATGGTGTATAAGAGGTAAAATAAGTGAGGTGCATATTTTTTTGTTGTTGTTGGTCTATATGGAACAAGGAGGATGAAGATAGCAGACTAGAACACTAAAATGGAAGGAAGATTGTCTACACACACTTTGTTAAATCACTAAGCAGTATGTACTTTTTTTTGGAGAGAGGAAGTTGCATATCTTGGCACACTGACAGTTGCTCAGCAACCGTACATTTTGATCTGGCTTGGCAAACATTGGTCTTGACATGATGACTATGACGTTGACTTAACTATTATTGACTGTTATACATTGCTGTCACTACTACTTGATACACATGATGAACATGAAATTTTGACAGAAGTGGATTCACACAGTTAACACTATTCAATTACACAGTAGTACTTAATGTGGATGAAAGATGAGTGAGTGTGTTTTGTGTGTTTTCCTTTCCTAATCCTACCCACCTATATCCTCAATATTATTTTATTTGTTTGTAGTGGCTTGCACTGACACCCATAAATATTATAGGTTTACTGATGTTTGTGTACTTGTAATAGTTAATATGACAATTATCTGACATCATTTGTGTGTTTGTTATGATTTGTATGTTTAGTGTAAGAGCATTGATAATAATTTTGTAAAAGCAATTGTGTGTGCATTCAAACTGTTGTTCACACCTGCACCTGTTCAAATTGATGTGTGACACTTAGAAATGTTTAATTTCTGCTGATGAACTGTCTGATTAGTGATAGTGAATATTATGGACTGTTACCTGCACTTGTTCAACATAATGGGTGCCACCTGGAAATGTTTAATTACTGCTGATGAACTGTCTAATTAGTGATAGTGAATATTATGGACTGTTACTCGTACTTTTTCTACATGATTGGTGCCACTAGGACATGTTTCATTTCTGCTGATAAACTCTGATCAACAGTGTGATTAGTGATAGTGAATATTATGGACTGATGTCTGCACCTGTTCAACATTACTGGGTGCCACTGATGGACTGCATCTATTGAAATAATGTCACTTGTTGGTGTCTGCACCTGTTCAACATTTCTGGGTGCCACTGATGGAACTGCTTCTACTGAAATGGTGTCACTTGTTGCTGTAGCACCTGTTCAACATTGCTGGGTGCCACTGATGGACTGCTTCTACTGAAATGATGTCACTTGTTGCTGTCTGCACCTGTTCAACATTACTGGGTGCCACTGATGGAACTGCTTCTACTGACATAATGTCACTTGATGGTGTCTGCACCTACTCAACATTGCTGGGTGCCATTGATGGACTGCTTCTACTGAAATGATGTCACCTGTTGGAGTCTGAACCTACTCCACAATGCTGGGTGCCACTGATGAACTGCTTCTACTGAAATGATGTCACCTGTTGGAGTCTGCACCTACTCAACATTACTGGGTGCCACTGATGGACTGCTTCTACTGAAATGATGCCACCTGTTGGAGTCTGCACCTGTTCCACAATGCTGGGTGCCACTGATGGACTGCTTCTACTGAAATGATGTCACCTGTTGGAGTCTGCACCTGTTCCACAATGCTGGGTGCCACTGATGGACTGCTTCTACTGAAATGATGTCACTTGATGGTGTCTGCACCTACTCAACATTGCTGGGTGCTACTGCTGGAACTGTCAACCACTTGTTATGAAAACATTTTATGTGAATATTTGTATAAACTGATTTTTTGTGTATTACTGTCTGTGAAAAGTTATAAGACTCTTACCTGCTCATATTCGTCATTGCTGACGCTATCGATTGAATTGTTTAACCACATGATATTTGTGTAAACTATTATGTAAAGTCATATGTATGAAAGAATTTGTATTCCTTACTGTATTTTATATATTAGGCTATTGTAAGGTCAGTGCAAAGCCAAAATTTTATCTAGTTATATGATACTTACGTATTAATATTATCTTTTATTTTTGTCTGTATTTTTTTGACGAATTTGGTGGTATTTTCACCACCAATGCTGGCAAAAATACCATCAAATTCTAGCCCGTGGAGGAAGGGCATATGAATGGTGGCTACACTGAGCCACAGCGCCAGAAATCGCGCCAGAGAGTATTGTTCCGCCGCCTCCACTGGCAGTGATTATTGAGACGTAGCGGCAGGCAGTTCTTGCCGAGAAGTTGTGGTGGACACTGCTTGTCGTGAAGTCAGAGTGAGATGTGGTAGTGGAGAGTGTTGTTCCATGTTTTATGCAGTGTTTGATGGGAGAGATAGCAGATGTTGTTCTAATGGAGATATTGTAATGGTCAGAGTGCATTTCGTCAATATATATGGAGGTATTTTCTTTTATTCTTTTATTCTTTCAGTGACCTGAATAATGTGTCATTACAGGTTCAGTCAACAAAGCATCTGGCGTGTGTTCTTGTATTAGAGTGTAATTTTGGTTTTCTTGCACAATTATAGTATTTATATTTTCTTTTATCACGTCAGTATAAATGCTATTTAAAATTTCTTGTCTTGTTGAAGAAGAACCGTGCCAGATGTGCGTTGAGTCACACTACCACACACAGAACAGCTACACTTGTGCTATGTTGGCTTCGTAGATTTTATAGTTGCTGGGGACTTAATTAATTAATTGTGTTAACAGAAAATTTTCATTTCATTCTTTGTGGTTGTTACATGCAGTCAGATTGCGTACAAAAACTAGTCAGGGCCAGCCGTTAACGAAACAGCGTAATTGGACATATAGCGACAGAAAATTAAAAAGTATTTGCATTGCATTCTTATATCTTTATTTTAATTAAGCCCCCATGCAACTATCTCATGAAACCATGGACGCTGCATGTTAGCAGGAGACTGTTCAAGCTGGTAGAGGCTTTGTAATGGTGTGGGGCGAGTGCAGTTTGAGTGATATGGGATCCCTGACACGTCTAGATACAACGGTGACAGGTGTCACATACGTAAGCATCCCGTCTGACCACCTGTATCCATATTCATGGATTGCGACGGACTTGGTCAATTCCAGCAGGACAATGCGACACCCCACACATCCAGAACTGCTACAGAGTGGCTCCAGGAACACTTTCCTGAATTCAAACACTTCCGCTGGCCACCAAACTCCCCAGTAATTAACATTATTTTGCATATCTGGGATGCCTTGCAGCTTTTTCAGAAGAGATATCCACAACCCCGTACTCTTATGGGTTTATGGACAGCCCTGTAGGATTCATCTTGTCAATTCCCTCCAGCGCTAACTCAGACATTAGTTGAGTCCATACCACATCATGCTGCGGCACTTGTGCTAGCTAGCAGGGGCCCTACGCGATGCTAGGTAGGTGTACCAATTTCTGTGGCTCTTCAGCGTAAACAGCAAAATGACGTGTTTTTGAATTTTATTTTCAGTGAACTGTCAACGGACATTTCCAAAAGACTTTCTTTCAATTTTACGGGAAGGTGGTGCACACCGGATTTGTAATACGTTCTTGTATATTATCATCTTTCTAAATTTCTATAAAGTATTTTAAGAACTGTAATCTGAATTTTTGTAGGTGTAATTTGATTATTTCCAGAAGTCCATTGACTATACTGACTTCATTTTGTCCACTATGCCCCAAAACAGATGATAAACTGCAGTATTCCCTTTATCAACGCAATCAATCCAAAATAAAACTTTCCTACAAAACCCATTTACTTTCTCACGAGCTTTAAAAATATCTGTGTCAAAACCTTGGAGTTGAAGATTGAGCCCGTTAAATTTGTTGGATATATCCGTCAAATAACCTAATTGGCAGTTCCACTCTTTATCTTCAAAATACTTAACCAGCTCGTATTTCAGTACGTAAGGAAACATTTTACTTCACTTTTCAGTTCGAAAAGACGAGTCAAAACGCGTCCCGGTGATAACCAACGCACCTCGATGTGCAAAAACAATTGTGTATCAAGAGCTGTTTTTCTTTTTTCGCAACCGAATTTTAACCGAGTATGAAGCTATGCTGTTAAAATATTTTGGGGTTCATTTCGCAAATACGAGCAATAATACCGCTTTTTTACGTATCGGTGAAACAGCACCATCTGTGGGCAATCCTACACGCTAGTCCGAAGACTAATTTAATTTTAATCTCATAAAAATACCAGAAATTTTTTAAAAATACCCTCTTCATTAATCTGTTCTGATAATTTTGTATATCCTAGAATTATATCAGCAACAGCACCTTTTTTAACGTCAAACACCGAACATATATAAAAGTTTAGAATCAAAAGACCCACCCAACGATTCATCAACCTGCATCGCAAATTTTTTGTCTATTTTAATTGCTCAAGAATATCTTGTGTCATATCATGAATTATAAGTCCTATACTTGTAATAGAATTCGGAATTTTGTTATTACTTTAGCGGAATTTTTGTCTAACATTTTATCTGCTATATTCGAAGAACAAGGAAGACTAAGAGACTCAGTTGCGGTATAAGGTGATTTACTTTTTGAAGCTAGCAACGCTAGCTCATACGACGTCTCTGTCCTCACATTTGCTGATTTTATAAAATTATCTATTGTGTTTGAACTTTCGTCTAAATTTTCTGCTTTGTGCCTGAAAAATTCGACTAACTTTTCTTTGCAATCGCCACGGTTGGTTACCAAGTGTTTGTGAAGTAGGGATGGGTTATAGTTATTCCACAGATTTTGGTTGCAAATAATGCTTGGGGGAAGAGGTGGATCATGCATATTTGACACGTATCCATATTTAATGTAAGCTTCACTGTAATATCTGTATTTCAGATTTCTCGGTTCTTTCGACGATCGTCGATGGTTCAACTTCTAACAATACCACCACTTGCAAAGTAGGTTAGAAATGAGATTAATAATGTTGCTCACTGTAAAAAAGTCATTAATTTTGGCACTTATCTTGAATGGATTCCCACGCAGATATCGTCGAAGTTGTTATTGCTCATCTTGTTGATTCTAGGGTGATTCCACTTTGACTGCTACAAGGTCCAGATCTGTATTTCAGCAATATTTGAAAACCTCACAAATGCGTTTTTCAGGAAATTCTTAATGATTATACAATCCCAGATCAGAACAGTTTTGACTTGGTGTTCATGATCCACATTTTTATTAAACTTCTTGCAAATTCACATATATTTCTTCTTAATTGTCACATCATCAAGAAAACAGTTTTGTATCAATCTTCATGTATTTAATTTCCACTTTAACCAAACACAAGACTTGACTGTTCTTTTAAAAAGCGAAATAGCAACTTAACTTCTGCAAAGTGAAACAAAGACTGCTCTGTGCGCATTCGCGCCAAAACGGTTACAAGTAAGTCAAAGATTATGACAGTTTCACAGAAATGAATACACACAAGAACCATATCACTGTAATATATTGATACATCGGAGTACCTATACATTAATAAAACCAAATGTGAATATTCTCACAAAAATATGTCTGTTACATCGCAGAAAAGTAGTACAATATTACTGGTATCGAGAACTGGGGTTGGAGTGCCGTAATGGTCACGCAATTACAGAGACCATTACAAACTTCAGCACCATTTTCACCGATGTCCCGCCGTGGAACATGCGTTGTCGCACTTTTCATTGGTTGTGGTTCAATACAATCGTCACTATCACTTGTTTCGTTGATCTTACGTTTTTCTCTCATAACGAATTAATCCATCTTACAACAAAAGTTAAAATTTGTGACCAACTACCATAATAATAAAATTCGACGGCGATAATGTGAAAACCAATGTAGAAATATAAAGAATGAGATGTGAGACTCTGAGTAAATAAACCGAACCTGCTCATAACAGGCACGAAAACATACTGAGTTCTGAAAGATTATAAATCAGTCGGTAACGTACACCCGCAGACTCTATTACTGTTTCCAGAATGAGATTTTCACTCTGCAGCGGAATGTGCGCTGATATGAAACTTCCTGGCAGATTAAAACTGTGTGCCCGACCGAGACTCGAACTCGGGACCTTGGAAGTTAGGAGACGAGGTACTGGCAGAAGTAAAGCTGTGAGTACCGGCCGTGAGTCGTGCTTCGGTAGCTCAGTTGGTAGAGCACTTACCCGCGAAAGGCAAAGGTCCCGAGTTCCAGTCTCGGTCGGGCACACAGTTTTAATTTGCCAGGAAGTTTCTATTACTGTTGTCGGCGTTTGAAACACAAAATACGAATGGTTAGCGAGGACAGCTGTAAGGTATTGCTGGGCAGACTGGTAGAGTAAGCACACTGAATTCTTGGATAGAAACCAAATCAGATCTCTCCGGCTGAAATATTTTTCGTTATTTGTGACCATTCAGAAAACATATTACACTGATTGCGTATTTTAAACTTTATGTACCCCGTAAGAACTCCTCGCATATCCCTAGGGATACACGTACACCAGTTTTAATATCGCTAGACTAGAGAACGTTCGCAGCTGCTCGTGTACTTCTGGCGTGTGTAGCTTACCCACGGCGTCTTTAATGAAACCCACGAAGCCTCTTATTTTGCTGTCGCTGTTGAAAATAGGTCTGATTCCCCTCACTCAGTGTGAAATCTCTTCCACACTTTTGCTAACATACGATAGGCCGGCGATTTGCCGTGCAGGTTCTTCTTGTAGTCAGCATCACGAAGCTAAATGCAGTTATTGTCCAAACAGCGATAATTTTATCACATTTGACGCGGTAACATACCTATAAATGATTTATTGAAACGAACCCAGGCCTTCAAAGCCAACACTTCTGCAGAAAAGTGATATAAAAATGGTTCAAATGGCTCTGAGCACTATGGGACTTAACATCTGAGGTCATCAGTCCCCTAGAACTTAGAACTACTTAAACCTAACTAACCTAAGGACATCACACACATCCATGCCCGAGGCAGGATTCGAACCTGCGACCGTAGCAGTCGCACGGTTCCAGACTGAAGCGCCTAGAACCGCTCTGGGCACACCGGCCGGCAAAGTGATATAACTAAATTAATAATGATCATGTGGGAAAATTACTTGTCCCACATAAAATTTCCTGACATGTACCTTAATTCAGTACCGCTTAAATATATTTTAAGAATTGTTCCATCCTTTCTGTTGTGTAATCCATTATGCTTGAAAAAGTTGTGAAAGTACACATATATTGAGGCGTGACCTTTGTAACCCTAAACTACGCACCACGATACTGCCGGTTCAATGAATAAAGGACGATGTTGTCGACAGCGATGTCACTAGTGACAAAACACAAGGCAGTGGATCTTGGCATTCTGAAGAAAGCTTCGACTGATTTTTTAGAAAAGCAGCTTGTTTTCACAAGTACCTCTATTTACAGCACAAAAGCCTACTCTCTTGTCCCCGTTCCATTCTCCTACACAAGGAGGCTGAACGGTTTCGGGAAGGTAATCTCGTCAAAACGAAAATGGCCCAATATCTCGTAAAAAAAGCGATCAATGTAAAGGCAGAACACGGCCTACAGCAAATTTATTTGCTTGTCAAAGCAATGGTTCGATTATTGATCGGACTGCCATTATTCTGCTGCATGTTACGAGCAACACAACACCAGAACTGGTCTGTGAAACTAATAGCTGGCATTGTGTAAACAAATTATGACCGGTAACTGCGCTTAAAAATTGATTATTATTTAAAGTTTACGGTGGGTTACAACGTAGAAGTTCTACTTACCGGACCCAGCTTTGACCATTGGCTCGAGCTACAAAACAGAAAATTTATTCAAATGTATGCATCAGAGGCAAAGTGGCAGCTGGGTCAGAAATAACGACGCTAAAACGTGATGACCGTCGAAGGCCTGTTTTGCCCGCGCTGATGTGGCTTGGACGACGACACCCGGCGCGGAATGCTAATTAATGCTAATTGTCACTGCTCTCAGAGTTGTTAGAACCGAAGTCACGTGTGCTTGCAACGGGTCGTCTGAATGATTTTATCTATAGATCTCCTCGCAGACGCTTCATTCATTAAAAAGGGCACAGACGCTCGTACGGCAGACATTATAAAAGCAGCGAATCTGGTTATGTATATCTTGCCTAAATCTAAATATATACATCAAAACTACTGACGTGGTCGCAAATAAACAACCCGAGTAGCAGACGGGAGCGACGAAGTGGCTGAGACAATTAGAGGCGCTCTCCTTGAACTTGTCTCAGGATCGACAACCCCTACAGAAGCTGTTCTCCGAGACACCAGTAGCAGGAACAGCTTCGGAGGTGAAAGATGTATAGAGCGAGAATTCAAACATGAACAACAGGGGACAAATATTTTGATACAGATTGAAATTTTCATTCCGATTCATTAAGAAAAGCTGCTCTAACTCCGATTGAAAGTGTTCCAACGTCGAGGAAAAGGTCTTGGACAATATTTTTACTCCGTCACCACCGCTCTTTATACTACCTGGATGGAGAACAATTGTTATGGGGCATAGAAATTAAGCGTGCTTGGAGATGTTCGTCGTGTGCACCGCCCACCATACTGCATTTAGGCAAAAATTTCGAACCGTCCGTTCCTGATTAAAGATTGTTTGCTTATTAGTTACTTCAGTCAATAGGAAAAAAACAGTCAAGGTTGCACAGACAACAGAACCTTAACCACTCTCCAAAAAGGCGAAACACGTCAATAATATTTCTGCTGTCTTGGGAGCACGGACAGTTTCTTCCCACTGAAGATACGGAAAGTAAGGAACGATCGGTCGCGAAATGGAAACCACAGTGAAAACCAAAACTGTTTTATTTGCAACGGTTAGCTACACCTTACAGCTACTTCTTTACACAGTCGCCGCTCAGACTTAGACACCTGTCGTAGCGTTGTAACAACTTTTCAGTTCCCTCGTTATAGAAGACAGCAGCCAGTGCATTTCGAGAATATTCTACTCTGGACTGCAGCTCGTTGTCTGTGTCAAAATATTGTCTTCATAACCAGCGGTTCATTTGAGTAGAGATGAACCTCAGCGGTAGGCAATTATGGGCTGTATTGTGGGTGATCAAACACTTCCCATCAAAAACACTGCAGGAGCATCTTCATTGCCCCTGCAGAGTGCGACCGAGAATTGTTGTGTAGAACGCATCGCATGACAGTTACGTTATGTGGATTGCACAGCTTCAGGCGAAATCTTTCGAAAGGCCCTCATACTTGGTGGGAGACGTTAATTTCTAGCCATCTTTACGTTCTCATGTGAGGTCAGAACTGAAAAGAGCGAAGTGATGCGATCAACGGGCGTACGATACACAGTGCCCAACGCATCTGTGCAAAGCTTCATCAGATTTTCATTGTATTTTCCATTTCGCGACCGATCGTTCCTTACTTTCCGAATGGTTCAGATGGCTCTGAGCGCTATGGGACTTAACATCTGAGGTCATCAGACCCCTAGAGCTTAGAACTACTGAAACCTAGCTAAGCTAAGGACATCACACACATCCACGCCCAAGGCAGGATTCGAACCTGCGACCGTAGCGGTAGCGCGGTTCCAGACTGAAGCGCCTAGAACTGCTCAGTCACAACGGCCGGCTGGCAGCAGTCCACATATGCAGAACTGTGTTGGTGCATGTCAGAGTACGGTGAAGCGAGTAAGTGTGCAGACGTTTTCAGACGTGCTAATGATGACTGTGTGTTCTACATCTACATCTACATCTACATCCATACTCCGCAAGCCACCTGACGGTGTGTGGCGGAGAGTACCTTCAGTACCTCTATTGGTTCTCCCTTCTATTCTCGTATTATTCGTGGAAAGAAGGATTGTCGGTATGCCTCTGTGTGGGCTCTAATCTCTCTGATTTTATACTCATGGTCTCTTCGCGAGATATACGTAGGAGGGAGCAATATACTGCTTGACTCTTCAGTGAAGGTATGTTCTCTAAACTTTGACAAAAGCCCGTACCGAGCTACTGAGCGTCTCTCCTGCAGAGTCTTTCACTGGAGTTTATCTGTCATCTCCGTAACGCTTTCGCGATTACCAAATGATCCTGTAACGAAGCGCGCTGCTCTCCGTTGGTTCTTCTCTATGTCTTGTATCAACCCTATCTGGTACGGATCCCACACTGCTGAGCAGTATTCAAGCAGTGGGCGAACAAGCGTACTGTAACCTACTTCCTTTGTTATCGGATTGCATTTCCTTAGGATTCTTCCAATGAATCTCAGTCTGGCATCTGCTTTACCGACAATCAACATTATATGATCATTCCATTTTAAATCACTCCTAATGCGTACTCCCAGATAATTTATGGTATTAACTGCTTCCAGTTGCTGACCTGCTATTTTGTAGCTAAATGATAAAGGATCTATCTTTCTGTGTATTCGCAGCACATTACACTTGTCTACATTGAGATTCAATTGCCATTCCCTGCACCATGCGTCAATTCGCTGCAGATCCTCCTGCATTTCAGAACAATTTTCCATTGTTACAACCTCTCGATACACCACAGCATCATCTGCAAAAAGCCTCAGTGAACTTCCGATGTCATCCACCAGGTCATTTATGTATATTGTGAATAGCAACGGTCCTATGACACTCCCCTGCGGCACACCTGAAATCACTCTTACTTCGGAAGACTTCTCTCCATTGAGAATAACATGCTGCGTCCTGTTATCTAGGAACTCTTCAATCCAATCACACAATTGGTCTGACAGTCCATATGCTCTTACTTTGTTCATTAAATGACTGTGGGGAACTGTATCGAACGCCTTGCGGAAGTCAAGAAACACGGCATCTACCTGTGAACTCGTGTCTATGGCCCTCTGAGTCTCGTGGACGAATAGCGCGAGCTGGGTTTCACATGACCGTCTTTTTCGAAACCCATGCCATGTTGAAAATGGTTCAGAGAACACACATTGATGGCGTTGTGAGGGGTAGAGTACAGGGGCGACTGGAGACTGGTCAAACACAGTAGGTCGTAGCACGGGCCGTCTGTGTGCCACAAAGTGTGATCTCAAGATTATGGCAACGATTCCAGCAGACACGAAACGTGTCCAGGCGCCACAGTACGGGACGTCCACAGTGTACAACACCACAAGAAGACCGATATCTCAGCATCAGTGCCCGCAGACGGCTACGGAGTACTGCAGGTAGCCTTGCTCGGGACCTTACCGCAGCCACTGGAACAGGTGTCTCCAGACACACAGTCTACTGAACGGACATGGTTTATTCGCCCAGAGACCTGCAAGGTGCATTCCACTGACCCCTGGTCAGAGGAGAGCCCGTAAAGCCTGGTGTCAAGAACACAGTACATGGTCATAGTAACAGTGGTCCCAGTGGATGCAGATACCAAACCCTTAATGTCCTTGAGAGGGACCTGTATGGAGGTCGTGGTTTGATGGTGTGGGGTGGGACTATGATTGGCGCACGTACACCCCTGCATGTCTTTGACAGAGTAACTGTAACAGGTCAGGTGTATCGGGACGTCATTTTGCACCAGTAAGTCTGCCTTTTCAGGGGTGCATTGGGTCCCGCCTTCCTTCTGATGGATGATAAAGCATGGCCGCACCGAGCTGCCATGGTGGAGGAGTACCTTGAAACAGAAGATATCAGGCGAATGGAGTGGCCTGCCTGTTCTCCAGACCTAAACCCCATCGAGCACGTTCTAATGGTGATTGTGTGTTGAAAATGATTCAAAGAACATACAGCAGGTCGTAGCACGGGCCACCGTGTGCCACAAAGTGTGATCTCAAGATTATGGCAACGATTCCAGCAGACAAGAAACGTGTCCAGGCGCTACAGTACGGGGCATCCACAGTGTACAACTCCACAAGAAGACCGATATCTCATCATCAGTGCCCGCAGACGGCTACGGAGTACTGGAGGTAGCTTTGCTCGGGACCTTACCGCAGCCACTGGAAGAGTTGTCTCTAGACACACAGTCTACAGACGACTGAACAGACATGGTTTGTTCGCCCAGAGACCTGCAAGGTGCAAACCACTGACCCCTGGGAACTGGACAGCCCGTAAAGACTGGTGTCAAGGACACAGTACATGGTCATTGGAACAGTGATCCCAGGTTATGTTCACGGCCGAGTTCAGGTATAGTCTGAGCACTGATTTTCGCCGGTTTTCATTTGACGTGAACCAAGAACCAGATACCAACCCTTTAATGTCCTTGAAAGGGACCTGTATGGAGGTCGCGGTTTGATGGTGTAGGGTGGGATTATGATTGGCGCACATATACCCCTGCATGTCTTTGACAGAGGAACTGTAACAGGTCAGGTGTATCGGGACGTCATTTTGCACCAGTATGTCCGCCTTTTCAGGGGTGCAGTGGGTCCCACCTTCCTCCTGATGGATGATAACGCACGGACGCACTGAGCTGCCAGTGTGGAGGAGTACCATGAAACAGAAGATATCGGGCGACTGGAGTGGCCTGCCTGTTCTCCAGACCTAAACCCCATCGAGCACGTCTGGGATGCTCTCGGTCGACGTATCGCTGCACGTATTCAAACCCCTAGGACACTTCAGGAGCTCCGACAGGCACTAGTGCAAGAATGGGAGGCAAGACCCCAGCAGCTGCTCGACCACCTGATCCAGAGTATGCCAACCCGTTGTGCGGCCTGTGTACGTGTGCATGGTGATCATATCCCGTATTAATGTCGGGGTACATGAGCAGGAAACAGTGGCGTTTTGTAGCACATGTGTTTAGGGACGCTTTTCTCAACTTATCATCAATACCGTGGACTTACAGATCTGTGTCGTGTGTGTCCCCTACCTACTTGCTGCTGCAGGTATCCATGCGTCGTTGTTTTTACTCCGGAGTCAGGATGCGTGAAATAAAATCTGCACATACTTTTTTATTCTTAATACACTCCTGGAAATTGAAATACGAACACCGTGAATTCATTGTCCCAGGAAGGGGAAACTTTATTGACACATTCCTGGGGTCAGATACATCACATGATCACACTGACAGAACCACAGGCACATAGACACAGGCAACAGAGCATGCACAATGTCGGCACTAGTACAGTGTATATCCACCTTTCGCAGCAATGCAGGCTGCTATTCTCCCATGGAGACGATCGTAGAGATGCTGGATGTAGTCCTGTGGAACGGCTTGCCATGCCATTTCCACCTGGCGCCTCAGTTGGACCAGCGTTCGTGCTGGACGTGCAGACCGCGTGAGACGACGCTTCATCCAGTCCCAAACATGCTCAATGGGGGACAGATCCGGAGATCTTGCTGGCCAGGGTAGTTGACGTACACCTTCTAGAGCACGTTGAGTGGCACGGGATACATGCGGACGTGCATTGTCCTGTTGGAACAGCAAGTTCCCTTGCCGGTCTAGGAATGGTAGAACGATGGGTTCGATGACGGTTTGGATGTACCGTGCACTATTCAGTGTCCCCTCGACGATCACCAGTGGTGTACGGCCAGTGTAGGACATCGCTCCCCACACCATGATGCCGGGTGTTGGCCCTGTGTGCCTCGGTCGTATGCAGTCCTGATTGTGGCGCTCACCTGCACGGCGCCAAACACGCATACGACCATCATTGGCACCAAGGCAGAAGCGACTCTCATCGCTGAAGACGACACGTCTCCATTCGTCCCTCCATTCACGCCTGTCGCGACACCACTGGAGGCGGGCTGCACGATGTTGGGGCGTGAGCGGAAGACGGCCCAACGGTGTGCGGGACCGTAGCCCAGCTTCATGGAGACGGTTGCGAATGGTCCTCGCCGATACCCCAGGAGCAACAGTGTCTCTAATTTGCTGGGAAGTGGCGGTGCGGTCCCCTACGGCACTGCGTAGGATCCTACGGTCTTGGCGTGTATCCGTGCGTCGCTGCGGTCCGGTCCCAGGTCGACGGGCACGTGCACCTTCCGCCGACCACTGGCGACAACATCGATGTACTGTGGAGACCTCACGCCCCACGTGTTGAGCAATTCGGCGGTACGTCCACCCGGCCTCCCGCATGCCCACTATACGCCCTCGCTCAAAGTCCGTCAACTGCACATACGGTTCACGTCCACGCTGTCGCGGCATGCTACCAGTGTTAAAGACTGCGATGGAGCTCCGTATGCCATGGCAAACTGGCACTGACGGCGGCGGTGCACAAATGCTGCGCAGCTAGCGCCATTCGACGGCCAACACCGCGGTTCCTGGTGTGTCCGCTGTGCCGTGCGTGTGGTCATTGCTTGTACAGCCCTCTCGCAGTGTCCGGAGCAAGTATGGTGGGTCTGACACACCGGTGTCAATGTGTTCTTTTTTCCATTTCCAGGAGTGTGTATTCTGTGGAAAATCTTGAACACTTTATTTAGAGACGTTGCTGCATTCAGATTTGTGACGCAACGACGTCGGTCGGCACTCTACGGCCACACGAACGCAAATTAGTTAACACTGCCTGCTCACAATTGATTGGTCGAATGGACATATGCTCTCTACATCTACATCTACACTTGCATACAAACTCCGCAAACCACCGTATAGTGCGTGGCGGAGGGTACCCTGCACCACTACTAGCGATTCCCTTTCCTGTTACACTCACAATTAGAGCGAGAGGAAAGTAATTCTCTATATACCCGCATACGGCCCCAAAACCTCTCTAACTCATTTTCAAGGTCCTTACGCGAAATAAATGTTGGCGGCAATACAATCGTTCTGCAATTAGCCTCAAATGCTGATACCCTAAACTTTCTCAATGGAGCTCTACTTGAGTTCCTGCATCATCTCCGTAATACTTGCCTGTTGCTCGAACCTATCACTAACAAGTATAGCAGTCCGCCTTTGGATTGCTTCGATGTCTTTCTTTAATCGAACCTGGTGCGGATCCGAAACACTTGAACAGTACTCAACAATGGGTCGCACTAGTATCCTACACTCCTGGAAATGGAAAAAAGAACACATTGACACCGGTGTGTCAGACCCACCATACTTGCTCCGGACACTGCGAGAAGGCTGTACAAGCAATGATCACACGCACGGCACAGCGGACACACCAGGAACCGCGGTGTTGGCCGTCGAATGGCGCTAGCTGCGCAGCATTTGTGCACCGCCGCCGTCAGTGTCAGCCAGTTTGCCGTGGCATACGGAGCTCCATCGCAGTCTTTAACACTGGTAGCATGCCGCGACAGCGTGGACGTGAACCGTATGTGCAGTTGACGGACTTTGAGCGAGGGCGTATAGTGGGCATGCGGGAGGCCGGGTGGACGTACCGCCGAATTGCTCAACACGTGGGGCGTGAGGTCTCCACAGTACATCGATGTTGTCGCCAGTGGTCGGCGGAAGGTGCACGTGCCCGTCGACCTGGGACCGGACCGCAGCAACGCACGGATGCACGCCAAGACCGTAGGATCCTACGCAGTGCCGTAGGGGACCGTACCGCCACTTCCCAGCAAATTAGGGACACTGTTGCTCCTGGGGTATCGGCGAGGACCATTCGCAACCGTCTCCATGAAGCTGGGCTACGGTCCCGCACACCGTTAGGCCGTCTTCCGCTCACGCCCCAACATCGTGCAGCCCGCCTCCAGTGGTGTCGCGACAGGCATGAATGGAGGGACGAATGGAGACGTGTCGTCTTCAGCGATGAGAGTCGCTTCTGCCTTGGTGCCAATGATGGTCGTATGCGTGTTTGGCGCCGTGCAGGTGAGCGCCACAATCAGGACTGCATACGACCGAGGCACACAGGGCCAACACCCGGCATCATGGTGTGGGGAGCGATCTCCTACACTGGCCGTACACCACTGGTGATCGTCGAGGGGACACTGAATAGTGCACGGTACATCCAAACCGTCATCGAACCCATCGTTCTACCATTCCTAGACCGGCAAGGGAACTTGCTGTTCCAACAGGACAATGCACGTCCGCATGTATCCCGTGCTACCCAACGTGCTCTAGAAGGTGTAAGTCAACTACCCTGGCCAGCAAGATCTCCGGATCTGTCCCCCATTGAGCATGTTTGGGACTGGATGAAGCGTCGTCTCACGCGGTCTGCACGTCCAGCACGAACGCTGGTCCAACTGAGGCGCCAGGTGGAAATGGCATGGCAAGCCGTTCCACAGGACTACATCCAGCATCTCTACGATCGTCTCCATGGGAGAATAGCAGCCTGCATTGCTGCGAAAGGTGGATATACACTGTACTAGTGCCGACATTGTGCATGCTCTGTTGCCTGTGTCAATGTGCCTGTGGTTCTGTCAGTGTGATCATGTGATGTATCTGACCCCAGGAATGTGTCAATAAAGTTTCCCCTTCCTGGGACAATGAATTCACGGTGTTCTTATTTCAATTTCCAGGAGTGTATATGCGCTCTCCTTTACATGTGAACCACACTTTCCTAAAATTCTCCCAATAAACCTAAATCGACCATTCGCCTTCCCTACTGCAATCCTAACATGTTAATTCCATTTCATATTACTTTGCAACGTTGCGCCTAGGTACTTAATCGACGAGACTGTGTCAAAGAGCACACTAGTAATGCTCTACTCCAACTGATGCTAGTTCAGTCTGCCATCGTAGTTACTGTGCTGGCGTCGCTTATACGCCAGGAATAAAATCGGTCTCGCAACTTTTTGGGCGGAGGATGTACCGGTTGATCGAAAAGTCAGTATAAATTTGAAAACTTAATAAACCACGGAATAATGTAGATAGAGAGGTAAAAATTGACACACAAGCTTGGAATGACATGGGGTTTTATTAGAAAAAAAAGTATTGCTAGACGCGTGAAAGATCTGTTGCGCGCGTCGTTTGGTGATGATCGTGAGCTGAAAAAAATGGTTCAAATGGCTCTGAGCACTATGAGACTCAAGATCTTAGGTCATCAGTCCCCTAGAACTTAGAACTACTTAAACCTAACTAACCTAAGGACATCACACACATCCATGCCCGAGGCAGGATTCGAACCTGCGACCGGAGCGGTCGCGCGGGTCCAGACTGTAGCGCCTAGAACCGCTCGGCCACAGCGGCCGGCCTCGTGAGCTCAGCCCCCACTTTCGTCATGCTTGGCCTCCCAGGTCCCCAGACCTCAGTCCGTGCGATTATTGGCTTTGGGGTTACCTGGAGTCGCAAGTGTATCGTGATCGACCGACATCTCTAGGGATGCTGGAAGACAACATCCGACGTCAGTGCCTCACCATAACTCCGGGCATGCTATACAGTGCTGTTCACAACCTTATTCCTCGACTACTGCTATTGTTGAGAAATCATGGTGGACATATTGAGCATTTCCTGTAAAGAACATCATCTTTGCTTTGTCTTACTTTGTTATGCTAATTATTACTATTCTGATCAGATGAAGCGCCATCTGTCGGACATTTTTTGAATGTTTGTATTTTTTTGTTCTAATAAAGCCCCATGTCATTACAAGCATGTGTGTCAATTTGTACTTCTCTATCTACATTATTCCGTGATTTATTCAGTTTTTAAATTTGTACTAACTTTTTGATCACCCGGTACATTCCATAACTTGCGGCAGCCTTGTAACAGGATACATCTGATTGAATATGTGATTAATTGCGTTCGCTACACTGTTTATTTTAATGTTTTCTTTACCATCGTTGATGAGATCGGAGGGATCGTCCCCTCGTGTATTCAGAACTTGGCGGGCAGAGCGTCTGCTGTGAGATGCTCGGTGCTCGGTCTGCTTTCGCCAGTGCGGTACGCGCGTCCACGAGGCCGGCAGAGCGCCATACATCACGCCAGATAGCATCGCATTCCCTCTCGCAGCGTCTCGGGGAAACCCCATAACCACTGCCTGCTCCATCTCCGGCGCGGCCTTCAGCGTGCTCAGCCAGAATTGCTTTCCTGAGTACGAGTCAAAGAGGAGTGAAAAATGATTGGTTGCCGCATGACGAATGTGGGCGTGCGAACGATGAGCGCGAGACAAGAACTACGAGATCACACGAACTGGCCGTTTAGCGCCGACACAAGACACTGAACCAAGGCAAGTGAAAATAGTAACCAACGAACACCAGCTATCAAATGACGCAATATGCGCATAAAATATGTTCAGTACTGCTAGCGAAAGAGTGTCCGGGATCTGAATTAGGAAGAGGGGAAGAGACGGGAAGCAATTCATACAAATTTCGTTGCAAGAGGCAGGGAGAGGGTTTGAGGAAATGAATCGCGGTTTCTTATAAAACTTCAGAAAAACTGTATGTTTTAATTTCAAAACACGCTAATGCTGCCACCGTGTAACGATGAACTTAACTATGAGAGTTTAGTTTTTATTAGATTTGAACATATTATTCTGCTGTCAGGCAGATAAAGTTCAGACACATGTGAATATTTTCTAAATTTTCATTTCAGTAAATTTTGACACTGAAAAATCGTTGAGGGTACCACGCTACTGGTAGCGTCTAGAACCTAGAGATCTGCAGCAACGGCGAAACAGTTTTAGTATTTGAATAAAATGTTCTCGGGTTTCCAACCGCGTCAGTTGCTTAAAACTACACAAGCTTTCGGCCAAGCACTCCTTGGCCATTGTCAAGTGTCATAACACTTAACAATGGCCAAGGAGTGCTTGGCCGAAAGCTCGTGCAGTTTTAAGCAATTGACGCGGTTGGAAACCCGAGAACATTTTATTCAATGTCATCGCCGCGAGACTTTGCATTCATACAGTTTTAGTATTTTATTAATAACTAGCTTAGTGTTCGCTGCTTCGCTCTTGTAAACTATATGGTCGGCACAGATGTCTCTCTTTAATCGAATTTTTATGTTGTCCAGAAATTGCAACACCTTCTAGACTTTTTACACTGGTTAAGGCCATAGAAGCATGGTCTTTTTAGGATACATCTTCCGACCAAAAAGCGTTTCTGGTAGATGGAGCCCAAGTTTTAACCACGTCGTTTACGTTCTTGTGGTGATATTTACATTTTCATCTCCTAACACTTATTTCTTTATATCTAACAGAGAAGTGAAACACCAGTTTTCACAGATTTACCATAATTTTTTTTCAAATAACGAAATATTTTCTTAAAGATTTTTCTTCATCCTCTATTTCACCGTCTTAGGAGCTGAATTTCTAAGAACAGCGAGAAACGTACTTCTTTATTTCTAACAGAGCAAAACACAAATTGTAACAGATGTAGCTTTGAAAATGCTTTGATAACGGAATACTTTCATAATAATATTCATCCCTTATTTCACTCCCTTAGAGGACTGAATTTCCTTAAACAATGAAACCCGTATTTTTTTTTATTTCCAAGCGAGAAGACAAATTTTCATAAATGTAATAATGGTTTATTTTCAAAAAACTTTTACCCCCTGTTTTTATCACCTAGTCGTTGAATTTCCAAAAAGGGTTTGTCTGTGGGCAAAAATACGTTTCTCGAGTAATCTTCATAAGGAGTGCAATGCGAAAAATTTCGCTTGTAAGGACACTGATGGGTCAACAACGGTATTGCCAGACAATGAGGTGAGTTGTACTATAATGATGCCGGTCACAATATCTTCACGCTGTGAGCATCAGGTTCCCCATAGTTTTGTTGAACATATCTCGCCAGCAGCAAGTACTTGGATGTCATGTGTATTGTTACTCTAATCATAAAGAGGATAAAGTAATCCGCAATTCTCATGGTGCGGAATTATATTTTCCCATACTGACTAGGATAGACCGCAGTAAACATTGTCAGAATCAATCGACCAGATAACTAGACCCTTGGATGTCATGTGTATTGTTACTCTAATCATAAAGAGGATAAAGTAATCGGCTATTCTCATGGTGCGTAATTATATTTTCCCACACTGACTAGGATAGACCGCAGTAAACATTGTCAGAATCAACCGACCAGATAACTAGACCTAATTCTTCCCCGGGATGGGTCCATAACTTTCTAGATAAGTGCCCACTGCCCGACTGTATTGGAACTGCTAGTTTACGTAGGCACCGTGTCTGCTACTCGTTTCGGACACCAGGTCAACCTTGCAGAAAATGGCTTGAGAAAGAGGAGATTTGTGCTGGAGAGCTAGAAACGTTAGTTAACACTTGACAGAGTTATATTTAGTACACGAAACTTTGTGAAGGACGTACGGGAAAGATTTACCAGTCTTATTTTCGCCTATGGAGAGCAGCTGCAGTTGTCATAGGATCGATTAGAAAATTCGGTAATAGCCATTCATGCATCTATGTTCGTGGCCATTTTTTGTGACGTCTCAGATCATCTACAAAGCAGTCGGTCCTAGCGGTCAAGTGGTAAAGCCCGAGCATGTAAAAATGAGGTTGGGGGATCAGATATCAGTCAGGCCACGGAAGTTTTCAGTTTCTCCTTTAATCTAGCCTTCAACTCTCAAGGATGTGAACAGGGGCAAGGAACGACACGTGGTCAGGGTTCGACGTAAAATTATAGGTCCCCTCCCCAGTTGGATAACTGCAGTAGATTAGGGACACGCAAGAACCGAAGCTGGGTGCATTTCAAAGACTTGCATTCGTTCAGTGAGACACACGAAATTATTACAATTATCTACAAACAAACAAAAATGCTGGGTGGCTGTCAGACTTTTGATACTATTTCGTAAGTGGGCAAAGACTTTTAGTGGTAGCATAATTCACCCCTTTCTCTACCACAGCTAGATTTAACCCACAACAGTGGTGCTCAGACTTTCTTCTAGTATTGTATCTATTACAATTACTATTGCTCTTGGATTCGGACGGATTGTTAATAACAAACTTTATAAGTGAATATACACTACTGGCCATTAAAATTGCTACACCACGAAGATGTGCTACAGACGCGAAATTTAACCGACAGGAAGAAGATGCTGTGATATGCAAATGATTAGCTTTTCAGAGCATTCACACAAGGCTGCCGCCGGTGGCGACACCAACGTGCTGACATGAGGAAAGTTTCCAACCGATTTTTCACACACAAACAGCAGTTGACCAGCGTTGCCTGGTGAAACGTTGTTGTGATGCCTCGTGTAAGGAGGAGAAATGCGTACCATCACGTTTCCGACTTTGATAAACATCGGATTGTAGCCTATCGCGATTGCGGTTTATCGTATCGCGAGATTGCTGCTCGCGTTGGTCGACATCCAAAGACTGATAGCAGAATATGGAATCGGTGGGTTCAGGACGGTAATACGGAACGCCGTGCTGGATCTCAACGGCCTCGTATCACTAGCAGTCGAGATGACAGGCATCTTATCCGCATGGCTGTAACGGATCGTGGAGCCACGTCTCGATCCCTGAGTTAACAGATTAGGACGTTTGCAAGACAACAACCATCTGTACGAACAGTTCGACGACGTTTGCGGCAGCAGAGACTATCGGCTCGGAGACCATGGCTGCGGCTTCCCTTGACGCTGAATCACAGGCAGGAGCGCCTGCGATGGTGTGCTCAACGACGAACCTGGGTTCACGAATGGCAAAACGTCATTTTTTCGGATGAATCCAGATTCTGTTTACAGTATCATGAGAGTCGCATCCGTATTTGGCGACATCGCGGTGAACGCACATTGGAAGCGTATATTCGTCATCGTTATACTGGCGTATCACCCGGCGTGATGGTTTGGGGTGCCACTGGTTACACGTCTCGGTCGCCTCTTGTTCGCATTGACGGCACTTTGGACAGTGGACGTTACATTTCAGATGTGTTACGACCCGTGCTCTACCCTTCATTCGATCCCTGCGAAACCCTAGATTTCAGCAGGATAATGCACGACTGCATGTTGCAGGTCCTGTATGGGCCTTTCTGGATACAGAAAATGTTCCACTGCTGCCCTGGCCAGCACATTCTCCAGATCTCTCACCAATTGAAAACGTCTTGTCAATTGTGGCCGAGCAACTGGCTCGTCACAATACGCCAATCACTACTCTTGATGAACTGTGGTATCGTGTAGAAGCTGCATGGGCAGCTGTACCTGTACACGCCATCCAAGCTCCGTTTGACTCAATGCCCAGGCGTATCAAGGCCGTTATTAGGGCCAGAGGTGGTTGTTCTGAGTACTGATTTCCCGGGATCTATGCACCCAAATAGAGTAGAATACATTTGTCCAATGAATACCCATATATCATCTGCATTTCTTCTTTGTGTAGCAATTTTAATGGCCAGTAGTGTATATTCATTGTGAAGCTACTGTGAAGACCTTTGTTTCTTAAATAAATCTGTAGAATATGGTCTTGGGTGAGCTCAAGCTGTTATTCTGATTACACGCTTTTGTGCAATGAATACTATTCCCTTAATAATGAATTATCCAAAAATATGGTGTCATACTAGAGCAATGAATGAAAACAGACATACTAAGCTTTTTGTTGATATGTTGAAGGCCTAAATTTGCAATAAACCCGGCAGCATAAGTAACTGAATCCAAGCGTTCCAGCAGATCATCACTGCATGTCCTCCAGGTCAATGTCTCATCAGCGCACACACCTAAAAGTTTTGTATATTCTGCCTTAGCAACAGACTTCTATTCAAAGTCTATAATCATTAATGGTATTATTTCATTTACTGTTCAGAATTGTATTACAGTGTTTTACTAAGATTTAATGAAAGTCTGTTTGCACAGAAGCAATTAACAATTTTCTGAAAGACATTATTTACAATTTCCTAAGGTAATTCTTGTTTGTTGGCTGTGATTAGTAAACTTGTATCATCGGTTTTTCATTTTGTTGAATACGGAGTGGCAAGTGATTAATAAATATTAAGAACAATGAGAAGTGACACAAGACTGAACCCTGTGCCACCTCATTCTCAATAACTCCCCAGTATAGGAATCTGCTGATTTTTGTGCATTGTGTGAACTGTTTATTTCAGCTTTCTGCACTCCTCCTGTTAAATAAGAAATAAACAATTTGTGCACTATCCCACTAATACCACAATGCTTAAGCTTATCTAGAAGAATTCCATGACTTACATAATGAAAAGCTTTGAGAGATCACAAAAGACCTGAGTGGGTGACGTTTGGTTATTCAAAGCATTTACTATTTGATCAGTGGAAGCATGTATAACATTTCTTGGTGGGAAGTCTTTCTGAAAACCAAACTGACATTTCGATAGTGCTTTATTTTTACAAATATGTGGAACTACTCTCGAATGAATAACTTTCTCGAGAATTCTGAACAAATCTGTCAGAACTAAGATTGGCGTCAGACATATCCCCCTTTTTATGCAATGGTTTAAGATTAACAACTTCAGTCTGTTAGAAAAAAAGCCCGGTTTCAGTGAGCTATTACGTATGTCACTGAGATTCTCACTTTATCTGTTGGGAACAAGATTTCAGTACTCTATTGGAAATGCCATCAATTCCATGTGAGCTTTTGGTTTTGAGTGAGTTTATTACTTTCCTAATTTTGGAAGTAAAGGTGGGTAGAACTTCAATACTTACGCGGGGTGTTTCACAATTCCTATTACAAGCTTCTAGGGGTTGTAGTGGGGACATATCAGATAAAGTTTTTATAGGAAAATCATTTTCGGAAATGTACCGTTTGGATGTAATTTAAGTTTGAAGAGCGGATCACTTTCAAATGTCCCATTTCGCGGTACGCACATGGCTTAGACAATGAGCTGTGACGTGTGCACCCTATGAGAGCCTACGTCATGAGCAAAGTTTCGGCCAGTCTTCTACGTCACGAAGAACCTTCTCTTCAAAGTCGAGAGTGTGGCGCGGCAGTGGAGCACCATCGTCAACCATCTTAGTTGCGAACGCACCAGTTTTTCTCAACCGTTGTTATTAGTCGAACGAAGATGGTATGCGATGTCATAACTACAGTAGGTATCGACGACAGTGTCCCCTTCTTAGTTTGTGTGCATGCCGTAAAGTGGTAGATTTGAAACTGATACCAGGTTCCAACTTATTTTGAAACCAAACAATGCATCTACAGACATGGAATCTTTATCAAAGTTTTATCTACAGGTCAACTCTACAACCCTAGTAGACTGTAACAGAAATAGTGAAACACCCGCTGTATGTATATTCTGAGCTACTTATGATGACAAATGCTATTTCATTGCGAGACGATCCCTGTATGAATAAATACATCAAAATACATCAATAAGTCGAATCAATTCAAATCTCTCTCTCATCCCTACTGCCCCCCCCCCCCCCCTTTTCCACTGCCAAATAGAACCTGCCCTAGGATTTTGATAATAATAAAATATTTAAATTTTGTATATATAACAATAATAATAATTTTTGTGTTTAGTAGAGTATATCTCTTACAAAAATGTGAGAAGGATTAGGAAAGAGAATAGAGTGAAAGGCGTAATTATGATCAATAAGCCAGCCGGCTTGATGGTAGTTGGACCAAGGAAACACTCTGCCGGATTCCTAGAGAATACGGCAATGACAACCTAATGGTATGTGGGTAGATTATTTCAGAAAACATCCAGCACCAAAATAAATGTGTACAGCTTGAGACTTTAGTGTACGGAAAATCTCGAAGAGGCCTCTACACAGCAATGGATGTCACATGACTGATGATGATCTTATCAATATTAGGGTCTAACGAAATACTGAACATGACTTTCATGAGTGAACCACGATCGGTTCCGTTTGGTTTCCACTGATTAGAAAAGCTCATTTTACCACCCGGAGTTAACTGCCCTTTGATTTTAAATCACTGGATGTTCCGTGTAACGAGCGAAAATGATGTGGTAGACGCCAAGGACAAGCTTGTCGCCTCAGCTCATTACGGAAATTATTTACGTACCGATATATCGATAACAAGGTTGTTATTGTAAAATATTTTGTTACGTTTGTAAGCAGTTGCGTACGTATTGTTGCAGAAAAGCGAGAAGAATGAGAAGGACGCCCTTTAATTTTGTGGTGGCGACTATTCCAGCCAAGAAGTATCCTGAACGGCAAAAAGAGTATTTAAAGCTATAGCTGGAACAAAAATCTAATTCGCAACAGTATGTTATTAGGTTGGCAGAGAATAGACCGCTACGTAAAGTATTTCCGTAAAAACCTCGCTGAAGGAGAAATTTAGGGAGACCATCGTCAATGGACCCAACAAATTGTGAGCCGAGACCCCAGAACGGGAGGATACCTAGTAATGGTAACTGATAGCTCCCTACTATTGCTTACGATATTTATTATTTCTGATGCATTTCAGTTTTTGACCGTAAGTTTGTATCTAAGGCGCAACGTACTAATTTTGGAAAAAGGAGAAGTAACAGATTCTGTTTGCACTCGTCTTACATCGTCGATTGCTTCACTATAAGTCAGAGGCGTGAGCAAATGGTAAATAAAAGTCATTGTAAAGTTTAGTTCTCATTTCAGTCCAAAACACAAATAAATCAGAGACTGCTTTGAAATAAAACACATGTTGCAGTTAATCATCGTCTAATTTCATCTAGTGTGAGACCACTGCCAAGTTATAACTCGTCGCACACAAGATATTAAGAAATATATGTTCTCTTAAGTTCAACAGGTAAATGCAATTCCATGGCCACTCTGCAGTCAGAATGAATCTTCCTTGAATTTTTTAATCAGCAATTTTGGATTAAAGAACATATAAACAGTTAAACTATTACTGGTTAAAGTTACTTAAGGGGCTCCGGAAAGGCTCAAAATCATGAAAAGTTCAATTTTTACTTTTTTGCGTTTTCTGAATCTGCAGACTATTACCTTTTAATAGATATACACTCCTGGAAATGGAAAAAAGAACACATTGACACCGGTGTGTCAGACCCACCATACTTGCTCCGGACACTGCGAGAGGGCTGTACAAGCAATGATCACACGCACGGCACAGCGGACACACCAGGAACCGCAGTGTTGGCCGTCGAATGGCGCTAGCTGCGCAGCATTTGTGCACCGCCACCGTCAGTGTCAGCCAGTTTGCCGTGGCATACGGAGCTCCATCGCAGTCTTTAACACTGGTAGCATGCCGCGACAGCGTGGACGTGAACCGTATGTGCAGTTGACGGACTTTGAGCGAGGGCGTATAGTGGGCATGCGGGAGGCCGGGTGGACGTACCGCCGAATTGCTCAACACGTGGGGCGTGAGGTCTCCACAGTACATCGATGTTGTCGCCAGTGGTCGGCGGAAGGTGCACGTGCCCGTCGACCTGGGACCGGACCGCAGCGACGCACGGATGCACGCCAAGACCGTAGGATCCTACGCAGTGCCGTAGGGGACCGCACCGCCACTTCCCACCAAATTAGGGACACTGTTGCTCCTGGGGTATCGGCGAGGACCATTCGCAACCGTCTCCATGAAGCTGGGCTACGGTCCCGCACACCGTTAGGCCGTCTTCCGCTCACGCCCCAACATCGTGCAGCCCGCCTCCAGTGGTGTCGCGACAGGCGTGAATGGAGGGACGAATGGAGACGTGTCGTCTTCAGCGATGAGAGTCGCTTCTGCCTTGGTGCCAATGATGGTCGTATGCGTGTTTGGCGCCGTGCAGGTGAGCGCCACAATCAAGACTGCATACGACCGAGGTACACAGGGCCAACACCAGGCATCATGGTGTGGGGAGCGATCTCCTACACTGGCCGTACACCACTGGTGATCGTCGAGGGGACACTGAATAGTGCACGGTACATCCAAACCGTCATCGAACCCATCATTCTACCATTCCTAGACCGGCAAGGGAACTTGCTGTTCCAACAGGACAATGCACGTCTGCATGTATCCCGTGCCACCCAACGTGCTCTAGAAGTTGTAAGTCAACTACCCTGGCCAGCAAGATCTCCGGATCTGTCCCCCATTGAGCATGTTTGGGACTGGATGAAGCGTCGTCTCACGCGGTCTGCACGTCCAGCACGAACGCTGGTCCAACTGAGGCGCCAGGTGGAAATGGCATGGCAAGCCGTTCCACAGGACTACATCCAGCATCTCTACGATCGTCTCCATGGGAGAATAGCAGCCTGCATTGCTGCGAAAGGTGGATATACACTGTACTAATGCCGACAATGTGCATGCTCTGTTGCCTGTGTCTATGTGCCTGTGGTTCTGTCAGTGTGATCATGTGATGTATCTGACCCCAGGAATGTGTCAATAAAGTTTCCCCTTCCTGGGACAATGAATTCACGGTGTTCTTATTTCAATTTCCAGGAGTGTAGATGAGATCTTACACAGTTCATTGCTTATTAGAGGGTATAGTTAAATAATTGAATCCTTCGGGATTTCGTCGTGATTTCGTTGTACGTTAACGAATTAGTCACTGTCAGTGGATTTGGAGTGTTGTAATTATTAATCGTTGTGGTATACGATTTAGTATTCCGATGTTTTGGAATACTGTTCTGGCCCAGGACCACCTCATGGTGAAGGGTAGTTCTAGTTGAGTTTTAGGGACTGGCCGTATGGTAAATGAAGTGGGTGTTTAGAGACCGGTGATTTGCATATTATAGTAAAGGCCTGCACTACTCGTTACGGTCATGGAAATATTGAACACTACTTTAATTAAGGATTCAAATTAACTTGGACTTTTCTTTTTATTTTCTTATATTGCACGCAACTAACTTTGAGTTACAATAACTATGGAGTAACAACGCTCTTTTTTAATAATTCCAATGCATAACAATGCTACAGTGCCAACATCGTCATGGCAAACACTTAACAAACACATACAATTACAAATAGTATTTTTTCATCTTCCCGCCGAACTATAGATTCACAGTACTGCATAACTGGCCCTAAACTGTGAAAAGATTATCATCTGATTTTATTACATTGTTTGGAATAGTGAAGGAACCATTAAAAAAGCCACGAATAGTGCTATTACGAGGTGCATTCGAGTTCTAAGGCCTCCGATTTTTTTTCTCCGGACTGGAAAGAGATAGAAACATGCGCATTGTTTTAAAATGAGGTAGCGTTCATTGTCAATACGTCCCAGAGATGGCAGCACCGTACGGCAGATGGAATTTTACCGCCAGTGGAGAAAATGAGAACTGTTTTAAATACTTAAAATGGCGACGTTTTCCTTACTTGAACAGCGTGCAATCATTCGTTTTCTGAATTTGCGTGGTGTGAAACCAATTGAAATTCATCGACAGTTGAAGGAGACATGTGGTGATGGAGTTATGGATGTGTCAAAAGTGCGTTCGTGGGTGCGACAGTTTAATGAAGGCAGAACTCTATGTGACAACAAACCGAAACAACCTCGGACGCGCACAAGCCGGTCTGACGACATGATCGAGAAAGTGGAGAGAATTGTTTTGGGGGATCGCCGAATGACTGTTGAACAGATCGCCTCCAGAGTTGGCATTTCTGTGGGTTCTATGCACATAATCCTGCATGACGACCTGAAAATGCGAAAAGTGTCATCCAGGTGGGTGCCACGAATACTGACGGACGACCACATGGCTGCCCGTGTGGCATGTTGCCGAGCAATGTTGACGCGCAACGACAGCATGAATGGGACTTTCTTTTCGTCGGTTGTGACAATGGATGAGACGTGGATGCCATTTTTCAATCCAGAAACAAAGCGCCAGTCAGCTCAATGGAAGCACACAAATTCACCGCCACCAAAAAAATTTCGGGTAACCGACCTCGGGGAAGATCAGTTTGGATTCGGTAGAAATGTTGGAACACGTGAGGCAATACTGACCCTACGACATATTTTAGAAGATAGATTAAGGTAAGGCAAACCTATGTTTCTAGCATTTGTAGACTTACAAAAAGCTTTTGACAATGTTGACTGGAATACTCTCTTTCAAATTCTGAAGGTGGCAGAGGTAAAATACAGGGAGCGGAAGGCTATTTACAATTTGTACAGAAACCAGACGGCAGTTATAAGAGTCGAGGGGCATGAAAGGAAAGCAGTGGTTGGGAAGGGAGTCAGACAGGGTTGTAACCTCTCACCGATGTTATTCAATCTGTATATTGAGCAAGCAGGAAAGGAAACAAAAGATAAATTTGGGTAGGAATTAAGATCCATGAAGAACGAATAAAATCTTTGAGGTTCGCCGATGACATTGTAATTCTGCCAGAGTGAGCAAAGGACTTGGAAGAACAGCTGAACGGAATGGACAGTGTCTTGATAGGAGGATATAAGATGAACTTCAACAAAAGCAAAACGAGAATAATGGAATGTAGTCGAATTAAATCGGGCGATGCTGAGGGAATTAGATTAGGAAATGAGATGCTTAAAGTAGTAAAAGAGTTTTGCTATTTGGGGAGCAAAATAACTGATGATGGTCGAAGTAGAGAGGGTATAAAATGTAAATTGGCAATGGCATGGAAAGAGTTTCTGAAGAAGAGAAATTTGTTAACATCGAGTATAGATTTAAGTGTCAGGAAGTCGTTTCTGAAAGTATTTGTATGGAGTGTAGCCATGTATGAAAGTGAAACGTGGACGATAAATAGTTTAGACAAAAAGAGAATAGAAGCTTTCGAGATGTGGTGCTACAGAAGAATGCTGAAGATTAGATGGGTAGATCACATAACTTGTGAGGAGGTATTGAAAAGAATTGGAGAGAAGAGAAATCTGTGGCACAACTTGACTAGAAGAAGGGGTCGGTTGGTAGGGCATATTCTGAGGCATCAAGGGATCACCAATTTAGTATTGGAGGGCAGTGTGGAGGGTAAAAATCATAGAGGGAGACCAAGGGATGAATGAATTAAACAGATTCAGAAGGATGTTGGTTACAGTAGGTACTGGGAGATGAATCTTGCACAGGATAGAGTAGCATGGAGAGCTGCATCAAACCAGTCTCAGGACTGAAGACCACAACAACAACATCATTATGTCGTATATGCTAATTCCGGAAGGTGCTCATGAAGTACTACTTACAGCCATCGTTACAACAAGAGCTGTTATTACAGTTTATAGTCTACCCAGTACGGAAGAAAGACCATGATATATTTGTCACGTACCAACAATCTTTAAAACCTTAGAAATGGAAGCACTGATTAGAATACCATTTCAGATGTCTTGTTACAAGATTGTTTGGGCGAGCGTTTAGTGATAACCTGTACCTGGGGGAAGGGACGTACTTTGCTTAGTGATGAAACGTAACTCGCTGTGCTTGTAACATATGACTTTGGACATTACTGTACAAAACCAGGAAATGATTTATCCACCGTTATAGCATGTGTTGACCGTTGTAAAGAATTGCAGTGTATCGTTGCTAACTGTTGCACGTGTAATGATTTGTGTGTTCCATAATAAATTCTTTTTCCGACATCCAAGTAAAGACAAAGAATAAAATAGTAGCACCTAGTGAACGGGAAGTTCGCACGCTCGAGCTATTATTGACGCCTCGGTAAATATGCACTACACTGCCAGATACTGTTTCAATATCTGATGTTTAATGTCAACAAGACATCGAAAATTTCTATCCGGCCATTGACACGTTTGTCGCCTCCGTTAAAAGCGACCATTTCTCTGTGTAGGATTCTTCAAATTTGCTCTGCATCTTCCTCCAAGCAAGACATATAAAATCTTACACGTTCCTCTATCGACAGGCTTCTCGCATATATACAGAAGCAAGTTGCCAGCCTGGCTGTTATACTCGTAATTTTAACTGCCTCGAGACGCCATCCTTCTTTTTTAATCCGAAAAGGGGACTAAACCAGTTACTGATGACCATATCCGTTCAATAACTTGTAACGTTATGATTGGCTAAGGGCAGCCGTAGCCACGCATGACATATGTCGCCTGTCAAGAGAGCAGGATTATTTCAACTTTCGTGGTCGTTTGGCTGACGACGAATCTATTATGCGTGCCGCGTTTCCCCTGCTGTCGAAACCAGAACTGGGTGTGGCGGTCCAAGGGCTCTAATTCGATGTAATTAATAGTTGCCGTCGTAAGCGGTTCACAGATGCGCGTTAGCATAAAAAAAAAAAGAGCCCAACGGCATGCGAGCTTGTAGCCATAACTCGTGGCGAAAGAATTAAGTTCCGAGCGCTGGGACGCTATAAATTGTGACCAGTCCTCAAACTGGGTGCTCCAGGGGTCATAGAGTCCTATCCCTATCGTGTGTCGTCGATATCGACAAACTACACTATGTGTGTAACGGAGGAAGCACATCAGAACATTTCATAGAATAATTCCTGTCCTCGTGGTTCTCTTCGTCCTGACTCAAAAACGCCGACTTACCTTTTATGGTATTCTGTAAATTCTCTCGATTGGGCATTTAGTCACTGCTCGCACGTTGATGTTACCATCTAAGAAATACACTCCACACTGAAAACTTCATTATCATCATCATCAGCATCTAAATCTACGGTTACATGACACTATTTACACTGTAGAGCCAAAGGAACTGGTACACCAGCCTAGTGTCGTGTAGGGCCCCCGCGAGCACGCAGAAGTGCCGCAACACGACAAGCGTGGACGAGACTAACGTCTGAAGTACTGCCGGAGGGAACTGACATAATGAATCCTGTAGCGCAGTCCATAGTTCCATAAGAGTACGAGGGTATGGAGATCTCTTGTGAACATCACGTTGCATGGCATACTACACTCCTGGAAATTGAAATAAGAACACCGTGAATTCATTGTCCCAGGAAGGGGAAACTTTATTGACACATTCCTGGGGTCAGATACATCACATGATCACACTGACAGAACCACAGGCACATAGACACAGGCAACAGAGCATGCACAATGTCGGCACTAGTACAGTGTATATCCACCTTTCGCAGCAATGCAGGCTGCTATTCTCCCATGGAGACGATCGT